>NC_089823.1:54422943-55797943 GCF_035046505.1 Tiliqua scincoides
TAGAGAGGCAACGTGCCAGAAGTCGCAACTCCTGGCATGCTGCCTCTCTAGGCCTCCTTCTCCTCTCCTCTGGAGGAGAGGAAAGGGGCGGCCTACACAGGCAGTGTACCGGGAATTGCGCAGTGCGGTACGGAATCATGCTAGGAGTAGGATTATATTCCCAGTGCAATTCTGGAAGCAATTGAAATATTATGGCATCACTGCAATTACTTCTGGCTCAGGGGCGGCAAACCAAGTGGTGCCCTGGGTGCGAAGAAGCCCAGGAATGCCACTGGGTCCAGGAACTGATCCCCCGCATATTCTAAGTATACGTGTATACCGTGCCCCACCTGTACTTGCTATGAGAGGTCAGTGTTTCAAAGCCAGGAGACAACAAACCTTGGTAATCCTTTCAGCCGTTCTTGTTTCTTCTCTCTCATCTGCTGAATGAAATGCTCCCAGTGTACATTTCTACCAGGCTTACTAATAATTTCCCATAAGATGGGTATGAGGTCTAAATCTTTTTCTGTTGGACTCATTTGACAGACACTCCTAACGCGCCTCGCTCTGCTGAGGTTGGGTTCAGGTAGATGCGAGCCAGTTTTCCTCATCAGATTGGTGCACCATATTAACTCTTTTTGGAGAAAATCTGGAAGGCAAGAAAAAAGGGAGGCCAAGGGTTGCCTTCCTGTATCTTCCTGCAGCTCATGATGTTCTTGTCGTCTTTGCAGTCTCCTGCAATCAGTTTCACGGTCTGGATAGCTTGCTTCACCTGCCCTATCAAGAAACATACAGAAATCAAACCACTGCAACTTACATTTTTTGTGAGCCATCATGTAAATCCTGGCTGCATAATTACATGGCACAGAGCCCTTAAAGGAAAACCAAGACTGACAGTGGGAACATGATGGCGATGGCAGGCAAGCTCTTTTCTTTACAGCACTGTTTCTGCTGGCAATGGGCAGCCACAAAAGAACATCAGAACCTCTGGAAGGTAGCGAGAGAACCTCACAATCCTGCTGAAGAATACAGAAACTCTCCCTCTTCTCGCTTTGGCATTATTCATCAGGAACAGAAACAACAACTCAGACCTCCAGAGCTGACCCTTGATGTTCTGCTGCCATGGGCAAAAGAAAAGATGGTGCCCCACTGAGTTCATGCAAGAATACTAGGACTCTGGGGAAAATTGTGCAGGGGTCCTTGGCACTTCACACCCCCTCCTCCCAATTAAACACCTTTAAAAGTAGTATTTTAAAATAATGACATTGCAGCCAATGATAGAGGCAGAACTCTCAGATACAAAATTCAGAGTTAGTTATAGTGTGGCTACTGCATTTTTCTGCGTTGGTAGACATAATTATCCTACATTGGTCTCATTGGCACATGGCATGTCAGGCTATCTGCCTGCATGTCTACTGAAGATGCCTCCTACTCCTACTCAGAGACTAAACAGCTAGAGCTGGGGTGGGGTGGATAGATGAACCCTGAGAATTCAAACAATTTTTACAAGGCAGTTCCAAAAAGCAAAAACAGGGACATTTTGTGATTTCTGGAAGCTGTCACTAACTACAAGGTAGAGGTTGCTTATTAAACTGGGACATGGAAAACTTAGAGCTACCGTGTTTGTTGCTGTTTGCTGCAACAGACTGAGGGCCCACTTCTATCTAACTTTCTAGTACTGATGCAGCCACAGTGCTGCCTCGAGGTATGCAAACAAATGTTCCCTTACCTGAGAAGGCCTCCCACCCCCACCCCCCAGGATGCAGCACGTGCCCCATTGGCATGGCTGTTACTGACACTGAAAAGTTAGATAGTATTGGGCCCTAAGGATCCTGTGCTGGCTCTGGGTGTTGCAAATGTGCCATTTGTGGTACCCATGGAACAAGCAGTGCTGGCGGGGGGACTTGCACCATGGGGCAGGGGGGCCAGCACCCTGGAGGAAGCCCCAGCTGACATCAGTGACCAGGTAAGCACTGGGGAGCACAGGGACACAGGCTAGGTGGCAGGAATGTGTTCTGGGGAGAAGAGGGAAGAATGGGAGAAGGGACTGACTTCCTTGGGTGATTCCTATTCCCCATGTCAGGCTTGGAAGCCCGATACAGGGCTTGTCAAGTCTGCGCCTGCTAAGCACCTTGACAGACTTGTTCGTAAAGCTAATAGCCACTGCTGCAAGGCACATTTCAGAGGGACAGGAGGAGCCCAGGGTTGCAGTCCTATGCACCTACCTAGGACTAAGTCCATTGGACATAGCAAAACTGCCTTCAGGTTTGGTATGTCCAGCACTGTGCTGCAGCTTGTTGGACAGGTAAGAGGTAGGTAGAAAGGGAGAGAGAGACTGAAGAAGCTGTGACTGGAAGTCACATGAAAGGTAAAAAAGAAAGAAGAAGGAAACTGAAAGAACAGGACCGGCGACGGCAGATGTTGGGAGACAGAGAGGGAAAGACTGGACAAGCTGTGACAAGAGAGAGAGAGAGAGAGAGAGAGACACACACACACACACACACACACACACACAGACTGTGAGTGCTACCAACAGAGGAGACAGACAGGCCAGGGAGAAAGAGAGAGACTGAGAGAACCAGGAATGCCTGACAGATCTGCAAGTGGAGAAAACACTGGGTGAGAGGGAGAAATTGACTGAAGAAGCCACATAAGCAGTATCAGAGAAAGAAAAGAAAGAATACCAAGAGAAGCTGCAAGCGGCGGGATGGCTAAGGGGGGGGGTGCAGGGGTAACAATTACACTGGGAGTCAAGCTTTAGGGGGACAACAAGTTAAACTCGACACCAGTGGTCAAAATTCTGAAAACATTGGTATGATGAATAATACCATCAAGTTATATGTAATTGAAAAGGTAATTTATTGCCTCATGCAATGAAACAAACTGTGTTGGAATATCTGTATTCTATCAAAAGTTATGACCAATTAACCAGAGAATGAAAACACACCTTATGGAACAAAAAGTGGATTTCCTTAACTCAAAATTACCAATAAGACTGATTGTTCTGAGAGCCAATGAGGTGTTATTATGATACAGCAGGGAACCAATAAGGTGTTCAGTTATAATATAAGTCAGTTCTCATTTCTATTTCCTCTTAATCAAGCAGGATGTAGGTAAACAGAGTTAGAGAGTCAGCTAAAAATACAGATTAGCACTCTGGTGCCAGAAGATGTCTAGCAATTTAAAATGAAGTTTACATAAATTAATGTAAAATATTGGTATAATCCAATATTTTGGTATAAGGGACAGAAGTTACTGGAATTGAGTTCAGAAGAATAAACACAACTGAAAGTACAATGAAAATGATAGGATTACCAAATTGCATTATCCTAGAGACACAAAGTGAGATTATCTCTCTTTTCAGGATGCATGGCTATGGAGGAGAGGGGGAGAGAATATAAACAAACAAACAAGAGTCTGAGGCTTGACCAAAGACTTTGGAAACATGGCCTGTTTGTCAGAGTTCATGACTTTGATTCACCTTGTGCAGAGATTCTGGAACAACTGTTCATCTTATATGCTGCCATATGAAATAATATTGCATGAGATGAGAGTAGCATAACCAGGAATAAAAATAAAATGGGGGGGGGGGAGAGATTTACCTGTAACATCAGCATGGTTGGATGTTGGGGGTGGGGGGAGAAAGCAGGGAAGAGATTGTAAAAGTCATGAGCAGAGATGGGGAGGGGGAGATGAGAGACCAAGCAGGAGCAGTGGGACGCACAGTCTCCAGCTGCAGACATGGTTTCATGATTGCTGCACGCTACAACCTCCATGTGACAAACATGCACAGTCTGCTGTCAGCAGCGTACATGCATAGCACTGTGGTGGGAGAGGCTCCCACATAGGGTGGGAGAGGGTGGATCAGAGGAAATGAGGGGGTGTTTTTGGGTGAGGGGAGGGCTGACCCGGACGGGATAAGGCACGGGAGGGGGTTGAGATCAGCCATGGAAGTGCAGGCGGAATCCCAACCCTGATCCTTGGCCCAAATAGTGTTGCACAAAATCACGGGCGCAGATCTGCGTAGCCTCATAGGGGTGGCTGGCATGGACACTGGATTAGGGGGAAGAATCAAGATGGCAGGGGGTGAAGATCACTGTGCTCCAAGAAATTGAACTGTTAGGTACACCCTCTTTCCCAAGCATGAGTGCAGTTCAAACAAACTCCAGCTTGGTTCCAGAGTCAAGCAGTTCCCTGATCTGCAAAAGGGGACAGGTCATGTTGACTCCGAGGAAGGAAAGGTTCCTCTATGGTTAACTTTGGGTGCTTAAGTTCTGACAAAAGGGTAGCCAGCAAGAACATAGTCCTGCCTGAATATTAAATTAAACTCTAATTGCCCCACTGGATAGTTCTTTTCAGACTCTGGGCCAAGAAATCTCTCAACTTGAGGTCACACACTCTGCCCTGATTGGGCCATCAAGCTCTTTTTGTATCTTCCTGGAAGAACAGGCCTTGGAAACTCAGGCTGCATAGATAAAGAAAAGATCCAAACTCCTTTGTCCTGCCAAATATTCCTTGTTTCCTTTGTAACAAGTCCTGTAACTTCCCCTGCTTTGGAAGCAGAATTTTGTCACTCCTAGACCCTTGAAGGAGTGTCCAGTCCCTGCTTCCTTGGAGCTTTCTTTTCCCAGTAGAAAGCCTCCTCCATTTTTGGTATTTTTCTCCTCTGGAATCTAGAATTTTACCTGCCTTGCAGCTCAGGAAGAACTTCTCACTCAAACTGTGCTGCAGACTAAGGGCCTGATCCTATTGGGCCCGGCTCAAGTGCTTCACTAGCCCTGCTGGCCCAACTGTCACCGAAAGTGCCATAAGGCACTTTTGCACTGGATTGACAGGAACAACTCTGGTGCTGGGCCCAGCGGTAGTCAGCACGGGGCTGCAGTGCTAAAGGACAAATGGTGAGGGCTCCTGATAGTAACTTGTACCACTGGCTAGCGACAGGGCATTTACCGGTGGGGGGAGGGGGCAAAACTGGGCAGGGGGAGGGCGGAGGAGGGGAGGAGTGGTCCCGGAAGGGGGAGGAGATAGCGGCAGGATCTGCTGCCATATCTTCACTCCCAGGCTGGGAAACCTGACACGGATCTCCTTGATTTCACACCCACTCAATAGTGGGTAAAGATCCTAGGACACCCACTGGGCCACCAGCCACTATACAGGGTAAGGGAACCTAAGTTACATAAAGTAAGGGAACTTAAGCTACATAGCATAAGGGAACACTACACTGGGTAAGGGAAGAAGCAGACAGGTTGGTGCTTCCCAGTCCTGTAGGATGTAGAGGTTGCCATTTCAGTGCTGCTGCCGCCCTGGATGCTAGGAAAGCATAATTGGGAAATGTAAGATACATTTCCCCCCCTTTTGATCTTCATAGCTGTTTCTCTCTCTCTCTCACCCCAAAAGTTTACTCTCGCCAAGGTCCAAACACAGCTATTTGCAAGTATCTCTCTTACAGTTTTTAAGCTCTGTAACTGATTTCTTAAGCAAAGTATCTGAAATTAAATGTGCCTTTTACTGGAATCCATATTTCTTTAATCAGCTCTGTCTTCTTTGAAAAAAGATCTGTCTTGTAGTTACTGTTAGCCTAATTTTGAAGCATTTTGAGAATTGTTTGCACTGTTCATCCATGCCACCAATCCACAACATTGTCACACTGCTGGATCTGATCTCTCGCTTGCTAATTTTCCCAATTTCAGTTATTCTTCCATGCGCACATGACTTGTGCAGGACGCACGCGTACATGTGAATGAACAGTGTTGGCAATAGAAGACAGCGACCTTCCCGATATACCTGGCTCATTAATCAAAACAGGAAATGTGGGACACAGTGGGATTTGTCCCAGTGTGGAGCTTGTTTCTCATTGTATAACAGAGCCCTGTTCCGGCTCATGGCTTTCCCTGGGGTTAGAGGTACTTTTGGGTTCTGAGGAAGAAGCAAGTCTGATCCAAGGCAGTCATAAAGGAGTTTTAAAGCATAAGAGCATTGACTTACAGGAGTTCTTTTAGATGTACAGTAGCACTTCCAGGCACAAATTTTACAGGTGCACCTGTATCCAGAGGCATCTCCAGGCACAAAATTTAAAATGTTTCTAAACATAACACTTGCACGAAGGCAATTTTTTAAGACTTACAATGGCTTCAAAGCATCAATGCACAGAGACCTCTCTAGGCATTTCAAGGTGACCCCATGAGCAACACAGCCTCTGGTGTCCACCATCAAGGCTCAAGAGCAAAGCAATGACCAAACACAGAGGCTTATATAGATTAGTTCACTCTAGCTGCTTCATCAAGGAATCAGTGCTAACTGGCAAAAGATGAACTACTTGACAGCAAAGTGATATATGTCTGACTACAGCTGGGATTCTCATAATTAAAAGATATCTTATTAGCTATGAGCAACAGATAATTGGCCCGGGTGATGCCAACACAGGGCATTCCCCTCATTATTGTCTAGCAGATGCAATTTAGGATGCAATCCTAACCCCTTATGTCAGTGCTTTCCAGCACTAGCATAGCAGTACCAATGGGACATGTGCTGCATCCTGCACATGCATCCTGCACTCACGGAGGCCTCCTCAAAGTAAGGGAATGTTTGTTCCCTTACTTCAGAGCTGCATTGCCCTTATGTCAGTGCTGGAAAGCATTGACATTAAGGGTAGGATTGCACCCTTAATTAATAAAGCATAAACATAGCTTGAAGTGTTGAAGCTGACATGGTCTGCCAGATTCCCAGTCCAAGCTCTGCCTGGAGAATTATGCCCACTTTTAACTAATTAGCTCCTCTTCTTTCCTCAAAAATGACCCTGGTTCTGCCCTGCAGTCCTGCTGGACCCCACCACCAGTTTAACCTACAGAGGTCCTCCTTCCTGCCAACAGCCTCCCACCACTACAGCAGCCCCTTGATCCTCAGCAGGTCTTGGGCACAGCAGCCAAACACTAGTCTTAGTGTCTCCAGTAGTTTCTGCTCCAGCAGCTTCCAAAGTCCATTCACACATCAGTCCATTAGCCATCAATTTCTCAGTCCATTAATCCAGTCTGTCCTTCCTCAAACTTTCCTGCTTCTGCTACCCACACCAAACTCTCCCTTCTTTTATCAGGTGCTTTTATGCCTGAGGGCCCTATCGCCTTCAAGTGGCTGCAGCTGTGCAGCACACTCTGCTGGATGCCCAGGCCTTACCCTTAGAGAGGCCACTGCTAATACCACATCTATCTCCTCACCAGATCTTCTGCGATTCCAATACATACATGCACCTTATAACATTAGCCAAGTGTGGCGGCTGAGGTCTTTTGTTAGGAGTCCAACTTCTCCTTATGAGAACAACCCAGTGAGCATGCAGACAGCTCCAAGTAGCTGGGAAGACATGCAGAAGACAGAGGACATGCATAGGAGATGCTTGCAGGCATTGCACTGGCCATTACAAGTTCAGTGAAAGAAAGAGCAAATTGCTCTTTCCTCTATGCTCTTTCCTCTTTCTTTAAATGAGGCAGGAAATATAGAGAACACTGGGATAGATCCCATCATGCTCCATATTGCCTGTTTTGATTGAGGAGCCAGGTACACGATGCAAGGGGGTGGGTGTAACTAGCAGAGCAGAGGGCTACAGGCAACCCGATTGTTTCAACCAGCCCTGGGCTCAGCAGCACCTAACAATGGGCATGATTGCAGGTGGTGTTCTATGTAACTAATCCTTTCAAATGTCAATGCACACTCCAAATCATTAGAAATACTGTTTCAAGGACAACATGAACAGGGTTTCGTCTGGGACACTGAAGAGATTAGTAGCTGTAACTCTTGGTTCATTTACAATAGCACCTTTAGGGCCCAATCCTATCCAATTTTACAGTGCCAGTGCAGCTGTGCCAATGGGTCAGGCACCGAATCTTGTGGTAGGGCAGCAGTCACCGAGGCCCCCTTAAGGTATGGGGACATTTGTTCCCTTACCTTGGGGCTGCATTGTGGCTACACCAGTGCTGGAAAATTGGATAGGATTGGGCGCTCAATCACTTTTCCTTTCAACTTTGTATGAAAAAAAAAATGCAACTTAAAATCCTGAAAGACACTTTGAAATGGTATCAGTACACTTTTAGTCAAGAACATTTCATTTCAATCAGGAGAGACATTTATGTTTCAAAACACGGTATCAAGTAACAGTAAAATCTTGTTGATAGGAGTATAAGCATACCTCCCTTTCAAATTTTCAAGTTCCATGTGATGAAGCATACTTCCAATGTGCTTATCCATCTCCTAAAAACAGAAAAAGCATTCTGCCATAAATAGCTAGAAAGGAAAGCATCAGGAATAACAAATTATGAAATTTATGAAATTGCAGAAATGGATGTATTAACAGAAAGAATGAAAGATAAAGATTTAGATAAAGTAAGAAGATATTGGAAGCCGTTTTATGATCTGATGGATAGTATTGAATAATATTATTGATTGAGTAGATTAAGCTAAGCATTTTAATGTTATATGCGGTGATGATTTATATGGATACATTCATAGTTAGTTTTATTTTGATGTTTAAACTTTGTTTTAAAATGCATTTTGTGACCCAATGGCCAAATATCCTGTTGTGTTGTCTGACCTGTGTAACTCCATACCTAAGTTTATCCCATATCCTTGCCCCATATCTGTAATAAATAAATAAATAAATTTTTAAAAAGGGAATAACTAAGTAACAAAAATCTACATATCAATTGCTCCTCGGCCAGACAATTCTCCTATTTATTAGGCCTGAGGTTCTCAAACAGGGGTGTTGCAATGTTCCAGCCTAAGAAGCTCTGACTCAGGCCATCTAAAGGGCAGAGGAGGGGAGCAATGCAATCCCCAGGATTGTGTTGCTGTTGGGGATGGGAGAGATTTTTTTTTTACTTACCTAAAGCCAGTGCTGGAGTCCTGGGGGGTACTAGAGAGCCTGTGAAGCCCTCCGCAGTGCTCCCAAAGCAACATAATAGTTTAAATTAGCAAAGAACGGGCACTTCCAGTTTTTATCACAAAACTCCTCCCATCTTCAGCAGCAGTGCGATCCTGGGGATCATATTGCTGCCTTAGCCTCTTCCCTGCACACTTACCTTGGTTCTCAAAATCCCGAGCAGTTTGAGAACCTCTGTACTAGGCCTTTCAGTTCTTTCCTTCTAGTAGTTGGCAACCTTCAGTCTCGAAAGACTATGGTATCGCACTCTGAATGGTGGTTCTGGAACAGCGTCTAGTGTGGCTGAAAAGGCCGATTCGGGAATGACAATCCCTTCCACACTGGGAGCAAGTGCAGTCTGTCCCTGGTCTGTCTCCCTGACTATGGGCCTTCCTTCTTTGCCTCAGTCTGTTGGCCAAATGTCTCTTCAAACTGGAAGAGGCCATGCTGCACAGCCTGCCTCCGAACAGGCCACTCAGAGGGCAGGGTTTCCCACCTGTTGAGTTCCATTCCTAAGGCCTTCAGATCCCTCTGGCAGATGTCCTTGTATCGCAGCTGTGGTCTACCTTTAGGGCGCTTTCCCTGCACGAGTTCTCCATAGAGGAGATTCTTTGGGATCCGGCCATCATCCATTCTCACGACATGACTGAGCCAACACAGGCGTTTCTGTTTCAGCAGTGCATACATGCTAGGGATTCTAGCTCGTTCCAGGACTGTGTTGTTTGGAACTTTGTCCTGCCAGGTGATGCCGAGGATGCGTCGGAGGCAGTGCATATGGAAAGCGTTCAGTTTCCTCTCCTGTTGTGAGCAAAGAGTCCATGACTCGCTGCAGTACAGAAGTGTACTCAGGACGCAAGCTCTGTAGACCTGGATCTTGGTATGTTCTGTCAGCTTCTTGTTGGACCAGACTCTCTTCGTGAGTCTGGAAAACTTGGTAGCTGCTTTACCGATGCATTTGTTTAGCTCGGTATCGAAAGAGTGTCGGAGATTGTTGAGCCAAGGTACACAAAGTCATGGACAACCTCCAGTTCATGCGCAGAGATTGTAATGCAGGGAGGTGAGTCCACATCCTGAACCATGACCTGTGTTTTCTTAAGGCTGATCATCAGTCCAAAATCTTGGCAGGCCTTGCTAAAACGATCCATGAGCTGCTGGAGATCTTTGGCAGAGTGGGTAGTGACAGCTGCATCATCGGCAAAGAGGAAGTCACGCAGACATTTCAGCTGGACTTTGGACTTTGCTCTCAGTCTGGAGAGGTTGAAGAGCTTTCAGTCTGATCTGGTCCGGAGATAGATGCCTTCTGTTGCAATTCCAAAGGCATGCTTCAGCAGGACAGCGAAGAAAATCCCAAACAATGTCGGAGCGAGAACACAGCCCTGCTTCACTCTGCTTTGGATGTCAAAGGGGTCTATAAAGAGTGGCTGTTGTTGTTCCCTGCATTTCTCCTGCAGTTGTCTAAGGGAGAATACCATATCAGTGGTGGACCTGTTGGCTCGGAATCCGCACTGCAATTCTGGATAGACACTCTCTGCAAGTACCTGGAGCCTCTTTAGTGCAACTCAAAGAGTTGCACTACAGGCAACTCTTTCCTGCAACACTAAGGAGAGAGATGCCACGGTGGTTGTTGCAGTCACCCCTGTCGCCTTTGTTCTTGTACAGCGTGATGATGTTTGCATCCCTCATGTCTTGAGGTACTCCACCTTCTCTCCAGCAGAGACAGAGGATTTCATCCAGCTCAGTGACGATGATCTCTTTGCAGCACTTTAGGACTTCAGCAGGGATGCTGTCTTTTCCAGGTGCCTTGCCAAAGGCAAGGGAGTCCAGGGCCACGTGAAGTTCTTCTAGGGTTGGTTCACTGTCAAGCTCCTCCAACACAGGCAGGCACTCAATGTTGTTCAGTGCTTCTTCAGTGACTACATTTTCTCTGGAATATAGCTCAGAGTAGTGCTGCACCCAGCATTCCATCTGCTGCGCCCAATCCTGGATGACCTCGCCTGCAGCAGACTTCAGAGGGGCAATTTTCTTCTGTGTTATCCCAGTGGTTCTCACACATTTAGCACTAGGACCCACTTTTTAGAATGAGAATCTGTCATGACCCACCGGAAGTGATGTCATGACCAGAAGTGACATCATTAGGCAGGAAAATTTTTAGCAATCCTCAGTTGCAATCCTACCCACACTTACCCAGGAGTAAGTCCCATTTACTATCATTATTAAAAATATATACATAGTACCCTGTTAAAAGTACAGGTCTGTAACATTTCCTCAAATGCAGTCACATATCATGGTAGCATCAAGTCTAATATATTAAAAATAAAATATTGAAATGAATGGGGACCCACCTGAAATTGGCTCGCAACACACCTAGTGGGTCCCACAGTTTAAGAAACACTGTCTTATCCCACCCCACCTGGTTTTCCTGTCTCAAAATACCTTTGAAAAAAGGACAAAATTGAAGAGAGGAGAAACAGAACAGCTTTATACTGTTCAAAATGCATGTTCTGTGTTTCCTCACAAATGAACTGTATAAGTTGCATTTCTTAATGCAAGATTCCATCTTACCTGTGCATCAATCCATCATTGTTCTTGAAGACCAATTTTTTCCATCTTATATGCAAATCTGAAAATGGCTCCTATACTTCTACTCTTCTTTCCTCTGTTTTATAGAATTCAGTCTAGGTCTTCTGTTCGCTTATCTTCCTTCCAATTTCCCTTCTAACATATCTTGGTCCCGCATATGGCAAAATGTGCACTACCCAAACAGTTACATTAAAATTCTTTTGAGCAATAACAACATCTGAGCAATGCTCAGAATGTTGCAGTGTTAAGTATGAGTGGACAACATAAACCATTCTCTATCCAATGCTAAACACCCAATCCAATGCTTCCCTAGCACCCAGCAGTACAGCGATGCCTATATGGCTGCCGCTGTATCCTATGGTGCTAGAGAAGTGGCCAGAGGTCTCCTCAGGGCAGTGGTGTTCCCAGAGAGGGGGCACAGCACTCGGTTTTTCATGGTGCCTGACCGCTCTGTGTAAGATTCTGTAGGACAGGGGTTTTCAAACTGGGGCATCGTGACACCCCGGCCTGAGGGCCCTGGCCTCTTTCCCCTTAAAGGGCGGGGGCAGGGAGGAGGCAGTGACGCAATCCCCAGGATCGTGCCGCTCAGGGGGCTGCAGGGGCTTGACTTTAATTACCAGAGCCTCCTGTAGCATCCTGGGGGTGCGGGGAGCCCTGCGCAACCTTCTTTTTCATGCCACTGGACGTGGTTCCCAGAAGGCAAGTGCCACTTCCAAGAGGTGAGCAATGCTTTCCTCCTGGGCACCTTCCTGCAGTGCAAAAATGCTCAGTGGAGCCTTCTGTGCTGCTACCAAAAGTGCAGAAGGCTCCATCAGAGCCTGGGCTGCCTCCTCCCTCCCCCTTTTTTCAAAAGTAGGAAAGGTGGAGGTGGCGCAGAAGCCATTGTGGTGACGGCGACGTCTCTGCAAATACTTCCAGGTTGGGGGGACAGCAAGCAAGGAGGTGGCCCCTGGTGGGAAAACACCTAGGGCCACCACAGTTAACTATGCAGGTCAGATACAAATTCAAGAACTTGATCACATTTGAGATGAAAAAAATAAGATTTTGATTTATTTATTTCTGAATATATTTGCTCAGAGGACAAAAGTAGTGCTGATTTTGCAGGACCTTTTCTAGATACTAAGTGCCCAATCCTATCCAGCACAAGAGTACTGCCTCCGAACAGCAACAACTGTATCCTGTGCTAGATTTGAGCAAGCTAGAAGTTTCCTCATAGTAAAGGGACATTTGTCCCTTTAACCCAAGTAATGCCCCAGCCTGTTCAATGAGGCTTCTCAGAGCTGTGCTGTTTAACTGGTATAGATTCAAGAAGCTGTGTCAGATTTTCGAACCCAGGGGGATAGAATTTGGCAGCTTAGGCCTCCACTGGTCCCACCTCATTCAGTCCTCCCCCACCAAGGTACATCTCCCTCCTACCCTAACGCCCTCCCCCCCAGTGCTTACCTTGTCTCTGCTGGCAGCTAGGGATCCAACCGTAGTGTTCATGGAGCAGTGCAAGGCTCCCTGCCAGCAACACTTATTCCCTGGGCGATGCAAATGTGTCTTATAGCACATTTGCAACACCACACCGCCAACACTCAGGCAGTGTTGGATTGAGCTGTAAGTTTTCTTTATTAGCCTTGAAATGCCAGTTTCTGCTTTACCTTTTTTGTGTTGCACGCAATGTGGCACAATGTACATTTTTGCTCCCAGTTCATGGTGAATACTGCAGAAAGATTTTACACAACCCCTACAAGTAAAAAAAAGAAAAAAAAGAAAGACTACAGCACATGTTAAATAATTCTGTAACATTTCTAACTAGATGAGAACCACAGTGTTGTTCAACTCACCATTTCATTTCAATTCTCTCGCATATTGAATCAGCTATAATTTTTTTGCAAGAATGCTATGAAGAATATAGCTAAGATAAACCTACGGGAAGCCCAACAACTGCTGGTGTCCCGGACGAAAGGGGCAGCCTACACTATACGATTTCTTACAAAATTGGTACATGGAATGTAAAGGCAACGCCAAGAGTTGGACTCAGCTGAATGGATAAAGAAGAAGAATTTCTATACCCTTAGATCAGGTTTTTGCAGCTTAAGTAACTCTTAAGTATGATAGCATTAAATTGCTATCATTTTTGCAATTAGAATAGAGGTAATACACTGAACTACTGAATTGTGAGGCATGAATTCAAATTATACCTGCAGTAAACGTCTTATCACTCAAACACATAAGCAGGTAACCATGTGGATTTTTTATATAAAGAAATGTCAAATAATCACAAAAATGAAATAGGAGTATAACAAACTCAGAGCCCGATCCTGGGGTCGGTGGCACGGCTCCGTGCCGCCGACCACAGTCACAAATGTGCCGTAAGGCACGTTTGCGGGCTCACCGCTGGGCTCCTGCCGGTGCTAGCCCAGCGCCAGCCGGTGCTGGGCTAGTGCAGGGCGGTTGCCCAGGTTCCACAGCTCGGCGGTCTCCCGGACCACTGAGCTGCGGAACGGCAGGTGGGGGCGGGGTGTGGAGGAGTCATTCCAGGGAGTGGAGAGGCTGGTGGGGGCAAGGAGGAGGCATGCCGTGGGGCAGATGGGAGGCGTGTCAGGGGCAGGCAGGAAGAGGATCCACGGTGCCGAGCTCCGCAGGATCCAGGATGCTTGTGGAGGGCTGCGCGCTCTACTCGAGTGCCTTTACCAAAAGGTTGGCGGTAAAATGAGTAGCCCCATTGCGGGGCTGCTTATCTTACTCAGGGGGACGAATGTCTCCTTCTCCCAAGGAGCCTCCCGTGGTAGAGCATGAGGCGCAGGATTCAGCCTTTTTGGTGCTGCCGAGCCTGGGCGCTCCGGGCAGCTCTCGGTGTTGGAAATATTTGAGGCAGAGACAGCAAAGTACCATTGCTGCCCTGAATGGCTCCAACACTGAAGGGGAGGGGCACTTACCCTATGTGTAGCAGAGCGTGCTGTGTTTACCACTCTGCACCTCCTGCTTCTGCATGTCATCAGTTTGACATCATTGCCTTAGGCAAATGTCTCCTTACTGTGACAGGGAGATAATACCAGACCCACCTTACAAGATTTTCTATTTGCTCCATTAACTCACATGCACTTTTTAAGCGTACATTTTAATATAAAATGCTTTATATTTGAGAGGGGGCAACAAATATGTTTTCAATTTGGCCCTGCAGCTCCTAAGGTCGGGCCTGGCTGTGAAGGCCAATTCCATGCTCAGGAAAATTTAAAAAGGGATTGAGAATAAAAAGACCAATAATATGTTGTTGTTGTGGGTCAGTTGTTAAGTCATGTCCAACTCTTAATATGTACCATTGTACAAATCGATAGTAAGGCCACATCTGGAATATAGCACACAACTCTGGTCGCCACATCTCAAATAAGTTAAAGCAGAAATGGAAAAGATGCAGAAGAGATCGACCAAAATGGTGGGTGGGCTGAGGCACCTCCCTTGCGAGGAAAGGCTACAGTATTTGGAACTCTTCAGTCTAGAAAATGGGCTCCAGAGGGGGGACGTGATTGAGACATACAAAATTATGCAGGGAATGGATAGAGTGGATAGAGAGATGTCTTTTCTCCCTCTTGCACAATACCAGAACCAGAGGACAACCACTAAATTGAGCATCAGAAGAATCAGAACAGACGAAAGAAAATATTTCTTTAACAAACATGTAATTAATCTGTGGAACTCCTTGCCACAGGGAGTAGTGATGGCAGTGATGGAGACTCTGTTGCGTCTCCTCTGTGGGGTCTGGGAGGCCAGCCTGTACCTCACAGAGACAGGTCTGTCTGAGGAGGAGAAGGCTACCCTCACCTGGCAGTTGGCAGCTACTGAGGGGAACTGTCTGGCTTAGATGCTATTAAATGAAGCTTGGACTGATTGGCTGAGGGAAAAACAATCACAGGTTTTCCAGAAGTGCAGTTTAAGACCATGGGAAGCCTCAGAACGCTTCCCCACCCGGTCCAGAGGTTGCACAAGGCTCCATTGCGCTGAAAAGGTAGGGGGCAGCTTCGTGCACAGGGGGCGACATCTCGCAGGGGGCAGTATTGTGAACTTTTGTCCCGGGAGTGGGGCAGGATAAGCCTGCCACTGATGAATAAAATTTACTTTATCAGCAAATTACAGCGAGTTAAATGCTCTAACTGCCTTCCCTAAATCTTCCACTTTCCCTTCCTGAGGTAACTAACCATCCTTTTGACCAGCTCAACTCTCCTCTCCTCAACGGTTAGTAACTGTTCTCCTCAGCTGCTCTTTCTTAACTGCACTTAACTGTTCCCCTCAACTATCACTGTCTCGAGAGACACAGGACAGAGACCAAGTTACTGTGGTGATCAACTTGAAAGTAACACTTTACCAACAACCCACAGCAAACACAACAGAGCTAACTTCTAAGGAGTCACGCATAAGATTTTACTGGTGGTTAAGACATTGACAGCGCAACACTGTGCATGCTTACTCAGACGTAAGCCCCATTGCTTTCAGTAGTGCTGCCTCTCTATCTGTGCCAAGGATTGCAGCCCGAGTAATATGTCTTTGTTGATGCAAAAGTATAAATAGTGCCCATTTGTAGAACATTCAGACCTGGCGGATGCATCAAAAACAAAGAGTTTGTATTTACTATTGAAGGTCAGCTACACTTCTGAGAGCATGAATGAGGTGGAAGAAAAACAGGCAGGCCACAGCAGATACTTGCAGCTTCTAAAGGCAGATCAGCCACTGAGGAGAACCTGGTCAGATTATTAGTCAGCCCCTCCAGCCAGGAGGTGCAGAGCGTCCTCACTGCGGGAGACAGGGGCGTGTGCTCTACAGACAAAGCTCTGTTGTGGGTCTGGGAGGCCAGCCTCCTCACAGAGACAAGTCTGTCTGAGGAGGAAAAGGCTACTCACTCCTGGCAGTTGGCAGCTACTGAAGGGGACCTGGTCAGGGTATTATTGTGCCCCTCCAGCCAGGAGGTGCAGAGCGTCCTCACTGCGGGAGACAGGGGTGTGTGCTCTACAGACAAGGCTCTGCTGTGTCTCCTCTGTGTGGGTCTGGGAGGCCGGCCTGTACCTCACAGAGACAGGTCTGCCTGAGGAGGAGAAGGGTACCCTCTACTGGCAGTTGGCAGCTACTGAGGGCAACCTGGTCAGGGTATTATTGTGCCCCTCCAGCCAGGAGGTGCAGAGCGTCCTCACTGCAGGAGACAGCGTCGTGTGATGTAGAGTCAAGACTCTGTTGCGTCTCCTCTGTGGGGTGTGGGAGGCCAGCCTGTACCTCACAGAGACAGGTCTGTCTGAGGAGAAGTCTGCTCACTCCTGGCAGTTGGCAGCTACTGAGAGGAACCTAGTCAGGGTATTATTGTGCCGCTCCAGCCAGGTGGTGCAGAGCATCCTCACTGCAGAAGACAGGGGGCTCTATAGGGCATGTGGCAAGGCGGAGCTAAGTAGGCAGTGGCAAGAGTGGTGATGGGGGACAAGAAGTTCTCCTGCAAGGCCCACGGAGCTGTGCTTGAGCCCTGGAGCAGAGTGGGCATAGTCACCTGGCAGCACTTTCTAAGGCAGCCATTTTCAACCACTGTGCCGTGGCACACTGGTGTGCTGCGAGTGGTCCACAGGTGAGCCACCAGAATTTGGGGGAAGGTCATTTATTAGTAGGGCCAATGGGGGATGTGAGCTCCCAGTGGCAGCATGGTGTGCCTTGTCAAAAACCTGATGGTTTGCCTTGACCACTTTAATGCCCTGTCAGTGTGCCATGAGATGAAAAAGGTTGAAAATAGCTGTTCTAAGGGGTTCCTCACAGGCAGGTAGGGGGGTGGGAGGCCCCCCAAAAGGGCCTTTGCTGTCTGGGAGAAGAGGAAATGTTGGATTTAGGCGTTGCCATGGTAACTGTGTGGGACCTTGGAAGATCTCCACTGGATCAGACCAAAGGGGGCGCCCAAGTAGTCCAGCATAGGCCTAGGTTTAAAACTGAAGACCATCCAAATGTTTTCCCTACACTTGGGGTTTTGAAACACTTTCAAAAGGGAGCTGTGCCATAACGCTTCTCTTAGGTTACTAGTTCAGCCCCTTATGGTTGATCTGACACCTGAAGAAATTGACAGCTGAGGGCCCCCCAGGTTACAGGTGATGTACAAACCTCTTAAAGTAGAGCACTGGTTTCCCCTGTGCTTATTGAGTGAAAAATATGCCTTGGGACCTAAGGCTTAGGTCAGAGTGAGGGCCTGTGATGAAACAGTTGTGGGTTTTGTGGAGGATTTTATAAGAACATAAGAACAGCCCCACTGGATCAGGCCATAGGCCCATCTAGTCCAGCTTCCTGTATCTCACAGCGGTCCACCAAATGCCTCCAGTTCTGTACATCACAGACAAAGGTCTGTCTGAGGCGGAAAAGGCTACTCAGTTCTGAGGGAATGTCTCAGTTTCCCTCCAGTTCTGGAGTGCTTCAGGTTCCAAGGGGAGCTAGCCAACTGGAAAACTGGGGAGGCAGGGTAGGAAGAAAAGGTCACCAGGCCTGAGGAGACCTTCCCTCTTTTCAGGGCACTTCCGACTGGGCAAGAGAGGGAAAGCCCACTCTGGGGATGGGAGTGGAAGGATGCTGGGGAGAGTCCCAGGTTCATAGTGTTGCTTGCTATGGTTAAGATCAGGTCCCACAGTGGTTTGGTTGCCTGGTGCAGTACAGAGCCAAATGACAGACACAAAGGTGGAAAGAAAAGCACAAGTTTATTGAGACTCGTACGACTCCCCAGAGACAAAAGTCTCAAATCAGACAGGAGCCCCGACAGCAGGGTCAGCACACATTTTATACTGTTGCACAAAGCACAAAGTATAATCCCAAACTACACCCTGCACACACGCAACACCCTTTAATTCAGTGCTCTTCCATCTTGCTCTCTTGCCACAAAACTGCTTACATAGGAGGTTTGAATCTTGCCTTTTCAACTCTTATCTGCCAAACAGCACTGTAACTTACCTCAAATGTGCACAAATGTGTGCCTGTGTGCAGCTTTTTTATTTAGCTTTTCTCAGCTGACCGAGAATGAGGCTTTGAGCTGCTTACCTGCAGGAGCACTTCACTTGTTCTTTTTTACATTCCATCCCCCTGACTTCAGGCCTAGAAGCTTTTGGGCATTTGCATGGCTTAAGGCCTAGCAGCCTTTGGGGACTATTTGGACCTTTTGAGGTCTAGAAACTTTTGGGGCCTAACAGGTCCAACTTCTGACATTAGGCCTAACAACAAAAAGGGACTATGTATCAGCCAGGAGCATTAGGTTCTGTATGTTGGTCTGTCCTCCCCCTCCAGATGTTGGAAGCTCCAGATGTTGGGATCCAGGCTCTTGGCCTAGTTCAGCAGGGTCTGCATGTATGAGGCTTCCCTGCAGAGCCAGCACCATTCAGCTGCTGCCCTCGACTTATCTGTGAGGTCGACTTATGCTTGGGTGTCTGCGGTAATTTTAGCATGTTTGCAGAACTCTACAGAATTTCTTAAACGTTATCAGCAACTGTCTGACGTGGTCAACTAGCTAAGTGATTTATCAAGTTGTCAGCAAGAAGCAGTTGGTTACAAGCTTTTCCCTTAAAATACACGCTCTCCCTGCCTTTCACCCTCTCCTCCTTGAATGTACAGAGACTGTGCCTATTCATTTCACAGGTTTGGTTATACCTGTTCGGGGAGACTTTGAGGAAGATGGCAGGCCACATTAGCAATGGGTGTGCTGCCCAACTGAAGCCACTAGAGGCAACCAGGTCATTACAGGATATAAGGAATTCCCGCTCAGCCACAAAGCTTCCTGGGTGATTGTGGGCCAGATGCTATTTCTCAGCATCACCTACCTTGCAGGATTGTTGTGAGGACAAAAGGAGAGGAAGAACCATTTTTCCAAAGCCCTGCATCTCTTCCAGTCCTGACTTTGTAGCAAGTGCCTTTGGTTATGTCATTACAGGTTGGGTCTCAGTATCCACAGGGGGATCTGTTCTTGGATCCCCCCATGGATACCAAAAACCGTGAATGAGGAAATCCGTGGTTTTCAATCCCTTAAACCCTACAAAGGGAACTGGAGCTGTGCTCCTGTCCCCTCCTGGGGGCTTGCTAAAGGGCTTTCCCTGCCCAACTAATGCTGTTTAAAGCTTAAAAACATCATTTCCAGTTCTCTGGTGGGATCTCCATGCCAGGGTCATCAGAAAGCTCCTCCCGCTAAGGCAGGCAGGTCAGGTTACAAAGTCTTCCTTAGGGGAGGTGCTCCCTCGATTCCCCCATCTGACCTTGCCTCTAGGCACAATAGGTTGGAATTTTTCTTGGTCATTTTATCTGACCTTCAAAACTTTTTTTTTCCCCCTGGGGTTTTGGCCCCTTTTACTTTTAAACAAGTTGTGAAGAAAAGGATTGCAGCCATCCTGCCTGAGCTTCCCTCACCTCCATCCTTGTTGGGGCAGTAAATGGGGTTGCTTCTCACCCCCCTAAGCAACCGGACAACTATAGGGGTGCTAACAACCAGGCTAGCTATAGGGCTAACTAACAACCAGGCTCACGCTCCCCTCCAGTGTGGGGGAGAGCATCGGAACCTGGCTGCAGGGTGATTCTTGGCCATTCTGCAGGAGCTCCCCTGACTGCTGTCCATGTTGGGGCAGAAAATGGGGTTGCTTCTTGCCCGCTCCCCTAGCAGCCCGACAGCTATAGGGTTCACAGTGTCTCCAGTGTGGGGAAGAGCAAAGGAACCTGCTGCAGGGCTATGCTCGGCAGTGGCTGACAGCTCACCCTTTCCCGCCAAAACTGTACCACAGCAAAACTGCATCACAGCAGCAGGCTGTTTTCTTGCCAAAACTGCACCACAGCCGTAGGCTGCTTCCCAGAAAAAGCAGAACTACTCTCCTGATTCCTGCTCAAACAGTAGTGCTGATAAGACAAGCTTGTTTCCCACCAAAACACCACACAGCAGGCAAGATGCTGCCGAGGACTCTGTGAGATCATGGTAGAGCGGTAGCACAGTTCTTCAGAAGCCCTGATCTCTGGGTGAGGCGTTGCTTGATTCAATAAGGGGGTGATTTGTGCAAGATGGCAAGCCCCTCTAGAGAGACATCTGAGACTCCAAGTTCAAGGAGAACTCTTTGGGGGACGAAGCCACGAACACAGAATAACCTGAACAGGCTTTTACCAGTTGATCTATTTCCTAAACTGTTACCTAAGGCAACTAGGGGCGCAGTCCTAACCAACTTTCTAGCACTGACTTAGCTGCAATGCAGCCCCAAGGTAAGGTAACAAACATGCCCCCTTGACTGCCTCTCCACTGTAGGATGCAGTGCACGCCACATTGGCACAGCTATGTCAGTACTGGAAAGTTGGTTAGAATTGCACCCTAGGTCTCTCAATCTGGGTCACCTTCTGCCAGTCAAATCAGGTCAGAGGACCCTGTTATTCCTCAGGGTTCCACCAAGCCACCTGAGGTTCCCCTCCAGTGGCATTTAGGTCCATCTTGGAAGTAGAGTGGATGACATCATCTCAGAAGAAGCATACCTCCAAATTGCTTGGTAGGCTTTATTCTCTGTCTCAGAATATTCTGCAAACTCCAATCCTCCCATTGCTGCCTTGTCTTCATGCTGTGATTCCATCAGAGGGTGAGGGACGCTTGTGATACAAGAGTTGGCTCTCGAGAACCTTGGAACCTCTTCTTATGCTTTCAGGGCAGCTGCCAGTAATTCCCTTATGTCTAAAGCTATCTATTTTGGGGCAGAAGAGCTGGCCATTACAGACCACAACCAATTCAAGAGTGCCAAGGATATACTGAAGAAAATTGCTCTGTCACTAGCCTTTTCCTCAGATGCCCCTGTATTTATCTGCCTCACTAGTAACAATCACTTATTCTGGGGCATCTCTTGAAGAAATTATGAAAGTGCATGACTCAAATATTTTCATCCTTCTAGTTTACTAGCAATCTTGCACTGTGTTTTCTATTACAGGCTGAAACCACAAAGAACGTATTGACCAAGCCAATATAAAAGTCAAAAAACTCATCAACAAATAGTCACCTAATAGGCTATTCATATTGCAAGGCACTTATTTGTCTACCTTTTACCCAAATCAGACCCAATGAAGGAAGATGATCTGCAATGAATTTCAACCTATCAATTTACAAATGTCTAACAATATTGACTGGACTGAAAATGGCAGAACAGGTTAGACCTTGCTAGTTCAGAAATATAAATTCCCCCAGCTCTCCGTTAAGTCAGCGTTTCTTAACGTTTGTTCCCTGCTGTACCACTTAGTATGGTCCATCTATTGGAAGTAACACCAGAAGTAAACTGTAACTGCATGTCTCCAGTTATGTCTGCGTTTGGAGGCCAGATGCAATGCGACAAGCACTAGTAAGAGGCTCAGGGTGGATAGGATTTTTCATCTGTGCAAAAAGCACACTTTGGAGGTCTGCCCGCCAAGCCAAGCCTCCTACTACTGTTTGTCATGTTACGTCACTGGTCTTGCTACCAGGCGGCAGGTATTCAGGGGTTCCATGCACACCACCAGACATCATCTCACGTGCTACTGATGGTCCCCCCTGGGGGCAGGGGATAAGAATAGGCCCTCAGTTTGGCTGTACTTGTCATAAGAGGCGACTGAACAGCCACCGGGTAGATGGGACTCGTCAGCCTGGGAAGGCAGCTCATCTGAGAGAAGGAAAACTCTGATTCCAAACCTCCACTGCCTTGTGGCTACATCCAGTTATGGAAAAGGCTTCAGGAGTCAACCTCGAGGCAAAATCCGGAGCCGGAGTCGCTGAGGCAGTTCATGGCTGAACACAGTCACGTTCTGGCAACTCCTGCGACGCCGCTGGAACCAACCGTATTGGCTTCTGCCTTTCCATTGGACCATTTCAGTGACGTGGAGAGGGGGGATTTGCTGCATGGGTAATAGCCTATCCTCCATACCTATTTTACCCAGGCTTCGCGCACTGGAGAGGACACTCTGTTCCAGAGCCACCATTCAGAGCGTGACACCATGGTCTTCCGAGACTGAAGGATGCCAACATGCACTGATGGTACCCATATCACTGGTTGAGAAACACTGGTCTAAGATGAATAAAGTATTGCTGTTGAATGTACATACCATCACTGTGGATTGTCCTTGGAAAGAAACCACATCCAATGTGTTTCATTGTGACAGAGTACAGGTGGAGCCTCTTTATTAGTGGAATTTCTATCTGTGAATCTGGCTGAACGTGGATCTCCAGGATCGGCATGGAGCCAAATTTGGTCCCACCTGAACCCTCTGGAGGCCCTAGAAAGGCACTTCTGGTTTTGGGGTGAAAACCAGAAGTGCCTCTCTCGGACCTCTGGAGCTGTGTTGGCCTTTTCAAACAAGCACTACATGAACAGCTGTGCAGGGGGAGCCATGTTGTGCAAGGGGAGCCATGGCTAACTGGTGGTTCATAAACATGAAGGACATGGCTAGCCAGCATGCTCCCAGTGTCTCCTTTCTTATATAAATATACACACACACAAACACACACAAGCAGTTTCTTATGGACAGTGATGGTAATTTCGCAATTGGTAACCATCACTGAACCCAGTTTAAGTTGCTTCATCTTCTAATATACTCTGGATAAATATTAATCTTGCTATGTTTCCTTATAAAACAATTCCCCTCCCTTTCTCTAGAGTTCTTCCCATTAGCATTTCAGTTGTTCACTGGTGCATATGATTGCAGTCTTGAATAAAACTGGAACTGGAAATTCTGCAAACAAAATAAATGTAAGCCATGAGAATCATCTTAGAATGAAATCCTTGCATTTTCTAACCCTGAAAAGAGTAACTCTGGAGAACAAGCACCATGTGGCAGAAGATATCTTCTCTTTCAACTCTCCTTTCCCCTTCCTGGATAACCTCTGTGCCCAACATAATTATTGGAAAAAATTCTTGCAAGTGTTTGGAATTTGCCTAGAACATCAGAGATAGTGAAATTATGCCAACAAAAGGTGCACTGAGCTGAATCAATAGCAAATGAAAGGTGTACTGGGCTAGAATTAAAAAGAAGAATAGAGGTGACTTTACAGCCATATGACTTTTTTTGTTTTAACCTGCAGGCTGTAGGAAAAACTATAATCTTCCTTTATGTTCTCAAGTGACAAAATATGATTTATAGCTCAAAAATGTTTTTAAATGAATTTATAGCAAGTTGTGCTCATGAAAGGTGCCTGAATGACAGCACTAGAGATTGAAGCATTCTATTTTTAAACAGAACGACTGCTTGGGCCAGTTTGGCCTCCACAAACTTGCTTCCCTTTTCAACTCATCATTAGCCAACAGCCACTAAACCTGCATCACTGCCCATAAAACGATGTCTCCACTCTTCACACTCAGAAAGGAGAAGCGGGGCAGCGTTCTCCAGTCATCTATGGCTTCATACTCCAGAGCACAGGCTGGAACTAGCTTAGCCGTTCCAAAAAGCCATGAAATATTTACATGTTTATTTTATTTACTTCTTGACTTTATAGGCTACCATCCAGAAGAATGCCCAAGGCAGGTCTTTAACAACTGCACATGCTGTACTCTCCTAAGCATGTTTACTCAGAGTAAGTTTCACAGAGTCCCATGGGACTTACTTCTTCCCTGATGTGATTAGGATTGCAAGTTTAGCAATTATTTACACATAGATCAAAAGCAAGATTTCAATAACACTCACAGCAACTCAGTTCTCAAGTTTTGTGTACTCCTGATTATACATCCTGTGCAAAGCCAGTGGGGTCGAGGTGTTTGTCATGTTGCATATTTGTTCCCATACACCCCATTGTATTTTAATGCATAATAAATGAAATGAATCAATGCTTGTTGGTGCAGACCTGCACAACAGATCCATTGCTATTTCAGAGCCAAGAAGTGTGGTTCTTATTGTGATCTGGATTCTCTTCCTCTGTTATGTCCACACTGGGTGCACAACCATGACCAAACTAGAATCCAACACATGGCAAGTATGTAGAACCATATATTTCTACTGTGCTTTTCTGTCATTCAAAGCCACTCACAAGAGTAATAATTACAATGCCATGATGCAATAAAAGCATAAAGCAGGGGAATAAAACCAAATAAACAAGAGTTATTGGTTGAAGTTAACAGCCATTTGGAAGAGATATGCCTCTGGAAGGCAGCAGAGGCACTAAAGCAAGAGAGTCTCCTGGACAGCACCACAAAAAGCCTGCCCCTTAAGGATTGGTGGCATGCAGGAGACACTCTTCTGTTGATTTTAGAGCATGAGCAGTCTCATGTAGGCAGTGCTTTTGGCAAAGGGAATCAGTGTGATGTAGTGGTTAATGTGGTGGACTTCTAGTGAGAGAACCTGGGTTCTAATCCTTGGCCAGCCATTGTACACACCAGAAAACCTTGACTGTTTCATCTCTCAACATAATGTATATTAAGCAGCAGTTGCGAGGACAACACTGAGGTGCAGGATAACATGTATTCCCCATAGGACAGTGGCAAAAGGTGTGTTAATAAATCATAATCTTGATTTCTCCAAGCCGCATAGCTTTCTTTTCTGATTCCTCCATGATAATGTGAGGAGGGAGCACCAGCACCAGACCTGTGGCCAGTTAGTGCTGAGCCCAGCGCTGGATGAATGCTGCCCAGAGCAAGGTAAGAGCTCCTGGTAGCGGTAAAGGCCTTTGGGGTGATGGGTAAGTGTTCTGAGGTGGGGGAGGGCAGGGCAGGGGGAGTGATAGAACTGGGGGGATAGAACTGGCAGAGCCCTTCTCTGCCAGATACTACCCTCTGTGTCAGGCTGAAAAGCCCAACAGGCAAAATAGCTGGTGCAAACTTGAAAAACCCCATTGCAGGGCCTGGGCCTTTCCTCAAGGGAAGGGGACAAAAGTCCCCTTGCGTTTGCATTGACTGTTTTTGTGGCAGCCATTTTGAAGCTATCCACAGCCATTCTGATGCTAACAGCAGCCATTCTGAAGCTATTCTGCAGCCAATGCAGTACTGGCAGCCTCTTGAATGCCTTGCAGCAGTTAACACTCCAGAATGTATTGCAGAGCCACACCATTGTCTGCTGCTAAATTCCCAGTAACAACATGTGGTTAGGTGGAACAACACAGAGTCTGCTTCCTGCACAACAATAAGTACAGGGTTTGCTGCTATTTGCAGTTTGGGGTATCCGTGGAAGATGTAGGAACCTAACCTCCATGAATACGGGGGACGTCTGTATTATTCAAAATTTTCAACACCCAGGCACAATTGATTCTTCCGCAGGAGAACATCTTAGTGTGTAGCCCACAGCTGTGTGATGATTTCTGAATCAACGCCTATTTATTCTTCCTTTGCTATTCTTCCTTTGCTAACAGTGTGAATTGCCTCTTCTGGTTCATAGTGTCATTTTCACTACAATCCTATGCCCATCTACTCAGAAGTAAGTCCCATGGAGTTCAGTGTGACTTACTCCCAAGTAAATGTGTATAGGATTGCAGCCTCACAGTTCAATCCTGAGGTCCTGTGGCATGCGGCTGCAGCGGCACCGAAAATGGCTGCCACCACATCCTGTGCACCGCGTAAGGGAAGTAGCCCCGCAACGGGGCTACCCAATTCACCACTGACCAAAAGGTTGGTGGTGAAGTAAGAGTGCTTGTGTTGGTGCCAAATCCCACACAAATGCTCTGGATCCAGAGCAGCGAGCGCCAACAGACCCGCTTCCCTTCCTCCCTCCCTGCTCCCTCCCCCCTGCACGCCTCCTGCCTGCCCTCTCCCCACCTCCCACCTCCCCGTCACTCCTCCTCCTCGCCCTCTCCCCACCCTCCGCCTGCCTCCTCCCTCCTGGAACGCCTGGAAAGCACTGACATAAGGGGTTAGGATTGCACCCTATATTAATTACAAACATTTGGCTAATAGGAGGCGTACAGATTATGGAAATAGGCTGCCAAGGGGTACGCAAGTGAAAAAACATTGGGAACCAGCCAGACATTTTGCCCCCTGTTGGTACAGGTGCAATAATACAGCATTGCTGCATACGCCAAGCATATAATATAGTAGCAAGGTCAAATGTTACAATGAACAGAATTTAAAAAAACAACAACCGTGAGTAATGACATGTGTTGTACTCAGTTAGTCCAATAGTTTACTAATTTTTGAGCAATATTTTCAGTCCTGGTGCTCAGCAGTTCTGGAATCTAGCTTTGGAGGATTTCCTCGACTTACCAGTAATACCAGTGCTGGTGCCAAGTGATTGAAGGCCCTAGGGCAAAACCCTGCATTGCTCCCTCCTAAGCTTACTGATGGTGAGAGCTCTTTCTGCGCTGCCCAAGGGACCAAGCTCTAGAAGCTTCTAGATTACCCCTGTCAATTGGGTAAAAGGAAAAATTTCACCATCTCACTGCTAATAGTTCGGGGGGCAGAGGGATGGGCCCTCTCATGCATGTGGATATCAACCATTGCCTGACATGGCCAACCCATGAATACAACCTGAGTAACACGTCACATGAGTACCTGAGTCAATCTCCATATATTCAGAGCATGTGCATTTCCACTGATTAGTAAGCTCAAGACCAAAAAGAGCTCCTGAAATGAATGCGTTCCTTCCTAGCAGCAGAATGTCATGAGAAAATAAAAACAGCAATTTCCCAAGAATATAATGAATCTTAAGATAAACTAATTAAATAGATATAGGAAATCATTGCTTCAGAAATGCACAACAGTCATAAATAATTTCACTAGCTTTGCAAGTTGACTTTTTCATTACTGTAGTCCATTTATATCGTTTAGTCGACACAATGTCCTTTATTGCTGCTCACTTCTCATTTCCTCCCATCTGTTTATTCTCTGCTACTTTGGTCCCTCGTCACTTCTCTTTCTCCTCCCCACACGTTCCTTTCATTTCTGCAACTTCCACCAATTCCCATTCTTTTTCTTTCACTAAGTGGACAGGTGGCAAACCAGATGGCAGTGGGATGCAAAAATAAAATTAGCACAAGAAGTTGACATCAGAAAGAGGGCATCAAAAGATAACAACAGCAGGGGGAGGGAAATCAGAAGGATGGGAGTAGGAATGGGATTTGCAGTGCATAGGAGATGGGAGGAGGCCTCAGCTAACTAAACACGGAAAGTACTTCCCAACGTCCAATTCCTTCACACTGAATGAATGGTTAAGATGAATATGCTAATTAGGACATGCAATATGCTCAGAAGAACTGGCTCATATATGACTTAGGGCCCAATCCTATCCAACTTTCCAGCACTAGTGCAGCCACAATGTAGCCCCAAGGTAAGGGAACAAATGTTCCCATACCTTGAGGAGGCCTCTGTGACTGCCTCCCCAACACAGGAAGTAGTGCATGCCCCATAGGCACAGCAGCACAGGCACTGGAAAATTGGATAGGATTGGACCCATAGGGCCAACATTTGTTCCCTTGGGGCTGCACTGCAGCTGCACTGGTGTTGGAAAGTTGGATAGGATTGAGCCCATAGTTGCTGCGTTTTTCATGGGCTTCTCATCTTTTTTGTTGAGTTTCACACAATGGGCCTGTAGATACAGGACTGCATTCATTAAGTGGAACATGGAAGCACCTTTTTAGGTTGCACATATATATATATATATTTCCATTCTTAAAAAGAAAACAAGGTTTTGTGAAACCTTATACACATTTTCCAGAGAGGAAGCCTCATTGAAAATGATGAGATTTACTTTTGAGTAGACACACAGAGATTGTCAGAAAAGCTCTCAGAAATGAAAACAAAACCAAATGGTACTGAAATAACGCAGAGCGCATACTACTGTAGCGCATGTTACAGAGTAGCATACTACTGAAATTACCAATAAAAGAAAAATTGGACCAAAAACCATTGAACTTAATGCTAGCATCACTCATATTGATGTATTGTTAATTGTTTTATTGTCAGGTCCACAAACTGCTCTGAGCATGACCTGCCTTTTTCTACCATTATTCTATTCTTTTTCAAGTACCCCTAAAGGTCCTGTTGAGTGTCCCTGGGAGTACATGAATACCAGGTTGGGAACTGTTTTACTGTTATGTTGTTTACAGTGCACTTACTCTGATAGTGCTTACAAAAAGGTAATGAAGACCAGAATTTAAAAAGAATAAAAATGTATCTTATGATCTTTTACTATGTTTTTAATAAATTAGAGACTACAGTTCTTAGGTAACAATTAGTGGTGGGTTATTTTTCAGGATCTGGCCTCCAGTAAAATCAGACGAAACTATAGTCAGACACCCCCCTAAGTTTAACCCCCGACTTATCTGAGGGTCATAGAAAATTCCATGATTGTTGGCTTAAAACCTGCCCTTGACTTATTTGTGGGATCGACTTATGGGCCGGTGTCTGCGGTAGTTAACTGATCTTTCCATCACCCTTTGGCAACCCACCAAAAATCAGATTGCGACCAACCAGTGGGTCCTTACCCACATTTTGGGAACCACTGGCATAGAGAGTTAGGTGGGATTTGAAACTGGGAGTAAGTCAATGGGACTGATTTCTAAGTACAACTGCATTGGATTATACTGTCAGTCAATGACTTGGAAAATATATATAGCAACTGCAAAATTAACCAACATCCAGTCCATCAGCTGCATCCTTCTTATACACCTGGGAGGCTAAACTTTGGCTTGCGAGCCACATGCAGCTCTTTCACATATAATGTGTGGCTTGTGGAAATATGTTAGCTGAGCTCCTTTTTGCAGCACCATTAATATAAAAGGTAAATAAAAAAGTTTCATAATTATTTACAGGGTATAAACTGAGAGTCCACTGGATTAAAACGTAAGTGTAATTATCATGGTGGGTAAATATGTATATTTAAGAATTTAAATGCTTCTTAAATATTGTGGCTGTCAAACATTTCTCTTGTGGCTCTCAAACATCTAAAGTTTCTCATATGAGGACCTTACATTAAGCAAATTTGGCCGCCCCTCTTAGTCACCATCAATCACCAGCCATGTTCTGCCTTCCTGAAACCTATGTAGGGGATTTATGTGTGTGGAAGCAAGTGCTTGTGGGATTGCCACTCATAATAAAAAATCATGGACATTTGCAACAGTGTTCCAGTATTTCTTTTCTTTCTGTCAGCCTGTCATTCTCAACACAGCACAGAAACATGCATTTCTTGTTCATTTCAACGTATCTCTCTCTCTCTCTCAATTTGCAATTCAAATGAGTCCTACGTATTTCTTGGCTTCTCCTTCTTGCAGTCTTGTATGTTGGGTTCTGGCAGGCATTCTTCTAGAGAACAAAATGAGAGCTCTGATGGATCAGTACAAAAGTCCATCAAAGGCCTGTCCATATTCTTCATGTCAGGTGAAATTACAAAGCACCTCTGAGACAGGTTTTTAAAACTAAACATTAACTGAGTGGAACATGACTGAGCCCGGCTAACTTTGTTAGAAAACTGCAGCATACACAGCCAGCCCAATCCAACCTAAATCCCCACATAGTACTACAGAATCCCATGGGGGATTTTAAACTGCTGGAGGTCTCCTCAGGGTAAGGGGACATTTGCCCCAGTAACCACAATGGGACAATGCCAGTGGCATATGGGAACCTCCTGGCCACCAGGACTGGGCAATGCAGTTATGTAGAAACAGCATGCCCCATGTCATCTAAAGGAGCCCATTAGACCTCTAGCCAATGATAACTTTTCCAGTCCCTTAGTGCAGACTCCTTTTCTGGCAGGGAGAGAGAGGCAAAGTTGTTTGGATTTTTAAACTACTACTACAGTAAAAAAAAGAGAGTGAAAGTGTGCAATTTCTCTATCTGAACTGGGAAATCAAAATGACTTTTTCCCTTCTGTGTCCTAGTTCATTTGTGTCTTTGTCCTCTCTGATATCTTTTCTTCCTTTCTTTTTTATCTATTGATTCATGGCATTGGTAACACATTGAAGATACCCCCTGACTAGGAGGTCTGTTTGGATTAATGCTCTCCCTTCATAAAGGGCAGATGGCACAACACTTGTTATCTTCATCAGTTCATTAAATCTGCCATCTGGGAAAGGTGGCTATCTTTCTTTTATCACTTGGGGAAATAAGAGGACAGCAATACTGGGGTGGGACCACACAATGTACCAAACAGAGCCAAAGATTAAAGAATCAGTGATGTATCTGGGGAGAAGCAATGATTGCTGGCATAACTCCACACACTCTTCTACTTCAGACAAAACAAAACAAGCAGATGGAGAGTCATTTGATACCGCAAAGAGTGCAACAAAGAGTTTCTGTAAGGGTGCAGAAAAGATTCTGTAGTTTTTCCACAGGAAATAAGCATGGTGCTATAGAATATAGCTGGAGACACAGCAGAAAGACAATAAAAACACTGAGAGATTACTATAATACCTATTGTTGATTTGTTTTTATTCCCCTCCATACTGATTAATATTTATATCAGGGCAACCAAAGACTCTAGGCAAGAGTGCAGCAGATGTGGTAGGTCTATAGCAGCAGACAGGGCTTCTCTATCTTAATAAGGTTGCAGTTTTGCTTAACTGTTTGTGATGTTAGCACCATCTGAAATCATCTTAAAGAACTTGTAAAACTCTCCAAAATGGCATTTTGGTAGGGTATTTGATGGAAATGCAACGGAAAGAATCTTAGATTGGATGGGGGATATAGCCTGCTATATTTTCTTCCCAAGTTACAATGAAATCTAAACAACTGATAGCACAGTGGTTCACAAATGTTTAGCAGCAGGGACCCACTTTTTAGAATGAGAATCCGTCAGGACCCACTGGAAGTGATGTCATGACAGGATGTGACATCATTAAGCAGAACAATTTTTAACAATCCCAGACTGCAACCCTACCCACACTTACCCAGGAATAAGCCTCATTGACTGTCATTGTTAAAAGCATATACATAGCAGCCTGTTAAAAGTACAGATGTGTAACATTTTCCCAAATTCAGTCACATACCATGGTAGCATCAAGTCTGATATATTAAAAATAAAATATTGAAATGAATGAGGACCCACCTGAAATTGGCCCACGACCTACCTAGTGGGTCCCAACCCACAGTTTGAGAAAAATTAAGACAACATAATATGATGCATATCGAATCAGAAGTCCCATTCAGTTCAAGAAAATGTATTCCCAGATCAGAACAGCATAGAACTGCAGTCTGGATTATTTTCTGCAAACTTAAGAACATAAGAACATAAGAACAGCCCCACTGGATCAGGCCATAGGCCCATCTAGTCCAGCTTCCTGTATCTCACAGCGGCCCACCAAATGCCCCAGGGAGCACACCAGATAACAAGAGACCTCGTCCTGGTGCTCTCCCCTACATCTGGCATTCTGACTTAACCCATTCCTAAAATCAGGAGGTTGCGCATACACATCATGGCTTGTACCCCATAATGGATTTTTCCTCCAGAAACTCGTCCAATCCCCTTTTAAAGGCGTCTAGGCTAGACGCCAGCACCACATCCTGTGGCAAGGAGTTCCACAGACTGACCACGCGCTGAGTAAAGAAATATTTTCTTTTGTCTGTCCTAACCCGCCCAACACTCAATTTTAGTGGATGTCCCCTGGTTCTGGTATTATGTGAGAGTGTAAAGAGCATCTCCCTATCCACTCTGTCCATCCCCTGCATAATTTTGTATGTCTCAATCATGTCCCCCCTCAAGCGTCTCTTTTCTAGGCTGAAGAGGCCCAAACGCCGTAGCCTTTCCTCATAAGGAAAGTGCCCCAGCCCCGTAATCAGCTTAGTCGCTCTCTTTTGCACCTTTTCCATTTCCACTATGTCTTTTTTGAGATGCGGCGACCAGAACTGGACACAATACTCCAGGTGTGGCCTTACCATCGATTTGTACAACGGCATTATAATATTAGCCGTTTTGTTCTCAATACCCTTCCTAATGATCCCAAGCATAGAATTGGCCTTCTTCACTGCCGCCGCACATTGGGTCGACACTTTCATCGACCTGTCCACCACCACCCCAAGATCTCTCTCCTGATCTGTCACAGACAGCTCAGAACCCATCAGCCTATATGTGAAGTTTTGATTTTTTGCCCCAATGTGCATGACTTTACACTTACTGACATTGAAGCGCATCTGCCATTTTGCTGCCCATTCTGCCAGTCTGGAGAGATCCTTCTGGAGCTCCTCACAATCACTTCTGGTCTTTACCACTCGGAAAAGTTTGGTGTCGTCTGCAAACTTAGCCACTTCACTGCTCAACCCTGTCTCCAGGTCATTTATGAAGAGGCTGAAAAGCACCGGTCCCAGGACAGATCCTTGGGGCACACCGCTTTTCACCTCTCTCCATTGTGAAAATTGCCCATTGACACCCACTCTCTGCTTCCTGGCCTCCAACCAGTTCTCAATCCACGAGAGGACCTGTCCTCTAATTCCCTGACTGTGGAGTTTTTTCAGTAGCCTTTGGTGAGGGACCGTGTCAAATGCCTTCTGAAAGTCCAGATATATAATGTCCACGGGTTCTCCCGCATCCACATGCCTGTTGACCTTTTCAAAGAATTCTATAAGGTTCGTGAGGCAAGACTTACCCTTACAGAAGCCATGCTGACTCTCCCTCAGCAAGGCCTGTTCGTCTATGTGTTTTGAGATCCTATCTTTGATGAGGCATTCCACCATCTTACCCGGTATGGATGTTAGGCTGACCGGCCTATAGTTTCCCGGGTCCCCCCTCTTTCCCTTTTTAAAAATAGGCGTGACATTTGCTATCCTCCAATCTTCTGGTACTGTGGCTGTTTTGAGGGACAAGTTGCATACCTTAGTCAAGAGATCTGCAACTTCATTCTTCAATTCCTTAATAACCCTTGGGTGTATGCCATCAGGGCCCGGTGACTTATTGATCTTTAATTTATCAATGAGGTCTGAAACATCTTCTCTTTTAACCTCTATCTGACTTAACTCCTCGGTCAGGAGGGGCCGTTCGGGCAGCGGTATCTGCCCGAGGTCTTCTGCCGTGAAGACAGATGCAAAGAACTCATTTAATTTCTCTGCCATCTCTAAGTCTCCTTTTATCTCCCCTTTCCCTCCCTCACCATCCAGAGGGCCAACCGCTTCTCTGGCGGGTTTCCTGCTTCTAACATATTTGAAGAAGCTTTTATTATTCCCCTTAATGTTGCTGGCCATGCGTTCCTCATAGTCTCGCTTGGCCTCCCCTATCACCTTCTTACATTTCTTTTGCCACAGTTTATGTTCCTTTTTATTCTCTTCATTAGGGCAAGACTTCCATTTACGGAAGGAAGCTTCCTTGCCCTTCACAGCCTCTCTAACTTGGCTGGTTAGCCATGCGGGCACTCTCCTGGATTTAGTGGAACCCTTCTTTCTTTGCGGTATACACCTCTGCTGGGCCTCTATTACTGTTGTTTTAAGCAGCCTCCATGCACTTTGCTCTCTACTTTGCTGGATTCTATCCCTTCCTTAACATAAAGGGCCACCCCACCTCCAACATGCCCCTGCCTGTCCCTCCTGTAGAGTTTATAGCCCGGGATTGCGGTATCCCACTGATTCTCCGCATTCCACCAGGTTTCCGTTATGCCCACTATGTCAATATTTTCCCTTGTCACCAGACATTCCAGTTCTCCCACCTTTGCTCGTAGACTTCGGGCATTCGCATAAAAGCATTTATACACGGAATGCCCCAGGATGGGCTGCTTATTCGCTCCTTTGTCCCCGCATCCTCTCATTGTGCCAAACCGTTTATCACATCCCATCACCCTACCCATCACCACCCAACTTTGGGTAGCTCTGTAGCTACAGGATACAGGAACAAATGGCAACAGGTGAAGATTTCACTTGTAGTAGTATTGGTGGCTATTTTTTTAGATAGTGATTCCTTTTTTTGTTTTTTTTATCAGACAATGTGGTTCAGGAAATGTGGGTAAAACAGCATTATCACAGTGAAGCCAGGGCTTGCCCAAGACCTGGTGCTTGATGTAGTGTACTACATGTTGGCATTCCATCTACTGATATGCCAACTGCCCAGTGGTGTCACTAGGGTCATCTGGTGTGGGAGTCCAGCACATCACCCCCATGACGAACCTCCTCCTATGCAGTGGGTGGGGCAACAACTCGGGTGGTGGGCGTGGTGATGTACCATTGCCCTGCCCCCACTGGTTTTTTTGTTATCCCTTTTGATAGAATAGAGCTATTTCAAATCAGGTTGTTTTGTTGTATTCTGCTGTAAATCAAACATTAAATGGTATGCATGATGGTATTATTCCTACAAACTGTGATTTTAGTGATTTTGGTCATTAGTGGTGTCAACCTCCACCTTACTCCTTATTGGTTCCATGCTGTGTCATAATAACATCCCATTGGCTCTTTGAACAATCAGTCTCATTGATCCATTTTGAATTAAGGAAATGTAGGGTACAATCCTAACTCCTTATGTCAGTGCTTTCCAGTACTGGCATACCGGTGCCAATGGGATGTGTGCTGCATCCTGCAGTTGGGTGTCACTCACGGAGACCTCACCAAAGTAAGGGAATGTTTGTTCCCTTACCTCAGAGCTGCATTGTCCTTATGTCAGTGCTGGAAAGTCACTTATGCCGGCATAGGAGCCCCTGGAGTGTCACAAACGTGCCATATGGCACGTTTGCACCTCCGTGGGAAGGAGCCGCATCTGCACATCCAGATGCGCCAGCGCACGGATGGCAATGGATGCCCCTGCAGCGGCTCCCTCACTGCAGCTTGTGTTGGTGCGCCCGTGCCGAAACAAGCCTTCATGGTAGGCGTGGGGGGGCGGAGAGGGGTGTTTCTGGGCAGGGCGAGGGTGGTCCCTTGGGCGGGCACACTGGGAGCTGGGGGCAGGGCTGGGACCCGGCAGTTATGCCAGATCCCAACCCCCGTCCCCAGGGTGAATGGATCGGCTTCCACCTGCAGAGGTGGTGCAGGTCCGAGGAGACCCATTGGTGCACGCAGCCCATACCCATGTGTAAGGGGAAGAGCTTCCCCTTGCCTGTGGCTGAGCCGCTGCAGCCAACAAACCAGTGTTGGATGCAGTGCAAGCCTGCTGGCTTGACTGCTCCAGCACAGGTTAGGATTGCGCCCTATGTTACATAAGACAGTTGCATTTTTGTTTTCTAGATTTTTGGTCATAACTTTTGATAAACTGGAGATATTTCAATCCAGTTTTTTAAAAATATTGTATTATGTTATAAGCTATGCATTGAATAGTATATAACATGATAGTATTATTCCTACAAATGGTGATTTTAGTGATTTTGGTCACTAGTGGTGTCACCCACCCATGAGTGTCACCCTCCCTTGCGTGTCACCTTGTGCAGACCACACCACCTGCACCTCCTAGTGACACCACTGCAACTGTCTCCTTGATTGAAAAGGGGGGTGGAGCAGAAGAGAAAGTATAGCTAGAGTTTATCATTCTTCGTTCCTCCACTCTTCCTCTATTGCTCCACACCCTCTTCCATTTCCAGTATGGGGGAGGAGAAATAGTAGAGGCAAATAGCAGATGGAGGTGGGCAAAGAGAGGTGTGCCCCCCCCCCAATCTGCTGCCTGAGGCAACCACCTCAGGCAGACTCATAGGTGGATCAGCCCTGGGTGGGGCTCTTGTCTGGAGCAACAAGTTAAAAAAAAAATGAAAAAATAAAAATAAATAGCAACAAAAAAGGGTTTGGAGACTGGAAACTCTTTGTTGCCATTTGCTCCTTGTTCATTCATTTCAGAATGAATGGAAGTGGATACAAATGGGGTGGATTTGTATCCATTTCTCTTTGTTCCAAAAACCAATGAGCATTGGTTTGAGGCCAAAAGTTGCCGGGATAGGGCACCTACTGCATACTCAGTATTTTATTTGCACTTGGTGCTGGTGCCTGCCTGGAGAGCAAAGTGCCTGTCCAGTTCCATGTTTATTGGAAGGACTCTTGGCAAGAGGCCACAGATGCTCAGGCTTAGAGGCCATATTTCTGGTCTTGCCCTGGGACTACGTAATAACAACTAAAGACATGCGTTAAAATACATACATTTGATCCTGTATTTATTTTCTTTGTTACAAATTTGACTGGGAATGGGTGGGAGAAATGTATAAAATTTGACACTGCAATGAGGCTATGGAGGGCTTTAGGACTTACAGCCCAATCCTGAGCTCAGTGTTCCAGCTTTCACCGGAGCGCACTGTCGCAAACGTCTTGTAAGGCACATCTATTAGGCTTACCGCTGGGCTAGCACCTGTACTAGCCCAGTACTGGCTGGCGCTGGGCTAGCGCTGGGTGGGCGCCCGTCGTCTGTTGCTTGGCAGTCCTATGGACCGCCAAGCCGCAGCACAGTAAGCGGGGGCGGCAAAGGGGGTGGGGAGGAGGCTTTCCAGAGAGGGAGGAGGCAGGCGGAGGGTGGAGAGAGGGCGGAGAGGAACCGTGGCGGGGAGGTGGGGGGCGGAGAAAGGGTGGGCAGGAGGCGTGCTGGGGGAGGGAGGCGGGTCCTGTGGAGCTCCACTCCACCAGATCCAAGGCGTTCATGTGGGGCTCGGCACCCTACACGAATGCCTTTACTTTACCGCTGACCTTTTGGTCAGCGGTAAAGTGAGTAGCCCATTGCAGAGCTGCTTCCCTTACCTGGGAGAAGGGGACAAAAGTCCCCTTCTCCTGAGGCGCTGCCCGCGGCAGGCTGAGGTGCACAGGATGCAGCGGGAGCTGTTCTCAGCTCCACTGCAGCCACACGCCCCAGGCAGCTCAGGATTGGGCTGCCAGTCCCTGCATGGTTCCTACCCCAATCACACACCCCATTTCATGCTCTTTGTAGTTTAAAAATGTATCATCCAATGGAAGTTTTATTTTCACTTTAAATAACACAGAGGAGGGTGCAATTGAGCTAGAAGCCACAATATAAGCTAAGTGCTAAAGGCCTTTAAAATATCCTTTTCTGGTGCATGTTGCATGCTATTTGCAAAAAAAAATAAAAATAAAAAAATACATTGTCAAAAGCATAAGTTTGCATTCATGTGTACTTTGACACTAATAATCAGCTGAAAGGGTTTAATATGAGATGGTTTCCCAGGTTTTGCAGTCACATTTTTTTTTTTTAAAAGGATATATCTTTCTCACTTGTATAGGAAATGAGGCTAATGTGTTTGGGGTTGTCCTGAAGTGAAAAGTTTTGGGGGGATTTTTGACCACATACAGCAGGTTAAGATTCTCATCCTTTCATCCTTACATGTGTAGGACATCGTCAAAGAACTAAAAACTTCTGAAATGCTAAAAATTCATCTTCTAGTAAGAGCTTAAAACTCAAATACACCCAGCTAAATGTTAAAACACCAAAGCCCAGGCAGTTCAAGTGAAAAAGTCCAGACTTCTAAAATAAAAGCCCTCCCTTGCATCATATAGAGGTCACAGCTGTTCTGTGTTTAGTTAACCATTCTGGCTGTCAGACCTCCCAAAGTCTTGCAGTGGATTTTTGTTGTCCAAAACCAACAATGAAAAAAATACTCTGTGCATGGAGGAAGGGTTTGAATGGGAGGAGGGTCCTGCTTTCATGGATTCTTGCCATCAATTTGGCCTTACCCATACAAAAGAAACCCACAGGCACCACCTCAAGGCTCCATGGCTTTCTGCACATTTCAGCCCTAGAGAAACACACACTTCTCTTATTAAGGAGAGCAGATGGTTAGAACGAAGTCCAAATGCCTCATCACCAAAGTTCAGCTGAATCACCGGAAGGCATGCTCAGGAAGCATTACGGCCATCTCCATGAAGCAGCTACCATTTCAGCTAAAAATCACTGAGCTTCAATAAGATTCCCCAGAGAACATCTTTTGCCTAAGTAGATGTTTTAATTAAACATGCCTTAATTGGCACATCCTGCGTTTTGCACACTTGGAACATAAGAGTCCATTCGCATTAGTCCCATTTCTGTTCCAAGTTTCATTATTAATGTAAGACACTTAGGGTACAATACTCCACATGTTTACTCAGAAGTAAGTTCCATTCTGTTCAATGAGGCTTACTCCTGGGAAAGTACGCACAAAATTGCAACCTTAGCCTGACATCTGAAATGCATATTCTCTTAGTAAAATGCCAGCACTAATATCCAAGCTTTTTTTTTAATATGAGATCAGTATTTTTCCAGAACAGTAACTGTCTGTTACTATGACAGAGTGTAAAAATTAGTTGCTTGCCTCCCTAATTTCTGTTTCTGTTTTAACATAAGCCCTAACATCTCTGTACAGCAACTGAGCTGTATCTATGGTTTACTGTTTTCTTCTCCCTGACAGTTTCTTTAAACAGCTGAATTTGTTTAACAAGTTCTTTTCCTCCATGCACAACTTGTTTTATATCCTAAAGGGACTTTTTTCCAGTTAGAAAGATTAAAATTCTAATGTTCTAAACACAAGTGGAAGCCCAAAGACTCGTAGATGGCACGCAAACTCTTCCATTCTGTAATAGGACATGCCAGCCTGCTGATTTTCATTTATCAAATTTGTACCAAGAAATCTCAGTACTAACTGTTGCTTGCGGTGCAGTGTTTTTTAGCCTCCTGTTAAATTAAAAAGCAAACTGTCCTGTGTTATCTCTTCCATGATTCAGCCGGCTAGATAAATGCTGCATAAATAAGGTGCACAAAATATTCATTTTGCTTGTCAACATCAATCTGTAGTTAGAATGGTTGCAAATATTTTTTAATATATTCCTCAATTGCCTGGTCTGTTGGAGCTGTGTGCTTGGCTTCAGGAAATAACCAATGCAGGCTCTCTCTCTCTCTCAGGATCCTTCAGATCTCTGATAACAATATAGCTGTGCGTGGTCAATGGTCACTGCCCAAAGAACAAGCGGGAATCCTTGCCCCCTACAGACACACACATATGCACATGGCTTGTTCTGTTTTACAGCGTGTTCAGCACTCTTTTTCATGTCCATACAGCAGCCATTTTGACTATTCTTTCTTTCTAAATATGCATGCAATAAAATCTCCAAAATGGTATATATGTAGGTTCCTTATACTGAGTTACAGCCCAATCCTACCTAACTCCCTTTGAGTCGATGCAGTAGTGCCAGTGGGATGTCCGCTGTACCCTGTGGGGGGTTGGCTTTTAGCCTCATATTTGGTTCCCTAGCCCCAGGGAAGGACCCCACTGGCCCACTGTGTCTGCTCAGAACTGCACCAGCTAAATAGCTGGCACAAGTCCAAATAGATCTGTGAAGACGAATTGGGCCCAGGAAGGGGGCTGCCACCAAATCTACCCTCTTCCCAGGCCCGTCAACCCTTCTTCCTGCTTCATCATCTCCCTGTTTTGCCCCCCTTCTCCATTCCACCTCTCCCTGCCACCTTCCTGTCCCCTATGCAGTCTTACCTTTGGCAGCAAGTGTGCCCTGTCCATTGCTGTGCAGACCCAGCTGCTCCATGCTTCCAGTGGTAGCCAGGTTGTGCTCTCCAGCATGTTACTTTTGCAACAGCTTGAAAGAGCATTACATACAAGAGCATGCAGCATTCTGGCAGCATAACTGAAGGATTCTGCCATTAGACTATTAGTCCATGTAACATTGTCTACACAGAGTGACAACAACACTCCAGGTTTTCTCAGATCTACCAAGAAATGCTGGGGGTTCAAACATATACTCTTCAGCATGAAACACATACTCTGTCACTGATCTATATTCCTTCTCTGTCCCTGATCTATGTTCCTTCCCCAAAGATACAGCCACCATAAGTCCTTTGGCAGGGCTTGTCCAGGAAGTGAATTTGAGACCCTAAGCCAGAATCATATCCTTTAGACTATTTTGATATGTCAGACAGAATAATGCAGATAAGCTGCATAGATAGTGAACAAGAGACAGTGGCAGTAAAAGGTAGGGGCAGTGGTGGTGGTGACCTCCTGTTCATTGGATATATGTCCAAATACCCACATGTAGATAACAGGAATCCAAAAGCTAATACTAGCCACTGATGGCCTAGTTATTCACATGCAAAGTGATAAGATTTGCAATATCTCCTGCTGCCCTTCTGTAGATTGATTCAGGTGTAATGCCAAACCAGGGTGCATGACAAGCTTCCAGCTCACATGCTCCAAAGCATGTTTTGATGTTATATCTGAACTCCACCACAGAGATCTGAAATTGGTCAACCATACCTGCCTTTGTGTGTTTTCAGGAGAAAAAATGTTTATGTTTTAATTGCCTATAGTGTGGCTAATATTATATTACATTACAGTAGCATTTGTACACTGTTTTCAAGTGTTCAAAGCACTTGATGTGTATCATCATGTTGCGATCCTTACAATAAGATTGGGGGCAAGTATTATTATTATTATTAGTATTAGTATTATTATTGCAGGTATAGGTTTGAGACTGAGAGGGAGCAGTTTATCTAGGGACACCTTGTGAGTTGATGGTAGATGTCAAATTTAAACTGAGTTCTTTCTGATTCATAGCTCTGTGTGCTCTCACTACACCACCCCAGCTCACAAATCATGTCATGTATCTGAATGTCTTGGTTTCCCTTTTCTGTCATGTAGCTCTTTTCTTTCCCACCGGAAAAAGAGGCTACTTGAATGAATGTCTTCAACATCCAGAGTGAGTCATCTGTGATCATCCAAGTACTGAAATAATGACATTTCTTTACTGGCTAGGAAAGGAAAAGGTTTTAAACATCTGAAAAGTAACTTGGCCTATATTGAATCTGGTATAAGAATATATATTAGAAAGGGAGTGGGAATAGGTATCAAAAAGTTGTACATGCAGAATCTTTTTAACTGCATCTGATAAGAAATATTTTTCAAAGGTACAATAAATACAGAATGAAGATTTCTTTTAAAGTCAATTTCAGCTTTTTCACATGTTTCTAAACAAGGATGGGTATTTGCCCCAAAGCAATAACTCTTACTTTTGATTGCCATCAAACAAGCATGCTTCTTTATTGTAGTGCAGAGGTGTTGCTGGAGGCAGCGGTGCCCAGGGCAATGACATCATGATAGCGCAACATTGTGACATCACTTCCGGGTCCCGCTTACTAGGAGGAGCCATAGGCTGCAGCGATCCTGCATCTGGCTGCTCTGGTCCATTTCTTCTCTCTCAATGAGAGCCTCCAAATGGGAAGGGAGGGGGACAGCTGGATTGTGGGATTGCCACCACCTCCAGAGCCTATGGTCCAGCTGCCCCTTCCCTGGCCACACAACTATCAAGGGAGCTCTATGGTGAAGAGGGAGCAAGGAAAAAATCCTCCTTACTCTCCCTGTGGCACCATAGCTGCTGCTCCTATCTGAAATAGTAAATCAAGGGCTGGAATGGATGAGTTGGTTGGTAGTGGTGAATGGAATAATTGCCAGGAGGGCTAGTGAAGAAGGAGAGTGATCGTAAACTCTCTGAGGACATAATAGTAAATTTTACTTGGAAGGGGCAGCTTTAAAAGTTCCCTTATCCTTTGAGGTGGTCTTTCATGAGCTCCATAGTTGTTCTCTAAATCCATGCTTGTAGAGGTCTGCCAACATCCTTTACAACCTTTAGGCCACCTAGTAAGTTCAGAGGAGATTCCAACCAGGGACTTCTGATTCACAGAGCACAATTCCTTTACAATGCTATACTAATAACGAGCTAGTTACTATGCTACACTACTCAGTGGTTCAGAAGTTGGAGATCTCCCTGCCATCAGGCATAACCTCCCTTTTGTCTTGTTTTTTCTAAGCTTTCAAACATAGCTTTTTTCCAGCTTCAGATGTATCTCCCCCATGCTTACAGTTTTCAGCTGTCACTGTCCCTTCTGTCTCTCAGGGCTTTCTCACCTCTTCCTGCTATAGTTCTCAAGTTCCTATGACAACCAGAAGTGCCCAACAACTGACTTTTCACCTTGGGTCAGCTTTTATTTGGCCACACATCACACAATACTGTCTCCACCACTGTTCCTGAAATGAATCCCTGCAGTTCTGATGGGGCCAAGCTACCTGTTACAACAAAAGCACATGCAAGAGTAGGCCGCTAGTGCTTCTCAGGTGTTGGGTTAATGCTACAAATGGCAGCATTGTAACAATGACTGTGGCTGGCAGACTGGTTTCCACTTTTCTGACTTTTCCGGAATATGACAGTACTGTGGCTTCAACAAGGTGCCCAACAGAGGCACCAACATTGTTCCTGCTGTACCCTACAGGGGAGTTTTGACCTCTGAAGGCATCCTCAGGGTAAGGGAATAAACATATGCCTGTTTTCCAGGTCTACTTGGACCTGCACCACATCTATAGCTAGCACAAGTTCACATTGACCAGGGTCAGGGGTTTGTGACTGGGAAGGTTTCAGCATGTGTCACTGTGGCTGAAACTGCCTCCTTCCTGGTCCCAATCCTCCAGCCTCACTGCCCCATTCTGCTTACCCCCTGCCTCCTTCCACCCCTGCACAAACTTAACGGTGCTGGCTAGCTTCTGGTGTCTGCTGGCATACAGAGCCAGCCATTCACTGCTTGTGGTGGTTGCCAGGCTTTGCACACTAATGTGTCGCATTTTCTGACAGTCAGAAAGCACCTTACACTGCTGGCATGCTCCTTCCAGTGGCGTAAGGCCCAGCTGGGTTTGAGCCACTAGATGAACCAATGATAGGGAATCAATCTTCCGTGCTTAGCTTCAGAAAGACAGTCTCATTGTATATTCCTTGGGAGTTTTAGTAACTTTTGAGAATGTTCCCTTGTATATAATCTAGGCAGACTCAAATATTTGGAGAACTTTTGAACTAAATGCCATTGGATACTGTCGCTCTGTTACAGATCCTGAAAGATCAATAACAGAAACAACAGCATGAAGGAGAATAGCTTTGTATATTCTTTTTGAGGAACAAATCCAAGCATTTTTACATAATCAAGGTAAAATAATTAATATTGCCAAATGGAAAAAAGAAGTCAATATAGGAATTTTCATCTCAGAACTGATGTGATAGTAGAAGGCATATAGGATGCACTGCAGGGCAAACTGCACCATGCATTTGGCTTTGAAAACTCACTTTCGGACCATCTCACTTAAGTGGGTGCAAGCTTTCCATCTTAGAAGTATTCAAATTAAGATTTCTTGGCTCCTCTCCCGATATAGCAACAGAAATCTGTAGCCCCATAGCTCAACTATGGGGAAAATTACATCTCCAGATGACCAAGCTACATTTCACTTAACATTCAGCTCTTGATGGCTGGGAAGTACAAAATACTTTTTCCTGACAAGATGAGTTATCTGGGATAGAAGGTGTCTGGAGAGGTCCCTGCTGAGTGTATCTTGAAGATTTACTTGTACTTGAAAAACTAACCAGTGACATGTGAAACACAGAGGAGATGAACTGTTGTAGATCACATCAGTTTGGTGTATTATATAAAGATAAAAAATATAGTCCACTGGAAGGGTGTAATTATGCTCCATGAGAATACTCAAATACTCCAGAGGTGAAGAGTAGAAATAATTGTTCCAGGGAATAATTTCATTGACAGACAGTCCAATCCCAACTTGCCCTAGAACAGGCTGGTCAGCTGGCCTGTGCTGCATCGAGAGCAGAGTTGGGGCTGGCTGTGGCACAACTTGGGCAAGGGGAAGTACTAATTCTCCTTACCCAAGTAACACAGCAGTGGGCTGAATGGGGCTACTCAGATCTGTGCTACCTAAATTGGTGGTGCAGATCCACGCAGCCCAACATTAGACCAGGCCGCCCAGGAGGAGGGTTTTGCTGCAGCCCCTCCTGGGTCTGTTTGGTCCCCTGATCCACCACCACCACCCTCCCCTGATCCGGAAAGCCCCCCCAATGTACTCCCCCACTGCGCCAGTTAAAGCAGGCTGGTGCAAACCTACCTGTCCGCTGGCACTGCAGAGGCCAGATTCAGCCTCCTGACTCTCCTGATGGTGCCTCATGGCAATTTTACAACACCTCCAGGCCAGTGCAGGGGACATGCACTGGCCTAAACGGCCCTTTGAATTTGGTTCATATTCACACTGCAATCCAATGCAAAATTCTGTGGGGATAAAGTGTGTTGAACTTATTCCATGTACACAGCATAGGGTTCGGTTGCAAGAGTTCTAATGCTGATACAAATGAAAGATAGAGAAAGGCCTTTAACAAGAGACAAAGAATAGACAAAACAATAGACAAAGAAAAGGAACCTTCAAGTAGTTCACAAGGATACCATTATATCAGGGCAGGAAGGCTTTCAGGAGTGGGCCAAACATAATAAAATATCTGTATGCTAACATAAGAAGCATGAAGGACAAACAAGGGGAAACTGGGAACTGTGTTGCAACAGAGAAAAATGATATAGGGAGTTGGCAGGCACATGGTGGGAAAAGGTACCTGACTGGTTGGTAAGCAGAGTGATTTAAACCCCATTAGCAATGGAAAATCAGCAAAGAGGTTGATAAGATCCAAGTAGCAATGAATAAACCATGCAAGGAGAATATGGTGGCATATTGACATGACCTCTATTTTAAATCCGTGTTTGTGAACTGTTTCACACAAGATGAATTTCTTATTCAGCTGTCTCTTCAATGTAATGTAAGAAATTGTGTACACTTAGACTACATATTGTGAGTCAATTATGGTTGACAAGTGTAGTCATGCCTTTTTTGTTGTTCACATATGCCACAAGAACTTCATGCCAAGTTTACGTAAACAAAATAAACATATATCTGCTCAGCGCATGTGCTGGAAGTGTACATTCAGAGCACACTCACAGCACAATCCCACCTAGGGCTGTACTGCCATTTATGATGGAGGAACACAGCTCCACTGCTGTAAATGTTCCTATAGAGGCATGCTGTGTGCACTGCTAGCAAGCATTTGGGGGGCACAGCTACAAACAGATGGCAGTGCAGAGACTTGGCTACGGGCTGCCTCTGGTAGCAAAGGTAAACCGGAGGCAGGGGATGGGTGGAATGGGGGAGTTTCCAAGCAATGATGGGGGTGGGTAGGAGGCAGGGTGGATCCTGACAGTACCAGTGTGTGCCAGATACTAACCCCTTCCCTCTCCCTTACTCTCTTCAGACTTGCACTACCAAAAAAAAAAAAAAAAAAATAGCTGTTGCAGATTCAAAGAGAACCACTGAGGCAGTGGAGGTTTACCTCTAGGAGGCCTCCAGGCCGTCCTTCTGCAGGATACAGGATGAGCTCCATTAGCAGGTGTGCATTGGCAGGGAAGGATTTCATTCGCATTGGGTTGACCATTTCTTACACAGAGATAGTATATTGGAAATGAGGGAGAAAAGGATGTTGGTGGCACTGCTGCTGCTGCTACCACCCCCTTCCTGGCCTTATCACAATCCCCTCCCTGCCCCAGCCTCTGTGTGTTCTCCTCCCCCCTGTCCCATTCAGCCCACCTTCCATCCACTGCCTGCAACCGATACCAGGGCTTCTTTGGAATTAGTGGTGCATGGCTGCAGTCACTTGCAGCTTGTTGTGGCAGCCCATAGGATTGGACACTAACTTAATATCCACCACCAAATATTTCCATCTTGCTTAAGTGAATAAATGCCATATGAGTCAGACCATCTGTCTAGGTCAGTGGTTGCCAAACTTGCAACTACTGCATTACAAAAAAGCGGGCCCTGCTTGGACCGGAGCTTAGCATTCTGCCAGGTTGCCACGTGACTTCTACTGAGATCAGGAGACAGGGATGCTCTGGGCATTTGCGTCTGCTGCCCAGCATTTCCGAAGGCTGTGCTGCAGGACATTAGGGCACACGCGACTGCCCAGTGTCCCTGTGAAGTCATGCAATGACCCGAAGGAATGGTAAGCTCCGGTCACGGTGCAGAAGGGTTACACCAAACCCTGGATCTGGCCCCCAGGTTGGGCTTTGGAAGGCCCTGGTCTAGGTCAGCATCATCCGCACTGAGTAACAACATCTTCCTAAGTTTTAATACTGAGCTCTTTCCTTGCTCTGCTTGGATTTGAACATAGGAATTTGCACATCCAAAGCAGGCCCTTTCTTGCTGTGGCCCCTTCACCATTTTTTTTTTTAAATACCCAATTATGAAAACTGGCATTGGCTCAGTTTCACCAATCACATTGGCTGTTTCCATCAACTTTAATACCAGGGGTCTGACTGCTGGCAATTGGTGGTCCATTGCCTGGCTATGTCCCCTGTTTCCTTGCCACCATGAATTGAGATCTTTTCAATGCCCTGGGGGCAGATAGAAGAAGCCTGGTGTAGCTGCTGTCCCTCAGGTGAGTTGCAGTGTGATGGAAATTGAATATTCAGTTGCCAGGCTGTTCTATATGCCTCTATGCTATGAGTAGTTTCTAAGGATGTGGGATTGGGGATATTAGGGACCAAAACAGCATAGAATTGCTCCACTGATTAATATATCCCCTCTCTAGAAAGCATCTCTACTTGAATAATTTAGAGCCCAATCCCAACCAGCCTGGAGGTGTCACAAAAGCACTTGCATGCCACCAGGAGAGGGGGAAGGCTGGCAAGAGCCCACTGAGCCAGCACAACAGTAGGTTCGCACTGACTGATTCAGGCCAGCACAGGGGCTTGGGGAGGGCAGGGAAGGGTGGGGTATTCCAGGGCAGGGGGAGGCGGGCACTGGGAAGGCTGGGGGTGGGGTGGGTCCTGGGGTGCAGCCAGGATCCGGTCCTTGTACCGAATCCTAATCCCACTCTTTAGGTGGCACAGATCTGAGTAGACCCATTGGGGCTGCTTCTGCATTACCCTGGGTAAGGGGAATGAATTCCCCTTGCCCTAGGCTGAGCCACAGGCAGCCTCAACCCTGCGCTGGATATGGGACAAGCCAGCTGGCCTGCCTATTCCTGCACGGGTTAGGATTGGGCTGCCCAACATCTTACTATCCTGAAACTGTTGATAAGAATATAGAACTATACTTTGCACATTAGTTCCTGTATAATACTGAACAGCTCTGCATTGTCATAAGAAATTATAAATTCTTCAATGGTGCCATTGTATACCATTTATATTGGCTTATATAATTGTATATAGGCAATCTGAGTTCATTGTTACCATCTTTATCTGAAAAACAAACACTTGCATTTCATTAGCCCTCTCTCCCCAAGTTTGTATGCCCAGAAAAATCATTCTTTGGGGGTTTTTCCCCAGAGAGATTTTAAAAGCTTTCTGGAAACATCCCATGGATCTCTCTCTGTGTGAATGGTCCCTAATGTTGATTTGTTCCAAAGTACAATGTTGATAAAGAAGCCCTGCTGGAATGTGTCATTCTCTAAAAGAAAAATGTCAAACATTCCTTTTTCTTCTCAGAAAACTCTGTGGGACTGACTGTAAACTCAGTGGTAACTCCTGTACACAAACATCAATTGCTGTTTTGGTGAGCGAAGACAGGAAATTGATGTGCGACTGAAGGCATCAATATTTGTAGTGTCTTTCATTTTTAATATATTTGCCGTTGGTTTAGACATTTTCAGCAGGTATCTAAATTTATCTTAAATCCACAGAGGCTTTCAGTGAGCAGGAGATTACTAACTAATTTTCTTTCTCCATCTTGTTCTTAAATCAGAAAGGTATTTTTAAACAAACCACAAACAAACCACAGGTGAATAATGAGTTGAAAGAAAACACAAGGGGAATAAAAGTACTGTAGAATTTTAAGCAAAGATAAACTCAGTAGTTGATCAGTAGATAGACTTTTGGTATCTTAGATATAAAATCTGAATAAACCTTCACTTCCATGAAAAAAGGAATCTTGAAAGTGTGAGCTTCGGTACAGTTGTGACTTTTGAAAGGTTACATTTGAATGGCATTAAAGGAAGATTCAAACAATGCTTGTTGATATCTTGCAGTGCAACCATATGAAAGCAGTGAGATTGCAGAGGTGTGCAAGATTATAGATGAGAGGTGTGCAGCACTTAAAAATGGGGATAGGTTGTTAAGCTAACATTCAGCCCAATCTAGTGCCTTTGTTGTGTACACAGACATTCCCTGCCAGCCACAAGTTGGCTGCATAGGCTACTGGAGAGAGATTGCCTCTTCTTTGCATTAAGAGCCCCTTTGTTGTGTAAACAGATACTCTGCTGCAGGCTATGGGAGACCTGACTGCCTCATTAAGAGCCTCTTGGTTGTGCTTTGACCACTGTCAAAGTATATGCAATCTGTTAAGTGGAAGGTTGTTAAACAACGCACGCTGTCATCAGAAGACAGTTGCTGATGACATAGTCAAATTCTCACTCACATGAACTCATAGTTGTTCCATTCCCTTCCCAGTGGGAAGAAGGGGACAACTATGAGTGCATTTGAGCAAGTGGCATGAAACCCTTGCATGCTAAATAGTGCATGTGGGAAGAATGAAGATTCCTCATGCTTTAACAAACTCCAGATTTGCTTGTTGAATTAGTAAGAAGTATGTTGCACAAGCAACCCTTTCAGATGACTGAATGCAGATAACTTCAAAAGTAGCAGTGAGATGTAGTAGCTACCAAGGACAGCTCCTTTATAGTTTTGTATCATGTTGCCCCACTAATATGTGGGGTAACACTGGGGGTTACACTGATCATACTATTTCCTCTACTCCCCATCCCCATGAAGCTCCTGATGTCGGTCACATTATATTCAATGCAACCTTACATGTTTAATCCATAGTCAAGACAAGGTAGTACTAAACCAAGAGGGAGTAGGTTTTCGGACATTAAAAAACTATCTCAGCAAAGTGAAAACTGGGCTGTGTCAACCATTTCAAATGCGTGGTGATGACACCCATTTGGTATAACACCAAAGGTATTAGGAACACTAAAACATGACAATAAATAGCTTCTGAGGGGCTCAAACATACTGGGTACCACCAAATACTTTTCTGTCACAAACAGATGAAATGTTCAATGACAGTAGGAGGGCAGGAGCGAATGGTCTAGAGGGTAGAGCCTCCGTTAGCCCAAAGATAACATCAGAAGGTCATCAGTTCGAGGACACCTGCATCTCCCTGGACGGCTGAGAATGGCGAGAACTTGAAGCAGCTGACAAAGACGAGCTGAATGATTCCACCTGCTCTTGGTGTGAGCAAGAAGCGTCTTGGCTGCCCTCCATGTGAGAGATGGAGCTGCTTGTCATACTGCGTGGGAGAACTGGAGGCCAGAAGTGAGACCAAACCAGGAAGATTCATTCTGAAATGTTGTTGGTTCTTGAAGGAGAGAACCTTTATGATTGTAAAAATCCCCTTGAGGGATTTAGAAATACCTGCCTATGTAAACCACCTTGAATAAAGTCAGAGGAGTAATTCAATGACCAGAAAGGCGGTATATAAATACCTAGTTGTTGTTGTTGTTGTTGTTGTTGTTGTTGTTGTTAACAGCCCACGCTGACAACAGTTCTCGCCAAAAATATCCCAGTGGTTTCCTGAATTGTGCCAATGGTTATGTCTTACCACGATTGTGAAATCACAGTAACGCGAAGGATTAGGTTCTTAGTGTAGGGTTGGAGTTCATTTGGGACCCACTCGTGGCCAGTCAAGCCCAGTTGCTACCATGATGCACTAAGTTTGCCTAGTAATGGAAGCATTACTGGGCAGCTGTCTCATGTATTTTATTTCTGGTAGTTTATGCTTGTAAGGGAATTGTAAAATCCTGCTGTTGAGACTCTACTTAAAGCACTCAGGAATCCATCATTGCCATCAATCCAGGGAGGCAAGATTTGTGCCTCTCTGAGTAGTACTAGGAGGATAGCTGCTGATTGGAAAGTTCTGATGAGAAGACACCTGCATTGTTAGGACTCCTGGGCCTTCAGTGTCATGTGCTGGACCTGTTAATTAGAAATTGGCATCAGCTGGGTGTTAGAGGAATGGAAGGGGAAATGTGGTTGTAGATACACTTTTTGGCAAGTAACTAGAATGTTCAGAGGTTCAAGTCTTGTGACTGGCTGGAACCTTCAGAGAGCCATCATCTTCCTAGATACATTGCATCATCTTTCTAGTTTTTAGGGATCCTAAGCCTCTGATTAGATAGAACCTTCCTGGGGGTAGCTCTTACATGGGTAGCTTGTAGGTATTTCCTGGGTTGTGACTAGTTGTCTCATGTTGCCAGACCTAGCAGAGCCGCCAGCCATGCTTCAAGAGACTGGGTCAATTTCTGTACATGTTCAGATGCTATGGTCCTAGGTGAGGTTAACCTACGTTCGGTTAGGAACTTAGCTTTGTTGTTTTCTTGTTCTATGCCATCCCCATAACAGCATTAAGTGAGTCTTATGGATTGTTTTCTGCTTTGGTTCTTTAATAAATTATTAATCTTTACAGCAGTATGTGATTCTTGCATGAAGAAACCTTGATTCGACTAAACCCAGAACTGACCACAAAGTCACACTACTGAATATTTTGCCTGTACTGAGGAGGAGAGAGGAGCATTCTGGGGCTTGAAGATTTCTGTTTCCTTGGGACAGTTGGGCTGCCTAAAGGCCTTCTACTTTCCCTGAGTTTAAGCATTGGCAGCATGGAGTGGTGGCAGACTACTGCTTTGGGGCTGGTTTGAGCCTGAGTCTTAGCAAGCCAACCCTTGGAAGCCTTTGGTCTTCGGAAGCCAACCCTGACTGACCCTCTTTACAAGCCTGTAGAATTTTGGCTCGTCCCTGCAGACTGGCTGATGGCGGCTGTGACAATAATGCAGCAGCAATGGCTGCCTCCTGGATTAGGAGCAGTAGGACCACTGGAGCAGGGAACTTAAAGTGTTCTTGCAAAATATGTCCCCTTACAACTACAAACCAATACCAATGGAATTTAGCATATTGATTTATTGGTAATCAATGTTTTAAGGAGATAAGAGTCATTTCACTGACAAGAGCTCTGTGGCTGGTACGTTATTTATGAATCTCCAGCATGAGCTGAAAACAAGTAGCTCTAACTGTATTTTCATGGCTACGTAGTCAGTTTTATTGATACAATGGAGCTTGATATATTAGCTGAGGGGACAAAGAAATTGGACTTCTTGTACACATACAATTTATTAGAAAAGGATAGCATTGACAAAAATGTTTTCTGTATTATAAAGGTCATTCATATCCATGTTTTCAACTGTATAAATGTATCTGCATGCCTCTCCCATGGCATTTCCCTCCAGTGTTCCATGAAAGATTAAGTGCTTCGCTTCAAGGTCCAGCAACAAAGTTACCCATCAAACATTACAAGTCATTTTTGTTTGTTCATTTGCTTATTTGTTTGCAGGTTAAAACAAACCACAGCCAACCACAGGCAACCAAATATGTTGGTCAGATTACTCCTGCTAACAGAGCAAAATGCCGTAAGGCACAACTGCAGTACCCAGAGAGGAGGGGCCACCAGCACTGGGCCAGACCCAGCGCAAATCAACCAGTGGTATATTGCCTTTGAACATCAAGGTTTCACTTAGTTCTTATGAGTAATAGCAGTTGTGTGTCATGAATCTGTCAAATCCCTTTATAAGGTAGTTCTCACCACATCTTTGGGGCAGTGAATGTCACCACATTAAAGATGTTTGTGTGGAGAAGCATTTCCTTTTGCCTATCCTGACTTTATTCCTCAGGTGAAATTGTAATGAAAGGTCTGTAATGAGACACTGAGTTCATTTTGAAGAGTAGGGCAGACAATAGCAACCCACTTTAATGAAGACACAGGTCAACATACATTTTGCTTCCTTAAACGTTACACCAATTCCTGGGTATATTTGGGGTGCCGATTCTAAAAACAGTATCCGTTTTGCCCTATCACGTCCTATAACTATGGCTATGCCTATCATGGCATTGCCTCTTTAGTGAATGATTCAAGCAACTTCCTCATGAGGAAGCCTACGCCATGGTTTCCTCATGAGGAAGCTGCTTGAACCATTCACTAATGAGGCTATACTATATCTCCAAAACTACATGTGATAAGGCAAAATGGATGCCATTTTTTGAATCAGCACCCCAAATTCATATCAAACCACCATAAAGTTTGGGAAAAACTTTTTGGACCCTCAATTTTGTAGGCCTGTGAGAGTAGGATAATGTAAGAACCTTGGCAAACCCTGCCATACAAATGAAAACAGACTGCAGCCAGTCCTTGTACCAATGTGTTCTAGTAGGCCCTGGTAAAGAAGGGAGTATTCCATACATTGGACAAAGGTAGTGAGGTTGTATGATTCTTTCTGTACATACAAATTTCAAGCAAAATTAAACCGATAGCAACTGTTGCCAGTTAAGAAATATTTTCAAAATACTTCTCATAGATATAGTTTGGAATGACTAGAGTCAGAACAAAATTACTCTATGCATGTGCATGTGTGTGTTTAAATGCAAGGCAACTGCAGTGAAATCCTGCTACCCCTTCCATTTTTCTGTTCTAATTTCCCATTCTGGCCATGAATATAGGAGAGGAGTGAAACTGCACATATGTACAAATTTTGGCTGTGGTTTTACAGATCTTTGGGACATTGGTGGGAGGGCAGGAAGCAGAGAGCAGGCCAGAGGGGACAGATCTGTACGGCAAACATGGTTGTCACATCCTATCCCCTGAAATTTGGCCAATGCTGCCTCCTTACTCTCCTTGGTTGCATAACTGGAGTTGACATAGGTCCAAGGATAGGCCATTGGGGGCCTACCCAGTGATAAGGGAGCAAAAGTTCCCTTACCTTGATGAGACCCCCTGATTGCTCTCCCCAGCATAGCATACGGTGTGGCTGCATCACATAAACTGGTGGAGATAGGATTGAGCCGTTTGTTACCTCTACTCAGATTATAATCTGCAGTTTGCTAAAGACAGCCAATCAAGGTCTCCTAGTTGTAGGATCTGAGATTTCTGTAAATAAAATATCACCTTGACATATACCTGGGCTCAACTCCCCTCTCACCCTTATTTCTGAACTTGAATGTACATATAATGGGTGTTGGGTAGGTTAGAACTCTTTGATCTTGAATAGTGTACCTTAATCATTCTTGAAACGGAAATAATTGCAATTGTCCTTCAACTAAACTACAAGTTAGCAGTGAAAGAATGCAATTAGCTTCTATTTCAGTGTGTCTTTTTCTCTGTCTGAAGAGGCAGATCATCTTCTTTGATGTTACTTGTTCCAACAGTACAGAGCTGATTAATATTACAGACATTAGGAACAGAGTATGAATTCTTGAGGTGCAAGTCCACTAAAGCTGAAAATTAAACTATTCCCTTTGTTCTTCTGTAATGAAAGGAAGCCAAAAAATCCAGTCAGCTGCATAGATAAGTAAAGTTAATGGAATCTGAAGCGAATCTTCATACCACAGTCCCTTCTGCACCAGGTTGCCGTAATCAATACATTTCCACAAAAATCAAGGCACATTGTGAATCACAGATATGAAGTTAAATGGGAATAGGGAAGTGGTGGGAGGGTCACATATGGAAACAATTGTATGTTTCTGCAACTATATGAGAACACTTTCCCAGTGACTTTTTCCCATTCTGCTGGAAACATGGCTACCCAATGCTGTGGCCCATAATTTCCAAGAACTCCCAGCATGTCCTGCACTTCCTGTTTTGTTGAAAAGGATTGTGCAGGAAGGAGAAGGTGAGGAAGTAAGGAGATGTAGGAGAGTTCTCCTTCATGCCACACATGCTCCATGTTGATATAGGGGCTTCAGAGTTTGCCTTGGTGGATTGTCAGGACGTTCTGGACTGCTTGCCAATGCCTGACCTGGCTGATGCTGGTCCCGGGTTCCAGAGTGGCAAGCTATCAGATACTGGATGAAAGAGCATAAGTTACCCAGGCCAGAAGTTACCCACTGGAGCCTCCCTTTGAAGTTCCTTTGTTGTAAAATTGTGACTTTTAAGTCAACAGAAGATTTTCCTATCAGATTGAAATGTTCTCAGTTTCTATATGTTGCTATTGTTTTTGTTAGATTTAGACAGCAGATTCATATGTAGAAGGCAGAAGTCGGCAGGCAGTAACACATATCACATTGAAGGATCAAGTGAATGAGTCCCTGATGGTTTTTTGTTTAGTTTTGGTTTTTATGCTACTGTTATAATACTGTCTGCATAGATATGGGGGCACAGTTTGTCACAATGTCTGGTTCCTGTGTCTTGGTCATATGGCCTAATGTTATTTGATTGCAATTTATGGTTGAAAGTGGCTTCCTTTTATCAATTTCTGTTATTCACATACTGAAACTGATATACTACCCTTAACAATGCCTTGGAATTGAATAAAACATAAGGGAGTCAAGGTGTCCCCTCCCCCATCACACAAAGCAAGTAGATTATTTCTGTTTTCCAGAAATCCCAGTTCAGTCACACATTAAAAGGGAGTTCAAGGTAATGTAACTGAACTAATTTATTGCAATTATTTAGTATAATAGAGGAAAATATAATTGTAATTAAAACCCTGCACAATTATTCATGTACTGTTCTCATTGAAAATATGTCCCCTTGGATCAGTACCTACCGTATTTATCGGCATATAACACGCACAGGCGTATAACACGCATCTTCATTTTAAGAGGGAAATTTCAGGAAAAAAATAAGGGTAGCTGCATTCTGTACAACGCCAATCATAAGTAGTGAGGCATTTCCCAAACGTCAGTATTTCTTTGCCCCCACCCCACCTCACCTCCATCTCTTCCCCCACCCCACCTCACCTCACCTCAATCCCTCCCCCTCCCCTCCCCAAAGAAAGGGTCTCCACTTACCATATTCATCAGCTGCCAGCGGCTGTGATAATATGCGGCGGGCGCAGCGCTGACATCACGTCACGACGCTGCGCCGCCGCTAGGCACTATTGGGAACGGGATCCCTTAAAGAGGATTCCGTTCCCTGGACATCGGCGTATAACACGCATACATCATTTGCCCCCTATTTTCAGGGGGAAAAAGTGCGTGTTATACGCCGATAAATACGGTAATAATGTTTGTTTGTTCCTAGATAAAACAAATTTTTAAATATGTACTAGTATACTAATTTTTACCCAACAGCAAATTTCATTATAAATCTTAGGTGTTTGCACAAGCATGCATTCAGTTTATTATTTTTAGTGGTAAAATTTGTCACTATCACCTTCTTTTATCAGCAAAAATTATTGCAAAAATGTCTCCTAGCTGAAATTACTCCCCATTTTTTAAAATGGGGAGATCCAAAATCCCTTTAATATTGATGATTATTTTATATGTATGCCATTCTCATAGATACACAAACCACATAGATACAACCACTAGAAAAAGCAATAAGATATTTCATAGCTTTGTCTCCATTTTGTTTTGTAGGTAACCACAGAAATAAAGTTGCATGGAATCTCATCTTACAGTAGTAACATTTTTGTGCTTAAAAAAGATCACACAAACTCATTTCTAGACTCTGGAATTAGCTAAATGGGGAAGTGCTCCCTCTTGCTTGCCTCATATGGCCTTGTTTCCTCCAACCCTGCTGTAGGAGGTTGTTTATTTTTCATTTTTTTATACAGATTTAAGAGTAACTACAAGAAGAGAAAAAAACAGAGAAACAGATGTTGACATGCAGAACCTGAGCATTGGTTGATGTGACGCACTAAGCGGTTTGACTATGGGCAGGGAAAGAAAGTGCCTTGAATGACCCCTGGTGAAATAAATGGTCCAAGTTAAAAAGTGAGCCACCAAAAGAGAAAGGAGCCGCCGATAGTGTCCCATGCGCTCAAGTACAAAAGAGTGCTTAAGAAAGACAGAGTGATCAATATGGTTGAATGAAAGAGTGCCCCCTCAAAAGACTGAAGGTGGATCGGTGAGAGAGCCTGAAGATAAAAGCATTAATAGTGGGTACAGATGAAGGCCGATTAGATAGCATAGAAGCAAGAGAAACAAAGTCAAGATCCACTGAGGGATTTGTTGTTGTTTTTCCAAAATAAAAGAAAAGTACGGAAAGGGAAATTTTGATGTTACTGAACACTGAGAGAATGAACACACATTGAAGGAAACAAATTAAAAAGTAAATGGGATTAGAAAGATTTTTTATTTTTTTAAAAAAAGATTGTTGCTATTATTCCTAGTACAATTGATGCTAAATAATAAAACGGAAGAGTAATTTTCAACTTTTCAATAATTTTTCCCCACCTATTCATGCCGCATTTTCTTCTGGCATTAATGCATACACAATTACGCAACTTCCCAATCAGCATACTACTTTTGAACATCATTCTCCTTTAAATACTGCTAAATAGCTCTTATCATTATCTGGCGTTGGTGAAAGAACCAATTATGAACTAATTTCTGAGCTTCTGAAAAACATGCCTGATAGACAGATTGTTCCAGTCTCCCGTTTTTGCATGTCTAGGTGCTCCTGCTCTGTCAACACACTAAACACTGCAGAACCTTTTGCTTTCTCCCCACCATCTGCCCCCACCCCAGTTAATGAAAGAATCTAATTGCCCTTTTTATTCCCTGCTTTATAATAGCTGTCATTGGATAATGGAAGAATCAATCAAACATATTTTCTTCCATGTCCCTGCAGCAACTGAAGTTTATTATTTTTTACTCCACTGACACTGAGAAGGCTGAATCAATATTGACAAAACATCAACTCTTTCTGAAAAGTTAGGCTGTGATGGTTCTTAAATTCAACCATTTCACATCTGGCCAAAATGTAAAAACATGCCTTTGTCCTCTTTTCAGGTAGGGTGCACCTAATGTGTAATGTAGCTTAGATATTTGTTTTTTTGGGCTCCGTGTAATTCATATATAGGATAATAATTAAAATTATTGCTCCACCCTGGTCATATGTGGGTGTCACATACTCGGCATAAAGCCAAAGATGGGAAGGAATAATTATAAAAGAGGTGGAATCAGTACTAGCGTCAACCAACTACTTAAGAGCAATGCTTAAGGTAAATGCTCATAAAGTTACGTCCTTGTTTAGTGCATTGCTAAAGCTTTAGCTTTGGATGTCAAAAGGGTCTGATGTGGAGCCATCGAAGACAACAGTGCCCTTCATGTCCTTGTGGAAAGATCTGATGATGCTGAGGAGCCTGGGTGGACATCCGATCTTGGGGAGAATCTTGAAGAGGCCGTCTCTGCTGACCAGGTCGAAAGCCTTTGTGAGATCTATGAAGGCTATAAAGAGTGGCTGTCGTTGTTCCCTGCATTTCTCCTGCAGTTGTCTAAGGGAGAATACCATATCAGTGGTGGACCTGTTGGCTCGGAATCCACACTGCGATTCTGAATAGACGCTCTCTGCAAGTACCTGGAGCCTCTTTAGTGCAACTCGGGCAAACAGCTTTCCTACAACGCTAAGGAGAGAGATGCCGCGGTAGTTGTTGCAGTCACCCCTGTCACCTTTGTTCTTGTACAGCGTGATGATGTTTGCATCCCTCATGTCTTGAGGTACTCCACCTTCTCTCCAGCAGAGACAGAAGATTTCATGCAGCTCAGTGACGATGATCACTTTGCAGCATTTTAGGACTTCAGCAGGGATGCTGTCTTTTCCAGGTGCCTTGCCAAAGGCAAGGGAGTCCAGGGCCACGTGAAGTTCTTCTAGGGTTGGTTCACTGTCAAGCTCTTCCAGCACAGGCAGGCACTCAATGTTGTTCAGTGCTTCTTCGGTGACTACATTTTCTCTGGAATATAGCTCAGAGTAGTGCTGCACCCAGACCCTTTTGACATCCACATCAGACCCTTTTGACATCCGAAGCGGAGTGAAGCAGGGCTGTGTTCTTGCGCCAACCTTGTTTGGGATTTTCTTTGCTGTCCTGCTGAAGCAGGCCTTTGGAACTGCAACAGAAGGCATCTACGGACCAGATCAGACGGAAAGCTCTTCAACCTCTCCAGACTGAGAGCAAAAGCCAAAGTCCAGCTGAAATGTCTGCGTGACTTCCTCTTTGCCGACAATGCAGCTGTCACTACCCACTCTGCCAAAGATCTCCAGCAGCTCATGGATCGTTTTAGCAAGGCCTGCCAAGATTTTGGACTGACAATCAGCCTGAAGAAAACACAGGTCATGGTTCAGGATGTGGACTCACCTCCCTGCATTACAATCTCTGCGCATGAACTGGAGGTTGTCCATGACTTTGTGTACCTTGGCTCAACGATCTCTGACAACGATGAGCTAAACAAGCGCATCGGTAAAGCAGCTACCACGTTTTCCAGACTCACAAAGAGAGTCTGGTCCAACAAGAAGCTGACGGAACATACCAAGATCCAGCTCTACAGAGCTTGCGTCCTGAGTACACTTCTGTACTGCAGTCATGGACTCTTCGCTCACAACAGGAGAGGAAACTGAGTGCTTTCCACATGCGCTGCCTCCGACGCATCCTCGGCATCACCTGGCAGGACAAAGTTCCAAACAACACAGTCCTGGAACATGCTGGAATCCCTAGCATGTATTCACTGCTGAAACAGAGACACCTGCGTTGGCTCGGTCATGTCGTGAGAATGGATGATGGCCGGATCCCAAAGGATCTCCTCTATGGAGAACTCGTGCAAGGAAAGCGCCCTACAGGTAGACCACAGCTGCGATACAAGGACATCTGCAAGAGGGATCTGAAGGCCTTAGGGATGGATCTCAACAAGTGGGAAACCCTGGCCTCTGAGCGGCCCGCTTGGAGGCAGGCTGTGCAGCATGGCCTTTCCCAGTTTAAAGAGACACTTTGCCAACAGTCTGAGGCTAAGAGGCAAAGAAGGAAGGCCCATAGCCAGGGAGACAGACCAGGGACAGACTGCACTTGCTCCCTGTGTGGAAGGGATTGTCACTCCCGGATTGGCCTTTTCAGCCACACTAGACGCTGTGCCAGAACCACCTTTCAGAGCGCGATACCATAGTCTTTCGAGACTGAAGGTTGCAATACAAAGCTTTAGCTCTGGTAACTGTATGCCCATTATCTCCACTACAAGATGTGTTGATGGCTACCAGCTCAGATAGTTTAAGGGGATTGAGACAAAATCAGGGTCTTGCAATTATTCCTAATCATGGTGACTATGTGCTACCTTAGGTTCAATAGCAGCATGCCTTTGTATTCCAGTTGTTCTTTCATTCAGGTTCTGCTTGTGAGCGTCCAGAAACAACTGGTAGATCACTGTGGGAAACAGAGTGCTAGATGAGATAAGCTTTTGATCTGATCCAGTAGGACTCTTTTTACATTATATGTTCCTGTTACATGTTCCAGTTATATGTTTCAGGAACATTATACGTTCCTGTCACCAAAACCTATCTTCCAGTGGCATACCTGAGGGGGGCAAGGGGTGCAAATACCCCAGGCACCAGGCTGGGGGCAGCTCTGTCTACACTATCTACTCCTCTCTGCAGTGCCCCCTATGGCACTAACTTAGTGTGCCAATATTGGCGCGCTGATCTGAGGGCTGCTCACCAGAGGCATTCTGAGAGCTGGGGAAGCCGCACACCGACTCTCAGGCATAAGGCCTCTCTGGAGGTCAAAAATTGCCACTTTCAGTAGTTCAGCTGAAAACTGGAAGTGATTATTGCCTTACAAGGCCTTCTGGGGATCAAAAATAATCCTTGTTTTCTGCTGAAAACGTGAAGTGATTATTTTTGTCCTCCAGAAGACCTTACAAAGCTGAGGGCTGGGGAAGGCCACACATGGCTTCCCTGTCTCTCAGAATGCCGGGGGGGGGGGGAGGCAGCTGGCAGAGGGGTGGTACCTCCAGCTGGGGGGGGCGGCACCTCTGGGCAGTGTGCCCGAAGTGAGGCAGTGGCTAGGAACACCAGGTTTTAATACAAAAGAAATCATACCACAGCATCCAACAATGAAAAATAATCCAAGATGTGTGTGGTAAATACTTAGTGGTAGAGACAATCACAGGTGCTGCCTGACAAGCCGCTTTATTCCTTTATTTTATGAATGCATGAAATTCAGACAATATAATTCATTAATGCATGACATGTGACATGTATATGTGATTGTGAGATTTGCCACTGTAAGACATAAATGGGACTGGGCCATAGTCATCAGTTTATCATGTAGTATGTTAATGCTTCCTATGAAAGAGTATGCTTATCTGATCTCCAGTCCTTCTTCACTGGTGAAGCTCAAGGCAATGTAAATGAGGCTCCCATGTGATTTCCCAGCCAGACACTGACCTGACCCAGCAGAACTGCTGCATGATGTGCCTTCAAACCATGGCCCCGGAGAAATAAACCTGGTTCATGTCCCCTTACAGTGTCTTCCTAAGCCTGGTCATTTTCCCGCTTGCATAATGGTGATCATTGATGTGTTGCTAGGACCTTTCAGACATTTCCATACCAGTGTCATGCATCTGAATTCTCCTGATTCTTTGATGCTCTTGAAATGCTCCTTACCAGATGAATATCCTATTAATCTGATCCATTGTTAATATGCTAATTGTGACTGATGAATGTCCATCCATCAATATTTCTCTTTGCTGAAGCAGTCCTGATTCTTATTCAACTCGCTTCTCCTACAAACATTACAGGAAAATTAAGGGCATGCATAGAACAAATGTTTCAAAGGAGGCAGCGTCAGAAGGAGTAGCTGAGCAAAATACAGAGGAAGGAAGTTCATCAAATGCTTTGTAAACATGTGTTTCAACTTGCATAAATGCTGTTGCCTGGAAGGTCACTCATTCAGTCGGGACTGTAGTGTATCAAAATTTGCAGCACACAGTACAATTCTTAAGTGATTAAACATCATGTCAGTATAGATAAGACCTCTGAAATAAATAAAGCCATTATCTACAAAGGCATGTAACTGACAATAAAAGATCAAACCGAACAGGGTTATAAACAAAGTCAATGAAAAAAAAGAGATATCACAATTAACAGATTTTGATATCATTACATTTGCATGTTCAGGGGAATACATTCTTTCATAAGCCAAGAAAGTAGCATGATTTAAGCACCTTTAAACTGGAAAACTCATTTAGTTATTTTATAAGGCAGGACACTTCACCATAAATTATTTGTACAGGTGTGTGAGGGCCTTATAAATTGCCTCTAAGGTATGACTAGTTTAAAATATACAGTCTGTTGGACACTGACTGAATTTAAAGTACCTGATAACTGTATTAGAGGTGAACAGGATGAAGAAGCTAATAGTAATCTTGGAAATAAGAAAGAGAGAGAGAGAGAGAGAGAGAGAGAGAGAGATGCATTTGGTGTGCCAAATTCTGATTCTGCTCAACTGTGAAACTCCAAGTGAGTTCCAGGCCATGCAGATCAAATCATGAAGTGGTTGTCTTAAATAGTTAGGTATCTCAGGCTGACTGACCACCCAAAATGGTGCCAATCTATCACTCCTGTAAAGAGTGATATCCTTGTCCTCCTTGGCCACCATTATTTGTATGGCTGGCAGAGAGGATCCTGGGAGCAGAACCTTTCTGTCCCAACATTCTATTCACCCAGTTACTTTATAAGAAGTGGGTGGGAGGAAAGGAGGAAGCAGCAGTTCCAGTTCTTTTCCTCCAAGCAGTTTCCCCAAGCATCCCACTGCCATTTTGATCCCCTTTCTTAGGGCTGATTTCCAGACACAGTTCTGCTCAGACTCACGCCAGCTATTTTGCTGGTACAAACTGGAGTAGCCTAGTAGTGGCTTCTGGGGTTTACCCTGATGTCTTCCCTCAGGGAGACCTCTAGCAGACCTCTGTTCCTGCACTGGATACAGCAGAGGATGTTTCAGCACCACTGCATCACCAGTGTGGCAACCTCAGTGCAGGTCTACTGTGTCTACTAGTAGACATGCACAATCCTATACATGTCTACTCGGCAATAAGTCCTAATGTGTTCAGTGGGACTTACTCCCAGAAAGTGTGTATAGGATTGGAGCCACAATCTTATATACATTTCTCTGAGAAGAAACCCTGTTGGGAGTAAGACACCATGATCGGAATCAGGATTGAAGTGGGGACAAAGTACTAACGCTTCCTTGCCTTCTCCTATTATGGCTTTGGACCATGTTTTGTTGTGTGTGTCCCCCCCATACCATATTGCTTATTAAAAGTATCCCCCCAAAACCATGGTCGAGTTACTTGTTTAGATTAACATCTAGTTTGACTCTCATGTTTATTCATTTGAAAGTCTAATCAGATCTGACAGCAGCAGAGATTCTTAAATACCCCTGAAAGCAAATGACCAAGTATGCGTCATACGAGCATATTGCTTGCTAAGGAGAAGTAAGGAGGAGATGACTTTCAAACGCAGCTTAGAGAAACACATTTGGAGTGACTTCCCCCAACTGTCCCATCTCTTATGTACACCATGTTTATTTTGAAGTGTAAATATATCATCTACAATGAAGCATAAAGTAACACATGGGAAGGCAGGACAGAGTCTTCCCTAATGTAATGAAATCATATTAACCAAGTAATCTGCAATGATTATGCAGATACCATTTTGAACATTGCCTCAGTGAGATACTTACAATCTTTGTACAAAATGAGCAAATGATGAAAATACTAGGCAGCCTAGAATTGTAAGCAGACAATTTATTCTGCAGAAACACATCCTGTGCAATCGTGTACATGCTGCTGAACACTTGTTCAATGTTCCTGAATTGGACCAGGTCCAAATTTCATTTCAATTTAAATATTGTTTAACAAGTATCCACATTTCAGTGTGTCATCATTTTGACCTACTCTTCTTTCAGAAAGTTTTAGACACGCTTGGTTATCTAGGAACTAAAGTTGGTCTAGAACAGTGGTCTCTAAACTTTTCAGCTGAAGGGCCGCATCAAATATCTGGCTCAGTGTCGAGGGCCAAAAAAAAATTAAATATAAAATTTAAATAAATACATTAGAGATGGAACTTAGAAGAATGAATAAATGAATGGGCTCAAATGTCCAGGACTTCTCCAAGCACCAACACAAACCAAGAAATTGCTTTATTTCTTAAATGGACACCCATTTTTCCATCCCAGAAGCACAACTCTGGTTGTGTTTGATCAACTGGGCCAGAGGCTCTCAGGGGATCAGAGGCTGGCTGCAGGCTGGATAGAGGCTTGCTGCGGGCCGCATCTGGCCCCCAGGCCGGGGTTTGGAGACCCCTGGTCTAGAACTTTACAAATTCATTCCAATGTTCAGACCTATTATGGGTCAGGTAAGGGAAAGTCTTCTAGAAAGGCACATGCAGTAACAGGAGGCTAACATCTAGTTCAGAAGTACACATGCTTACATCTTAAAGAACTCAATGGAATTAAACAAGTGTCACTGGATGCTGCAACATTATAGACAGTTCTATACATATAACACAGTCTGAGTGCATGCTTTATGAAAGAAAGTTTATTGCAAGACACTGGACTTCTATTATTATTATTATTATTATTATTAACAGTAGTTATATACCACTTTTCAACAAAAAGTTCACAAAGCAAGAGAGAAAAAGAGTTTACAGAGAAAAATCAAATGACTAATGGCTCCCTGTCCCAAAAGGGCTCACAATCTAAAAAAATGCAAAAGAACACCAGCAGACAGCCACTGCTGGGGTGAGGTGGGCCAGTTACTCTCCCCCTGCTAAAAAGAGAAGCACCAACTTGAGAAAGTGCCTCTCACCCAGTTAGCAGGGGTCTTACCCAGTTCAAACACGCTTGAATAGTTAGCTATTCCTATGATAGCTATAATATGACATTTACAAACAAATCTGATGCACTTCACATGATTAGCCTCATTTTCTGAAATTGCTCAGATCTTACTTGAATATGCACTTTACTTTTCCGTTACCTTGTGTTTCCTCAGTTTAGATTGTTTAATTTAAATCGTAGCTTCTTATAAAACTTACTTTTCTGTTGGGCAAAAATAGAATTATGCATTCTGTGAAGTAGTTTTGACTTCAAAGAGGCAATCAGATATTAAATTATTTATTAAAGTATTCTTATCCCCATCTTTACTCTCTAATTTGTAGGCACACAAGACTACTTACAGCCCATTCAAATAAACAGAAAGCAACATTTAAAAAAAATCCAGACAAGCATACAAAAATATTATCTAGCAGTTTTACAAAGATACAAATGAACTTCTCTCATCATTCATATTCAATGAATACCAACCAAATCTTATTGCCCACTCCTGAGCTACGGTGGTGCCGAAATGGCCACCGCTGGGTTCTATGGGACCTGGGAAGCAGTTGGAGGTCTCCTTGAGGTGAGGGAACTTTCATTCCTTTACTCCGTGTCAGGTGTCAGCAGCCCCTGTGGGTCTACTTGCGCCTGCATCAGCTCAATCACTTGTGCAGAGCCAAGGAGCCCCATGTTGGGCTCTGAGGCCCAGGAAGGGTGGGATAGGATTCAGCAACAGTCAAAGTTGTTGTCCCTGCCCCCTCCTGGGTCTAAATTGCCCCCAGCCTGCTCTCCCCCCACCCAGTTCCACCCCCTCCCTACTTTCCTGCTGCCCTCCCCCTACTCAGGAACACTTCCCTGCTGCAGGAAACTTATCATTCCCAGCTCCAGGTGGACCACTGGCCTCCCTGCTGGCATCTTTCCCCTCTGGCTGCTGCAATGTGCCTTGCCAGGCTTGTCATGCAGCAGTTTCAGTACCTGTATTGGCATACAGTTAAGAAATCATTAAACGCTTTCATACACCTAGAGATTCATTTGCTAATAACATAACAACCTACAGTTAACTCCCATAAATCAGAGACTTCAAGGAATAGGGGCACGCTTCATGTTGGACGCCACAATTTGTGAGATGAATGTAGCTATCTGAAGAATGGTGTTAGAATCAGTGGAAGCTAATAAGGATTGTAATATAACAAAATCCTCAAAAAGAGAATTAAAATGAGGTTGGAGAGCTGGACATTTCCTCCTAGCCTCATTATAAAGCTGACAATGAAAAAGAAGATGGTCTAACGTTTCTACAACACGCTGAGAACAGGGACAAATTCTTTCATGAAGAGGGGTACCATTGAATCTGCCCCAAAGAACAGCAGATGGAATGGAATTACAACGGGCCATAGAAAAGGCCCTTCTGGTTTTTGGACATTCCAAAATGTATAAATAGTTGGGGATTTCCCCTACTTTAACCGGTAAGTGAAAGTGTATTGGTGAACAAATTTTGTTAGCAGCAGATAAGATATTGGAAGTATGAATGTCCAGGAGTCTCTCTTTAATGAGCCTAAATGCCTCACCTTGTGACAAATGGCCAAGTAAATCTGGCTCGACTCCCAATTGTTTTATTTTTGTACTCCAAAATTTGTCTGTGAAAATGAATGTCTGTGAAGAGTTAAAATGACTTACAGCCCAATCCTATTCATGTCTACTCAGAAGCAAGTTCCTTTGAGTTCAATGGGGCTTACACCCAGGAAAGTGTGGACAGGATTGCAGCCTGCGAGAGTTATTTCAATGTTAGCTGTTTCACTTAAATCCAACATACTTTGGTTTAACTGAGAGATAGATTTGGCTTAGTTTCAGTGCAAATAACACAAGGTAATTAGATAAACAACTTGTAGGAAAATTATTCAGTATAATCCTATAATCATATATATTAGGTACACAAATTATTCATGCCATATTTAACCAGTAAGATTTCAAGGTTCAAAGAGACAAAGGCCTTTGCTCTTTTAAGATGAACAAATGTACTATACTAACCCTATCAATAAGATTAGCAATATCTTACTCCCTTATTAATCCAACAGAATGCAAGTGACAAAGAGATTTGAACATGTCATTGATTTATATTTTCAGAATGTCTCTGCTGGTTTATTGTACTGTTCAGAAAAGACTGCGATCCTAGTGATATTGTTTTCCTCCCTGAAAAATACTATTCTCTGTCATTGCTTTAGTGTTATAGCAAAAATAGATTAAAGTGTTTAATGAGCTAATAATAGCTATCCCTTCTTCTAATGCAAATGTAAATGGCACAAAACTGTACTATTTCATTTCCAATGAAATGTTTGTGACATCAGGGGGAAAAATTTGAAAAACGCAAGTTTCCAGCCAATATTTAGAATAGCGCTAAAATGGTTTAAAGTCAGAGAAGTTGATATATCTCTGCTTATTTTACACAGTTTCATTAGAAATCCCAACATTTTATGCATTCAGGATAAAAACTCCATGACTATTTCTACTTGTGTTGTAAACACTTTTGGAAAAGTGTGGCTTAACCTACACACGTGGCTCAATTTTTGCAGCATTAAACTCATTGGCTGTTACACATTGGTCTTGCTAAAGGGGGCAAGAGTCTCCAACTAATACAAATGTAACTTCTTGTAAAATGCACAATAAAAATCAGCCTCCCCCCATCTAAACTGCTGTATTATGCATGTGTTATATCCATTCAGTCCTGTCCAACTCTTGGCAACTTTATAGGTGAGAGCTCTTGCTACCTTGTCAAGCAACAGCTCCTTTCAATTGTTGGACATCCATCTTTTTATCTGTTTTGATGGTATTGAGCCAGTACATTCTTTGCCTGCCTCTTGTTCCATTAATAGTTCCTAATGTCATTGACTTCTCCAGTGAATTCACACATGTGACGTGTTTTATGTATGTGGTGGTACTGATTTTAAAATAAAATAAAGATTATTTTTATTATATTTTTGCAGTTGCATTTTTTAACATGGATTAAAAAACTAATCTGTATAAAATAGTGTCCCTCAAAGGTCAGTAGAGTGCCCCCTGAGGCCTGTGCCCTAGGCAGCTGCCATGTTGTCCTAATGATAGCACTGATCCTGGTCACATCTGTGCACATCTTTCCTCAGTTGTGGCAGGCACAGCATATTTTCAGCTAGGGGTCCCCTGGCAAGGGGCAAGCAAGCAAACAAAAGAACATTCTCTACAATCCAGGGCTTTTGTCATAGCGGAAGCCACGCTAGTCCCTTTCCCTACACTGCCAGTCAATCTCTGGCAGACTTCCTGACTCTGCAAGAATCCCAGGAGCCCTTGTAGCAAATGGTGTGAGAGCTTTCCTCTGAGGCTTTGGACCTCTGAGTACAGAAAACTAACTGGTGTGCCCATTTCATATAGTTCCCCACTCCAACGTTCACAGGTGAGTTTTTCCCCATGTTCTGCACCTCTGGTTTTCAACCAAGGAATTGGGGTTCCCCTAATAGGAAACACTTTTTGATAAGATGTATTTCCCAAACCTGGTTTCTTGCAAGGATGTTTCCCGAGAATTAAGTGAAGTTGGGGTCTCACTGCTGCAGCCCACTGACCAAATCAATCACTGTGCACAATATGTCAGAGCCCAATCCTGTGCTTGGCAGCATGGCTCTGTGCCATAAGGCACATTTGTGAGCCTCACTGCTGGGCTGCTGCCCATGCTAGCTCAGTACCGGCTGGTGCTGGGCCTGTGTGGGAAGGGTGCCCAGCTTCTGTGGGTCGGCGGTCTCCTGGGCCGCCGAGCCATGGCACAGTAGATGGGGGCAGGGAGGAGGCATTCTGGGAAGGGAGGAGGCCAGTGGGGGGCAGAGAGGAGGCGTGACAGGGAGGTGTGATGCGGGGAGGGGGGCAGGCTGGAGCCTGGGGGGGAAGGATGGGAGGTGGGTTCACAGCACTCCGCAGGATCCAAGGCACTCATGTAGGGCTGCTTGCCTTACCTGGGAGAAGGGGACAAAAGTCCCCTTCTCCTGAGTCACCTCCCATGGTAGCCCGGGAGGTGCAGGATCTGGCAGCACCCCGCCGAGCCTGGGCACCCTGGGCAGCTCAGGATTGGGCTGCCCGTCAGCTCTCAACACATGCCTCCGAGTTGACTGTTGGAAGGAAATTTGTCTAAAGGGCAACTCTTCTGACCTCTAGCAACAATTCCCTGATCCACATTTGTTCTGCCAGATTCCCACTGGGCCTTGTGCCCACTTAAGGCAGATTAGTTTCCCTTGTTAGACTCACAAGTGCAGCAAGCAAAGGTCAGAGTCCAGTTCCAGATTCCAAGTAAGTCAGTTCAATCAGTTAAAGTTGCCAAATCAGAGTCCAGAGCCAATAAGCCAAGTTACAGTCGTAGGTCAGGTTCTAGGTAAGTCAGTCAAATCAGTCAGGGTATCCAAGTCCAAAGTCAATATGCCAAGTCCCAACCCAAGGTCAGATTCCAAAGTCCATAAGCCCAGTCAGTCTCCCTTCCAACCTGCACTCCTCCTACAACCCACAAACCCTTCCTGCCTCAGGTGCTCCTTATATCCCTGAGGGCCCTATTGCCTTCAAGTGGCTGCAGCTGTGCAGCACCCCTCCAGTTACCATATGGGCTTTAACCCTGCATTTACTTAGAGCAAGGGGCACTGTGGACACCACACCCTATCTCCTCGGTAATATCTTCCGCAATTCCAATACAACATTGCACACCAGTTCAGAGCTTTTCCTGACTTTTAGGAACAGATTTCAGATTAAAGCCATCTCTATGTGTAGATTTTGGCTTGATTAGAAAATCTGGAAATCTGAGATTTGAGATCATAGGAAGAGACCCACAGGATCAGGCCAAAGACCCAACTAGTCCAGCTTCCTGTATCTCACAGTGGCCCACCAGATGCCTCTGGGAGCACATAAGACAAGATGCCTTCATCCTGTTGCCATTCCCTTGCATCTGACATTCTGAGGTAACTTTTTCAGGAGTTAGACCACACACATTCCTGTACACATGGGGGCTTCTTCCCAGTAGCATGTCTGGCCCAGCTCTGCCCCCCCAGTGACATGCTGCCAGAACCCCACCCTTTTGCTCTCCCCATAATAAATAAATATTCCCACTGCCTGAAGAACTCAGTCGGAACAACTCAGTCATGCCTCTGGAGGGGAGACTAGAAGCCAGGCTGATAAAGTTGCTATAACCTGTTGTGAGAGAACAGAGTCACTGATGAGCCAGCCTAATAAAAGAGTGGGGGAGTGTGATCAGCTGGCAGGAATAGACAAGAGCTTGAGAACCTGCCTGGGCTTGATTTATAGTTGTCTAAGGAAGCTCAGTTTATGGCATGCAGTCAGAAGAGATAAGAACACCATGACAAAAAACATCTGGTGGACTGAGGGTTCTTTGAGTTCCTCTCACAGAACAATATTGTAAAAACCCCATGGGAAAAAATTGTAGTTTAGGATTCGTCTGCCTGTGTAACCACCTTGAATACTGTGTAAAAAACAGAGAAAGGCAGTATATAAATACTTAAAATAATAAATAAATAATTGGTATTTGGCTGCAGTGACAAATTTTGAATATAATAATACAACAAATTACAATTTATTACTCACTGCAGCATTTTTGTTACTCACTTTTGTTACTTGCAAAATGCAATGAGACTAGACCGCTTGAAATAATTCTGAGGTGGGGGTTGGAAAAGAGCACTCTTTTTCTCCAGTCCAACTCCCAGGTGATGTCCACTTGCTGTATTATCAGGCCAGAAAAGCCCTGGTTAGATGGTTGAAATGCAACTGTTTCACCTGCTCCCTCCTTGCCCACTAGACCCATGCAAAGCACAAAAAGCCCCCAAGAACTATGTTGATTGGCGGATCAACAATATACATATTGTTTTAGTTTTGCAAAGAAGTAGCATGCAACTATATATTAATATCAATAACAATGTACAACTTTAAGGTCAATGGTGGCTCACTTCTCTTCTTTAGAGGGTTAGAGGCAAAAAAAGAATAATTGCTAGAATAATTATGCTGGTATGCTAAATGGTGTCTCATACCTTGCTATAAATGCAACATGTGGATAATTGATGTTGAAAACTCTAAGGCATTAGCAAGTAATTATAATGAGTAAGTAACTGTGCATTATTTAAGCCATCTCAGTGAAAGGGGCTGATATAGATCTTTACGGAAGGAATATTAATAAAAAATGTGCAGTAGTAAATAAATTGTGCTTCTAGTTATGAGCAAGCATGCTTTTTCTCTTCTTAAAATTAAACTAAAGATTCAGGTCCTCAGCAGGAATAGCCAAATACACCCAGTCAACAGACTGAAAAGTTATGGAGCATGGCAGGTCTAAAGGTACCCTAGGGAATTATTATAAATCTATATGGAACAACAAAAAACTAAATGAGAGTTATTGAATTAATATGTAGCTGTAAAAAAGCTTTAAAAGGAACTACATGCTTACTAATGGTCTTGGCTATGGATGTGGTGCAGAACCTTCCCCCGTCCCCCATATGAAATTTCACTTTCTTAGAGAATTGTTACCTTCCTTAGGTTGCAATCCTATGCACCCTTTCCTGGGAGTAAGCCCCACTGACAACAATGGGACTTACATCTGAATAGATAGGCCTAGGATTGCACTATCATCCACAATTCTGGGGCAAATTGGAGTCCAATTTGGCTGGTAGCTGGGCTCGGCAAACATTTTCTGCATTGGGGGGAAGGGGGAATTGGTTAATCTTCTGAGTCAAAGAAAGTTGAACCAACAACCCACTGTGGGCTTTGCAAAATCATTCTTTCAGTGGGAGGGCTGGCCTCTTTTGGAAACAAGATCCTGGGCTAGATGGATTCTGGTTTGAGCAGGTTGAACTGTTTTTACTGCTTAAAGAAATATGATGCATGTAGCGCCAAGCAACTGAACCATAAATTGAGTCCAACTGAGACTCATTTTTATAAGTAAAACATGAACAATTGCCACATCTCTGAGGCACTCATTCTGGCCCCAGGATAGATCTCCTCCTCCTTATTTCCCATTTCCTATACTGTCGCTCTCCCAATAATCAGTGCTTCAGATCAGTTGTTTACAGGCATTATTCTTTTTGAGAACTCAACAATGCACAACAATTCACAAATCATAAAATTTTCAATGCAATTATTTCATTTTAACTATCATTGAAGGCAAGGAAGGAAGAGGTAAAAATAGGGAGAATATGGGCTGGGAAAGTGCCAGAAAACAAAGTATTAATGAAACAATTGAAAATGCTTTAATTGCGGAAATCAACAAGTACACTAATTACCAGGACAGTGAAAAGGCGGAAACCAAATCCAAAAGGCATATTTCTTTTAAAAAGTTACTTGGTTGGTGATATTTATGCAGCAAGCAATCAGCCTGATACCTGATGCTTGGACTTCAGTTACTATGGCAACGCAAGCATAAAAGTTGGAGGATGTATCAAAGCGTGGGCTAGAAAGTGTGTAGTTTACAAGCCTTTCAGCAGGAGATGCACGGCAGGGATGGCTGTTAAAAGAAAAGAGCCAGAATACCTCCTGCACCATCCTTCCTTCTTGGTGAATGATTTCTGGCCATGCTGAGAGACATCTAAAGGCAGACTCAGAGGTGGGCAAAAGCGAAACATCCCAGCCTCCAAACCAAAGTCCAGATTCCTTTCCTTTTTTGTCGCTATACTTGTGAAGGAAAATGATCAACTGTATAGGAAAGAGAACTCAGGGTGTACCAATTCATGAGAAGCCAAGACCTTTTCTCAGCTTTCAGTCTGAATTCAGACATCGGTCTCACTGAGTGGATCACTTACTAACTTGAGCAGCTGATATACTCTGCTAATTTAGTATTTTAATCAAGGTTCTCTATCTTAAAATACATTCTCTAATTCAAATGCGCATGACTGGTTTGAGGCACATGCCATTAAGGCTGCAATCCTAACCACACTTTCCTGAGAATAAGCCCCACTGAACAAAATAGGACTTACTTCTGAGTAGACCTGGTTAGGATTGTTCCCTAAGTGTACCGCACTGTGTACATTTTGCAAGAGATGTGATTGACAGCCCAATACTATCCCCCAATATTTTTGTGGGGCACAGGGGACAACAACAAAAGGATAACCAGAGGTTACTAAAAAACTTTTTTACTTACCTTTGGATAGGTATCCTGGCTGTCTATGGATCTCCTCTGACCCATGCTACCTATGTAGCTGGCATAAAAACAAAGAGAGAAAAGGGGCATGGCAGGCTGAAAAATGGGGGAAAGGATCTAAAATGCACCCCCTCCAGTCTGTTCCTGCTCCCTGCCCTCCCTACCCTAGGTAGCCCCCAAACCTCCCCCTCCGCACCCCTATCTCTAACTTATCAACACCAGTGGGCCCTCCCAGAGATACTGCACCTCTAGCTATTTGTGGCAAGGGCCTGGAAATGTGAACGGCATCCCTGCTTTCATATCACTGCAAAGTGCCTTGCGCTGCTGTAGTGTGATTTCTGGCAGCACCAGATAGGATTGGGCCATAAAACATGGAAATCACAATCTCAGTGGGGTCCAGAATAAAATAAATGTTGGAAATGTCTTCAAAGAAATCCAAACTCTTTTTGAGCTGCACATTTAGTTAGATCTTTCTGATGAATGAATTTCATTTTAAGTCGCCAGTTAAATCAGAATAGCAGGCGCTTTGCTATTGTTTAAAAAAAAAAGAGAAGTCACCATATTCTCATTGACACCAAATTATCCATTCTGTCCAGTCTAAGAAAACCTCTTGACCTGTCACACAAGGCAGTAGATTGAGTTGCTCGGGGTTTACAAAGAGTATGCAATCCTGCTCTGTTAAAATCAATAGGGCTATTGTTGCATCCTAAATGTTGGGATAAAATTGTCAGGGTTCAGATCATTGATTGCAAGCTGCTTCTGTATTGTGTTTCTCCAAAAAGATCTCCCAAAGTGACAATAACTGTACAGCAGGTGGATATTTATTTTGCAAACCTTTTAAGAGAGAGAGAAGAAAAAAGATGCCGTTGTACAAATCTATGGTAAGGCCACACCTGGAGTATTGTGCCCAGTTCTGGTCGCCACATCTCAAAAAGGACATAGTGGAAATGGAAAAGGTGCAAAAGAGAGCAGCTAAGATGATTACTGGGCTGGGGCACCTTCCTTATGAGGAAACGCTACGGCGTTTGGGCTCTTCAGCCTAGAAAAGAGACACCTGAGGGGGGACATGATTGAGACATACAAAATTATGCATGGGAAGGATAAAGTGGATAGAGAGATGCTCTTTGCACTCTCACATAACACCAGAACCAGGGAACATCCACTAAAATTGAGTGTTGGGAGAATGAGAACAGACAAAAGAAAATATTTCTTTACTCAGCGTGTAGTTGGTCTGTGGAACTCCTTGCCGCAGGATGTGGTGACGGCATCTGCCTTTAAAAGGGGATTGGACAAGTTTCTGGAGGAAAAATCCATTATGGGTTACAAGCCATGATGTGTATGTGCAACCTCCTGATTTTAGAAATGGGCTACATCAGAATGCCAGATGCAAGGGAGGGCACTAGAATGAGGTCTCTTGTTATCAGGTGTGCTCCCTGGGGCATTTGGTGGGCCGCTGTGAGATACAGGAAGCTGGACTAGATGGGCCTATGGCCTGATCCAGTGGGGCTGTTCTTATGTTCTCATGGCATGGAAAGCAAAATTGCATCATTTGTTGGTGCATCATGCACCAACGAGCCACAGGCAATGACTGCATAGCCACAGTACAGATGGCAATTGCAACTGAAATGGTTAGTGATGTCACCGGAAGTTGTTATCATCTGGGTCATATAATATAAGCTTGTCCAGCTTGTGATGCTCAGCTGCATTATTAAGCAAGATCCCCCAACTCTTTATCCAACTTAGACAAAAACTTAGAAAGCTGTGCCTTCCTGATTCCCTGAGAACTATAACTGGATCCTAGAAAAGGAGGGACACTGCTGTTTCACATAAACCCTTGCACGTGGGGTGCTGCCATTAAAACTGTCAGGAAGGGCCCCCGCAGGCCCTGTGCAAGTGGATAGCCTGTGTAGACAAAGTAGCCTGTGCAAGAAAAAGGCAGAGTAGGAGAAGAATTTGGGAAAGGTAGTGTGATGGGATGTGATAGACGGTTTGGCACAATGAGAGGATGCAGGGACAAAGGAGTGAATAAGCAGCGCATCCTGGGGCATTCCGTGTACAAATGCTTTTATGCGAATGCCCGAAGTCTACGAGCAAAGGTGGAAGAACTGGAATGTCTGGTGACAAGGGAAAATATTGACATAGTGGGCATAACGGAAACCTGGTGGAATGCGGAGAATCAGTGGGATATCGCAATCCCGGGCTATAAACTCTACAGGAGGGACAGGCAGGGGCGTGTTGGAGTGGGGTGGCCCTTTATGTTAAGGAAGGGATAGAATCCAGCAAAGTAGAGATTGAAGGTGGGTCCGATTCCACCGTAGAATCTCTGTGGGTTAAATTACCAGGCTTGTGCAGCGATGTAATACTGGGGGCGTGCTATCGTCCTCCAGACCAGAAATCGGATGGGGACCTTGAAATGAGGAAACAGATCAGGGAGGTGACAAGGAGGGACAGGCTTGTAATCATGGGGAACTTCAATTATCCTCATATTGACTGGGTCAATTTGTGTTCTGGTCACAATAAGGAAACCGGATTTCTTGACGTGCTAAATGACTGTGGCTTAGATCAGCTAGTCACAGAGCCCACCAGAGGACAGGTGACTCTGGATTTAATATTGTGTGGTACGCAGGACCTGGTTAGAGATGTAAACGTTACTGAGCCATTGGGGAACAGTGATCATGCTGCGATCCGTTTTGACGTGCACATTGGGGGAAGAATACCAGGCAAATCTCTAACAAAAACCCTTGACTTCCGACGGGTGGACTTCCCTCAAATGAGGAGGCTGGTTAGAAGGAGGTTGAAAGGGAGGGTAAAAAGAGTCCAATCTCTCCAGAGTGCATGGAGGCTGCTTAAAACAACAGTAATAGAGGCCCAGCAGAGGTGTATACCACAAAGAAAGAAGGGTTCCACTAAATCCAGGAGGGTGCCCGCATGGCTAACCAGCCAAGTTAGAGAGGCTGTGAAGGGCAAGGAAGCTTCCTTCCGTAAATGGAAGTCTTGCCCTAATGAGGAGAATAAAAAGGAACATAAACTGCGGCAAAAGAAATGTAAGAAGGTGATACTGGAGGCCAAGCGAGACTATGAGGAACGCATGGCCAGCAACATTAAGGGGAATAATAAAAGCTTCTTCAAATAGGTTAGAAGCAGGAAACCCGCCAGAGAAGCGGTTGGCCCTCTGGATGGTGAGGGAGGGAAAGGGGAGATAAAAGGAGACTTAGAGATGGCAGAGAAATTAAATGAGTTCTTTGTATCTGTCTTCACGGCAGAAGACCTCGGGCAGATACCGCTGCCCGAATGGCCCCACCTGACCAAGAGTTAAGTCAGATAGAGGTTAAAAGAGAAGATGTTTCAGACCTCATTGATAAATTAAAGATCAATAAGTCACCGGGCCCTGATGGCATCCACCCAAGAGTTATTAAGGAATTGAAGAATGAAGTTGCAGATCTCTTGACTAAGGTATGCAACTTGTCCCTCAAAATGGCCACGGTGCCAGAAGATTGGAGGATAGCAAATGTCACGCCTATTTTTAAAAAGGGAAAGAGGGGGGACCCGGGAAACTATAGGCCGGTCAGCCTAACATCCATACCGCGTAAGATGGTGGAATGCCTCATCAGGGATGGGATCTCAAAACACATAGACGAACAGGCCTTGCTGAGGGAGAGTCTGCATGGCTTCTGTAAGGGTAAGTCTTGCCTCACAAACCTTATAGAATTCTTTGAAAAGGTCAACAGGCATGTGGATGCGGGAGAACCCATGGACATTATATATCTGGACTTTCAGAAGGCGTTTGACATGGTCCCTCACCAAAGGCTACTGAAAAAACTCCACAGTCAGGGAATTAGAGGACAGGTCCTCTCATGGATTGAGAACTGGTTGGAGGCCAGGAAGCAGAGAGTGGGTGTCAATGGGCAATTTTCACAATGGAGAGAGGTGAAAAGCGGTGTGCCCCAAGGATCTGTCCTGGGACCGGTGCTCTTCAACCTCTTCATAAATGACCTGGAGACAGGGTTGAGCAGTGGAGTGGCTAAGTTTGCAGACAACACCAAACTTTTCCAAGTGGTGAAGACCAGAAATGATTGTGAGGAGCTCCAGAAGGACCTCTCCAGACTGGCAGAATGGGCAGCAAAATGGCAGATGCGCTTCAATGTCAGTAAGTGTAAAGTCATGCAGATTGGGGCAAAAAATCAAAACTTTAGATATAGGCTGATGGGTTCTGAGCTGTCTGTGACAGATCAGGAGAGAGATCTTGGGGTGGTGGTGGACAGGTCGATGAAAGTGTCGACCCAATGTGCGGCGGCAGTGAAGAAGGCCAATTCTATGCTTGGGATCATTAGGAAGGGTATTGATAAAAAAACAGCTAGTATTATAATGCCTTTGTACAAATCTATGGTAAAGCCACACCTGGAGTATTGTGTCCAGTTCTGGTCGCCGCATCTCAAAAAAGACATAGTGGAAATGGAAAAGGTGCAAAAGAGAGCGACTAAGTTGATTACGGGGCTGGGGCACCTTCCTTATGAGGAAAGGCTACGGCGTTTGGGCCTCTTCAGCCTAGAAAAGAGACGCTTGAGGGGGGACATGATTGAGACATACAAAATTATGCAGGGGATGGACAGAGTGGATAGGGAGATGCTCTTTACACTCTCACATAATACCAGAACCAGGGGACATCCACTCAAATTGAGTGTTGGGCGGGTTAGGACAGACAAAAGAAAATATTTCTTTACTCAGCGCGTGGTCGGTCTGTGGAACTCCTTGCCACAGGATGTGGTGCTGGCGTCTAGCCTAGACGCCTTTAAAAGGGGATTGGACGAGTTTCTGGAGGAAAAATCCATTATGGGGTACAAGCCATGATGTGTATGCGCAACCTCCTGATTTTAGAAATGGGTTAAGTCAGAATGCCAGATGTAGGGGAGGGCACCAGGATGAGGTCTCTTGTTATCTGGTGTGCTCCCTGGGGCATTTGGTGGGCCGCTGTGAGATACAGGAAGCTGGACTAGATGGGCCTATGGCCTGATCCAGTGGGGCTGTTCTTATGTTCTTATGATAGGGTGGGTAGGGAGGCATAACAAACAAATTATAGTTGAGTAATGTTGTTCAAGGGCAGCACGTAGCTAAAAGTGTAATATGGAGGACAACTCAATGACCTGCACAGCAGTCTGGATGAAGGAATGTGTCCCCATCAGTTCTTTTGAACCTGTCACCAGCATTTGACACTATTTACCAAGTGCCCAGTCAGATGGAGTAGGGATTGGAGGCACTGTTTTGTGGTGTTTCTTCTCCTTCTTAGCTGATCTGTTTTGTTTTGTTTTAATTTTTTTAATATTTTTCAAAGACAAATATAAACAAACACACATAACACAAAAAACATACTTCACTACACAAAACAAAAAAGGGTGCAGGAAATCATATACCATTATCATATATCACTAAAACTAATAAATCATTATGTATCTTAATCAATTTCCTCTTCTAAATTTACTTAATATTTTTCATTCATCATTAACCTATTATATCACACACACACACACACACACACACACACACACACACACACACACACACACACACTACAATCATCTAAATGCCCTATCATATATTTCTAAAACTTCATTTTCAACCAAGTGTAAAAGGGTTTTCATTGCTCAATTTGTGTCGGTTTTCGTTGGTGACCCAAAATTTCTGAAAGTCTGTCCATTTCCGCCACATTCATTATTTTCTCTTTCTCTTCTTCCTCACTCTCCATGGAACATGTCTCAAAAAGTTGACTTTATTTTCATCCACTAACCATTCCTTTTCCTGTGAGGCCTTCAGTAATTTATCTCTGTAAAAGGTTCTGATTAATTTCACATGAATTTCTCTTGGTAATTCATGTTTTCTCAGATAAAAAGTGCTCACGCTTCTCACTGAATCCAGTTCTTTAGATATCTCCTCCATCAGTATATCAATCCAGTCTGATATTAATCTGACAATCCATCGTGACATATCTTCTCCTTTCTCTTCTGGTATTTGTATCCTCCCCACTCGAGCTGCACTATCCATCTGAATTTCCATTAACGTTGTTTCTGTGTTGTGCTGATTTTCTTCCATCTCCGGTATTTTGTGCTGATTTTGTGCTGATTTTGTGCTGATTTTCTTCCATCTCCGGTATCTCTGGCTTGGGTCTGTACAGATTGGTTCATTTGTTGCTGTACCAGTGCCAACAGTTTTTCCATGTTATCTTGCATAGTCTATTTCCAGTCTTTCCCTTTCGATTCCTCTTGTATTATTTTTCCTAGTCCCGTCTCCAATACTGGTGAGCTTTGGACTTTCACTGTTCTACCCACCATCTTCGTTCTTCCTTCCTGCAAAGCTCAAATATGTTATCAAACAAATCACTTTCACATTCACTTTCTGTTATCTATACATCACATCAACAATCAATCCTCTAATCACTCATCAACAATAACAAAAATTATAAAGTCAAGTAAAACCTCTTGCTCGCAATGTTCTTTAAAACCACTAGATGTCCTCAGCGTATTATCTTCTTTGTTCCACTTATAAACACAAATCCAGTTCTTGCAATGTCTTTTAAATCCACTAGATGTCACTAGATGCCACTGGTGCACTGTTCTTGTTATTTCTTGTTTCTGTTTTTCTTATCTGTTTTTTATACTTGTAACCTTGACAACTGCATTCCTCCATCCGCAAGAATGTCAACACTGATCAAGCTGCTCTTTCAGGCAATCCCAAGCAATAGTATCAAGCCACAGCAATAAATGCTCCAATACACGAACTTTGTCCAAGGACAGTTAATTTGTAATCCACCAAAATTCAAAGTAGTAAAGTTATAATTATATTTTCATATATCCATAACAAGCTTGGTAAATCTCTTCTACAATTTCTCTGCACACTGATAAACAGCTCAAGGGGGAAAACCTCCCCCCTTTTCTTCTCATGGCAGAAAAAAAATACCAAATCAGGCAATCAAATTACTCAGTCCACACCAGGCACACACAAATGGAATAACACTTACTTAAGTCTTTCAAAGTGTTTCCCTGCTGGGGCCTTCAGCTTGATTCAGCATGAATTCTTCACCATTGCTGCCGAGACAGCAGAATCTCTTGGAAAAGTCCCCCTGGCTGAGCCTGATCTCCTCAGGAATCGTGCCATCACATGGAGGAGTTTGTCTCTCCTGACAAACAAACCTCGGGTCTCCTCAGATCTGCAGTTTTTGGGAAAAAACAGAGTGCATTTCAAGAGCTCGAGAAAGACACATCTGCTCTGCTGCTGGCTGGCCCCTCCCCTCTCCTAGCTGATCTGTTTTCTGACCTATTGGATACTCCAGATTTATTCCCCACGCTTTTTAATATTTACTTGCTGTCACTGGGAGAGACCATCTGGAGATTTGGAGTTGGCTCTCACCAATACGTGAATGACACTCAGCTCTTTTTCTCCTTCATCTCCAAGGGTGGCAATCGAGGTGCTGAAGTATTATCCAGAGGCAGTTGGGAATTAGATGTGGGCTAACAAGTTGAAACTAAATCTGACCAAGACCAAGGTCCTTTTGGTTTGGAAAGCTTCAGTGCAGGTGTTGGATCATCAACCTGCTCTGAATCAGGTTGCACACCCTCTGCAGGTGCAGGTCTGGAGTGTGGGGTTCCTCTTGGATGAACAGTTGGATTGGCAAGTGGCAGCTATTCCTAGGGGCAACTTTGCCCAATGTTGTCTGGCGCACCAGTTGCAATTGTACCTGTTCTGACTTGGTCACAGTAGTCCATGCCTTAGTGGCATCATGATAAGACTACTGCAGTGCACTCTGCTGCAAGGCTGTCCTTGAAGATGGTCTGGAAACTGCAGTTGGTATAGAATGTGGCAGCCCATGCAGCTGCAGGAACTTGGTGATTTGACTCTGTCAGGTCAGCAGGGGAGGATAGCCCTTGCTTTCCCGATAGCAGAATGGCTCAGGAACATAGGGAGATAGCAAAAGAAGCAGGCGATCCCAAACAGAGCCAAAGAAGCAGACATAGCTTTGTTTGTTGCAGAAGCATGTATTGGTAAAAGGAGCAGACAGAAGAGTAGTCAGTCAAACGGTCCAGAAGTCAGGGATGCAGCAGGTCACAGTCATGAGAAGGCAGTCCAAAATCAGTACACAAACCAGCAGCATGGCTTGCAGAAACTCCACCACAACAACCCACACCTTGGTGTCTGTGCTTGTCCCATATATACTGGGCCAGCCAATCAGAGTAGGGGGACCTCATAGTCACAATACAGTCTTGTGATCCACTCTGATTGGCTGTCCAGTGGTGCATTGGACCATTCCTCCATAGCCTACGTGACTCAGTACTCATCTCTCCCCAAGTCACGTGACTCCCACTTGCAGCAGGCACAGTTGATTGCATCAGCTGTGCTGCCTTGCTGATTGCTTCACATCAGGCCCAGATATCAGGACCTCCTGCCACATCCTGGCTAATAACAATCTCAAACCTGGGATGCTAAAAACCTGACAGATTCTGTTGGACTGTTATTTTGGCTACAGTCTACATTGGCTGCTGGTTAATTTCCAGGCCCAATTCAAGGTGCTGGTTCTAAACTTTAAAGCCCTTAATGATTTGGGACCAGAATATCTGAAGGTCCACCTTCTCCCATATAGACTGGCTCATCTCCTAAGATCTTTAGAGATCTTCAGAGACTACTTTGGGTGCCAGGTTTTGATAGCTGGGAAAAGGTGGGAGAAATCTGCAAAATGAATAAATAAACTCTACCCATAATGTACTAGTCATGTTTCCATACATCTTCCCACCATGCCATGGTTATCATTTCACTACTTTATTATCAAATGGACTCCTAAGAAGTTAGTACATATGCATCAATTTGGGCAGGATAAACAATAATTTAGATCTCTAGAATCTCTTTTCTGGGAATTACTTAGTTCTATATTCCATGAAAAAAAAAATGCATGGTTTTTGCACGCCATGGTTACATTTTAAAAGTGATATACTTTTATTCCTCCTTCTCATGGTCATTCTCCATTCTGTAGAAGACAAACTGTTGCAGCAAAACCCCTAGCAACCTCTAGAGAATAGATATATATATATATATAAAGATAAGAAGACCCTTCTGGAAACCCTCTAGAAGACCCTTCTGGAAACCCTCTAGAACATGAAAAGCAGTTGAAGTTTTTCCTTCAATGTTTTCAAAAGCAAACCTCTTTTCATAGATGCATCTGCATTTGGGCCATCTATGAATGGCCTGCTTGAAATGTCCGCGGGACTGATTGCTGAAGTGCATTATGGCACAGTGCAGATGAAGCATAATTACACATATTCAAGGCACTGGAGGAAATGACATTCCAAACATCAGCGATGTAGGAAAGACCAAGAAGTTCTTTAAAAAATAAAAGCAGCCCTGGGAAGCTCCAATTTTGAAAGGAAGGGCTGCTTCACCATTCCCATGCCAGCCAAGCACTGCTTCTCCCTTCACGGGGTTCCAAATATATATACTTTAAAACACACATCTGAAACTCTGAGAGGAACACAACACTTTCTGTGGTGCACCGTTCAGTGGAAAAAATATCTGATGGGAAAGGGGGTTAGGCAGCCCTTCAACCCTTCTGCTACTCCTCTAATATCACATATGTTGTTGGCAACCTTCCGTCTCGAAAGACTATGGTATCGCGCTCTGAATGGTGGTTCTAGAACATCATCTAGTGTGGCTGAAAAGGCCACATGTGTGAAATATCACATAGCGCAATCACTAAATTCCCACATAGCATTGCAGAGGAATAGGTGACACTGCATCCTGCAGGGGAATTCCAGCTGCTGAAGGTCTCCTCAGGGTAAAGGCACATTTACGTGTTCTGCTGGCTTACCAATTCAATAGGATTGGGCTGACAGTTTCATAAGATTGCTTTTTAAGAAAAAACACCATGTTGTATGAATTTGTCTGTCATGTGTGGCCTCTATAGTGATGAACACAGCAAACATGAGAATGTACTTTCTATTTCTTACAGATATGGGAAGCAACCTCTTACCGAGTTAGATGACTGGTCCATTTATTTCAGTATTATCTTCAGTGTCTGGCAGCAGCTCTCCTGGGTTTGAGAAAGGAATTTTTCTCTGCCTTAAGTGGAGAAGCTGGGGAAATAAACCTAGACTTTTTGCCATGCAAAACATGTACCCTCTCACTATAGCCCCTCCCTTAATTTAACATGGCTCACTGTGTAGCATAAGTACATCTTGGTCCTCCCTGTTTTCCTCACTCAGATTGTCTGGATAATATCACACCTTCTATCTGAGCATGGAATAAAGAATAAATGCCATGTTACATATGGCCGTGTGCATCTTTTCTTCAACATTCTCCTGTTTCAAAACTGAAAATGGTCTCTGGAGGTCAAAAGTTTTAGTTTTCCTCATCCTTTTCCTGTCAACTGTTTGTCCATTGAAAGATTGTATTGTTGTGGTTGCAGTTTGCCTTTCCTGTAAAAAAGTTCCTGTAAAAAGTAGAATCCACTTTTAAAAAAGAAAATTCTGAGAAGAGATACTGTTTGGTCTCAGTGCAGGAAGTTTCTCTGCATGACTGTCATCCATAAAAAACTTTAATTATATTATTTCGGAGAGAATAATGACAAAAATGAAAAGGAGACATTATTGTTTGGAATTTTCCCTCTGGTTTCCCTCCACATGCCCCACACAAGGAGGAATGTTTTAGTCTAGTCAGAACGGAAAAGAAATTTCCACAATAAAGCTTCAGGGAGCACAATAATAATAGAAAAAAATGTTTTAAATGAAATTAAGCAAAGGCTTTAAGGGAAATCTTTAGAAAATTCTTAATTGCAATGACAAGTCTTTCTCCTTTCTGTGGTTTTATCACTCTGATATATTCATGACATGTTTTCAAATATACATTCAATGCCACTCATGAAGCGTCCAGATGGTTCTCTGACTATAAAAGTGTCCCTGAAAATGAACTAGAAATTCTTTTTTGTGGGTTGAAGGTAGCAAAATATATAACAGTTGCTATTACTTGCTTTACTGACTGCAGTATTTAAGCTGAGATGGAGCTGAAATTACTGTTCTTTGTTTTTTTCGATTCCTTTTCATTTCGGTAGAAAAATGCCACCATTGTTTGACATTTTTTGGCATCCTTCTAAAACATTTTTATATTTTCTTTAAATTGGCATTGATGAAAATAAATCTTGGATCACGTGGCTTTCCATACCTAGTAGATACTAAAGCATCCTTGATGATGTCACCCATAGTATAGGCTCTCTAGGCAACAACTTGAACGTTCTCCTAGCCCTATACTGACATTAGGGCACATCCATGGATACCAACAAGTGAAGAGGCAGGCACCAGGATGCTGCACCCCTTACTCACAGCTCCCTGGACACTCCTGCCTTCCCCTGGATGTTCCTGTATTCAGCAGTTGACCATCCAAGACAATGCTAAATGATTTTGGACCTTGGCTATGATTTTATAACATGATTTAGAATCAAGTCCCCAAAAGAGACAATTTGCCCCTGAAAATAACATTTGCTGCAACTTGTGGTTTGCAGCAAGTTGTGGTTTAGCAAGTTAAAACCCACTTCCACCCATGTCATGATACCATTCAGAATTGCCCTGCTAGGCTGCCGATTTAAATGCAGGAGGTGAGGACTTGTTTCATGATATGTTCAGTTTGCCCTTCGTACAGGTTAAGTATCTGTTATCTGGACTGCTTGGGACAGGAAGTAGCCCAGATTTCAGATGTGTCAGAATATTTTTAGTAATTTTGTGCCTTTTGAGCATGAAACAAGGTTTGTGCATGTGATACAATTTGTGCAGAGAGTTGGTTTCGTGTCTCTACACCACGGAGCAAAAGACTAGATCTTTGTCCTGTGCATTGGAATGGACACAATGTGCTACCCTTCAGGATTGCTGCTTCATGCTAAACCCACGCAAAATACAAACTTAACAAGCTGACTCACACCCCATACTGCTTTGTGCCAGAGGAGTAATTTGGGCAGAACCTGACGGGCAGCTGCCCAGGGCTATATGCCAATGGGGGAGGTGCATGACTGCCCCTCAGGCTTTGCCCTATTTACAGAGGAAGGATTGATAGCTTCACACCCCCATTCCTACTCCTTCAATGAGAAGCCTCCACAGGAGAATGAATAGGTGTGCGAAGATGCCACAGTGAGTGCTCCTTCCTCTGAGGAGAATCTGGAAGTGACTGCCTTGCACAGCAAGTGACCTCTATGCCTGACAGCAGTGATGATGGCCAGAGACAATATACCAGCAATGTCCCAGGTGCCTGTTTGTGTGTGTCAGAAGCCAACCAGCCAAACAAAGAAGACACATCTCAGCACTGGGAGCAGATATGAATAAGCAACAATCCTTAGGGGAAAGGAATTCTTTATGCTTGTTGTTCAGTTCCTCCCATAAAAGAGCTCAGATGAAAAACAAACATACCTCATCAGACAAGAGGGAGGGAAGGGCAATCTTCAAAGTTTCCAGGCATTTCTACCCCCTCAGTCATCTACAGCACATGCCAATACAATCAAGGTTTAGTTGTTAAAGTATCTTCCCTTGGTCCTTTCATAGCTGGCATAAAGAGGAATTGTGAGTAGGAACGCATTGTATTGTAAACCTGTAGACAAGAAAAGTCACAAGCAGCTTCTAGATAAAGGATTTGCTTGATCGTTTCGGAACGCACCAACAGTAAGACACTTGCAGGTGGGTGGCAAACCAAGCAAAAGAGTCAGCTTCCCTGCACACCCACCCCTTTTCAAACCATTCTCTCTTTCCTCAGTTTGTGGGTTTGTGTGATGCTTTCTAGAATTCTGCAAACCAGTAGCTACAGATGCTATGGGGCGGAGAGTAGGTGGGTGAGGGTGGATCTGGCAGCCGTGGCACACACCAGATCCAATCCTCTGCATTTCAAACCTCCCCATCCCTTTCCTCTTCTCAGACACACACCACCAAAAAAAGTGTTGTATGTTTGCAGTGACCCATAGGTAGACATAGAGGTAAGTATAGATGTTTTATACTTTATAAATCTTTTGTATTTACCTTTCATTCGCCCTCAGGTTGTCCTCCCTCCATCGCTGAATCAGTGGCATGTGGTGAATGACTAGGAAGGCACTTGCTGTGGTGCTGCAAGGCATTCTGGGGGCTATGTGGAAGCCACAGCATGTGCACAATCACATGGGAGGTTGGACTTTCACTCTGCAAGCTCCGTGCACCTTGGGCATTTGCTTTGGCATGGGAAAAGTGGAATATAAATAAAATGGTCTCTCCCTGTGTCGTAACAGGCATGTGTGTAACAATGTACTATAGGTCTATACTATGTACTATACTATAGGTACTATAGGTCTATAGGCACTGTATTGTAGGGAGAGACTAAAGCTTGCACCAGCAAGAGCTCCCCTGTGATTGTTCAATCCCTCAGAAACTGGGTGGAGCATGCATGCAGTCACAAAGGAGGTTGAGACTATTTTCATTGGAGTATGACAGGTGAGGCTCTGCCTCCCCTGACCACATGTCCCTGTACTATCTTTCAACTTGCCAGTCAGCTGCATTTTATGTAGTAGTGTAGTGGCGGTCTATGACAGTTTGCTACCAGAAGCTTGGAACCTCCTCCCTTAACTTTTTTGTTACCCCCCCTCCCAATAAATTCACCTCCCCCATTACTTCATTCAGATCTCTTCCCCTTTTTTTTCCAGTAGAAGAAGAAGAAGAAGAGTGGTGTGATGCCCTTTTGCCTTCCTCTGCAGCCCATCTGTTGGGGAAGAGGTTCTGCATGGACTATCACCCCACTTGAGGACTGATCCACCATTCGCTAATTGAAGTGCTATGCATTATAATGGTAGGGCATTATAACATAATAATTATCTGCAATTGTTGTTTGTCTGAATATCTTAGCAATTATTTTTGTGATCAGGAGGATTTCCTAATAATGAAATAGACAGTATAATTGCATTTAATAACTACATATCAATGTAAATGCAAAAGAAAATTGTATTGGTTGAGAGATGCCTTTTCATAGAGACCCTTGAAAAAGAGTTACTACATAAATGAAAACTAATAAGGGAAATTAAATTGATTTATGTTTAATCACAATATATTATAAAGTTTCCAGCAATATGAAAATCCCTTTTCAGAAAAAAGAGAGAAGCTTGATATAAAAAAAAGACTCATGCAAATTTTAGAAAATAAATGATTTAGCCACAAAGAGAAAGCCTGCAGGAAGGCTACTAGCATCTCAGTGTGCTGCCCATTACACTAATGTGTGCATCATTCAGAAAGCTGAAATTAAGGAAAAAATTGCTTTCCGTAGGTTGGACGGCACTGCTACACACAGAGCATGTAATTAATACAATGATAGTGGGGTGTATTCATTAAGCATTTTTGTTCTATAATGATCAAGGTTGTTCTTGCTTCTAGAGAAATTAGTCAGACAACCAAGGATACGATTTTAAGCTTATTGTTGGATATAAACGCAGCTGAAATTCTGAGAGTCATCTTCCAGTGAATGGGCTTAAAATAGAAGTTTATGGGAACAGCCAGATCAGAAGGCATGTAAAAAGAAAGGGTATGAAGTCTCAAGCAACAATTATTTCCCTCCCTTTCCCTCCCTTCCTCTGTTGTATCTTGTTGCTGGCACTGCTACACACACACACACACTGCTGTGTTTGGACAAGCACAGGTTAAATGAAAGGAGGGGAGAAAGCCTCTTGGGCTGCCAGCTGGGCTGAGTTTCTACTGCCTGAGATGACCCAAGGGGAGGGAAGAAGAACAAGATTAGTAGGAGGTTTAAAGTAGGTAGTGGGGAATTGATTCCCAGGATGGAGGAAGCATAGCTGGGGTGGGGGGCTGGAGGAAGGAGAGAGAAATCACCTATCCTTAATCTGCTAGGTAGACTGGGGCATAATGCCCTTCTATGGGGTATAATGCCCTTCTGTACAGCTTTGGTTACCAAGGAAGAATAGGAAAATGCAGCCAAAAAAGTGCTCCTTGGCTGGCAGGGAAGGCAGCTCCTCCTGAGATGAGGGCAACTGCATAGCTATAAGCATTCCTAGCAGAAAAATACCTGTCTAAAACAGATGGAGTAGGAGTCTGTAATGGAGGAAGTGTCTAAAGAAATGGGCAACATGGACACTCTCGGTGTGAAAGGAAAAGAAAATGTCAAAGTTCTGCTTCCAGAGCAGGAATTGTAGAGGTCTGAGCAAAGAATACATTCCTGGATGAATAATGGCATCTGAAGCATGTTCTGGGTGGGCAGTCAGGAGATTCCTGGGTTTGACTGAGTTGAGATGTGTCCTTCCAGGAGGGCACGAAGGCTTAATTGCACCCCCTCCCCCCCCATCAAAATTGTTCCTGAAGGGACAAAAGGAATGGCAGGGTGTGTACAGTACCCGTGCTTGGATCTTTGGTGGTTGAGACATCCTGGAGAAGGAGTCTGAAAAGACCATCTAGGCAGCTTGGCCACTGAGCAGTTAGGTTTAATTCATTGTTTAGGAAGAAGTAACTGACAAATGACATTATGCCAAGATGTGGAGCCTGGATTTGTAAGTCCTTACCTTAGGATGGTGACACCCAGACACATCACAGTGCTGCAGTCTTCTGTTCCAATCAATGGTCTTGATTAGAAGGAACCATGCCTCAACCCCTCCAGAAAGCAGCCCTGGCTGACCCTTTGGAATGCCTGCTAAGTCGTCTAGAAGGAGTTAGAGGTCACTGTGAATGTTTGGAAAGGGAGGTTACTTGCAACACACTTTCACTGTCAACATTCAAACTGTGATGCTCTCAAAATAGAACCTCAACATTTTTTTTTATCACTGTCCACAGGGATCTTTCTGCATGAAAGTTGGCAACTATTAAGGAACGTAGTACTCTTAGGGCACAATCCTAACCAAGTCTACTCAGAAGTAAGTCCTATTTTGTTCAATGGGGCTTACTCACAGGAAAGTGTGGTTAGGATTGCAGTCTTAGATGCCCATGCCTTCAGTGGAAGAGGTAAGAAGGCACCATTGGCTGAAAGTCTCACAGAACTAGGATGAACTGAATACTTAGAAAAAGAGTAGGTTCCAATTACTTTTGTTGCTGGAATTCTATTCTGCATCTTTTTCCTTGTACAGTGCTGCACTCAACATGCTCAAACTGCTTTTTCATGGCGAATGTTCTCTAGCTTGGCTGTAATCCTGGATGTCTTGCCTAACTATAACTTAACTATAGGGGTTGATCTCTTATCATGTTGTGAGTCACTATAGATTTCCCATGACTACCAGAGATATTGATAGTCATTAAATGATGGTAGAGGTCCATATGGTCGGTTACGCAAAACACTAGAACTTGTAATGCCATGGTAGTGAATAGTGTGATGTGGAATAGTGCTGGACTTAGACCAGGGTGGCATACACTCAAAATGATCTCTGCTGAATCCTGACGTTCACTCAGGGCCCAATCCTATGCCTGAGCAGTATTGCTCTTTCACATGCTGCCCAGGCAATGGCCTTTGTGAAAGTGCCATAAGGCACTTTGCGATGGCCTAGTTGCTGCCGCCGCCGCCGAGGCCAGCAGAGGGAGGCTCAGGTTTCTCAAGCTAGCAGAAGAGAGAGCGGCTGCTGGACAGGGTAAGTGGAGCAGCCAGCGGTGGTGAGTCAGGGGCAGGGAGGAGATGTAAGTGGGTGGGGAGAGAACTCCTTGGTGGGGGGCGATTCAGACCCAGAAGAGGGGGTGGGGATGGCAGCAAAGGCTGCCACCGCATCCTATCCCTCCTCCTGTGCTTAAAAGCCCTACATGGGCTACTCAAATCAGCACCAACTCAATAGCTGGTGAGGATCTGAGTAGAGCCATAGGGGCTGCCTGAGGCTGTGCCGGGCTACCTTACCATCTTGGCCCTGCAGGATACAGCAGCAGTCATTTTGGCAATGCTTTCCCACAGCTCTGGCAGCCCAGATAGGATTGGACTGCCCGCAACCTTAAATTTATTTCATTTCTGTTCACCTTACCTGCCTTACTGGGTGTTGCGATGATAAAATAGGAGCTGGAAATCTATGTATGCTGTCCTTGAAAAGGCAGGACACAGATGCTAGAAATAAACAATAGTTAAGGATGGAGTGAGGAAGATCAGTGGCTGCAGGTTTTCAGTAACATCACACTGGGAGTGCAATGTGAGTCTTGGCTTTGAGATATGATGCCTAGAATCCTTGTATGTTGTTAGGGAGAGTGGCTGTTGAACTAACTCTATAATGAAACCAATTTAAAGTTTGCCTTGCCGTGGGATATATTTGAAATATCAAGTGGAAAGCACTTCCTACAAGATGGTAACTTCATTTAATATTTTTGAAAATACTAAAGTAAATACAACTTATAATTATGGCATTAATTTTAACTCTATCCAGCAATTCTCTTAAATGTAAAAGCTGCCACCTCCTTGCTTTTACTCTTCATTAAAAGGAACACCATTATTCCTACGTGAACAATAAATTGTGAATAATGGAGCCATCTCAGTGTGAAATCTTTCTGCTTTTGTTTTCTGTAATACAATATATCAGGCTAATAAGTGAATCTCAGCTTACCATCATTTATTTAGCGCATCAGCTGGGCACATCCATTATCCCAACCCATGTGCTTAAATATATTAAGATAATCTATTAAGCCTGAGGTTTGAAATCATGTTGTAAATAATCAGGGAGCTTTCTGAACAGACACATTTACTGGGCAAACGTCATTCATATATTGACTCCCCAAACCTGGGTCACTTGCCTTTTTGATGTAAAAGAAGGATATTATATGCACTGTTGCCATTCATATTTAAATATGCGCCTCACATCTCCTGGGGAAAAAAATGCTCAGAGTTTGAATATTTCTGACGGAATGCTTTATAAGTGAAGCACACTCTCCCTGAGGGTATTATAACACTATTTCATTTAATTAAATTGATTAAATTAAAGCAAATGGTGGTCTAACCCAAGGGGAAAATATATTTAATTTATGAAACAGGCGACCATTTTCACCGCTATATTGTATGTGTAGCACATTATTTCTTAAACAGAATGTTCTAGTTTCTATAACAACTCATTTGTTATGCCAAATTTAAACTGAGTTGAGTGTCTGATACAGTATTTTCATTATATTTTGCAGAAACGTACCTCAAATACGCTTAGCAGGGAATAGCAGGGAAAAGAGGTGTATTGAACAATTGCATTTTCGAACATATTACTTTAAAAATATACTGTTTGTTCCATGTGTATGAAATGGCAGATACAAATACTGTGGTTTAAGTACCTTGATTAAGTGTTTCATTTTATGGCTTAACTACCATTGAGCTATAGAAAGTTACCATACATGTAACTTGGCCAGGACATGCCTTCAGGAGGAAAAGAGTTCCACCCTCCACAACAGTGATTTTTAACCCTTTTCATCTCATGGCACAAGAAGAAAGCACTAAAATTGTCAAGGCACACTATCGGTTTTTTTACAATTGACAAGGCACACTGCATTGCCATCAAGGGGCTCACATCCCCCAGTGGCCCTTCTAACAAATGATCCTCCCCCAAACTCCTGTGGCATACTTGCAGACCATCCGTGGCACACCAGTGTGACATGGCATGGTGGTTGAAAATGGCTGCTCCACAAGATTAACCCCTGTCACTTAACGGCCACTACTGCCACGTTTTTTAGTAATGATGGTGCAATTGTGGCTTGTTGCTCCTTACACTGGTGCCAGTTTGAAGGTTCCGGCTTTCCTGCTGGCACTACTAACTGGCACATTGATGCAATGTATAGCATGTATGAGACAGTGTGTGCTGGTGGATCACTCATTCTGCTAGTACAAACAGAGCATTGAATTGTGCCATTAGTGTGGGTATCTGGTTGGGTTTTACTGCAGCCATGCAAGCTACAGCAGAGCTGAGAAGCTGTTCATTCCTGCAGAATTAACTCCCTAGGCTTCAGCTCCTGACATTCATTGCCCTTTCTTGATGTGCCTTCATTTAAACTTCATTTAATTAAATAAAACATAGACATACTTAGCTTCTCCTCACACATATACTTAACTCATCCATTTGCTTCCCAGTTCCCTAGACTTTTTGTTGGTGGGATACTTTATGGTTGGGGCTACCTCATGCTCATCACCTACCCTCCAGTTCATTCTATAATCTACTACATAAGGATAGAATCACTTCCTCTAGTGAGTGGACATTGCCTCTGCTGTATACAAAGCAAGGGAGAACCTTGTTATCCTTCCAGGATTGGCAGTAAGCACTTGACAGACTCCTTCTTGTCCTTCCCTGCACTGAATTCAAAACACACACACACACACACACAAAAGCATCAACCTCCCTGCTTTTCAGTGAGGAGAATGGATGGAAAGTAGAAAAAAAGCCAGTTAATTAATAGCCACATGCTAGTTGTATAATAAAGGCAAACAGCTGCCATGTTGTAGTGTTCAGAGGTAAGGAGAGAAAACAGTCTATGAACTGCACTTATACAGATAAGGCACAGCTGGGGTTCAGTGTTATCAAACTGAAATGGTCCCAGATTGAAGAGGTGTTAAATCATACCTTTTCAATTTACTTAGTACGTAAATGTATGTGAACAGAAGGCTCTCAATAATTTCAGATGCAGCAGTCACAGTTGTATTGCAATAGGGAGTAGCTCTAGACATGCTGTTGTACCCTTAATTCATCTTCATTTCTGTTGACTTCATCTTAGAAGGAATAAAGAAAAGTGTTTTTACACACACACACACACACACACACACACACACACACACAGAGAGAGAGAGAGAGAGAGAGAGAGAGAGAGAGAGAGAGAGAGAGAGATGAAAAGTATATCCAGTTGAAAAGGATATTTACATATCTGTTTCACAACTTCCTTGAAAACCTTGCTAATTACTTTGCAACTCTGTATTTGCATAGATTGGTGATAAGTGCCAATGTAATAACTTAAACCAGGGTTCTCAAACTTTTATGTTATTGTGACCTTGGATAAAAAAATTGCATAATATTACAGCTGGTCACAACTCACACTTTAACAACCCTTGGAGTAAAACAATTGGTCCATCTAACTTAGTATTGCCTAAACTTGGCACTGCACTACTGGCAGTGGCTTTCTGGAGTTTCAAACATGGGCCTTCCAGAGATCAAACAGGCAGTTCAATCCTAGCCAGGGCTTACACTGATGGATCTCATGATCTATCTGCCTAAGTCCCAGAATGATGGTGCAAAACTATCATTCTGCAGGACAGAGCCACCAGGGCAAATGGCTGGAGGCCATGTGCAGGCAACAGTGGCCCAATGAATCTCCTCCATCCTGCACTGCCACTGATAAATCGGTCGAGGGTAGAACTGGGAAGATCCTATGTGATTCAGGGCACGGACTGGGCTGGAATGGGGGGAGCAGGAGGGGCTGCAGCGGCACATGCCAATATTGTATCCCCCTTTTCCTGGCCAGACACCCCCCCCAACTCTTCTTGGACTTGCTGGTTGCTATGATCCTATCTAGGTCCAAATTCCTTCTTGATGAGGAGACCCCTTGGAGGCCATTGGCGAAGTAAGTAAAAAGGATTTTTTACTTCCCTCTCCTAGACGCTCTACTCACCCTCCCCCCACAGCCATAGTATGCAGTGCACACTCTTTCAGCACCACTGCATGCTATGGGCTTGTTGGGGATATCAGTGGGCTATTAGTTCTAGAGAGCTTTGAGTCCCTCCTTCAGAACATTGCAACCCACGGACACATACCACACATTGCCAATCTCTAACCTAGTTGCATGCCTTGCAGTCAACATACCACACATTAAAGGCAAGGCCCAAAAGGACTCCTAAGATAAATGACAGGAAGCAAAGACCAAGAATGAATGTGAACATAGAGAGATGCATAGCAGCCATTACAGCTACTCCATTCACATTTTCTCCATTGCATAGTGTATATGATGATGCGGCAATAAATTGTACGTATTACAGCTGAATTGCCCTATATGCATTTAAAATGTTCTTTTCTTTCTTGCTTTTGAAGTTGCTAATATTTAGAAAACAACCACCTGGTACATTGGATACATTTCTGCATCACTTTCAAGTTGGCAAAAAAAATAAATAAATTAAAAATTACAAACTACTCTTGTTAGCAACAAGACTGAAAGGGGGATTTCTTGTTATTATTTGTGAATTTCCTTCCCCCCCATTAAATGTAATAATCCTTGCACTTCTTTCTTCAGTAATCTATGAAAAAGAAAGAAGAAAATTTCTATGAAAAGAAACCCAATTAGCAAGATTTTGAAACAGCAGCAGTAACACATTGTTAATGGTGACCTGTATTAATTCTGTGTAAAACTCTATGGGTCCCTTCAACCACCCCACTGAATTCAAATGTAATTAGTATCTTTCATAGTGAGAAAAATAAAACATAACCATATATGATTGGTAATTTCAACAATGTATGCAAATAAACATCAAGGTGACTGCACACGGTTTGCCTTTGCAATTTTCATGAACTAACCATACACAACAAGGAAATTGTCATTATAGTTAACATAAATTTTCATTGCTCTGAAGTCTCAGAATCATTGCACAATTTGTTTTAAGAATTATCTTAGAAAATATAGTATGCCTCTTCCATCTGTCATATCTCATGTGTAGGCAAGCTATGATACTTCAATTCTTATGTCCCTCTGGCCTGGCATTCCCCTGGGGGCTGGGGATAAGAATAGGCCCTCAGTTTGGCTGTACTTGTAAGAGGCGACTAAACAGCCACTGGGTAGATGGGACTCAACAGCCTGGGAAGGCAGCTCATCTGAGAGAAGGAAAACTCTGATCCCAAACCTCCACTGCCTTGTGGCTACATCCAGTTATGGAAAAGGCTTCAGGAGTCAACCTCGAGGCAAATTCTGGAGCCGGAGTCCCTAGGACAGTTCATGGCTGAACACAGTCACATTCTGGCAACTCCTGCGACGCCGCTGGAACCAACCGTATTGGCCTCTACCTTTCCATTGGACCATTTCAGCGACGTGGAGAGGGGGGATTTGCTGCATGGGAAACATTCTATCCTCCATATCTAGTCCAGCTTTCTGTAACTCACAGTGGTCCACCAAATACTTGAGGGAGCACACAAGACACAACCTGTGTCCTGGTGCAGGGGAGGGCAGCAGGATGCAGGTTTTTTCTTGTGTGCTTCCTGAAGCATTTGGTGGGCTGCTGTGAGATACAGGAAGCTACACCTTCATCTAATCAGTTTTCTAATCAATTATCTGGTGGTGCAGGTACCTTTCCAGTGGTTTGCATTAATCCAATGGATGGGTAGCAAATAGACCACAGTAGGTATTGTGGATGCTGCATGCCATCCTGGTGGATGAATTGTATGTCATTATTGAGTTGCAAATCAATTTCTCTTTGTTGAAGCAATAAGATGAGTTCAATGCCAAAATGTCAGCAACCTGTTTTATTTCTATATCACCGACTATGTACAGATGATGTAGGGGCTGATCATCGTAGTGCTTGTGTATGTGACCAGTACATCATTCCTTTTGCCTTTTATGAAAGATGGACTGAAGAATTTCTGAAACCCTGTAAAATAATGATACAACCAAGGCAGAATCCTGCCTTGTTCTCCTTGCTAGCCCAAATACTTTTCTGCATAGTTTCACACAATGGAAGTTCAGGTGAAAATTATTTTCAGAAACTGACAACATATTTGGTGTCACTTTGTTCGTAGATCAGTGCAGAATATTAGACTTTGGTAAAATAAAACTAAAAGGAAAAAAACCAAAAGAAAGAGATAATGGAAAATGAGCTGAGTTTCAAGAGGAAGCTTTAAAAAAGTTTTTTAAAATGTAAATTTGAAGAAGTATTTACTTAGATCTATTTGCCAATGAACTCTGTACTGGAAATACTGAAAAATAACATTATACCACCTCTGTGAGTTATTAGAAACTGCTACCTTTCTAGATTCCATACCATAATATGAACACATTAGTCCTCCTCAGACATAAAGTGAAATAGTGAGGTCCCCTGGTTTCCACTGATGGCATGCGCGGGCTAGTCCTATCCCAGTTTTCTTCATGTTCAGCATTTCACTAAATGGCAAAAGCGGAACACGGAAAGATTTTCTCCTTGTCAGTGCTACCTTGGAATGTTCCAAGGTGGCAACCTGAAGAGAAACTCTCCCTATGTGTCTATAGACAGTGAAAGTGTGGAGGTAGGGCTAGTATGTATGAATCGTTGGTCGGGACTAAACAGCATGATACCAGGTGCCCCTCACATAGTCACTTACAGAAAGTGAACATCTCAAGACAGACCCTCTTCCTCTCCTGTTCAATACAATGTCTCCAGAACCTACCTCTTGGTCCTTTGGTGGGAAGGTAATCGAACAGGTTAAAGTTTTCAAGTACCTGGGAATTCTGTTTCATCATAGGCATACTTGGTCACCTCATCGCCAGGCTGCTATTAACTCAAGCAATTTATTAGTTCAAACTACTTTGCGGGTTTTTTTACACCTGGGGCAATTTTTATAACCAGCAGCAGTGCAGATCTTTAAGTCCAAGATTCTGGCACGATTGCTGTTTGGTACCCCTATCTGGATTTCAGCCATTTCCACTCTCGTAGAACGTGTTCAATCCAGATTCCTCTATAAGATCTTTGCGGTACCTCACTGTGTCCCTTATGCAGCATTGTGCCTCAAAGCTGGTCTGCATAAAATTGAAACACTGGCCTGGCTGAGGTTCTTGAGATTTTGGCTAAGGGTCGGTTTTGAGGCAAATCAGAACATCATGCTCTCCAGTATTCTTGCTGATGTTTCTTTTTCCCCTGGTCTAACTTTGTTTCACAAAAGACTTCAGCTCCTAGGTTTATCAACTGATCTGATAGGAGGACTACCCATGTCTGTGGCTTACAATCTTATTCGGACCCAACTGTTCGATATAGAGAAACAGGATTTGCAAGCTGCAGCCCAAAAGTCTTGTTCGCCTCTATATATTGGTCTTTCATGGCCCTCTGATTTGGGTTCAAGCTATCTGTCGTTCATGTGTTCACCTCAGATTTGTAGAGCCTTTACGCTGGGTAGGTTTAATATCTTACCTACAAATGTACTAAGAGCAAGATTTAATAGACCATTGGAGAGTCCCCAGTCATGTTCTTGCGACCTGACACCAAAAGAGTCCTTGACCCATGTACCCACTATACATATGTATTGTACCCACTATATCGATTTACGCCATCGATTTCTATATCCATTCCTGGAAAACGTTCATGGTTCAGATACAGACTTGGTCCGGTACTTGTTGGACGGGAGAAATGAGTGCCGCTGTTCAAATGTTGCAAAATATTTATTTAAGGCACTGTCGAGGCATAAATTCCTCTGTATTTCTTCGCCTGATCAATGATTGGTGGCTACCTTGAATATTTTAATTTTGTTTTCTTGATGGATTGTTTATGCCAATAGAGGTGGAATGAATGAATGAATGAATGAATGAATGAATGAATGAACAATGTCTCCAGTCCAGATGGAGCAAAATACAATGGCTGATTTTCAACAGCCTGACTCACTAAAATTTCGTACTTGTAAGCTTTATCTATTAATTTAGGAGTCATAGTATGTGCTGGTTCTGGGTTCAGTGATTGTCAGTTGTCATCAAGACTCTTAATCTGATGCAGGGTTGATCAGTGGATTGTCAGTTGTACTGTCATACATGTAAGATTCTTCCTGAGAATATTATGTGCATCTCTCGTCTAGGTGTATGTATTATGTGTGTGTGTGTGTGTGCTCACAGTAATCTCCCTAGAATACAAGGGGACTTACTTCTGAGTAGATGTGCATAGGATTGGGCTCTTGGTAGTTGTAGTAGTAAAACTCTACTGATCAGTCCGTCTTCTATCAGAAGTGACAGGTCAAGGCTACAAAAGAGGGACAAGCCAGAAGAAAACAAACTGATAAAAACACTCACAAATAGGCAGCCCTGCAGTTGTACCCCATGCTAAACCAAAGTCTTATGGTTAGCAAGGGAGAGATCAAGCTCCCTGGCAGCGTCAGTCCAAGACCCTACAAGCCCTCCAGAGAAAGGTAAGCTCTCCACTTGCATTATCAGCTCCATTCCTATTAGCAGATTTAATGAGGAAATATCTTCCAAAATAAGGTTTGAGCGGGAGGTCTGTAAGCTTTTTGCACTCAGTGAAATATGTGTTATCTCTGTCAGACAAGAATAGACATGCTGGCTCTTTGTATTGGGTGTTTTAAGGTTGTGCGAGGAGTGCCGCTGGAATCAACTTCTATCAGAAGAGATAAAATAACTCTCCAAAGAGCTGAGCCTGTCAGCACAGATTAAAAAAAAAATCCATCTCCCTGGGTGTTCAAATAATGGCTTCTGCATATATAAGTAAAATTTCTGACTGGCACCAATATTTGTTAGGGTTTAAATTAAATTTTAAGCGAGAAAGAGTTCATTTTATCAGAGTTGCTTACAGCCGACTGAGATATAACCTTAGGATCTATAAATATTAAAATTTTCATTGATGTGGCAATGATTTTTTCCCCTTTTTTGGTACAATAATGAGGCAGAGACCAACAGCAAAGAAGTGAATGAATACCCTGCACTGTAGCTACCATGGAAACCAGCAATGTCTTTTCCTCATGATAAGATATTAACTGATTTTAGAGGTGTACTTAGCCCAGAGGCCTAATATTATTCTTAATATTAGTCTCAATAAAGTAAGCAATGGCAGCTGTATGGCATTGTCTGGTTTATAGCTGGATTCTTTCTTATCTGAACTTCAACTACCCAAAGTCTTTGGAAGCTCTGAGTAAAGCTCTTTGCACTGGCTGACTCCAGAAAAGAAGATTTTAAGATAAATGTGGAGTTCTTTCTTTTTGGATACGTTACTGCTCTCAGCTGGACTTATAGTCAACTCTTCCTTCTAATCAGATTTAAGTCCCATGGCTTTCAATGGAAGAGTTAATTCAGAATGGTCCAAACCATTTTGGTGCCTTGTTAAAATATAATACAATATTATACCTAACATATACATACAATCTTAAGTGCTCTCACTGTACAGATTTTCACTTATATGTACTGCACATATTAAGACCGTCCCTCTTTAACCTTACTAGGATTTTCAATATAAGGTCCAGGTGGGGGCAAAAAAGGATAATGTCTCTCATAGAGGCAGGCTCCATCATTTTACCCAATGGGTACCAGATATGGAAAAGGGACGAATTTGCCTCATGTGCTCAAGACAGAGTTTCAAGAGGTTGGACTGAATTTTTGATTTTTCCCCTTGATAGGACAGAGGTCCAGAAAGCCCCTTTTCTCAGATGTGCTCTTGTGAGTTTTAGGAGAAGCACTCTTCAGGACTCTTGGTTCAGCTGGGGAAGAGGCACCCTCTGTGTGAGATGCATGCCTGATGGGTAGCATGCCCCATGCCCCCATTTGGTAACAGCAGAATTCTGTTCTAGTGATGTAAAACCCTGCATGCTCCAGTCCAATCCCAGATAGGATTGAGTTGCAAGTGTATATAGGATTGAAGCCTAATTAATGTGCAGCGCAATCCGATCTTGCAATAGAAAAGGCAGGCCAGGAGGTCTGCATCCAGTGCAAGATAGGGCCCCAAAGTGGCTCAGCCGGAGGTAAGGAGAAACTCTTCCTCTTACCCCCTGGTAAGCCACTGCGTCCCCAATGGGTCTCCTTGGACTTGTACCACCTCCAGAAGAGGTGGAGTCGGAGGAGAGCGGAGCTGCTTGAAGCTGCTCTGTGCTACTTGGGAACAGGGACTAGGATCCAGCATAAGAGCCAGGTCCCAGCGCTGCCTCCCGCTCCCAATCACCAATGGGTTTCCTCACACCTGCACCAGCTCTTTGGCTGATGCAGGTCCAAGGAGAAAGAAAGGGAGCGTGATGGGAAGCAAGAAGAGGGAGAGCATACTGGTGTAGGTCACACATCCCAGCACACCCCCTCCTGCCCCCCAAATGTCTTCTCCCCTCTTTTGTTTCTGTCCCATTTCTCCCACCCCTACCCCGTTACACCCACCAGTTTATCTGAACTCCCATGCAGAGCCTGGAACTGAAATGGGCCAGTGCTGCTGCAGTCATTTTGGATGGTGGATCTAAAATGGCAACCAGTGGCCCACTTTTGGTGACACCATGTTGCCACCTTGCAAGTGGCTCAATAGGGTTTGGCCATAAGTGTATTTTAGATTGCAGCCTTAGAAGTTCTCAGTGTGACTGGCTTGTGCTTACTGGAGTGTTGTGCCTGTGTGTGATTTTTCTTCTCGTGTGTGTTTCATCCTTGATCAGCATGCCACAAGGGATTTGTAAAATAACTTAAGCACCATTGGTGCAGGTTTTGAAGGTGATATTCAAATGTGAGTTCTCTGTGCTTGCTTGCAGTGCTTAGAAACGCTTCACAGTGGAGAATGATTTAGAGAAATAAAAAGCAAACAACTCCCAGCTGAGTTAGAAGCACAGAAGTGCATTTCAATGTCAACATGTGAACAAAGTAAAGGGCACTATGATCAAAGGATAAAGTAGTAATGGGTTTAAATAAAGTAGATACTTTGACCTATGCTGATAGAAGATCATGCTTAATGGATATTAAGGTAGGGATCACTGGGGTCAGATAAAGGACGATGAATGACTGTTTCTGTTATACATGCAAGTGGAAGAAGACTTTGTCAAGCCAAGAACATTCTTGTCTCCTGGATTTCTCATCTGATGCTTCAGTTGCTGAACACAGCTGAGAGCACATTCCTATCCTGCACCAGCCCAGACCATGTAGTGCTGCCAATAGTGTGCTCTGCATGCTATGGGTAGGGAGAACCACACCACCCAGGAGAGGTAAGTAAAATTCTTTTTTACGTACCTCCGCATACGCTACCTGTTCTCCAATGGGTTTACTCAACGCTCCATAAACTCCATAGAATACAAGGGAACTTACTTCTGAGTTGACATGCATAGGATTGTGCTGTAAAACATTTGTGATCAAGTTTATAAATCACCTCACCTACAGAACTGCTTTGCCCCACCTAGGATGGGGGGGGGGGTTGTGTTTGACTTTTTAATTTGTGATTGTGACAGGACAACTTCCATTTAAATAATAAGAACTTGTCCTGAAAACAGGAACAATTTTAGTTTGTAAACAAGCTTGTGGTGGCTTATTCTCGCCCCCCCCCAATAGTGGTATAGTGCTCCAACTCTGTCTACCTGACTTGCACAGCTCGGCTTACTCAAAATTTGATAGGTTTTTCTGGCTCGAAATCACTCTGATGTTTAAGTGATCCAGAAAAAAAAAAATCAATTTCAGGAGATGTTCTAGACCACAACTTTTATCTCCTCAAGTCTTCCTGTTCCCTTTTTTTGAATCATGGCTTTAGGATGAGGCGCAGCTGTGACTGCAGCAGCTGAAGCTCAGGGCCAAACTAAGTAAGGTGGGGTGACCCCAACCAGTCTATCATCAGTCCACTGCCTGAGACAGCTGCCTCACCACACCTCATTAGCGGGCCAGCTATGGCCCCACCTAGAAATGTGGCTGCACATTTGACCCAGGTCTGATGAGCTGGGTCACATTTGACACATATGACCCAGGTCTGATGAGCTTTGTATTGCTCTTGTTGCATTTTGAGGCAGTGAGTCTTTCAACAAAATTGATTCATTTTGTTTCTCTTCCTAACCATAATGCTCTATTTTCATTTTCTTTAATATTCATTTGATTTCTGCTTCATGTCAGTTTCCTTACTTTAATGTTAAAAATACAGATCACATCGACAGTTCACTGGTAAGAATATTGTTGTAATGACAGCATCTCTATACATCCTTCCTCCAGTTTGCTCAGGGCAGTGTACACAGGAGCAGCCCAAGATCGTGAAGTGCTTGAGGCTATAGGATGCCAAATGTCACCTCTTCTTATGCACCACCACCCACCTCTCACTCCTCCCTCGCCCTCTGTCCATTTCCTCCTGCACTCTCTGGGTTTGAAAGGAACAGGACAACAAAGTGAAAGGTGGTGTGTGGAGAAAAAGTGAATGGTGGGCTATAGTAGCCGTTTTCAACCACTCTGCCTGGTCTGCAGGTGTGCCAAGGGAGTTTGGGGGAGGGTCATTTATTAGTAGGGCCATTGGGGGATGTGGGGGGTGAGCACCCCACCAATAGCATGGTGTGCCTTGTCAGTTGTCAAAAAACAGATGGTGTGCCTTGATAATTTTAGTATGTTCTCAGTGTGCCCTGAAACAAAAAAGGTTGAAAATCACTGGGCTAGAGTGTGTCATGGGAAATTATGTTGGTCACCACTCTGTTCTCCACTCTATTTCTCTCTTCCTGTTTGAAATTCAGCAAGCAAACAAGTAAGAGCGGGAGCAGAGAGGGATGCCAGAGAAAGAAGTACAGCAGAGACAGGGGAGGTGACTGCCTCAGTTCACCTCACAAATGAGGATGCCATGAGCATGCACGGTTGTTGTTGTTTCCTACATTGTGTCCTCACAACAACCTTTTAGTGATCACCAGTGTTTTGTGTCTAATTTAACAGACCCTTTCTCTCCCCACCGCAGTCCTCCATGAAATATTTCTTCTTAGTCTCTTGAAGTATTGAATGCATATCCATTTTGGTGAATATGTTGGTGAAGCAGTACTTCCCCAGGGTGGGGGTTACCTCTTAAAACAAAGCCATGTAATTAAGGAAAATGTTCCTCTTTTTAATCCTATTAACTGCCACTTGTTCCCCCTAGCCACTGCTACTTTGGTGTCATTTATTTCTCTACTGGTGATGTATTTTTTTTACTTCTAGGACTGAGCTAGCCAAGCAGAGATCACTGGATTTGGATCGGGGCGAATGAGGGTAAAGAAAACCAATTTCGGTGGAGAGCAGGACTTCTACGATCTGACAAATTCTATGCTATCAGAAATCACATGGGGAACATGATGACATCATTATACACTACTGAAGCTTGTCAAAGACAACAATTCCTAAATAAATGATTTGTTTTATTCCCTTTCACAGCCATGTCTAAAAAAAAGCTGTCTAAAACTGTCCATGTCTAAAAAAAACAGCGGCCCTGTTGAATCTGCTAAAATATTCATTTTTATCACTAGGTCAGACCTATGCATTTTTTGAAAAGCAATGAAATTCTGAAGAGACAACACTTGCTCAAGCAGCTGTCAATGTAGTCACATTGATGTATTTATTTAAAAATTGTCATGAATTAGTGACAACTTCTAATGTGAATACAATTTGCAGATAGGAAAATCACTTTGGGGAGAACTGGCATACATCTGGGAATGCCTATACAAAGAAGGAGCAATACCAGCCACCAAACTTTGTGACCAATATGGGTGTTGTCTCTATTGCACTCAGAATCTATTTACTCCACTTCAGATGGGTTGCTGTGCATTTTGAACTTGGGCTCAATTTTCCAGTGCTGATGTAGCCTCAGTCCAACCCTGTGGTAAGGCAACCAAGGTTCCCTTACATTGAGGAGGCTACCATGACAGCCCCCCACCTCAAGATGAAGAGCACCTCCTGTTGGCACAGCTGCATCAGTGCTAGAAAGTCAGATAGGACTGGGCCCTTAGTTAAGCTATCTGATTCACCATGACACACACTGTCGTGCAGTTGACAAGTGAGCTTGGACATAATGACTAGCTCCCAATACATTGTTTATCCATCAATTTCCTGCAAGTTTAAAGAAGTTTCTATAAAGAGTTTTCATCAACCAAATAATAACAGAGAAGGAAAAAGAGACAAGCAGAGTTAGGATTAGTATGCTGCCGACAGACTGAAATGCAACAAACAGCAACAGAATAAATTGTACAAAAAAAAATTGTACAGAATAAATTGTATAAAAAATAATCAAATGTTGCACAGAGCTGTGGTTTCAGTATCATTGTCCAGAAAGTCAAGTGAAGGTACCGTTCATGAAATCGTTCCCAAGTCTGCCTATCCTTTGGCCATGGTTGATATCCTTGCCATAGTCGATAGATGAACTTTTAAATAAGAATGTGGTTCCAGCTCTTACTATATCAGTAGAATTGTTGTCTTGCAAACTACAATTATGCTGACTGAAATTAAAAGGTCCAGAACAAAAAGGCAATGTGTTTGTGTGTTAAACTGTTCAGGCTACGTATTGCTAGAGGTGTTTGTTTCTGGTTAGTAAGATAGGATTACAGCCTAGTCCTACCGAACACAATGGGCTTACTTCTGAGTAAAATAAATAAAACCATGACACTGAAATCTTCCTTGCCAGATGCAAGGGAGAGCACCAGGATGCAGGTCTCTTGTTCTCTTGTGTGCTCCCTGAGACATCTGGTGGGCCACTATGAGATACAGGAAGATGTACTAGATGGTTCTTTGGCCTGATCCAGTGGGGCTCTTATGTTCTTACCATTTTCAAACACCTCTATGATATTGCTCTTTCCTAACCAAACCCCACTGTCATGGATTAATGTTATAATGGTATGGCATATATTAATCATGGAGATTCCAGATTCAGAGAGATTATGTGCAAGTCATCTGCATCATAATTCTATCTTTGTTAGCTGCCATCAATATTTTCATAGAACTTCAGCAAACTAACAAGTGGATAGACAGAGCACAGAAGAGAATGTGTGTGGAATGACCTTGACACAGGGCTGAAGTGCATTAGGAATAGGAGGGTGTACAGAGCATATTCTCCTGCCTCTGTTTGGTAGCAGCCCTTTTGTTTCCTGAATGCAGCAGGCTTCCCAGCTTTTCTTTATATCCATGAGAAATACAAACTGGAATATTTTCAGCTGCCTGTGAAGATTTTGAGAGCTCAACTGTGACAATACATTGTGAACATCAACCATGCAGATTTCAAGATCACTGGAAATAAGACTTGCCTGTAAAGATTCAGTGTTTCATTGTGGTTCATTGTGAACATCAACCATGCAAATTTCAAGATCACTGGAAAAAAGACTTGCCTGTAAAGATTCAGTGGTTCGTTTCGTTTGCAAGACAGCTGAGATGACAATTGTTTTGATATTGTGTACTTTTTTCATTATTTTAAGGATGGTTTCATTAGTTGCAATCTGCAAATTACAGTATCGTTCGCTAGAGTCTATATATTTAGGGACATTAGATTTCCTTTATCATCTTAACTTGTAGCATCATTGTTAAAGTGTCAGCAGAGGAAAAATGTAGTAATTCACTTAGGACCATAATAAAACAGACTTTTAAGATAATGACAAAATACTGCAATCTGTAAAGTCAATTACGCAAATGTACCTTCTTCACAGGTGTTCTGTTGCAACTGTGGATTAGTGTAATCCAATAGAAAGTAATTGAGGGACAACACAAGCCAACATCTGCAACTAATTTACTGAATGCTAGCTAGTCAGATGAACTACTTTGGGCTAACAGATTTGATGACTGGTGATATGGTTACTTCTATTTGTTTTGGATAATGAACATGTGTTGTGATCTTGTAATGGACTTCCAGCCTAATCCTATGCATGTTTATTCAGAAGTAAATCCCATTAGAGTCAATGGGACTTACTGCCAGGTAAGTGTGGATAGGATCGGGCTATTCAACCTGTAGCAACTAGTATTGTAATACACTAGGAATATGTTTTAAAACAACATTTGTGTGTGTGATGAAACCCTGTGTTTCCCTGAGCCCCTGTTTCTTTCTGTGTATTTTTGTATATTTTCCTAGTTTTGGGGTAGTTTTAAGAACATAAGAACAGCCCCACTGGATCAGGTCATAGACCCATCTAGTCCAGCTTCCTGTATCTCACAGTGGCCCACCAAAGTTTTGCCTCCCCTGAAGCTTCTGTGGATTCATTGCTGGGAACAGGAGACTGGCAGCTCTATCCCTTTGTTTTGTAAAACACTACAAAGGAGAGTAAATCCTTTCTCTTTCATCTGAATCACAAATCAGCCAGCTGATTGGCTCATGTTCCCATCAGTTCTCCTCCTGGGGTGGGGAGGTAGATACCCAGCTGGACTCCCTTCCCCAGTCAGGTAGTAGATGGATGATGCTATTACAGTACAGTCAACTGAGAAAACTACCAAGTCTGAAGGAAGTCTGATAAAACTACCGAGTTTGAAAACTACCAAGTCTGTGGCTTTTCATTCCAGCTGCCTAAATCTCAGTACCTGAGCTCCAGGTAGAAAAGACCCACTCACAGAAGAAAGGAGTTAAAAGGGGCTGGAGGTTCCATCTTTAACGTCATAAGTCTAACTAGCAATTGTAAGAGCTTATGTTATATTTGCCTACGTATTTGCAGTCATTCCAGCATGTGTGCAAAGTCTCCAGTTTAACTTGTAACTGTTCTGGTTTAAAGCATAATGTGTGAGAGCCCTTCCATCTGCCGGTGTCAATTATTATTGCCTCTTTTGGAAACCCTCTGCATTTTTTTTTTTTTGCCAAGCTTATATCTTTTTTAAAATTTTGTTTTATTTTTTTTGCTCACTTGCCCATTTTATTTATTCCTTTTTGGTTAATCTTTTAATAAATTTCTCTAAACTGGCCAGACCAAGTGATTCTGCTCCCTCTGGCCAGTTTAGAAGAAGCAGCAGGAAAGGAGGTGATGGTGGTGGTGGTGGAGTGAAGTTAGGAACCCCACCACAGCCTTGGAGGCAGCAGTTTCATCCTCTTGCTGGGTCCGGCTCCACTGCCATCATCAATGACAGCAACACTGAAACTGTGTGATCCTGCTCATGTGTCCATTTTCTCATTCTTGCCTTGTTCCTCCTGCTTACTCTGCTGCTCTATTTCGAAATATCTGTGAGAAGCACTATCACACTTCCAAAGCAGGACAATACTTCCTTTCCAGAAACAGAGTGGTGTTTTTCCTGGATTCCCTGTTCCAGCTTTGCTGCTCTGTTTCAAAACACAGAGTAGCAGAGAAAGGCAGAAAAGGTATGTGGGGAGGAAATGAGAGCAAGGCTCAGAGGCCCGCCTGTGCCGTTTCATGGTTCAAAGCAGACATTTTACCCACCACCCACAGTGAGATTGCCCTGAATGGGACTTGTTGATCTTACCATTCTGTGGTGAGCTGTGAATTCCACTTCTTCTAGGTCCAAGGATCTCACTATGAGAGACAGAGATCAATATACTCCACTTCACATATTACATCAGAAGTGTGTTTTTGTTTCCCGATTCTAAAGTAACACATGGGCTACTCCGCCATTTAGATGTGAACCTTGTTTCCTTGATCAAGAAGTTCAAAATCAGAGACTGGTCAAAATCCAGTACGAGATTGTTGCCAGTGTGTATTAAAAGCCTTTTGAAAGTCTTTGATGTTCATGGCATAAAATATTTTGTAGGACAATCAACTCTGCAAAGGTTATAGAGTTGTAGGTAGAGCATTTAAAACCCATCATGTGGAACTTTTAATTAAATAACAAAGATTTATTTTACTAATTCCACAATAAACAACAGAAAATACAGCTTTAGCACTGAAAAATGTTTTGGTTTGTTTTTCTGGCCTCCATAGAGGTGGCAGGAATACATTATGCATTATATTTTTATTAACTTTCAGTGTTTGTGATTATATTAATGGTCTTTGCTTCTGCATTCACTGAAACACAGTTGGGAGTTGAAATGCGCACTCCGCATTCATCCTTGTAATTGTTTCTGTTGTTATAATGATAGCTTCTGTAATTAAGAATAAGTCTGTGCCAAAAAAAAAAAAAAAATCATTACTTAGGTAAGGCTTTATTACCGAGAAAAATAATATATGTTCTTATTTGATTAACATGATCATTTGGATCCTCACATATATAACATCAAGCACAGCATCAATTTATCTCTGGAATTGTGGGCTGCAAGCCTTTAACATGCCAATTCAATTGTATTAATTTAGAATATAAGAAAAAAAGTTGCCCTACAAACCAATTTAGCAAGAAATAAATAAGGAGAAAATGAAGCTTATCTCATTTCTTCTGCATTGTCCTTGGCATTTCTTTTTTCGGCAAACCACAATTTTCAAGAAGAGAGGAATGGCATTTGCTGGATATCAGCATGCTGAATTTCAGATAAATTACTGCTTTTATCCAAGGCAATCTCACTCACAGAAAATCCATTCTATAGCGCCTAAAGAATGAGGCAAATACACTTCTTTCCAGGAATATAAATAAAACCGGTCATGCAAGTCTATGCATGCCTACTCAGAAGTAGGCCCCACTGAGTTTAATTTGACTTTTCTCAGGTGCTAGGGCAGTTTGTGTGACCCTGATTCCACTTCATACTTTACAGAGAGAGTGCAGAAAGAAGAATAAGAGTCCAATCTCATGCATATCTATTCATAAGTTAAGTATTTTAAGTATTTTAAGTAAATTAAGTATTTTCGCTGTAATGTATAAACTGTCCCAAGGTGAGGCTACAAAACACAATCCATTTGCTTCAGTGTTGCTTTTCTAATAAAAGCCAGTGGGAATAATCTTGTGTATTTCAATTGGGAATTCTATTCTAGGACATTCAATACTATTCTAGGACATTCAACTCAGGATTGATTATTTCCCATTCAGTCACCTCTGTTCTTGTTACCTGTGGTGGGCCTCCCCAGTCGCGTGCCCGGGGGCAAAGGTCCGCAGGATGTTGCTGCCCTCCATGTGCAAATTCACCCCCCTCCCACTTATCTGGAGCACATGGTGCCTCATGTGACTCCAGGACATATCAGTGAAGGTTCCTGAGGTTCCCAACACTTTAAACTGTGCTTTCAGAAAACTGGAGCCTTGGAGAGGCTTCCACGGTGTCCTAAGGATGCATGAGGCTCTGCGTCCGCGGCATTTGCCCCATGGTGTGAATGGGAAGTCTGCCCATGCTTGTTAACCAAGTTCCTTTTTTATATTCAGAACATGAATTGTACCCAATAAATTTCATATAGAAGATTTAATAGGGGGTAGATGCTGTTTAGCTTGCAGTTCACATTTGGTCAATTGAAAGCCATCCTTAAATTCTTTTCCTTCTGTCCTTGACAAACACATAGAAGAGGTTAAAGAATGCAAGAAAACAAAATGGATTGTCTGTTTGGGGCAGGAGGAGAAATCTGGTAGGACTGCTACAGCCCATGCATTACTTGGGACTATGTGGAAACAATGGTATTTACATAGAATTTCATTGGAAAGTTCTTTTTTAGCATATAAAGGGAAGCCACACCAAATTTTGTTCTCTCTTTGGCTTCTTAGTCGACACTGATCAGTCCTCACAGTCTTTACCTCCAGGGCCTCCATGGTTTTGCCCACCCTGCCTCTAAGCTCTTACACCCCTCTAAATTCTTGACCATAGAGCTCTTCCAGCTCCACCATCTTCAACCATCTTAAGTTTTCATGACTCCTCATACTATTCTGTGCTTTCTCCCTTGCACCACTTAGACTTGGAGCTGCTTCCCAGAACATCTGGGGGGTGCATCCTCATTCACATCCTTGAAATTTTTTCTTAAATTCCACTTTTGCTAGAAGCCCTTTGTTCCCATTCCCAACTAAGAGGCATATGTAACTATGGGCCAAATCGTATCCTTCCATGCTCTCCCTGCCACTAGTGCAGCCACACAAAAGATGGGTTTGCTGTATCCAGTGGGTGGTGGCGGTGGCGGTTTAGGAGGCTTCAGAATGGCTCTTTAGCTGATGCAAGCTCAAGGAAAGAAAAGTGGTTGGGAGGCTGCCTATGGAAGGGATAGGACCTGCTGCACATCATCACTGCCTGATCCACCTCCTCCCACAGCCTCACTGCTCCTGTACTGCCCACTCCCTGCCCAGTTTCTTCCCCATCACACCCTTGTTCCACCCTCCCTTTCCCCAATATCTTACCTGTCTTGGTGGGTCCAGCATACCCCTCCGGAAGGTGCAAGAAGGCTCTGGTACTCTGGTAGTATGCTACTTTGCACACTGCTAGAGTGATTTTTACAGCAGCTGTAAAGGAGGCAGCATTGGCAGAATGCTAGTTCTGCCAGTGCTACAAGCCCATGGGATTGGACTGTATGTATCCTGTCTGAAATATATGCTTGTACTGTCTGCCTTTGCGTTCATCCCCTTCCCCCCTGTAAAGTCCTTGGGGCAGGGACCTGCCTCTTCACTCTATGTAAAGTGTCATGTACACTAATGGTGCTGTATAAATAATTATTGTTTTTTTAAAAAAAAACTTCAAAGCAAGTACCTACTGAAAAGGTCTGCTTATATTTCCAGGATTGTCACCAGGAGAAGCTCTTGATTTTATACATCACTTCATATCCATACTTGACCCTTTCAGTCTTACCAAAGGGATACCCATTTGTCCTAGACAAATGAAACAAAGGCAACCCTCTTCCCTATCCTTGTTCCGACTGCATTTGTACAAGCCTTGTTTCTTGAAACTGCTTCCTTTTTTTATCAAAAGATGCAAGCTCCAAAGTCTGGATGGAACTGAACCATTTCAATTAAATACATGCCTTCAAGGGTTTGGTTGAAGCCATGATACTGATTTGTGAAAGTATTTCCAGCTAACTGAAGAATGAGCTTTAAGGCAGAGAAACTCACATTTGAGTTGTAACCTGCATATAATCTTTCCTATCAGTTACAATCCAGCCAAAATGTATGGCAGAAATGGACGAGACTTCGTCTCAACTCTGCCTCTATACAGAGACTCCCTTCTCCGCTCCACAGTAGCTTCTGCTATCCCTTCTGGCACTCATTATTTTAACTTTGATATATGCTAGCAACATACTCTAATAAAAACAGAGCTTGAATTTTTTCATTTTATCTTATTTCTATTTTGTAGACTGCTTTTAATTGATTATGTAGGCCAAAACACATTTTGCTGTCTTAGGGCCCAGTCTTATCCAGTTTTCCAGTTCTGGTGCATCTGTGCCAATTGACTGTGCACTGCATCTTGTGGTGGGGAGGCAGACACAGAGGTCTCCTCAAGGTAAGGGAACATTTGTTCCTTTATCCTGGGGCTGCATTGTGGCTGCACCGGTGCTGGAAAATTGGATAGGATTAGGCTCTTAAAAATTAGACCTATTCCTGGGTATATTGGGAGTGCTGAATCCAAAAATGGCATTGGTTTTGCCTGGTTGGCTCTAGGTTTGGGGGTACATCATAGCCACCTTAGATCTAATTCAAGCAGCTTCCTGCGGAAGCGATACCCCAAAAACTAGAGCCAATTGGGCAAAACCAATGCCTTTTTGATTCAGCACCCTAAAAATATCATAAATTCTTTCAAGTATCCTTGACAACCAAAAAAGGTTTTTGTTTTCTTTTTAAATAGCCTGTGTTATTTATGTCCTGTAGCTCAGGAATATACATATACATCTCTCGCATCTCTTTGTCAGGGTATGGTTAATTAAAGGTTCAATTCTATCACTTGCCAGTTCATTGCATGCAGGACCACTGATGGAGTATGCACTGCACACTATCTGACCACTATCTGACACTATCTGACCCAGAAGAGGTAAATACAATTTTTTCTTGCCTCCATTTAGGCTACCTGACCTCCAGTTAGATTCTGCAAACTTATGCCAGCTATTTTGGAGAAGAGACTTGGGGCAGTAGGGAAAGGGGGATAAGATCTCTGCCCCAGTGCTGCTGAGATCCTTCCACTTTTGCCCCCAAACTCCCCCCATCTGGGTCACTTCCTGCCCCAAATCACCCATGTTTCTCACCCAAACTGGCCCTGCCACCAACCTACCTGCTCTGGTGGGCAGGCTATCTTGTCACCATGCCCTGTGACTTTTAAGACTATCCTATAGTGTCTTTATATTGCTGATGTCAACTGACATCAGGCAGCCTGTGGTGTTTTGACTTGAATTTAAGCAAGAAACGGTTCTCTTCAGCCACCTTATAATAAACCAAGGCAAGGAGTATGCCTCTGAAGAGTACACTAGCTCCGATTTGCTGGGAAATAAAGAATAAATAGATCAGATTTTGAACAGATGATTTCAGATGTGCTAATGACGTAACTGTCTTCTGCACTCTGAAGGGGAAGGGCAAGCTACTCAACCCCCTTCCCCTCACACGATTGCACACGAGGGAACACAGATGGCCTCTTGATAATTATTAATGATAATTTTTAATAAATGCATGCAGAGATGACAAAAAGTGAAATAGCACCATCTTTTCAAGCTATATTTCTTCAAATAAATGGCTCCAGAATAATAAGCCAAGGTGAGGAGTGCACTCCAATAAGCAAATAGGACCCTTGCTTCCAATCTGCATATAGATCCAGTTTTTGCAGATGATTGAAATTGTAGTAATACAATTACACCTCCCCAGACTGCTCAGGCAGGGAAGCCACAAACAAGCAAACAAACACAGAGCCAAGGAAGCCACAAGAAGCCTAATTGTAGTGCGCGCACATTCTTTTGTGCATTTGAATGTGGGGTTTCAAAGCTATCCTTTCAAGTTATCTTATTAAAGTATCCTTTGAAAAGAAAATGTTTGTGGAGGAGAGAAAGAGACTGTGCTGGGAAGGGTTATTTTTAATCATGGAATCATGGGTTTGGAAAGAACCTGCAAGATCACTGAGTCCAACCACCTACCAGTGCAGGCTGTCCACATCAACTCCCATTGCAGCCACCAGCTGGAGGTACAGGTACCTTGCTTCATTGGGAGAAGGGGGTGGCAGATTGTGGCTGTCTTAAAAATACAGAAATAACTGGAGTACATATTATGTGGAAAGGTAAGCCTAGGTGGAATTTTCTTCAAGTTTCTAATAACCACTGAATGTTATTGTTGTCATTATTGTTTATATAGCATCAATATACAGGTATCCCCCACTCATTTGACAGCTTAGGGACCAGAGCCATGAAAAGCAGAAATTGCTGAACAGGGGAACACACACACACACACACACACACACTTCCAGGTATATGACTTCCAGGTATAAATGAAATGTGTTGAAAGAGCGAACTCTCAGATACCTGTACATGGTGCTTTATGCAGAGTGGAAAGATGGGTTCCTACATTTTGAGACAGCCAAGGGAGGAAAGGAGAGGGAGACAGAGGAAACATGAGCAGGTTTTTCAGTTTCATAAACAGTCAACAGTCAACAAAACCTTTATTAGGCATAAACATTTGATGGGTGAAGACTCTGTACAAAAACCGTAGAGAGAATAGAAACCTAAGTAGTACACAAATATATGTATATGTGTGCACCTACTTGTACACACAGATACAAACGTACATTACATTTTACATACAAACATGAATTATTTAAAAGACAGAAAACAATCCGTTACTCTGAAGATATTGCCAAGATGTAGTCTACTCAGTGATTGCTTGGTAAAGAAAGCTTGGCTCGATTCAGTTTCATAAACTAAAACTTGGGTACAGGCTAGCCTGGTGATGGTCAACATTTTTCTTCTCATGACACACCAACCTCTATGGTCTTCTCTAAGGTCTTTACCTCTTGCGATGACACTTCCAGCTTTTGGAAGACTCTTCTGGGTTCTGTGGCTCTGTTTTCTAGGGCAACTATCTGTAGTAACAGAACTTGTGGAACTAGAGGGACAGACCATTTGCTACTACAGACAGTTGCCCTAGAAACAGAGCCACAGAACCCGGAAGAGTTTTTCAGCAATTTTCAGTGCTGTGCACCAAACCCCCATGGTACACCTGCAGATCTTTTGCAGCACACTGGTTGAAAATTGCTGATTTAACCAACCACTCTCTTCTCACCCTTGTGTCCTCTTCCACTCCAAGCAGTGTGAGGAAGAGAAGCTGTACAGTAACCACCTCAAACAGCCTCTTGGTTGGGGAAGCCCTTGATACTTTTTTAAATACTTCACATCAATATGTATTTTCCTAATGCATACTATTGTTCTCCTGAGGACATTATACCAATGACGGGCACCCTTTGCCTTTCAAGAACGCGTCTGTTGTTCCGAGACACCCTCACACTGCCTATAATGAGGCCTAAGGTACTGATGGCAATCACTGTCACACACAACTTTTCTGATACTGTCATTTGCAATGAGGTGTTCTCGGGGATATTTATATCTCATAGGCTGAATGTCAAATAAAATGAGCCGAGAGGGTTTTTTCCCCCCCTCACTTTTCTTCAATTGCCTGATCCCAACAATTGTATCTTGGCTGTGAAGAAAGGCAGGTGACAGAAAGGAAAAAGAAAAAGAAATCCTGGAAGCCTGTACAAATGAACAACTGGAAAACCCAGTTATCCTTGACATAGCTATACTGCTTGTGAAACATACAGCCCAATCCGATCCTTGGCCACACTATAGCATGCCCCAAGGGAGCTGCACTGCATGCTGTAGTGGGGGGAGGGGGGCCAACCAGAGATAAGAAAAAAACCTCCCCTAATGTAGTAAATATAGAATGTACAGGTGCTGAGCTTTGAGATGTCTTTGCATATTTGGCAATCTGGCAGGCACACCTGCAACTGCGCAAACGCTTTGTTGATATGTTGAGTGTTGAAAAGCCAGTGCTCTGGAAAATAGTAGAAAGTTATAGAAAGAACTAGCCTTGAAAATGTTATGGAGAAATCATATCTATGGAATGTGTTTGTGGTTAAGCTAGAGAGCCGGCTGGTTACAGCCAGTATGAATCAGCATCCTTTTGTAAAATTCCCTATTACGTAGCCTTATATCATGTGTTTTGAGACTTAATAAAAAGCTGGGTCAGGAGCCGGAAGACACTTCACTTCACTTCTCCCTTGATTCCTTCCTGCTCCTGCTTCCAGCCCTTTCAACCTCTCTGAAACCTGTCTGTTGTCTGATTCTTCGCCATGGCTTCTCTGCCACACCAAGCAGCTAACTCAGGCTGCTCCTCAAGTAGCACTAAAATGCTACACCTAACCCCCCCATTCCATCCATGACATGCCTCCACTTCTAAATTACTGGGATCCATGGTGGCAGGCATGTAGAGCGGCTGTGGCTTTTCAGTAGCAGCTCTGAATGGCCCAGTGGTGACATGAGGTTCACACCATCACTGGTCCTTTTACAACAGGAGAGATGCTATTGTAAGAGGCCCACAGGATTGGGCCATTCTCCATCAGCAGGCTGACCATTGATTGATTTAGGGCACAATCCTAACCAGGTCTACTCAGAAGTAAGTTCTATTTTGTTCAATGGTACTCCTGTTGAAAAGCAGCATATAAATAATTATCATTACTGTCAGTTTAGGCTTTTCTGACATGTTCCCATGCTGACACTCTGTGATGATGTCACCATCAGGCATTGTGATGCTTGGGCAGCCATTGCATAATCCTACTCCAGCCCAATATGCCAGAGGTCCAGCAAAGGCCACAGGGACATACATGTACTCTCGCTCTCTCTGACTTTGAGAACTTTTGGTTTTACAAAAGATCTAGTACATGAGGTGAGAACAGAACATTTGATTAATGATCTGTAACCACAGACCTTTGGAAGGGTTTTGTAACTCCAGAAGATATAGTAAAACATCCTTTTTTTTTTTTACTTGAGTCAAACTTAGAATGTAATGACAGACTATATAACTAACTGAACTCTGAAGGATGAGCTGCAATGTAAGCAGACAAAATAATCTCTGAAGGGAATGAGTCTTGTTTCTTTGGAACACATCGCTCATTATTCAGTTTCAATAAAACCTGAGATAAAAATAGCCTGCAAGTATCACCAAGAGATGAAAGTATATTGATTTGTTATGATGAATCTGCATCCATAGGGAATCTACACAGACAGTCCTTCAGATTCAAAGGTCTGAACAAACTACAGTTGTATCATCATGAAAGAGAACTGAATTTTACAAAAGTTCTCCTGCTGTGGATAGGGATAGGAGCACCCAATTGATCAGCATATATAGGAAACTGGGATTTCTTGTGTCCAATGGGGGATCATTTTACATTTGCTTACACTGTATCACATTTGAGAATCTGTTGCTTAGTCACAGTTTTGGCAACATCGCTAAGGGTTACGCTATAAATGTACGTCAGTGCGAGATCAGGCATGATTGTTAAAACCATTTAAAACTAATGCAGATAGGGTCACAATTTCCGATGTTAGTAGTGCTTGTTTTCTCAGTTGATCTCAATAGTATTTACTCTCTTAGTGATACAGTTAAAATATTACTGTCCCAATCCTGTGAGGACCTTGTAGCATGTTGGCAGTAGAACCATGGGAACAGTCCCCTTCTCCCCTGCGAGCTGACCATCTATTGATTCATTTTACTATGGAAACCACTTTTGCACCAGCTAAGTTGCTGGCTCATGTTGAAGTAGAACCATGCAACTGCAAAGTAATGTTCCCTTACAAATGTTCCCTTACCTGGAGGAGACCACAGGGACTGATGCTTCCTTCAGGATGCCGTGCATGTTCTGGTGGCATGGCTGCATTGGCAGGGACATTTGTTAGGATTGGGCTGTTAAGAGTGCACATCTCAATGAGTTTTAAAGGCTTATCAGTTAAAAGATAGCAGTGCTCCTTTTTGAGTTGGAATTCATTGCAAGGCTGACTGGCAGATAAAACTAACTTATTCTCAGTTGAGTACTCAAGTCAGTAGTGACTAATACAAGTTCTCAAGAATAATTTTAGTGGTAACGTTATCAAGTTCTCCTATCAGCTTGCTGCAATGCATAGCAAATACACCAAAGATCAATACTGCAAATACATCTGTGAACTCCAGAACAAATATTCACTCAACAACAAACTCTTTTATTGTTGAGTTCCACAGAGAGCTTCAAAGGTGTGACTTCATCTTGGCTCCCTTTGCCAAAGGGAGCCAAGTCACGTTACTTATGGAGACAATAAATAGGAATTCATATTAAACTATAATTTAAAAAGACCATCGACAGAAGTCATTGAAGTGATGCATTTTCGTCATCTGCTAGGAGAGACAAGCCATTATGAAAAGATTTATCCCTTGACAAACAAAACATTTTGGCGGCCAGCACCTTTTAAAAACAGAGCATATGGATTCCTTATTAATTAATGAAGCAGGCTTATGGTTCCTTGCTAAACCCACAATGCACAAGCATACGCACCCCCCCTCCACACACAAAATAATGTTGTTTACCCCTAAATTCCAATTACTTTACAGCCATAATTCAATTAGCATTATTTGTTCTCTGGTGTGATACTTGACATTAAAGCAAGCTTTCAAACTTGGTAATGAATTCCAGTTAATCATTTTGTCACTATTGCCACTAACATTTAATCCTTCTCTCCATCTGACCTTTGAGGTATTGCATGCTATAACCAATGACCAACACAATTAATGGCAAGAGTATATCTAGAATATACTGCTCTTTCAGCTCGATGCATTCATTAAGGCCTACAAAGAATGCATATAAAATACTTTTTAAAAAAGTTTTGTAATACCACACAATACATTTCTGAGCAAAAAAGACCATCGCTGATTCCAAAGCTGACTTTTAACTTTGAATGTGTCTTTTTTATTATCCATAAAAGTTTCAATTATTTTTATTACAGCTGCACGGGTATCATTTGAATTAATTTCAGGCACTAGAAGCTCAGCGCAGTTTTGACTGAAGGATCAGCTTTTCCCTCCAGTCTGCATCAAACCTTAGAGATAATGAACCTTTCTTTTCAAAGCTGAAAGAAAGGAAAGATTGAAAATGCAGAAAGTTGCGGTGTTGTCGAATCAGTGAATATTTTGCTCTACACCGGCTTCATCCTGGAATGTAATGGATCAATTAACATCTTACATACTCTAATGGAGAGAAATATTAGAGAATTATGTTTTTCTTTTTTATCTTTCACAATTATGGATGTAACAAATGCACTGTCTTCACCTTGCTATTTGCGTCACGAGATCCCATGGGGGAAGATGGTTGGCTAATTCTTCTCCATCTCTCTCCATTTCATGATTACCTTGACGTCCCTCACACAGTGTGATTGCTGTGGCACTCTGTAGAAGGTTGAGCGAAATCAACTGGAATTTGAGCAAGTGGCCTCCTAGTTTATGCGATGCTTCACCTTGTGATGAGTCACTTGAGGCTGTGGGTTAAATGTGTCAGTTAAGTATAGTTTCCCTTGGCCCCTTAGCCTTCCTTTAAATCCTGCTGAACTTGGTGTAGCTTTTGCTGCCTCTACCATTTTCAGCTACAGTTGGGTGTTCATGTATGTGTGTAATTCTTCGCTTGAATGTTCCTCCTTATGAAGACTCTTGTCAAGGGACAAAGTTTATCACAACTATGGTTAGCACCAACATTTATTGAGGGAAAAAGTGCAATTCAAAGTGAAATTCAAGGTTCCCTCAGAAGAAACATCTGACAACTTTCAAGGGAAGCCAAATGAGTTTCTACAAGCAGTGATAAATATTTTCAGGGAAAATTGCATATCTTTCACAAATATCTCCTTGACATACTATTTCTGGTTGATAGTTTTCTATGGAGGAACATTCAGAAAAGCAATCTGTCACCTCTAGTCTGAAAACGGTAGAGCCCAATAAAAGCTCCGTCATGTGGGGACTCTAACAATTTGTTTCTTCAGATCAGTGTCTGATTTTGGGGCAGTGTGGAAGACACACTTTAGGAGTGTCATGTTTCTGTTCTTGGACATTCCCAGTTGTTCTCAGATTAACTGGTAGGAAGTGATAAGATACAAAACCAAAGAAACTCCACTGGATAGCCACAGGATATTGCCAAAATGAATTGTGGTTGCAAATTGCGAACCTTACTCTGAGAGTAAGCCCTAATGAAGACAGTGGAACTTACTTCTGAGTAGACAGGTGTAGCATTGTGCTCTGCCACAATGAATTCTACTAAAGTATCAAGAGAAGGAGCTTGAGAATAGGCCTTGTGGAGTCCTAAAATTCAGCTGCTGTCACATGCAGTAGAGTTGGTTGCCTTTCAATAAACATTCTTTTTAATCTTTCAATTAAAGATAAGGTTCAGGGAACCAATCCTGAATTCCTGACCTTAGTAGGGATACTTCCTGCAACTATCAAAACATAGATGAAATAAATTGATTGCTTTTACTTTTTAATTAACATCTTCATTATGTTAGAGCCTTTGACTAATCTACTTTTTGACACCTCAATAACTTTTCTTTGATTAATTTTGTCATACTTGTCTTGACTTATTTTCTGGTGTTTTGTTGTGTTACATTATAAGATCTGCTCACTTGAGGATGATTTTAAATTGCTTTGGTATTTTATCATTTTCCTTTTCTTTTCCATCTTGCAAATGTTTGCTAAAGGTTTATGCATGATAGCTAAGGAAAGAACCAGGAAAATTTATCTTGCAACTGGGAATTTTTTTTTTTAAGTGTAATTTGACAGATGAACTTTTTCAGATTATTTCATTTAGCACTGTTTGCATCTATATTTATGAGTCCAATTGTCATTGTTACTTCAACAATGACTTTATGTGAAATTGACAAACTGGAGCTGGTTCACAGGACAGTGGCTAGGATGGTGAAGGTGCTGGAGATCATGTCCTGTGAAGCCAGGTTGAAGGAGTTGGGCATGTCTAGTTTGGAGAGTGCAGCCCTTCTGCCACTTTATGAAAGTGGGGCTCACCTTGCCTGATACTCAGCATGAGGCTGGGCAGAAAAGATACGCTGGCGAGGGGCAGGGCTACGGCAATGTCTGCTGCATGTGAGCCCACAACCCGGAATTCCTATCCTGGGAAGTTTTGTGCCCCAGCCCATCCACCCTTGGGGATAGTTTGAGATTAGTTGGCTGCTGTACAGAAGTAGTTAGGAATTTTTTTGCTTTGTTGGTAGGAAGCTTTGCCCCCCTTTTTTTTCCTACCCCAGACTGTCTTTGAGGTGCGATATGCTAGGGTAACCATTACCACAGAGTATTGAGTGGAACAGATAAGTGGAACAGTTTTGCACTCTAAGGTAAGCAAAAGTGAGAAGGGGTACCAAAACCAATCTTAGGAGCTTCTTGGCTGCTGAGTTGCAAAGTGATACCATGGCACAAGCAGTGCAGCTGAAAAGGCGGACTGCATGATAAATGGACTCTCTCATATCTTGATAATATGATCATGATTGACACATTTTCTCTTCTGTCATTAGTGAGGTCCTAGATGAGAACAAAGTGCTTATGCCTGGTCATCATCTGCTTAATGACATCTCTGTTGGCAACCTTCAGTCTCGAAAGACTATGGTATTGCGCTCTGAAAGGTGGTTCTGGAACAGTGTCTAGTGTGGCTGAAAAGGCCAATTCGGGAGTGACAATCCCTTCCACACTGGGAGCAAGTGCAGTCTGTCCCTGGTCTGTCTCCCTAGCTATGGGCCTTCCTTCTTTGCCTCTTTGCCTCAGTCTGTTGGCCAAGCGTCTCTTCAAACTGGGAAAGGCCATGCTGTACAGCTTGCCTCCAAGCGGGCCACTCAGAGGCCAGGGTTTCCCACTTGTTGAGGTCCACTCCTAAGGCCTTCAGATCACTCTTGCAGATGTATCGCAGCTGTGGTCTACCTGTAGGGTGCTTTCCTTGCACGAGTTCTCCATAGAGGAGATCCTTTGGGATCCGGCCATCATCCATTCTCACAACATGACCGAGCCAACGCAGGCGTCTCTGTTTAATGACATCACTTCCTAGTTAATGACATCATTTCCAACCTTCAGCAGCCACCATGAGCCCCACTGTATTAGTGACATCCCTGAAGACTGAAAAGAGAGGCTCCTGACCTGAGAAGATTACAATCTAAAGACTGACAGAAGATAGACAGCGGGGTGGAGAGTAGGGGGATGGAGACAGGAGTGAACAGGAGAAGCATACTCAATTATTTCAGTTACACATATTGAAGGTTATTTACAGATCAGGGACTGACTTTGATTGTATGTTCTGAAAAGAAATTGCAACACTAGTGCCTTGTAACATTATTTTTATAACATAGTTCTATCCTATTTTAAGCAAGTGAAGAGAGAATTTTTTTTTTAAAGGAGTATTTTCATAAGGTAGGGCAAGGGAATTTTAAGGGTATGGAAAGGTGTCTGAAAATTCCACATTCAGCTGCAGAGACATTCTAAACAAAAGCTTTGAAGATCAACGCAGATTAAATATGATCAGTGGCAAATGCTATGACCCTGAAATCCAGGCCTAATAAGCTCTATTAAATTGAAGAATAAAATAAATGCCATGTCAGCAAGTTGGCTGCAACAATACAAACAAAGGTCATTTGTAAAATGGATGCTAAATGGGTTACATTATGAGGTGCCAGAACTTAAAAGCACTTCTCTTCACAGCTGACTAGCTCTGAACTCCAGTGCAATTAGGTCCTCCTTTGTCCCCTCTTTGCTTTCCTCCAAAATAATGATCCTAACCAGATAGGCTGGAAACTGTTAATTTGCAACACATGGAAATAACCACAATGGAGGGATCATCTGTAAAGTTATTCTTCATTTTTTAGTTGAGTCACATCCTACAGTTCAATCCAGAAGGATACCAAAGGTGGCTTCCATATAACATGAAAATTGAATCACATTAGGGTTCCTGAACAGAATAGTGCTTTGGGAACCTTCCCCAAAAAACCCAGTTCTCATGATATTGTGGCCAGCCCTTCCTTTCTTTCTTCCCAACACTGTCTGCAGATTGCTAGCAGTTGGGTGGTCATTTGCCTGGCTGTTTGTTTTGTACTTTCTTTCCCCAAGTCAAACCCTATGTATCTTGAGAGAACAGTGAAAAAAATTGTGCCTGACATCTTGGAGAGCTACTGCCAATATGTGTTGACAGCTAGTGAGCTATATGGACCAATGGTCTGGCTCAATTTAAGGTTCCTATGGTTCTGTGAAGCACTGCTGTAGGATGCTTCACATGGCTGTAGGATGCTATTGAACTAAGAATGCACATCAATCTCACATCTGATTAACCTTGGCTAGAAGTAAACACAGTTGGGGGCAGAAAGAATGGGGTCATAAACCAGAAGGAGTGTGGTCACAGGAGTGGGGTCTGACATCTCCATGGCCAACAAACAAAGAGGGTGGAGAATCAAAAGGACAAGTGTACCATCCACCATGTCTCAATTGGCTGGAGAATGAAGGCAACCCTATAGTTGATGTGTTTAACAGAAGAGTACACTGATGGGGGGTGGGAAACAGGTAATAAGTTCTGAAATAAACCAACTGAGAACTTAGGCTGCAATCCTATATGCACTTTCCTAGGTGTGCTCATTGATCACAATGGGACTTACTTCTGAGTAGACATGCATAGGCTTGCACTGTTACGGCCCAATCTTATTGGGGCCTTATGCCAACAGAACACTCATTCTGGTGGTTAAGGCTGTTACAAAATGTGAGACACCTTTTGGCACAGCCAGGCCACCATCATGAGCGACAGGGTCTGCACACCAGCAGATTGGGGATGCTTGCCAGCACTGATAAGTTAGTGTTCGGGGGGTTGGGAGGAAGACAAGGAGGGGGCAGAATAGGGTGGCAAGGGAGAGAAATGGGATGATCATGGGGGGATGAGGAAGACGACAGATCACGGTCTGGAAGGGGCTAAATTGACAACAGTGGTGTAAGCTGATATCCCCCTTCCTAGCCTCAGTGCCCAACTAGGGTTCATGTAAAGTTACACCAACTGGCACAGGTCCAAATAGACCTAGTGGGGTTGGTCTGGACACATGTTCCCTTACCCTGAAAAGGCCACCAGAAGCCCAAATTCCCCTGCAAGATACAGTGTGTGCCAAGTTGATGCAGCTTTATTCCTGAGGGGGATTGAATAGGATCGGGCTGTTAGCCTATATGGGAGGTTCCTTCAGGGAGCACTTTGAGGATATCAAGGAGTAACAGACAAATGGGGACCAACTCTCTAAGGTAGCCATTTTCAACCACTGTGCCACGAGTGGTCCACAGGTGTGCCACAGGAATTTGGGGGAAGATCATTTATTAGTAGGGCCAATGGGGATGTGAGCCTCCCACTGGCAGTATGGTGTGCCTTGTCAGCTGCCAAAAACCTGATGATGTGCCTTGACAATTTTAGTGCCTTGTCAGTGTGCCATGAGATGAAAAAGGTTGAAATTCACTGCTCTAAGGTAATATAGCTAGAGGGATTCATGAAAGGCCAGGAACAGAAGCCAGTAAGCCTGTGATAGTAGTTCTTATGTGCATTGGCTTTTTGCAGCTGTGTTTCATATATGCATTTTTATAGGACAGTTGATAACTGCAAGCAGAGAAGCAAGTTGTTTGTCAGGAGGGATTGCATCTAGTGGAACAGCAGTGCATGCCAAATCATATGTATTACCCATATGTATCATAATGCAGCAATAAATTCAGCTGCCTGCTGGCACAATCATATGCTCTCACCTTTCTTGTATTCCCATTGTTCTGAATCAGAGCAAGTGAAAAATTTTATCTTATAATGCATACGTGTTAAATAGAAAAGTGGTCGAAAATATCTTGTATGTATGTATGCATGCATGTATAAATGAATGAATGAATTAAGTAACTTCATTGGATGTCCCAAACCCAGAACAGATGCCTGGATAGGGGATATAATTATATTGTTTGTGGTTTCTTTATAATTATTTAGCTCATATAGAGCTCATTGTGTCTGCTCTTCAAAATAGCTTGGCATTAAGTTGTCTGCTGTCACGACGAAGGGAAATTGCCCATTATGTATTGTTGAAGAAAAGGCCAGGAATTGTTTAATAGTTTAAAAACAATAAATGATATATTGAAGAAAATTCATAAATACGATTTGCTCCATATGCTGATCCAAGTCAATCTTTAACAGAATACATATACCATTATCCACATTTATAAATTGGTTCCTAATGCAATACAACATAGTGTAGGCTTAGTTAATGGTCCCTAGGGATGCAAACTGTGTGGTTTTGTGAGTGATTAGAGTTTATATAAGAGCTAAAACAGAGGCTAAGCCAGCTGGAGAAATTGTACTCAACAGTTTATTCGGCTATCTAAAAGTTGCATTGAACTTATGAGACATTCAATGGCACAAAGTCATTGTCTTTTCACCTGTCTTTTACATTGTCTTTTCACCAATGTACATTTTGTACATTGACCAGGTGTTTTGAGAAAATGGCTTGGGTCATAGTCTGCAAGTCAATTTTATAGGTGACTTTGGTAAGGCATTTCAAGATAAGTGAATTGCGGATTGCTCCTGCAATATCTCTTTCACTAAGCACAAAAATTAATGTGTTATCCATCCCACTTAAATTACATGAAGGCCATGGCCCCAATCCAGATGGGTGAATGTGAGCTCTGTAACTTTGAAAAACCTCAGAAACTGTTTTCAGTGCAAGGTCAGGAGCAGAGACCAGTAACCGAAACTGTAAATAGACATAAGTCCTGATGCGCACCTAAACAGGGCCTTTAGATCATGGTCCATATCTCTGTAGTTTGCAACCACAATATATGACATGAAAACAAAATACTGACTGAAGCTTTAAGAACATGGAAGTGTCATAGGCTGCATTCCTAACCAACTTTCCAGCACTGACATAAGGACAATACAACTCTGAGGTAAGGTAACAAACATTGCCTTACCTTGAGAAGGCCTCCGTGACTGCCCGCCAACTGCAGAATACAACGCACGCCCCACTGGCACAGCTATAGCACAGTTGGTTAGGATTGCGGCCATAGTTGCTCAATATTGCCACTTGCTCTACTTTTTGATATGCAGGCACTTCCAGAGCAAAAGTCTATCAAAGGCTATTAGTTACGATAGCTACATACTGCCTCCAAAGCCAAAAGTAATGTGTCTCTAAGGGCGCAATCCTACCCTTCGTTGGAACAGGCAAGCCAAGAGGCTTGCGCTGTATCCAGCACAGGATAGGGGCCCAAAGCGGCTCAGCTAGAGGCAAGGGGAAACTTTTCCTCTTACCTCTGGATAAAGCACGTTGGCCCCTATGGGTCTCCTTGGACTTGCGCCACCTCCTGAGGAGAGCAGAGCAGTCCCAGGAGAGCAGAGCAGCTTAAAGCAAAGCTCCACGGGTCGATGCAAAGCTCATGGAGTAAGCTGCCATTCAGCCTCCATGTGCCGGCGCACCTCCGTGCAGCGATGCAGCTTACTCCCAAGGAGGTGGAAATGTCTCCGATTCAACTCCTGGCATCTCCTGGTTGGGCAGGGAAAGTTTCCTGTCTCAATTCTTGGAGACTCACTGGCCTTCTGTGTCAACAATATGGAGCTAGATAGACCATACTGTCTTTCTCAGTGTTTGTCAACCTGTGGGCCATGACCCCAGTGGGGTCGTGAAACCTCATTTTGGGGGGGGGGGTTGCAGCAACCTGTAAAAGCCTGTGGAAGAGCAAGTTTGGATTCAGTCCAATAATGGTACTGTCATATCAAAACAGAGTTCTTTATATAATCCTGCACAGCCTCTTCTCATGGTACCTAGAAGCGGCAAAGTATTTGCTCAGAGGGATGATATGGCTTAGAGCAGTGTTTCTCAAACTGTGGGTCAGGACCCACTAGGTGGGTCACGAGCCAATTTCAGGTGGGTCCCCATTCATTTCAATATTTTATTTTTAATATATTAACCTTTATGCTACCATGGTATGTGACTGCATTTGGGGAAATGTTACAGATCTGTACTTTCAACAAGCTACTATGTATATATTTTTTTAACAATGATAGTAAATGGGATTTACTCCTGGGTAAGTGTGGATAGAATTGCAGCCTAGAATTGTTAAAAATTTCCTGCTTGATGATGTCAGTTCTGGTCATGACATCACTTCTGGAGGGCACTGACAGATTCTCATTCTAAAAAGTGGGTCCCGGTGCTAAATGTATGAGAACCACCGGCTTAGAGCATTAGAGGGACATGTCAGAGAATGAAGGATCAAAAATGGATGGGACATTAGTTTGACAGGTAGATTAGGTGGCAGAGTTACATGAAGAAATATACTCCCAAAGTGCATCTATATGCAAGTCTACTCAAAAGTAAGTTACAATGTGTTCAAAAGGCCTTGCTCCCTGGAAAGGGTGTTTAAGACTGCAGCCCCACTCTCTTTTCCTTCCTAATGTATGGTATAGAGTTTCAACCAAGGACTCCTACAAATAATCAAATTCTACATGCCAGAGCCTCAATATCCATGTCAGGGCATGGCCTTCTAAGATAATAGGCATGGTTGTTGCCCTGGCTGAAGAAGGTAAGCAGGATTTACTGAGAGGATTTACTGAGAGGCCACTGATGTATCTTTGCGGAGGAGTATGAAGGAATGCAGAGTGAGTTGGCAAGAAAAGGATAACATCTTGAGAATCAGTCTGAGGTTTGATTTGCAGCTGCCTGTGAAAGCTGGGATGCTCAAGGCTGACAAGCCAAGACGATGATGGAACTACAAATGGAAAACATCTGAAGAAATGGAAGGTTTTATGAGTCTGTCTCATGGAACAATATATGTAAAAACCCAATTGAAAAATGGAGTTTAAGGTCAGCCTACCTATGTAAACTACCTTGAATCTATGAAAAGATGGTATATAAATAATAATAATACGATACAACTGTCTTGCTAAAGCTAAGTGGTCTGGTTAGTGTCTGAGTGGCTGGCCACCCAGCTACTCCAAGTACGCCTCCCTCAAATTCTATGAAGATAGTAGATAGAGTTTGTGATAAATATACCTGTGCATCATTTTTTTTAACATGATACGTGGATAAAAGAGGTAACATTCATATCCACAAATTTCTGAAGACTTTAATATTGTCTGATTTAAGTGATAAACTGTGCATGTCACTACACTAGAACCAGTTTGGCTGATAAAACACTTCTGAGGCGATCCACAATTTGAAGAAGCAACTTCTTGCTGAAAGCAACCTGAAGGTATTCAAAAAATACTAATGGCTTTTCTCCTGTGGGAACTTTGTAAAGATTAAATATTTACAGCAATAAACAGTGTACTGCTTAACCCACAAGTCTTGTACTCAATTATCACTCATCAAACAATGACAGATTTACGAAGTAAGCTATAAAGATGGTTAACGCCACCATGAGGACTCTGCCTTAATGCTCTTTATGATAGGAGGGATAATTAAAAATATTTCAGCGTGACATTAAAAAATATTTGGCCACTGCAGCCGTTCTATGAAAGCTAGAAAACCTGCTGCCTGAGCATTTTGGATGAGCCAGCTGTCTGGCTAAGGAAGATAACTTTCCACTGCAACTCAGGCGCAAGGTTTCCACTTGAGCAAAATATCTGAAAGTTTCCAGCGACGGCAAAAGGCTGTGTGAATGTATCGACAATTGCAAAATAGGAAAGGTAGATAGCACACTTGCGTCCACTTGCTAAATCCAATTCTGTTAGCCTTGTCTGCCTATAAGGCTATCGGTGATGGCCATTGGAGGTACACAAATTGAAATGGGCAGTGGAGCAATGCCAACTAAAAGCCGGCCAATGAGGCAGCTTCCTGATTGAAATCTTAATACAGATTTAGGTGGCGATTTGGTTTCAGGAAATCAGAACTGGGACTCAGGTTCACTGCTTGGCCTGCCATCATTTGTTATTGTGATGTTATTAATTTTGCTCCAGAATATAAACTACTTGCTTTCACAAGGTAAATCACCACTTTCAGTGGCAATGTGACCTGAGACCAACACTCCAAAGTTCTGGTAGAAAGAAAGAAAGAAAGAAAGAAAGAAAGAAAGAAAGAAAGAAAGAAAGAAAGAAAGAAAGAAAGAAAGAAAGAAAGAAAGAAAGAAAGATTTTGTTTTCAAAGTTAATGTTTGTTTTTGAGCTCAATACTATGTAGGTCTAATTTCTGAGTAATTTCTTACTCAGGTCTAATTTCTTACTCTTGTCTCCAATGGGGAGCTAACTCCCAGGAAAGTGTGTATCAGATTGCAGCCTAGTACAAAAACTCTGGAAGCCACAGTGCGGAAGGACTAGGATACTTTATTAGAATCAAATTGTGGCTACACCTGACTCCTGCTTGAACAGAACTAGCAACAGTATACAAAACAGAAAGGGAAAGAGGCCATATCATATGATCATTTCAAAATAACTGTACATACCAATAAAATAACAGTACTAAAGCCACAACTAATATTTCTCACAATATAACAGTTTTGTGTTTTATTTGTTCTTCTATTTATTGTAATCCAAAGCCAACCCTGATTGAGAGGTTTACTGTGTCTAAAGAAATACAGTTGAAAGTGAATGATCACAGCTAAATTAGTGTAGATGCTGACATTTCTATACTTGGTTTGAGCTCAAAGCAACTTAAACATAAAGGTCTTACAAGGTTTCCTTAAGACAACAAATGCTTCGCGAAATGTCCACAGGGAATGGGTTCCACTCACTGTAACTGTTGAAAGTGCTGAGCTTAGAGATGTTTAAACCTGAAAGGATATCTCAAAATCTGGACAGGAGGACCTTAAAAAAAAAAGTGGGACCATCTCAAAGATGGAGTGTAGAAGGAGGCAAATGGCAAGCCCATCTAAAATGTTCTGCATGTGGGGGGGGGGAATGATGTAAACCTCTTTGAGCCCATGGGATAGAGCGGGATATAAAAGAACCAATTCAATCTGTAACTGACTGTGAACAATCAATTGAAATAACTCACTACCTTCGGACCAGCCAATAAAACAACCAAACAAGCAAAGCTGCAATCCTAAGCACCCTTTCCTGGGAGTAAGCCCCGCTGGACATAGTGAGGCTAATAACCCAATCCTATGCAAGTCTACTCAAAAGTATATCCCATTATAAGTCAATGGAAACTACTCCCCAGGAAAGTGTGCATAAGATTGTAGACTTACTTCCAAGTAAACATGTATATGATTGCATTGAAATATAGCTTCATGGTCAACTGTACTCTGATAATATCAGAGTTCACAAAGGGTGAAGGATTCTAACAAAGTTATCAAACCTAATAATCTCTCATACATTCGTATCTGAGAATGTGAACCATTAGGTCAATTTTAGTTATAACTAGTATATGGGGGGCACAAAATATGACGAACCCTTAGTGGGAACAAAGTACTAAAGCCCCCATTCTTCCACCTTGGTTTTGCCATATTTTATGGCTCCCTGCTTGCTAGCAGGCCATAACATGGCTGACCTTTTCAGCACAGTCTCAGGCATGTCTACTCAGAAGTAAATCCCATTTGGTTCTATGGCACTTATTCCCAGGTAAGAGTGTATAGGAAAGATGCCCTAATTTATTTCTGTGAAAGCGTTCAGCACGGGACTTGGCATCCACATGGGCTGGCATCCACACAATGAGGAGTTTCTTGCGAAGGTATAGCAAACATCTTATCACAAATACCAACACCTCTTTGATTCAACTTACACTGATAAAGAAATTTTCTAGCTCAGGCACTGATAATGACCATGCACCCTCCCCAACAAAAATTTATGTAATAGCATATTATAGCTGGGATTATGCCCTTGGCAACCAATTAGATGTGGATATGTTAACTAGCACTCTATACTTATTAACCTGCACTACAGGAGTTCAGTTTAATAGTAACATTTCATTCTGATTTCAAATATCCTGTTTTGTTTAAGATGGTTCATTTTATTTATAATAATTAAATAGAAATACACTGAAAGCAACATATAATACACTCTCTTATGGGCAAGCATAGATGCTATATGATGTACCTGATTTTAGCCAATTACACTCCCATTTTACTTCTCTGAGCTTACTGAAAATAGCCTCAAGCGTGTGTAAATGGAAATCCATAATTTTTAAAATATGCATAGCAATGCAACATCCTCCTTCAACCCAGTCTAGCTTTCAAGTCATAGTAAGTATGTGCAAGCTCTTCGTTTTAGAGGCAGGCTGCCTCTGATTGCCAGATGCAGAGGAGGGCACCAGAACACAGGTTGTGTCTATTGTCTTGTGTGCTCCCTGAAACATTTGGTGGGCCACTGTGAGATGCAGGAAGCTGGACTAGATGGGCCTTTGGCCTGATCCAGTGGGCTTTTCTTATGTTCCTATGTCCTATCATTGTTCTGAACTCATTTTAAGGGCACAAATTAACATAAAACAAAAGATGGGGGGAACACAAGGTGACACATAGCTTGTCTTTCTTCTTAAGAGTGCGTTCATGTTCTGGAATTCTGCCTACCAATCACTGAACCAATTGACATGTAGCCTTTACTACATGGAGGTCACCATCATGACCTTGTGAACTTTCCAGAGGCAACTGGTGGCCACTGTGGGGTGAAAAAAGGATGCTGGATGGGCCTTTGGCCTGCTCCAGTAGAACTCTTTCTATACTCTTATATATTGACACACAGATTTAGAATTGTGGTAGTTTTAGAGCCTTTGTCCACTAAAAAAGGGTTGAATTATTTCCCCTTTCTGTTGGTTTTTACCTGTCAAATTCTAATCTAGAAATGCCATTTCCCATTCGATTTTTAGGAAATCACTAGAGTAAAACAGCAATTTACATTTTAATGGAAAGCTGACTTCAAGCAGTGCATGTCCCAGTCTAACTAGCCATAAACCAACTAGGCTAGTGAAAAGTTGATGTAGCTTGAAGACAAGGGAGAGGGTTTTAATGGCCATTAGACTTTATAGGTGATAAAAGGAAATGCAGAAGAAAACAGAGGTTAGATTCCTAAGTGGATGTTCTTGGAAGCAGAGGAGCACTTCAAGCCTCTGTGAGTTATTTCTGAGCAAACTTTGTTAAATTCAGGCTGAAATGTTGTCTTCCTGGGAAAGAAAATGGGGGGGAAATCTCTATATGAATGAACTATATTTTGGGGATACCATCCATCCCACAAGGAAATTGGGGGGGGGGATCTTTGCTCCAATCCTGCAAATGAAGCAAGGTGGGAAGATGGAGCCCCTGAATTGGAGGAGATGCTGAGGTAGTAGTGTTTATACTGCCATTAGGACTGCTTCTCCTGCTTGACATTTCAGTTCATGCCTGGAGGGGAAAGAGACTGGAAGAGTCTGGAATTAGCAGGTTGCCTCTTTGAGTCAAGCAGGACTTTTTTTTTTTCTCCTCACCCAATTTACCTAGAGCTGAGAGGGCTTTTTACTTACTCTAGGTTGTTTGAGTAAGTGTGGTGCTGTAGCATGACCAACCCAAGATGTCCTGGGAAGGGAGAGCTTGCTAACCTCTAGGCTGTACTGCCCTGGATCACCTTGTGGTCACTGGCAGCCTGTGTCCAAGCCCTGACAAATCCTATACATCCTGTCCTGGGAGTCAGCCCTATTGAACACAGTGGGACTTCAGTGTATACCTATGCATGTGCTGCTAGTGTGTGTCTTCTAACTTGGATGCCGTTTCTGGCTTATTCAAAACCATATAAAACAATTGTTAGTACAAGCACACAAACATGACCTCTGTATTTATTCATTGAACTCCAAATTAAAAATATATATATAGCTGACAATTGTCTGCTTCAACTTAATACAAGAAATTGTAATGGAAACGTTTAACTATAATAATATCTATCCAGTGCTCTAATTTGTTCTGGTTCTTTAAATTATAGATCATCTTCTAATTACTAATCATCAGAATTACTGTTCCAATCTCACTTTCAAAATTTGATCCTTCTTTGGATTAGTAGTATTACAACAGATCTGATGTATTCTTTACCATTTCCATTTACTTTACTGGATATTTATTAACAATCCTTTTATAAAACCATAGCCTGAGCATGGATTGCTGAATCAGGACAGCTTGCATTCAGTGGAAGATTCTTAATCCCATTTAACCCATGCTTGATCTCAAAGTTAAACTAAAGCAGAAAAAAAATCTTACCACAAATTTATTATCTCCTTCTATGCTGGCCATACTACCTGCCGTAGAGGTAGTGTGCTAGAGATCTCTGATGTTTTATTTTATTACTGTAGTCTTGTGATTTCTGCTTTACTTTATTACTCATCCTACATCTAAACTGGCTGTTGTATCCTGTATATCATGCCTTTGTTATGGCCTCTGGCTAAAACAAATAAAAGTGAAGCTGATGTACAAGAAAATGCAATCACTTGAAGCTTTTTTATCTCGTCCAACTGCGTACCTCTCCTAATTTTCTGGGATTGTCAAACTAAGCTTTTCTCTGTTTCCTTTGAAAAGGCGGCTTTAATTATTAAGTAGCAAAAGGTGCTGAGTCGTTTTACAGTTTTTTAAACACTGTGGTACCAAAGGTTATTTTCTAGGGTGCTCCCCTCCTCAACTCCTCAAAAGGCTATTAAAGAAGGATTCCTATCTATCAATGTTTTCATTGCCTTGTTTTCACAGTGTTTTCACTGTGTTATGGCAAGAAAATGCAATGCCATACTGCTTCTATGTAGCTCAGTGGTCAGAACTTGGGGTTGAATTTATTATTTCAATTACCCATCAGAATTGCCTGTATGTGGGCACTTTGCATTCCACTGGACAGCTGTAGCTCTAGATGATTGCCCACAAGTTTCCAGGGTTGCCAATGGACCAAAAATATAACTAACCTGGCTGTCTTGCGGGCATTGGCCTCTACATCAATTGCCAAAGCTTTTTTGCTTGTTTTGCTTTGTTTTGTAAAATCCAAAATGCTGCCTCAGTAATTGGAAATATGACAAGCAATGAGTAAAAACAGTAACTATGTCTACAAGCAGGGAGTCCCATAACATTACACTGAAGTATATCAATAGCTTCTTCATGTGTGTTGTGAATACAGATTGGGTCTCATTGTTCGTGTGGGTTCCCAGGACTCACCTGGATGGCAAAAGTCACACTACAGCAAATCAATTTAAAAAACAAAGTTCCTTTGCTCAGGTGAATTAAAAACAGCCTTGCTGACCTTTGTGACGTTAAGATAGAGTCATTGAGATGAAATCCAACAATCAGTCTCTCTCCAGGCCCCTAGAAAGGATGATCTTTCTTTCACTGTTCAGGGGGAAGGGAGGGGGTCATTTGGAGAGAATGATTGATGAATTGTCAGCTGGCTGCCCTCTCTCTAACTATTGTAAAGGACTGTTTTCCTTTAATTTAAAGAGCCCTTCTCATCATGTTGAGATAAAATCTCTACAACAGTAAGGAAAGCATTTTAAAGGGGTGCATTTTTCCCCTTCTCCAGGGATCAGCACATTCCTTCTCATTTGCAGTGGCCATTCGTGTTGAGTCAAATCTGTGTATAAAAAATCCGTGTATAACAAGGTTGGACCTGTACTTGCTTGCACTAACAGAATGTATAGAATAAAGCACATGTTTGATTTAGTGCACTCTATCTTTTACTACCTCTTCCTCCGGCCCAGTAACCTTTATTTTTCTTTCTACCTTTTTCCATTGCCCCACCTCTTCTCTTTCTTCTTCGCCTCAGAGTGCAATCCTGAGCGCTCGTTTGGCTGCTGCAGGTCCCCTTTGCTGGCCCAGGAGTGTCATTAATGTGCTGTGCAGCAAGGTGGCACCTCCTTGAGAGCGGGGCAAGCTACTGCACAGGCCTGCATCGGTCCACAGAGCAGGCCAAAGCAGGTGAGTTCACACTGGCTAAGGGAGGCTGGTGTGGAGGGTGGAAGAGGGTGGCAGGAGGGACCCATGGAGGTGGGGAGGAGGCAATTTTGGGCAGAGGGAAGATTAGATGGGCCCAGGAGAGGTTAGAACTAGCTGTGGCACCACAGGCTGAATCCTAACCACCCTCCTAGCCAGTTGGGTATCACACCAGACTGCTCAGAGTTTTCACCAGCGATTTTGCTGGTGCAGATCTGAGTACATATAGGGGTGACTGGGGCTCAACCAGGAAAATACCTCCTCACTCAGAGTTGCACTCCAGTCAGCATCTACCTTGTGCTGCATACAGCACAGGTCACTCAGCCTGCCTGTTCCAGTGCAAGTTAGGATTGGCTGCCCATCTTCTACTCCAGTTTCCTTTCCTCTCTTCAATTCTTCCTTTGTTTTCCTATTTGACCACTTGCCCTGTTTTCCTTTTCTTTTTGCTTCCAAATGTGATCATGACCCTTATGTGTCTGTCTCCATGTTCCCAATTTAACCCCTTTCTCTCTCTGTCTTAAATCTGACAAGTTTACTTTTCCACTACCTGTTCTCTGTCTGGTGCTCTGTAACTTGCCCTTTTCTTTCCTTCTTACCTCAGCTTTTCTTAGAAAACTGGTTGCTCCTTTTCTTTTACCTCATCTGTTGCATATGTGACAAGGGAAGGAAAATGACCTATATGTGCAACCCAATCCTACCTGAAATGAGAGCTTCCTGGACTTAAGTTTATCAGAGTCAAACTTTCTAACCTGGACGTGATTCTCATTGTCTCCAGAAGTGAGCAGGAACTTTCAATTGTCTTCCTTATTGCATCACACCTTCAGCTCAGAACATGACTTACTGGATGGCCTTTCTCCACAGCGATTCACCACTACCTGCTCTTTGATCATTGACTCCTGTTGATCCAAGCATCTCACAGCTCACATCTAAGCAACAGGTTAATGCTGCGTTCATTAATAGTCCTATGGTATTTCATGGCTATCTGCTCATGAAGAGCATCGGTGTCAGCCAGTTCAAGCACTGGGACCTATCAAAGGTCTCATCTGTGCAACCAACTCTGAGCTGTCAACTGTGAGTGCCAGTGTTAGCAGTGCTGCTCAATGGGCCATCATGGTCTGGGCAAGGGGCACCATAGAGGACGCAGAGTATAGCTTTGTCCCAGGCTCCCAACAACCTTCTCTGCCAGGACTGAATTTGTTCCTTTCTGGCTGGATCTTCATCAGGAAGGTTTTGCATCTCTGACTTCAAGCCCCACTGACCTTACCTGGGAGTTCAGCTGGGCATCTATTTGTTGTCCTACCTCCCAAGATTAGCATTGGCTGTTTCTGTTCAATGGGGAGAAAATGAAACCTCTTATTCTCTCTTCTTTATTGTTATATATTGCTTTTGATGTCCCTGTTCTGAGTAGTGGCACTGAAAAAAAACAACAGTTTCTAGCCTTTGCTCAAATTTTATTCATCACTAGTATAAAGATAATCAGCACCTTTCAAAAATTAAAGGCATTTGATGTTTAATTTCACACTGGAAAGTTGATCTCACTGAGAACCCGAATGAAAGACTTGTTAGAAGAGGCCAACTATTGTGTTTTTATTAGAAATTCAGTCATGGATGACATATAGAGATGTTATTCCAGACACTCAATCTTAATTTGTTTAGAAATGGACCATTGACTTTGGTATCCTGGCACTAAAATGAATGATTTAAGAATCTAATTATAAAGAAAGGTTCCTTTTAGCTTCTATAATCACAGCAAGGTTCTTATAATCACGACCACCCTCTTTTGAAGTATTTTTTTTTATGCAGCCAAACTTAATTATAACTGAGTTACAATAGGAAAGAATACCTTCAAAACCCATTCAGGATCCAGTTTGAATGTAGTGACTGGTACATTAAAACATTCATGTGCTCTATACAATCAGCATGAATAGAATGCTCACAAAGTCAACTTTGTCTTTTGTTGTATTAAACAAGTCCAAAACCTTCCTTCTCATCTCTTTCAGAGAGAAGCTGCTGAGCTCAACTGTAGATTTACAGGATGTAGAGATGTGAAACTGAAGACAAAGCTCAGACACAGAGTAGAAATTATGGAGGGATCTTGGTGACATTTTCAGCTGAAAAGTATGTAACAATGCAAGACTGAAGATCTGATATATATGCAAAAGATCCTCCTTATGGAAAAAAGAACCTATTATTATTATTATTTACATTTGGGCCCTCTGCATAATGAACAGCCATGATGTTTGGATACTAATCATCACAGTGGATGGAAGCTGCTTGAGATGGCAAACCAGAAGTGTCAAACTCATTTCATACAGCAGGCCAAATAAACTTCATGATGCCTGCTGAGGCCTGGAAGTGACATCATTAGCAGGAAGTGATGAGAAATAAGCACTTTTTTCTCACTTAGGATATCATTCAGCTGCAAATGTCAGAAGGGAAAATACACAAACCTTGATCATATTTTCAAGATATGGGAGAGTCCCACTTATCATGTGGCTGCCCTTCCAGCAGTGATAGCACAGCTCAGCAACAGATAAGAGCTGATAGTGGCACTGGGAGAACCTGAGGACTGGATAAAGAGCTTCCATGGGCCACATCTGCCCCGGGGCTTATGTCTGACACCCCTGTGGTAAACCATTCATGTTCAACCATTCACCATATGGCCCTGATGACTTTCTCTTCATAACCCCAAACTTTTTTTTTAAAATGGCATCCATAATTTACTGATTGGATTCGAAATTAGCCCCATCATTTCTGACATGGAGCTCTTTTAAACTGCTTTCATGACTCTGGCATCTTGAAGAGTAGCTCTGCTGCCTAACAGGTCAAGTTTACCCACAATTAAGATGTTTATGAAATTATTCTTGTCTGAATTTCTCCTGAGATTTGGGTGTTCCAAATTAGAACCCTGAGAGTGATAACTCCTTAAGAATGGAAATCTATGGCAGTTGACTGGTACTGGGCAATTCAAGGGTTCCATCTTGCGGGCACGGACCATAAACCTTTGAGCAATTTGGCTGACCTCTGATGCCAGTTCTGCATAGAACCTATGATAGTACATCACATATGTGCACTGTAAGTAAAGAGCAAGTATGGTTAAGATACAGTGTGATGGATATAAATACATAGGTCAGAAATATATTTAGTAAGATAATTGGAAAGGTAATAGCCAGGCAGCCTTTTAGATACTGCAGGGTAAAGCTGACATTCTCATTGCCTCCAATGTGAACTGAGGGCAAATGCCTTCCCAACCTCTGTTCTGTAAAGTAGAAGTTAGATTGTGCTAGACTTTCTAGTGGTTTCTGCACAGACAACATGTTTATGTGCACATTATGAAAGGTTAAATGGAAAACTCTGGGAGCAGAGCCGGCAAAGCGTTTTGCTCTAGCAGGGAGCCTCTAGCAGCATTTGTTCTTCAAATACTTGAACATCTAACCAGAATGAATTTGAAGTAAAGCCTTTCTGTCTATGTCAAACTTCTCTTAGGCCTTTTGTATGCAAACCATGTCCCTATTAGAAAGAGATAAAGGAAAACAATTGAGTTGAAATATTGCTGCTTTTTCTAATGTGGATGGGATTAAACGGTGCTGATTATTTGTATTCCTTCCCAGCAAAATGCATTGTTGGTTTTAACACAAATAACATTAATTTTTCTGTGATTGGCTGTTTTGGCAGCCAGTTAGCTTATGATAGTCTCCTTTACTGTAAAACACACACACACAGCCAGCATAAATCGTACACTCTGGAGTAGATTTGATCTAACAGTGTTTTTACCCAAGCATATCCAGTGAGTCATACGGAAAATGAAGTTAATCACTAAACTGAGTTCAGAGCACTTGTTCTTATTATGCTTACATTACCAGAGTACAGATAAATGTACACACGGGGGGGGGGAGACATGAAATGGTCCTAATATTTTTTATTGATGTATTTTTAAAAACAGATTTGAATTCTTACTTATTGCTTACTTTAACTTGCTGGGATACATATTCAGCCTGCATGAATAAGGCAGTTGCAATGCTGTCAACCAAGGGTACTGCAACTTGGAACTCCACCCAATGCCTCCCTGGATCCACACTCTTGCCACCTCTACAGAAAAGAAACCCCTGGCTTACTTTGCTTCTGGTACAGTTTTTTCAGCAAAAGTGGAAGTGCAGGACTTCCAGTTTTATTTAAAGGGACTACGTAAATCAAGGAGGAAATCAGTGAATCTGTAAATCAGTCCAGAAGTCCTGCGCCTCCATGTTTGAAGAAACTGTGCCACGATCAAGGTAACGAGAAATATGATCCACATTCCAGTTGCTTTTAGGTGCAGATTGGAGAGAGAAGGTGGCAGGCTGGAGAGAGAAGCAGTGGTGGCAGATTTGGGATGAAGGGTACCCCAAATCTGCCATCTTCTCACCCTCCCCCAAATCAACCAATGATGCAACACACATCACTTAGCCTCATGGATAGACTGCCACAACTGGACACTTCATGACAAGAAGAATGAGAAATAGATGACCCCTAGCTTAGAACTCAGAGGGGGACATAAGCCTTATTCTCTGATCCTCAATATCAGTATATACTGAATGCACCAAGGGGTAGCAAGATCATACCTACTCCATGCCCTGACTTGTTCAGCAGAAAATGGGAATGAAGCACTATATACATCCAACCAGGGACAGGAGGTCAAAGGAGGCAGAACCTCACCTGTCTTGTCAGACTCCAATGTAAATAGCCTCTCATGCTTGTTACTATACAAGGAGAGACTAGAGCTTGTAGCAGTGAGAGCTCAGCCTACTCTACAATTGGGCGACCACTCAAAAACTGGATGGAGCACATGCACAATCACAGGGGAGGCTGAGATGTTGCTGCCACAAGCTCTAGTCTTTCCCTGGATCACACTGCCAGCTCATGGTTAGCTTGTCATCTACTAAAATGCCTTTATCTTTTTACATGCACTACTGCTCAGAGAAACATCCTCAGACTTAATATATGTACTTCTGACTTTTTCTACCCTTCCTATAAGTGTGGAATTTATCATTAGCCCCGTTGAGGTTCATTTTGTTTGCATCTGAACAGTTTCCAAATTGAAATGAAGAGGCTTGAGCTTTTACAAATTTGTGCTTGGAATGAATGCAATAACTCAACTGGTGGCCCATCCTATTCACTAGCTATGCCTGCACAGGGGCCACTGAGCTGGCGCTAGGTGTTACAAAGGTGCCATAAAGCATGTTTGCAGCACCACATGAGTAAGGAGCCCTGGCAGGAAAGCCTGTGCCTTCCACTGGTGCATATCCGAGCAGCCCCATTGAGTAGGCTGGGGCTTGACTTGAAGAAAGAGAACATTTGTTCTATTACCTTGGGGAGACTTCCAGCCTGCTCAAACCCAGCACTGGATACAGCGTGGGCTGTATGACTCACTGCGCCTGTGCTGGATAAGACTGGGCTGCCCGACAGGTATTCCTAATATGGAAGAGTCTACAAATGCATGGCTGTATGCCAACATAAGAAGAGCCCTGCTGGATCAAACCCAGGGCCCATCTAGTCCAGCTTCCTGTATCTCTCAGCGGCCCATCAGATGCCTCAGGGAGCACACAAGGTACTTGCATCTCACTGCCACTCCCCTGCATCTGACATTCTCTTTATTCTCACAGCCCCCAACATAACTGAACTAATTGAATAACTCTTTGAACTCATTAAATAACTCCATTCTCACCCCCTACTGAACCTTTAGAGGCTAAAGTTGGGATCAGTGACATGATCCCCTTCTGCTTCCATGTATTCACTATTCACTCATACTGAATAAGAAAATGGTATTTACCTGTGCAGAGACAGAGAAGAGTTGCCAAAAGAGTTGATTCACCATTGCATGGTGCAAGACAACTGCTAAATTTTAAAGGCACTACATCAAGGAAGAGCACTTCTGTCTGAATCATCAAAGACCACACGACAACAAGCAGTAGTGAATCAGAGAAACCACATACTAAAGTCCAGAAGCTCAGAGTCAAGAAGAGATCAAAATGTAATTGCAAAAGCACTATAAATATTGCTGCAAAGTCATTTAAAAATACACATCAGCAAACCTCAAAGTCTCAGACACAATAAATAAAGGACAGTGTGGATCCAGGGAAAACAGTCACATAAACAGAGAGGGGAGAGAATCATCTACAAATCCTGTAATTGGAATTGATCAAAATGTGTTGACCAAAATAGTTTTGCAATGTTATTGGACTTTGGTACTGAAGGGTCTCTTCTGGGTTTTCCCAGTGAAGGGAAGAGCTCACATGAATAGCATGAATATTTATGGAAAAACAAAGCCAAACAGAAGTTATACGGATAAGTGATGATGGGTCACTTATGACGGATAAGGATGAGGGGTCCAATCCTAATCAAATTTCCAACACTAATACATCTGCAATACAGTCACAAGGTAAGGAAACAAACATTCCCTTACCTTAAGGAAGCCTCCATGACTGTCCCCCCACTGCAGGATGTGGTACGCGCCCCATTGGCAGAGCTGAATCACGGATGGAAAATTGGATAGGACTGGGGCCAAACGCTGCAATCCAATACATATTTTCATGGAGTGTCCTATTGCACTCATTGAGGTTTACTTCTGTGTAGACATGCCTAGGATTGCTCTGTAAGCCTATTCTAAGGAATGAAGAGCACACTATCAATTCTACCCATCCTCTAAGATAATGGTTGCTTCCAAAGTTTTCTCCTTTAGCACTGATGAGGCATTTTTGCAGTTAGCCGAAAATGGAATTCAAGTGGAGGTTCCACATGGTATTTAATATATGTGGAATTCCTATCCCCATGGCCAAGATATACAACCCAATTCTATCCACACTTTCCTGGGAGTAAACCCCATTGACTCTAATGGGACTTAACTTCTGAGTAGACATGCATAGGATTGGGCTGATAATGTTCATGCACAGGTAAGTCCCATTCAACAAAGGTTCCCTGTAACTTTAATTTGAAGTTTCTGCCTTGTGTTTTCTACTTCTAATTACTTCTTATTCAACACAACTTTGATTGTGTTAATTGTCTTCTAACTGGCTGGTTCTTATTCCTACAAGGGAAGGCCTTTGATTACTTTCTTCTCATTTCCCCTCACCCTTTTTTAATTTCAAAAGAGCACTATATCTAATCCAGGTTTTGCAGGTCCTGACTAAGCTAATGGAAGCAATCAGTGTTTTTTTATGACTATGACCTCCATCCCCATTAACTAGTACAATTCCAAAGTCTAGATCAAGTAAAGAAGGGCTGCTTTTAAAGCAGATAGACCTGCTGTGGGTGAGAGCTAGCAAGATGCAATGTTTAGTAGGGTTAGAAAGGTTTGGGTTCAAATTCCCACCCTTGGCCATGAAGCTCATGGGGTGACCTTGGGCCAGTTGCTATCTTGCAGCCATCTACCTGATAGGATAGTTGCTGGAATGAAATAAGAATTGTGCATGTGTCTCTGAGTTCTTTGGAGAAATTGTGCAGCAAACATAATTTCAACAAGAAAGACAAGGTGTTTCAAGTATAATAATGATTTTTATCTCTGCAAAATGGTGTATTTTAGCATACTTCCCCTGCACTGCTTCACAAGGCTGTAGTTGCTACTGTATTTTAAGTCAGGAAAGGGACATACAGTTGTTTAGTATGAGTCATAACAGAGGGAATAATGTCAAACTATTTGTATCAATTAAAAACATAATTGATACCATTTCAGATTTCAGTACTGTTGGTTGAATCATCCGAATTGTGGCTACATATTTGTGAAAGATCTAATATTGAACTGAAATTCCACCAGCTGTCTCTGGGCTGGGGAGAGAACCAGTTCATGTAATATTTGAGTGGAGTGAGAGCAGCTTCAGCATAGCTGCAACTTTGCCATTCAAATAAAGTCTATTTTTTAAAGTTATTTTAAATGCATATTCTGGCTCTCACTACAGTGGCTCCAAGGCAGCTAACATTTCTTTTTAAAAAAGCATTTAGTAAAATGCAAATTATGAATCATAAAACAGATAATTTTAAAAAGATAATCTAGAATGAACAGAGCAGAGACATTTCCTCCATTCAGTCTAAAGACGCAAGAAATCAGCCTTTCTTTTTTTACACAAATGCTAGAAGACAAAAGGGAACAAGGGAGTATGAAACTCAGAGGGGAGGGAGTCCTAGAGCCTGGGTGCCATCACAGAGAAGGACCTGCCTCATGTTTATCAGTTGCGTTTTAGAAGGTGGTGGCAAATGGAGCAGACCTTCTGACTTGGGGAAGGTGGCCATTCAGCTTCCTTGTTTCCTTTGGTGCTAACCCAGAGAGTTCAGGCTATCAACAGACAGCCCAGAGCTTTCAGTCAGGGTAGAGATGCCTAACACAGGAATTGACTGTAGTTTGCTGACTCCTCCAAGGTTCCCACAGTAAGTGGGCAAATGTTCTACAGGGTAGGTCCTCCTGCAGGGCTATGATAGGGTTTGGAGTGCACTGGGGTTCCTGGGGGGAAGGAATACCAAGTTTCTTCAGGCACTGAGATTCCCATGTAAAGCGTCCCCTCCCTTTCGGCTTCCAAGCCAGTCTTCTCCACTTTGCTCTCACCTTCCCAAATGACTCGGAAGTCGAGGGGCCACTTTACATGGGCATTCTAGCATTTGAAGACACTTAACTGCTTTGTGTGTCCCCCTTCCAGGAACATCATTGTTATATTGATTGAATTTATTTAATGCATGTGGCCAACTTATATTCCAAGATTTGTTTTGTGTATTTATTGGGAGGGTGTGAGGGCAAGAACCAAGCTGTTTAGGATTGTGAAAGGAAGTAATCAGGGTTGTCAGACAACAAGAACAACAACAACAAATGATTACTTCCTGCTCCCACATTGCCCTACCTTTCAACCACCCTCTTTTCAACCATCAAGACGTACAGTTCAGCCCTGGTTAGGGAACAAGATCTGTGAGCAAGGTCGTGATTACTCTGCGTCTCCTCTTTAAAGCATTTTACGTTATTTATACTTATTGCTCAAAGAACGTGGAGTTGGTAACTTACCATAGTAAGCAGTTTCTTTTTTTATTGGATTCCTTATTCGCTTTTAAATCTCAGTGCAGCTAAATTCCCTGCAGTGTATGAGTGCAGATAGATTTCCTGACACTTTGTGCTTATCAGCGACATGGCTTGCTTGTAAGAGCGCTTGCTATAAAGCTGTCCAAGGTTTAAAAAAAAAAATTAGAGCAGCAATTCTTGCAACTTGGGAGACGCGGAGGTGGCAATGAATTGTCACAAAAACGGGCCGCATGCCCTAAGAAAGTGGGACTGGTGCCTTGGCAAATGAAAAGCATTGCACATGCCATTCCCATAGTCACAGGGAAACAGAGGAGTATCTACATCTATCGCTTGCCATATGCTACCGTAGTGCCATTACTTTTGCAGCAGTAAGGTGAATCTAATGAGAGAAAAGTGTTTAAGCTGTAAATGAGAAAATGGCCATGGAATGCCAAGGTACTCTGAAGCCATTTGTCAACTCTGTGCATGGCCATAATTCCATCTCATAAAGAGACAGAAGAAGGGGTGTTGAAAATCTGTTTTTCTTTATATGGGTGTGCGTGAATGAGTGACATCCCAAAGACATACGTAGTATAATTGTCCTTCCTACAAAGCTGCTAAAGCCCACTGTTTATGGATGTGTGAGCAAACTGAGCGTTTCAGTAAAAAGGCTGAAAGGCTTAAAAAAAACTCTTCTTCTGAAACCATGACCAAATGCATAGTTTTAATCTTCTGACAGAATAAAGGAATATAGTGTCAGAGAATGTACTTTTAAATGCCAATGATGACTTCAGTGGATAAAATTTAAACACATTCTCCAGTCTGCCATTTAGGTTAGCATTTAAACTTTGCTAGGTACAGTCAAAGCAGAATAAATTTGGTTGGCAACCTTCAGTCTTAAAAGACTATGGGTCAAGCCTACAGCACCCGGTATTCCCAGGCAGTCTCCCATCCAAGTACTAACCAGGCCTGACCCTGCTTAGTTTCTGAGATCAGATGAGATCAGGCATGTGCAAGGTAACAGTTGTGGTCAAAAACAGCGTAAATGAGCAAATAAAGAGAGTAAAGAAGGATCTTTTTGCAAAAGCACTGGCTTTAGGTCACTTCCAGACCTGGGGGTTTCACCAGTACACAATCACTGCTTTTCCACTTCAATTTGCAAGTGTCAACACAATTAGACTTCCACTCTTGCAGCCAGGAGGTCAGACCCTTCATCCTAGCCCCAAATGTGTGAGAGTGATTGTTATCAGAGGCATGTGTTAAAGGGTTAAGCACTCTCTTCTCAAAGTGAACAGATACAATGGAGGACAGAGTGCCTATACCTTTAACCATTGTTAAAGGCCCTCCTCTGTTGGATCTTGAACTCCATGTCAGGCCAGAAGTCCCAACACAGAATCTCTCAGGTCTGCGCTAGCCAGCGCAGACTTGAGAAGCCCCATTGCAGGGCTTGGGGCTTTCCCTGAGGAGAATTCCAGCAGTGCCACGAGGCCACAGGATGCAGCAATAACCGCTTTGGCACCACTGCACCTGGCGGCAGCACCGCCTTTAGGATTGGGCTAACCCTGGCCTACTTGTGGTTCTTCTGTTTGTAAGTTTGCTGGAAGCCTTAATCAACTTCTCATTTGAGTCATTGTCTTCAGAGCGCTGTGGACCAAAATCTTGTGACTTTTTCCTTAACATGAATATGTATGAAGGCTTCTAACAGCATTAAGATATATCAATTTCCTCCAAGGACTTTATCCTCTTTGGAAATTAAGCATTAGAAGTATTTCTTTTGAATATGTAACAAAGATGTACAATATATAGGTCGCAGTAAAATGGGCACTAGAAGAAAATAAGGGTTGTTGAATTTTTTCACTGATTTTTTGATTATTATGATAGTGATTAGTCATGCAAGATGCAAATGCAGTATGATGCAAGTATATGAACAAAAGGCTACTTCTGTCAAAAATAATGAACTTAAGTGTCTACCTCTCCTACTTAGCAAGGTTTTGTTCATTTTGAATGCAAGGAGACTCATTTCTGAGCCTGCGTTCTCCAAGGGAAGTACAGAAGATTCATAACAACCCCCAAAATGATTAATTAAACTAATTAAAACTGTCAATATAAAATGCAGCATGGCTGCCAGAGCCTGAGCAAAAAGAAATGCTTGCAAGGATTGTTGTGCCTTAATTGTGAGCAAAGTAATAAATTACCTTGCATTCCAAGGGTTACCACGAACATCCCTGCTGATGCTTCCCATATTTGATTTATAAAATTTTAATGTGAAAAATATGTAAAGTTTAGCATTTAAATCTTCCATGAAAAAGCTCCAAGAGCAGCGTAGGGAAGTGCTAAATCACTCATAAATGTAACATCTTGCATGGAGGAAGGGAGGTCTGAGATCCCAGATGGCTGGAAATGAGAGGGCATGATTGATTGGTGGTAGTCATTCCATTTGAAAGAGCTCTGAGTTAAGAGAAAGGTGACTCACAAAACTCTTGAGGGGATTATCATATGGGCAACATTTACAGTATAGTCCTTACTCAAAGAAAGTTTCACTGGGTTCAATGGCACTTACTCCTAGGTAAGTGTGTAAAGGACTGCAACCTTAGTTCTTCTGTTTGCACAAAGAATCAATTATTAAAGGCACCAATTTGACCAGAGATGTTTGAACCCATATATCCAAATTCCCTCTGCCATTAATTCCATGAAATATGTTTTATGTGATTATTGCCATATCTTCCTGTGCTTATCACATGCATTATAACCTTGTTTGTGTACCTTGGCTCAACGATCTCCGACACTCTTTCTCTTGATACCAAGCTAAACAAATGCATTGGTAAAGTGGCTACCACGTTTTCCAGACTCACAAAGAGAGTCTGGTCCAACAAGAAGCTGACAGAACATACCAAGATCCAGGTCTACAGAGCTTGCGTCCTGAGTACACTTCTGTACTGCAGCGAGTCATGGACTCTACGCTCACAATAGGAGAGGAAACTGAACACTTTCCACATGCACTGCCTCTGACGCATCCTCGGCATCACCTGGCAGGACAAAGTTCCAAACAACACAGTCCTGGAACGAGCTGGAATCCCTAGCATGTATGCACTGCTGAAACAGAAACGCCTGCATTGGCTTGGTCATGTCATAAGAATAGGTGATAGCCGAATCCCAATGGATCTCCTCTATGGAGAACTTGTGCAGGGAAAGCGCCCTACAGGTAGACCACAGCTGTGATACAAGGATATTTGCAAGAGGGATCTGAAGGCCTTAGGAATGGACCTCAACAGGTGGGAAAACGTGGCCTCTGAGCATCCCGCTTGGAGGCCGACTGTGCAGCATGGCCTCTCCCAGTTTGAAGAGACACTTGCCCAACAGACTGAGGGAAAGAAGGAAGGCCCGTAGCCAGCCAGGGAGACAGACCAGGGACAGACTACACTTGCTCCCAATGTGGGAGGGATTGTCACTCCCGAATTGGCCTTTTTAGGCCAACACTAGACGCTGTTCCAGAACCACTTTTCATAGTGCGATACCATAGTCTTTTGAGACTGAAAGCATAAACTGCAGGATCAAAAATAAATAAATAAACCAGGTGACCAAGCTCATTGTTCGTGCATTGGAAATACAACAAATTTCATTTTGTTGTCAGTTTATGTCATCTTTATTCTTTATTCCAGTGGTTCTCAAACTTCCCAGGAGATTTACTCCCGGGGTAACTCTTTGCGGAGGCGGGGGCAACAAAGCGATCCCAAGGATTGTGCCCCTGCAGGGGGAGGTGGGCTATTTTTTAACTACCCATTTGTGCTCCCAGAGTCTAGGAGGTGTGGTGAGCCCTACAGAGCACTTGCAGGGCTACCCCCAGCTTTTAAACAGTTAAAGTTGTAAGCGCGATTAAACTGGAAGTGGAATTTCTGCTTTCGTCATGCTTGCAACTTTCACTGTTTAGAAGCCATGGGGAGCTCTGCAAGTGCTCCGTGGGGCTCTCCACACCCCCTGGACCCTGGGAGCACGTATGGGTCATTTAAAAATAGCCCCCCATCCCCCGCAGGGGCGCAATTCTGGGGATTGCTTTGCTGCTTTCCCCCTGCCCTGGCCCCTTAAAGGGAACGAGGCATCCTTACACGAGCTGGTGGGTCATGACCCACCAGTTTGAGAACCACTGCTTTATTCTGTTCAGCTCCTTCATGGAATATTGTCTTGTACTAAAACCCTTTAGCTGCAATAGCTTTTTATCCTCAGTGGAGTGGTTACTGGTTTTTGTACTTTGAAAACATTTTCTGTTTGTCAAATTTGTGATATAAAATGGAAAGTAAGGCAACATTTATTTTTCACATTTTTATACTGCCTTTTCCCAATGCACTTCCATCCTTCCCCCATTCTGTCTCCTGCCACCCCCTCCCTGCCCAGAAACTCCTCCATTCCTCCCCCTCCCCATCCTATTCCTCCTATTGTCTGCCCTCTGCACCAGCTTACCTGCACTGCTGCAAGTCATCAGCTATAGCAGTGGGCCGCTGACCCTTTTTATGGTGGCAGCTCCAAAATGGAGCTCGCCAAAATGTGCATACCACTGTAAGGCCATTTACAACAGTAGGACTCTGTTCCACTTTCATAAGGTGGCAGTTAAGATTGGGCTGTTAGTATAATTAGGCTGGAGGGTGGGAAAGCTGTCTCCTATCTTGGTTACAATGCATTGTCCAGGGCATAGACAATTTTAGGCATTCCTTTCAAGAGTTAGGCATTCCTTTCAAGTGTTAGGCTGCATTCTTTTTTCAGATTCTAGCAGCCATACGAGAATTTTGGAAAGTGAGCTTGGAGCTAGAGAAGATGGCCGCCTCCATGCATACATCACTGCTGCCTATTTTCTATCTAAAGAATGCAGGAACATGTCAGGATCATAGCGGCCTCCATAGTGTATGGTAACAACATGGGTCAACCATACAATTGATTTCAATGATAAGACACCATTTTGTCATTTTTAAATGATCATGCTGGAAGCATGCTAGCAGTATGTTAGAAACATCACTTCTGCCTATTTTCTAGCAAAAAAAACCCACCAAAAAAACAAAAAGGCAGCCTTAACATTGACAACTCTGAGTGGTAACTTTTAGTTTAGAAAGCTGCATGCGACAGCGTTCTAAACTGGGTGTTCATCTTTTGAATTTCCTTCTTTAGACTGGACTTAACAACAAAAAGTCTTATTAAATTGTTGAAAGAATTTGTTCATATGGCTCCAAGCTAGGGAGCCTCTTAGTATTCGAGAAAGGATCACTAACTTGATTAAAAAAAAATCACTCAAGGCAATACTGTCCAATTTATTTCCATACCAGTGAAGGGATTAAAGAGGCAACTTTTGGTTGGCCTGTATTTTGGAAGCAACACAACAACAACAAAAATGGGCTTGGATTGTCAAAGATACATAATAGTAGTCTCCCAGACCACAGTAGCCAATGCAACATGTTCACACTGGCCTGCTATCTCTAAACTGCCTGCTATCTCTAAACTCTAAACCTGTGTTCAGTACTTGTTGCAACCACTGAGTGTTACAAAACACTATTCAAAGAATTGCAAAGTTGTTCTCTACAAGAGCTGCTGCCTTTTATGTTCCATCAGACACCGAGAAATACGCTGCTGTTATTAAATTCAAGCTAGTAGAGAAGGAATAGTTCTAGTTAAAAACCAAAACCAAAAAACCAAAAGTGATTCTGAATTACATGAGTAGCAGTGGTAATTGGTACCCATGCCCAGGGTCTAAAAGGGGGCCCAGAAGCCAAAGGAGGGGCTCCAAAAATTTCCTGGGATCTTATATTTTCCTATATTACCTGGACTTGCGGTCTGTGTGAGATGCTGGGTGTATGGCTACTGCTGCTACCAAAAGCCATATGTGCTGGGTCAAGGAATGCATATATGACACTCCTTAACACAGTGTCAAATCTGGGAGTGAACAGGTATGGTATGTTAATCTGACAGAAAACATTTACAGCTGGGCTGAGTGGCCTACACCATGTCCAGCACAGGTTGGCATGTCCAGCACAGGTAGGCTGGAAGTCTCCATGGGGTAAGGCTCCAGCTTACCCAATGCAGCTACTCAGATCTGCCCCAGATAATTTGCTGGTGCAAGTTCTAGCAGCCCTCCAGATTTGGGAGGGAGGTAGATCAGGTCCCTTCCCAGGCCCGATCTACCCCATTTTGCCCTCACTTTGCCTAAAAATGACCTTACCTTTGTTGCGCCTTCTCCTCACCCCAGCACTGCTTGGCAGGGTACGCACCTCCGCTGGCAGCTGAATATCCTACAATGCCAGTGGAGAAGCACAGGACTTCCTGCTTGTGCTGCTTACACACAAGTTGTTGCAAACATACTTTACTGCACAGTTGTGATGGCTAGTGCCAGCACAGCAGCAGCTATGCCAGCACTAGGGAAGAATACAATTGTACTGTTAGTTTAATGCCCCCTTCCCTCCAATCTGATGAAATCCACTACAATATGTACAGTGGGTAGGGTTATCAGGATTCCACACAACTCATTCACAAAGAAATTGTCTGGAGGTGCAAAGAGAGTAGGGGGAATTATTTTGTCTCTTTCTGCTCTCTACCCCACCTACCAAACATTTGTGAATTTGCACTTCTTGTTCTGATGAGTTGGGCAGAGTTCCACTCTAAAGTTACAACCCTATGTACACTTTCCTGTAAGCCCCATCGTACAAATGGGACTTTAGAGTAAACATGCATAGAATTGCCCTGTAAATAATTCACTTTCACAACATGAGAGGGGAACATGATTCTATCATCACAATCATCACATAAATAGTGATTGCTTTTTCTCAGTGTTAACCATTTCACTGTTTTGCCATTAACTGCTGCTGCTGTTGAATTAGAGCTGATCCATTATTTACTTTATTCTGTTTGGAAATATTTCTGTCCTACTCTTCCCCTCCCCATTGTGAGGCACTGAAGATGGTTTACAACAAATGTTAAAATCAGTAATACAGTAATAGTTGACAATTAAAGCAAAATTGAATAATTAATGTAATTAACAATACAGAGAACAGTTAAAATATCTTGGCATAGCTTATAGTGGTATCTGCCAGGGACACACAGGACAGATAATGGACAGATAGTACCTCTAAGTGTGTGTGTGCGCGCACTATAAAAATGACTAGTGCACTTCTAATTCCTTTTGCAGATGTATTCTGAAAGTGCTTTAGGTTCACAAATGTTTTAGTACACAGCTATGTCCATGTCAACTAGGTTTTGCAGCTGACCCGAGTCACCCAAAAGTTACAAGTCTATTGCTGCAGTACTCATGGTTAGTTTCAGTAACTTACTGATCAGCTTGGGAATCATTCCTCAAGCTGTATAACTGTCTCATCAGATTTCCACCATCAGTTAGGCCAGCAAATTGGGAAAAGAGAAGTTCAGAGCTTCCTAGTTTGTCAATTATATTATTTTCAAGTCTCAGCTCATTGAATAGCAGCCTTCACAATGAGACCAACACCTCATATTCAGAAAATGTAAGGCATTAAAACATCAATAACTTTATGAATAGCTCATTTCTCAAATGATACCAGCTGATCATAGTTGTCAATGGATCAAATAGAAAGGTGCAACCATTCCACAGAACAGAAGGGAAATGTACTGCAAAATGAAACAATGTTCAGACCATCATAAGCCATGATCTAACAACTAGCGTTTTTTTTATCCTTTCACTCTGATAGCCCATGTTGATCTTCAGACTATAAGAACATAAGAACATAAGAAGAGCCCTGCTGGATCAGGTCAAAGGCCTATCAGGTCCAGCTTCCTGTATCTCACAGTGGCCCACCAAATGCCCCAGGGAGCACACAAGACAACTGGCACAACCTGTGTCCTGGTGCCCTCCCCTGCATCTGGCAATCAGAGGCAGCTTGCCTCTAAAACCAAGAGCTTGCACATACCTGCTATGACTTGTAACCCGTAATGAACTTCTCCTCCAGAAATTTGTCCAATCCCTTCTTAAAGGCATCCAGGCAAGATGCCATAACTACTTCTTGTGGCAAAGAGTTCCACAAACTAATTACACGCTGGGTAAAGAAATATTTTCTTCTGTCTGTCCTAACTCTTGCAACACTCAGCTTTCGTGGATATCTCCTGGTTCTGGTGTTATGCGAGAGGGAAAAGAGCGTCTCTCTATCCACTCTGACTATGATAGATAGGTGCATGCAAGGCATGAAAGGAAGATCACAGCCTGACCAAAGAATTCCGTCAAATAACCTGTACCCCAAAATTGGAGTGGCATGAAGGATTCTCACTAAAGCAACCTCCAAGGAGCAAATGCTTAATCATATTCCATTTTGGACAGAACTTGGCAGCGATGCTCTAGGTCTCAAGACTCTGAGGGTGAGATCTCATTAACCTCATGGTGTTCTTCATTGTTGACTACAGTTGCTGTTCTCACTCACTCGTACTGTAATCTGGAAGTGTTTGGCTGTTTCTTTAGCCTGTATCTTAGGGCTGTGAATGTGTTACACTGTCAGAAGCAGAACAAGAAGGATGAGTGACTCATATTTCTGTTTACTCACTTTTTTCTGTGAAGTCATCACCCTGCATATTTACTCATAGGAGCTGGAGTTGACAACTGGCATTTTTGAATTCCTCTCTCTTCCTTAATAATAATAAATAATAAAACTTTATTTTTATCCCGCCCTTCTCCCAAAAAGGGACCCAGGGCGGCTAATGTTCCTTCCAACATTAGCCCATGTTGAGCCTCAAACTGAGAAGGACTGTGTGATAGGAAGAGTATTTATTGCCAGAGAACGGCAAATAACCACTATGACTCTCATTCCTCTCTGAAACGCTGTATAGGTGGATCCACTTTATCTGCAGGTTCAGAATAAAGATTTGACCCACTGTAGATCCCGAACCCATGGCTGAGGACCCACTGAGTCTCCAAGATGTGAACAGACTCCCTTGTTCCTGTCATATCCAGGAACCTTCCTGAGGCCTGTAGACGACACACGTAGCCTCAATGGGTCTCAAAAAGCCCCCAGGAGGGGTTTAAAGGGCACTTCAACTTTTTGCTAAAAATTGGAAGTCCCCATTAAATGCCTCCAGGGACGTTTCTGAGGCCCCTGGAGGCTAAGCGTGGCCTCTACGGGCCTCAGAACTGATCTGGATGTGACCGGAATGAGGTTCCAGTTGCGTCCGGAGCCCCTACGGAACTGCAACCTGTGAATTTAATTATCTGTGGATTCAGTATCCATGGTGGTCCTAGAACAGATCCCTCATGGATACTGATGTCTCACGTGTATTTTAAGGGAGAGCTCCACACCTTTGCAACCTTGACCAACTGTTTCCTAAAGCAAGGAACATTACATTGCTCATCGGACAGCATCTCCATACTCCTGCTTCAGCTCACAGTTTGATCCTTCTCCATCACTGATAACCTGGTGTGGTGTAGTGGCTACAAGACCGAGTCATGACTCGGGAAGTTCCCAGTTCAGATGCTAGGAGATAAAACTCCACCTCTCCACTTCAGCCCCCCCCCCCTTCATCTGCAGTATCACATTAGTAACACTGACTTTACTGGGTTGATGCAGTGATTATTAGAAGATAATTCATGCAAAGCACTTTGAACACTCAAAAGCTCGGAATGCTCAGTAGTATTCGTTCCTTTGTGTTTCATAACCAAATTGCTTTAATCAGTTGGATGAAGATTGGGTTTTCATTCTGCTGCTGCTTTAGTTCTTTAATTTATCTAGTTTTCTACTTTTTGTATGGCAGACACCAACGCTTATGCGGAAATAAATTAATAATAATTTCAGCATTTGTTTACCGCCTTTCTCATTGATTCTCACAACAGACTGTGAGAGTCTTACGGACTCAAGATGGTTCACATAGGCAGGCTATACTAATCTGTATTTCAAATGAGTTTCTGCAATAATTATTCCATGAACACTTCCAGATGGAATCATTCATCGCATGGCATGGTCATCATACCTGGCACCTGGGTATGCCTTCCGAGGTCGGCCAAGCTGTTAATCATTCTTTCTTTTTTGGAAGCTGAATTTCCATACTGCTTCGCATTCCTGTGGCACCACTAGTGAATCTGTCGCCCTCTCACAGTCACAGGTCGCAACAGAGACTCTTCCTGGCTGTTCTTCCACAACAGCTTTGTCAACCATTTTTTTCTGATCTCCCATCCAGTTTTCAACCAGGACCACTCTTTCTTAGCATTCTTGGGACAGCCTTCAGCTCAACCACCAGACCATGCATCCTGCTCCTAACTAATGGATTAGTCTTTAAGTGCTACAAGACTCTTGGCTGTTTTTATATTACATGATTGTTAGCCATTGTGGACCATTTTTGGAGCAGTGTTGTGGGCAGAGGCAGGATATGAATGCAGATAATAAATATTGCTGTTATTTTTCTTAGGGCACAATCCTAACCAGGTCTACCCAGAAGTAAGTCCTATTTTGTTCAATGGGGCTTACTCTCAGGAAAGTGTGGTTAGGATTGCAGCCTTAGATATTTTCCATTCTGTCCTTACCTGCCTGACACTTCACTGCCACTAATATTTATCACTTCTGTGAATCTTGCATTCCATATGTCTCTTGCCATTTACTTCATTAACCCGTTATCTTATTGACTATTTTGTTCTTTAATACTTTATTTTACAGAACTGGACAGCTAAGAACAGATGGGGGAGAGAAATTTAAGAGGAAGCAGCTATGGAAAAAAAATTAAGGTGATATTCTAACTTACAGTGCAAACTGATGCATGACCTCTTAGAAGTATGTCTCATTGAATTCAATGGGATTTTTTCCCAGTGTGTATAGGATTGCAGCTGGGCAGCCCAATCCTGTCCAGGGCTTACTTCAAATCATCTTGCAATCTGTGAGCATGAATCCTGGGATGGTGCATAGGTTGCTCCATTGTTCTGCAGGCTGTGACTGCCAGGGCAAACAGCTGAAAGCCATGTGCAGGCAACAACAGTCCACTAAAACTCCTCCATCCCAGGCTGCCACCAGTAAGTCAGTGGGAGGCAGAACAAAGCAGGATCGTAGGTGGTTCAGGGTAGGGAGCAGACCAGGCTGGGGTGAGCTTAGGGTGAGAAGGGTAGGATCTTGGCAATGACACATGCCAGCATCCTACCCCTTTTTCCTGGCCTGATATGCCTCCTATATAGCTGACAGGTCCAAGAAGACCCATTGGTAGCCAGGTGGCCTAAAGGGATGTAAATAAGCAATATTATTACTCACCATTCCAATGCCATCTGAGTCACACACACACACACACACACACACACACACACACACACACACTATAGCATGTAGCACGAACTCCATCAGCAGCACTGTGTGTTATGGGCTGGCAGGGGGTGAGATTGGGCCATTAGTTTCTAACCTGGTTAACGCTTTACTTTCAAGTAAGCAGCCTAAAGTTTAGGATTGCAGCCTAAAGCTGGTTGCATTTTATGGCATGGTGAGTTATAAAAAACGGTGTAGTGAAGAATATGAGGTTTAGCAAACGTTAGCATTGGAGAGAGAAAGTAAAGCGAATGCATGTAGCGTTTACATTGCTTATAATACATGTCTTCAATTTGAACTTCCCAATTTTTCTTCTTTTAAGCAATCCGTCGTGCAATCATGTTGGCTCCATCAAGCAAAACACAGAAGGGGATTAGGGAATTAAGCATGGCATGATTTACAAATACTTCCCTGTTATGACTAAGCAATGGCCTGTTGTGGAAAAATCCTCTGACAAATAAGGACGAGGGTGCAAGAAAAAGAAGTCATTGCTTTCGCCTAAGTGTTCTGTTGCGTACTTGTGGCAATGCTATTTTTAGGAAGCACAAGCTGTAATAAATCATGACATCTACCCATGACAGTTTCAAATGAACACATTCATTGGGACAGACAAGTACATCACAAAGACTGTTATTTACTTCAGGTGCTGACATGGACTACCAGTTACTGGATTTAAACAGAGATTCACTGATTGTAATTGTAAATTGCATTGGCATTTCTAGAACATTTGCGCTGTACAATGATCTGACTACAAACACGTCTAGCATAGCTTAACAGCAGCAATACAGATGGGGATTATATTTGTTCTGCAAAATGAGATAAACTTGATGAGAAATGTTCCAGCTTGAGCAAGGTCTTTTGGATCTCGACTCTGTTTTTAAAACTTCAGCACCTTGAACCGTATCATCCTTTCTGACACAAGGATCTGTTTTACAAGTGTAACTATGCACAAGAAATGTATCTCCTATATCTCGAATAAAAGACTCGAATCAAGTATGTTGACCAATGTTGGCCATGAAAATACACTTTGGCTGCAATCCTAGCCAAAGTCCTGGGCCATTTATATTTAAATCTGGGGAAGAGGCGTAGTTTCATGTTACAGTGTTTCATGCATTCTGCATTTGAGTACATGCTAAATAACTTTACCATGCATTCCCCAATAAATACAGCCGACAACAGGTATGGGATTAAATGGGCCACTTTATTAATTTACAACAAGCGCAACAAGGCAAAATAGGAAACAATACCCAAACTAAGTGCGGGGTTCTAAATGGGGGAAACGGCCTAGCCGTCTACATCCCCCAGTCTCATGGGGCGTCCACCCAACTCCAGGCGTAGCTCAATTGTTATTAAGCCCGCCTTTCACTGTCGCCCAAAGAGGGTAAGCCAGCCAAACTACTCTGCCTTCAGGTCACCCCTGCAAGGCCCCAAAGTTCAGACCAGGGGCTAGCCAGCCTGCCTCCTCGAGCCGGACAAGCATCCAAAGAGCGGTTCTGGCTCACCCCTGCCCTTGCTGGCTTAGATTGGACGCCGGAGAAGGTCTTCTGTCTACCCACCCCGCACTTCTACCGCCAGTGACCAGGACAGTAAGAGGTATTATGCAAACCCAAACACGCTCCATAGCCAGTCTGAGGTAGGCGAAAACAAAGCACCATCATATTGCCAAACAGATAATGCTCAAAAATTCCTACCCGGTCCTCCGTAGAACGACCAGCTAATCCCAGACTAGCTACAGGGCGGGTGGGAGGGGGTCACTTCCAGGAACGGAACTGAGCCGGGTCTAGCACCTGCGCGCTAGATCAGTCTCAGTTGTCCCGCCCCCCCAAGGCCAGCCAGCCAATCAGCTGGCAGCAAAGCCCTGCTGCCGGCTGATAGGGGGTTTAGCCTGGCAATCAGCTCTAGCGTGCCCATACGGGCACGCTAGCTGCCTTTACCATGCATTCCCCAATAAATACAGCCGACAACAGGTATGGGATTAAATGGGCCACTTTATTAACTTACAACAAGCGCAACAAGGCAAAATAGGAAACAATACCCAAACTAAGTGCGGGGTTCTAAATGGGGGAAACAGCCTAGCCGTCTACGTCCCCCAGTCTCATGGGGTGTCCACCCAACTCCAGGCGTAGCTCAATTGTTATTAAGCCCGCCTTTCACTGTCGCCCAAAGAGGGTAAGCCAGCCAAACTACTCTGCCTTCAGGTCACCCCTGCAAGGCCCCAAAGTTCAGACCAGGGGCTAGCCAGCCTGCCTCCTCGAGCCGGACAAGCATCCAAAGAGCGGTTCTGGCTCACCCCTGCCCTTGCTGGCTTAGATTGGACGCCGCAGAAGGTCTTCTGTCTACCCACCCCGCACTTCTACCGCCACAAGGGAAGGTCAGCCTTGCGCTTGGCCTTCCCTACACCCAAAAAGAGGGCCAAGCCTTGTTGCAACTCTGAAAGAAAGCGCCCATAACCCATAGGAGAAAGGTGAACCCCATCGCCACGGTAAAGAGCAGGCTCCTCAAAAGCAATGCTGGGATGATGGATAGCCGCTCCACCAAGCTCCGTGACGACCCTGCCCAGGTAAGCATTGACCCTTTTTCGTGCTACCTCAATTCTTTTTACACAACTCGCCCAGTGCCAAATTCTCCTAGGCAGCATGTCAGACCACAGGATAGTAATCCCGGGAAACTGACAGACTAATGAGTCAAAATCCTTGCGGGCCTGGAGCCTCAAGGACATGGACGTCCTCTGACCCAAGTCTTTTTCGCCCAAGTGCACCACGATTACCTGCGGCAGGGAGTTACCAGCAATGTACTCCAAAATGGCTGGGAAAAATTGGCCCCAACACATACCCCTCTTGGCCAACCAATCAATGTGCGCAACATCACCCAGCGCCAGCTGAGAGCTGAAACTGGATGACATGGCATGCTTCCAGGCCCAAAAAACTATGGAGTGTCCGCAGATCAAGACCCTGGCGGGGCAGCTCCTTTGCGGACCTGTGGGAAAAAGAAGCACATCGAGAGATAAGCGCACTGGACAGGCCAAGAGAAAGGAGGAATCCTTCCTCCGCTCTAATACTCACTCCCATGGCCAGTCACGGACAGTGACTTGGTCCACCTTAGCTAACTTACAGGACCCCACCTACCCCTTGCACCGACACTGGCGCGGCAAACGCCCTCCAAGCGCTGCCAACAGAGCCTACGCGGCTCTGACACATCTCGCCAACACTGGCGCGGCACACGCCCGCTGAGCGCTGCCAACAGAGCCTACCTGGCTCTGACACATCTCGCCAACACTGGCGCGGCACACGCCCGCTGAGCGCTGCCAACAGAGCCTACCTGGCTCTGACACATCTCGCCAACACTGGCGCGGCACACGCCCGCTGAGCGCTGCCAACAGAGCCTACCTGGCTCTGACACATTTCGCCAACACTGGCGCGGCACATGCCCGCTGAGCGCTGCCAACAGAGCCTACCTGGCTCTGACACATCTCGCCAACACTGGCGTGGCACACGCCCGCTGAGCGCTGCCAACAGAGCCTACTCGGCTCTGACACATCTCGCCAACACTGGCACGGCACACGCCCGCTGAGCGCTGCCAACAGAGCCTACTCGGCTCTGACACATCTCGCCAACACTGGCGCGGCACACGCCCGCTGAGCGCTGCCAACAGAGCCTACTCGGCTCTGACACATCTCGCCAACACTGGCGTGGCACACGCTCACTGAGCGCTGCCAACATGGCTCTGACACATCGTGCCAACCTGGCAGTGCACACATTGTGCCCGCTGGCGCTGCACACAGAGCCCTGGCGGCACCTTTCCGCACTTAGGATTTAAAGGCACCAGAGCGCCATCTACCGATGCGCCTGATGCCCTGGGGGGAGAAACCAATGCTGGCCACAATGGATGCTGCCCCAATCCTAAATGAATGCTGCCCCAATCCTAAATGGATACTGCCCCAATCCTAAATGAATGCAGCCCAAACAATTCAGGCCGCAGGCCTAATTGAGACTGCGCTCGTTTAATAAATGGCCCGAAACTGGTAAAGGGGAAGGGGTGGGGCGATCCTCGTGGCAGAATAGCGGGCCCACTCCTGCAGGAGCCATTAAGCAGCACTGTTCCCTGACAGATACTGGACAAAGACACCGGCTCGGAGCCTGTTACAACTGAATCCACTGCCCACGCCCTAACTGGTATGTTATGGGTAAACTCCCAGACCGTGACACACAGTCCCCCCACTGAAGGACTCTGTCGGGGGGGGCAAACCGTGACCTAACCAAAGCAGCCGTGGGGGCCTGGGATCCAGACACAGCCTGGCCGCAAGGCCAGCAGCCAAAAGCATTCCCCCTGAAATCGAGAGAGAGCGTTGGCCATGCTATCTACAAGCCCCGGCTCATGTCTGGCTGATAAAACAGTGGTGACAGCAAGACACTGTTTGACAAAGACTCTAACCAGATTCATAAACCGGGACCCTAGGGCGCTAGTCAACATCCCTATCAGCTTATCTAATTTGTCCCCTGGCAGGTGGTTGGTCTGTGTAACCGAGTCCAAATCGATACCTAAAAGGTGAGCTTGCCAAGGCCCTCTGTCTTCTCGTGTGCCAGGGGAACCTCCAGCTGCTCACACAGCACTGCAAAGTCACCCAGGAGCCAAGCACAGACACCAGACCCAGATGGTCCCATAAAAAGTAGTGGGCAGTGGATCGTAACACGGTTCTGAAACGCACAGTCATTCCAAAATGTACTGGACGCCTCAAAATCCGAACAGGAAATTGAACACCCCATTGGCAATGCCCTATTGTCTGGCAGAAATCCTGGGGTTGCACTAGAAGCGATCAAAAGGCAGACTGAATATCTGCCTTGGCCGTCAAGGCCCCAGGGCCACACTTCTTGAGGCAGGCAACCACCTTGTCTAAAGTAGTGTATCTGACTGAACACCGGTGGGTCAGTATCCCGTCATTTATGGAGGAACCCTTTGGAAAGGACAGGTGGTGAATCAGTCTAAATTGGCCCTGGGCTTTTTTAGGCACCACACCCAGGGGGGATACCTGCAATTCCTCCGTGGAGGAACCGCAAACGGTCCAGCTACTCTACCCGCTTCTAACTCCTTGGCTATTTTTTACCTCGCACCACCTCCTCCATGTCAGTCACTGACCGGAGGTTGCGAGCGAACGTGGGGCTAACTGGAGGCGGGGCTAGGATCTCGAAACCAAGCTGAAAAACCCTCAAGTACTCTGGTTGCAGAACGATCTGTATAAAATTGCAGCCAGTAAACCAAGGAGGGAATCTCAATTGGCGTCGGGCCCTTTGCCAACACCAGTTGAGGGTCGACCACCCGGCTTTTTACCACGGAAGGAGCGGAAACTTTGGCGTGGTCCACTGATCCGTGGACATTTTGCCATGGGATGCCCAGCCCCACACATGGGGCAGCCATGGGAAAACGAACATCCTGGCCTGTTGCATTTGCCAGTGGCATTAAATTGGAAGCAAGCACGAGGGGATTGAACCCACTGTGCACCCTCAGGTGACGCAGGCTGCTCGGGTCTGGAACAAGCAATCAAATGCCCGCTATCCACCCTATCCCCCAACGTTGCCCTAGCCGGCAGGACTAATTGCACCCAGAGTTCCCACTGGGGTATAGTCCAGTCCAAAGATGGGTCCTGCGCGGCTCTGATGCGAAATTGACGGTCATAAGCCATCCAAGCCACACCAGCATGATCACGCAAAGCGCGATGAATAATGTCCAGGTATTTGAACAGTTTCCCCACCTTTTTGGGGTGCAACTGGACAGTGACCTCAGCATAGACAATGAACCCATTCAGCCAATTGGTTCAATTCTTGTCTATCTTCCTCTGCTTGACGGTTTCCTCGTCACGCACAGGGTCTCCCACTTTGGGGGTAGGCTCAGGCTCAATGTGAAGGAGACTGAACATGTCCACAAAGTCACCCCGCCATATCTTCTTGACCGACATGGCGAGGTGAGAGCCCAGAGGGATGGCGATGATGCCATACGAAACCGTAGGCTTCTCCCTCTCCACCACCAATCCCAATGACTCTTCCCCCCAGTCCACATCCTGCTGGTCCAACTCTGTGTCGGCCGTGGCAGGATAATGATCACACGGGGGGGGGGTGCCCTGCTGGCCCTGGGACCAGATTTGGGACAGGGATACGTCCGACCCAGGGCCCAGGGGTACTGGGGGTAATTGGGCCCCTGCCAGAAGGAAGGAGGCCCCCAAGGAGACCAGGTCTAGCACCTGCGCGCTAGATCAGGCTCAGTTGTCCCACCCCCCCAAGGCCAGCCAGCCAATCAGCTGGCAGCAAAGCCCTGCTGCCGGCTGATAGGGGGTTTAGCCTGGCAATCAGCGCTAGCGTGCCCATACGGGCACGCTAGCTGCCTTTCTAATAGGGCCAGTTGAAGTTACAGGTGAGCCCTCATTATCCACGATGGTTCCGTTCCTGGACCCTCATGGATACCAAATTCCATGTGATATTAAATCAGATGGATTTTGGGGTCCACTGAGCTCCATATGCAATCAGAGCCTTGCTCAGGTCATGTCTGGAGCTGTTCTGAGGCCCATGGAGGGAACCTCAGAGTGGCCTCCAGAAGACCTGGAAGGGTGCTTCTGGTTTTCAGCTCTAGTGGCTTCAGAGGCCACCTCCAGAGGCTTCAGGTTGGACTGAATGTGGCTCAACAGGGGTCCAGATGACCTGTGCTGAGCAAATCCTTGAATCCAAAATCCGTGGATAAGTAGGCTTGACCTGTATTATGTTGCAGAGGAAACACATAGCTCTGCCACCTTCTCTTTACCCAGCTCCTTCTGTGAGGGCTCTTGAATCAAAACAGTAAAGCACACAAGAATCACTTCCAGCTTGCTCTACATCAGGAGTGTCAAATGTAAGGCCTGGGGGGGTGGATGCGGCCTGTAGAAGCTTTTTATCCAGCCCTCTGGCTCTCGGCTGCTGAGCAGTGCTGAGGAGTTACTGCTGAAAGGGCAGCCCACATGGAACTTGGGTTCTCCCATATTTTGAAATATGATCAAGATTTGTGTATTTTCTCTTCTGTCATTTGCAGCTAATGAGTTCCTAAATGAGAAAAAGTGCTTATTTTTGGTTAAGACCTGTTTAATTACATCACTTCCTGCCTAATGATGTCACTTCCGGCCCTCAGCAGGCATCATGAATGCTATTCGGCCATCTATATGGAACAAGTTTTACACCATTGATCTACACAAAAGTGGCCAAAACATACATAATGCATAACATATAGTTTGGCCCTTAAACTAACAACAGTTCTTTGGGGGATTTCACCCATTCCTATTGTGTCAAAACACTGCAAACAGTGGTAGAATTGTACTTTGTGGATAGCAAGGGAAGATTGAAGAATGAAAATAGTACAGTGAATTTATAGGTCTCTTTAAGAGTAAATTGCCGTTACTAATCTGAACCTGTCTAATGAAAGGAGATATCTTGGTTTATAGGTTTAAACCTTCTCTTACCTGTATGGAGAAAGAATTGTATCGGCAAGGGCATCCATGCCAATGCCCAGCTTCTAGGAAGCTCCACTCACAAATCCTCCCCACATCCTTTTGTACAGAGAAAAATTACATGATGAAGTTTCAGTAAAATTGGTTGTCAGTATGAATAGCCAGGTTCATATGTTATTTTGCCTATATGGCTGTGGCAAAGACAGTTTCATGTGGAAAATTTTTTAATGTATGAAGCGGGGTAATCCTTCCAAGGTCCCACAGGTCTTTGAATCAGTGAAGTACAGACAGTTAATTACAAAGTATAAAAGGTGTTGCATGGTCAATATTTTATTGTACTTGGTACTAAGCACCTCCCTGGAGACCAAAGAGCCAGGCTAATAATGTGACTACTGGAAGGATTGTTGGCACGAGGCTACAGATTCTCTGCCAGGAGGGCCACATTTCTGACCTTGAGTCATAGAATCAACACTCACCTCCACACTCCTTAATGAAGCCTGGAATTCAATGCTCCAGTTTGTCTACAACTAAAATGTTAATATGATTTTCACACTTCCAAAAATGGAGATGTTTTCCAGCTCTAAATCCTGTTGGAACAGCAAATTTAATGGTTTATGCCCCTAGCCATTTCCCTGGATTCTTGAGCTAGAAAAAGCATCTTTTGAATGACAGTTTCACATAGGAAATGACCCACCAGCCATCTACCAGCTGTGGCACCTTCAACTGGGTGTCAGGACAAAGGCAGAACCCATCAGGGCTACCTGGCTAACAGGAGAGGATCTTTGGGCAGCCCAGTCCTGAGCTGCCCAGCAACCAGGGCTGCAGTGGTGCCGAAATGTCTGCCACTGAATTCTGAGCGTGTCAGGCAGCTGGTGGCAGCTCCTGACATCTCCTCCAGGAAAGGGGTCATTTGTCCCCTTCCCCTGGATAAGGTAATAAGCCCCACAATGGGGCTATTCTACTGTGTGCCAGCTATTTAGCTGGCGCAGAGTAAAGCAGCCTCATGTCGGGCTGGGAGCCCTGATGCAGGGCTATGGATCCGGTGGGTCCTGCCCTCCTCCCACCCCACTCCCTCCCCCCACCACACCTTTCCCAACCTTCCCCTGTCCTGGAATGCCTTCTCCCTGCCCCAACTTACCTGTCTAGCCCCAGCACTCACCCAGAGCTCCAGGAGGCAGTTGTTACTCTTTCATGTGGCACTGGCTCAGAGCAGGCTTGCACTGAGCTGGCACCAACACTGAGCCAGCGGTAAGCATTGCAATGTGCTTCATGGCATGTTTATGATACTCAGCGCTGGCAGAGCCAGAGCTGATCATTCTGGATTGGACCCTAAGTCACCCCACTGAAGAATTCCATAGAATTATGCATGTGAGGGGCATCCTTTATAGCCCACCACAAATGGATGAAGTACTTTTATGGCCTGTTCCTAGGCTCAAGCCTTGCCTGTAGCAAGTCTAGGATATAGAGATAAGTTTCCAGCTGTGAACTTTGGCTCTGGCACCAGACCACCTAACCCATCTCTTTTCTTTTAGCAATCCCTTTGGGTGTCTCCTCCCTCTGTCCTCCCCTCTATTTTTCTCCCTCCAGCTTTCCATAAGACTTCACTCTATGTGTTAGAATTACTCCATATAGTGTGTAGTGTAAGAATGTGTGTGATAATTTAGAGTCCCAATCAACGCCCACCCCCCTGTTTGTTTTACTGAGGACTTCAATAAAAGTTTCAGTGCAGCATCATTTGGCCTCAGTCATCTCTTCCACTGCCAAATTACAGTGATGTGCCATTGGTCAATACACAGGGTTCTGGCACACAATTATTTTCTCATCTTTGTGCTTGCATGTTAATACCCATTTGAGAAACATGATCAGTAACAAAAGGACAAAGTATGCTCTCCACATCCTGTTGAAAGCATATTACATAAGGAAAAAACAGCAGACCATATTCTGGAAAATCATAATGATCTTGTGAAGATAAGATTCAGGACAAGGCTTTGGATGTGAATGAAGTAGCAACCTGAGAGAAAAGGCACCTGAAGCTCTCAGACAGAAAGGCAAGATACATGGCACCAATAATAACATAAAGTCACACTGATTTTTATTTTATTTTATTTTATTTTATTTACACCACTCAACAGACACAACTTATTCCGTGTATGTGGATAATAGCCAAGTTCCATGAGGTGACTGGGAACTAGTGCAATGTTTTGGGGGAAGGGTCATAATTCAGTGGTTGAGCACTTGCTTTGCAGGCTGTGGTGGACCTCCCCAGCCCCAAGCCCAAATGTCTGCGATGGCATCCCCTCCCACATCCTGTCTCCGCCCCCCCTCACCTGAGGATCATGGAGTCTCGCACGACCCAAAGCTGCATCTGGGAAGCCTCTCTGAGGTTCCCCAATGCTATAAACTGGGCTTCCGGGAAACCAGAAACACAGTTTCTGACCCCATTGGGAGCTTCAGAGAGGCTTCTGCAGGGTCCTACAGCCTTGCACCTGGGGCATTTGCCCCATAGAATATAATGGGAGGTCTGCAACTGTTTACAGGCAGAGTATTCCAGGTTTGTTAGATATAGAAAGTGCTAAAGTAGGACAGGGGACAAGCCTTGAAAGCCACTGTCACTCAGTGCCAGCAAAACTGCACTAGATGGCCCGATGGTCTAAGGCAGCTTTCTCTGTTCCTTCCTATGTCAGAACTGCACAGGGTTGGTTGAAAAGAGAGAACTGAAACTCTTCGGAGAAGAAGATAGTGTAAGAAAACAGAAGGATATCAGCTTGAAGCCCCATCCCACCACCACACACAAAGCTAGCTGATCGGAAGTGATAACTGAATGCAGATAATTAATAGAGCTGTATTTTTACTGCATTTAATGTTCCATTATAACTCGAAACGTCTCCCTAATTGGAAATGAAAGGATTGAAGCGCACAAAGTCAACCGAACAGGATGATGGTATTTCAAGACCTGACAGGGTTCATGGGAGCCGGATTCTCATCCCTTCCAGCCCCCCGCCCCTATCCATTCTGGGGACTGGCAATACTTTTAACTTGCAGTGCCTTCTGTTCTGTTTTATTTTGCTTTATCTTGGCAATCAATTTTCCAAATTGCTTTCTGTTTTGCTGGGAGACAAGGCTGTTTAAGGGGAAGGGGATATTAATGCTTTCCAGAAACAATTGCATCACTTTCACTGACCTTCAAATTATATTTGTCTTGGACGCAGCTGTAAGGTGGCACCCAGCATTAAGGAGCATGATTCATCTCGCATTGTCAATCTGACCAATAATGAAATTTAAAACAAAAACAAAAACCAATGAAGCTTAAATGTTTATAACCCCAGGAGAAAGTTTAAAAACTTGTTAGCAAGTCGAATACATTGATAGGAGACAGAAAATCTGTGTCCTGGCATATAAATGACTTCAGCAGAGCCAGCCAAACAGAACAGGTTTGCTTGATGTACAAATTCAGTGAGAACAATTTTGCCTTTTGAACTTTCAGGTGTAGGGGGCTGCATTCTGCATTGCTTTAGAGCAGCGGTTCTCCAACGCTCAAGGAGTTTGAAAATCGCTGTAAGTCCTTGCAGGGGTGGGGGGAAGGCAGCGGTGCGATCCCCAGGATCGTGTCGCCCAGGGGGCTGCAGGGGCATGGGTGCACTTACCAGAGCCTCCTGAAGCCTCCCAGGGGTGCAGGGAGTTCTGCACAACCTTCTGCAGGGCTCTCCAGAGCTGCAAAAGTGAAAGTGGAGCCATTGCGCTACACTTCCGGTTTAGCAGAAGTGGAGCGTGTTTGCTCCACTTTCACTTCTAAAGCATCGGGGAGCCCTGCAGACAGTCACGCAGGGCTCCCCGCACCCCTGGGAGGCTGCAGGAGGCTCTGGTAAGTGTACCCAAGCCCCTGCAGCCCCCTGAGTGGCACGATCCTAGGGATCGCACCGCTGCCTCCTGGCTACCCCCGCCCCTTAAGGGGCAACGCCCCAGATTGAAAAGCCCTGCTTTAGAGTGACAATTGAATGTCTGCATGTATCCTAGCTGCATATGAGTTTATGTAAAACGTACTATAAGAAGGATTTAGATACAGCTGAACCACTACTGTATCATTTCCAGTCTTCCCAATAGCTATACCTTCCTCAAAGACAGATACACAAATTAACCCCTCCAGTGCTGTACTTCAGCAGATGGTGAGGCAGAGTATGTCCTGCCATCTGCCTTAATGCAAAAGTTCTCTTTGTAATTTTCTTTATTGAAATGGTTCAAACGTTGCATAAGGATCAGTGAAACTTTTGCAAGTTACTGCTATGTAAAACATGAAAATCTATTTTACGAACACTCAGGAGAGCCAAATCCTGAAGTAGAGTCCAATGATAAAGAATATGGAGATCTCCAGCTATGAATCCCAAAGTGTGTTAGAGTGCCCAAAATAAGATTTAAAAACCTGCAATAACCACAGAGCAGATTATATGCTGTGATGCTGAATAGATACCGATCAGCAAGCTACATAGTCTGACTTTCTCTGCAAGCCTATAAGATAAAACGATGCCATATGAGCAGGAAATTATAGAGTCAGAGACCATTCATATGATAATAGAAAGAGTGTGTTTATCACCCCAAAGTGCTCTTACATGGAAGGGAAGCCATACAACCATTGTGCAGTGTATAATATGAGCTTATCACACTGAAAGGTATTTGACATGGCTTCCATAGCATACATTATGGGCTTATCACACCAATGGCTGCAAGTCGGTGAAAAGCCTCCTCACCAGTGCAGTTGCCAGGAGGAGATATCTACGTGGCAAACCTACAGACAGATACATACTAGGGAAACAAAAATGTTCTGCAACAAATATGGTGCTGCTGTGACCAATGAATTGATTCGCACTCAATTCTCTCATGTTTTACATTTGTTTGAATAACATACCCATGGTGAGAGACCCCCAGACCTTTACATACGACAATTTGACAAGTTTCATAAACCTATGAGAACAAGGGGAGAAATCAGTCATGCCTCTTGCCTTTTACCCAGCAAACTGCTTTCTGTGTTAAATCATATGAAAATATGAATCTTCCCTTGGTTCATCTAATCCAGTATTATTCATTAGAACTGACAGGGAATCTCCACAGTCACAGGCAAAAAGGTCTTTCCTAGCACTGATATTGCATTCTTTTAACTGACAAATATTCACAAAGGGTCCAATACTAAAGTTGCCCAGTGCTGGCACCATAAACGTGCCATAAAGCACGTTTATGGCACCCAGTGAGTAAGGAGCACTGGCACTTGGCCCACACCAGTCAGGCACCGGCCCAGCACTGGCAAGAAGAGGACGCACTGCCAGTGGGGGTGAGTGCAACTGCCAGGTGACAGTGTGGCCTGGGGGGAAGGGGAGGGGGGAACAAGATTGGGGGGAGGATGGGGTGGGTTGAGGAACCAGAGCAGAAGGGGGCAGGATTGGCGGAACTGCTTCTGCTCCAGAAGGCTCAACATCGAATCTCTCAAGTCTGCCAGCAAAATAGTCAGCACAGGATTGAGAAGTTCCATTGTGGGACTTTGGGCTTCCCCCAAGGAGACCTCCGGCTGCTTCTCAGCACCTGCTGGATATAGCGGCAGCTGCTTTGGCGCTGCTGCTCCAGCAGGCACTTGAAAGTTCAGGCTTGGGCAGTAATTGTCTACTTGAATGTACTTCATAAACTCTGTTCAAGCACTCTTTAAATGAAATCCTATTCCTCATTCTCCTGATGGACAACATTTGTCCAGGGAGAGTTTCGCTACATGAGTACAAATGCTGGCAATTGAGCATTTCTAATGATGAGGAGAAACATCCGAAGGACATGTCTGTCTATGCAGACATACTATGAGCATGGGAGGGGGGGAATGGATTATGGTGCTGAGGAGGGGAGGAGAGCTGGCCAACATGCTCGTGCTGCCACCTACTATGGCTTTACCCATGAAGAGAGCTTTAGCTATCAGTGACTATAGGGATAAAAATGGAAGCACCACTCTTGGAGACTCATTTACAGGAACCTCTTTCTTTCAAATGTTAACCATATGAGATTTTTGACTCATTTGGATTTGATGAGTTGTGATCAAAAGCATACGTGCTCAGGAACATAGTTCATAGTTAGCAACCAGTGTGCTCCTTTTCCAGTTTCACAAAGGACGCCACTTCTATCATAAGAACAGCCCCACTGGATCAGGCCATAGGCCCAACTAGTCCAGCTTCCTGTATCTCACAGCAGCCCACCAAATGCTCCAAGGAGCACACCAGATAACAAGAGACCTGCATCCTGGTGCCCTCCCTTGCATCTGGCATTCTGACATAATCCATTTCTAAAATCAGGAGGTTGCGCATACACATCATGCGCATACAAATCATCTTGACTTACATCCCACAATGATCTCTTCTTTTGCAGACTCCTAGATCTGTTCTAGATTCCTGCAGCCAAAGTCATGAAACAAGCTTCCTGGAATTCCAAGTAAAGCTAAATGAATCATACATATGTCACAGAAGACAGAGCACACTGTATCACCCTGGTATGACAGAAAACTAGTAATCTTTGCTATCAAATTGCTATGAAATGTTTCTCATGGGCTGTCACAGGATATTTTCTCCTTACTGACAGGTGGAAACAGAAGTATCTTTAAAATTTATGAAAATAATGGTCACCGACAACACAATAAGATCATTGACTGGAGAAGCACATGGCAATGGAGAGTGGTAACTCACTAATGCTAGCCACGAAATCTGGGATCTTGGTATCATTGCTTGAGTCAGATATTATAAACCTAAATTGTCAACACACTACTTTATCTGACAACCTCTGCAGAAGATAAACATTGACATACAGACCAGAAAGATTTCATTTTCAATATCCAGCCAAGTCTTACAAAAGTATTATCTGATTCAGCGAATGACTACAGCAAACAGGGCTGAATGTAAAATCATATCAATGTTAGGGTCATGTACCAATTTAGGATCAGTCAATAGGGAAATTAGCTTTGAAATTAACTCTCAATTCTGGGTGTCAAATTGACAAGGGAAGTTGGGTCAGGAAAAGCATAGCAGTCTGTGAGCCACTTCAGATGATATGTCCAGAACTGACCCCATGTGGTAGTGGACATGAATGCTAATGGTGCACACATGTTCCCATCCCCTTTTGGAAGAGCAATGGCATGTGAGCTAAATCTGCAGAATTAACAGTTGATGTAGGGATAAGTGTATTAATCCCTACCAGCAGGGGGAGCTGTTATCTACTCAGTTTCTTCTTTAAAGGCCCGGGGGGGGGGCGGGCTCCTATTTTGATTAGATTTCTCATTAGCTTTTTCCCCCCATCAATTTGTTTTATGTTTCTCTGTAGCCAATACCAATTGCTTTTCTGGCTTCATTTGTGTGTGTATGTGCGTGTGTGACTGTGAAAACCCGAAATCCATACTACATGTCCGAAATCCATCACTCATCAACTCCCAGGATCCATCCCACTGCGTATGATAACTAGACTGTGGTTTGCAAATAAAAAACTGCAAATTAAATTAACCAAAACTTTATATTCATGCACATATCACAATAGTCATGTGAGAATATATTCTCACATGACTATTGTGACATGTGCATGAATTTGTATGTTAAAACTTAAAAGCATCTTCCACCTTCAAAAGTACGCCTCAACTTCCCAACAATAAAATTAGTATAATCAATATTACGCTTTGGAAACTGAAATTTTATTAATGTCAGTTTAGCATATTACAGCTTTATCAAATCTACCACATTCCCTCTGTGCTGAACATACTGATAAAAGCACAAAGTATATCTAATTTTCTGCATTATTAATGAAGTTCATGGAGGATTTTTTTTTTCCTTAATAGAATCTTTTCAACCCTGGCTCTTATTTCCTCAGTGTATTGACGGAATTTCAATGACCTCTCAAGAGACACTTTGTAATACAAGATTATTTTTTATGTCCATGACCAGAAAAGAGATTTTGCTTTCTTTCCTACCTGACACAGCAAGCAGCTGTACCAAAAATCAATTAACCATCATAGTTCATGCATATATTCAGTCCATGAATATGGTAATAATAGTGAAGGCAAGGAAGAACTCGAGAAGAAGCATTCTCCAGAGGTTTTGCATGACTTTTTATTCATCTCAGATCCATCATCCTAGCAAAACTTTACCCAAGTAGTAGATTGTGGTTTCAAAATAAGAGACAAGGTGGTGGGTGGAAAGTCTCTACTGTTGCCACCAAAATTTCCTAAAGCAAAAATTCAAGACAAATTTGGAAGATCCTGCTCTGGGGGACCTTCCAGAAGTTTGCTTTTTCATAGCTTCAGTTGGTGTTTTCTTACTGATGTTCTGAACTCCCCAATCCTGTTTATGTTCTGTCCAGGTCTGAGTTAACTAATATTCAAAACTCCTTCAGAATTGGGAATGATCCAATCATGTCATCAATCTTCTGCTTGTTCCCCTTTAAGATAACTCAGCCAGCCTTTTCAAAGGTGCAGCCCTACTAGCATCCACGTTGTCTCTCAGCACACCATCATTTATCATTCTCCTTTGTGAGCAGATTGGCCTTCTCCTGCACAGCAGGCAAGACATTCTGCAGGTCTGCTTTGTTCTCACCCTGTGCTGTGCTCTCCCTCTGTTCTCTGCTGGCTGATAAGCTCCAATTCCTCTTCCAAGGAGCTTTTCTCCTTCAGCATTCATTCTACTGCATGAACAAGCCACTCTTTTATGCTGCCATCCTAAAGTTTGCTATGTTTGAAGTTCCATCATGTAAGTCCCCAAACACTGCAGGAGCAAAGGAAATGTTTGAGACATCTATATAGCATGCTGCTTTGGTGCCCAAGGTAAGCCATCACACTGTTTAAGGGGGTGGAAAGGCTACAGTTTTACTTGGACCCCAGGTTCCTCTGCTCCTGGACAGCTGATTCCTGTTGGTCTGACCAGAGCTGCATAATAGAGGTCCATGTAGAATGGCTGACAACACTTAGAAGAAAGTGTTTCAAAAATCAGTTGATGTATTACAACTGCAGCATGGTTGTCATTGGAAACTGCTTTCTACCCACAGGAACCAAGCTAGTTGCTTGGGGTAGCAACAAAATTAGTGCAATCTCGGTGCTGTCCCATGGAATAGCCTCATAGCAAAGCAATAGAGCTTTTTAAAGGAAGGGGCAGTCCTTGTATCAATCAATGGAATAGGCCTGAACAAAAATATATTGTAGCAGCACTTTCACCAAAGTGCTCCACATCTGTAACAATACTAGCAATGCAATATCCCTGAATGGAGTCTAAAGCAGAAGATCTGCAGAGTTAAGGTACAATTTTATGCATAAGACATTATGAGCCCAATCCTGCGCTCGGTGGCATGGCTCCGTGCTGTCAAGCACTGTCGCAAACGTGCCATAAGGCATGTTTGCAAGCCTCACTGCCGGGCTCCCACCTGTGCTAGCTCAGCATCGGCCGGTGCTGGGCTAGCCCGGGGCGGTCGCCCAGCTTCCGCGGCTTGGCGTCTCCTGGACCGCCAGGCCGCAGCATGGTAGATGGGGGTGGGGAGGAGGTGTTCTGGGGAGGGAGGAGGCTGGTGGAGGGGCGGAGAGAGGGCAGGGGAGGCATGCTGGGGGCAGGCGGGAGGTGTGCCGGGAAGAGGGAGGGAGGTGGGTCCACGGAACTCTGCTCTGCAGGATCCAAGGTGCTTGTGTAGGGCTCCGCAACCTACACAAGTGCCTTTACATAAAGTGAGTAGCCCCATTGCGGGGCTGCTTACCCTACCTGGGAGAAGGGGATGAAAGTCCCCTTCTCCCAAGGTGCCTCCCATGGTAGCCTGGGAGGCGCAGGATCCGGCAGCAGCCCTTCTCGGTGACGCCGAGCCTGGGCTGCCCATCTCCTACGGATCTGGAATGAGAGCGATAAGGAATATTTATGTTGTTTTAGGAAGCAGTGGTGTTCTGAAATAAGAAATTTGTCTGGCTTCCTAGCAACAGTAAAGAATGTCTCTATGTTCATTTAGGGAGGAAACTGAAATAGCCATTGTGCCTGTTCAGCTAAGTCTTTGGCATCATGAGGATTGAACTGCAGCCTAAAGAAGCCCAGAAATGGTGTAGGAAAGAACATGAAATATGAAAGAGAAATAGAGATGTGGGGGTGGGAAAGAGTTGATGAAACTAAGCTGCTGAGTTCACATCGGAGTCAACATTGGAACTATGACCTTCTCAAGTCACAGCTCAGCTTCATAGCTGCTATAGTAAAGTAGAAATGATTATGTATTAAAGTACAGTTTTTCACACAGGATAATACTGAGGTTTTCATGTACATTCTGATTCTCAATGATGACTTCAGCACCATTGGAGTTCAATTTTGTTGTTTCAAAAGTCCTGTGTTTCCAAGCACATAAAGAGTCTGGACCTTGGCAGACAGCCATTGTGCATGAAGGGATATTTGCTAGAGCAGGCGTGACATACAAAAAGCCCATGGGCCGAATGCACCCCTCAGATTTATGCAGCAATTTATCAGGCCCCCGTTTAAATTGGGCTCTCCCATATCTTGAAACTATGAACAAGATTTCCACATTTTCTCTTCTATCATTTGCAGTTAATGAGTTCCTAAGTGATAACATATTTCTGGTCAACATATGCTTAATTATGTCACTTTCTGCTTAACAATGTCACTTCCAGCCCTCAGCAGGCACCATAAATGCTATTCAGCCACCTCTGTGAAAGGAGTTTGACTTCCCTGTGCTAGAATGTAGTCCAGTAAGGCAGCAAAATGTTTCAGTACCATGGAGAGCTCCGAGTGAAAAACTTCTTGTTGGGGATGACCTTAAATCTTCACAGACTCCATTTACCTTTCAGGCAGCCCAGTCCTGACCTGCGTACAGCCAGGCCACAGTGGCCTGCATTGTATCCAGCATAGGTTAGAAGGGAACTGGAGATCACCTCAGGGTACATGGATATTTTAACCCTTACCCCATGTCAAGCCCCATCCTGCTCCATGGGGCTACGTGGATCTGTGCCAGCTATTTAGCTGGTGCAAATTTGAGCAGCCTGCGTAAGGCTTGGGAGTGCAGGTGAGCATACAGCATGCATTGCTGCTTTCAATCCCATCCCTTCCCAAACTTATCCCATCTGGCTGGCTCAGGAGCTGGATTCAGCTTTGCTGAGCTAACACTGCCTTCCACACTGGCCCAGCTGACTCCTGAGTTGGTGCAAACATACCTTATGGCACACCTGGAAGCCAATGCAGAAGGCCTGCACTGGCTCAAGTTCCAGTTTGGATTGCATCCTTAGACTTTTCCTGGGAAGCATGTGATGTGATCAGTTACACATCTACATCTACAAGAGGTTTTTTTCTATTATTACAGCAAGACTTAGGCCCAAATTCTAACCAACTTTCCCGCAGTGGCATAGCTGTGCCAATGGGACATGTGCTTCATCCTGCAGTTGGGAGGGGGGCAGTCACGGAAGCCTCCTCAAAGTAATGGAATGTTTGTTCCCTTACCTCTGATGTGTACTGCCCTTACCTCTGTGCTGGAAAGTGGGTTAGGATTGTGCCCTTAAACATGTATAAATGTGTGCAGAGAACTATAGGCAAAGAACATTAAAACAAATATTCACATTGGAAACCTTGTGTTTACTTTGATGTGTTGAAGAGGAAGGGGAGGAATGAAGTTGACTCTGTCAAGCAATGTATTTTTAACTCTATTTTTGCCCTTACAAGTCTCTAAAGTACAAAAGTGAACATATTGAGAAACATATCAGCACATTTACTTGGAAAGAAGCCAGATTTGGAATTAAACAGACAACACAGCAGTGCCTGAAATATAGGACAAGCTTGTTATTAAATGTATGAGTGTGGTACAAAATGATTCAAAGTGATTCAAAGTGATTAGAGTGTGACTCTAAATGATTCAAAGTAGAGATGGAATTAAATGACTTCAGAAAGAAAACAAGCACTCACAGATACATTGTTTTGTTATCAGGCATACTCTAAGACACTTGTAACATGCACATGGGAGAAACTAACTACATGTGCAGGGACCAAGTGCAAAAGCTCACAACACAACTCAATAGACAGGCATGAAATGAAGAGAAAGGCAAAGATATTGGTGTGAAAATATATATCATTGGGGTATACACACAATAGCAGGGGGAGAATCAAAATATAATACAATAAACGCAATGCATCACACAAACCCACATAGAGCTAGGCTGTAAATGTTGGCAATTTCTTGATAGGTTAAAAGAGAATCTTTCCCACCACTCAATGACTCTTAATGTTCCAGCACTCTGAGAAAGGAAGTAGACTTGGTGATCATCCTTGTTTACAGAGTACCTGATTGGTCAAAAACAGTTGGAGGCCTGGGGCTCATTCCTAGGCTTCCCTGTTAAGCAGTAAAAGACAGACCAAGCAGACTTCACACACACAGTACTCATACCATGTAAATGAGGAAGGAACAGAAGCACTAAGCCCATTGTCAGCTTGACCGAACATGAGCTACAGAAAACAGAGAGGGTTTGTGGTTGTGGAGGGCAAAGGTTATCTATCCTCATCAACTGAGATGAGAATTGCATTGACGTAGGTATTGTGGGGCTGGGTTGCCAAGGCCCAGCAATTTCCTGATAGGATGGTGGGTAAAAGACAGAATTAGCCCAGGAGGAGCTAGGCTTAGCTACTTTCAGGGAGGGAAGGCAGCTGAGAATTGTTGTCCTAGAGAAAGCCTTCGTAGGTAGCATCTCAGCAGATGCTTAAGCTGCAGCTTGCAGTAGTGCTGAAGAAGAAAGGAAAAGGCTAGAAAAAGAAGAAAGTGTTCTGAGACCTCTCTTGGGTATTGCCTGGCACAGCAGTTCTTGGGTAGTGATGGGAAACTGATGGGAAACTGAGCAATCATGACCATGAGTGCCAACAGCAAGCAGCAACAATGGCAAGGATTATATGACCCAGCTTTTAATTGATAGAGGGCACAATCCTAACCCTCTTTCCAGCGCCAACATAAGGGCAATGCAGCTCTGAGGTCAGGGAACAAACATTCCCTTGCTTGGAGGAAGCCTCCGTGAGTGCCACCCAACTGCAGGATGCATCACATGTCCCATTGGCACCGCTATGCCAGTACTGAAAAGTTAGCTAGGATTAAGCCAAAATCCTAGCGAAATAGAGAACGTTGTGGGGTGACTGTTCTTATATGTACTAATGGGTCATCCTGAATGGAGTTAGTTCTCTTGGAATATGTAGCACCTGGAGGAGGGCATGGCAGGGAACTTCTTGACCATGCAGGAGGCCTGTACCTCAATCTGCATATGACATGATTGAGTTTACAATGAGGGAAGTCATGGTTGAAGGAATATCCTTTGTGAGCACAAATGGTCTTGTTTCCCTTAAGGTCAGGATGCAGCTTTGTTTACAAGTCTGAATGGGCTATCTGAGCACGGTGCAGCTAGCCATGGCATATCCAAAGGCAAGGCTTCTCACAAGCCAGGAAGTGGGGACAGGTTTGTTCCCACAACCAAAGTTTGTGCCCCAAACTTGTACATACAGGATAGGGCTGCCAGCCTCCCCGTTCCAGTGCAAGTTAGGATTGTGCTGCTAAACATACTTAGATTTACCTCTGAGTAGACATGCATAAGACTGCACCACAAGTGGCATTTGTAATTTGATTCTCAGAGTTCAAGAGACTTTGCCATTTTTTATTTCTTAGCTCTGCACAATTCAAGCAAAAATGGCAAATGCCTTTCTCTGAAAGGTTCCTTATTGCCATTTCCTTGCTCCTAGGAAAGAAAAAATAATAATGCTTTAAATCCTTCAGGTGTGGAATTTCAAACAAGAGAAAATCATTTCAACTGTTTTAGCCTGGGTTAAATGCTATATATCTCCAACAACCCAATTTTATTTTAAAGAATAACGTATTATAAAAGATTAGAGAAATTACATTTTTAGCCCAAATGAATTGCATTGAGGGAGGCACAGTGTAAGTCCTTCATTTTAAGCACTTAAAGAGTAATAAGGTAAAAGACAAAAAAGAATTAGTCACTGAATGTTACACATAAAACAGAAATAAAAGCTTGGATATAAATAAAAGGACAAAGTTAACTTGGTTACTAGGTCTTCTAATGGTAAGTGAAACATGGAGGAAATTTTATCAGCTATTGGTGTGCAATATGGGAAGCTTATGAGCTATTCAGGGGCATCTGATTGACTACTGTTAAAGCCAATCAGATGCCCCTGGTGGGATGAACTGGTTCACAAAAATATCCTCTTTGGGCTTGTTTTTGGGTCAGGTTCAGTTCAACTCCCTAAATATGCGAATAGGGTCGACTGAGATCATGCTATGGCAGTCACTTTCAAAGTCTCATTAGAATGCTTGCTGGAATACAAGAAAAAAATTGATTTGATACAAATAAAAAAAAAAGAAAAAAAATTCACCTTACCAGCTCAAGCCTCTGTTTTATTCTTTTTTGGGGGGGGGAGCTCCCTTTTGGAGCATTTTTTGAGCTCCACGTTCATTAGATTGGGACCATTCTGGTGGCCTCATATTCCCCTTTGCCTGACCTGACCACAAGCCAAGGCACATTTGCTTACTCATGAGTAAATGCTTAGTTTTACTTTCCATAGGGCTCAATACATTTGTCACCTTGGAGGGAAGGACTTCCTTCTCTGGTGTTTTGGGGGGCTGCATTCATTGGATTGGGACCATTCTTGTGTCATTGGATTCCTCTCAGCCTGCTCTTTCCAATGGACTAAGGCAAGTTCACCTACCCATGAGTAGGTGAGCACGATATGCCTCAGTTTCACTTTCCATAGAGTTCTATGCAATTTTGTTTTCTGGGTTTTTTGGCTATAACTTTTGATAGAATGGAGATATTTCACTCCAGTTTTTTCATTGCATTCAGCTGTAAATTCCACATCCAATGGTATATAGCATGATGGATTTAGCAATTTTGGTCACATGTGGTGTCACCGCCCCCTGGGCTGGTACCTAAGGCAGACCACCCCCCACCCCTTGCTAACTATGCCACTGCTCATCATTAATTAGTTTGTGAAACTTGTTGTCCAAGAGATGATGATGGCTGTGAGCTGAGATGACTTTAAAAGGGGATTGAAAATTTCTGAAAGATAGGTCCCTCAGCGGCTACCCATCGTGGCGGGTATGCACTACCTCTTGGTTCAGTCGCATTATAACTCTGAGAGCACTGCATGAGAGAGAGACAAATGTGCCTCTCCAGCTTGTGGGCTTTGCAGAAGCGGCTAGTGGGCCACTGTTGGAAAAAGAGTACTAGATGGGCCTTTTGGACTGTTCCAACAGGAGTTTTCTTGTGTTGTATATGAGTGAATATCAACCCAATCCAGTGGTTCCCAACTTTTTTGACAGGCAGCTCCCTTGACCTACTGGGCCATTGTCCAGCAGCTCTCAATTAGGGCTACAATCCTACACATTGTATAGGATGGCAGGTTTCTAATGAGGATTCCATGGCTCCCATGACTGGTTTTGTGGCACCCCAGGGAGCCATGGTTTAAAGTTTGGGAATCATTGGTCTTACCTTATCCCCCGCCAGTTTATAGCATGCAGTGTTACCAACACACAGTATGCTATGGTGGTTGGGATGATCAGACAGCCAGAAGATGTAAGTAAAAATATGTTTAATTTTTCCTTCCAGTAGGCCACCTTGTCACCAATGGGTATTCTTGAACATACACCTGTATTTTCCTTGTGCGCATTCAAGGAGAGGAAGGGGATGTGTCCAGACCAGGAAAGGGGGGGATACTATCTAGCATATGTGACTGCTTCTGAGATCCACCCCTTCCCAATCTCAAAATACCCCCAACTTGGCCCACTCCTCACAACCCATGAACTGCCCCTTCACCACCTTACCTACACCAGTGGAGCGTCCAGGTGGTTGTGGCACATGCATGAAGACTCTGGCCATTTCTGCCGGTAGCTCCATCAGCACATGACATTTGCACTGTCACATACAGCAGATTGCCTTACAGCAGTGGATTTCTAGAATTCTGCCAACAATGGCCCATAAGCTTTGGCCATTAGCCTGGTAACCAGGTGGAGCCCCAGAGAATACTACAGGACAGCTTTCAAGCTACAGAGATAAAATTGCTAAACTGTGAATAATGTCAAAGAATGTTCACATATTGTATGCCATGTGGCTACCCAACAGAAGTCTGATGGAGAGCAGCAAAATATAAGTATACATTGAAAGACTGAGAATATGAATTCAGACTGGAGTATGTACATGTCAACTTCACCAGATTTATGCACCCAGCTTGGCACTAGACAGTCTACGTTTTGGGCAAAGCTCATTGATGTTTGAAATGAACCACTGTTGTGTCAGAAAGTTTCTCTACCAAAAATGAGGTTGGTGAGAATGGTGCAGTCTGATTGGTTCATCCTTAATATACTTTTGTATCTTAAATAAACAGGGCCATGTTATGTTTCAGTATGAGTAAGGAAGGACCCATTAAACACTATCAGTTCTATATTCTGTTCTGCTTCATCAGAGCTATTGTTTCATTGTGGGTAGACATGCACAAGTATGTCTCTTCCACATACAGATACCAAGCAAAAAGTGTGTGAACTGAACCATAAACTGAAAGCTCGTCTTAACTGGTGCTGCTCCTTCATTTCACTGTTTTTTCCCCCTATAGTGCTAATCAGCGGTTACAATCTTAATAGCTCATCAGTGCCATAATTATTTACAAGTCATGCATCCTATGGAGAAAAAAAATCAAAATAATTCAAAGAAATGCAGACATTTAGGAGCAGAGATATGAATTATTAGGGCACCAGGATTTTCTAGACAAAATTGGGAGCTATTGTAAATAAACATAATTAGAAATTCCTGATTCAAATACAAACCAGCCGTGCATGATCTCGGTGACCTTAGGGGAGCCACTATCTCTCAGCCGAGGAGCAGTACAACCCAAAATGTCACCTGCTGCAGACTTGGGTCCGCCACCCTTGCTAGAAAAACACAAAATAAAACCTTTACCGTGTTCAAGCACTGAGCAAAACTGAACTTTTCCGTTTTTAACATAACACGCAAGTAGCCCGATAAGTAGGAGAATGTTTGGCTTTATGCTCATCAAGTAAACATCAAACAGAGTCTGCTTCATGCTCTCTCCAGTGTGAAGCTGATAGTTCTTGGATTGAGGTAGGTGGCAGTGGTGGCACTCTCAGGGTTACAGGCAACCCAAGTCCACCCCCCCTTTGGACTCCCCAAAAATCTGATGAATCGTTAGACGTTTGAATGAATTGTGGCCTTATTAGGTCTAATGAGTATGTCTGTGAAGAGGCATGCCAGTAATTGAAAATTCTCTGAATGACATGATCGTATTATGGTCTGTTAGTGCCAAATGTTGACTCTGAGCTGATCAACACGTATACACATGCCCCAAATTGCAGGTGGGCCCACAGCATCGGATTTTGACTGTTTAGCACAGGAACAGTGCTTTTTCTTTAGAAGAAGGAGGACGACGAGTGATATGGAATGGCAGATTTCATTTTCAATGGGCAAAAGTGAGATCATGGTGTGTGCAAAGATACAAAAATAAAGCAAACTGTCCAATTTTAATTGCTTGAGTGATTAAATAAAAAGGATTTTTTATGCCAATAAAGGTCTTACTGAACTGAACTGAACTAAAAAGGATTTGAAATGTTAAAATGAATAGTTCTATCAATTCATTCATTCATTCAATTCATTTATTCAGGTATTCATTCTCAATTATAATGCTAGCTGTGAAAATTGTAAGAAACTCTCTCTCTCTTTCCATACAACACATTCAACCATGTGCCTTCCTCTTCATTCAATTAAGGTTAAAAGCCTTTAATACTTGGAGAAAAATATCCTTGATTTAGTAAGCCCTTACTAACTTGGGAGATTCTCTAGAATAGCTTTTCAGCAAGTAAAAGAGACTATGAAAAAGACTATAGCGGGGGCTTCGTGTACCCCTCAAGGGAGTATTTTCTGCTTGTACATGAGATGAATCTACACCAATGGTCTCCAAACGTTTTAGCACCAGGACCCACTTTTTAAAAATGACACTCTGTCGGGACCCACCTAGGTTTACAAGACTTCAAAAAAATCTAGAAAGAAATAATATTTTTATAATATTATAACGTAATAATAACCAGGAAAAAAAAATGTTCCAACATTTATCTCCCTATATTCACAGATGCTTGCAAACTGTAGGAACTCTTTGCAGGGCAATGAGTAACTATCTTGCAAACTGTAGGAGCTCAACACTTTGCAGGGCAGTTAGCAGCTATCTGAGTTTTGAAAAGTTCTCTGATCCTTTCATCACCTGTGTTTTCATTGAAGACTCTGCTTGGCTGGTAGGGGACCTACAAAAAATCAGGTTGTGACCCAACATTGGGTCCCAACCCTCTGTTTGGGAACCCCTGATCGAAGCCTGTGTCTAGGATAAGAAGCAGTCTGAAGAAAAATGTGGTTCAGATAACCATGGTATGTTGCATTTTAGTCAATATTTTTGTCAAGCTAAAAGCAAGACTTCAGACTCCTGAAAACCAAAATTAAAATGAGGATTTTCTCAACAGTCAACTCTCCTTTACTAAAGGGAGATTTTCTGAGGAGATCAATAATCAGCAGCTCAGTTCAACATCTCTCAAGTACCCGGGAAAGGAGACAGAGCAAGATACAAGAAGATAGCAAGATGCATAAATGAGAGCGGAGCTGTGCTCTGTATGTTAAGTATGCAAAACGACAACCTGAGACTTTTCACTCTGGAATAATTCTGTTTATAACAGCGGGAGTTTATGATTAGTGACATCATCGGAGAAATCCAATTTGGGTGTCCATTTTCAGTCGTTCCAAGGGCTCTTGTTTTATTGATTATGCAGAACTGTGATGTGACATACATTCAATTACAACTTTTCTAAGGGTGTTCTCCTTTACCCCTCTCCTAAAGCTCTTTTTAAGCCCCACAAGGGACTTTCATTTTCAGATACTGTTAATTGGATCTTTCTGACAGCATGATTATATTATAGTAATTACAGGAATCCTGCTATGAAGAAGTTTCAGCAGCTGTGCCTCAGTCAGATAACCGCAGAAGAGTCTGCTTGCCTTTCTATACCGAGAGGGCTGTTTTAATATATCCCATTACCTTTAGGGCAAACCTGCACTTTATGGTAAGCCAATTCATTTGTACCGAGCTGCATGAAGTCTGAAGAACGTCTCAGAACTGAACACAGAAGTTGGTGGGACTTGCTCATTGACCCACTGCATCCTGAATATTGTGATGGTCTTGTCACCACTTATCACAAGGATGTCAGAACTATGTCAATAGTAAGTGGAATCAAAACCAATAGAAAGCACAAGCCAGGAGAGTGGAAGAAAAGGCGTTACATCCAACAGCAAGGAGGCACTTAGCTAGAGAGCCACCTTGAAGAAAAAAGAAAAACAAAAGAAAGCCAGTGTAAAAGGTACACAGAAAATCTATCTGGAACCTCAAAATCAGGCATGGAAACCTTCTTCCTGCCAAACTGGTTGGCCTGCATTATTTATTAACAATCAAATCCAACCTACCATAAATCCCAGATGCACCGGTACAAGCCATGCTGCAACCTGTAGGGGATTTTTGGCTGCTGGAAGTCTCCTTGGGATAAGGGGACATTTGTCTCCTTTCCCTGGGGTAAGCCTCAGTAGCTGCAAAGGGTCAACTCAGACATGTGCCAGCAAAGTCCACACTGATCCATGCAGGTGGATCGGGCCTGGGATCTACCTGATCCCTTGTAAAGATAAGATAGGAAAAATAACACAGGCCTACAAAATTGAGGGTCAGAAAAGTTTTTCCCAAACTTTATGGTGGTTTGATATGAATTTGGGGTGCCGATTCCAAAAATGGCATCCGTTTTGCCCTATCACGTCTAGTTTTGGAGATATAGTATAGCCTCATTAGTGAATGGTTCAAGCAGCTTCCTCATGAGGAACCCATGGTGTAGGCTTCCTTATGAGGAAGCTGCTTGAACCATTCACTAAAAAGGCTATGCCATGTCTCCAAAACTAGACTGATAGGGCAAACGGATGCCATTTTTGGAATCAGCACCCCAAATATACCCAGGAATTGGTGTAACATTTAACGAAGCAAAATGTGTGTTGACCTGTGATTGGTTTAGCAGATTTAGGGTAATGGGTGAGATTTCCCCTCCGACATAAGGATGTTGAGCATCCTGTTTCATCAGACTCTGGGCAGTATATTAGTATGCATCAAAGAATGCATATGAACATAAAGGACATTTGGCCAGAGTCAGGACCCCAAACAGCATGATATTCCTAAGTGACGGCAGAAATAGTTTTTCAAGGTTTCTTTTGATGGTTGAAAACATATCAGCTTGGCTTGTAAAAGATACCATAAAATCATTTGGCCAGAGGTCTGAGTGTAAGGCTGAAATCATAAGAACACTTTGTTGGGAGTAAGCCCTATTGAACACAGTGGAAAATCCTTCTGAGTAGACATGCATAGAAATGTATGAGTAGTGCCAAAAATGTAAAATGTCAACTTAAAAACATCGTTATTGAACTAATAGGAGGAAATGAGCTAAACCTAATACAATTGCAGTATTTTTGCTCTCAGGCATTTAAGCAAAAGTTGATGTAACATTTTGAATGCACTTCTAACATCAGGGCTACGTTTCCAAATATTGTACCTTTGTTGCTTCTAAAGGAGTGTAGCTCTCCCACAAGGATAGTTTCCACAGTAGCACTCCCCTTGCTCCCTTCAAAAAATATTGTTTAATTAATATCCTTATTTCTCTTCTTAAACATGTTAATAGCTTTCCATTACTTAGGCAATTTGAAATGCTCATTCTATTGTCTGCTTTTATGATGCTGTGACCTGTCTTTCAACATACACCAATCTCTTTCCAATGAGTCAAAGTAATTAAATGTGATTAGATTCTGGCAAAAGAGTTCCTTTATAATACCCTAGCATATCTTGTAAGTAAAGGCTTGCCAAAGGTACCTACCAATTCATTCCCATTAAATTTCCATTTGAAGTATGGTTAAACAGGACTCCAAAGACTCAAACCACCTTAACCCTCTGCCTGCAATCCTTCACCTTGCTGCCTTATTGACTTCAATTTGAGCTGTGACGTGTAAATACGGTTAAACTACCAGAATACTTTGATTCCAGCTTCAGAGCCTTCAAATCATTCACAATTTGTTTCAGCTGGTGACACACTAGAGCAGCCATTTTCAATCTTTTTCATCTCAAGGCACACTGACAAGGCACTAAAGTTGTCAAGGCACAATACTAGTTTTTAATTACATTATTATGTTACGATTAATTTAATTAATATAACTAAGGGCACAAGCCGAACCAGGTCTATTCCAGAAGTAAGTCCTATTTTGTTCAATGGGGCTTACTCCCAGGAAAGTGTGGTTGGGATTGCAGCATAATACACTGAGGGCACAATCCTAACCAGGTCTACTCAGAAGTAAGTCCTATTTTGTTCAATTGGGCTTACTCTCAGGAAAGTGTGGTTGGGATTGCAGCATAATATACTGAGGGCACAATCCTAACCAGGTCTACTCAGAAGTAAGTCCTATTTTGTTCAGTGGGGCTTACTCTAGGATTGCAGCCTTAGATCATTACATGACAATGAAAGAAATTCCCCAGAAGCTTGGAGAGGGAGGTGTATGTGGTTTCTGGAAAGAAAGAACAATGTTTTGAAGCAGGTCTGTTCAAACTGTTATCAGCTGATATGCTCTGAGATGCCAGGAGGTGCTGGCAAAGAGAGATGAGCATACTGGAGAAACAGAGGGCTGAGGGGGCAGTGAGGACATGTGGCTGAAACAAGTGCAGGTTTCATTGGGGTGGGGAGGGAGAGAGAGAGAGAGAGAGAATGGGAGGCAACTGGTTTTGAACTTTGGAAGGTGGGGAAGAGGGAGGGGCGGGGAGGGGCAGTCAGAGGGGTTAACTGCAGTTATGATGGGGGATGTGTGTGCAGGAGGGGAGGAGGTGGGGTGGGGGAGAAGAGAAAAGCATCACTTGGCTGCTCAGGTATTCAAGAAAGAGTGCAACCAAGCCTCTGTACATCTACTCAGAAGTAAGCCCCATTATAGTCAATGGGGCTTACTCCTAGGTAAGTGTGGACAGGATTGTGACCCAGCAACCTTCCTGCCAAAGTCTTGCCAGGGGAGGCAATGCAGGCAGGGTCACTTTGGGGCATTGCTGGCAAGGAAAAGGGTTTCTCCAGGATCCTCTTCCAGGCAGCTGCTGCTGGCTCCTACCTGCTACCTTTAGGCTCGCCCTCACTCCCTCCAGGTTCCCACCTGCTCTTGCAGGCTTCTCTAGCTGCCTGACTGCCTGCCCAATCAGTGTGCGGGGCAGGCACCAGCAGCAGCAAGAGCATCCAAGCCCCTGCACAGCTGTTCCTTTTTCTCCTGTTGCTGCGCGTGGCTCCGAGCAGCCGCTTCTCCTGCACGGGTGGCTGCCGCCGCTGCTGCTGCTGCCACCGCCGCCTGACTCCTTGGCCCTGAGGCACACCTAAGGCAGCCTCACAGCACACCAGTTGAAAACCGCTGCACTAGAGGATGACTCTGCACACTAGGGGATGACTCAGGGAATATACAGTATATATATCAACTTTTATCCCAGAAGGATGATGAAATAACCTTGTTACTTCCATCCTGATTTGTGAGAATTAGCAAAAAACAAACAAAAAAATCCTTTACACATCCTTCATGAAGCAGAATATCCAGATTCTGCTTTGTGATGGAGAGAGATAAACAACAGTTAAAGTAAGTATAATGCTATTCTTCTCAGCTATAAATAGAGACTTTTGGTATTCAACAAGAAATGAACAAGCAATCTGAGAGCATCATTGCCCTTGATGCTTACGTTGCACAATGACTTCTCTGACAATTTTATCCAACTACTTCATTAAAGTAAAGCCTTACACAAGATGAAATAGCTGATAGCGAACTGCTTATTATGGGAGGATTTAGAGGTAATTTCTTAGATGAGCGTCCTAGTAGAATTTTTCTCAGTGATCAGTTTGTAAAACAAGGCTGGTATCCAAAGTTTAATGAATCTGGGCCTGTGAGGATTCTGCCATTGAGCCACCTTTCAATCCTTGTGTTCATCCCTGGATAAATGTGAAATGGGATATTAATGTATTTAAGTGATGCGCAGAGAGGTCAAAGGCTATGGAGGCAGACCTGGAAGTATCCTTGATGGCATCACACTGCAAAGCATTCAGGGGGCTACCCAGTGCCTGTGTGATCACAGCAAGAGGCTGAGTTGTCGTTGCCACAGAGTTGTGGCAAGGACAACTCACTCTCCTGCTGTGATTGTGCAACCACTCAGAAACTGGGTGAAACAAATGGTCAGTCACAGGAGAGGCTGAGCTGTCTCTGCTACAAGCTCTAGTCTTTCCCTGTATGTGAGGTTATTTTCATTTTGGAAACACATGAGCCTCTATTTTCATTGGTACAGGACAGGGGAGGCTCTGCCTACCTTGCTTCCACACGTCCCTGACGCATTTGCAGGGCCATTGCCTTCTAAAGAAAGAGATAATCTAGACCCTGTTAGCTCCTTTCCCACACACTACCTATTCCTGGCCTAAAAGGAGATTGTGCAATATGGAAGATTACTGGTCAACATCATATAAGGTCAGCAGTCCTCTCCTATGCCCATGTTGACAACCTGCTATTAGAATGAAAGCAACAGGGTCAGATACACTGTAATTTAGAATGGACATTTACTACTAGTGGGCCCTGAAATCTCTTTAAGAGATGTTTAACATGTGCCTTATTTAACAGAAAGCTGCCTTTTTGGAAATAATTGCATTTATGGTGCTATAGGGTGATATGGAAGCTTTGTGATTGGTTTGAAGTTGGTAACTTCAACTATATTGAAGTTTGAAAAGAGATAGCTGTTTAACTCATGGGAATTGTCCCTTGATTGATGGACTTGCTGTTATTGTTAAAGAATATTTATTTACTAATTTTCAAGAAAAAAGTAGATAGATAGATAGATCCAGCTAGCTAGTGGTCTACAGCTCCCAGCATGCAACTTCCAGGCAGGTTTCTTGTGCTGCATGTAACTTTTGAACACACCATAAGGCACCTAAATTGTAACACAGGTTATTTATTTTGATTGCCTCATTTTGCTGAATGTGAGTTAAATTAACCACTGTGTATCCCAGTTGACCAGAACAGTGTTTCTCAATCTGTGGTATTAGTACCATTGGTGGTACTTGAGGTGGTTGGTGTCTAGTGGTACATGTGAGACCCCAGACTTCCATCACCAGGCAGTGAGACCAGAAATGCAGCATGACAAGCAGCAGTAGGAGGCACACATTTTCACATGCTCAAAAAAGCACTCTGAGCCTCTTACTGGTGTTTGTTGCATTATAGCTGTTGTCCCAAACCGAATGTAACTGGTGATGATGTCATCACCAGTTACTTCCAGTGATATTTCCAATAGGTGGAAGTGCAAAATGGTACAACAGGGGACAAACATTGAAAAATGCTGGACTAGATCTTTTATGCAATTTTTATATCTGATGTATTGCCAAAGCAAACTTGATTATGTGAAGACCTGCACGTTTTTGGGTTTTGTTTTTGAGTTGGGGAGAAAAAACACTTTTCCATCTCCCAAGTGTCTACCAGAATTGTTTTAAGCAGCTGGAGGGGGGCTGGTTGTTTATATCTTTAGTACTGTTGCTTTTTTATTCTTCAGTTGTGTTGCTTTTAGATTTATTTGGCTTTTTCTTTTTTACAGTATTTCAGTTTTTTTTTTTTTAAAGTCACCTCAAACAACTGGAAAGGTGGAATATAAATTCAAAGGTAAATACTTCACCATCTTCATAACCATACTTCACCATCTCTCATATAAATCTAGATTGAAGTACAGAGTCTATTATACTGGTTTAAGATACATGCTGTTATCCCATAGGGGTTGGTAGCAACAACAAACCCCAGGTTACCAATGAAAGAGTGAATGATGAAGTATTGAACAGCTGTCTTCTTCCCTAGACATTTTATATAATATGTGCTGGGGGAAAAAAAAAAGAAAGAAACAAAGGACTGGGGGGATAGTATAGTATGTGCTCATTTGATGAAACACCTTCATAACTCAATCAATCAAAATATTCTTTGTTTTGACATTTTCTAAATGACTGACTGTTGCTTTCTCAACTTTTAATTTTATCTTTATTTAGGGGTGTGTGTGTGTGTGTGTGTGTGTGTGTGTGTGTGTGTGTGTGTGTGTGTTGATCCTGATGTTGGGAACATTCCCATAGATATTACTGTTTGCCCATATTTTTCAACTTTTAATTTTATTTTTATTTAGCGATGTGTGTGTGTGTGTGTTTTGATCCTGATGTTGGATATATTCATAAAGGTGCTTCTGTTTACCCATACATGGCAGTGTATTATTGTGCATGACATAATAATTATGAAGCTTAGAGCCCAATCTTATCCATATCAGAAGTAAATCCCATTGTAGTCAATGGGGCTTATTCCCAGGTAAGTGTGGATAGGATTGCAGCCTTATTGTTATGTAGACATTTTTTCATCTGGTCTTGTAGTATGCTTTTTCGTGGTTCATCTTTGTTTTTCAATACTGTTACATCCCCAGTGAAATAACAGTAGAACTCAACTGGAATTTTAGCTCCATTTTTTCTTATCCTACCCCCTACTTTGCAGATCTCCTGCTTTATCATATAGATGCTTTCCAGACCAGATTTCATTCAATAGTAAAGAACACATTCAGCATCAGAAACATGTGCTGGTATGGTCTAGAGAAGACAAATGCAAACCTTTAACCTGGAAGAATACATGCACAAATCTCTTCATGCTAGTAACTTCACTTCACTGGGTGGTGTGAAGTCTCTGTGGTTGCAATTCCTGAGAAGTATTTCATTCACTCATTCAACTTGTAATCTGCCTTTCTCCCCAAAGGGCATTCAAGTAAGCCCATCTGATACAGTAGGATTGAAATCTAACATAGGATCGCACAGTTAGTGTCAATTTCCCATCAAAACCATTCCCATCAAAATTTCCCATTCCCAACAAAACCATATTGTTACAGGTTGTTGTGAAGGTGAGTAAAATATTTATAAAAAGATAGCTGGCAACCTAAGAGGACAGGCTTAGTCATATGTTTTTTCTATGGAATTTTATTGTATATATTTTTGAGTGGATTAGGGATGGACCTCAACAAGTGGGAAACCCTGGCCTCTGAGCGGCCCGCTTGGAGGCAGGCTGTGCAGCATGGCCTTTCCCAGTTTGAAGAGACACTTTGCCAACAGTCTGAGGCTAAGAGGCAAAGAAGGAAGGCCCATAGCCAGGGAGACAGACCAGGGACAGACTGCACTTGCTCCTGGTGTGGAAGGGATTGTCACTCCCGGATTGGCCTTTTCAGCCACACTAGACGCTGTGCCAGAACCACCTTTCAGAGCGCGATACCATAGTCTTTCGAGACTGAAGGTTGCCAATAATAATAATAATATTTTTGAGTAAAGGCTCTAGCTATTGGGTTTAAATACTAGTCCAAAATATGCATTGATAAGCCCTACTTATACCAGATTTCAACCTCATGCTGTCATATGTTTCTGACTTCAAAGTTGGACTCTAATGTATTTCACTCTTATTAATTTCAATAATGCTATAGTAAATTACTTATGTACTTAAGTCCCCAAAGATTGCAGAAGCAATGAAAAACCTGATTAATCATTTTGCATACATGCATGCATAGCAGTTGGATGTCTTCGCACTCAGCAACTTGCAACTGAACCTGAGCTGATGTGATGTATTATGAAACGAGGCTGCTACAAGTTATCACTAGATATTGCAGTCACACACAAGTTATGTGAGTATGTCTCCTCACTGTCAGATGTTCATCATGACATCATTCCTTTGCCATGGGTACCCAAAACACGTTGCTGTCATTAGTTCTATTGAGTGTCATATGAAACTCGTAATACTGCTAGCTAGATAATACTGGGTCCCTGGATGTTACAAAGCCTCTCTTATTTATCTAACAGCCAGAAAGGTAGCCAATTGATTTAGATAAGCATATGTTAGGATAAAGAAGGACACACTATATATTGATTTGGTGCTACGGGGGAATAGGTGGCAAATTCAGATAATCAGGAGCTTTTCAGGCTCAGATGAGGGAGAAAGTGTTTCATTTGTCTGAATCGTGGTCTGTGAATTCAAGTGCTGCCCTACGCCTATTTGTTCTCACAGGTTTCTCTTTCTGAATTGCTGTATCGTCATGTCAGTTTGTTTGCTCAAGGCCAAAGAGGTCTAACTGCATTAATGCAGACATCTGTTGCCTTGCTGTGTGTGTGTTTTCCCTGTCAGATGGCATATTGTTAGAAAAGGGTGTTGTCTTTGTTTAAAAGTTTGAAAGGCTTTACCTCAAGTAGTTGTTGCCTCCCTACAAATCCCAAGGTTCTGTTCCAGCCAGATGTTCCAATTGTCACCTGGCATGTTAAATTTATGAAAGTATAGAATCCTCCCTGAACACCACTTTTTGCTCCCTTTCACACTCCTTGCATGTTTTCTCAAGTTCAAAGCATGCCTTGACATTTCGGTTTATAAGTAATGTTGGCGGTTCTATTAGATTTCATTCTGGAATACATGTGACTCTAGGTATCTTTGCTCTATGTAGAATTCCACCCCAGGGAAAACACTGCAGATATTTCCAAGTTAGGTGGTTCACAACAGAGCTTCTCAATCTGTCTGAGGTGACATACTGGCAATTTTTTTGTTCAGTGTGCCAGGGACTAGCACCATGTACAGACAGGCTCTCACGTGGTCTTAATTTACACATTTTTGAAATAACATGATTTACAAATTCATCTTAGTAACCTTCCTCCTCAACCCTTCCCCTATGCCATCTTGGGCAAGCAGAAGTCATCAGTCATCAGTGTAACAGTTAAATGACTTTCCCCCTAACCCACCATTTCTCAGGTCGTGACCCGGTGTGTGTGGTCATGAACTTATGTGCTGGACCATGCTGCTTTTTGTTCTGCAAGGCCTTCTTGGGAAGCCCGGGAAGTCTCTTCTGAGTCACGCCAGGCCAATGACTCTGTTGCACTCTGTGGGCCTTAGAATGGCCCACAGAAGTGACCAGAAGCAACTTCTAGTTTATGGACTTCCTGTTTGACTGTAGGTTGCTTCAGGTTGCTTCTGTGAGTCACGCTGACATGTGATTTTCCAGGTCTCATATATATATATATATATCTTTCTGTGGATAGATAATTTTGCATAGTCACATAGCATATCACCTCTCCCCTTCTGGCCAACCTTTTCTTATTCCTGTCTTCTGCTCCTCCCTTCCTGCTCCTTGCCCATCTTTTCTCTGTGCCCCGGCTGCTCTTAAGCCTCCTGGTTCCCACTTCTCTTCCCTCATCTTGCGCCCTGCTGTATCAGAGCCCTTGCAAGTCTTGGTGCACCAACCCCAGGAGGCAATGTCCAAGTCCTGGGCTACATCAGGGGCTGCCCAGTTCCTGCAGCCTTGAAAGCCAACATTGGCAGCTTTCGCACATACTTCCTTCTAGTGCCGTCTCCTTGGTTGAAAAATCAGTGTAATCAAAAACTTAGTGAAAAGCACAGGTTCTTTCCAATAATAATAATAATATATGTGAAAATGAAACTAGAAGGTCTCTTTGAGCTCACTGGGAGCCCTGAAGAAGGAGTCCTGGAGAAAGAGTCCATCACAAAGAAGTCATTCCCATTCCACCTCAGGGAGTGAAAATTCACATTTGCTTGGATAGGAGAATAACCCTCCAAATTAAGAACATTTCTAAGGATAGATTTATATGCTGTAGATTTTACTTAGCCACCTGGTGGCACTGTTGATTAAATTTGGGAAGGGGAAAAAAGCAGAATGCTTACCAAAGTATATGTGCATCGCTCTTCTAAATTAAATTGGTCCCATGTCTGCCCGTGAATCCTGTTGCTGCTCTTTCTTTGGGGATAATGAGGAAGTCTGAGTGCAAAGAAAGATGCTGAAGGTTACTTCAGTAGCATGTATTTAGCAGCACAGTCACAGTGCAATGGTGATGCCAATTTAAAGATGCATGTGCACTACAAAAAGCATGTAAATATTGGTGGAACATTTTTTTTTTTTTTTTGCCTCAGGACAAAAGAGATACTTGGAAAAGATTAACTGCCAAAATATAGCTTCCCATCCCCTCCAGAGATCAATGCAACCAAATTTCTGAATGAGACCTGAGTTTGCTATTCTAGTACAAGTGACAAGTCATATAGCCACAAGGGAAAACATATATTACCCTATTGGTTATATATAATGAGCCATCAGGCGCTTTCCCACTATCATTTCCAGGTTGAATTTCTACTCAGATATAGCACATACTCCCTCTGAATTTATTGAAGTCTCCACAAAGAAATATTGGGCTCACTGCAGACATTCGATCTTCACTGAAGAGTCTGAAGAAGGGCTTAGAAGCTTTAAGCTTCTAAGAGCAGAGATGTTTAAAATATAGATGAGGAATCTCTAGCACTGGAAACATCTGGATAATGGTATCTAACTTCAAGGGATCTGCATCATTTTGCACTCATTGTGAATGCTCTTTGTAGCCCTAACGAGCAGTTTCAGAAAAATCCCTTTGAATAACCTGTGTCCTGTAAGCACAGCAGCCGGATACGAGGTTGTGAGATGGACAATGGTGGCATTTGTATCAAACCAGGCAAAGGAGGTTCAGGAATCTTTGCATAAATGCAGAGTGGTTTGAAATCTCCCAAACACTTGCCGGAAATCCTTGTAGATGACCAAAAATCAAAACATTACTGCCAAATGACCACTAGTTACAATAAAGTTCCCAATAAAAATCTCAAACTTTAAGCATCCAATAATGTGTTTTTGATTACTCTCCATTAGACTAGCAAAGTTGCTGCAAGAACTCTCCAAGGGTCAGGGCTCTGTCCCATTATTCCTTCTCCAGCCCAAGGACTAGGAGAAGGAGGATCAGAGGAATCATCAACAAACAAATCTGGGAGGTGGGCACCTGTCAGTCTGCACTTCTATGAGCTTAATGGAGAGAATTCCCTCTAAGACAGTGGTCTTCAACCTTTTTCATGCCACAACTCTAATAAATAAAGTATGAGACTGGGGACCCACCTCCAGTGCTGCCCTCCTCCTGGGACCCAACCCACCGATCCTCGCCCCCGTCGCCAGTCACTGCTGCCCCCATCCACCTCATTTCGCCATACCTCTTTTGTCTTGTCTCGCCAAACTTCTGAGTTGCCAAGCTCCATGGAGCTCAGCTGGGAGATGTGCAGCCATGCTGCCATGCACCTTAGAGGGAACGCTGTTCATGGATAGACCTGCCTACTTCAAACTCTATCACGTGACACATTTCCTGAAATTGATTTTTTTCCCCACAGCGGGGAGAGGAGATTTTTTGGTGTCCTTGTTAAGCATAAGTGAGACCGGCAACAAAATGGTGCATTTCCCCAGTCTAATATCACTGGCTCAAGCAGACCAATTCCTTCTCCCTGACACCACCATATCTTATTGCTGTTATTTTTCAAAGGACAGTTTGATATTCAGTGAATATTGTGTCCAGTTCTGGTCGCTGCATCTCAAAAAAGACATAGCGGAGATGGAAAAGGTGCAAAAGAGAGCAACTAAGATGATTACTGGGCTGGGGCACCTTCCTTATGAGGAAAGGCTACGGTGTTTGGGCCTCTTCAGCCTAGAAAAGAGATGCCTGAGGGGGGGGGGCATGATTGAGACATACAAAATTATGCAGGGGATGGACAGAGTGGATAGAGAGATGCTCTTTACACTCTCACATCACCAGAACCAGGGGACATCCACTAAAATTGAGTGTTGGGAGGGTTAGGACAGGCAAGAGAAAATATTTCTTTACTCAGCGTGTGGTTGGTCTGTGGAACTCCTTGCCACAGGATGTGGTGATGGTGTCTGCCTGGATGCCTTTAAAAAGGGATTGGACAAGTTTCTGGAGGAAAAATCCATTATGGGTCACAAGCCATGATGTGTATGTGCAACCTCCTGATTTTAGAAATGGGCTATGTCAGAATGCCAGATGCAAGGGAGGCACCAGGATGAGGTCTCTTGTTATCTGGTGTGCTCCCTGGGGCATTTGGTGGGCTGCTGTGAGATACAGGAAGCTGGACTAGATGGGCCTATGGCCTGATCCAGTGGGGCTGTTCTTATGTTCTTATGACACTGTGCATGCTCATTTTACATCAGTGGAGAAGTTTTTTTTTTTAAAAAAAAAAATTTACTATTGTATCTATTTCTGTATTCCTAGGAGTCTGCTGAACATGTAGAAATCATCACCCCCTTGTTTGTGGGTGACTCATTGTGCCAGAAGAGACTCATTTTGTGTATGATCTTATAGACACTGAACCCACCTGACTTCGCTGTTAGGAAACAGAAGATCCCACTGTTCACAACAGAATTCAAAACAATAAAAAAAATAATCCTGGGGGAGAAACCCAATAAGTGCCACATTTAAAGTTTGACTGACATGCTATCCATGACCCAGAGTCCAACAGTGCCCCCAACTTGCATCTGTAGAAATGCTGGCTTTGATTTCAGTAACAGTGCGATTTGGCCTGTGTTTTATCTTTCATTGTTTCTCCCTGACAGCTTTGACAGCAAGTAGCTTTGCACTGTACAGAGCCGAATGACATAACAGGTCTGGAAGCCTTGCATTTGACAGATCACTCTTTTACAAAGTTAAATCCTAAACTAGAACTTTTTTCCCTGTGACATTCTTGCTAGGGATAACTTCGTCATCTCAGTATCAGTATCCAATGTGTGCATATACCAGAATTCCAGCTGACACCAATTTGGAACTGGGGCTTGTTCTTGAAGGGCAAAATTTACACTTTGAGTTTTATAGTTGCTTAAGTATCTGGCAAAGCGCAGCCAAGACTCGTTTTTATTGAAATGGCACCTGGTCTATTATAGACGATGCCCTCTCATTCCCAACCGAAAGGTTCCATTTTTAGCACTCTCAAGCTCAGTAAGTGCAGAAGACCTCCTGCGAGAGGCTCCCGAGCATTGTCAGTTCTCAATTATTGCAGAGGGCACTGAAGACATTCAGTGTACTGGGAGATCAAGGCCTTTGTTGCTCCCTAAATGCTTCCATTAGGCTGGTGAGACATAAACTGCTCCAAATTGCAGCCTGGGCCCTTGCAGAGTGAAATTGCGCTGGTGCAGCTAAAGACATTCCAGAGAAGATCACTGTGACCTGATCTGATTTTCAGCAGCATTTTTTATCCCTTTCTCCTTCTCTGCCCACCCTTAAATGTTTATGATGAGTTCTCATATGCTTTTGATTCAGCTTCAAAACCAGCTAAACATTTTGTTTCAAGTTTTGTAAGTCAGCATTCTTCATCCTGGCCAGGGCTGCTGGACTGGGGCAACTGCTCCCATCTGGTATTTGATGTGGGAGGCTGAAGTGCCTCCTTGAAGACAGAGTTATTCCAAAGCCTGTTGTTCTCAATGCAAACAGACTCACAGTGCAATCCTAACAGTGAGTTAGGAGGGTTGCAAACGTGCCGTAAAGCATGTTTGCACCTCCTCTAGAGCAAGCCGCGCCAGTGCACGGAGGTGCGCTGGCACACAGAGACTGCATCCAGCCTCTGTGGTGGCTTGTGGGCAAGCCTTGAGTCAGCCAAGCTCAGCTGATGCAAGGCTCTGGAGTGGGCGGGGAGGAGGTGGGAGGGAGGCTTTCTGGGGCAGGGGGAGGGTGGGCAGAGAGTGGTCCCGGGGGCCGGCGGGTGGGGAGCGGGAGATAGGGCTGGGATCCGGCTGTTATGCCGGATCCTAACCCCCATTCCAGAGTAGCACGGAGCAGCTTCAAGCTGCTCCACTCTCCTCGGACTAATGCCACCTCTGGAGGTGGCGCAAGTCTGAGGAGACCCATAGGGGCTGCATTATCTTACCTGGGGGTAAGGGGAAAAGTTTTCCCTTACCTTCGGCTGAGTTGCTGTGGAGTCCTATCTTGCACTGGATACAGCGCAAGCCTCCTGGCTTTCCTGTTCCAGCGCAAGATAGGATTGAGCCCTGAGGCCCAATTTCCTAGCTCTGACATAGCTGTGCCAGTGGGGCATGTGCTGCATCCTTCAGTTGGGGGTAGTCATGGAGTTCTCCTTAAGATAAGTGAATGTTTGTTCCCTTACCTCGGTTCTGGAAAGTTGGTTAGGATTGCGCCCTTAAAGGTCTTTACAACACAAACCCAGACACTGCAAGAAATACTCCTCCTATCATTCTCCTATCTACTACATGGGAGGGTAGAGTCAGAAGAGTTATACACAGCACCACAACACTGTCCCTGTGGTAGCCAGCATGTGAGGCCTTCTTCCCCAATGTTTGTCATCCACTTTGGCAGTTAGGAAGAAAGCATTTGTTGTGGCAGACAAATGCTGATCATTGGTGGGAGGGGGGCTGGGCTGCTGCACATGTGATTGCTGAGCCTTCAGGAAGACCCCAAATATTTGTCTCCATGGGAAAAGGAACACCTGAATTATTGCCCAGACCTGTCTCCTCCCAGGCACAAAGCAAGGAGGGAAGATGGTGCCATCCTAATGGATGAGTGGTGTAGTGTGGGGTGGGGGACCTCGCAAACTGTTTGGGCTCTTTCTTCTCCCTCTGTGCCATTCAGCATGTCATGAGTGAGCTGAGCCCTCCCTGTTTACCCATCTAGGATGTCAGTCTAGAATTAGTGGGCTGTCTTTGGAACCAGATAGGAATTTTGTATGCTTCTCCTTACTGGTGTACGACAGAGGGAATTTTTTTGCCTACTGTAGACTGGTAGAATGGATTTGGCTGCAGCTAGACAAGACTGAAAGTTAGCAGATGTCTTCATTCAGAGGTTGGTTGAGCCAGACTCTGTTTTGCCTATCTTCAGAGGGTAACCAAGGAGAAACAGACAGCAATGTATGTTAGAAAGAGTGAGATTTATTGACATACAGAGACTGCATTAGGCAAAAGAGATCTTATGTATACGGAAGGTGCATAAGGTGAAAGAAAGCTTTCAACAATGTTTTTTTCAGCAGACCAAGGATTCCAGACAGCAGGGGACAGACTCCAGTGGGGCAGGTTCATTCTCAACCAGTGGTGAAATTTGGAGGGCATTGGCACACCTGGGAGTTATATAAGTGCCCCCCGCAAAAATTCTAGAAGCTGCTTGATGTTTTTTGCTAATAAAAAGCATTTTTTTTTTCCAAAGCATCTGCCTGCTTTTTCTGTTCACAAATGTACACAGATTTCCCCAGTCTGGGCCTTGCCTTAGCTCAACTATGTGGTGATATATTGTGCTAGGCACAGACGGTGCTTATAGAAAACAACAGGTGTGGGACTGCAGCTCCTTGCTAAATGTGCAGGCGCACAGGCAAACTGTGAAGGTTCAGTCACTCCTCGGAATGACATCAGTATTCAAGTCATGCCAATCCATGCAGCAAGTTCACTGCAGTGGGGGTGTTACGAAGAAGGAGTTTTGTGTGCACCCTAATGCGCAAAGGGGCATTGATCAATTGCCTTGAAGAACTGGACAAAAGCCTTGTAAGTGCACAACCCCAGGCACAAGGCTCATGGTGCTTCAAAAGAAGTTTTGTCCTTGGTTGATAATATCAGTTGACAGAAAATAACAATAAGTACCTTTTAAATACAGGTGGGAAGGAGGCGGAGAGAACCTCATCTTCCTGCCTTGTTTAAACTGTGGACATGATGTGGGCCGGACCAGGCAATCACGATAGGGAAGAGCTTCTTCACTTCCCTCCCCCATCATGGCTGGCCCCAGGAGCAGCAGGCCCCAATATGAGGCATATTTGTGGGACCTCACCCTCTGTGCACAGAGTACTGACATCACAGCCAACTGCTTCCAGGAGGTCCATTTTGGGCCACACAGACCCAGGGGCAGGTGGGAGGGTCTACACGTGCTCTGATTGCCACTCCTCAGCATGGACTCCATGCTGGGACACCAGTTACAGAGCAAATTGGCAGTAGTAGTGTGGGGCCCCTCTGCAGCACATAGCCCAATTCAGTTGAATCTGCCGAACTGCCCTAAGGCTACCCCAGCTCCCCATAGGCTGACTGGTCCTTTTTTGTTGATGAAAGATTAAGGAGGCTCAAAGGGTCTCATCCCCCCCCTTGTCCCAGCCCTACCTGCTCCCCTTTCCTCCCCAGATCTGTCCCTGTTGTTGACTTACCAGAGACAGTGGAGGTTGTGTGGGTCGATATTGCTTGCAGATGGCATCTGGGGTTTTGTACTGGTAGCAGCACCCACAGAACAGAAGAGCAGCTACTGTGCCAGTAGCTGGGCCATACTGTGGCCATTTGAGAGATCTGTCAGCATAAGGCCCAGACAGAACTGAGCACAGATCTTCATCTAATTGATTAAATTTGAAACTGTCTTACTGTCAGTCTTGCTTCTCTCTCTCTCCAGCAGTAACTCTCTTTGAGTTTGTTAATCCTTTCAAACAGCTGAAACTGGAATTGTGAAACTGGAAGTGGGTTGCAATCTCATTTTGTCAGTGTTTAGAGGTGCAGGGAGCCTTGCAGAGGGCTCTGTGGGGCTCCCCACACTCTCTGGATGCTGGCAGGGACTCAGGTATGTTAACAAAACCCCTATGTCCTCCACAGTGATATGATCCTGGGGATCACATCACTACCTTTCCCTTCCCCACCATTTAAGGGGGGAACACCATTTGGTCTCAGGCTGGTGGGTCGCAACCCACCAGTTTGAGAACCACTACCCTAGAACATTATAAGCTTTATGAGAAAACTCTCAACCATGTTTCTCTATAGCTGCTGCTCCATTTTTATGTGCTGTATTACTCAGATGTGCAACTATCCTTTTATTTAGTGTCATGCTTGTTCAATCAATATATAGCTTTTTACATGGTCATCTAATGGCATCTACTACATGGGTGGAATTACAAATAGTGAAGCCTGGAAGGGAATATATCTTTTTATCAACAGGGTTGGTAAATTCCCATGTTTTTCTATCAGTCTTCAGTTCTCATAGGAAAAAAAAATGTCTTCATGGAAGAATGGTTTCTGTCAATACTCTGTTCCTGATGTTTTGGTATATGTATTTTTGCTTTGTACTAAATACTGGCAGATTCAAGGTTCCAAAGCAGGCCAGAGAGTTCTTGGTTATCTTTCAGGATGCGTTCAAAGTGGTGAAGTCTACATCTGGCTTGGAAATTCCATTTATGGGTTTTGTTAGTGAAAAATCTGTTCCTCATTGAAACAGGAATTTTACGCAGACTTCAGTAGGGAAGATGATGTTATTGTCAAAATTTAGACAATGTTAAACTTTGCAGTTTACAAAAAAAAATAGAAGCAATCAAAATAATTTTGGCGGCAGGTTAGGTTTTTGGTTTTTTTAAACAATTATTGCAACTCTACTATTGTCGGAAAGAACATACTGCTTATAAGTAATTACTTATTAAGTGCTATTAATTATTTTTAAGTATTTGGTATTATTTAGTGTTGTGGCAGTGTGAGGTCCTTTATGGGTGCCAAAAAGTGTGAAATGCATAAAGTATGGCCTGGCCATTGCCACAAATAGTGAGTGGCCAGGTTCATGCACCAGTGAACAGAGAAGGAGCCCGGTGCCAGTAAATCAGTACATAGGTGGGAGGGAATGGGGGTGGGCAGAATGGGATGGCAAACAACAGGGCAGGGATTGGGGAGAGAAGCATGCATTAAGGCTGGGAAGGGGGCATAAGAACATAAGAACAGCCCCACTGGATCAGGCCATAGGCCCGTCTAGTCCAGCTTCCTGTATCTCACAGCGGCCCACCAAATGCCGCAGGGAGCACACCAGATAACAAGAGACCTGCATCCTGGTGCCCTCCCTTGCATCTGACATAGTCCAGGACATAGGCAGTATTGACAGCAGTGGTACCACTGATAACCTATTCCCCTTCTCGGCCTTGATCTATCTTCCTAGGTCCACCTGGTCTTGCTCCAGCTATATAGTTGGCACAGGTAAATTTAGAGGAGTGGTAAGGGCTCATCTTGGGGCAAGGGAACAATTGTTCCCTTACCTGGTCTTTGTGACCCAAAGTTCCCCCATGGGATGCAGTGCACATGCCGTTGGCATAGTTGCATCACCACATGGGGAGGGGCTGTAAGAGCATCTTGTTTCTCCAATAACAATATGACAATCTTTTTTTAAAATATCAGTAACTTTTTAAAGCAATTAGTCAAATGGCGAAGGGGTCTGCCCTGTTGATTGATTTATTTTGCTATGTAAACCACTTTTTGTTGAAAAGCAGAAAAATCCAGGATCTCATGGGAAAAACTTCGGTCCTTGGATATAATTATGTATAACTTTTGGGACCCAAGCATCATGTTCCACGAGTGTAAATAATAAAGACATTTTGTTTCACAGCAGTGGCATCGCTATGGGGGTGTGGGCCGCACCAGGTGACTCGCACAGAGGGGTGACACCATTACTTGCCAAAAATTTTTAAATCTTGATATTTTTGAATAAATATGGCAATGTTATATAGCAATCATGTTATGTTATATATCAATCAATGTGTAATTTCATGCAGAATGCAGTGAAATAAGCTGCTTTGAAATATCTCTATTCTATCAAACATTATAGACAAAAAACCAGCAGGGCAGGGCGATGGTGGATCACCACACCCACTGCCTGGGGCATTGCCCCGCCCACTGCATGGGAGGAGGTCCATCATAGGGGGGACACAGTGGCATCCCGCACCGTGGGATGCAAACCCTAGTGACACCACTGTTTCAAGGGCATTCTGAAACAAAAAGGGAAGAGAAAAAGGAATTCCATCCAGATAAAACTGAAATGGTTTGGACAACTTCTGTAATGCTCCTACTACTAATAATAAATGGTGGTGGAAGATGGCTTGGTGTTTATGATTATTGCAATTCTTAGATTTTCTTTGTTTGGCATTTAAAGTGAAAGGTCACTTATCGGTTTTCATTCTCTTTATTTTATTCTCCTCCATATAGCTCATCGGCAAGAGACATGCCTGTGTCAGGTATCTGGTCTATTTGCCAGTCTCTAGGGAATACAGAAAGAAGAGCCCAACGCTGTCAAATATTCTGACCTTTTCTTCTTCTTGCAAGTGACTCTCGCATGACAAAAGTAACTAATCAATCTTAATTCCAAAATACTTCTGAAGGAATATTAGTCTATCTGCAAGGATGCATGTCTCTTTCTCTGGCCTTTTCAATTCATCACAAAATGTCTTACCATCACATTGGAAAACTTGGTGCCAAGTCATTTTTTTCACGCACTTGACTGGAATTCTTTGATCAAGGAAATAGGAAGATGCACTAACATTACTCGGGATCCATGATGGGAGTGTAACAAGCCCCCCTTGGCCCCCGTGTCCCCTCCCAACATGGTGGCTGTGGCACACGGGTTCTGCCTGCACGTGGTGCATGTGGCACCACTTCCAAGAGCAGCTGCAGCCGAGCTCCCAGGCAGCGCAGTGATACTCACTCTCTTTCCGGGGGGGGGGGGCGGAAGCTGGAGGCACATAGGTGGAGCTGTACGGAGGCCACCAGTTTGTTTGGTGGTGGCGGCACGCGCACATCCCCAAGCAAGCTGCAGCATGAGTGGGGAGAACAGGTAGCGCGGGGAGAGGGTAGGCCAGTCCCTGGAAGGATGAGCAGGAAGGAAGGAGAGTGAGCGATGGGGGAACGTGGGTGCCACATTGAGTAGCGGCTGCCCTGGGAGGGAGGGAAGGCAAGCCAGCCAGCCCACCTGCCAGCTAGCCAGCCAGTCAGTCAGGTTCAGATTTTTGAACCTGGAAATGTGGATCTTAGATATTATTTTATTTTTGTAGTCAAAGAACCGTGATGTTGCTGGAAGTTTGCATTGTGTTGTTTTACTTCTTTAGTTTTCTCCCTAGAGAAAATTACACCCATTCAGATGCTGAGTTTTGGGTGGGCACTAGTCACCCAAGCATGCAACCAAGGTATCTTTGACAGTATAAGAAGCACACTTTGAAAACAAAATTATGGACCAGTAAACAGCGTTGGGCTCTTCTTTCTGTAATCCCCAGAGAGTGGCAAATAAAGCAGGTACCTGACACAGGCATGTCTCTTGCCGATGAGCCATGCGGAGAAGAATAAAATAAAGAGAATGAAAACCGATAAGTGACCTTTCACTTTAAATGCCAAACAAAGAAAATCTAAGAATTGCAATAATCACGAACACCAAGCCATCTTCCATCAAGTTCTAAGGGCTTCCTTAGAACCCCTAAGGAAGCATACCCCATGTGGAACACTTAATTATGACAATCATCACCAAAGCAATGCTAAGTGGGTTTTTAAAAATTATTCTTATTCAGATAAGCTAAACACTTCACAAAGCAGTTCTTGCCGAATAGTATCAAATATCTCCTGTCAATGGTAAACTGCAAGTTTAGCTTACTTCTGTTGTAAAGCAGAGGTCTTATTGCCATAACAAATCAGAATCACAAGTGGAAAGGCTGGACTCCTAACACCTGATTCTACTTCACTTCCAGCACGAAGATGTAGCTTGTGTAGCAAATTTCCAAGCATTGGAAATTGGCATAACCAAATCACTGGTTAGTATTACCAGTGGCTAGAATTCTACTTGGCTGGTTGAAATTTAATTCTCTGAGATTACTCTCATTCCTAGAAGACTGAGGAGGAGGGCAGTCAGGATTAAAAAATAAATAAATAAATAAATAAATAAATAAACTTTATTTATACCCCGCCCTTCTCCCTAAAGGGACCCAGGGCGGCTTACAGCATGTTAAAAAACAGATTAAAAACATAATTTAACAAACAGATAAAAACATATTAAAAACACATTAACAGATACCATAAAACAGTAGTCAGATAAAAAGTCAGATAAAAAGAGCATAAAGCAGCAGATTGTAGAGGAATCAGGCCTGTAAAAAATACTAAAAGATGTAAAAAAGATGTTAAAAAGGTCATGAACTCAGAAGGCTTGTTTAAACAGAAGGGTCTTCAGGGCTCGCCAAAATGTCTCAAGAGAGGGAGCCATTCTCAAGTCAAGGGGAAGGGAGTTCCACAACGTTGGTGCCACTGCTGAGAAGGCCCTATTTCTTGCCACAATTCAAGGGCAATTCAAGCCACTACAGTGCACTTGCACACTCTGTCATAGAGTCTTGTACAATACACTTGCCCTTTGAGGCTGAGTCTGAGCCCAGCAGAGGCCACGGTCAGACATGCATGGCCTGGCTCAGAGGACCCTCTGGAAGTGAGCGGGGGGGGGGGCATGGGGAGACAGTGGACCCAATCCTCTGATAAGTGAATCTGCGGATACAGGATGCATGGATACGGAGTCCCCCTGTATACATCTGGATTACTTGGCAGTATAAATCTAAAAGCAAAAAACCTGTTAATTATATGATTATATTCCATTCAGATATGTAACATTTGAACTATCAAAAGAAGTTGGAACCGACTTCAGCTTCATCCATTGCATTCAGAAATTAGATTGGGTATGCAGATGTAATTTCTACTGTAGAAAGCAAAAGTATTCAAACAGGACTGTGTGCTACTGCTGCTCTCACCCCCCCATTTTTCATTCTGGACTGGAAGGTTTACATGGGTACAATGTATTAAACATTTGGTAGACTGCTGACTAAAAGACTTTCAGAGCAAGTATCTTGAACATTTGTGTTTAGAACAGTGATTTTCAACCTTTTACCTCTCACGGCACACTGACGAGGTACTAAAATGGTCAAGGCACACCACCAGGTTTTTGACAATTGACAAGGCACACCATGCTGCCAGTGGGGTCTCACATCTCCCATTGGCCCCATTAATAAAAGACCTTCCCCCAAACTCCTGTGGCACACCTGAGGACCACTTATGGCACACCAGTGTGCCACAGCACAGTGGTTGAAAATGACTGGTTTAGAACATAAGTGCAGCCCCCTGGATCAAGCCAAGGGCATACTGTTTCCCATAGTGGCCCACCAGCTGCCTCAGGAGAGTCAAGCATATTGCTCTTTCACCATTGCTGTCCTGCAAGTGGTATTCAGTTGTGGAATACTGGTTTTGTATCGTGCAAAACACATAACTACCGTATCAATTGTGACAGCAGTTTGTGAATTATTCACTAAGTGTCCCTTGAAGATACACAGGGTGGGAGATGGATCCTTTCCTGGTTGCCACTTCTATATGTTTAGAGAGACAGCCAGAAACAGCTTTGTCCCGTACAGGCTGACAGGATGAGGCTGAGTCAGCAGATCGGAGTGGAGCACCCACCTCCCTCTGCCTGATTGTGTTCAATGCTCCTCCTCTTCCAACACCTGGGCTTTGAAAAAGGAAGTAACAGGATGGAAGAAGCAAATCTTTGACACTCTAGGCCTCTACTCTCCTCCACACTTCCTTTTCAAATCCAGAGAGAGAGCAGTAGTAGCAGATGCGATGCCTGACAGGAGGTGTGGTGCCTAGAGCAGCAGTCTCCAAATGGCAGCCTGAGTTCTGCTGAAATAATAATTCCAGGTATGGCATGGCAGTGGCAAAACCTTACCATTCTACCCCACAGCCAGCTTTATTCGCATCAGAGAAGAGATGCAGAGCCTCATGACCAGGACCAACTTCCACTGCATATCGCCCCTGAAGGCTCTGCATCCTAATTTATCTGGGAGGCATCTCCCTGGCAGGAGGCCCTGCAATGATCCAGCATGAAGAGAGTTTGTTGTGGAGTGGAACGGTAAGGCTGCACTGCACGGCACTCATTCTGGCACACCAGATCCAGCCTGTGGGCCAGAATTTGGAGGCACCTGGTCTAGAGTGATTCCTTAGGAACTCAGAGGTCTTGAGCTGGCCCTGACCAGGGAATAATACACCCATGCACCCTGTACAACTACTGTGGCACAAGAAGTATCTTTCTGCTTGAGAACAAATTGTTGCCCAAGAAGTCATCATGTTTCCTACAAGTAGTCCACTGTTCTAGTGAATTTATGAAGACTGGAGAAAAGTTAATAGTAGCCATTTTTGAATTAAAAACTAAACACCATTAGCACAATCCAATCCTTAGCCTGCCTCTTGGGAATTAAGTCTAGTTGTTATCAGTGGAGCATATTTCCAGTGGAGCGTATTATGTGCTGAATTGAACCAAGTGCTAATGAGGCAGTCTTTCCACATTCAAACATACATCACTGAAAATAATGCTTTAACACATAAGAACTGTGGAATGCAGAAGTGACTTTCATCCCAAGTTTCTTAATTATCTCACCACGACCCTGTAGCCTTCTGAAGTTATTACATGTTCATTAAATTGTCAGTTTGCGATGGGGTAGAGCAGTTGACCTGCCATCACGGTGTATAATAGAACTGCATTCAGGAAATAAAGGAACTTTTATTAGGCTACAAACATGCCAAAAGACTCATGAAATGCTGACAGATAGTGGAACAAAAACATCATACATCATATTCCAAAATGTGGGTGGTTTCAGTAGAGTTCAGGAGAAAGCATAAGAAAAGCAGCTTCATATCCCCAAAATGCACAGTTAAACTTCCAGTTGGGAAACTTACAAAAAGATCTAACTTGTTCAACATACATCATGACAATCTCTAGTCCTGCATGAACGACTGCTGGATACAATCAGGTCTGGGCTCAACTGCAGTCACGGATCAGTTCTATGCCCATGCTTTAGACACAGGGCTGCCCCTCTAATAAAGTGTGGTGATGCCTTAGGCACTGGGTGAACAGAGGTGGCAGCAGACCCTATGCTACAACTTTCCTCATTGCCATGTATAGCGCAAGCACCATGAACAGCAATAGTGTTATATAAAGACCATAATGATATTAAGGAAAAATAATTAGAGTGAAATCAATAGTTCTTGTGTTTGATCTTCCAGCTCAAAACATGGAGTTCACAGGATGGGGGACAATTTCTCAAGGTCACACCGCCTCTTAACCATTGTTGAAGCTGCCACCTGTCTGTGTGGTCCGCACACTATCATCACAAACAGGGCTGGCCCGTCCATGAGGCTGACTGAAGTGGTCACCCTGGGCAGCAGATAATAATAATAATAATAATAATAATAATAATAATAATAATAATAATAATAATAATAATAATAACAGGTATTTATATACCGCCTTTCTTGGTCTTTATTCAAGACTTTATTCAAGGCGGTTTACATAGGCAGGCTTTATTAAATCCCTATTAAATAGGGATTTTTACAATTTCAAAGAAGGTTCTTTCTTTCAAGAATGACTACATTCAAGGTGTTTCATTCCGATCTGGTTTAACATTCTGGCCTCCATCCTCCCACGCTCAGAGCAGATGGAATTGCTCAGCTTCAGCTTGTCAGCTGCTCCAAGGTCACACGGTGCCGGTGGCCTCGAACTGGTGACCTTGTGGATGTTATCTTCAGGCAGACGGAGGCTCTACCCTCTAGACCAGACCTCCTGCCCATTGGTGTGGGCGTATAGCTCTGTCATTGTATTAAGGCTCACACTAGAATGGAAAGCACCAAAACTTATTTCTGTAGTCACTGTGTCCCTGAGCTCCTGTGTCCCTGAACTTCATGGTAAGCGGATCCACAAGCCAAAGAGCTACTGTAGCAGGCCTGTTTCCTCTCAGATGTGATACTGTGTTAAGGAGGCTCATGTATGCATTCCTGGGCCCGGTAGTAGTAGCCACCAGCAGTACCCACCACTGCATGCCTGCAGTAGTGTCCCCAGCATCCCAAATGGGCAGTGAATCCAGGTGAGATTGGAAAATGTAAGATCCCAGGAAATTTGGCTCCTAAGTCCCCTTTCTGAGCCTAGGCCCGAGTATAGATTACCCCTTTTACCACCCTCTCATGGACCCTGAGCTGCAAACAGTGGTGAAGAACACAATCATGGGGCAGAGTGGAGAGACAACTTATAACCAAGTAACCGAGGCCTGCTGAGAGACCTTCAGGAGACACTGCAAAGAAGAGGCCAGCAAAGGCTGCAGAAGCTACTCCATGAAGAGGACCTCAGGGCATGCAGATTCATGGAGAATAGGCTATCTTTTGTCTATGTTTGCCCAAAGCAATTTAGGGCTTTAAAGATAATCAACAATACTTTGAATTGTGCCTAAAAAGGAGCTGTCAACAAAGCAGCTGAGCTTGTACTGCAACAAACAAACAAAAATGGTGCCTGCAGCAGGGAGAGAGGTTGTTGTTACTGGTAAGTATAACCCTGTCTCCACCTCTGTTCGTACCTCCTCCCACGGCCAAAATGCCATCCCCAGTTTCTCAAGAAGCCTGTGAACCGAGTGGCAAAAATCGAGGGATCACTTTAGTTTCGCGGCGCTAATGACGCGCAACAATTTGCAAGCATGGCAAAGGATCGCCCCAATTATTTATAGTGCTTCCAAGATAATTGGACCTTTTAAATCAGCTGGTAATTTAAGCAAGGTTTCACTGCAACTTCTGTGCAGCTGCAGATGCTTTCTGCATTCAGGCCCAGGCTCCATCTCCTGCGCTGCTCATCAACGCGGCATCAGACAAAGATTATTTACCGGGTTCTGTAATTTGAATAGAGGGAATGACAAACATTCCAACTACCTCCTTGCAATAATAAAAAAAAAATGATGAATGGAGGAGGCATATCAATCTTCATCACAAATTTAGCGTACGTATAAGTCATTTTCATCCTGACTGTGGAATGTACAAAATCCGTATTTCTCCCTTGTCCTCTGGAGCTCATTTCCTCCATAATAGCATGTTTCTGGCAGTCGGCTGTAATCCTAAAAGCAGTTGATCGGACTGAGATGCAGTGACTTCAGAGATGTTCTCTTTGAACAGCCACTTTCAAGAATGAACCCTTTGTTAGAGCCATCGTGTATTCCGCCAAATGCATCTACCATACCACGGGAAGTAGCTCTATCCTACTTCAGCCAAATGATATTTCATTTTGCTTGTAATAGTCTGATGTGAGCTGATTGTCAGTTTCCTTTAGGTCTCCGCAATCAAGATTTTATTCGAATATACTGTACAGTGCAATCCTTTGTGTGCTTACTCAGATCCCCTTGAGTTCAGTGGGTTGCCTCTCGAGTAAGTGTGCATAAAATTGCAGCCATAATCCTGTAAACCATACCCTAAACTTTCCGTACCAATAGGAACATTATGCTTAACAAATAATGTGAATAGTCCATGACCCACAGACAGTCCTGACCTTGACCAACAGCACAGTCCTTTGCATATCTACTGGTAAGTTCCAATGCATTCAGTGGGACTTACTCTCAGGAAAGTGTATATAGGATTGCAGCCTTCATTGATGGGCAGCCTAATCTTATGGAAATCTTAGGGTGGTGGATCTCTAACTCCATCTCAGTAAGTCCTCTTATGACCACTTTTGCACACTGCAGGCCTGCCAGTTCCCAGACTTTGTGCCAGTGCAGGTAAGATGGAGGTGAGAGCAGTTTACGGATCATTCAGAGTAGGTTCAGGATGAGAAGCAGCTCAGGCAGGGGTGGGTTGGGTGGCAGGATGTGGATCTCAGTGGCAGCAGTACATGTCAGGATCCTATCCCCTCTTTTCCAGCCCAACACATAGGTCTGAGGAGACCCATTGATGACCAGGCCACAAATGGAGGGGTATGCAAAAAATATTACTTACTTCTACCAGGCCATCTGCCTCCCCCCCAACCACTGGATACAGCATATGCTCCAGCAGTGTGGCTACGTTGCATAGGATGGTGGGAGGGGGGTATGTTTGGGACCTGATATGTGTCTAGAGCAGTGTTTCTCAAACTGTGGGTCAGGACCCACTAGGTGGATTGCAAACCAATTTCAGGTTGGTCCCCATTCATTTCAATACATATTTTATTTTTAATATATTAGACTTGATATCACCATGGCATGTGACTACACTGGGGAAATGTTACAGATCTGTACTTTTAACAGGTTACTCTGTATATGCTGTTAACAATGATAGGCAATGGGACTTACTCCTGGGAAAGTGGGGGTAGGATTGCAGCCTAGGATTGTTAAAAATTTCCCTGCTTGATGATGTCATTTCCTGTCATGATATCACTTCTGGTGGGTCCTGATAGATTCTCATCCTAAAAAGTGGATCCTGGTGCTAAAAATTTGAGAGCCACTGGTCTAAAGGAACAACAAATACCAGGAACAATCTAATAATGAAAGATATAATTGAAGCAAAATATCTTTGTTAACTCTTGTATCCTTCCTTTCCTCAAAGTCTGTAGAACTCAAAGCAATGTGACCATGTATAAATTTTTATTATACTAAACCCAGTTACTGCATACTTTGAATGGATACATTCATTGCAATATGATAGGACTGTATCCATTTGCTCACAAGTGTTTGTCAATTCTCAGCTAACCAGGCTTGCAGTAGAACCTGACATATCTCACCTACCATATGTTTTTGGAGCAGAAGATGGAGATTCTTTTAGTTAATCACTAGCATCAGCAACAGGTTTTTAGATATTCCAGCCTGAGGAGAATCTGGGAATCCAAACATCTCTGAAGCAGTCTTTTTAAATTTAGGGATGTAGTGTCAATGTTAATCTCCTCTGCCCATTTATTTGGAGCAAACCAAACTGGTTTATTTGGTGGGGGGAGGGGGGGAGAGGAAGTGTTATGAGAAATTGCTTAACATAACATTAAAAAGGTGGCAGAGCAGCTTTTAAACTGATCCCTGGGGGAAGGCCGACAGGAGCCGAGGGGCATCCGGTTCGGGACTCCTCATCCCTATGGGATGTGGATGGGGAGGTTAGAGAACAACAAGACAAAGGCAGGGTAGGAGAAGAAATTGGGAAAGGTAGGGTGAAGGGATGTGATAGACGGTTTGGCACAATGAGAGGATGCGGGGACAAAGGAGCAAATAAGCAGCCCATCCTGGGGCATTCCGTGTATAAATGCTTTTATGCGAATGCCCGAAGTCTACGAGCAAAGGTGGGAGAACTGGAATGTCTGGTGACAAGGGAAAATATTGACATAGTGGGCATAACGGAAACCTGGTGGAATGCGGAGAATCAGTGGGATACCGCAATCCCGGGCTATAAACTCTACAGGAGGGACAGGCAGGGGCGTGTTGGAGGTGGGGTGGCCCTTTATGTTAAGGAAGGGATAGAATCCAGCAAAGTAGAGATTGAAGGTGGGTCCGACTCCACCGTAGAATCTCTGTGGGTTAAATTACCAGGCTTGTGCAGCAATGTAATACTGGGGGCGTGCTATCGTCCTCCAGACCAGAAATCTGATGGGGACCTTGAAATGAGGAAACAGATCAGGGAGGTGACAAGGAAGGACAGGGTTGTAATCATGGGGGACTTCAATTATCCTCATATTGACTGGGTCAATTTGTGTTCTGGTCACGATAAGGAAACCGGATTTCTTGACGTGCTAAATGACTGTGGCTTAGATCAGCTAGTCAAGGAGCCCACCAGAGGACAGGTGACTCTGGATTTAATTTTGTGTGGTACGCAGGACCTGGTTAGAGATGTAAACGTTACTGAGCCATTGGGGAACAGTGATCATGCTGCGATCCGTTTTGATGTGCACGTTGGGGGAAGAATACCAGGCAAATCTCTAACAAAAACCCTTGACTTCCGACGGGCGGACTTCCCTCAAATGAGGAGGCTGGTTAGAAGGAGGTTGAAAGGGAGGGTAAAAAGAGTCCAGTCTCTCCAGAGTGCATGGAGGCTGCTTAAAACAACAGTAATAGAGGCCCAGCAGAGGTGTATACCGCAAAGAAAGAAGGGTTCCACTAAATCCAGGAGGGTGCCCGCATGGCTAACCAGCCAAGTTAGAGAGGCTGTGAAGGGCAAGGAAGCTTCCTTCCGTAAATGGAAGTCTTGCCCTAATGAAGAGAATAAAAAGGAACATAAACTGTGGCAAAAGAAATGTAAGAAGGTGATAGGGGAGGCCAAGCGAGACTATGAGGAACGCATGGCCAGCAACATTAAGGGGAATTATAAAAGCTTCTTCAAATATGTTAGAAGCAGGAAACCCGCCAGAGAAGCGGTTGGCCCTCTGGATGGTGAGGGAGGGAAAGGGGAGATAAAAGGAGACTTAGAGATGGCAGAGAAATTAAATGAGTTCTTTGCATCTGTCTTCACGGCAGAAGACCTCGGGCAGATACCGCTGCCCGAACGGCCCCTCCTAACCGAGGAGTTAAGTCAGATAGAGGTTAAAAGAGAAGATGTTTCAGACCTCATTGATAAATTAAAGATCAATAAGTCACCGGGCCCTGATGGCATACACCCAAGGGTTATTAAGGAATTGAAGAATGAAGTTGCAGATCTCTTGACTAAGGTATGCAACTTGTCCCTCAAAACAGCCATGGTACCAGAAGATTGGAGGATAGCAAATGTCACGCCTATTTTTAAAAAGGGAAAGAGGGGGGACCCGGGAAACTATAGGCCGGTCAGCCTAACATCCATACCGGGTAAGATGGTGGAATGCCTCATCAAAGATAGGATCTCAAAACACATAGACGAACAGGCCTTGCTGAGGGAGAGTCAGCATGGCTTCTGTAAGGGTAAGTCTTGCCTCACAAACCTTATAGAATTCTTTGAAAAGGTCAACAGGCATGTGGATGCGGGAGAACCCGTGGACATTATATATCTGGACTTTCAGAAGGCGTTTGACACGGTCCCTCACCAAAGGCTACTGAAAAAACTCCACAGTCAGGGAATTAGAGGACAGGTCCTCTCGTGGATTGAGAACTGGTTGGAGGCCAGGAAGCAGAGAGTGGGTGTCAATGGGCAATTTTCACAATGGAGAGAGGTGAAAAGCGGTGTGCCCCAAGGATCTGTCCTGGGACCGGTGCTTTTCAACCTCTTCATAAATGACCTGGAGACAGGGTTGAGCAGTGAAGTGGCTAAGTTTGCAGACGACACCAAACTTTTCCGAGTGGTAAAGACCAGAAGTGATTGTGAGGAGCTCCAGAAGGATCTCTCCAGACTGGCAGAATGGGCAGCAAAATGGCAGATGCGCTTCAATGTCAGTAAGTGTAAAGTCATGCACATTGGGGCAAAAAATCAAAACTTTAGATATAGGCTGATGGGTTCTGAGCTGTCTGTGACAGATCAGGAGAGAGATCTTGGGGTGGTGGTGGACAGGTCGATGAAAGTGTCGACCCAATGTGCGGCGGCAGTGAAGAAGGCCAATTCTATGCTTGGGATCATTAGGAAGGGTATTGAGAACAAAACGGCTAATATTATAATGCCGTTGTACAAATCGATGGTAAGGCCACACCTGGAGTATTGTGTCCAGTTCTGGTCGCCGCATCTCAAAAAAGACATAGTGGAAATGGAAAAGGTGCAAAAGAGAGCAACTAAGATGATTACGGGGCTGGGGCACCTTCCTTATGAGGAAAGGCTACGGCGTTTGGGCCTCTTCAGCCTAGAAAAGAGACGCTTGAGGGGGGACATGATTGAGACATACAAAATTATGCAGGGGATGGACAGAGTGGATAGGGAGATGCTCTTTACACTCTCACATAATACCAGAACCAGGGGACATCCACTAAAATTGAGTGTTGGGCGGGTTAGGACAGACAAAAGAAAATATTTCTTTACTCAGCGTGTGGTCGGTCTGTGGAACTCCTTGCCACAGGATGTGGTGCTGGCGTCTAGCCTAGACGCCTTTAAAAGGGGATTGGACGAGTTTCTGGAGGAAAAATCCATTATGGGGTACAAGCCATGATGTGTATGCGCAACCTCCTGATTTTAGGAATGGGTTAAGTCAGAATGCCAGATGTAGGGGAGAGCACCAGGACGAGGTCTCTTGTTATCTGGTGTGCTCCCTGGGGCATTTGGTGGGCCGCTGTGAGATACAGGAAGCTGGACTAGATGGGCCTATGGCCTGATCCAGTGGGGCTGTTCTTATGTTCTTATGTTCTTATGCTGTATGATAGAATTCCTTATCTGGAAAACTATAACCTTCTACAGTTCATATATAACATTGTGACTGCTGGTTTTTGGGAAGGCCTACATAGGGTTTGACTAGATGACCTCCAAGGTCCCTTCTAATTCTGCCTTCCTATTATTTTACTCATCAAAAAGTGGACTCAAAGTGGATTTTAAATGGCATGGTTCAATTTATTGGCTAGTTAAATATTACTGCTGTTATTACATGGGGCAGCTGTTATCACTCATGGCCCAATCCTTTCCATGCCTTACACTGACAGAATTTGAGATCCTTCTGCTAAGACTGGGCCCACTGACAATAGGTTGCTGTCAGTGGAGTGGGAGCTGGTAAGCTCCACACTGGTAGCAGTGGGCTGCTGAATCTCTGCTAGAACAGGTAAGTTGGAGGTGGGAGTGGGTTGAGGGAAGATCAGGGCAGGGAGCAGGCCAGATCCGGAGTGGCTTGGGGGCAAGAAGATCTTCACTGCAGCCATACATGACAAGATCCTATAACCCCACTGCGGCCCAGATCCACCCCCAAGAGTGTCCTTGGGCTTATGCCAGCAAAGGAGCTGGCATAGGTCCAAGGAGAACCACTGGTGATCAGGTTGCCTATGGAGTGGGGCATGCCTGGGGCATTTGGTGGGCCGCTGTGAGATACAGGAAGCTGGACTAGATGGGCCTATGGCCTGATCCAGTGGGGCTGTTCTTATGTTCTTATGAGTGGTAAATTAAAAAAACAAAAACACTTACCTCCCCTGAGGCAGACCAGGATTGAGAAGGATCTAAGGAGCATCCCTTAAAAACCGATATGCAGACTAGTACTCTGAAACTCTATCTCCCTCTGAAGGCTTCATCTAACCATCAGGAATAATAGCCATTGATAGATCAATATACCACAAATGTGTCTAATCCTCTTTTAAAGCCATATAATCAAGTTAAATTACCATACATATTTTTGCGATAGGTGGCCATGAATTGCCTTGGGTGAAAATGTACTTTTAAAAAACCTGCCCAGTATCTATTGCTGGTTTCATTATGTGACTCTAGCTTATGAGGAGAGAGAAAAAACTCTCTATGGCTATGCCGATAGTAAACAGAGAGAGTTCTAAAATATCTTTTGTTTCATTCTTGCATTCCTAGTTTAGATGGATTGAATTACATAAAAAGTATGTCGCGAAAACTTGCCTCTAGCCCTAATTAATACAGGCCTCCTTTTATATCCAACTGTTGCTATGCCTGTACAAACATGTCCATCGGTGACAAATGATTAATTTAAAACAGCATGGGTTAAGAGCAGCTGAGATCACAAGGGGGTGATGGAAGCGATAACAACACAAAGCACAGAAATAAAAGCTAAGTTCCAGTTATGGAGAGAAAGGACCTCTCCCCTGACCAATTTCCTACTGTAGAAAACAAGATCCCAGCTCAGAAAAGGGCGTTTAGGAGACAATTAGTGAATGCTCTACTCCTTCAGGGCAACTAGCCAGGTTTTAGCTGGGAGAAATCCTTTGGAGAATTTAATCAAGGAACCTGTTTGGAAGACTTAATGATCCCGGTAAGATTCTGTTTAAAAGTGTGTTTTTCGAGATGGCAAGATCTCGATACACAAGAAGCTTGACTTTGTAACAACTAAGCATTTTAGGGGGAACTATGCTACATCGAAAGGATTTTCTCCAAAGAAAAATAATTGTGGAAGCATCCAAGAGCAAGTAAACTATTTTAAGGATTGTATCTTGAAGAAGCCTATTGTTATTTCATACTCGGTCTGCCCGGTGCTGTAGAAAGTTCAGAACAGTCCTTGTAGCATCCATTTCCTATAAAAGACTTGTACAGGTCCAGCCTATTTATACACAGATTTTTTATACATGGATTTGACTCAACACGAATGGCCACTGCAAATGGGAAGGAATGTGCTGACCCCTGGAGAAGGGGAAAAATGCATCCCTTTAAAATCAGTTTAAAAAACTGAACAGTCCTTTAACAATAGCCTCCTTAATGAGAGAGAGAGGGCAGCTGACTGACAATCCATCAATCCTTCTCTCTCCAGGTGAACCCTACAAGACAGGGTTTCTGTCTGTGTATAATAAGCGGGCAGCCCAATCCTATCCCGGGGCAGTGCTGGCAGCCTGCACACTGCCCCTGCAACAGCTGTCACAAAAGAGCGCATCTCACTGCCAGTGGGCAACATGCAGCAGTGGCGGAGAGGCCTGTGCCAGTTGACGCTGGGCCTCCACACTGGTGGGACATCAGAGAAGAGCACTCAGCAGTAAATATCCCTGCTGCTTTGCAGGGAGGAATTTTGGGGTGGGAGGAGGATGGCGGAAGACAAGAAGGGGGGTCAAAACCCTTGACTTCCGAAGGGGCGGACTTCCCTCAAATGAGGAGGCTGGTTAGAAGGAGGTTGAAAGGGAGGGTAAAAAGAGTCCAGTCTCTCCAGAGTGCATGGAGGCTGCTTAAAACAACAGTAATAGAGGCCCAGCAGAGGTGTATACCGCAAAGAAAGAAGGGTTCCACTAAATCCAGGAGAGTGCCCGCATGGCTAACCAGCCAAGTTAGAGAGGCTGTGAAGGGCAAGGAAGCTTCCTTCCATAAATGGAAGTCTTGCCCTAATGAAGAGAATAAAAAGGAACATAAACTGTGGCAAAAGAAATGTAAGAAGGTGATAGGGGAGGCCAAGCGAGACTATGAGGAACGCATGGCCAGCAACATTAAGGGGAATTATAAAAGCTTCTTCAAATATGTTAGAAGCAGGAAACCCGCCAGAGAAGCGGTTGGCCCTCTGGATGGTGAGGGAGGGAAAGGGGAGATAAAAGGAGACTTAGAGATGGCAGAGAAATTAAATGAGTTCTTTGCATCTGTCTTCACGGCAGAAGACCTCGGGCAGATACCGCTGCCCGAACGGCCCCTCCTAACCGAGGAGTTAAGTCAGATAGAGGTTAAAAGAGAAGATGTTTCAGACCTCATTGATAAATTAAAGATCAATAAGTCACCGGGCCCTGATGGCATACACCCAAGGGTTATTAAGGAATTGAAGAATGAAGTTGCAGATCTCTTGACTAAGGTATGCAACTTGTCCCTCAAAACGGCCACGGTACCAGAAGATTGGAGGATAGCAAATGTCACGCCTATTTTTAAAAAGGGAAAGAGGGGGGACCCGGGAAACTATAGGCCGGTCAGCCTAACATCTATACCGGGTAAGATGGTGGAATGCCTCATCAAAGATAGGATCTCAAAACACATAGACGAACAGGCCTTGCTGAGGGAGAGTCAGCATGGCTTCTGTAAGGGTAAGTCTTGCCTCACAAACCTTATAGAATTCTTTGAAAAGGTCAACAGGCATGTGGATGCGGGAGAACCCGTGGACATTATATATCTGGACTTTCAGAAGGCGTTTGACACGGTCCCTCACCAAAGGCTACTGAAAAAACTCCACAGTCAGGGAATTAGAGGACAGGTCCTCTCCTGGATTGAGAACTGGTTGGAGGCCAGGAAGCAGAGAGTGGGTGTCAATGGGCAATTTTCACAATGGAGAGAGGTGAAAAGCGGTGTGCTCCAAGGATCTGTCCTGGGACCGGTGCTTTTCAACCTCTTCATAAATGACCTGGAGACAGGGTTGAGCAGTGAAGTGGCTAAGTTTGCAGATGACACCAAACTTTTCCGAGTGGTAAAGACCAGAAGTGATTGTGAGGAGCTCCAGAAGGATCTCTCCAGACTGGCAGAATGGGCAGCAAAATGGCAGATGCGCTTCAATGTCAGTAAGTGTAAAGTCATGCACATTGGGGCAAAAAATCAAAACTTTAGATATAGGCTGATGGGTTCTGAGCTGTCTGTGACAGATCAGGAGAGAGATCTTGGGGTGGTGGTGGACAGGTCGATGAAAGTGTCGACCCAATGTGCGGCGGCAGTGAAGAAGGCCAATTCTATGCTTGGGATCATTAGGAAGGGTATTGAGAACAAAACGGTTAGTATTATAATGCCGTTGTACAAATCTATGGTAAGGCCACACCTGGAGTATTGTGTCCAGTTCTGGTCGCCGCATCTCAAAAAAGACATAGTGGAAATGGAAAAGGTGCAAAAGAGAGCGACTAAGATGATTACGGGGCTGGGGCACCTTCCTTATGAGGAAAGGCTACGGCGTTTGGGCCTCTTCAGCCTAGAAAAGAGACGCTTGAGGGGGGACATGATTGAGACATACAAAATTATGCAGGGGATGGACAGAGTGGATAGGGAGATGCTCTTTACACTCTCACATAATACCAGAACCAGGGGACATCCACTAAAATTGAGTGTTGGGCGGGTTAGGACAGACAAAAGAAAATATTTCTTTACTCAGCGCGTGGTCGGTCTGTGGAACTCCTTGCCACAGGATGTGGTGCTGGCGTCTAGCCTAGACGCCTTTAAAAGGGGATTGGACGAGTTTCTGGAGGAAAAATCCATTATGGGGTACAAGCCATGATGTGTATGCGCAACCTCCTGATTTTAGGAATGGGTTAAGTCAGAATGCCAGATGTAGGGGAGAGCACCAGGATGAGGTCTCTTGTTATCTGGTGTGCTCCCTGGGGCATTTGGTGGGCCGCTGTGAGATACAGGAAGCTGGACTAGATGGGCCTATGGCCTGATCCAGTGGGGCTGTTCTTATGTTCTTATGGGGGCAAAACTTAGTGGGGGGAGGTGATGCTGGAGGGTGATTCAGCCTGAGAGGGGGTCAAATTTGTGGCAGAGGCTGCTGCTGAATCCTATCTCCACTTCTCAAGCTGTGGAGCCCAACACAGGTCTCTAGTTCTGCGCCAGCTAACTAGCTGGCACAGATCCAAGCAGACCCATTGGGGTCACTGGAATTCTACACAGGGTAGGGGAACTTATGTTCCCTTACCCGGAGCTCTGGCTGCTGCTCTGGCCCCGCAGGATACAGCAGTGGCCATTTCGGCTCTAAGGATTGGGGTCTAAGTGCAGACAACTGATAAATGTGTGGAGAGCAGGAGCAGATCAACAGCCTGGTCCCTCCGTGTATATTTTCATTGAATGTGAAGCACACTGAACACATAAGGCTCTGATGAAATAATGGCAGAGGGAAGAATTGAATTAGGAACTATACTTGTCTCAAGGCTCACATCCGAAGCCGTGACCTTGCACTAGCCCTCAGAATTAGTTATCAGGAGAAAAAGAAAAATTATTATTCCAATTACTAAACAGTTCCACTGTAAACCTGAATTCCTATGCGATGCAACCGAAACACAGAATATGTCACTTATTTCTTCAAAGCAATTGTAATTCAGGTATCTTTCTTGGATTCATTAGCATGTATGTTGCCTTTGAAACAATTTGCAAAAAGCAAAAGAAAACGGTTCTTGAGCACCATATGGTTCAAAAAATACTAACAAAGCAGAGTTTACCACTCTGCGTACAAATGCAGAATGCACACACATTCGAGCACAGTGAGCCATAACCTTCTGTCAGTAGGAAGAATGGTTCATTGTGTTCTATAGAAATTTCTGCATTGAAAGCAATGAGCCGCTATGGCTCCTTGTTTGTACCTGCGAGGATGGTGGCCTTGTACAAGGCCCTGTCTTTCTTGGCTTACTCATGCAAATAATAGTGATAACTTCAGGGGAACTTAGATATGAGCCTGGCCCTAGAAAGTGCTAGATCAAGACCTCAATCTGGGACTTACATGCAACAGAAACCTAGCAGATGCAGAAGCTTGCTATGGTATCTGTGAGCAAATCAAAATGAAATGACATAAGCATGCTTAACTGGATCAAACATCTGAGCTTCAGGTAATTTATACATTTGCACCTCCTCAGGAGGAACCCAGGCCAGTGCTCCCAGAAGCGCCGGCCTGCAGAGGCTGATGGAAGCCTCCACACTGGTGTCCTCCCATTGCCTTGCATCTGCTTGTTTGAGCCTGGGAGGGGGTTGAATTTGTGGCAGAGACTGCTGCTGAATCCTATCTCCACTTCTCAAGCTGTCAGCTCATCGGCTCGGATGAGCTGATGCAAGGATGAAAGGTAGGCGTGGGGCAGGTGGGGAGAAGGATGGAGGGAGGTATTCCTGGGCAGGGGGAGGGCGGCCCTGGGGATGGGCAGGCAGGGAGGGGGAGGTGGGGCTGGGATCCGGCAAAGCCCCAGCCCCCGTTCCCAGGAGAACGGAGTGGCTTGAAGAGGTGGTGCAAGTCTGAGGAGACCCATTGGGGCCAGCAGCCCTTACCCAGTGGTAAGGGGAAAAGTTTTCCCTTGATGGCTAAAGTTTTCCCTTGATGGCTCTGAAACTACGCTGGAACAGGCAAGCCAGGAGGTAAAGGCTGGGTAAGGGCTGCTGGCCCCAATGGGTCTCCTCGGACTTGCGCCACCTCTTCAAGCCGCTCTGTTCTCCCCGGGAATGGGGGTTGGGATCTGCAAATGAGCTGAAAATACAGAGCAGTTGCAGCACTGGTGGTCCCAGATTTATGTTGCAAGGCCATGTGATCAAACAGCGTAAGACCCACATCAGATTGGGCCAAAAGGTTCTTCATGTACTGAAGGCCACATCCTATATTACAGTTTCCAGTAGTGGAAGTTCTTAAGGAATCTCATCCAGTTAATCATAAGCTGGCAATATTTACACAACTGTCATTTCTCAGAAGAGCATGGGTGTTGCCAAGCTGTTCCTAAATTCTCAGCGTTCTGTACATTTGTCTCCTAAAAACTGTTTGAGTCATTCATATTCTCCATCTCAGCAGGAAAATACTCATGTGAGAAGCGAACCCGTGTACGAAGTTCTGCCATGGCTAAATTCGTAAAAAAAAAGTTCATGGCTATGGCCAGCCTCCTCATTATAAAGCCCTCAAAATGAAATTAATAGTAATCACTCTGGAGAAAATATACCTTACATAAAACCAACAGAATGAATTAACAATAAATTATGTGAAGGTGAAATGGCCCACATTAATTATCTCTATAAGTAAATTAATTAGTTGCCCTTGGGGAATCATCCTGAACCAAAGTGGTAGATCACAGTTTAGAAAGTGCGCATGCCAAGAAGGGAATAGTTCACCAATCAAGTCCCCAAACAAATCAATAGTTTATCACTAATTTGTGAAAGGCAATTATTAACAGCTACAGGGTAATTGCGCTATATCATCAAAGCTATATATTGGAACAAAAGGTCATTTCTATGGGCTCATGCCCAGGTGTAATCGCAACGAAACCTCACAGCAACATAAATTAATTGCAATAGGCTAGATGCATTATAATTCAGACTTCTAAATTGACATTACTATTAATTAATTAATTTACAGAAAAGGTGTCCTGTTAAAAATACTTGCAAGCCAACAATTATTTCCCAGGGTGCAAAGTGTCTTTCTTCCTAGCTATTTTTCTTGCTTGAAGTATTAAGCATTATCTAGAGAGAAAAGCGTGCAGATTTTTCTTAAGCAGTTCTAACTTTTTCTAACTATGGAAAATGAAACCGAGCCATATCGCATGGTTACTCATGAGTAGGCGAACTTGCCATAGCTTGTCGGAAAGGGCAGGCTGAGAGGAATCCAATGACACCAGAATGGTTCTATCCAATGAAAGCAGCCCCCCAAAAACACCCAAGAAAGAAGTCCCTCCCTCCAAGCAGACGAATGTATTGAACCCTATGGAAAATGAAAGTAAGCCACAGGGTTGCATTAACTCTTGAGTAAGCAAAGGTGCCTTGGCTCCTGGTCAAGGCTGGCAAAGGGCAATGCAGGGCTAGCTGCATGGTCCCCATCTGATGAAAGTGGAGCTCATCAAATGCTCCAGAAGGCAGCACCCCCCAAAGAATAAAACAGAGGCTTGAGTTGGTAAGGGGGCATTGGGGAGGGCTGAAAATCTCACTGATTTATTTGTGGGGGGTGTTATTGCAGGCAGCAACCCCTCCCCCCCGAAAGAATAAACCAGAGGCTTGAGTTGGTAAGGTGGGCACTGGGGGGAGGGGGCTGAAAATCTCACTGATTTGTGTGTGTGTGTGTGGGGGGGGTGTTATTGCAGGCAGCAACCCCCCAAAAGAATAAAACAGAGGCTTGAATTGGTAAGGTGGGCACTGCGGGGGGATGAAAATATCACTGATTTATTTGTGTGGGGGTGTTATTGCAGGCAGGCTACAGAGAAAACTCACTTGGTGAAACAGGGCTGACTTTCCCTTATTTATCTGTTTTTCTTTAATTTAATAATAAATAATAATAATAAAACTTTATTTTTATCCCGCCCTTCTCCCTAACGGGACCCAGGGTGGCTAACAACATATTAAAAAAAAAATTTTTAAAAACATTAATACAAGCAGATAAAAACATTTAAAAACACACTACAGAGGCCATAAAAACAGTAGTCAGATTAAAAGAGTAAAAGAGCAGATCACCCAGGAATCAAGCCTGTAAAACTAAAAGATGTATAAAAAAAGTTAAGAAGGCCAGAAATCAGAAGGCTTGTTTAAACAACAGTGTTTTCAGGCCTCGCCGAAAACTCTCAAGAGAGGGAGCCATTCTCAAGTCAAGGGGAAGGGAGTTCCATAATGTTGGTGCCACTACCGAGAAGGCCCTATTTCTTGCAGCCGCCCCCCGGAACCTCCTTGGGTGGCGGCACTTGCAAAAAGGCCTTCTCTGATGACCTGAGAGGACGAGCTGGATTGTACGGGAGTAGGCGGTCTCTAAGATATCCTGGCCCAGAGCAGTATAGGGCTTTAAAGGTCAAAACCAGCACCTTGAATTGGGACCGGAAACGAATGGGCAGCCAATGTAGCCCCCGGAGAAGCAGGCTGACAGAGTCAAACCGCCTAGCTCCAGTGACCACACGGGCCGCCGCATTCTGTACTAATTGTAGTTTCCAAACCGTCTTCAGGGGCAGCCCCACATAGAGCGCGTTACAGTAATCTAACCTCGATGTCACCGTGGCATGGATCACCGTGGCCAGGTCTGCACGATCCAAGTACGGTCGCAGCTGGCGCACCAGCCGAAGCTGAGCAAAGGCCCCCCAGCCACAGCCGCCACCTGGGAATCCAGGAGCAGCTGCGAGTCCAGGAGGACCCCAAATTTAATTATTTATAATTATTTTATTGTGCTTGATGATGTCACTTCCAGCCGTGACATCACTTCTGGTGGGTCCTGGACAGATTGTCATCCTAAAAAGTGGGTCCCACTGTTAAAAGTTTGAGAACCACTGCCTTAACTCAAAACAGGCCAATGAGACAACCGAGGGGGGTGACACCCTAGTGACCAAAATTCTGGAAATCGTGGCTTTTAGGAATAATACTGTCATGTTATATACCATTTGATGCAGAATTTCATCCATTGCTTGTTGGGAAATATTCACTGCATTTATTTTTCTGGCCAATATAATTATTCATTCCATGTCATGATGATTACTATCTCTGTCTCACCTACCTCACAGGGTTGTTGTGAGGACAAAATAAGGGGAGGAACGATGTACACCACCCTGAGCTGCTTAGAGGAAGGGTGGTATAAAAATGTGAATTAATTAATTAATCAATATAATTAATAATGAATTAATAATTATTAATAATGAATTAAGTCATATGGGGTGACAAAAATTTATGGGCCCCGGGTGTCAAATGCCCTAGCTACGCCTCTGCCCCCAGTAGTGGCACTTGACTTGTGAGGGTCCAGTGTCAGTGCTCTCTGTTCTTTGCGTGCCCTAAACGTACTTTGCAGCATGTTTACAGCACTGAGCTGGAGTTCAGTGCTGGCACTGAAAGGGTTCAGGAATGGGCCCTGAGGCATTTCACAGCTTTTTCTCACAACAAGCCTTTTCCGCATGATCAGTACACCAGCAGAAACGCTGTGGAATTACCCCTGATCATTCCTGATTTCTTTCTGTTTGCTTCTTCTGGAATTAAGCTGGACATTTATTTTGGAGATGTGTGATTAATCTACAGATGTTTGCTTCTGAGGCTCACAAAAATATAACCCCCAAAAGATGACCAATTGATGGGTTACATTTTCTTCACATCCGAGGGTTTTGACTAGCATCATGTTTTCATGTTTTTCTTCATTTTCTGCAATGGAACAGTTCAAATTTCCAATCTGAGCAGTTTATTCTTGTGTTTTAAAATGCAGTTTGCCCCTTAGTCAAGCACGTGAGGAGTTAAGACATATTTCCGCAGATCTTTCTGCTTCCAGGAGCTTTGCCTTGGAACTCCATGAGGCAACTTACAATATGAGTATGAAAGATACAGGGCATTGTCCACCACCTTCAGTGCAAGTAGTAACCCTTTTGGACATGCAGGATTCAAGCCCTTACAGTCACATGTATCCTAGGCCTTGATTTCAGTGCATATACATCAGAGATCAATTCTGCTTTCTGCTTCTTAACCATGTCAGATCTGTAACCTCAATCTGACATTCTATTTTCAATTTTTCCTCTCCTCCGCCTCCTTGGGTATAGTTTACTGAAAACAAAACAAAAATTGCTGTAAAGCAGGTTTCTGCACAATGGTTTTAGAAGCGTAAGCGCTGTAAGTGAATTGCTCCTTTGGTCTGTATTTTTTTTCCAGAGCATAGATGGAGCAGGTGTAGAGGAATTAATGAAGCAGCCAGCAAATTGCAAGGGTCATTGGTGTGTTGAAAGCTATAAATTAGCCAGATCTTTGGGGAAATTATGCTCTACCTCTGAGATGCTGTCATTTAGAAATTCAAGCCAAACCCTTGGGAAACAGCAGTTTAGCAGTCTGAAAAAATAAAAAAGAAAGAAAGAAATGATGTTGACATTCATTTGGTTTTTTTTTTTTTTTAATTTATTTACTTCTGAATCAAAGCTATCTGACTTATAGTGTTCAGGATACTTCCAATGAATTCTAGCTACTCATCCAAAGGTCAATTTGTATGTATTATGAAAGCCCTCTTTTCTTTGACTCTGCTTTTTTAAAGTTTTAAAATCGTTTGCAAAAGGCAGTCAAAACCACTGGAGATATGGTCAATTGCTGCTGATGGAAGGGTATTGATTTATATAAAAGCACAATGAAGGTCATTTTGAAAGCCATGATTTGGAGAGATTTCAGGTGGCAGGGTAAAAAAAACCTAAAATACTATGTGGTTTCTGAAAATATATATATTTTCAAAAAGCAACAGTTGTGACAGTTTACTTTCACTAGAACAATGGTATTCCTGCTTTTCCTAGATCAGTGTTTCTCAAACTGTGGGTCGGGAACCACTAGGTGGTGTCATGAGCAAATTTCAGGTGGGTCCCCATTCATTTCAATATTTTATTTTTAATATATTAGACTTGATGCTACCATGGCATGTGACTGCACTGGGGAAATGTTACAGACCTATACTTTTAACAAGCTACTCTGTATATTCTTTGAACAATGATAGTAAATGGGACTTACTTTTGGGTAAGTGTGGGTAGGATTGCAGCCTAGGATTGTCAAAAATTTTCCTGCTTGATGATGTCACTTCTGGTCATGACATCACTTCTGGTGGGTCCTGGCAGATTTTCATTTTAAAAAGTGGGTCCCAGTGCTAAATGTGTGAGAACCGCTGTCCTAGATGCTTGTAGGGTCCCTTTAGGGAGAAGGGCAGGATATAAATAAAGTTTATTATTATTATTATTATTATTGTTGTTGTTGTTGTTGTTGTTGTTGTTGTTGTTGTTGTTGTTGTTGTAGCATTCCCCTCCTCTCACTCTGCTGTCGCAGAGAAAATGTTCTTTCCATGTGATTGGATACTTTGAGGAGTGGGCAGCGCTTAATAATAATAATAATAATAATAATAATAACAACAACAGCAACAGCAACAACAACAACAACTTTAAACAACAACAACTTTATTTTTACTTCGCCTTTTTCCCTGAAGGGACTCCAGGTGGCTTACAACAGGTTAAAACAGATTAAAAACATACTTTAAAAGACAGATAAAAGCATAGATCTTGGAAGCTAAGCAGGGTCAGGCTGGTTAGTACTTGGATGGGAGACCGCTTGGGAATGCTGGGTGCTGTAGGCTTATACCATAGTCTTTCCAGACTGAAGGTTGCCAACCAAAAGCATATAACAGCCATTACTATGGATGTGGATGACCCCTGGTTCTTGTGTGAGAAGGAAAAGAGCATCTTTCTACCCCCTCTATGACTCAATCATGTCCCCTCTCAGGCACCTTTTTTCTAGATTAAAGAGCACCAAACACTGTAGCCTTTCCTCATAAGGGAGGAACCCCAGACCACTAATTATTTTGTTTGCTCTATTCTGCACCTTTTCCAGTTCCAGTCTATACTTTTTGAGATGTGGCAACCAGAACTGGATGCAGTACTGAAGATGTGGACTTTCTATCCATTTATACAATGGCATTATAATATTAACTGGTTTTTTTTCCCCCTCAATCCTTTTTTTACCTGATCCTGAGCATAGAACTGGCCTCCTTCACAGCTGTTGCACACTTTCATCAAGCTGTCCACCAGCACCCCAAGATCTCTCTTCTGATCTGTCAGAGTCAGTCCAGAACCCATCAGTGTACATGTGAAATTTTCTTTAGGAAACAAAGGTGGGCGTGTTTAAAAGCATAATGTCGTATCTGTTAATAACTCACTCCCATTTATTTTTGTTTGGCAGATTTTGGACACAATTAATAGTGAAAAAGTGGGAGAGCAGTACATCTAACCTAGAAGGCACATATTTTCACTGGAGTGTTTTATTGTGTAAAACAACCCCTTTGCTCCTGCATAGCTCCTATTCATTCACTGAAGTGTGCACAGGAGAATTTATTTTTGAACTGCTCTTCAGGATAATTAGTAGTGCTGAGAAAACTCCCTTTGGGTCAACTCAGCATTGAGAAAGAAAAAAAAAAGTTTATTTTCTGAGCATTCTTCCAGCTGGTCATGTTGGAAATGGTATGCTGATGGTGCTGAACGCATGCACATTTTTGGACTGCCCTCTGGGAAAGTGTAATTTGGTTTCATCTTCCCTTTAAAAGATCATCACTATGAATTTTAATCCCACCATCATAACCGCCAAATTAACTTGAGAATAGGAGAAGATTAAAATTAAATAATGTCTGCACATGAACCTAAAAAGCTGGGTATACAGCCACACCACATTGCAAGCAGTGACCTATTTGCTGGGTTCCACCTCTGCACGAGTCAGGACAAATCATAATAGCACCTGATTGGATCGCGCTGGGGGTTGTCTTACATTGGTGTTTTCTTACCCTGGACTGCTGATCTTCACCATTTTGGGGTCATGCTGTACTCATTGCATCCACCCTCAAGATAGTCTGACCTTCGCTCATCAGCTTTGGAACTGGGTAGGAATTTTTTGCTTTTACCTGATTGGTTGTTGGCAAGGGGTTTTTACCTACCCTGGACTGTCTTCCATGGGTGTACTTTAGCCAGTTGGTCACTTCTACCAGGCATATGTGGGACTGGGACTAGGAGCAGAGACTAGAGTGAATCCTAAGGTATGTAAGGACCAGAGGGGAACCCAGTACCTGCATCCAGAGGATCAGGGATACTGACTTGCAACCCTGACAAGCCTGAATTGCAAAGTTCATCCTAAAACCTTTCCAGCTTGGATGAGTGGAGTAATTTGGCTGCCTTGTTCCCTTTTCTGGAAGTGGGCAAGCCAATCTCTGGTTGGGGTCAAGGCATTATGCCCAATTGGGGAAGTGAACAATTGCTTTTCACTCCCTCAGGGTAGGTGGCTGTACTAAATGGGGGGGGGGGAGGAACTCTGTAGTTCAGGATCTACTGCCGAATTTGAATTGTATTCTTTAAGCAATAAAGTGGCCTGGTTATTCCAACAATGCCGTGTGTAGTTTGTAGTGGGTTCCCCAGCAACAAGTATACGGTATACTTGTATATAGCTGCCTTGAGTCCCTTCGGGGAGAAAGGCAGGGTAAAAATAAAGTTATTATTTTATATGGTCTGCCAAAATTAGCCACATGTACAGATAATCTTTTTAACATTTTGATCAAGAGAAGGCCTTCTGTACAAAATGGAGCTTGATTCATAATCAACTGAGCATTACAAACTGGACAAATTTGTGTAGTGGACCAGAAAAATTGTTAAAGATATTGCTCATCTTCATAATTCCTTTTCTTGATTTATGAACCTTTGGGGGCACACAATGCTCACCTCAAGTACAAGGTGAATGACATTTATAGAATATGTCTGTTTTCAGAACACAGTATCATATGTTGCCAACATCTTATTTATCTTCACTTCTTCTCTATGAACAGGCCAATTAAATGTTTAGATATTCTTAAAAGTAAATAACAGTTTTCTTTTCTTTTTCCCTCTACTCCTAGCCTCTTTTCTCAACGCAAAACTGAATTAATTCAAAAATTGCCATATAAAATGGAGGTGGGTAGGGAGAGAGAGAATGGGCCCTTTCCTAGCTGTATTGTATTCCTCTGCTGTTTAACTCAAAATGAACTTCAAGATGTTTCAATGTAATAGTAAAGATTATTCTTTATTTTCAAAGAATATAAAACAAGATTGCATGAATGGTCTATTGTTGTAAGAGGGACTATTAATGTATTTTTTTAATGGTGGCTCAATTATAAGAAATGACAGGCTCTCCCTGTCTTTGAATGATAGCAACAATTCAACTGGAATCTAAAGGTGCAATCTTGTCATCAGTTATGCATGGATAAATACCATTATCTTTAACTGGGCATATACACAAAAGATTATGTATAGAATATTATGCCTAACAAAAAAAAACTTGGGATAACTATTTTGGTTTCAATCATTTATACCCCACTTTTGCATCAACATCCAAAGTGGTTTCCAGCAATCAATTTTGAAAAGCACAAATGTAATGAGAAATACAATAAAAATGGAAGAAAAGCAACTGACTATATCACAGAAGCCCACGAACTGTCAGTAAATATTCACAGCTAAACTCAGTAAATATTTGCTGACAGAAGCAATGTGTCAAGGAGAACCAGACAGATCTCATAGATCTGGTAACTTAACATCTCGAGCACTGCTTTTGAGAAGGTCCTTTCCTATCTGCATACCAACCACATTTCAGAATTGGTGGTACATGCTAAAGAATCTCTCTAACAGCCCAATTCTATCCCCAAGACACACCAGTGTATCTCCACATATGCCAGCACATCAACAGCCCTGCCAGCATAAAAATCCGCCCACTGGTAGTTACAACTGCCCCACTTCATAACTCCCCTTCAGACATGCTCTAAATGCTAGAAAAATGCAATGCTTATTTTTAAGACTCTCCCAATATTTTCTCCCACCATCCTTGACTTTGCAATCTGTGATTGATCCTGTAATCTTTGCTCTTCCTATCTTCATTGAACTTGGACCATAATAACGAAGGCCAAAGATGGAGACCACAGGTCATACTTTTGCCATTACTGAGTTACTTTCTACTCCTTGATGTACACAAATCCAAAATATGACTGAGTGAGGAGTCAAAAGAATTATGAATATATCTTCCATTATTTGTATGTCAGACACTGTCCTGTATTTAATGCAATATACTATGAATGTAAATAAAAAACAAAATCAAGCCATTAAAAAAATTGTCAGCATGATTGCCTTTGAATAATGTGTAATTTGAATGAGGGTGTCCATGTCTAGTGCTGAAGTCACAATCAGGAATGACCAGTAGTAGTAGATTAACAAGTAAGGTTGCTATCGCGCCTCTGTGGTGCACTAGCAAAGATTGCCATGCCTGCACCACCTATCAGCCGGTAGCAGGGCTTTGCTGCCAGCTGATTGGCTGGCTGGCCTTAGGGGGCAGGACAACTGGGCTAGTGCTAGCGCGCAGGTGCTAGACTCTGGCGTACCTGCCTGTTCTGCTACCCCAGGGCCATGCCTCCAGATGCCACCCCTCCCACCTGACCCGGAAGTAATTGCGGTGATGTGACCACAATTACTTCCATGCTCGCTGTGCCCCAGCCCAACCATCTGGGAAGAGGCAGCAGGGTGCAGCTTCTTGTGGCCACTCCCTACTGCCCTGGACAGCCCAGCCTGTCTGCCTCTGGGTTCGGACAGCCTCAGCTTGGCTGTGCCAGCACCATGGCTGTTGTGAGCATGCTCAGCAAGTGCAGGGTAGGAGAAGAGGGGGTAGCTTCAATGGGCGCGGGGCACAAACTGTGTGTGGGGATGTTTAGCTACCAAATTCAGCATTGGGAATGGCCCCATGTACCTAGCCTCAGGTACGCCAGTGTAATATATTAGAATTGTACTTGCTTTGATACACTATGGTGACACTTGGTTTCTTTGGCCATTTCCTATCATCTGAAGATGTGTAGCCCCCCTCTCCAGTTCCATCACACATAGCTAGCAAAGCACACCAAGAAATGATTCTGGATGGGAGGCATACCCCCCCTGCACATCAGAAGACACACCCAGTCACTCCAATATTTGTGCCTCTAGAAGCCTGCTTCCATGCACAGATGTTCCTTAATGGATGGGGGGAATCACAGAACTTAACGAAAAAGCACTTGAAAACACAGGAAAAATTCATGTTTCAAGCAACATTTTTGAAGTGTTAACCTCTTGCAAATGTCATCCGTTCAATATTTGCAAATGTAAAATAAAATAGTAGGGAAGGAATGCAAATACATTCAAAGGATTGGAACAGAAATGATTTAATTGACAGTGCTCCCAAGCTGCTGTTATATAAACTGGATGTGAGCGTTTTGTTCCACAGTATGCAAACAAAAGGGACAGAAAAACAAACCAAAGAAACAGTTTAGTGGTGCAAACTGTGCAGCTGCATGTTTGATTGCCTGGCAAGAACTGGGAGTTTTCTGCACTGACGCATGGAGGATTGTTTGCACGTGCATGGCTTTTGCTCACTGGGAACGCACAGCCTGACCGACTAGCTCTTTTGGTGAATGTTTGTGGCAGCTCTTGTGAGATTTATACCAAGAAACATCATGCAGGGTCACCTCATCCTAGGTACAAAACCAACATCTTCAACAGCTCGTCAGTAAGATATATGGAAATATTTAGTGAACCTTTAGCAAGGTTGTGGACATGATTTTGCTTTGCCTGCCATAGTTGCTTTCCTAGTAGTTCTGCTTTCCAGATTGTGACAAAGGAGTGTAATCATAAAATGTATGCAAGGGAAGAACTTTTGGCAGCGGCCCGGCTGCACAGAACTGCAGGTTCTGTTTTGCGACTGCTGTAAAGCACACTGTACAGCATACTGTGCCATTGGAATGTGAGTTCTGGTGCCACATGGACCCACAGAGTCAATTTTTTCAATCCTATTTTTCATGATTTTCCAGTCGGCTAGTTAATACAGAGCTTGCGTACTCAGTACACTTCTGTACTGCAGCGAGTCATGGACTCTTCACTCACAACAGGAGAGGAAACTGAATGCTTTCCACATGCACTGCCTCCTACGCATCCTCGGCATCACCTGGCAGGACAAAGTTCCAAACAACACAATCCTGAAATGTGCTGGAATCCCTAGCATGTATGCACTGCTGAAACAGAGATGCCTGCATTGGCTCGGTCATGTCGTGAGAATGGATGATGGCCGGATCCCAAAGGATCTCCTCTATGGAGAACTCGTGCAAGGAAAGCGCCCTACAGGTAGACCACAGCTGTGATACAAGGACATCTGCAAGAGGGTTCTGAAGGCCTTAGGAGTGGACCTCAACAAGTGGGAAACCCTGGCCTCTGAGCGGCCCGCTTGGAGACAGGCTGTGCAGCATGGCCTTTCCCAGTTTGAAGAGACACTTTGCCAACAGTCTGAGGCTAAGAGGCAAAGAAGGAAGGCCCATAGCCAGGGAGACAGACCAGGGACAGACTGCACTTGCTCCCAGTGTGGAAGGGATTGTCACTCCTGAATTGGCCTTTTCAGCCACACTAGACGCTGTTCCAGAACCACCATTCAGAACGCGATACCATAGTCTTTCGAGACTGAAGGTTGCTTACTAGTTAATACAAAATATTTAAATAAGAGAGGGCCTAGTCACTGGCTGTATCTTGATTATCTAAGGAATTCCCTACCAAGAGAGGTTCGCCATGCCCTTCTCAGTTGACCTTCCACCATCAGGTGAAAACACTTTAAACAACCAGGTGTCCTAGACGACTTTTAGTTCTCCAAAGCATTGTTGTTTTAGGGCCCAGTCCTATCCAACTTTCCAGAGCTGCAATGCATCCCCGAAGTAAGAGAACAAATGTTCCCTTACCTTCAGGTGGCCTCCGTGACTGCCACCCCACTGCAGGGTGCAGTGCTCACCCCCTTAGCATGGCTAAAGGAAGGGCACCAGAAAGGACCGTTAGCGCCTTCAGCGCTAGCGGTGATTACCACACCCCCACCCTGATGCTTACAGGCTGGGGGCTTGCTTCTATTGGCCCGCCCGTTGTGCAGGGCGGGACCAAGAGGCTGGGGTGGGGCAGCTGCTCGACCCAGCCTCAGTCCGGGAGCAAGCGGTGATGCGTTAGGACGCAGATCACCCGGCTCTGGACCTTGCCTGCTGCTCTCCGCCTGCCCGGCACATCTGGGCCAGGGATCAGCGGGCGCCTTTCCGCTCGCTGAGGGCACCGGGGGATACCCGGGCGGGCGCTTGCAGGTGTCCGGCACTGGGGAGGCTCGCCCCTTCGCCTGCGCCTGGTTTGGTGCCGTGGGCGTGCAGCGCTCCTGCTGTTCCTGCAGCTGCGGGGCTCCGTGGCCGGGCTCGGGTGGGAGTCGCGCTTCCCCACTTCTCGGGGGCCGCCGGCGGTGGTGTCGATCCCCCGCGGGGGGATTGCGGCAGGCGCGGGGCAGCGCGCGCCTCCTTCGGGGGTGCGCATGCCCTTGCGCTGCAAGCGGCTTACCCGCTAGCAGCCTTTTCGGCTGATTAGGGCGCCTCTGTGTCCACCGCAGGCCACGGCTGGGGGTGCCTGTGGGGCCCCGCAGCGCATTTTTCCCGCCTAGTGGGGACGTGCGCAATAACGCTTGAGCGCCATCTTCTTTGCCCGCTACTTTTTTATAATGCTCAGGCGACATCTTGCGGACAGCCCGCCATTTTAGCTGCACGGGGTTTGGGCTCTGCGGGCAGGGGGGTTTGCTGGCCAGCTGCTGCTGCCCCCTGGTGGGGGTTTCTTTAGCCCCCCCCTGTTTTTCCCTCTCGCTGGAAGTGCCCCCCCACACACATTTAAAAAAAAAAAAAAAGTATTCCCTTAAGAGCTTTAGTGGGAGGGCATTGGGTTTAGACCATTGGTTGCCTGGGAAGGGGCATTAGGGACCCAATAAAAAAAAATTAAAATAAAAAATAATAATTAAAAAAATAAATTAATAAATAAATAAAAATAAATTAATAAATAATAATAATAATTATTATTATTATTATATATACATCTCTTCCCTTGCAGTGCTGCGAAGGTAAGCACTCATCATGCCTAAGCGCCCTCAAAAGCGTTGCGGCAAGGCTTCAAAGTGCTCACCTCCCACACCTGTAGAGTCTTCTTCGTCAGATGACGAAGGAAGGGATCTAGGCGAGCTCAAGGCATTAGTAGCCCGCCTTGAGGCTCGCCAGAAGGAAAAGGCCATGCGTAGGGCGGGCAAAGGCGATGGGGGTGGGGCTTCAGGAGTCGGGGGATCTCGACGCAGTTTCGACCACCCAGGACGTGGTTCCCGCCTTAACACTATCTTGTTTTCCACTAAAAAAGGTAGAGTCACGGCGGCCCAGAGGGTCTCGGACGAGGAGTCGTCGGTGGCCTCCGGGGTTCCAGCGGCTGCTGACACTGAGACATCGGCCCGGGGCAAGGCAACGGCAGCCAAGGGGTGTGCAGGTGAGATAAAAGGGCCAGAACACAATCCATTTACGCCGGTTTGGGGTGCAGAAGGTGGGGCACCTGACCACCCTAATGTACAGGCGTTTAACTATCCTTTTGGGAGTTTTTGGTTGCCTTCCCAGGCGCTGTTGCCTTATGGCAGTCCTGCTTCCCTCTGGACCCCCGGGTCTTCTGGCTTTGCTGGTCCGGTTGCCCAGCATGCCGGAACTCCTAGCGTGCCTTTTAATGCTCCCTTTACACCAGGCCAAGCGCTTCCCCTTGCTCTAGGGCAGCAGTTGGCACCTCAGGGGCCCAGATCCTTTCAGGCCTGGTGGCTGAACCCAGTGAGCACTCCCGGATTTCTTATGGCGATATTGCCTTGCCGCTGGGTGGGCACTTGGCCCTTTCAGTCAAGGAGCGAATTTGGCGGGGGGAGTTTGTTGATATCTTCAGTCTGTTACAGGTGGAGCCAGAGCCTGCCCCGAGGCTGGGTGAGCCCCTTAGGGACCAGGAATTAGTAAGGCGTAGGAAAATTGACAAGAACTTGACAAACTGGCTAAATGACTTCATAATTTATGCCTCAATCGTCCTTCAAATGTATCCTAACAAGGCGCCTTCACTTTTCAGGTACCTTGACATTATCCATAAGGCATTTCATGATTATTCAGGCCCTGCCTGGTGTTCCTATGATGAGCACTTTCACCTTAGATCCTCCCACGATCCCTCGCTAGACTGGCGTGTCCCACAGTGGAAGCTTTGGGCGCAGTTAGTCATCCCTTCGAGACCCACGACGGGTGACCGGTCAGACAGTGGTGACCTGATCGCTAGGAACCGGTCTGAGCCAACCCGAGCACCTCAGGGTGCGCAGGGGGTTCAATACCCACGCACCTGTTACGAATTCAATGCCGTGGGCCACTGCAGCCGGCCAAACTGTTCCTTCTCCCATTTGTGTGTCCAATGTGGGGCCAAGCACGCAGTGTCCAGTTCCCCAAGCTCGGCTGGGCTAGGTCCCGTGGCAGAGGTCAGGCCGGGGGCGGGCCAAGAGGCAGTGCCCCTCCTGATGCCCCTTCAAAGGGGCCCAACCCCAATTAGGCTTTCCATCCTTGGCCAGCTGTTGGATCGTTATCCCAACTGGTTGATGGCCCGATATCTTTGGGAAGGTTTTTCCAATGGTTTCCGGATTCCTGCACCCCCTCCATCTCAGCCCACCTGGGCCAAGAATCTTCACTCAGTTTGGGGGATGGAAGAGGTGGTTAGGAAAAAGATTACCAAGGAAGTCACTGCGGGCCGTGTAGCCGGCCCGTTTTCGGCACCACCATTTCCCAACTTTCAAGTTTCTCCCTTAGGTCTTGTGCCCAAAAAAGCCCCAGGTGAATTTAGGTTAATCCATCATTTATCGTACCCCAAAGGCCTGTCGGTGAACGATAGGATCCCGCATGACCTTTGTTCAGTCAAGTACACGTCCCTCGACCAGCCTGTTGCCTTAGTGCGAGCCTGCAGCCCCGCTGCCCTTATGGCGAAGGCAGACATTCAGTCAGCTTTCCGCCTATTGCCGGTTCATCCCAACGATTTCTGCCTGTTGGGTTTTTATTTTGAAGGGGCGTATTATGTTGACCGGGCATTGCCTATGGGCTGCTCTATCTCCTGTGCTGCCTTCGAAAGTTTTGGTTCATTCTTGGAGTGGGCAGTTCATGACAGGGCACGCCCGGTTTACTCCACCCGCTATCTGGATGATTTTTTGTTTATAGGCCCGCAAGACACCACCATCTGTCCGGATGGCTTGGCTGTTTTTGTCGAGCTGTGTACGGAACTCGGGGTTCCCTTAGCCCATGAGAAAACCGAGGGTCCCACCACTTGCCTTACTTTTTTGGGGGTGGAGCTCGACTCTGTCCTGCAGCAGAGCCGTCTCCCCCTCGCCAAACTGGTTAAGCTCCGTGATTTGCTGGACGCCACTTGTGCGGCCCGCAAGATCACGTTGTGGGACCTCCAAGTATTAATTGGTCATTTAAATTTTGCTTGCCATGTCATCGCCCCGGGCAGGGCCTTCCTCCGGCGTCTGTGCGATGCCACGAGGGGCTTGCGACATCCGCGTCACAGAACGCGTATTACGGCCCCCATGCACGCGGATATGGGCATGTGGTCTGACTTCATGCGACATTTCAACGGTGTCTCATTTTGGAGAAGCCAGAAGTTGCTGGAGGCAGAACTACAGGTTCATTCTGACGCCGCAGGGGGTTTAGGCTTCGGCCTTTATTTTAGGGGGCGCTGGTGCTCCGTCGTCTGGCCGCCTTCCTGGACGGCAGCGGGGGTCACCAAGGACTTGACCTTTTTGGAATTATTCCCGATAGTGGTGGCAATTTTTATTTGGGCTGACACTTTTCGAGACTCGGCTATTTTGTTCTAGTGCGATAATCTCTCTGTAGTGCACGTCATTAATCGGCAGACTTCCAAATCGGGCAGGGTCATGCGCCTGGTTCGGGTGTTTGTTCGACAGTGCCTCTTGATTAATGCAATCTTTACTGCTAGGCATGTGCCGGGGCTTGATAATGGTATTGCCGACTCCCTCTCTCATTTGCAGGGGGAGTGTTTTCGGCAGTTGGCCCCGGAGGCGGCGCAGGACCCAGATCCCATGCCCAGCTGGCTGTGGAACCTTGGTTCGTCCGAGCCCAAGGGGCCATTTGGGCATCTCTAGCTCCTTCCAGTCGGGCTAGTTACCGCAGTAAGGCACAGGAATTTACCTCATTCTGCAGGGACGCAGCCCCTGCCCTTTCCACGGCCTCTCCGCCCGAGGCTGTTATGCGTTTTCTATTGGCCCTTAGGGACCGCAATATTTCAGTAGGGACCATGGCCGTTTACCTGGCGGCCATCTCTTTTACCGCCAAGGCATCCGGATCTAAGGATCCGGCTGCGGATTTTAGAGTCCGCAAGATGCTCTAGGGTTTCAAAAAAGTCAACCCCCCACTGCCGGATCGCCGCAGGCCAATCACAGCCACCTTGCTGCATGGACTCTATATCGAATTTGGCTTATTGTGCTCATCTCAATTTGAGATGTGTTTATTTCGCACGGTGTCCATCGTTTTCTTCTTCGGGGCATTTCGTGTTAGTGAGCTGCTCGCCCCTTCAAAGGCGGCTTCCACGGAGAGAACCATGCAGTGGGATGACTGTGAAATCCTGGGCGACTCAGCTCGCTTGTACCTTCGCCGCTCCAAGACTGACCAGTTGGGTAGGGGGCAAACCGTGCTTCTTCGCAGGTCACCGAATGTACATTTGTGCCCTGTTCATGCCCTTACGGTGTATCGGGCAATGGCCCCCCCGGGTCCCGGCTGTCTCTTTCGGCATGGGGATTTAACGCCACTCACTCTTTACCAGTTTAAACGGTTGTTTAAACGGGCTATTGAGCAGATGGGGCTGTCACCTGAACAGTATGGGCTCCATTCCTTTCGTATTGGGGCTGCCTCCTTAGTGGCACAACTCGGTTTGCCCGCCCCTGTCATCCAGAGGATTGGCAGGTGGCGCTCCGGCACCTACCACTATTATCTGAGGTAAGTGCATGGTGTAAGCCAACTTCGTGGCCTACTGTTACTGTCCCATTGCGGACTTTGTTGCCTTGTTGGCCTTCGGTTTGTTACGGGGGATGCATGCCCAGTTGTAGGCTGATCCCAGTAGTTCATGTGGGGACTCCCTCTTCCCCCTAAGAGGGTTTCTCTGAGGCTGTTGCCTTTGGGCCTATGGGTCCTGTGTTGGGGAAGGCCCGCCGCCTCCCCTGTGTTGGCCCTAGGGGGATGTTGGGCCAGTGAGTCATAGTCCTGCGGGGCTAGCACTCGTGCCTCCCTGTGGGGGGGCTCCAGCGGCTTCGGCCGTGTGCAATCATCCAGTCAGGTTTGTGCTGTTTCTCTAAGGCTCAGTTCCCTTCCTTACTGTTCCTTTTGCCTCGACAGGTTCGCCTCGACCGCAGCTTGTTCAGACTTTAGTCATCGGGCATTCTATTGTTTTTTGGGCCAGGAAACACGTGATGTCCACCAGCTTCGGGTCTCAGCTGGGCCTGGCGGGTCACACCAATGTGGTCTGGCTGGCCTGAAGAGGCATGTGCTGGGGGCAATTCCTGCCCATGATCTATGAGTTTGTGTCCACCCATTCGCCTCCCCAGGTAATCATAGTGCATCTGGGAGAAAATGACCTCTGTCAGAGGACAACCCTGTCCTTGAGGCTGCAGGCCTGTAGTGATTTTCTCACCATCCGTAGTTGGTTCCCCGGGATTTCAATCCTGTGGTCCGACCTCCTACCCAGGAGGGTGTGGAAGGGAGCGCGTAGCATGTGCCGGGTTGATGTAGCCCGACGCCGTCTTAGCGATTACCTGGGGAGGGTCGCTGTGGCTTTGGGCGGGTCTGTCATCCCTCACCCAATATTGTGTGGTCTAGCCCCGCCCTTTTCCGCAACGACGGGGTTCATCTTTCGTCTCTGGGCTACGATTTATTTTTGACCGATTTACAGCAGGGTTTGAAGAATTTCCTCCTTCATGGGGATAGGAACGACAAGCAGTAGGCTGTCTTTCCTTGTGGCGTGGTGCGTGCGGGGTCAGGGTAGGTAGACACACCCCGGTGTCCGTCTAAGACAGCAAGGTCAAGGAGTGAGCCAGTACCGCTCACATGATGCTTTCCCGGCTCAAAGAGGCTGGCCGGCAAGCCCCTTTGACTGGACTGGCACACCTGGCAGGCTTGACCTGCGGGCCTCCAGTCCTGCTGTTTTATCCATTTGGGCGACGTTGACAGGCTGTCCTAGGCCGTAGGTCTGGTGACAGCCTCGAGTCGGACGGTTTCGCCCTGTGACCTTGGGGGAGGTAGACGACTAGGGTCGTTTCCCCCTATTAGCGACCCCGCACGACTTAGGACTGGGTGTTTTTAGTCAACTATCCCAGTCACCCTGCTGTAATGTTAAAGATCAATAAAGTGGCCCAGTTTTAAACCCAAGCCACAGTCTGGTGCATTTATTTGGGGGGGGGGGGTGCGTCGGTAATGCAGGTCTCTTGTTGTCTTGTGTGCTCCCTGGGGCATTTGGTGGGCCACTGTGAGATACAGGAAGCTGGACTAGATGGGCCTACAGCCTGATCCAGCAGGGCTGTTCTTATGTTATGTTTTTATGGCTGCATCAGTGCTGGAAAGTTGGATAGGATTGGTCCCTATTAGTCTTTTTTTTTAAAGTTGCGATTAAACAATTTTAGTTGCCGATAGTTTTCACTTTAATTATGTTTTGATACTGGAAGCAATCTTCAACATTATTAATGAAAAAACATATATATTTCAAATAAATAAAAGCCTTTGGTCTTAAAATACAGTTTTCATTCAATTTAATCTTCGGTCTTTTATTCCTTGTTGCAATAAATTTACCCCATCACGGAGTACATAAGTTGCAGCTTAAAAACCTATTTTTTTTAATCCTATACTGACTTTTTGCTGGTGGTTCTTGTGATCTGCCAGCATAAAGTTGGGACTGCTGGTGCAACAGCTGCTCCATTATTCTGTGATCCATTACTAATGGCACAGGAGCCAGTAAGCCCAGCACTGGCAGTGGTGGTCAAAGAACCTCCACTGGAGCAAGTAGGGTGATTCAGGGGATGATTGTGGACATTTTGGGACCACTCCCTGGTGTGCAGCAGCGACGTCCACACATGCCAATATCCTGTTTCCCTTCTGGGACCAACTCAGAAGTTTCCTTGGACTCACACCAGGTAAAGAGCTCCATCAGCAGTGCACCATGGTCTGGGCTGGCAGGGGTTAGAATTGGGCTGTTCTGTTGTTATATGGGATTTGACATGGCTAGCATGGTGGTGATTTTGTTGGCACTAGTTCCCAAGTTCACTCATCCCAGATCACTGAAATTCAAGAGTATGAGTTTAGAATATTGCTGCTGTCTACAAACTGGTCGCTGGTAGACACAACTTATAACAAATCCACAGGATCCTTGCAGTCTGTGACAGCTGTAGGGTGGAGCGAACCTATGTTGACTGCACAGTTGACACAAACCAAGGTGCCCATATGAATGCTTATGCCTGCAACATTTGGTGGGCCGCTGTGAGATACAGGAAGCTGGACTAGATGGGCCTATGGCCTGATCCAGTGGGGCTGTTCTTATGTTCTTATGTTCTTATGTCAAAGGAAGCATGGATCAAATTTTGCACAGTTGCAATTGCAAACTGGGTTCAGTGCATGATAGTCCTCATGAACTCATCTGGTTCAGCTCTTAGCTGCATGGGTGGAAGAACTGGAACCATCATGTTATCAATGTTATACATTGCAAACAAAGCATACTTCTATACTATGTAATTTATGTTATCATTAAATAAATTCAGGTGATTCCATCAGAAACTATGTAGGTTTCAACTCGTCAAGGTAGTGCATACCTAGGTTTTGAAATCTGATCAGAAGACTGTACTCTTCTTCTATTTAAACTTTCAGCCAAGCAGGGATGTGAGGTCAGGGGAAGCAGAGCCTCACCTGTCATACTCCAATGAAAATAGCCTCAGGCACACATGATTGTCCATGCTCCACCCAGTTGTGAAGAGTGGAGGGGTGGTACAATCAGAGAAGAAGCTGTGCTCATTGCTACCACTCCTGTCATTGTCATCTCCACAATCCTGTTACTAAACAGGGAGAGATAAGAGGTGCGGCAGCGACAAGCTGACCCTCCCCTTACCAACCATTGACCTTACCACACAGAGGCAGATTGCCCTCAGACCCGGAAGAGCACTGATCTACATGTTCGTGTCTCATGTGTTTCTGCTATAACATCTGAAAGAGAAACTCCCTATGCGGGGATAGATCCTCTGAACCTCAGTGACAACTCCACTGGCCACATCTGTCACAATATTCCTCTCAGAATATCTTCCGGCTTGCAGATAAACATCAAAACACTCAGTGAAGACATGGCATGCATATTCCAAGCTTATATGTTAATTTGCTTTTCCTGTGACAGAACAAATACATGTCAAGAGACCCACAGAAAAAAAATGAATTGTGACTTTGTATCTGGACATTATAGCTTGCTTATTTGGTGTGTATGCTCAGAGGATATAGCTGCCACTTCAGTGTGGCCTGTCCTTTTTGTTGATCAGTGGAGCATATGCCTTCTGGCAGAAACTGTGTAATTCTAATTTTCTATCATTCATCAGCTTGTATCATACGTGCACTCAGAGATGGTAGTGGTTGATTCTTTGTACATCAAAGAGATTTTGGGGGTTGGAGGCAGGGAGGACATTTAACTCTCCTTGTACCATCAGTACTCACTCAGTCATTGCTTTGATGTTTTTGAAAGTTGGCTTTGCGCAACCCAGTTACACAGGGGACTTCCCCCCTTACACTCAGCTTTCTAGAAAATACATTTGTTTACATTGTCTGACTGGTTTTAAATGAGTTTGCATTGTGCTAGGTCAGCCAAAACAATTTGGCTGAGCCAAAGTGATGTGATTCATTAATTTCCAGATATTTCAGAATAAAAATACAACCCAAATCTCTCTGGACTTTTAAAAGGTAATTGTTTGTAGTCCTGGAAATGGTGGGTTCTTTGTTTTCAGGAAGGCAGATTGTTTTCAGATTATCTTGGCACAAAGCACTGAAAAAGACAACTTGCTTTTGGTCTCAGATGCTCAGCATGTCTATACTTGCAAACGGGACATTATTTTAATGTTTGAAACTGCAGTTTTGCTCTGGACTGGAAAAAAGTACTGGATAAAGTGAGATACAGTGAGATCCTAGAAGATGAATTAAGCAAATGTGCTTCTGCAAGGCAAAAAAAATATCCTCAGTTGTTAACAGCACTCTCACTTTGCAAATTGAAGCACTTCTTTCAAGAGAAAAATTTACAGTTTATTTGTAGCTAAGTAAATAAAGCCTCATTGTGTGTACAAATAGGTGTTTTTTAAACCCTGCCTTTTGAATACAAGTGGAAGATCTTTTGAAATACAGGATGATATAGACAAAATCAAGCATTCAAATTTTCTATTTATTCCAATAAGGGATATTTAAGAGTTTGCAGCAACTGTTACCCTGCACATGCCTGATCTTGTCTGATCTCGGAAGCTAAGCAGGGTCAGGCCTGGTTAGTACTTGGATGGGAGACCGCTTGGGAATACCGGGTGCTGTAGGCTTATACCATAGTCTTTCGAGACTGAAGGTTGCCAACCAGTTTCACTCTTCCATTTAAATCATGGGTCTAACAGCCCACTCCTACAGGCTGCTCTATGGCAATAGGACAGAGTCCCACTGTTGTAAAGGGCTTTGCAATGCCACGCACAGCACGGCACCAGCGGACTATTCTGAGCTGACACTGCAATGCATGGCCATCAGATGTGGCCGGTGCTAGGCAGGGAGGGATAGGCAGGGGGAATTACTGGGTGGATTGCAGGAAGGCAGGCAAGGGGACCAAACTGGAGGGATGGATCTCAGCAGCAAATCAGCACATCAATCCAATCCCTCTTGGTTCAGCCCATGCTGCCTGCTTATTCTCCTTTAACCATAGCTGAACCATATGCAACATGTTGGAAATAACAGAGAAAAAAGCAGTCAACGAGGCATTCAGGTTATCAGTCTGTGAATGGACTCCATTTGCCCACATCCCTTAGGATCCTATCCAACGCTTCATATTTGAGAGTCACCCACTATGTTGTTAAGCAATAGTACTGAACCGACACTTATCTAGGCCCTTAAGAATCTGACTTTAACAGATTTTCTCTTGGGCTTTTCAAAAAAATATGCTCTGAACTTCAGCCTTGCCTGCACATTTTTAAACAGACTAAACCCTCTTTTGTATCTGTTATCTGTTTGCACTATAAGGATTTCAGCTCAATTTCTTAAACAGCTTTCCTTATTTTTAGAAAACTTGACTGTCAGCAGTTCTGACTTAGTAATATTTCTTCAATGAAGAAACTACTTAATAAAGGCAGATTATCAGGACAGATTCTTGGCCTGCACCCTGGCTCAGATTAAGCCCTGCATTTAAGTCATATTTTAATGTCCTTTTAAAGCTTCTAATGACAATCTTGCATGTCCTAGATTTTCATGTATTTTTTTCCACATTGAAAATATATTTATTATTGCAAGTTGATTACATGAATAATTCTAGTATTTTTCAGGCATATTTAACTGGAGGATTTAACTGGAGGGGTTGCAGATAGAACAAATACTGGTTCCCAAATTGTTACTCCAGTATATCAGTCAGAACAAGAAACAATAGCTTTAAATGACAGCTAGATTAAACATTATTTTTTAAAATTTGAGCATTTGAGCATGTGAGCATTAACATTTTTAAAATGTTGGGAATTTTACACTAGAACAAGCTTCTTGGGTAGGTAATGGAATCACCTTCTGGGCATCTTTTCAAGATATTTGATCAGTATCTTCTGGGATCAGAGTGCCATGACTATTTTGCTTGATGGTCTTGCTCTCTCTCTTACTCTTATCACCTGTCCTATACAATTAATTCATCATACCTGGCTGGTGAGTTTAAGTACAGTAGTCTTCTTCTGATGACATAAGCACGGTGGGTTAATGTGCACAGAATAATTTGTGAACATCCATGCAGATCCTACACATGAAGAAATTGTTTCACAAGGGCCACCCATTTCCTAATGCTAATACTTAATATGTAGCATTTGTATAGTACTTTCTGAGCATAATCAGTACTTCACGTGAACTATCTTGATATAACCCTTATGAAAACTGGGGGGGGGGGAAATATTAATATCCCCATGTTGGGGCTGAGAAGCATTGGCATGTCTAAAGTGACAAAAAATGTTCATAGCAGATATTAGACTTGAACATAGAAAGTCCTGTGTGGTAGCTCACAGCCCAGTCCTATGCCGGCTGCCACCCCACAGTAACAGCAGTGCTGAAATGGATCTGCGCCAGCTATGTAGGGCTCCAAGTCCTGGGAGGGGGGGTAAGATGCAACCGTAGCCTCTACTGCCTTCCCTGCCCTCCTCCTGGCCCTGAACCACTCCCATGTTGCCCTCCTTTGAACCAGAAATGCCCCCTCCTCACACCCAAGAACGCCTCCCACCACTCAGCAGGGAACTTATCACTGGTGGCTCCTGGTGGTTGTTGGACCAATATAGAGACCCAGCACTGACTGGTGCTGGCCTCCCCACCAGCATCTTTCCTCTCCTGGCCACCATGCCATGTTTTACAGCATGTTTGCTAAGACCATTGCCAGGGCAGCATGTGGGAGACTGGTGCTGCTTGTCACTAGGATCAGGCCCTTCACTACTATGTTACACTATCTGGCTAGCAATGGTCATGCTAAGCACATTCTTCAAACAGAGGCTCAATAGGCACCTGCTGGAGATGTTCTAGGAGCAGTTGCAGATCTACCATTAGGACCAATGGGCAAATGCCTCTAGGACCCTGCGGAAGTCTTTCTCCCTATGGGGTCTCAGAGAGGCTTCCCCGACGTAGCCATGGGTCATGCGAGGCTCTGTGATCCTCAGGTGAGAAGGGGGGTGGATATTCAGTGGGGGGGGCAGCGACAGACTGCAGGGGGCACCTTTGTGGACCTTTGCCCCGGGGAGCAGGGCTGGGGAGGTCCACCACTGTCTACGAGAATTTCCTCCTACAGGTGGGGGTTGGACTAAATGACCTTGTGAGTTCCTTCCAAATCTATGATTCTGTGATTCTTTTTACCACGGTGAGTGAATGCATGTGTATAGAGGGATGTCAGTGCAGAGGGTGTAGGAGAAGGATCTCAGTAGTAGGACCTAAGGAGGAGGAAGAGGAGGATCCAATATGACTGAAGGTTCTATCATACAGTCCAGAATTCTGGAAAAGAAAGATTCTGGATCACAAGGTTCTGGTTAGAACCCTACCCAGGGCCTGCTCCTGAGACACCCCCCGCTTAATTTACCATGCTTGATATGAAGAATATTCTTATCATAGTGGAATCTTGCAGGCCTGTGCGAGGGCATGAGTGACCATTGGGAACAACAGAGAAAAATGTGAGGATGCCTTGACAGTACAAGGGAAAGAGGCAAAGGGTTGGCACTCCTAGTGATAGCACCATTTTCCTGATATGACTTGCACTTCTGATACAACCTGCGCATCAGTCATGTCAGGCCAAGGACATAGGTCAAAGATATCCTGCCTTGGAAAAGAGAGTTTAACTAGATACTCGCCTATAGTACATAAATTTTTTGCCAAGTAATCAAGCTCCAATTATCACTTTGCCTTATCTCAGTCAATCAGAGGGCAGAGCCTTTCAACTCTGAAAAGTTTGCTAAAGCAGGCTCATTAGAAGCAATGCAAAGATCATTTGTTTCTATTGTAACTTCCCTGAGAAATTCCAGTCAAAGTTAACCTTTTATTCTCTTCCATGCCCTTTTGCAAATGCTGCTGCAACCTGGTTCCTTTTTGCAAATGCAGGCATTTGGCAGGGGTCTATTTTTTTTCTAACACCAGGATGGGATCCTCCTTTCCATCAGAAATTCAATTCAGGCTACAATTCAATTCAGGCTACAATTCAGTGCACCATTATTTAAGAATAACTCCCATGGAAAGCAGTGGGAGTAAAAAGGGTTGCAAATATATGCAGCTGCATCTCTCTGTTGTGAATTGAATTGCACACTCTCAGTTATGTTTTATGGGTTGTATGTTGTATGTAGAGCTTCTGGCTTAACACACCAAACACCTTAAAGGTGGATTTGATTCATGGATCTCCTGCAGTGGTTCCCAACCTTTTTCACTTGCATGTCCCTTGGCAACCCATTTCCATAAATTGTACCCTTCATATTAGCAAAATGTTTGTAATAATACAAGCCCTCATCTCTTCTCTATGAAAACCCAGACTTCATGTATTCATCACATATTTTCTCTTTTCATCTGTTTGAAGAACAGAAGACTCTGCCTTTGCACTATTTTGCACCAGAAGTGTCCTGAGACATTCTGGATGATTGATCATAGTATGCTATGTTTCGGTTTTTTTACTGTGCTGGTTTTCAATCACTGGTTCATACATGAATTGATGACCAAAAACTAGCTATTGGTGGGGCTTTCACAGCCAACTAACTACCTCCCTACCTGCCTTGCTGGTCGTTGCAAGGCATTCTGGAGCATGACCTGCCTTTTTCTGCCATTATTCCATTCTTTTTCAAGCACCCCTAAAGGTCCTGTTGAGTGTCCCTGGGAGTACATGAATACCAGGTTGGGAACCACTGTTTTACTGTTATGTTGTTTACAGTGCACTTACTCTGATAGTGTTTACAAAAAGGTGGTGAAGACCTGAATTTAAAAAGAATAAAAATGTATCTTATGATCTTTTACTATGTTTTTAATAAATTAGAGACTACAGTTCTTAGGTAACAATTAGTGGTAGGTTATTTTTCAGGATCTGGCCTTCGGTAAAATCAGACAAAACTATAGTCAGACACCCCTCTAAGTTTAACCCCCAACTTATCCGAGGGTCTTAGAAAATTCCGTGATTTTTGGCTCAAAACCTGCCCTCAACTTATGTGTGGGATCGACTTATAGGTGAGTGTCTGTCTGTCTGTGTCTGTCTGTCTAATATTTGTGAAATTGGTGTGTCTGGTGAGTTTACTCATTCTTTGACTGTGTTTTTCTCTTCAGTCTAATACAGCCTTAGTCTTACTGAACACAGATTATAGCCTTACTGAACATAATGAGTTCTACTTCTAATGAGTTTTACTTCTGAGTAAAATAAATAACACTGTTTTCAAATACCTCTACTTATGAGCAAACAGATAAATGAATGATCAGTGAAGAGTGGTGTTGAACATTGTTACTCCCCTCACATTCTTCATCCCTCCAGCACCAGATGCTTGTAAGAGTGAATTATGACAAGTCCTGCACAAGTCCTGCTGTGTACTGACAAAGGAAGAAAGGAAGACAGTTTGCTCATTCTCACTGTACCCTACTCTTCTTGTTCCTGTGTGAATGTCAGGCATTATGTATCCTTAAATTAGTGTGGCAGACTACTGTGTCTGAAAAGCTACACTTCTGGTATGCTATTCTCTTGGGCAGCTTCCAAAGGTGCACAAAAACTGGAACCAACCTGTGTCAACCTGTACAGAAAAGGTTATAACAAAATAGTGAGGCTTCATTTAATGAGCTCTCCTCAAAAGACCAGAATATGGCAGTCTTCTACAAATGCCTTTGTAGTTTGTTTAGATAGAACAACCCACACATCAAACTATTAATATACACAAAGTACATCTAATTCCTTTATATATCGTTTTTGTGCCAATATAAGCAGGATTCCATGTATTTTCTCGAATGGCTATAAAATATAGACAAGAACGAGGTAATTGCTTGATCTGTGAACAACTATGGAAAGTCGGAAAAGACACATTGACTCACTGGATTTCATAACAACTTTTTCCCCATCACCACAGTCTCCTCTATTATGTACTTTCTATTGTTGAGGAACATAGGGAACAAACAGGATTTGTTCTCCGAGTAGAAATCAGGTCAGCATGTACAGTATACGAAATACAAAAAGGAATCACCGAATGTTCACAACCTTGTGTGGCAAGTTCACGAACCTTAAGGGTAGGATTTGTGATAAATACATTGTTGGGATGTCCGAACTGATCTCAGGGTCTAACTGGATGCTTGAAATTCCTTCATTTACCAAGCTCATAAATGCAGCTAGCTGGAGAACAAAACATCTAACTTGGCAATTCCTTCCTAGGTGGTAGGGACATTTTTTCCCCTACCCCTGCTATCACATGAGGTAGGGGAAATGTTCTTTAAATGCATTTAGGTGTTCGGGAAAGGGAAGCAAGTTTAGTGGCCATTATTGTGGCCTGCGTTGGTCCTCTTTGGTGCCCCTCATGCCTTTGCCAAAAACACACACATCATCTGGAGCTCCATATCAGGCCTTTGGAGGATCAAGGATAATCCAAGATTCTTTGCTTGTATGCTATATATTAAACAACAACAACAAAATGAAAACAAAGGGAAACACACATATTTAGAGTATGCTTGATGTTTGAAAGGATTGGAGGTTGAACAGGGGTGAATATTTTCCTCCAAGATTTGCAGCAGGCCTTATGGCACTTTGTGAAGCAAGGTGGGGCAGGGGAGAGCTAAGTTCCAGACTAGCTACCCCCTCCCCCCATGTGGCATGTGAGGGCCAGAAGTAAAATTAGACATTTTGTTGTGCTTTCTGAGGTAAGCAGGGTGAGGACCGAATCCTAGACATCTTTCCAACACTGATGAAGCTGTGCCAGTGGGGCATGTGATGCATCCTGTGGTGGCAGGGCAGTCACAGAGGCCTCCTCAAGGTAAGGGAACATTTGTTCCCTTACTTTGGGGCTGCACTGTGGCTGCATCGATGCTGGAAGTCAGATAGGACTGGGCCATCAGGAGGTGGCACTGGTACCAATTCCTATATGCTGCCTGGGTCTGGGAGACTGGCTGGTAGTACTTTTGGCATGGATTGCAAAGTCAACCTCAAATGCTTCTGGCCTGGGGAAAGTGGTGCGGGTCTTCTGCCTGAGATGTTTTCAGTATGTACAATACATGAGACAGCACAGCACTTTGCAGGTAGCAGAGTTAAAGGTTAACCTTGGAAGAATGCATATGAAGTTTGTTAATTTTCTGCTTACTTGACCCAGATGTCCACTTTGACTGTCTGGCTTGTGTCAGAAACTACAACAGCTCATTTGGCTTGAAAATCCTGGAGTGTTTCTGTAAAAATGAAATTTACACATCCCGAGACAATTTGAACCTCTTTTCTTTTAATCCTAATTGTCCACTGCAGAGGCCAGTGGAGTGCACTGCCCCATTAGATTGCTTTTTTGACACATTTCGCTGGGTGCTGTCGCAATACTGTGTTACTAGCAACTGGGTGGAATACACTAAAAGGTATATTTTAGGATTCAGGGAGCAGAGAATTCTTGCATTTATAGTAAAGGCCAAGAGACTATAACAAGAGATCCCAAAGGAAGAGACCAGGTATGTTTAAATATGCAAGAAAAAATAGAAGTTAAAATTATGAGGCAATATAAGGTGGTGTGTGTGTGTGTGTGTTTCCCCTCCTCTACTTTAGATTGCCATTCTCTTGGGTGCATTTGCGTGGGAGCAAAGCACTTAACAAGGACTATTTCTCAACAGTTGCCATCACTAGAGTATTGTGGATGCCATGGGGAAGGATTACGTGGAGATATGAGGCCTCCCTGTTGGTCTCACAGTGCAATGCTATCCTGCAGTGGAACAGGCAGGCTGACTGGCCTGTGCTGTATCCAGCACAGGGTAGGAGGCAGATGCCTCGCAACTCGGAGTAAGGTGATTTATTTCCCCTTATCCCGTGTCATGTGGCAGCCACCCCAATGGGGCTACTCGGATCTATGCCAGTGATTTTGCAGGGGAGGGGAGTTTGGGCCAATGAACAAACCAGTTCCAGGAGGAGGACCTCAAAGGTAGCGTTCTCTGAAGTGCTACCTGTTCCACGCGCAGGGCCAGCTAGGCAGGCGGAGATCAGGGGTCTCAATGCGTGGATGAGACGGTGGTGTAGGGAGGAGGGGTTTAGATTCGTTAGGCACTGGGGAACGTTTTGGGACAAGCGGGGCCTGTACAAGAGGGACGGGCTCCATTTGAACCAGAATGGAACCAGACTGCTGGCGCATAACATTAAAAAGGTGGCAGAGCAGCTTTTAAACTGATCCCTGGGGGAAGGCTGACAGGAGCCGAGGGGCATCCGGTTCGGGACTCCTCATCCCTATGGGATGAGGATGGGGAGGTTAGAGAACAACAAGACAAAGGCAGGGTAGGAGAAGAAATTGGGAAAGGTAGGGTGATGGGATGTGATAGACGGTTTGGCACAATGAGAGGATGCGGGGACAAAGGAGCGAATAAGCAGCCTATCCTGGGGCATTCCGTGTATAAATGCTTTTATGCGAATGCCCGAAGTCTACGAGCAAAGGTGGGAGAACTGGAATGTCTGGTGACAAGGGAAAATATTGACATAGTGGGCATAACGGAAACCTGGTGGAATGCAGAGAATCAGTGGGATACCGCAATCCCAGGCTATAAACTCTACAGGAGGGACAGGCAGGGGCGTGTTGGAGGTGGGGTGGCCCTTTATGTTAAGGAAGGGATAGAATCCAGCAAAGTAGAGATTGAAGGTGGGTCCGACTCCACCGTAGAATCTCTGTGGGTTAAATTACCAGGCTTGTGCAGCGATGTAATACTGGGGGCGTGCTATCGTCCTCCAGACCAGAAATCTGATGGGGACCTTGAAATGAGGAAACAGATCAGGGAGGTGACAAGGAGGGACAGGGTTGTAATCATGGGGGACTTCAATTATCCTCATATTGACTGGGTCAATTTGTGTTCTGGTCACGATAAGGAAACTGGATTTCTTGACATGCTAAATGACTGTGGCTTAGATCAGCTAGTCACGGAGCCCACCAGAGGACAGGTGACTCTGGATTTAATTTTGTGCGGTACGCAGGACCTGGTTAGAGATGTCAATGTTACGGAGCCATTGGGGAACAGTGATCATGCTGCGATCCGTTTTGACGTGCACGTTGGGGGAAGAATACCAGGCAAATCTCTAACAAAAACCCTTGACTTCCGACGGGCGGACTTCCCTCAAATGAGGAGGCTGGTTAGAAGGAGGTTGAAAGGGAGGGTAAAAAGAGTCCAGTCTCTCCAGAGTGCATGGAGGCTGCTTAAAACAACAGTAATAGAGGCCCAGCAGAGGTGTATACCGCAAAGAAAGAAGGGTTCCACTAAATCCAGGAGGGTGCCCGCATGGCTAACCAGCCAAGTTAGAGAGGCTGTGAAGGGCAAGGAAGCTTCCTTCTGTAAATGGAAGTCTTGCCCTAATGAAGAGAATAAAAAGGAACATAAACTGTGGCAAAAGAAATGTAAGAAGGTGATAGGGGAGGCCAAGCGAGACTATGAGGAACGCATGGCCAGCAACATTAAGGGGAATAATAAAAGCTTCTTCAAATATGTTAGAAGCAGGAAACCCGCCAGAGAAGCAGTTGGCCCTCTGGATGGTGAGGGAGGGAAAGGGGAGATAAAAGGAGACTTAGAGATGGCAGAGAAATTGAATGAGTTCTTTGCATCTGTCTTCACGGCAGAAGACCTCGGGCAGATACCGCTGCCCGAACGGCCCCTCCTAACCGAGGAGTTAAGTCAGATAGAGGTTAAAAGAGAAGATGTTTCAGACCTCATTGATAAATTAAAGATCAATAAGTCACCGGGCCCTGATGGCATACACCCAAGGGTTATTAAGGAATTGAAGAATGAAGTTGCAGATCTCTTGACTAAGGTATGCAACTTGTCCCTCAAAACGGCCAAGGTGCCAGAAGATTGGAGGATAGCAAATGTCACGCCTATTTTTAAAAAGGGAAAGAGGGGGGACCTGGGAAACTATAGGCCGGTCAGCCTAACATCCATACCGGGTAAGATGGTGGAATGCCTCATCAAAGATAGGATCACAAAACACATAGACGAACAGGCCTTGCTGAGGGAGAGTCAGCATGGCTTCTGTAAGGGTAAGTCTTGCCTCACAAACCTTATAGAATTCTTTGAAAAGGTCAACAGGCATGTGGATGCGGGAGAACCCGTGGACATTATATATCTGGACTTTCAGAAGGCGTTTGACACGGTCACTCACCAAAGGCTACTGAAAAAACTCCACAGTCAGGGAATTAGAGGACAGGTCCTCTCGTGGATTGAGAACTGGTTGGAGGCCAGGAAGCAGAGAGTGGGTGTCAATGGGCAATTTTCACAATGGAGAGAGGTGAAAAGCGGTGTGCCCCAAGGATCTGTCCTGGGACCGGTGCTTTTCAACCTCTTCATAAATGACCTGGAGACAGGGTTGAGCAGTGAAGTGGCTAAGTTTGCAGACGACACCAAACTTTTCCGAGTGGTAAAGACCAGAAGTGATTGTGAGGAGCTCCAGAAGGATCTCTCCAGACTGGCAGAATGGGCAGCAAAATGGCAGATGCGCTTCAATGTCAGTAAGTGTAAAGTCATGCACATTGGGGCAAAAAATCAAAACTTTAGATATAGGCTGATGGGTTCTGAGCTGTCTGTGACAGATCAGGAGAGAGATCTTGGGGTGGTGGTGGACAGGTTGATGAAAGTGTCGACCCAATGTGCGGTGGCAGTGAAGAAGGCCAATTCTATGCTTGGGATCATTAGGAAGGGTATTGAGAACAAAACGGTTAGTATTATAATGCCGTTGTACAAATCGATGGTAAGGCCACACCTGGAGTATTGTGTCCAGTTCTGGTCGCTGCATCTCAAAAAAGACATAGTGGAAATGGAAAAGGTGCAAAAGAGAGCGACTAAGACGATTACGGGGCTGGGGCACCTTCCTTATGAGGAAAGGCTACGGCGTTTGGGCCTCTTCAGCCTAGAAAAGAGACGCTTGAGGGGGGACATGATTGAGACATACAAAATTATGCAGGGGATGGACAGAGTGGATAGGGAGATGCTCTTTACACTCTCACATAATACCAGAACCAGGGGACATCCACTAAAATTGAGTGTTGGGCGGGTTAGGACAGACAAAAGAAAATATTTCTTTACTCAGCGCGTGGTCGGTCTGTGGAACTCCTTGCCACAGGATGTGGTGCTGGCGTCTAGCCTAGATGCCTTTAAAAGGGGATTGGACGAGTTTCTGGAGGAAAAATCCATTATGGGGTACAAGCCATGATGTGTATGCGCAACCTCCTGATTTTAGGAATGGGTTAAGTCAGAATGCCAGATGTAGGGGAGAGCACCAGGATGAGGTCTCTTGTTATCTGGTGTGCTCCCTGGGGCATTTGGTGGGCCGCTGTGAGATACAGGAAGCTGGACTAGATGGGCCTATGGCCTGATCCAGTGGGGCTGTTCTTATGTTCTTATGTTCTTATGGTGTGGGCAAACTAGGCCATATCCTAACCCACCTCTCAAAGCAGCCCAAACTCCCCTGCCCTCCCCCACCCTGAAACAGCCCCACGCCCCCATTCTACCCCCACCTTCTCCAATCCTCCACATCAGCCTCCCTTGATCTCACCCACATGACTTGGGAAGACCAGCACCCAGCCTGGTCACAGGGATCAGAAGAATCTGGCAATGGCCTTGGTCCCCATAATCCTCAATGTAGTGATTTGGGTCAAAAAGGATGCAATCCTATGCACACTTCTGAGACGAATTCCCATTGAACATAGTGGGACTTGCTTCTGAATAAATAGGCATATTTGGCTGCCTTGACCACCAGGGGAAAACCAGGGGACAACAAGAGGTGATCTCCAGTTGGAGCCAGGGTGCTAATGCTCAAGGGGGAAGCGACAGTTGTATTTGTTTCCCCCAGAATTGGTGCCTGCACTAAAGAGGGAAGAGTTACTAGGCAGAATTTAGATTGAATTGGATCTAAAGTGGCCTATTCCATATCAATAAGCTGACAAATAAGCTTTATGGGGGTTATGAGGCATGAATACATGCAGAGGAAATAGTATTGATGGGAGAAGATACAGGCATGTCCCCATATCTACTGGAGTTCCAGTCCAAAACACCCTGTGGTTACATGAAACCATGGATATGGGCGAATGCCTCCCCCCCCCCATTCTCCAGAGCCAAGGAAAGTTCTGATCCCCTTACCTCCAGAGGGTCCTCTCAACCCAGCAGAGCCTGCAGACGGAGTGAACCCAACAGTTTGAAAAATGCAACTATAAGGCATTAGGAGGCCTGGGGAAGCCCAGGGATAAGTGAATAGGTGGATAAAGGATCCGCAGATATGGGAGCTGCCCTGTGCTTGTTTTTGTTATTTGTTCTGTAAAGAAAATACTAGTATCTGAATATCAACCCATTGAATTGAAGCCAGATCAGGAAGGGACAAAGGCTCTGCAGGAAATGTGACTCAGCCTGCAATCCTATCCTCACTTTCCTTAGAGTAAGCCCCATTGACTATAATGGGACTTACTTCTGATTAGGCAGGCATAGGATTGGGCTCTAGAAAAGTTAACATTCATGCATATCTGAAATTCTTTAAATGAGCACGAATGAAAAGGTTGCTTTTCACCAAAATTCCCATTTTCTGCACGTCTCATGCACCTTTAATATAAAGTGATGATAAAGGCCAGCTTGCAGTCCCCGAGCAATTATGCAATTACAGAACTCACTTCTACTTTTACTTATTATACCAATAGAAATTTATAGCTGCGTCAAAGCTCTTTAAGACTTTAGTATGGTACTCAGATTCAATGGCTCGGTCATATAAAGTACTTCTACATTTTCAATTACAAAAAATAAAATGTGACAAAACTTGAAAGCTGTAAAATTTCACAGAAAGCTGTTCGCTTTCTTTTAATCTGCTGCAAACTATTAAATTTATTTCATTCTGCCAGTGTCAAATTGAGCTGTTTAGAAGACATTGCTACACCAGAGAGCTTGAATTGGTGACATTACTTTTGTGTCTCACTTTGAAACGGCAACAATTCAATAGACCTGGATTTCTATTTACTTTGAACATAAGGCTTTCCAGTAAGATATCAGGAAATTTACACACATCCAGCTACCTTGAAGCCACATGAAGATCAGAGTTCAAGGGCTTTGCATTGATCTCTGACTCCTCACAGCTGAAGATAAGATAAAATAATGGGGACATCTTGTTGGGCTCAGACATTCTCTTTACCCATTATCTTGACCCAAGCAATCTCTAAAACAATGGCATTGTCCTTTCATCTCCACATCAGTACAGTACAGCTGTTTCTGTAAGATTGGACTCATGTCGCCTAAATTACAGGCCTGATGGCCACCTTTTGTCAAATCAGATATTGGGACATTTTATTCTTGCCTTATTAAATGTGTGAAAAGAGTTGCAAGGAATTGTTACCAAATTTACACCTAATTTTCAAACAATGGCAGACAACAAAAATCTCATTAACCACTTGGCATCTCACTAGAGCTTAATTAAGTGCACAGATCAATGCACTAATTATAAATTGTTGCAAATCAGGGGCTGACTAGGAACGTCATGTTTATCAGTGTCTTGCATGCCATGGGCTTTGGGGCGTTCCTCTGAGGTAGCTGACCTACTTGCAAAAGACAGTTTATTAATCAAATAAGTTTCACCTCTTTGTTCATGAATGTTGTGAAGAGCCTTCATTCTCTTAAAAAGTTGACTTGAAATGATCCTATTAGGGATGTTATTTTTTATAAGCCTTTAGATTGCTTACAATGTTTGCCACTATTAATTATTGCCAGGGTTGGCCTTAGGAACTGCGGGGCCCAATTGGAAACATTTTTTGAGGGGTCCCTGTTCTATTATTAATTGATATATTATGTAATTCAAGTGCAGTTAAAAAAATCAAAATATAAACATTATAAACAAACACTATTGACTTTTTAAGAATTCAGAAAAAAATTAAAATAGTGGCTGTTCTCTATAAAACCTGCAATGTGGTATTAGGTGTCCATTGCAATGTGTTGTGTGTGATTGACAAGACTTGATTAGCCTGGTGTGGGGCCCCCTAAGGCTGTGAAGTGATGCCTCGGTAGAAGCAGCACTGCTGAAAGGATGGTTCTGGGAGAGCCCCATTATCCTGCAGGTTACCCTTTCAGCAGTGCCGCTTCTGCTGAAGTGCCACTGCTAAAAGGGCTCTCCCAGTGCCACCCATTCAGTAATGCTGCTTCTCCAGAGATACTGTGAGGGAAAGATGGAAGGAAGCTTCAGAAGATGAAGAATAGTACTGAGGAGGGGGCAGAACAAGAGGGGTGAGAAAAGGGAAGGAGACACTGGGAAAGCCAAATTATCATGTGGGCCATCCTTTTAGCCATTCGTCATCTGCTGAGGCATCAAGTTACAGAGCATCTCTCTGCTGCTGAGCTGCAAAGTAATGCCTTGGCAAAAGTGGTGCTGCTGAAAAGGCAACCTTCATGATATTTTGGCTTTCCATATCAATTGAAAATCAGTGTTGGAAACTCGAGTCTGGTGACTCACTCGAGTCGCAAAAATGCACATTTTTCGCTGACTGCAACTCGTGGGTTACATGCATGGAAGACTCTGAAAAAGACTTCAGTCAGGGCCTCCTTGACTCAGCACTGACATTCCCATGCATGCTGACTCGAGTCTGCCTGTGTCTGGGGGTGCTTGCTTACTGTTTTCGCCATGTGGACAATCTTGTGGGGCCAGCATTCTGTCAGCAAGCAGCAGGGAGTTCCAGTTGGGAAGCATGGAAGGGTTAATGAATCGGGCAGGAGGGGCAGGGAGATGGAAGTGATGGGAAGGAAGGAACAGATGATCACTGGAGAAAGGATGAGCATTCGGATATTTCTCTTGACTGAGGAGGAGCAAGAGGGGTACCCCAAGGGATTTCTTGCCTTACAATTGGCTGCAGAAGCCCAGGGAAGCAGGAGAAAATTCTTTTGCCTGATTCTGCATTGCAACCTTATGGCTTCTTGGCTCTGTTGTTACTTGGGGGAGCAACCCTCATTGAATGACTGATTGAAGTGGGACTACTTCTGAGTAGAGCTGCAAGGATCGGGTTGTCCTGGTAAGCCCCCCCAGCTGCTGCTTCTGTCCCAGCTCTCTCCCCATTCCCCCCCACCCCTCTTGCTCTCTTTACAGATGGGTGGGGGCAGCAGAGGAGTGAGTAAAGAGAACTCCGAGATACAAACAGAGCCTGGCAGCAGCCAAGTTTTTTCCATAGCAGGTTTTTTAAGGGGGGGGGGCAACTCAAACTCAAGTCCCTTAGAGTCACTAGAAGGTGACTCAGAGACTCAGAAATTGACCCCATTATGACTCTTTTTCATGTCGAGTCACAGGGGGCAGTGACTCAACTCGAGTCAAGCCCCACTGGGTTTTCCCATCACTGTCGAAAATATGAACAAGGTTTGCATATTTTCTCTTCTGCAGCTAGTGAGTTCCAAGGTGAGAACAAAGTGTTTATTTCTGGTCATTATCCGCTTAATGACATAACTTCTGTCCCTCAGCAGGCACCATGAAAGCTATTTGGCCTGCTGTATGAAATGAGTTTTAATAGATTTTATTACAATATTTATGTTTTTCTCATTAAAAACTACAGACACCAAGTAAAAAGGCTGCATAGGAAAAACTTGTCAATGGGACAGGCATATTATTCTAGGCCACAACTGAACATTACCCACACTACTGACTGTTCAAAATACAAATGTCTCCCTCAATGGCACTAGACAGGTCTATATCTGATTGGATGGTGTATGACCACCTTGTGTTCTGTTGGCCCCTTGAACTGGTCAGGTGAGCTTTTATGCCAAACAAGAGAGCTGGCCAGTGTCTATTGTCTATGCCGGACCCTGATAGTGAAGACAAGCAATCCAGTAGCTGCTCTGCCCTGCAACCTCACTATAATGGTGCTGAATTTAAAGAGTCTCAAGGAAGAATCCCAAAATACATGTTTCAGCTGCCATTTAATTTTATTTTAACTGATTGATTTATTTTTAGGATTCTGAGGTATCACAGAAGTGGTTCATCAGGAAGCTTTCTGACTTTAATGTTCCATCTGAAATGAAAGCATGATGCTTTGTGCAGACTGAAAGGTAGATTGTGAAAGGTATTCTTAACAAAATGAATTGGGTCTTTAAAAGAATTTGTTTGCCAAGAACCCAAAAACATACACAATAATCCCTTTGTACGTGAGGAGAACAAAGACACCACCTCCTATTGGGAGTGGGCCTTTAAGTGGTGAAAAGAATGGTGCTCCTGTATTTAGCAGATACAGATGCTTTTAAATTTGCACTTGCCTAGAAAAGGAAGGAGTGAAAAGGACCAGCAGAAAATAAAATCGTAAACATCTTTGGCTGCACAGAGCGGTAAAATATTACGGTGCTTGCTCATCCAGCTTTAAATTTGAGGTTGAGCTGCCTCTGACAGTTCTTTACAGACCAAAGAACAAAACACAAAGTTCCTTTAGTTTTGCTTGAACAAACTTGCTTGCTGGGAAGGGTTTACATTATGGAAGAACTCTCTGTTTTCCCATCTCTTTTTAAAAAAGTATCGAGTTGAATGAACGTCAGTTGTATGGCTGAAGTTCAAGGGTACATTGGGCAAGATGGGTTGGTTTTCTCTTTTTAAACTGCCACACATTTTGATTGCTGCTCCCACATTTTCTTCTCCAGAAGTGCCACAAAATGAGGCTCTGCGCATTACTTTCTTTTCCTACATTTATCCTTCTGTCTCAGAGAAAGTCCCTTTATGTCATGTTTTTTGAAGCAAATGTGAAGTAATCTTTATGTACAATGCCACTTACAAGAATCCCAGAAAGGACTGGAGCATTAGATGCTTAGAACAAGCTCCTTATGGGGCCTTCACTTCTCACTTCAGAATAAATGCTCCCTCAGAAGATCTCAAATCTTTGTAGACTGTATGTGAAATGCAATGCACTTGCCCCATAAAATATGTCCAAGCTAACAAAAGAGCTTTTGCAATAACTTTTCCCTGCATGTCTTTAGAAAGCAGCATTGGAAAAGGCATCACTGCTCTGAACACAACATATGTTTTATCAAACACAAATTACAAAGAGATATGCAAAGCACATGCAAATGTTTTGGGTGGGGATGATGACTCAAGGAAGAGGATAAAGAGGGAAGTAGCTCATATTTTCAATTCTGAGGAGTGCTTTTCACTCAAAAATAGGATGCAGACCTAACTCCTACAAACACAAGACACAAGTAAACAGACTGTAATTCTATGCAGCGCTAGCTGCTTTACAGCTGTTGCAAACAGCTCCTGCAGTGCTCAGCTCCTGCAGTGCTCAAAACCACATGCTCTGGAATGCTACCACAGAGGCCTAAGTGACCTCAGGCACAGTGATGGGGTGAGGAAGGCCTGCTGATCCAGGTCTGTCGGAAGGGAGGTTTGGAATGGGATCGTGGAATGGGGAAGGGCTGGGGGTGTGACAGAGGTACGAAGGGGTGGCACCCAGTGGAGGTGACTTGCAAAGGATGCTATCATTTCCAGGAGCAGTTGACATGCCCCCTTTGGCCCAAATCCTAACCAACTTTCCAGCACTAGCATAGCTGTGCCAATGGGACATGTTCTGCATCCTGCGGTTGAGTGGCAGTCACAAAGGCCTCCTCAAAGTAAGGGAATGTTTGTTTCCTTACCTTAGAGCTGCATTGCCCTTATGTCAGTGCTAGAAAGTGGGCTAGAATTGCACCCTTTGTCTCTTTGGACCTGCCAGTTAAATTGCTGGCACAGGACCAAGCAGACCCATTGGTAATCTGGAGGTTTATTTTCCCTTTCCAATTCCAAGCTTCCCAATTTGAATCCCCGCCATACAGGGCATGTTCTGGCACAGCTGCTATGGTGGGGAAAAGGATCAGTTTAGGGCTGATATATTCATACCCTTAGTGCTGATATATTAGATCTAATGAATGATATTCCCAAAATACACAAATTTGCACGTGAGTGGATAGTACAGCTAACTGCAGAAATGGTTCTGTTACCAACAGATTATGTAAAATCAGTGCCTTCATTTAGTTAGCTGTTACACAGTTCAATTATATGTCATTAGTTTGTAAAGAGAAACACTCATTCTAAACTGGAACTCTTGATGAACTATAGTGGATCACTGCACATACTATGCTTTGAATGTCAAACATCCTCAAGATCAACTGGGAGATCATGTGATACAGTGTATCTGTAAGACTGCCTGATACTGCATCTGTTCACTGGTCCATCTAATCCATAATTTTCTATTCTAACTATTCTGCTTTAGTATCCAGTACTGAGGTCTTTTCCATTACGGGGTACAAGCCATGATGTGTATGCGCAACCTCCTGATTTTAGAAATGGGCTATGTCAGAAGGCCAGATGCAAGGGAAGGCACCAGGATGAGATCTCTTGTTATCTGGTGTGCTCCCTGGGGCATTTGGTGGGCCGCTGTGAGATACAGGAAGCTGGACTAGATGGGCCTATGGCCTGATCCAGTGAGGCTGTTCTTATGTTCTTATGTTCTTATTGGAACTAAGGTCTTTTCTATTGGAACTAAGAAACCTGGGACTTTCCTTCTGCATGCAAACCATGTGCTTTAACAAAGAGCTTGGTTCTTCCTAAAAAAGAGTAGCTACAACTTATGTTATTGAAGATGGGAGACCAGTAGATGAAATTGGGCATATTGCTATCTATCAGTTTGATATCGTTTGTTGGTTTATTTTGTGAGTTAAAATGCTGCTGTAAGCTCCTTAAATCTGGGCTCAGTAGAAATATGGCTAATAGCTAAAACACTGAAATTCAGGTCAGACTTGGGTTCTGATATGTATGGAGTATTGGCAAAATTTTCTGGGTGCCTGAGACAAAGTCTTGGAGTGAACACCTATGGTGCCTTCATCCATCTCTGGATGGTACAACTGGGACTACTACTACCATCAATACCAAGGGTTCAGGGATCAGCCCATATGACCAACGCCTTACACTGCTTCTATGTGTACATGTGTGGAGTGTGCCTGCAAATGTACAGGCTGAACAACAACAGCATCACATCAGCAGTGCATTGTGTATGTTTTGCTAACTAAACTTGCATTTCAGCTATCATAAATGTGTGTAAAATTTAAGTTGTGATCAGCATTGTGGAAAATGGTCCTGGTTTCTACTAACACATTATTGTTAATTTATTATACATCAAAGTACAGAAGAATGGCATTACAGTTCAGCTACATAAAAATGGTAAGAACTGTGAAAAAAAATATGGTGCATGTAACAAGAGATTATAAATGGATATTCACATTACAATTTCATGTCCAGTTTAATCTGTTGCTTAAATGGATGCAATTTTTACTACACACTATTTTTTTTTTTTTCAGGGTGTAAGGCAATTTTAACTATATGACATGGATGAAACATTTCCTTGATGAAGAATAATATGCTGTTGGACATATTTTTCACAGGAAATACATAGTTAAACAATACACGACACTCCATCCAGAAACAACATAATTAAGCTTACTTTATATTAGGGTCAGTTCCAGGTTCGTAGGATATCTGTAGGACCTCTTAGTAGCCATGGGAGGTGGGGATGGGGCAACCATGCTGGTGGCTGCTATCTTTATTTTCTTTTTCTGTTTTTAACCTATAATGCAACATCCCCTTCAGTGTCACTGGAGGCAACAGAGGGAATGCCAAAGAGTCTTCGGAGATATTGCTAAGGTAGCGCACAGTGTTTGGGGAAGGCTTGCTTTAGCAATAGAATCATTGCACCCTGGACAACTGTGTCTAAGTCAAATGGGTCCCAGTACTGGACATTTGTGCCTGTTATTTTTGCACCCCAGACATTTTTGTCCCAACATGGTTATGGTTGGCAACCTTCAGTCTCGAAAGACTATGGTATAAGCCTACAGCACCCAGGATTCCCAGGTGGTCTCCCATCCAAGTACTAACCAGGCCTGAGCCTGCTTAGCTTCCAAGATCAGATGAGATCTGGCATGCGCAGGGTAATATGTGTATTTATATTACATGTACTTTTTAAATTTTTTAATGCAAAGGTAGGACTAGGGTTAGGGTTAGAATAAGAGGCTTAGGATATATAACATGAGCTTTGTTGCCCAGTTATAGTGAGATGCAAATGACTGGAATATTTGTTTGTTTGTTTGTTTATTGGATTTGTATTCCGCCTTTCTCCCCGAAGGGCACCCAAGGCGGCTAACAATCAAGTTAAAAAATACAGATAGACATTAAAAATACAAAACATTTAAAAACAATTAAAAACAAGATAAGATACATAAGTTATCTATATGACCTGTTATAACATAAGTTATAAATAAAAACAGCCCTTATGGTGCATCTTCAGGCCCCACCAGAATGCTAGTAATGAGGAAGCTGCTCTCAATTCAAAGGGGAGGGAATTCCATAGTGCAGGTGCCACCACTGAAAAGCTCTGTTTCTAGCTGCCATTCTCTTTACCACTCTCAATACAAAATACAAAGAGAGAGAAAGAGAGAGAGAGAGAGACTTTCAGAAGGTGTCCGACACAGTCCCTCACCAAAGGCTACTGAAAAAACTCACAGTCAGGGAATTAGAGGGCAGGTCCTCTCCTGAACTCTGGTTGAAGACCAGGAAACAGACAGTGGGTGTCAATGGGCAATTTTCATAATGGAGAGAGGTGAAGAGGTTGTGCCCCAAGGACCTGTCCTGGGACCGGTGCTCTTCAACCTCTTCATAAATGACCTGGAGACAGGGGGGAGCAGAGAGGTGGCTAAGTTTGCAGACGACATCAAACTTTTCCAAGTGGTGAAGACCAGAAGAGATTGTGAGGAGCTCCAGAAGGATCTCTCCAAACTGGCAGAATGGGCAGCAAAATGGCAGATGTGTTTCAATGTAAGTGAGTGTAAAGTCATGCACATTGGGGCAAAAAATCAAAACTTCACATATAGGCTAATCGGTTCTGAGCTGTCTGTGACAGATCAGGAGAGAGATCTTGGGGGGGGGGTGGACAGGTCGATGAAAGTGTCAACCCAATGTGCAGTGCCAGTAAAGAAGGCCAATTCTATGCTTGGGATCATTAGAATAGGTATTGAGAACAAAATGGCTAATATTATAATGCCATTGTACAAATCAATGGTAAGGCCACACCTGGAGTATTGTTTCCAGTTCTGGTCACCACATCTCAAAAAGGAGATAGTGGAAATGGAAAAGGTGCAAAAGAGAGCGACTAAGATGATTACTGGGCTGGGGCACCTTCCTTATGAGGAAAGGCTACGGCGTTTGGGCCTCTTCAGCTTAGAAAAGAGGCGCCTGAAGGGGGACAAGATTGAGACGTACAAAATTATGCAGGGGATGGACAGAGTGGATAGAGAGATGCTCTTTACACTCTCACATAACACCAGAACCAGGGGACATCCACTAAAATTGAGTGTTGGGAGGGTTAGAACAGACAAAAGAAAATATTTCTTTACTCAGAGTGTGGTCAGTCTGTGGAACTCCTTGCCGCAGGATGTGGTGACGGCATCTGGCCTGGATGCCTTTAAAAGGGGATTGGACAAGTTTCTGGAGGAAAAATCCATTACGGGTTACAAGCCATGATGTGTATGTGCAACCTCCTGATTTTAGCAATGGGCTATGTCAGAATGCCAGATGCGAGGGAGGGCACCAAGATGAGTGTTATCTCTTGTTATCAGGTGTGCTCCCTGGGGCATTTGGTGGACCGCTGTGAGATACAGGAAGCTGGACTGGATGGGCCTATGGCCTGATCCAGTGAGACTGTTCTTATGTTCTTAGAGAGAGAGAGAGAGAGAGAGAGAGACCAAATTCCAGGGATGCCAATGACTGGGACGCATTTGACCAGGACATAATCATTCAGGACACAAATACCCTTGTGTATTTGCTTTATGTTTGGAACAGGAAGAAGAACAGATGGGCAGGAGCTGGTGGGTTGTGGACACACTCTCTACCAACATGTAGGGCAGGGCTCTCCAGTCTCCAGCCCGCAGGCCAGAACCAGTGCCCTCCCTAATCCCACCTCAATTTGAACGGAGCTTACTGTTCCGCAGGGGAATTTCCTGTTCATGGCACCAAACTCCTCTGAATGCAAGATAATAAGAATTGGATGACTCTTTAATTGTGGGAATGTTTGGACACTGATATTGACTTGAAATGGATTATTGACTTATTCCTTTTAGATATAAAATTTGGGAATTAGCCTTACAAGAAGGTGAAGCAAGATAATGAGACTTGGTTGATTCTTTAATTGTTCGACCATTTTCTTTTTCTTTTTTATGGCCAGAGTTATATCGACTTGATTCGGTACTGATAAGAATGACATCAAAAAATTTAAAGGATGTTAGCGAAAGCCAGACCTCATTAATGGATATGTTGCAAGAATTCAGAAATGAACTGAAGCAAGAGGTTGGAAAACCTTCTGAACAAATGAGGCAAATAAACTCCTCCCTGACAAACAGACAAACAAAGAAAAGTATGGAGGGGATGGAAAAAAGAATGGACCAAATATCAGATGAAACTAAAGAAGAGGAGATTTTTGTAATGAGACAGGAGATGGAAAAAGCAGCATTTATTATTAGAACTCAGAATTTTCAGGAAGAAAAAAGAGGGAACTCTCAGACAAAGACAGTCTTTGCATCTTTTCATCTTTTCAAGAAGAAGAAGAATCTTTGGATCAAATTCAAAAGAATAAATGGAGAAAACAGAAGAAGAAAAGAGAGGGATCAAGAAATATAAGAGAGTTAAGAGGAAGAAGAAGGACTGGAAGGAGCAGTGGGAGGAGCAAGAAGGAAAATATCAACAAGACAGAGAACATACTAAGACAGGAAGTGAAAAAGGCTGAATAACAAGTGGAATTTTTTTGTAGATATTAATGGATTGAATTCTTCTCAGAAGAGAGGAGTATTCCATTAATTATGTCAAATCAAAGCAGATGTAAATGAAAACAGAACACAAATATTAAGATAATTAAAGTGGTATTTTATATAAATTGTTTCATAGATGAAAATTTAATTCCAGAGGAAGTAGCAAAAATGTACCCTGGGTCATCAAATAATTGTTAGATATGTAAGGAGATTAAGGGAATTCTTTATTATATGTGACAGATACGTGGAAAGCAAAGAAATATTGGAAAGTGACATATTTTGTTACAAGAGATATTGAATTGTGTAGTACCATTCAAACCGGAAATATTCCTCTTAAATGCGGTATTAGAAATTGAAGATCAATATAAGAAACATTTTATTGTACATATTAGTATAGCAGCAAGAATATTGTATGTGCAAAATTTGAAGCCTTTTTATGATTGGATAAATAATTTTAGTTAAACAATATTGATTGTTTAGTTAAATCATTAATTAGTATAATGACAAATATGATAATTTTTGTATCAATGACTATTTTTCTTTTCAGTCATTGTCCTTCTTTTTTGGATTAAGACATGTTGTAATCTATGGCCAATACCCTCATGTGTAACCTATGTAGTCCCAGCCCTAAGTTTAACCCATTTTCCTTACCCGTATCTGTAATAAATAAATAAACTTTGTATAAAAAAAAAGAAACAAACTTTTCAGTAACATACATCTTACTATAGATTTCTTCCATGTGGCAAGATTAGTACTGTCTAGGTCACCAGGAAGCAAAGGGCTATGAATATTCTACGTATTTCAGTTCTTTCTTGGGGGAAAAATGGTAACCTTTTTACTTTTGTTATTAGAATATGGTATCGAAAAGATTTTCATACCCATTGGACATATATTTAATCAAAGAACTAGAAAGAAGGCAAAAAGAACCAAGGGCCATTGTAAAAGTTAAAAAAAAAAAAAACAGAAATCCAAGTTTGAGTTTTGTAGGCAACACCTGAGTCTTATTTTGTGCACTATCCACTAGGAAGTTCTTTTCTGAAAACTTCATGGACATGAGTGGCAGCTGAACAAAACCATGGCTAATTGAGCAATGCCCATTAATTTCAATGAATCTTGTCAAGGGCAAGTTTCAACAGAGTGTGTCCACTTTAGCTTGTTGAGTCTTCAGTTCCCATTAGTGACAATAGAAAAAGGTCAGAGAATGGAACTGTAGCTATTTTTGTGCAATTTTGTGCAGCGTTTGTGCAGGGGAAAAAATCCCTTTTCATTTTCTCCTCAAGCCAAAAGAAAAAGCATATAAAGCTCCTTCAGTTTAACTGCTGAGATCCCGGAGTAGTGCACATTGCATTGGCTAAGGCCCCAGTCCTATCCCCAGCCATGAGCACTGATGCAGCTGTACCAAAGAGGTGTGCCTTGCATCCAGTGATGGTGGGGGTGACCCCAAGGGCAAACGGGAAGTAAGTAAAAATTATTTTTACTTACCTCCAAGTAAACTCTGGAGCTACCTATGGGTCTCTTCAGAGATATGCCACTTATTTTTGTGGCATATATCTGAGGAGAGAAAAGTGGTAAGGGAGGTTAAAATGGAGGGGACAAGATCTGGCATGTACCATTGCTGCTGGATTCATGCCCTCCTGCCTCCTCTCTGCCTCTGTTTCCTCCCCATTCCCCACATAGTTCTGCCCCCAGTCCTCCAACTCCCTCCCCCTGCCCAACCACAGACTGCCCCCTCTACTGATTTACCAGTACCAGAGGCTCCAGGAAGGCCACTGCCATGCAGGCAGCTCTGGCAGCGGCCTGTTCATACGCTATAAGATTATGTGTTTTGAGGCACTGTAGATCAGGGCGCACTGCCAGAATGCTAGTTCCAGTAGTGCAGCCCGCTCATAGGATTGGGCTGTGAGAGACTGAGAGCCCAATCCTGAACACTTACCGCCGGTCCTCCACCAGAGCTGAGTGTCACAAACGTGCCATAAGGCATGTCTGCAGCCCTCAGCGTTGGTGCTAGCTCAGTACTGGTGGACCGTCACTGCTCCGCCACTCCGCAGCCATCCAAAACCCCAGGTGGTGGACAGGTAGGTGGGGGCTTGGGGGGAGGTGAGAAGGAGATGTTCCAGGGTGGGGGAAAGTGTGGGAGGGTGGGAAAGTAGGCATGTCAGGGGGAGGGGGTGGGGCAGGAGGGAGTCGGGACCAGAGGAGCTCCACTTCTCCGCATCCAGAGCCTCGGTGTCAGGTCATGGGAACAATACGGAGGCTCTTGATACTACGGTAGCCCAAGGGTTGCCACAGAATTGAGTAGCCCCATTGCAGGGCTACTTGCCTTACCCAGGGGAACGAAAGTCCCTTTCCCCTGAGAAGCCGCTGGCGGCTGCCCTGTTGCAAGCAGCATGCCATGGCAGCCATTTCGGCACTGTGACAGTCCAGGCACAATGGGCAGCTCAGGATTTGGCTGCCCACTGTGAAAACTTTGTTCAAATCTTACCTTTTCTATGAAATTATCAGGTAGCCTTAGGTAAGCCAGTGTCCCTCAGCTTCAGACACATCCCCTCTCAAATCTGTAATATAAGGGTATAATGGTGATCTATCTTACAGAGTTCTTGTAAACAGGACTGATATATTTGAAGTACTTTGAGTTATGCTGGAGTAGCGGGTCTCAAACCTTTTAGCACCAGGGCCCACTTTTTTAGAATGACAATCTATTGGAACCCACCAAAAGTGATTTCATTAACCTGGAAGTGAAGACATGGCAGGAAGTGACATCATCAATTTAGGCTTCCAACCTAAGCTGGATCTTCTACAGAGGTTCTCTTGCATATCCCCACCCTGTCTTAGGTATGGCTTATAGGGATGTGTGAGAGGGCCTTCATGGTGGTGGCCCCCTTCCTGTGGAACGGGTCCATTTTTCCCTTCCACTTTATTGGAGATGGTTGAAAACTCATTTGTTTCAATTGGCCTCCTTGCATTATCTATAATTGCTTCTGTGCTGCTAATTTCTTAACATGTGATGTTCTCTGGTGCCTTGTGAAATTTATGCATTTTATTATTTTCATAGTAAATCTAATAAATTTTAATATTTGCTGTTGACAAAATATAAATATTTTAAAATAAGAAAATAGAAATGATTGTAAGGAAACTGGCTTCAATAATTTTCCTATTTGGCATCATTTTTAACGTTACGCGTGCTTAAACTTCCAAAAGCTAGTCAGATCTCTTCTGAAAAGTTTTGCTGATGTACAGAATTGCACACCCAATCCAGGTCTGCTTGTAATTTTGCACAGCTACTTCCACCAAAACACAGATGCATGTTTGAGCGAGCATCATAATGCATTCCAAGTGCACATTCCACTGAAAACAAGGCAGTGCTGCTAGATAAATTCCACATTCAAATATGCATCTGATTCATGTTTACAGTTTCTGATGCAGTGAAGGAGCTCCATGTGACTCACTCTTCCACATGTGGATCTCATCTGGATCAGGACGATTAAATATATTCTCAGCAAACCCCTTTTCTCAAGAAGCATCGAAATTGACTCTTCAGATCTTGAAGGCTGTAATATCTCAACAACATAATAGATCAGCAATGGCTGCTTTGAAGATTGTCATATGAGATATGTATCCATTATCTTTAGGTTGGAATTTATGGTTGTGACAGAGCAATATAATGGAAAGTAGATTAAATGGTTTGAGTGATGAGTAAATAGAAAGAGACAAGCATACAAAAATAGTACATCATTTTTTCAAATTACACTGATATATTGAGTTCTGCACTTTCATGTCAACCCATAGTTCTTTCAGACAGGTCATATAGCCATGATCACAATATGGGATTCATTTCTGAATGCTATTCCACAAGCAAAAATAATGAAATGAAGTACTAGCACTTGTTCTTCTCAGGTTATTTTCTCCTAATGTAAAAATAATTGCATTGTGTGAAAATAATCTGTACTACTGAATAGTACTGTCAATCAAGACAGACTGTGGTCCTAATTCAGCTCTCACAGAATCTATCTGCGGTATTATGAAGTTGTACAATTCCAGGTCTGACTCTTGATGCTTCAGTGTAATAAAGTGTTAACATTTCAGTGTTAGCTTTTTGAATGAGGGCCTTTAAAGGACCTCTCTTTCCTGCAGTACTTGGGAAGTATCAGGCCTTGATCAGGCTGGATGAACCATACCAACATTGCCATAGTTTCTGAGAGTGCTAATGCTGGTGTGCAAAGGAGTGACATCATTAATTTCTTTTGCATTATCTTGGGGTTTCTGATATTACCCAGGCCGCATGTGGTGCAACAGGTGGTGCACCACAGAGTTTATATCAAACATGAGAACAGACATCATAACATCACACATGGTCCTGAGAACTGGCACTGAGATAGCAGAGGGATTACCTTGACGCATGAACCAAATCTATGGTGAGGGTTCATGGATCCTTTCCAATGATCGGTTTATGAGCACAGTTCATGTGCAATATGTAACTCTTCAAGTATACAGTGTAGGCCCATTAGAACATCTTGGATCACCAAGTCTCAATGTGGCTACACCTTTTGCTTTAAAAGCAGCAACTGAAAAGATCGGCAAAGACAACAGAACTATTTTCCAACTAGTGACTGCCAATGACTTCTCCTTTAGAAAATTGGTCTGCCTTTTTTAGGTTAAAAAAGGTGACATTGTATTGTTAGCAACCCAGTGCATTGGGATATGTGAATGTTCATGTATTGCTTAGGGTGTTGTTAATGTGAAAAATTAAGAACGCACTTGAATCCAAATTGATTTCTCCAAAGGCCCTGTTCCAAAACATTTTCTTAATCAGCTCCATGGGTTTTTTTTTTTTTTTCTTTAGCCTTCCTTGCAGTATAGTTCTCAAGTAAGTGAGACCTTCATTAGTCCTATTAAATCCCAAAGCACTATATTTTTCTCACATTCCACTGCCATCCATTTGTGCATCAGGTACAACATTCAAAGGCAATAACATCTATTTTGAGTCATTACATTGTTTTGTTCCCATTTCATAAAAGAGACTAGCTATTCTGGCACAGTCACAGATTATAAAATGAAGTTTTAAAAGAAAGCAACACCACTACATTTATATGGTATGCCTCCGGGCTTTCCTAAACTCGTTTCTATGCAATCTGCAGCCTCTGGAAGGCAATGGCAGTATTCCCATTTCTTCAAATTGAAGTGGATTGTACCCAAAGAGCTGGATGCAGGTCATTAATCAGTTGACTTTCAACATCTTATGCTAAAACTTCTGGGAATGAATTTATGACTGATTCACACATGCAGAGGAGACAGGAGGGGACAAGGCTTTAGAAATGGCCATTGCATCAATTAATGAAAAGTCCTGGAAGGAATGTAGCCACTCTACTAATCATGGCGGGGCTCGCATTGCTTATTCCTGCCCTTTATAAAGCAAAACGGTGACGAAGAGCATGGAACAGGATGGATCAATGGTAGATCATGGCAGTGCTTTCTGGCTCTCCAGTCTTTAAACTCACCATCCTGAACCCTAGTAGTACTGTTTCCCATCCCATACACCCCAGGATCAGGCTGAGATTAGCTGTCTGCCTCCAGGGGACTGGGTAGGAATTTGTTCTTCTCTTGTGATTAGCTGTTGATGGGAAGATTTTTGCCTACCCGATACTGTTCCTTGAGGTGTGGTTTTAGTTTAGACAGGTTGGTCATTTGTTGTAGTTACTGTATGGAGTAGGAGTAGCTCTCCAGCATGAACTCTAAGGCATGCAGTGGCCAGAGGGGGAACCAGTACTGAGTTCATGAAGCTGTGTGGTTCAGGCTAGCTGGTGACTTGTTAGGCCAAAATAGCGAAGTCCATCTTAAAGATACTCTGGTGTGGGATGAGCTGAGTGGTTTGTCTGCCTTCACCTTCTTTTCAGAGGTTGGTTGGGAAAGAATAGAGGTCAACAAGAGCTGATATCTGGTTGGAGCCAGGGTGCTAAGTCCCAAAAAGGAAGTGAAAGACGCATATGCTTCCTTCAGGGTAGATGCCTGCCCTAAAAGGACCCTGTACAGAATTTACACTGATTGAAGTAATCAATAATGTAGCCATTTTTATACCAAAAGCTGAACTGATTTCATGTCTTTTATTGGGAGGGATGCCAGAACAAAAGGAAGCAGAATGTGGGGAGAATGAATTATGAGTAATGTTGAAAGAGATAAGGTGATTATCAGACCAGAAGAATTCTGTAGCAGAAAGGTCAGAGACAAAGCTGTTTTTGATTAAGATGAATCAGGAAAGTGACCAGGACAGTGTGTGTAGGAGTTTCTCCAAAGCTAGAGATCAAATGAGGGTAGAAATAGGAGATAAGAAGCAACTGAGTTCAAGGGATCCTCCGTGTGAATCTCAGCTTGTGGTTGGCCACAGAGCATGAATTGTAGCAAATCTCAAAGGCCAGGTGGATTGATATGGGAGCAGGTCATCCTTAAGGTAACTTGGTCTCAAACCATGAAGCATTTTCAAGGTCAAAACAAAAACTCTAAACAGGGTCCAGAAGCATGTTAGTAACTGTCACCAGTCAGAGCAAATAGGTGTTAGAAGCTCATGCCAAGTTGCCCAGGGTAGCAGTTTTCTGGTAGCATTCTGGACCATTTGAAGCTTCCAAAATGTCTCCAAAGCAGTCTACATAATGGCACTGCTTATAATACTCTAGTACGAAATTTTTAGATAATCAACATAAGCACAACAGTGGCCAGATCTGCTTTCTCCATCTAGGGACATAGCTGGCACAGCTGCTGAAATCAGTAAAAACATTTTGAACATGTAAGGATGTTTGGAAAATGGATAAAATACAGGCTCTATAATTTTGTTCAAACAAATTTGTTCATTTCCCTTGTGAAGATTGATAATAATCTTATAACAAATATAACAATTTTTTTGAGCACTGAAAAAGTGTTTTGATCAATAACAAGATTCAAATAACTTTACTTAAAAAGTAAATGTTAGCTCATGTTATTTTAGCTTTTAGGCAATTTTGTATCTGGAAAAATGTTTCAGACTATTGTAACTCTAGGCTTAAGTATCTTTCCAGGTAGTTCTATTCAGTTTCTCTGTATGATGCAACTGGCCATAGAAAATCACAGAGACTGCTGTTTTGCTCAAAGTTTGCAAACTCTTGTAAGGAAAAAAATCTGAATTAGGGAAATATCAATACCTTAACAAAGAATATTTAGGAAGAATAGAATATTGTGCAACAATATCACTTTGACGTAAAATAATCAGGACTGTCAGGGACTCTTTTGAACTAACACTGCAATCCTATGCATGTTTTCTCAGAAGCAGATTTCCAATTGAGATCATTGGGGAGGTCTCCCAAGCAATTGTGTATCAGATTGCAGCATTAAAACTTTGTGTTCTGAGGCTGGGACCTAGATCATCATAGTTGCTGAGCTTAAGGGAATAAAAGGTGTCTAGCATTGGTTCTTGTAATTGGTAGACAACAGGAAGCTTAAAAGTTGACCAATGGCCAAGTCTGGTATAAATACTGGAAGATTAGCCTTCTGCACTTGCTGAGCAGAAGTATTTTTTTATATTTATTGCATGCTAGGATCCAACTTCTCCACTATCAGGGTTCAGGTCTAGCCACTGACCTAAGAGACCATGAGCTAGAGAACAAATCATCACAGTATGACTTCAGGTATAGATGTGCACATAATAGGTTTGATTTGTGCAAAATTTAGAAATGCACAAATTGATATTCAAGATTGGTTATAACCACTGAAAAAACAGTCAATCATAATTGATTGTGTAAATTAGGATAATAAAGAACAATGAAGTCAAAAACATGATTGTATTAGAGTCTTCAGACAACTCTAATTTTCAGGGATGTATTATATATTGCCAGAAATAGAACCTTAATGGCTATTAATAAAGATTAGTGTGGGAACAAATACACAAGCTTTATAATCATAAGTTCTGTAGGGACCATTGTTAGCCTCTCATTATCGACAGGGTTGTGAAGGATCAGCTGGAGGCCCCGAGATGGTGCTCAGGATGGTGGGTCAAGTCTGATGTGTCTGACAATTTTCTACTGACCAATATTAATGCCTGTGGATACTGAAGATTGGACCAATCCAGGCAATTTTCTATAAAACAAGTATAACTGGATGGATGCGATTACTGCAACCCCTCCCCCTGTCGGCCATATACTGTAAAGGTGTCTCTTCCTCTCCCCCCCATATGGTGCCAGTGCTGCCTCCTACTCGTGAGGAGGCCACGGTCTCTTCTTCTCCTCTTCTGGCAACCTCTCTCACCCCTTCCTGCTTGCTCGTAGTTGTGCTGAGCCCCCACCCCACCCTGACTGCACTGGCACAGTATTCGCAGATAAATAGGGAGCCAGTACATATGGGGTACTTAACTGATCCAAGAATGCAACATTCCTAAGAGACCTGAGCATGTAGCAGGATCAATCCTCAAGAATCATTTTTTGTCCTTTTCCATCCCAAATTCTTCCTCTAAAACCAAGAACTAAATGATTAAGGGCTGCTTTATACATGCATGTTCATGATGATGACTTGCATGTGTGAACTGCCTTGACTCTGGGATGCTAGTAATAGCCTTTTGAATTTTCACATTCCTCTCTTCTTAAATGCCTCTCACTAAATCCATTTCCATAGTGTACATGAGGGTAAGTTAACACTGCTCATTGAAGAAAAAGAAAACAACCTGCATGTCTAAACATTAGCAGCATTAAATAAATTCATCAGCAAAAGTCACTGGAAACAGTGTAGCTTAATATAGCATTTTGATTAAGAACAGATGGCTAGTTAATTAGGATTACCCATCTGCCCTCAATCAATGATAAAACCTGTGAGATAATGACTGATGTGACAGGCAGTGCAATATATATGGCTTCTTGTAGGAATACATTCACCCAATAGGATTAATTATGCCTGATTCATTTGCTCATTTTAAATGTTTTACACTAAAGTGGGGGAATGAAAGATTATTATATGGAAAGCATACAAATTAAACACGGATCTGAGAAACAATTACCTAGTTTAGTGAGATAGCACTTAGGTGATTAATCTGTAACATTAATTAGGTAAATTTTACCTCTGCGCATGAATAATCCATAAGCAGGTTGTGATTTTCTTTTTTTAAATTATTGAAAGGACATCCAGGTATGTCAGTTAAATATATGCAAGAATTGTCTAGTCAGTATACATGAGACATATGCAAAGTGTACATATTTACTCATCCTTCATTGGCATCAAAGGGACTACTCTCAGGTAAGTGTATATAGGTTTGTAAGTAAGTAAGTAAGTAAGTAGAGGAGAAGGTTCTCATTGTGAGCCTGGAACTAAGATTCTCCTTCTTTTGTATCTCTCTTTAGCCTTTTTTATGTTCAAAATTTTATGTTGGATTTATCATTCAAAGACCACTTATTCTTATGTATTCCTGCCTTACAGCTGTACCCCCTTCGACTGACAGTTCAATCCAGCGGGGCTGCACAGTCCACCCCATATCCAGCACCAGGTTTGAGCTGGCAGAAGGTCTCCTTGGAATAAAGGGAAGTTTGTTCCCTGTCCCTATATTGGGCCCCACCCTGTCCAATGTGGCTACTCGGATCTGTGCCAAATCACTAGTGCATGTCTGAGAAGTACCAGTAGGGGGAAAGGATGTGATGCAACCCCCCTCTGCTAATCCTGCCCCCTCCCAGGCCTGAACTGCCCCTGTCCCTCCCTGAAACACACCTTCCCATCTCTGTTACACCCTCCCTCCCCAGTCAGTTCAGGGTTGTACTCACTAGCACCGTTGGCCACAACTCTGAATCTGGCAATGGCAAGACAGCGCAGTCTTTCCTGCTGGTACTCCTTATTTGTGCAGTGTCACAAATATGCTTTATGGCACATTTGTGACACCTAGCATTGCAGTGGCTGCTGCACAAATAGAATTGGACCATGAGAGAGAACTTGGGCCAGTTGAAAAAAGGAGCATAGCATTCAAAAAAGTGCATGATGTGTAGCCTGTCAACTTACTGAAAAATAACTCATTGTCTGAGGTGCTCTGCTAAACCAAGTAGTGACCTAGTTACAAGGTACATAGTATGAAGTAATGGTTGTGCAAAAAGTCCGATGATAGAGAGTTCAGGTGTAATTGCTTGCTTTTAGTGTACCTCTGCTACAACAAATTATGGAAGCATTAAAGAAGGAGGAAGAGGAGGAGGATCTGCTAGAGTAGTGGAGAAGCAAAAAAAAAAAAAAAACAGCTGTGGAGATCACTGGTAAGGAAGACAACTAGGACTATCAGACGAATCGGAAGAATCAAGATTGATCATCCCAAGACAATGGAAATTCAGCATTCGTATTGAGTGAAACTTTAAATCCATTTGGAGCTTCATTCACCTTAGGGGGGAATAAAATTCTTCTGAAAAACGTTTGTATGAATCCATTTACATTTTATAAAATGCCCCTTTCCTTCCACAAAATAGAGCAAGCCATAATAACTGAGGAGAATGGTCCTATATCATGAAAGTTGCCAGAGCTCTCTTGTTTTACTACCCTGCAAACTCACAGCTGTTTCCTGCTTATTGACCTTCGGATGGATCCGGTATAATAATTTCAACATCCCAGAAGGATCTTTAGTCTTGAGTTTGACATCAGGGAATTGAAAATGCAACATTTCCACTTCAATATGCTGTCATTAAACTTTTAATCCATTCTCTTAAAACTTACATGTGACTGATTTGGTGTTCCGGAAAGTAGAGGGGATGTTACAGTGTTAGGTTAGGCTTACTTCCAGGAGTTAACCAAACTGCTTTTTCCAAACACAGTTATTCTTCTAAATGTACAGGTACATTTGGCTCTCCATAACACACCATAATGAGTTCGGTCCAGAGAGTGCCTTTATTCTGGCTCCGCAGCAAATGAGAGAGAAGAAAACAGCACACAGAATGCTAATTTTTTTTAAAAAGTGGCTTGACGCTATAACATGTTGGAAGAGGAGAAAGGTGCAACGATCATTCACAATCAGTATGCACCTAAGGGGGGGAGGTAATATATATAGTTAGTGGGACTATGAGGGGTGTAATGAAGTAACTATATTGTATGTGTGTTCTATTGTATTTTGGGGTATATTTTCCTACATGGGAGGAACCTCTGTGGTTCAGAGATTCTTCTGCTGTGTTCCTGTCTTGCATCCATACCCCTGCTGACTGACAGTCCAATCCTATCCAGTGACAGTACGGCCCATGCTGTATCCAGCACTGGGTTTGAGCAGGCTGGAGGTCTCCTTGGAGTAAGTGGTCATTTGTTCTGTTACCCCATGTTGAGTGTCAGCCTACTGAATGGGGCTACTTGGATCTACATCAGCTAAATTGAGGGCACAAGTCCGACAGCTTAGCGGAGGAAAAGTGCAAATTGGGGATCAAAGCAGTCAAGGCTGGTGAAACAAGCTAGTCAGGTTTCAGGTGGTTAGTGAGGTCATTACCACTGAAACCTTCTTTTGTTCTAGCAGCCTGAGAACCTCACTGAGGGCCCAATCTGATCCAGCTTTCCGCACTGATGGAACCATGCCAGTGGGTCATGTGCTGTATCCTGCAAGGGGGGGGGCACTCACTGGGAATATTTGTGAGTGAATATTTGTTCCTTTAAGGGAATATTTACCTCAGGGCTGCATTGCAGCTGCATCAGTGCTAGAAAGTTGGATAGGATTGTGCCCTCAGTGAGCTCTCAGGTGAAGAGGTGCCTAGAACTTGGTGCAGAGAACAGAGCAAAGAAGCAGCTGCTGGTACCAAGAAGTGGCGTACCTGAAGGGGAGCAAGTAGGGTAAATGCCCCAAGCATTGACTCTATGGGGGTGCCTCCTCAAGCCTCACCCCTGCCACCTGCCTTTTTTCTTTAAAGGGAAAGAAGCCGGCAGCTCTGCCAGCTTCTGTCCCTTAAAAAAAAAAATCCTCCTCCCAAAGGAGGAGGGGTGCCCAGGATCACTGCTGAAGAGGCAGTGACCTCTCCGGCAGCGATCGAATGCCGGACTGGGCTGCCCCCACCTCCTTTATAGGAGGAGGGGAAAGGGGCACCCTAGAGAGGCAGAGCGTAGGGAGTTGCAACTCCTGGCACGCTGATGCTCTAGGGCGCCTGTTTCTTCTCCTTCATAGGAGGGGAGAGGGCACCCTAGAGAGGCAGCATCGCAACTCTCAGCATGCTGCCTCTAGGGTGCCATCTGATCTCCTTTGAAGAATAGGAAACGGGTGCCCTAGAGAGGTAGTAACTCCCTACACGCTGCATCTCTAGGGCTCTCCTTCTATAAAGGAGGACGGGAGGTAAGGGCAGCCCAGTCCGGCATTTGATTGCTGCCAGAGAGGCGTTAGCTCGCTGCCTCCAGCAGCGATACTGGGTGCCCCTCCTCCACGTCTGAGGGTGTCCCTCAGAGGTGGAGGGGAAGCAGCGTGCGCCTCCTCCTATTTCGGAGATGCGTGCTGCTTCCTGGGCCCTGATGGCGCCTCCTGCGCTGCTTGTGAGCAGAGTGGAGGTCTCCATTGGAGTGGTCAGGGGCTGCTGGAAGTGGCACCCTTCAGGGGAGCACTGTCCGCCTCCTGGAAGCGGCACTCGCCTGTCTTGGGCATTGCTTCCAGCAGCCCAAACAGCTCCAATAGAGACGTCCGCCCTGCTTACAAGCAGCACGGAAGGCTCTGTTGGGGCCTCGGCCACCTTCTCCATTCCCCCCTTTTTTTCAAAGGGGGAACAGATGAGGTAGCCACGCGGAAGTAATTGTGATGATGATGACGTTACCGCAATTACTTCCGAGTCAGGGGCAGGGGGGCGTAAAAAGAGGGTGTGAGGGGGCAGAAAATGGGGGGTTGTCCTGGGTGCCAGGACCCCCAGGTACGCCACTGGTACCAAGGCCTTTGCTTACCATTTGACATCTGCTTGACTTTTCCCAGTCGCTGCAGTGAAGAAACTGGCACAGTTTCCAGCACAGTTTCATCTGTCAAAATATCAGTTCTTTGTTCCAAACTTTGATTTCTACTGAGCTTCTTGCTGGGACTGAGACAGAGCTGATTTCAAATAGAAAATATTATATATAGAAATCCCTATCTGAAATCAGTTCTGTCCCAGTCCTAGACAAGATATAAACAAATGCATGATTAATAAATTGTATATAAACATTTAATTGTGTGTCAATTTATATATTTAAATTTATTAACTGTGAATATTAAATAATTATGAACACTTTAATTTATGATATGGAAATTTGATTCAGCATGTAGCCCGCAGGATCTGTGTTGAAGGACTCTTGCAGCCCACTTGGTATGAAAAGTTGGACCGCCCTGTTCTAGAACCATACTGATGCAACCTATGTAGCCTAAAATATCAGAGTGAAGATATTGTTTTATTTGAATCTGAAACCTAATTCAGTTCAACTTAGCATGCAGAAAGTTGTGTAAAATGAGAAAATTTATTCACATTGTAATGGATAATACCATTTTTTCTCCCTTAATTCAGTGCTAACATTCCAACACAATGAAAATGTAGATTAATATTTATTGCAAATTTTCATTGTTTGCACGCATTGTGTGTGTGGTTTTTTTTTTTTTTTTTTACTTCTTTTCCTCTCAGAGCAGGCAGTTATTTTACCAAGAAAGAGAAAGAAAATAGAAACTAGAGCCCAGGGAGCTACAAGAACCACTTTGGTAGGTATATAGTATTCATCTACAAGCACTAATGGGATTAAGAAGTTAGTTTGGCATTATTTCAGAGGGAGGCTAACACAAGCACCATGTTGTACTGAATGACAGTTGCTATGGTAACTTCTTTCTGTTTCCCACTGAAGAACAGACCCACTAGCAGAATAGACCCTGTAATTATAAGGCAGTTCAAAATGAGGCATCATTAGATTCCCTTTACAGTTATAACATTCCTAAATTTCTAATGAAAAAAATTGCATTTTTTTTTTCCTTTTTAAAAAAATGTGCTCTTGAAAACCCTTTGTCTAGAATTATAGGGTGTAAAGTGGGTGGGGAACATTCAAGATTTATATCAACCATTCAACTACCATTCATGTGGTAGATCAGTCCTTTGGAAACCGGATTTACAAATGAATGGCTGCCCCTCCTAAAGGCAACTCACACCCGCCCACCCCAGCCAAAGTCACATAAGCAGTCTCTGAATAACAACAATGTGTAGAGACAACAGGGATTGGGGTGTGGTTGAAACAACTCTACCCCCATCTTAAACAGCCACCCACTGAATACTCTTAAGAGACCAACCCTAAGGGCTCCAGTGCATATGAGTGTACTGCTGGCCCTGGGTGTCACACACATCCATAAAACACATTTTCAGCACTGGGAGAGGAGGGAGTACTGGGGCTGGGATCCATTTTTAAATTAACTTTTGAATACATGAAATGTAAAACATACCACATAACTTGTATCACAACAGATAGCATTTTTAAGTTGAACAGAGATTAATAGCCTGGCATCTGATTAGTAGAGTCTTCTGTCTCCTCACACATGAGCAAATCCACCCTTCCTGGCTTTGGAGGAATATGTGCAGGAATCATCTGTCAGTAATTACCATCCAGCTAGGAGTATCGTGCTGAGCTGAAGTCTGTCATGAAGCGATTGCCAGTAGCTACCTCGGTTGAGACAAATATCCTAAGGATGCCTTGTGTGTAGGTTTTTAAGTTACAGTTGTAATTTTATCACCTCATTATTGTTCAATTTAGCAAAGTGTTAGCCTTACCGATAGTTTTAAGTGTAACATAGTTTAAAACCAAAAGTCAACTCTTTTTACTGAGCCCGTCAGTAAAAAGATTCTGCTAGAAGAGCGATAGCTCTGCACAGTAACAGTGAATATGGATGTGTGTTCATCCCCCCCCCCACAGGAGGAGTGCTTACCTATTCATTTCCTAGTTTAAAGGCTTATGGATTGCTCTCTCCTGCTTTGAGTACATAAGAACATAAGAACAGCCCCACTGGATCAGGCCATAGGCCCATCTAGTCCAGCTTCCTGTATCTCATAGCGGCCCACCAAATGCCCCAGGGAGCACACCAGATAACAAGAGACCTCATCCTGGTGCCCTCCCCTACATCTGGCATTCTGACTTAACCCATTTCTAAAATCAGGAGGTTGCGCATACACATCATGGCTTGTACCCCATAATGGATTTTTCCTCCAGAAACTCGTCCAATCCCCTTTTAAAGGCGTCTAGGCTAGACGCCAGCACCACATCCTGTGGCAAGGAGTTCCACAGACCAAGCACACGCTGAGTAAAGAAATATTTTCTTTTGTCTGTGCTAACCCGCCCAATGAGTAGACCTCATTTATTTTCATGTGCCATGACCAGTTGCTTCTCTTGTTTCATTTTGCAGTACAAAAACTGTAACACTCACAGCCCAATCCTGCCAACTCCTTCTGAGCCAATGCAGCTGCGCCAATGGGGTGCATGCTGCGGTCCACAGGGGGTTTTGGGTCCAAATGGCCTCCTCAAGGTAAGGGAACATTTTTTCCCTTGCCCCAGGGCAAGCCTCCACTGCTCTGATGGGTCTATTTGGACCTGATGGGTCTATTTGGACCTGTGCCAGCTATTTTGCTGGTACAAGTCCAAGTTTACCCAGACTGGGAATTAAATCTGGGAAGGGGGATGGAATATCAGCAGTGCCACTGCCACCAATACCATCCCATTTGTGGCCTCAGTCTGCCCTTTCCCTGCCCCAGTTTCCTCAGTGTTCCTTCTCCTCCCCACCCCATTCTGCCCACCCCCACCTACTGACCTGACTTACAGGCACCAGGACTCATTGATGGGCTGCTGGTGCATAGCCCCAGTTGCATACCACTTGCAGCCGTGGCTCAGCTCCACTGTATGGGCACATCACCTTTCATGCAGTGGCGTACCTAGGCCATCTGTCACCCAAGGCAAACTAAAATTTTGGCACTCCCCCCCCCACAATTTCAGGGGGTGGAAAAAGCCAGTCTGCCCTCCCCACACACCGAGGCAACGGAGCTGCTGACACAACAAATTCTTTTAAAGTGAAACACGTGGGGGTGGGGGAATCGCAGCTTCAGTGCCCCTCTCCAGGCTGCCTGGGCTCAGCGCCTGGGGCTTTTGCCTGCCTGCCCCCACCAGGTCCACCAGTGCTTTCGTGACAGCGATAAAACATGCTCCACCACCTGAACATAAGCTCTGGTGGTGCAGCAGGCACTTAGAATTGTGGCCTCAGTTCTGATATGAGTTTGTTTATTCCACAGCTCTGTTTCCTACCAATGGCTAAAGCTCACAACCCAATCCTACCTAAATTCCCCTGTAGTAATGCAGAGGTACCAGCAGCGACTATGATGCATCCTGCAGGGGAATTTTGGCTGTTGGAGGTCTTCTTGAGGTAAGGAGGTATTTGTTCCCTTACACCAGGGTAAGCCCCGGCCACCACAATGACTAAAATCAATGCCAGCAATATTGCTGGTGCAAGTTCGCAATGATCTGTGTCAGTGGATTGGACCCAGAAAAGAGGATAGAATACAGCATGCACCGGTGCTGTCACCCCACTTCTGGGCCCAAACTGCCCACCCCTTGACCCAATCACCATTCTCTCCCTGCCCGTTCCACCCCCCTCCCCTCCCCCCACCATATGCTAGACTCACCTACTCCAGTGGGTTTTGCTCCAGTCGCCAACAGACACAGGAAGGCTGTGGCCTTCTTGTTGGCATACCCAATCTTTGTGCAGTCGCAAAGCACTTTACAGTGCTTTTGTGACTGTGTGAAGGTCTCTCGTGCCAGCAGAGTGCATGCTTGTGACCCAACCTATCCAACTGTCCAGTACCAGTACAGGAATACCAACAGGGCGTGCACTGCACCCTGTGGGGGGGGGGAGTCAAGAGGCCTCCTCAAGATAGCAGAATGTTAGTTCCCTTGACTTGTGGCTGCATCAGTGTAGGGTAGGATTGAGCCCTTAGTGTGGTACACTGAGGCTTATTCTAAACTGGCAATGCAATTCTATGAACATTTACCTGGGAGTAAGCCCCATTGAACGCAGGTAAACGTCCTTCCGACTAATACTTGCACTGTAAACGTGGTGTTCTAGTTCATATAAATGTACATTTTGACTTTTTCCATACACTGTAGTAGAGTCAATACAGCAGATAAATCCCATAATTTGAGCCTATTTTCTGGTTTCCAGTAGTCAGAAATCAAACCTTTACATATCAACAACTGGATATTTGCATTTAATTCTAATTCTTCATAGGCATTCATGTTTTGAAATGTCCTACTTAGTTTTCTGGAATGATACAAGTCTCAGGCGTCAGAGGAAACAGGAACAAGTATTTCTAATGTTTTCATGGACCAAATATATTTATTTAAATATACAAGCAGTCTCATTTCAAAGTCAAATAGTCCCACAGTTCAACGATGTATTCAAAGCTAGCAAATCCCATTGAAACGTTCCATGAAAACAGAGTAAACGTCAGATAGGCATCACAAATGTACATGAAAAAGCTCATCTGAATTGAAACCCACATCAAAGGATCTTCCAAAACGTATACCAAATGTGTTAAATTCCCAAGGGGAAGGAATAATATAGTTGTGGGACAACCACTGGGAATTGCACTTTGTATGCCCTTGATGTCCAAGACTGTACTCAGATGACAATGCTCTTGTTTGTTCACAGGGACTGTAAGGCTTCTAGGGCAATGTGCTCCAATCATTCTTGATACTGATTAGTATTTGACTATATGCATGAATAGAATTTTAAGCATACATATGGGGTGGGCCTCTGAGCTGCGTGCTTCTATATTCCACCCTTTGGAACTGATTAGTATTACATGCACTCCTTCTGCACTTGATTTAGAAGATAGGTAGCTGTGGCTTACTGCCAAGTACCATTATTTGTAGCCTAAAATCACTGATTTGCAGATATTCATAGTTACATGAGATAGTTGGGTTCCTCTCCAAAGAATACTAACTACCTTCTTTGAGCAAAAGTTTTGTTCAGGATTCACACTGAGTCATCTAACAATTGTAATTTGTCAAGCAAAGATCACAGTTATTTTCAGTATTTTAGCATTTAAGGTCTTGATTATATCTTATTAGAACAATGTAGTCTTTCATTGTACTGCAAGAAGCTGGTGGGGAGATTGCACCACTAAGAGAAGTTCAGTGAACGGCAAGATCAAAATCAAATACATTCCTCAGAACATACTGGTTGGTGGAAGTAGCCAGAGCCTGGGGGGGGGGGTAAATGGGGTAATTTGTACCAGGCCCAGGGTCAGGAAGGGGGCCCAGGAGCCAAAGGAGGGGCCCAGGAGTTTCCTGGGATCTTACATTCTCAAATCTCACTACCCACGCAGGATGCTGGGGGCAATACTGTGGGCACATGGCCACAACTATTGCCATACACACCAGGCCCAGGATTGCATACATTCCTTAACAGTGTCACATCTGAGCGGAAACTGACCTGCTACAGTCGCCCTTTGGTTTGGCAATTTCAGGGCCTTGGCAGCATCCTTTCCTGGTAGGGCCTGGTTGGTAATCTCAGGTCAGAAGTGACCAGTGGAAACAAATGCTATTTTCATAATTTCAGCACAGAAGGGCCTCTGAGGGCCCTGTCACAATTGGAAACCAGACATGATACAAATAGTGTTGATTTCTTACTGGTAATTCTGGAAGCTTCAGTCCCCACCAGGAAAAAGATGGCACAAGGACCCTGGGAGTGCTCACTAATGTTACTTTCCCTATCCCCAAGGGCAGCGGTCACCAAACTTGCAGCTGCTGTATGATGATAATGCAGTAATGGGCATTTGTGAGAATTCCATTGACCACTCACAAAACCTTGAATATACTGCAGCCACTGACATCTCTCTGTTTCCCATCCATCAAAGTGGATATCCTTGGGCAGGACTATCCAAACCCCAGCCTGGGAGCAGTATGCAAGGTTTGGGGAAAGCCCTCCACTCCGTGAGTGGTACTTACCATTCCGCCTCTGCGCCACGTGTATTTTCAGTAGATCTGGGCACAGGGACGCTCTGGGCAGTCACGTCTGCTGGACATCCTGTTGCATAGCCTTCTGGGATGCCAGGCAACAGATGCAACTGCTCAGAGCATCCTGGTGTCCAGATCTACTGGAAATACATGTGGCGCAGAGGCGGAACAGTAAGCTCTGCTCACAGAGCAAAGGGATTTTCCCAAACTCCGGATCAGGTTCCCAAGCTGGGATTTGGAAAGCCCTGCCCAAGGATAACCACTTGGATGAACAGGAAACAGTGAGATGTCAGTGGCTGCAGTATATTCAAGACTTGGTGAGAGGTCAGTGCAATTGCTTACAAATGCCCAACCTTTGCAAGCAGGCGAGTGTTTGTCTCGATTCTGCTTGTAAGCATTTGAACAAGGGTGCTTGCTTTGTTGATCTGTTATTGAAGGAGGGGAAGTAGCGCATTTATTCTCTGTGATCTGAAAAGCAGGGAATGTAGGCCTTAAATGAACTTCATTTGCCAAATGCAAAACTGTTCCAGGCACAGTTTAGGACAGCACATCCATCCAATGCAAAAATCATTGAGATATATTAGACATGTCATGCAACAGCCAATGAGTATGAATGATAAGTATATGCTGCGTAATTTTGCACTAAGAAGATGAAGTGCCCTTTTGAAACTGCCCTTGCAAAGACTGGAGACAAGTAGTTGCCATTATGCAAGGAGGAGCAGAGAAGAAAATGAACTGTTAAGTTGTGGGAAGCATAATTTAATAAAAAGCTCCAGTGCACTCAGCCCTTTAATATCTGGGTCATCATCAGTTACATTTCATGAACTTGTTATTCAAATAGTTATACAAAAAAGAGTTGCCACATACTCTCATATCAGCCTGTGATTAAGGCTACTGGCATTTTAGCCAATGTTTTTTAGAGTTCCAGTTTCCTGTAGACAAGGCCCCACAGTTTGCTGGAACCTATAAAACATCACTCGGCGTGTATAGAAGTTTCCAGTTCATCCTATGGAGGCTGATAATATGATAAGACTGATCTGTACAACCCATGACCAGTCATGTGAACATGTACAGTGAGTGGTCAGCCATCCTAGGCTTTAGTTGGAAATTCAGAGTGTCCATTCCAAATAATCTAGGGAACTGGAAGCAGAATTTTGGGGGAATCCAGATTCAGATATCTAATTCAGCCAAACATTTTCTAGACTGGATTTATGCACATGCTTAATTCTTCTATTAAAATCACTGATATTTGGAAGGAACATCTTGCGTTTAGCTGCACATTCCCTCTCATCCCTGCCCAGCAAATTTTGCTATTGCCTACTCCCTAATAGCTGTTCATTTGTCCATTTATTTACGGTTGCTGCCCAACTAGGCTGCAATCCTATACACGCTTTCCTGGGAGTAAGCCCAGTGAACACAATGAGACTTATTTCTGAGTAGTCATGCCTAGGTTTAAACTGTTAATTACTCACAGTGCTGGTATTTCAAGTATATCCACAAAATGCGAACCAGGACCAATTAGGCCACCTACTGTTGCACATGCTGCTAAGGTATTGCTGAAGTTCTCCCGGTCTGGATTCAGAAACAATTTGGGCAGTTCTAAATTCTTCCCACACAAAGAAGAGGTGAACTCCCAAAATGCAGCTTCTGAATGAGATAATAGTATTTCAAAGAATGTATGTTTTCTTTATTCTTGGTCCCACCTCACCAATTTCACCTCACCAGATCCATGTGTTGCACAAATGCATCCCTTATGGCAGAGAGCAGCTCTTTTCTTCCCCCCCATTGGCAGAGACAGCACCAAGAATGAACTATGCAGCACAAGGCTGCTTCTTTTTTTTTTTCTTTGTCTCAGACAAGAAGAAAGGTGAAGGAGCATATGGGAGATGTAGGCTTTGCAAGGATTACTTCTGTTACTTACTGAAACTCAGAATGATTCAGTAAATGATGTAGCCCCTTTTTTTCCTGATTTTGAGGTGAAAAGATCAGATCATTTTTTGAAGCATTTAGAGGTGAACATCAGTCAGCTTGCTCATCTCTAATTATTGTAAGGTAGGTTAGAGCCCAATCCTATTGTTGCTCCCGACGCAGCGGCACCAGGATGGCTGTTGCTGCATCCTGCACTGTGTGTGTGTGTGTGGGGGGGGGCAGTCCAGGAATTCTCCTCTGGGTAAGGCTCTGTGGCACCGGGGGGGGGGGGTCTTACTTGTGCCTGTGCCAGCTAAATGGCAGGAACAGGTCCACGCAGATCTGTGCCATGGGATCACGTCCAGGAAGGATTCAGCAGCTGCTGCTGATAGTGAACCAGCCCCCTTCCTGCACCCAAACTACCCACCCACCCTCTCCCTCCCCTGACACACCTCCAGTTCCGCCCACAACATTACATTTTCCATTACTCCTCCTTTCTGCCCACAGCCCGCCCCACCAACAACTCACCAGCACCTGTGGAGCTTCTTGGAGCCACTGCTGGGTATACCACACCTCCCACTGTTTGAGGCAGCATTCAGTCAGTACATGACAGTGGCCTGACATTCACTCCACCATAAAGCATCTTGTGTTGCTGGTCTGCTAGTTTCAACAGCACAAGACCCTGACAGGATTGGAACCTTAGTCCTTGTTTTGCATCCTCCAAATTATTAAAATGTATCATTTATTAATATGAACATCTCATGTCATGGGAAATAATATTTCAGTAATGGAATGTGTCCTAGAAAAATAAATGATATATTTTACTGGGTCAAGGAACTTTCAATTCCAATTCTCTTAATACTTCAGATACAGAACCTCTGCCTAATATTCATTTATCTTGCAACATTCTCTCTCTCTCTCTCTCTCTCTCTCTCTCTCTCTCTCCGCCCCCCTTTTTTTTGGCCATCTAAATTATGTCCACTTTTGAAAAAGGAAAACTGAGAAAGAAAAAAAACAGTGTTTTTAATCGCACTCCAAAATGTGAATTTGTGTTAATTGAATCACAGAATTTCTCCCAGAAAATATTTTTAAAAAAGAAGTTAAGAAAATTGGGGACTCTGTGTACTTGGTGATATAATAACAATGTATATTTGATCATTCAAGAAACAAATGTTGGCAATGCCTGGTTTTAAAGACAGAGAAAACAGAATATTGATCTTATATTAACTTGGGTCATGTATTTAACTTGGCAGGAGCCATTTGGTTTGGCAACGAAATAGACCGCTTTCAATTCAAAAATGCCAGTTGTAAATAATGCAACATTCAAAAGATGAGTTAAAAGCCACTTTGTGGCAGTCAGAGATAAGTTTGAATCAAAACTGAGAATTTTGTAGAGATATGCTGCAGTTTCATCTAAAGAGAGCTTGTTTACTCATAATCCAAACTGTTAACTACAAATATAACACTGTTCCATGGCAGACCCATTTCAGAAAAAAGATATGAAACCAAAAGTGTCTTCAGAACCAGTCTCCTGGGGAATGGAGTCATGGTTGTTACAAAATGCTTATGAGTGCCATAACTGAGGACAGAAAATAGCTATGCCCTGACCGTGTTATGAGATCACAGCTTAACCCAAAGCAAAAACAAAAAAACCCACAATTCAATAAAATTGAAATGAAATACATTCATGAAATGCAACAGAGGAACTGCTTCTGTTGGCTGAGAGCTTTAACAGCCACTAGCTTCTGAGTGGATGTTAGCTCTCTAGAGAGGGAGGGATCTTCCTCCCTCTAGAAAAGCAAGAAATAGGAACCTGAAGCATGTCATCAATTACCAGGGACCAGAAGACTCTGCAGGTTATTGGAAGGGCTGTTTTTGTGAACAGGCATCTTCTCCATCATCCAGTCCCAGAATCAATCTGTGGCTGCTGCCCCCATCCTTCTGGATGGAAAAGTCAGGAACTGGGACGAGTTACACAGGAAGCTGCCATTAAGCAACACACATCAATGAGTTACAGTGCCAACATTTATGTTCTTTACAGCACAATCCTGTTCAATCCCCACCTCCCAGCATGAGCTAGGCTGCATCCTAGTTGGAAGGTTGGAAGGCTGGAAGTCTCCTTGATGTAAAGGGACATTTGTCCCCTTGCCCTGGGGTAATCCCCAGCCTGCGCAATGGATCTGCTCAGACTTGCTGGTGCATTTCCAAGTGGATTCATGTTGGTAAGGTTGGGCCTGAAAAGGGGGATAGGATTGGGCATGCACAGCTGCCATCAATCTCACCCCTCTCCTGGGTCCAATCCATCCATCTCTGCTCACATCACTACCCTCCCCCATCCCATTATAGTTCCTCCCCATCCTCTCCTGCCCCATTCTGCCTTCTTTCTGCTCAGCACAGATCTTACCTTATCCAGTGTGTGTTGTTCAACGGGCTGGCACGCACCACCACTGGCAACTGCTAGGCTGTCACAAAGTGCTTTACAGCACGTTTTAGTGATGGCTAGCACCAGTGCAGCATGCTATACCAGCCTGCATGCCGCATAGAATTGAGCTGTTATGTTATGATCTCCCTATAAAGACATTGTGATGTTCATTGAACCCTGAAAATGATCTTTTGTTGAAGTAATTGCAATTTAAGTATAAGTTCATCTGTAGCTTAAAGGACAGCCAAAAGTCATCTCCCTCTAGTGACTGCACGTAGAGATGCATAAAACACATGTATCTCCAATAATTTTTTGTTACCATAAGACATAATTGAATATTTGAATAAGACAGAGAATATATGTGTAAATCCTCCTACTCTTGGTTCACTGGTTAAAAATCCTTTTTCTTCTCCCAATACAGTAAAAGGCATAAATAAATGTTGCTTGTACATCTGCAAGAATTTTTCTGCTTTTATCTTTGAATCAGTAGCATTCCCAGAGGTGGGGCACTGCGCTAAGTTTTGCAGGCACCTCAACACTCTATGTAAACTGCTGCTCCCCCTTGCTATCAGAGCCATTCTGGGTAGTGAGAGGTGTCTTCTGCACTTTGCTCTTGCTGCCGGGAAAGGCTCTTACAGTGAAGTGGAGTGGGCAGCTTACAAGGCATGTTGAGGTGCCTGCAAAACTTAGCACAGTGCCCCACCTCTGGGAACACTGCTGCTTTGAACAGTATCCAACACATTTTAAGCAATGTAGAAAATATTATTATCATCTCAGAAATTGCTGTCCATGGCACAATCCAGCTGGACCTTTCCATGTCCTCTCAGGGATTAGGAACTGGTTGAGGACCAGGAAATAGAGAGTGGGTGTCAATGGGCAATTTTCACAATGGAGAGAGGTGAAAAGCATTATGCCCCAAGGATCTGTCCTGGGACTGGTGCTTTTCAACCTGTTCATAAATGACCTGGAGACAGGGTTAAGCAGTGAGGTGGCCAAGTTTGTAGACAACACCAAACCTTTCTGAGCAGTGAAGACCAGAAGAGATTGTGAAGAGCTCCAGAAGGATATCTTCAAACTGGGAGACTGGGCAGCAGAATGGCAGATATGTTTCAGTGTAAGTAAATGTAAAGTAATGCACATTGGGGCAAAAAATCAAAACTTCACATATAAGCTAATGCAGTGTTTCTCAAACCGTGGGTTGGGACCCACTAGGTGGGTCGCAAGCCAATTTCAGGTGGGTCCCCATTCATTTCAATATTTTATTTTTAAACTATTAGACCTGATGCTACCATGGAATGTGACTGCATTTGGGGAAATGTTACAGACCTGTACTTTTAACAAGCTACTATGTATATTTTTAACAATGATGGTCAATGGGACTTCTCCTGGGTAGGTGTGGGTAGGATTGCAACCGAGGATTGTTAAAAATGTTCCTGCCTGATGATGTCACTTCTGGTCATGACATCACTTCCAGTGGGTCCTGACAAATTCCCATTCTAAAAAGTGGGCCCCGGTGCTAAATGTGTGAGAACCAATGAGCTAATGGGTGATGAGCTGTCTGTGATGGATCAGGAGAGGGATCTTGGGGTGCTACTGGACAGCTCAATGTGCTGTCAACCCAGCTGCTACTGTCAACCCAGTGTGTGGCAGCAGTGAAGAAGACCAATGCTATGCTTGGTGTCATTAGAAAAGGTTTTGAGAATAAGACAGCTAATATTATAATGCCATCCAGTTCTGGTTATCACATCTCAAAAAGGATTTAGTGGAAATGGAAAAGATGCAAAAGAGAGCAACCAAAATGATTACTGGGTTGGGGCATCTCCTTTATGAGGAAAGGCTACAGCATTTGGAGCTCTTCAGTCTAGAACAGGGGTGTCCAAACCTTTTGGCAAGAAGACCACAGCATCTCTCTGACACTGTGTTGGGGGCCGAGGAAAAAAAGTATTAATTTACATTTAAAATTTGAATAAATTTACATAAATGAATTTATTAGAGATGCAACTTGTATGAATGAATGAAGGTCTTGCAGTAGCTCAAGGCCTATAAAAGGCCTTGCACAAAGTAAGGCCAGCCTTTCCTTCACTGCCACTGCTGCATCACAAACATGAAACAGCAAGTACTGGAGGGAGTCTTTGTCCCACAGCTCAGGTGAGAGGTTGAATAGTCATCCTCATGCTGAGAGCACTTGCATTGGGCCAGCATGGGTTCCAGCAAGTCTCCGGAGGGCCAGAGGCTCAATGGAGACTGGAGGCTCCCCGAGGGCCTGATTGGGAGCCCCTGAGGGCCGCAAGTGGCCCCCGGGCTGGGGTTTGGGCACCCCTAGTCTAGAAAAATAGGTGCCTGACAGGGGATGTGATTGAGACATACAAAATTATGCAGGGGATGGATAGAGTGGATAGAGAGGTACATGGGCAGGCAAGACCATTTTATTCTTCACATAACACCATCCACGTAAGCGGCTATATTGGAATCATGGGGAGGCAGGGGGCGGGGAAAGGGGTGGGTGGGAGGCATGCTGGGGGAAGGGAGGGAAACGGGTCAGCAGAGCTCCGGTCCACCAGATCCAAGGCGTTCATGCAGGGCTCAGTGCCCTACATGCACGCCTTATTTTAGCCCATTGCTTCTCTTACCTGGGAGGACGAAAGTCCCCTTCTGCCGAGGTGCCACCTGCGCTAGGCTGGGGCACACAGAATCCGGTGGCAGCCATTCTCAGTGCCGCCGAGGCTGGGCACCCCGGGCAGCTCAGGATTGGGCTGAGAATCAGTTAGCTACAATAGTTTATCTTTATAACCTTTTTGTAATTAATGATTTAATTACTACTAATCTGGTTCTTTACTGCCCCATCCACAACCATAGATTAGTGTCTTCTTGCAAACTAGCCATTAAATTATTTTTCTTTCCTACTCCCCTCAGGAAAACGGTGAGACCAACATCTCGCTTAAGGAGGCATTTTCACATTACAAGTTCTTCTGAGAAGAAAAATGTGATTTGCAAATATTGTCAGATGAAACACGCGTTTCCAAATGCTACCAGGATGACAAAACACAATCCTGTATGTAAAAAGTGTCCTGTAGATATTAAAAAATCATTCATGCATCTAAGTGAAGACTACAATGATGAAAATGCACATAGTTTTTCTCAACATTCTCGTTCAAGAAGTCCTCTTTCTACTCCATCTGTAACATCAGCAGCAACACAAAGTGTTGTCCCATCAGCAGCATCTTCAAGTAAACAGATACTGAAGACAGCTGCATCCAAAAATTATTCAATAACTTCATTTGTAGACAAGATGACACCTGAAGATCAGGAAAAAAATTGATCAAATTCATGCAAGAGCAATATATTCTTCTGGAACACCATTTTCAATAACTGAAAATGCATACTGGCAGGAAGCTTTGAAATGACTAAGGGCCCAATCCTATGGTCCGCACCACGCTTCCACGGCACGGACCACAGTCACAAACATGCCGTAAGGCACATTTGTGGGACTTACCACCAGGCTCCCGCTGGAGGTGGTTTAGCTCCGGCCGGCGCTGCGCCACTGCCTGATGAGTGCCCACGTTCCACAGCTCGGTGGTGCCTGTGACCGCTGGGCTGCAGAACGGCAAATGGGGCAAGGACGGGGGTGTTCCAGGGAGGGGGGAGGCCAGCGTGATGCAGGGAGGGGGCGGGGAGCATGGCGTGACACGGGGAGAGGGGGCATGCCAGAGGCATGCCTGGGGGTGGGCAGGTGGGAGGAGGATCTGCGGAGCTCCTCCGAATGGAGGAGGCATTTGTGGAGGCTGTGTGCCTTACACGAGTGCCTTTACTTTAGCGGCACCCTTTGGGTGCTGCTAAAGAGAGTAGCCCCATTGTGGGGCTGCCTCCCTTACCCGGGGTCCCCTACTCCCAAGGTGCCTCTCGCAGTAACGCAGGAGGTGCTGGATTCAGCGGCAGCCCTTGTGGTTCCGCCGAGTGGGGGCACTCGGGGCAGTTCAGGATTGGGCTGTAAGACCATCATACATTTGCCCAGCAGACATTCTTTGAGCAAGCCTCTTTTGGAGTCGGAATATGAACGTGTAATGGAATCTGTGCAAGAAAAAATTAATGAAGCACTGTGTCTTGCACTACTTACAGATGGATGGACAAATGTGAGAGGAGAAGGAATTATACATTTTGTTATAACAACACCTCAACCAGTTTTTTTTACAAAAGCATTGAAACAGGAGAGAATAGACATACTGCAAAGTATATTAGCTGTAAAATATGTGAAGTCCTACAGAAAATTGGGAGTGGTAAAGTATTTGCTTTGCTGACTGACAATGCCAGCAATATGAAAGCAGTATGGGAGATCATAATGTATAAGTATCCACATATTACTGCAATAGGATGTGCATCTCATGGGCTAAACCTGCTTCGTAATGATATTATCAAACTGGACACCCTTCAAATGATCTGTTGACGAGCAAAAGAAGTTATAAAACATGTAAAAGATACTCATATTGTAGCTGCAGTTTTCAAGAAGAAGAAAGTAGAAAAAAATGCAAAGAATAAAATAGTGACACTGAAGCTCTGTAGTCAAACTCGGTGGGCTGGAGTGGTGATCTCCTTTGAAAGTTTACTAAAAAACAAAGAAGCTCTTCAAGAAACAGTAATAGTTGAAAATCTTAAAGTACCCAGGAATGTGAGAAACACTGTTCTTGATCAGGATGTCTTCTGGGTTCAGCTGCAAAATTCCCTGAAAATTCTAAAGCCAATTGCTGCAGCAATCACTGCATCTGAATCAGATAGTGCAATTTTCTCAATAATGCCTTATTTAATGACCAAGATAAAAACAACTGATTTTGAAAATCTCAGTATATCTCCACTTACAACTATAGAAGAAAGTAAAGTGAAAAATTTTTATTTTAAAAAGGGAAGAATTTTGTTGCCATTCAATTCATAGTGCTGCAACTCTGCTGGATCCAAGATTCAAAGGTGGTAATAGAAGTGATGACAGCACTGTGACTGCATTTGACTGGATTACAAAACAAGCATCACACTGAGAACTTGATGTCGGGAAGGTACTTTCAAATGTTGCAGAATTTAGAACATCTTCAGGGATTTGGTCCAGAAATGCCATCTGGGATTCTGCCAAACATATTCCTCCTGCAACCTGGTGGCAAGGTCTTTGCACAACACAGCTTCTGACACCTCTTGCTTCTCGCCTCCTTCAGATTCCTCCATCATCTGCAGCATGTGAAAGAATCTGGTCTATGTTTGGAAACACTCACATGAAATCGAGAAGTAAACTGACATGTGAAAGGGTAGAGAAGCTTGTTTCAATCCAGGCAAACCTTCAGTTTTTAAAAGTCCATAATAACTGTGATAATGGCACAGAGTAGCTGCAGAAGTAGAGACTGAAACCGATACTAATAATTACAGCTCAGACAATGATTCTGATTAAATTTCATGCCCATTCATTGAAACTTAGTCGCACTCCCTTCTATATACTTCCCCCCTCTTCAGTTCTTTTTATGAGAATGGTTTTTTTTAAAAAAATTTTATTTAATACTGTGGAGAGGAAATATGAATAATTGTTACTTCTGGATTTTTAAAAATTGTTTTGTGGAGGTTTTTTTGTCTGTTCTACATAAACTAGTAAACAGTTCAGGAGATTGTTGCTCCATTTGTTACAATTCCATGTTGGCATCCTTCAGTCTCAGAAGACTATGGTATCATGCTCTGAATGGTGGTTCTGGAACAGAGTGTCCTCTCCAGTGCGCGAAGCCTGGGTAAAGCAGGTATGGAGGATAGACTGTTACCAATGCAGCAAATCCCCCCTCTCCACATTGCTGAAATGGTCCAATGGAAAGGCAGAAGCCAGTACGGTTGGTTTCAGCTGCGTTGCAGGAATTGCCAGAACGTGACTGTGTTCAGCCATGAACTGCCTCAGGGACTCTGGCTCCTGATTTTGCCTCGAGGTTTTCTCCTCAAGCCTTTTCCATAACTGGATGTAGCCACAAGGCAGTAGAGGTTTGGGATCAGAGTTTTCCTTCTCTCAGGTGAGCTGCCTTCCCAGGCTATCGAGTCCCATCTACCCGGTGGCTGTTTAGTCGCCTCTTACAACAAGTACAGCCAAACAGAGGGCCTATTCTTATCCCCCCAGCCCCCAGGGGTGTTGTTACAATTACAAATAAATATTATAAAAAAAGTAAATTCTGTTGGTAATAATTGTTTTGTTACACTATATTTTTAATATGCTAGTAGTGATAATTTTATGCCAAGTCAAATTGTCCATATTCATATTTTATGTTCTTAAAGTAACAGAATGACTTTCAATCTGGAAAAGAAAAAAAAAAGTGCTAATGTAGCATTTTTTTCAATTTTTCCAAAAATTTCTGTTTTTTTTTTTTTTTTTTTTTAGAAACACCCCAGAAAAAAACTGAGCTTTACAAGGAAGAGTCAGGTGTAAATTACACCAAGAGCCAGGTGTAAATTGACAATTTTGTCAGGTGTAAGGAGATTTATTTTCCCAACATATATAGGTTGATGGGAAAAGGAGGTCTATTTATCTACATTAAGCAAAGGAGAAACCCCTTATCCCTGAAGCAACCCCCCCACCCCCCAATTAGATTGCTGCTGAAACCTGCTGTGCAAAACCTCATGTTATGGTGGCGTCCATGAAATTGATCAGAGCTCATGATTGGTTTGCTGACTTGCAGTATAAGGCGGGAGGGAGAGAGGGGGGGAAGACAGACAGATGGGTAGAACACATCCCCATAGGTCAGAGACCAAATAAAGGTCTGGGTCAAGTAGCTTCCGTCCTCTAGACCAGGGCTGCCCAAACCCCTGCCCGCAGGCCATTTGCTGTCCGCAGGGGGCCCCCAATCTGCCCCCCCGAGGGAGCCCTCATCTCCAGTGGGTACCCGCCCACTGGAGACCTGCCGGAGCCCTCGTTGGCCTGATGCAACTGCTGGTCACAGTGGCAGCAAGGAAATTGCTGGCTGCAGATCTCTCCTCTCCTTGCGGGAGAATTCTGCAGAAGCCCCACCCATCCAGCACGCACACCAGGAGTTGGGGAGGCCAGGGCTGAGGCCGCATGTGGAGGGGGTGAGTAATCAGGCCACTTGAATGTGCTGCTTACTCTCCCCCTTTCTCTCCATTGCTTGTGACGTCCTTATTCTGGGTTAACTTACTCCTGGGTGGGTGGTTCCTGCAAGTCAGAAACGTTCCCCTCAGTTGCTTGTAGATTCTTATTCTGGGTTAACTTACTCCCAGTGTGTGAGTGGTTCCTGAAAGTCAGAAATGTTCCCCATCCTTTCCTCCATTGCTTGTAGATTCTTATTCTGGGTTAACTTACTCCTGGTGTGTGGGTAGGTGGTGTGTGAGTGGCTCCTGCAAGTCAGAAACATCCCCCCCTTTTCTCTCTGTTACGTGTGAGATCCTTATTCTGGGTTTAACTTCTGTGTCCTGTTGTATTTGGGTAGTGTGTACTTTCTGCAGTCCACAAATGGTGGAACTCTGTTGTTTCTGAGATACTTGGTTCTGTGCATTTTTGTAAAGTGCTGGGGGGGGGGGTTGTTGGTGAAAAACTTTTTCTCATGTGTTTCTACCTTGCTGGGATGAGTTTCTGCCTAGAAATATTTTTCCTCATGTATCCCTGCCTTGCTAAGACATGTCTCTGCCTAGAAATATTTGTATGATAAATAAATTCAGTAGAATTCATTCTTTCATATGTTCCATCTTTAATGTATTCATTTATGTAAATATAGTCAAATTTGAAATATAAATTAATTTTTTCCCCGGCCCCCCGACAAAGTGTCAGAGAGATGATGTGGCCCTCCTGCCAAAAAGTTTGGACACCCCTGCTCTAGACAATTCAAGGCCCCCCTGTGTCTTGTAGGTCACTGTACCTATTTTCCAGTACGGGTAAATCAGGCTGCGCTGCATTTTAGTCTCCCCTTAAAGGCAAATGCTGAGACTTTATACCGAAAGCCCTGATGATGTTAATTAGTAGCAGCAAATTTGTGTAATGTTAATTAATACAAACTGCATCCTCCTCTTCACTTACATTCATAGACCATTAAGTGTTATAGCCAAATCAAATGAGCTTTCTAAGTAACCGAAACAGGTTTCTGAGAAGTTTTAAGATTCTAATGGAAAGTTGGTTGGGGACTCCAACAGATTATCATCAGGGTAAAGAAAATGAAATATTGCTTCATTAACATGGTCTAAGAGGGACTGCCCATCAAGATAGTCTGGAACGTACAATTAGTGAAGAATTGCATATGGTTATTGGAACTCTGCAGGTTGATTCTATCAGACCACTGCTCCACTGGCTGCCAGTTTTTTTTTTTTTTTCTGAGCCCAATTCAAGATGCTGGTTATGACCTATAAAGTCCTTTACAGTTTAGGAACAGGAAACTTGAAGGACCCCATTGGAAATCAGAGGGCAATGGTGAGAAGTAGGGCCTTCTTTGTGGTGGCACTGCAGTTGCAGAATTCCCTCCCTTGCAATTTAAGAAGTGCCCCCCCTTCAGATGTTCTGATGGCAAGTAAAAATATTTTTGTTTCAGTTGGCATTTATGTTGTAACTGAGTGGGTTGATCATGGTTTTATTGTTTTTAACCATGGTTTATTGCATTTTATTAATGCCTTTGATTAATACTTTTACTGCTGCTTTTATTGTGTTACTGCTTGTTGCCGTCTCTTTCTAGTTTATTGCCACTCTATTTTTTTGCTTTTCACTAAACGCCTTCTGATGGTTTTATTGCTGTTTACTCTTTTTGTGTGCCTCAGAGGCTGTTTCAATGTTTATCTTTATGTTTTATGATGAAGATTATATATTTGTGTGTTTTGTTAGCCACCTTGGCTGCCCACAGTGTCGGGGGAAGGCAAGATATAAATTTATTAAATAAAAAGCATCCTGTAGCAAAAAGCCAGAAACACACTCAACACCTTATATTTTATATCTAGGAAGATGAGAGAAACTATGCAATACAGTTTGAGATAATGTCAGGTCAATGCAGCGGACCCCTTTCCCCATCCACTGCCCTATATGTCAGCTGTCTCTTCATGTAGGTGAGTTTACATATGGTATTCTACAACTGAAGTTTGGGATCAACTTGATCAGACTGCGACACAATGGCACTGATGTTGTGCTGACATTTACAGAAAACTTCCAACTTGTAAGAATGGTCAACATATTTCTGCTCAGGCAACCAAATGTGATGGAAATACATTAAGAAAGAAGGATCTGTCTTCAGAGGTATAGTAGCCAAATGGCATGCATGTTAATAAAAAGACTTAGGGCCCAATCCTATGGAGAAATGATGAGAGGAGTGGCATATGTGGCAGTGGCTCCAGGATGTTCCTTAGGGGTTTGGTGGTGGAGTGGTGAGGAGAGATTTGGGGCATTCTGAGGCAGGACGGGGAATGGGCTGGTGGATCTGTATTGCCAGAAGGGCAAAGATTCTTTCTGGATATGGAGAAGAAATGGAAGCTGAGATTATTACCCTGCACAAGTAACTGGTTTCCCTCAAGCAGAACACAGTGTTCTTATGTCCCTCTAACAGAAGTAGTCTTCCTTTGCTATAAAGGAAGCCTTCGTTCCTCTTGTTCATATATTTGGTCTACAGCTAGTCCCACACAACTTCCTTCTGACTCCGTCTGCTTCCTTCAGATGATGCCAGTGCTCTTAATGGCATCTAAAACCTCCTTTTATAGCAACCAGTAGTTGATGCAATCCTGGGATTTCATCCTGGCATCTTGGCATATTACCCAGCATGTCTTGTGATAAGATTCACAGGACAAGACTAGTGAAGTGTGTCTCAGCACTTCTCCCAAAGATTAACCCAAGAATGGAGGGACAGACTGACCATCAGGGAGAAACTCCTTTCACCATTTCTCCATAGGATTGGGCCCTAAGTCTTTTTATTAACATTCATGCAGACCACTAACTCCATGGATCTTCCACAATCTTCCAGTACAGGATCTTGGTGGCAAATGTGCACCCCACAACCTATCCTCCCAATTTTGGCCCACCCTGCCCCTTTCTCTCCTCAGTAGCTGCAGACCTCTGCAGCCCCATGCCTAGGGCAAAGCTCCATGATGGCACCCCCATGGGCTATTGCCGCCCTGCGCAGAAATCCGCCCCCTCCTGCTCACCAGAAGCTCACAGAACTTCGTGTGACCTCCACCCACATCAGGGAAGCCTCTCTGAGGTTCCCCAACGCTATCAACTGTGCTTCCGGGAAACAGTTTCCATCCCTGTTCGGAGCCTCAGAGAGGCTTCCACTGGGTCCTAGCGGCTGGCGCCTGGGGCTTTTGCCCCGTAGAAGTCTATGGCAGGTACACAACTTCTCCTCCTCAGACTTATTCCATATATATAGCTGGTGTGAGTCCAAGGAGACCCACAGCCAGTCATGGGGCTGTCACACAGATAAGTAAAAAATATTCTTACTTACCTCTGACAGGCTTCCTGATAAACTCCCCACCACCACTGAATGCAACAAGAGCTCCACCAGCACGGTTTCATTGGCACTAATAGTGGGGAATAAGTTTGGCCAGTTATAAGTTACCAGTAGAAACATTTTATGTGAAAGCGTTTGTTCAATGTCAATCATTTCATAACTATATGAAGTCAACATTAGCTGCAACTAGAATGCAAATAAAACAAATTAGCTCTCTTCACACCCACATATGCACACCTACACCACATAAAATGAAAAGAGAGAAATCATAAGTAAATTATGACCAGTAAAACACAGCAAATTAAGTATAAATGCCTCAGATAAAAAGGAATGGATCTGGGTTAAAGCCTGTTGTACTTTTCTTTTTATCCAGTGTTCTTAAAATCACCCAGTGTTATCCCACAGTTTAGGGGAAGAACAAGCTCATGGTTATAAGACACGCATTCAAAGAACTGTAATTCTTGCTCCTTAAGAAGTTATGAATATGTTATGATTCTCATGTGCATATAGTCAGTTCTCATTATCCACTAGGTTCCTGTAAACCCTTGTAGATACTGAATTAGCAGATACTGAATCATTGTGCCTATGGGAATCAATAGTGTTAGGTACAAGGAGTACCCTTGCGGGGGAAGGGGCACCATCAAAAGAATCCAGCAGAGAGACTCAAGAAGGTAGGAGAGTGGTGGCATTGATGTGCTAGTGGTGGCTGGGTATTGTTCCCCTGCACTGCATTGCCTACTTTTGCTGAGAGTTTCCTGAGAGTCTCTTTCTGACCTCAGGAAGAGCTTTTGGGGAGTGGGCTGTGGTGCTACAGTGGGGGAGAAGGGGGAAGATAAGAAGTCATACACTACCCCTAACTGCACACACATAACTTTGGCTATGCTTCTTTATCTCGCCAGATGTGTTTAGCAGCCCACATTTTTGTGAACATCCTAAGAGGATCGAACTTTTGGTTGACAAAAAAACTCAGGCTAAAACACTGTTTTGAAATTATTCCCTGATATTTCATTATTATTTTTTTCTGCCTTTAAACCTCCACAGTTATTAAAATGGATTTTCCATCAGAAACTGTTTTAATCCCAAACCCAGCAAGTTTGCTTTGGCCGAGGGGGGGGGGGGGCATAATCTTCTCATTTAGGCTTACAGTCTAATGATCCCAGCCTTAAACATACTGATGATGCCCTTTGTAAATCTGTGTCTTACTGAGTGTCATATTTTGTTTATAATACCAAGCAGGACTCTTGAGTTAAGTTCAGAATCAACAAAAGGGGAAGAAGCCAAGAGATGTGCTTTGCATTCTGACCATGGGGATACAATCGCTAATGTATTCCTCAAGTCCATCGAGTGTTTTTGAGTGACGGGTTCTGCTCAGAGGAAGGAATAAGGCCTGTTCTGTGCTCATGGCTGAAGGTCTTCTTAGCTGCTTATGGAATGAGATAAACATCTCCTAAGTATCCCAGTTATTACTTTTGGAGGCTTAAACACACAGCTTTTGAAATAAGATTTCTAAATGAGAAGCCGTTTAAAGATTTGTTTGCAAACTTGACAGGCCAAATTCAAAGGGAATTGGTTAGGGTGAGAATTCAAAGGACTCAGACATGATCAACATTGCAAATTGCAAAGTAAATAAATGAGGAGCAAAAAACGAAACCCCATCTTTAGCAACGGAATCCTATCAAACAATATGTTAGGATAAAAATAAGAAATCAAACCAAGAGTTGCAAGGAGAGATGAGAAGCCCAATATCTGTCCGTGTCGCGAAATGAAAGGGTATACACAGCAGTGTAAATATTAATGCAGCAGCTTTTGTAAGGATAATGAATTCTAGTGCGAGGTTTCAAAGTAGCAGAACTGCAGGATCTTTCTCCTCTTTTTGGTCAGATTGGAGGGCTGTGGAGCCATCTTACACATACTAGGCTATAAAGCTAACAAGTGTCTATAATCTTCAAAGGATTGATTTGCACTGAAAGTACCACAGGGTATATACTCCAAAAGTCATATTCTTGTCCCTTCTATAAACAGAAGAAAAATTTTGAAGCACACTAGAATGGAATGCATGGACAAATCCAAAATCTGTATTCTTCCAGTAAGTCCTGACAGATTCTCATTCTAAAAAGTGGGTCCCAGTGCTAAATGTATGAGAACCACTGTGGGCGTGGCCTGGGGCTATGTCACCCTGTCCTCTCAGGGGGGACTTAGGTGGTGGGGAGCACTCCTTGCACACAGAGACACAAACACCCCACCCAGGCACTAGGTGCTAACCATATCATGTTCGTCTGTCTGTTCAGTCCTTCTCTCTTTGCAGGTTTGCTCCAACAGAGCCCCCAGCCTGGTAAGTGGGCAGGGGGAATGGGACTTAGGTGGTGGGGAGCACTCCTTGCACACAAACAAACACCCCATGCAGGCACTGGGAGTGGGCTCCCAGTCATCACATCAGATGCTGACTGACCAGGCTACTCACCATGTCTGTCTGTCTGTTCAGTCCTTCTCTCTTTGCAGGTTTGCTCCAACAGACCCTCCAGCCAGGTAAGTGGAGGGGTGGGGGGGGGCTGTGACCCTGCGCCAAACAGCAGCAATCTGGGGGGGGCGCATCCAGGCCTGGCTGCGGCTGCTCCCCATGGACAGCAGGCAGGTGGGTTTGCAGCTGGCCCTGTTCCCAATCCCCCACGCCCACAGTGTGCCAAACCCAACCCAGCAACTACTGGCTGTGAGCAGGTGCCTCCCATTCCCCATCAGGGCTAGCCAAGAGAGCCTGATGCTGCACACCTACCCCAGTGTAAGCCGGACAGGACCTGCCCTGGAGGGCAGTCTACAGGGGCTGACGGGTGAGTAGAGTCTGGCTGCCCTGGCTGCAGGCTCCTCTGCTGCTGCCTGCTCTCTCTGTCTCTTTCTCCCTGCAGGCTGCTGTCCCACCAGGAAGGATGCTGCCAGGCTGGAGGCCTCCAGGTCTGGAGGGGGCTGCTGCTGTGGCTGTTCAGGCTACCCCGGCTGCAGGCTCCTATATTGTTGCTGCTGCTGCTGCCGCCGCCTGCTGTCTCTGTCTCATTTTCCCTACAGGCTGCTGTCCCACCGGGAAGGATGCTGCCAGGCTGCCAGAGACCTCCGGGTCCAGGTTCCCATTGAACCCTGTGGCCACAGGTCCAATCTAGTTTGGACAAGCACACCACACACAGTCTCCACAAGCACACAGTCCCACCTGCAATAAAGTGATCAACACAGCCCCACAAGCCCAGTCCCCTGTCTGCCCACCCCAACACCAGTCACAAGGGGGCGCCATGGATGGGAGTTGCAAGGCCCGGCCATACTTGGGCCCCCTTAGGCCAAGGGAGGCCAGCTCTGCCAGCCAACCAAACACCCTGGCTGGGGGGAGGGGCAGTTGTTGGCCACCCTGACATTGTGCCATCCTGCCATGCTGACAAACGACACCCCACCGGCATGCCAGCAACGACGGATGCCCATGAAGTGACCGTAACGCGCCCTCTGCCCCTTGATGCGATTACGTCGTTGTTGTGCACTGAACAGACACTGGAGGAAGGTGGCAGAGCGCCTGACCCACCACAGGGCCTGGATGCCCGAGGCAGCAGGTGTGCTTGTCAGCGCTGTCTCCAGGAGCCCCCATCTCCCCATTCTGATAGTCAGCACCACAGCCCCCTACAGGGCAGCGTGGCAGGCGATTGGGCATGCCATGGAATGGGCAGAATTGCCACTGAGCAGCCACGCACCCCTTTGTCTCCATCAGGTATCACCACAGGCTCTGGGGCAGCACTGCATGGGTGCGGAGGGTGGTGCCAGGGCATGCTGGGACTGACTCCTCCTTGCCCGTTCATGGCCTGCAGATGCACCCTCCCCCCAGGGGCATGTGGAGACCCCTGCTCTCATGGAGATTGACTGGCCATGGCTGCTGGACATCCCCATCACCACAGCTGAAGCAGGCACTGTTGCCCAGGTGGAGGGGGGCATCACTGCCCAGGCGGGGGAGGGGGCTGTCACCCAGGAGTAGGAGGGGGCTGTCACCCAGGCAGGGGAGGGCTTTGTTGCCCTGGATCCTGCTGACAGGGCAGCGAAGGGCGCAGCTGCGGATCCTGCCCTCCCCCTGGAGAGCGTGCCATCCATCCCCGGGCCTGGAGGTTCTGGCCAGCCCAGCCTGTGCCCAGGACAGTGATGGGCATGTGGGGCCAGGTGGGGCATGCCTGTAGGCCGGACACATGTGGCAGTCAACCATGGATGCCAGCTATGAAGGGCGCATCACCCTGCTTGCTTCCCTGGAGAGGCTGGGGTGAGCCAATGAGGAGCTAGTCCAGGGGGTGAACACCACATCTGGGCACATGGTGGACCTGCTAGGAGCCATGCGGGAGGACAATCGCCTCCTCCTCACGATCCATGAGGGGATGGCCACACAAGCTGCTGAGGTAGCTGCTGCCTTGCCACGACATCCCCGTGGGCGGCAGCATGCACATGTCCTGGAGCAGCAGCCTGAGGATGCCCAGGACTGGCACAGCCTGCATGTGTGTTCCCGCCAGCCCTGTGATGCGAGCGCATGAGGCGCCCTGTCAGCTGCCGGCCCCAACACAGGTTCTGACATGGAGGCGGCAGTGACAGAAGCCCTGGAGAGCTAATGCCATTACCATCTCCTTTGGTGCCCAGAGGTCCAAGCTGCCCTGCTGGGGTGTGGTGGGAGCAGGAGGTGGGCCCTCTGACTGTCCATGCCACACTCCTGCCCTCCTCCTGGCTGTGGTACGACTGGGTGCGAGGGACGCTCGGGCTCGGTTGCCTGGCAGGCGCTGCGCAGGTGCGTCCCGGACGCTCCGCTGGTGCCGCCCCATTCCCTGTGTGCCTTTTCCTTCCATCTCCTTTGGTGTTCACGCCAGCCAACTGCTCCAGCACCTTTGGATGCAGCACAACTGTAGCCTCTGGATATGGCCTACACTATGCCAGCACATCTAGGCCACTGCCATTGGGATAAGTTAGGATTGCACCCTGTGTTAGATAATTATTGGCTTTACATTTGCCTGTAATCACCTGCTTGTCTTTTTGTTCAGATGCATACCTGGGCCCTACAAACATTCATGCCTTAGCATTAACCCCATCCCTCCTTAGTATTTCAAATACATTCTTTTACATTTTAACCCTTTAGCTGCCTGTAGTTGGGCAGCCACCACCGGCTCCTCAGAAGAAGGGGACTTTTGTCCCCTTCCCCCAGGTAAAGAGAGTAGCCCCACAATGGGGGCTACTTGATTCACTGCCAACCCAAAGGTCAGCGGTGAATCAGGAACCTCTATGTCAGGCGGTGAGCCCAACACGGAGGCTCTGGATCTGGTGGAGCTTTGCTTCACTGGTCCCACCTCCCTCCTTCCATGCTCCTTCCCTCCAGCACGCCACCTCCCCCCCATGCCTCCACTTACCTCTCTGCTGCTTGGCCATCCGTGCAACCGCACAGTGGCGGAGCTCTGCTGGCCACCCGGCAGTAACCCTGTGCAGGCTAGCGCTGGGCTACTGCCGGCGCTCGCCCAGTGGTACGGCCCACAAACATGCTTAACGGCACGTTTGCAACAGTGCATACCACGGTAAGATGGCGTGCACTGTTCAGGATTGGGCCCTCAACCAAAACCATCAGGGCTAGTAGAAATGGAGCAGAAAAAGGGCAGGAGTGTAACATGTTTGCATGTGTGAGAGTGAGGGAGATTGGTCCATTCAAAATTCAGTGTGACAACCTTTAAAAAAGTAAAAGAGAGCAAGTTTTCTATTGCCCTCGTGTTTTTGACTCTCTGCACAGAGCCGCTCTGCTACATCTTTACCATATCCTTGAACAACAAGAATCCTTGTTTTTTTATTCTTCAAATATTTCTGTGTATAGTGATGATCTCTTTCCTGCTTTGAACTCTGAAGTTTCTGTTGTACGAACATGAAAACATCCCATGGCACTTGCAGTGATTTCTGTCTAAACAGATGTGAACTTCCTGTCTTTCTGTATTTTTAATTGGCTTTAATTGCCCTAAAGAAATTAGACAGACAATGAAAGTGTAAATATTACATTTGCCTTGAGTTTTACAAGTAATTGCACCTCAAATGACTTTCATATATATTGTGCCTAGGGCATAGTAAAATTAAAAAAAGAACTGTAAATTAGCATACCCTATCACTCTCCTGATGAACAGAGTTTTCTAAATATTTTCATGACATTATTTTTACAAAGTAGGAAAACACAGACCTGCCCACCTCTAAAGGTCAGTGGAAGATATCCTTCTGACTCTCCTATACCAACTACACCCTTAGTTGGGATCTGGAAGAAGTCCTTTACCACCCCTAAAGAGGTCCACCTTTCCCCATCCTTGCCTATTTTTCAGCAGGTTGAAGGCAATTATATTCCAGCAAGCTTTAATCTTCAGAACTGTTTGTGTTTCTTTAGAAATCTTTGGCTGAACTGCTGCCTCTACTGCTGTTTAATTATTTCAGTTTGTGTTTTTATTCTTTGGTTATGTCATTGTTCCAAGATCCTGTGGCCAACATGGAAGGTATCATGCAGGCATGGGATTTAGAAGTTGGTTGGTTGGTGTGTACCTTCAGGTAAGCAAGGTCAGTGGGCAAACCAGTATGGCTCCTCAGATGCTCACTGGTTTGGCAAGGTTGGCTGGTAAGCTCTTTAGACTGGATTCGCAAAGGCAGCTTCAAGAGTTCTCTGACCTGGGGGAGTTTGTGCAGTCCAGCTGCCTTGACCCTTCAAGATTGACTATGATAAGCTTGATTGTGCTTGGAGTCAGAGTGGTCTTACCCATGAATCTAGGGATAGTATGAGATCTCACCTTTTCCTTGCTGGTAGTTGCTTGCGCATGGGGGGTAGTGTGCGCCTGCTGCAGGTCTGTGAATTAATAAAGGCTGAAATCAGCCGCGGACCTCCACAGCCCCGCACCTGGGGCAAAGCTCCGCAATGGCGCCCCCCTGCGCTATTGCTGCCCCCCGTGGGCAGAAATCCCCCCCCCCACTCACCAGAGGCTCACGGAGCTTCGCATGACCTCCTCCTGCGCTGGGGAAACCTCTGTGAGGTTCCCGGTGCTATAAGCTGTGTTTCCGGCAAACTGGAAGCACAGTTTCTGCCCCCATCAGGAGCCTCAGAGAGGCTTCCGCGGGGTCCCGATGGTCGGCGCCTGGGGCTTTTGCCCCATCCTGGTCTATGGTAGGCACGCAACTGGCTGAAATCCTATACACACTTACTGGGACTAAGACCCACTTAACACAATAGGACTTACTTCTGAGTTGACATGTATAGGATTATGCTGAAAGTGGCTCAATTTCAATCCACACCTCTGACTCATGTGCTTTATGGGGGGAAGGGGTGCACTGGCAATGGAAGTCTTACTGAAATGGGTATAAAAAGGAACACAAACTTGTAAAAGGAAAAAGTAATCTGATAATAAAGGATGCAAAAAAAAAAAAAAAGAATATGAGAAGTGCATAGCTAAGAACATCATGGCAAACAATAGAACATATCTGAATATCTGAAAAGCAGGAAACCTGCTTTGGGTTTCCCAAAACTAGCTGTAGTCCACTATGGGAATTAGGATGCTGGACTAGATAGGTTTTTGGCCTGATCCAGCAGGGCTCTTCATATGCCATTATGAACTTAAAATAGAATTTCTAGTTTTGAGTGGGTATAATTTTCTGGCTCTTCCCATAAGTAAAAAAAAAGTCTGTTTTAGGAGAAAACTCTGCTTCAATTCCCCAATTTTCAAAACAATTTCCTGATATTGCAGACTGATTCTTCTTCACAAAAATTCAAAAAGGTTTCACATTATAACTCTTTGATTATCATGCCTACCATAAAGAATATCTTTACAAAGCTGTGATTTTGTTTCATATACTGATGAAGCATCAGTATTTGTTTTGCAAAACCTGCTGGCTGGAGTCCTTAAAGATGCTTCATTTCCTGCAAGGAGTTTATACTAGCAGGGTAGATATGGGAGAGGGCACTCGAGGGGTACAGCCGCTCCAAGGAAAAAAAGATACAGAACTAGTTGAATCCTTGTGGTTGTTTCTTACTCCAGTACAATAGCTTACCTTGTGCTTTCAATGCTTCACAGACATTTTCCCTCAGTAGACAGATAATATCTATAAAAGTTTGATGGAGGAGTTCAGCGAGGACAATGTGTGAACAAGGCAAAAGTGCGAAGTGTGTGTCACTCAGTCTTCTGTCGTGCAACTCTCCTACTGGAAACAAAACACTTGCCACATCTTCTTTGCAAAGGCTTTGTTCCTGAAAGGCATTCAGTTGGTGCCAGGAAAATGTCATTTTCTTGAAGCTTTCTTATTGTACCATAGACCGTCCTTACCGGCATTGCTTATAACAATGATACTTGCGCTAATGATAAGAACTGTCTAACACCATCTCAGGCAATATATATATATATATATATATATATATATATATATATATAGACTTGATGAGATGAAGGGGAAGGCTATAGGTTGTTCCCTGAAAGCAGCCCTAAAAGGAAGCCGATCAATGCTTGTGCCATCGCCGGAATGCAGCTGGCTATCAATATTATGTCAGTTCTTTAAATAAGGCATACCTCAGGGTGCATGTTTATCTCCGAGTCTGCAATAAATGAGAAAAAAAGATTTCAGGCAGATGTTTCTAGAAAATGGAGCCACCATGGTTTTTCCATGCCCTACTTTGCAATATAGATACCATGTTAAAAATGTGCTTTACCAAACCTGCTCTCCCCTGGTGTCATTATTTCTCCACAGCTGCCTTTCACACGACTTTGTCGTTCTGTTTAGTGAGGAAAGTTCAGGAAAGACCGTTATTGATGAATAAACTGCAAACACGGCTTGACATTAGTAAATGAGCTGCCGGCAGTGTTCTGTCCTTCCTTGGCCTTTGCCTTGAGAACTAGGCGATTTAGCTACAGTAAGAAATTCTTTGCTTAAACGTGAACAGGTGGCACTAAAGTCAACCTGTTTTGCAGGTCATTTAATACTTTGACATCTGTAAGGGGTGAGTTGTTTCTGGGCATGCATTTGAGAAAGGAAGTGAATTAGTGTTGACAGAAACTTCCTACGTGAGTCTCCCCTTTTGACCCAGAGCAACCTTCTACTTCTGAATGGCAATATGTAAGGGACTGGTTAGGGGAAATCCTTCCTCTTTGGCAGGACAGCAATCAGAATACTTCTAGGGCAACCTCATTTTTCACTCACCATCTTCATTATCCTAGCTGGCCTCAGTTCAAAATGGTCTCTTAAAGACTTCAGTAAATCTCCCAGAGATAGTGGGGGTTTTCAAGGCCAAGGCGATGTTGCAATACCAGCTTAGCTTCTAAACCTGATAGACCTGTGGATTCATGTCCCAACCACAGAAACATAGTGATAATATATTCCCCCACTGTTTAAAGAGTGTACATTCAAGGTGTTCAATGTAGAATCAATTCCTAAATGTCTGTTTACACAGAAATGTAACCCGCACTAGCCAAATGAGAGAATATGCTGGAGTGGCTATTACTACATCTGAAACTCTCTCTTTGTTACCCTGGCAGCTTCAATCAGGTTTCTTTTTTAGAAAATGGAGGTGAAATGCTTGTTTTGAGTAACAGAGGAGTACAACTGGTTTCCAAATGTTAGAACTAGGTTTTGAAAAAGAAAAGTCATTTTCCAGTTAAAAAATCATGGATCCATCTTCTTTCTTCATCCCCCTCCCTCCTTGCCTCCTGATTTGAAAATCCGAGGAAGCGAGCTGAAAAGGAAAGGTACAGAGGAGAGTGAAGAGAAGGAGAGACACTGGCCTAGAGCATCTTCCTGGAGGAAGGGGATGTAGGCTAAGGATTGCAGTAAGAAATTTGGCAGCATTTCTTTGCTGCTCTATTTTCAGAAGTTGATATGGATTACACAGTGATCAACCATTTTAAGTTCCCAACCATTCTGAAGACAAGCAACAGACAAGCCCTTAAAGCTGGATGTTATTTTTGCTACCAAAAAAAAAAAAAAAAAAAAGTCACTGCTGTGGTTCCAAAGCACTGCCTTACCTGCTTAGTTGCTTTCAAACCAATTCTTCAAATTAGCCAGGTCTTATTAAGGCTGTTTGGAGGGCACTGTACCTTGTAATGGTTCATTAGTTCAGATCAGTGCTCCGGCTCTTGGCAAACCATCTCATTACTACTAATACCGGAGTTGCAGAATGTGTTGGAAAGTCATTTGAATTCCAGCACCTACCATTTCTTCAGCCAGTATTTGTCTTCTAGTATCTGTAATTTATACAAAGCCCTGGTTGATTATCAAGTCCACTTCTGACACTTCACTAATAATAGTCCAGAGTGAGAGTATCGTGCAGCAGGTAATCTTTTGAACAAGGGAAATTGGTATTGCTTAATAACATACCTTTTAAAAAAAGCTTGGGGGATTTTCTGCCTTGTACGACTCAATCCTGCAAACATATCAGATTTGTGCATGCACCTGTGAGTGGAACATACCTGGGAGACTGTGATTCTAGGCCAGTTTACTCAGAAGAAATTTGCATGGAAACAAATGAATGATTACTTTTTGAAGGAATCCATGTTTGTTCACCACCCATGGAGATTGTCACAGTATAACATCTGGGACACTGAGCAGCAAGCTTCTGACTGGGAAGGGGAAGATCCATACATTCATGTGTTGCCATTGCTGTGTTTGGTGGTACTAACAGAAACATTTCAGGGTTCGTTGCTGTTGCAATACATAACAGTCAAGACTCTTTAGAGACTTTTCTAAAGATTTAATCTTATAATCATAGATCAATTATAAGCCAATTTTACCAACTACTTGAGTACAGTTCACCCCTGCCTGCTACCAATCTTGAATCCTCCCCAGTCACACCCCACAATAACCTTTCATACTCAACATGAGCGACATAAACAAACTTAAGACAGGTCTCTTTCCCAAAGTGCCATGTCACCTGTACCCTGTTTAATATTCATTACCTTGGTTATGAAAACTTGGAAAGTCCCCTTGGAAAAGTTATGATTTTATATGGTTTTGCCAACAGTTGTTTCATAGGGATCATCATGACATTGAAACTCCTGTCTGGCATTTGAGAGGAACAACAATCATCTTCTTGGCTCCCATTTTAATTGTTTTTCTCAACTTAGAGCAGAGAGAATTAACTATTTAGGACCTCATCTTAAAGTCAGTCAAATGACCAGTGGTGGACCTCCCCAGCCCTGCAACCTAGGGCAAAGGTCCCCTGTGCGCAAATTCGTCCCCCTAACCTGAAGCTTATGAAGCATCACGGGACCCCAGGCTGCATCAGGGAAGCTTCCTGAGGCTTCCCTGAAGGTTTAAACTGTGCTTCTGGAAAAACCAACTGCAAATGACTGACCTGCCATGTATGACTAAAGTCACAATCCTATCCACACTTACCTGGGAGTTAGCCCCATTGACTACAATGGGACTTACTTCTGAGTAGACATGCATAGGATTGGATTCTTATTTTCATAGCTACCTGATGCAGGTAACTTAGGGTTCAATCCTATCCAATTTTCCAGTGCTGGTGCATTTGTGTCATGGACTGTGTACTGCGTCCTGTGGTGGAGAGGCAGTCACTGGGGCCTTCTCAAGGTAGGGGAACATGTGTTCTCTTACCACAGGGCTGCATTGTGGCTACACCGGAGCTGGAATGTTGGATAGGATTGGGCCCTTAATTTCTTTCCAACAGTACTGTGCTGCCTCTCTATTTGCTGTATTATAAGCAGAGACTTGTACCACAGGGGTTATGGGAGCATTCAAAGTTAATGAAAGACAAGTGGAGATAGAGCTGTGTGTTTCTGCTTAGCTTATACCTAAATGCCTCTTAGCTGTCTTCTGCTGATACAAAGTTGTGGGGATGACAGGGATCCTCTGGCAGCTCTTGAGATCCATCCACAGTATTTCTCAAACAGTGGCTCGGGACCCACTAGGTGGGTCACAAGTCAATTTCAGGTGGGTTCCTATTCATTTCAATATTTTATTTTTAATATATTAGACTTGATCCTACCATGGTATGTGACTGCATTTGGGGAAATGTTACAGACCTGTGCTTTTAACAAGCTACTATGTGTATTCTTTGAACAATGATAGTAAATGGGACTTACTCCTGGGTAAGTGTGGGTAGGATTGCAGCCTAGGACTGTTAAAAATTTTCCTGCTTGATGACATCACTTCTGGTGGGTCCTGACAGATTGCCATTCTAAAAAATGGGTCCCAGTGCTAAATGTGTGAGAACCACTGATACAGAGGATGCACCGGCAATTTGGTTTCCTTCTCCACACCTTTCCTTAAGCCAGGCACTGCTTGGGGTTCTTCTCTTCACATTAGGCAGCAATTGTACTGGGAATGCCTTGCATCAAAACAGTGAGAACTGGATTACTAATAGCATGTAAAGGCAGGAAAGAACCACAAAAATAGATCCCTGTGTAACTTGCATCACTTCTGGGAGGAAGTTGCCAGTTTAAAGCAAGGTGGGTGGTACCACAAGGGGGTGGAAGACTTTTAGACAAGAAGCTGACAAATGCCAATATGATGCAGGGAATAGAACAGTCCTTTTCAACCAATGGACTACTATTAGTGGTAATTTATAATATGGCAGGTGATACTTGGCCCCACTGCCAAGGTTGTCCACATGACACTTGTAATGGAAATGTGCAGGATCCCTTGAAGAGATAGGGTGTGGTGTCCAGTGGCCCCTTTCTGTGGCAGGCAAGCAAGAGGTTAACACAGCTGCAGCCACTTGGAGGCAAAAAGGTTCTCAGGGTTAAAAGCAGCACCTGCAAGAAGGAAAAGGGGTGTGTGGATAGCAGAAGGAGGAAAGCTCAGGAAGGAAGGGAGGGAGGGATTGATAGATAGATAGATAGATAGATAGATAGATAGATAGATAGATAGATAGATAGATAGATAGATAACGAGAATGAGAACTAAACTGATGGATTAAAAGACTGAGGAAGTAATGGACTTGCTGATGGATTACTGGACCTGTTGACTGACCAATGAACTAACTAAGAGGTGAATGGACAGACAGGTGAATGGACTTCTGAGGATTACTGGAACAGGAATGGCTGGAAAAGAGACTGCTGGAAACACTGGAGACTGGTGTGTGGCTACCATGCTCAAGACTGGCTGAAGACCAAGATGTTACTGTGGCGGCTGGAGAAGTTGCTGGTGGGGCGGAGGAGGGGAGGAAGGAGGATCACTGTAGGTTGAACAGACAAGCTAACCTGGTGGTGGGGCCCTGCAGTGCAAAACTAAGGCCACTGTTGGGGAACAAAGGGAGCTAATTAGCTTAAAATGGGGCATAGGTTCTCCAGTTGAAGCTTGGGCTGGGAATTTGGCAAAACAGCACTGCCTTGCTTGGCCCAACAATGCAAGACACTTGCCAAAAAGGCTGAAAGTGATGGACTCGAAAGGCCTTGTTATGTATGGTTGGAATTTCATGCTTCCACTGGGAAGCATTGGTCATACCACTCTTTCTGAGCCTCACCTCATTTACAGAGTTGTGCTGGACATGCAATGCGCTAACTCTGTGCATGCAATCCTGAACACCTCTGGGGGAAGGCCAGAATACAAATATGAAATCAGCAGCTTGGAAAGCAGAGGTTGCAGGCATTTTGCAAGCAAAGGATCTTTAAGCATGCTTATAGAAGTAGTGGCATTTAACCAATTAGACAGACATGTTTGCTATGTAGTGGAGAGCAACATACAAGAGTAAACACGAAGTTGCACACAGAAATTCATGATAATCACAAAAACATCTGCTAAGGAGAGCATATCATAGATGTACAAACACAAGATGGCAGTGCCACACTTCAATAACACAGGCCAACACACACTTTGCTTCCTTAAACATTACACCAATTCCTGGGTATATTTGGGGTGCCGATTCCAAAAATGGCATCCGTTTTGCCCTATCACGTCTAGTTTTGGAGATATAGTATAGCCTCATTAGTGAATGGTTCAAGCAGTTTCCTCATGAGGAAGCCTACACCATAGCTTCCTCGTGAGGAAACTGCTTGAACCATTCACTAATGAGGCTATACTATATCTCCAAAACTAGACGTGATAGGGCAAAACGGATGCCATTTTTGGAATCGGCACCCCAAATTCATATCAAACCACCATAAAGCTTGGGAAAAACTTTTTTGATCAGCAATTTTGTAGGCCTGCATAATCAAGCGAAGGTGGTCTTTGTTTCGTGCTGTCCATCTCTTCCTTCTCATGTCCTGTTTTTGGTGTGATAAGTGTTTTGTGTCTTATTTGATAGCCTTGACTTTGGTTTAAGTCATGACTGAGTCATTTGATAGACATTTCCAGTCACAACTGGGGAACAAAAAACAGTTTTTAAAACTTTATTTTTAAAAGTCTCTCAATTTAATGTTTTCCAATTCCTTCAGAAGGCTGTGTACTCTTCGATGGGGAAATTGTGCCGATTAAAATGTCAAGAAGCATAATATCAGCTCTCATGGAGAGATTCAGTGTCATGACTATGATATTTTTCATGAGTCTCAGATTTGGCAGTGTATAAAATTCCTTCCAAAATTTGTTTCCGTATTAATTAACACTTTGGAGTATACCTAGTAAATCACACTTATTTCTTTTTTGGCATTAAAAAAAGGAGAAAGTTCAGAAGGAAAATGCTACAGTCTTAACAGAAAAGTAAGATTCTTTTTTAAAGTTTCAACACCCCCCCCCCCAAACTCACAGTCAAATCAGACATAAGTGCAACAGATTGGTATCTTAAGCCATTTCTGTCCAATGTTGCACACACACACAACAGGGATCAAATGTGTACACCTTTATACCTAATAAAGGGTTGTTGTTGCTGTGTACAGCTGTGGGCTGAGCAGAAATGGGTTAAGACATGGGATTGCCTCAGTAATACATAAAGTCTGGAAATTCACTTTAAAGAACAAAAGCCGCACAAGAGTGCAGATGCCAAATACCCTCCATATTGAATTTACTTCCTTACAGTCTAGGCCCCAAGATTCATATCTAGTATCAGAGATGAGGTCGAGGGAAATCTCCTGAATGCACCAACTACACGAAGGTAAACCATGAGCAAGAGAGAGTATGGTATCTACTCTATGCATACTCCTAGATCAGATATTCCTGAAAGCCTTACAGAGCCCATATGGAACATGTGGGTGTAAATGATTGTATAGGGTTGAACTGGGTTGTCTGACCCCTCCACATGGTGCAGGAATCCATGGCATGGAATCCATATGCACACATCTAAAGACATCGCATTCTGAACAGGCTAACTAAGGAAGCCCTCTGTTTCCAGGGTACTAGATCGCACATTCAGAAGCTGATATATATTTGACTGTGCATGCATACCCCTTATGAAAACAGACCCTTTTTCTTGTGTTGACACTGAGGGCAGGGCCAATGACTTTTATCCCAATCAGCCCCTTTCTTATGTTAATTTGTGCCTGAAGGATGAACCTTTGGGCTCATGTGTCTGAAAGACTGAGTATTGGTTTTTGAATGTTAAACTGTTAAAGTATTCTGTTAAACTTGTTAAACATCCTGTTAAACTTGAGTATTTACACCAGAAATGAAATAAATAATGCTTTTATCTTCATTAATGTAGGAAGAAGTGCAATTCTTGGATTTAGGCAAGGATCCTTTCTCAGCTATCTTGTCTGAATTTAATCAATATTTCTTTCTTTAACCTAATTACATTTTTCGTTCTAAGAGGATGAGTGACACTTTTCATCAGCTATGTTAGACGTAGGTGCCATCAGATTTCAGAATAAAATAATTGCATTATAGAAATGTGTTTTAAAATCATCAGAATTACATTGATTTAAAGTTGCAAGGAGAATTGAGCCTGCACATCACACAGCTAAGCAGAGTATTTTGTTGGATAATCTAATTTATAGTCTACTAAGGGGAAAGAAAAATAAAGAGGTGTTCAGTTTGGAAGCATCTGTAGCATTTTCACTCCCAAATACAGCAAAATTAAGCACAGTGTCATTCGGCTTGTATATTTATATCATTATTCACAGCCGTGTTCATATATCCAGGGTACAATAAAAGAATAATGCAGCAATTAAATGCAATGAAAACATTTCTTGAAGCTCACATTTGTTCTGGGACTTCTTTATCTTCATAAATCTTCACCTGGTCCCTTTTATGGCTTACACTGTCAAGGGAAAAATATTGTTAAATTCAGTTGGTACTATTTCTCAGCATTTGCTACCTAGTGTACTAATTAATAATGCTTAACCATTTGATTACTTGTTTACTGTGTACTTCTAACATCTTTGACAGGCATCGGGTAATTTGGACAGAAGGTCCTTCCAGAGCTACTAGTGCCTCTGACACTGATTGAAAACTCCTGAACCTTCTGCTTGTTTCCACCTCAGTCATTTGATTGTGTGTGTGTCCATGTCTTCAGTTTCCAGGAACCCAGCTTTGATGGATAGTGAGCAAAGTGCACTACTGAGCTGTGGTGTGGATGTGTATAAGTAAAAGCATCTAAAAGTATTGTACAGGGTACCATTTGGCTACTGACACTTTCCCAAATGGCCATTTTGTGTCACATGGGCAGCCCAATCTTAACTTGTGCTGGAACAGGCAGGCCAAGTGGCCTGCTCCAGCTGGAGTGCAACTCAGGGTAAGTTGATTTTTTACCCCTTACCCAGTGTCATGTACCAGCCACTCCTATGGGACTACTCAGATTTGTTCCAGCAAAATCACTGACACAAATCTCAGCAGACTGGAAGGCTGATTGGACTGGGAGGAGGGTTAGGACACATACTTGTGCTGATTCAGCTGGCTCAAGAGTGGTAGCCAATGTTCTTTACGGCAATGACTGTGGATTGCACTCTCAACCTCCAAAAAAAAGTATTTTCCAGAGGAATTCTAAAATCCGAGCCTGAAAAAACATCTCTTAACTTCCTTAATCCAATCCACTGTTTCTTGTGTCTTCCATCCTTTATATGAAAAATGGGGAGTTCAATACTGGAGATTTGCGGAGGGAAGTATCTTAGATGTTAGTCCACCATTTTCATGCCTGCCCTTCTGCTGCAAGTGGCTGGTACCACTGAGCTGTATGAAATCTCTGCTCAGTGATAAGGACTCTCATAAGTACACATCAATAAATCAACAGCAGGCAGTATTGATGACTTTCCTCAGAGGAACCTGGTGGCTGTTAGAGCTTACTACAGTGTTTTAGAACTGATGCTATCAGTTGATTTTCACTGATTCTGTAAAATACTGGCATCCATGCTATGTTAGCTGTCAGATACTGTCAGATGTTGACTGTTACATATCAGGCTGTATCAAATACAGCTGCTGCATGTCATCTGTAAAATATAACTGCTATATGCTAGATCCTGACTACTGCTACATGTCAGCTATTGGATACTATCAAAAACTGATTGTTGCTACAAAATCTTTGGTTGTTAATTGCTGAAGTTAAATATTACATATTTGAGCAATTTATATACATATGGAGAATATTTATTTCATCATCAAGGTTTGATTATGTCTTCCCTTTGCTGCTGTTGCAAAGATGGTTCTGCACACATCTCAGCTGATACTTGTTGCATAATTGCCCTTGTGTGTTGTCAGGGAATGAAACCTCTCAGGAGAAAGCAGGCTGATCCAGGGGAGTAGTGCCTAATGGCTACCTTACACACACCCCTTCTGGCTTCCCACTTTCCATTTACAGCTCAAGCAGCTGAATGGGTAAAAACCTTGATTGATTGTGGCTGCAATCCTATGCATACTTACCTGGGACTAAGCCTCATTGATTGTAATGGGACTTACTTCTGAGTAGACATGCATGAGATTGGGCTGTGTACCTGCTATAGAGATGAGGAACAGAAGGGCCATGGGTGGAACCTTTCCCAAGAGAACTGAACCCCATGCATTCCTGATAATAATCAATCCCACTGTAGCAGTTGCAGGGTGAAAAAACATGACAACCCACTGAATTACCTGTGAACATGGACCAGGCAGACAAGGGGTCAAAACATAACTAGTTTATTAAAAATCTAAAACAAAAGGGATTAAACAAAATGGGGAAAGAGAGTGAATAATAAAAATGACAAACAAGCTGATGAGAAAGATTGCATCCTTTTTCTGAAAGCCTTGTTTTAATAACTATTAATTGCCAATATAGAGAGCTGGGAGAAGTCTGCAAGTGTGGTGGAAGGATTGAAAAAGAAAATAACAGGAAAACCCTACATGATCCTAACTACCATGTCCTTAGCTTGACTGACTTGCATTATACAAGGAATCACCAGTCCTTTTGCTCAAAATTTGGCAAGTGAGTTCTCCTTTTTGAGCTTAAGATAAATGGGTGACTCAGGATCCAATCCTATTCTCTCCCAGCACTGGCACTGGCTGCCATAAACATGCCATAAAGCACATTTACGGCACTGGGAGAGCAAGGAGCATGGGCGCTGGGCTGATGCCAGGGGAGCGCCAGTGTAATGCAGACCGTTGGCTAGCTGTGCAGGGTTTCTGGGTGGGAGGGGAGGCATTCTGGGATGGGGAAGGGTGGGGTGGGTGGAGAACACGGGTTGGGGGAGGTGGAGTAGCGGAGCCCTGCTCCACCATATTCTATCCGTGTTGAGCTCAAAAGCTTGACATGGAGCTCCTTCAGTCTGCACTGGCAAAATAGCTGGTGCAGACTGGAGGTGACTTATTACAGCCCTTACTCAGGGGAAGAGTACAAAAGTCCCTTTCCCCCCAAGAGGCCTCTACCTGCTCTGGCAGGGCTACTGGATACAGTGGTTTTAATTTTGGTGCCACTGCACCCAGCGGTCCTGCCGCCTAAAGGACAGCGCTGTCAGTTGACTGGTAGAGAATGACACTCCCTTCCTGGCTTTAATGATGTCTTCAATTTAACTGACTGGGGAGGGGAAAATAGCTGGTCACTCAGTCCCACCCCTTGGACCAAGACAGCCAGGTTTGCTACCCAATTGCTAGGTGCATGCCAGTCTCTGCAAGGAGCTAGCCAAGTCAAAGGGAAGATGAGCCAAATAAATATCTAATGTATGCTCTCTTTCTCTCTCCCTAGTTATGGAGTTTCACACTGATAAAGAACAAGAACTGCCTGCAAAATATATCCTAGAAGCTAAACTTCTAGGAATCAAAAACTGTCCAAAAATGCAGAAAAATGGAAGGGGAAAATGGCAGAATGCAGGGGATCAATCACATGTGTGGGACAGGCTTTAGAGAACACGTGGGGAACAAACACTATATAGGCACTTTGACATATGCATATTACAAGATATACATGGCCCAATCCTAAAGAGTGTGTGCCAGGGCACCACTGATGTGCACTGTTGCAAACATGCCATAAGGCATGTTTGCGGACCCTAGTGCCAGTGGAGCACTGATGCAAGCCCAGCACTGACCAGCACTGGGCTAGTGCCGGTGGAGCACTGGAGCTCCACCACTCGGTGGTCACATGAACTGCCAGGCAATGGAGAGGTAGGTGGTGGTGTGGGGGAGGCAAAGAGGAGGCATTCTTGGGTGGGAGGAGGTGGAGGGAGGGGAGGAGGCATGCTGTGGGAGGGATAGGAGTGGGAGGGAGGTGGGACCAGTGGAATTTTGCTTCACCAGATCCTGAGCCTCCGTGTCAGGCTGTCTGCTCCATATGGAGACTCTAAATTCTACCCAACTCTTGGCTCATCATATAATCAAGTAGCCCCATTGTGGAGCTTCTTGATTTACCAGGGGAAGGGACAAAAGTCCCCTCCTACCAAGAAGGCAGCGATGGCTGCCTGGGGACTGCTAGATGCAGAGGCAGACATTTTCGGTGTCCTTGCAGCACCGTGCGCTGGGCAGCTCAGGATTGGGTTTTCCTTCAGTATACGTGTTCAGATGTGTCTGAACTCACGCAGTTAATATTTTGGTATTATAAAATAATTCCACTTTCATTTCCAGGGATCTTCTGTTAACTTTAAGTTACTCATGACTTCCCAGGCCTTGATACTTTTGGAATTGACACCATTTTCTTTAAACAGTTTTCATTGTATTTATCAGCCACTGAGGGTGGTATGGTTGATCCCACATACCATATACTCACTTAGGAGTAAGCCTGCTGAACTCACTGGGATCTACTGTTCAGTAGAGATGCATAGGATTGCACTGCAAGATACTGGGAAGAGATTTAACTTTATGTAGTACACCATATTTTCCATTTGAAAAGAACGTCAGTTTATCACCATTTGCAAGCATTAAAAAACCCAATTTTTAAAGGTCTGTCAGCCATTAAGATTGGATTGAATTCCAGATTCTGCTTATGGGAAAAAAAAATCAGTCCATTATTTATAAAGAAAAGTACATATTTATTGCCATCACAGAATCATCATTTCCACTACTTTTTGTCTGGGCACCGTCCAATGAACACTCGAGACAACACATGTGGGAGAAAGGGCCACTTTATTAGCATTTTAATAGAGAAAGGAGGCTGAGAGCTGCAGTTGCAGGGGCAGCGAAAACCCCTGTGTGGTGCGGAGGCGGGACCACTGGGCCAACCCAGAACCAACTCTTTCCCCTGGGCTGGATGCGCACCTGACTCCAAGCTGCGCCCCGTTCTTGGGCAATGCAGCTCATCCAGGTCTGTCCCATAAGGGGAAGGTATTGCTGTGTCCTTAAAATATCTCTGCTGCTCCCAGCAACAGCCCTCCAGCAATCCCCTCGCAGGGGAAGGGGCTCACGTGTTCCGGCCAGGCCATACAAACTTTGATCTCCCTGCTTGTAATTGGGCGATTGGGATTCTTTAAAAAAAAAAAAAAAAGCCCTACGCTTTTTTTCCTGAAATCTTCTGTGCTGAAACTCCCTTTTATGTAAGAAAGAAGTGCAGTAATAGCTATAATCTAATTTGATGACAGCTGCTACAAAAGAAAGCTTAAGTGAGTTCAGTGAACTGGACCAAGTCTCCCCCCCCCCCCCAGTTCTTCTTGAATTTTAAATGGGAGAAATCACAGCTTGGAATTCTATTTGCACATCACAAAGATGAATATATATATATTCACGAGACTATTAACAAAAATAAGATCTATCAAACAGTTGGACAAATGTCCAAAAGGGATTTTATTTTTCCCTAGGGTTTTCTATTAGCTTCCAAGTTCCTTAAGGTCTATCCTCAGAAGTCTCTGTTTCAAGATAACATTAGGGAAAGCATAAGGCATTGTGCCCAATGACACAGCAGTTTAATAATGTAATATTTCCTAAAACGCTTAGTGTACATCAAAATGTGCCTTTATAGTGAACCAAACCTTGTGTCTCGAGGTCACTGTTTTCTAGGACCAGGGTCCAGGGTTTCAAAGAGTCTTTTCTCGAGCTGTCTGGATGCGCTGAGGAATGAAATTGGGTCATTCTGCATGCCATGCAGAGGCTTTAACACTGAGCTACAGCCTCATCCCTGTGTTCTTAGCTGAGCTGTGCTGAACATCAGCCATGGATGAGGAGGGTGATCTGGTTTGAGACAGGGAAGGGGCATTAGCTCTTTGCCTCCTCCTGACCTGAATGGCTTTGCATAGCAGCAGCTGTTTGACCTGGGTGGAAAATGCCTCTGGTCACCAATAGCAATCCACGTTGGAACTGTAGTAGGGGGAAGAAGGTCAAGGCTCCCATGATCTTCATCCACACTTCAGGCTCCTGCAGGTGCTATTTAGTGCAGAGAAACAAAGCAGAGGGATAAAGCACATTAATAACTTAACACAATAATTCATCTTGGTATAGTGTATTCTCAGAGTGCAACACAATTCATGTGTATTGTATTGACACTGTCCTTGCAACAGCTATGACAGATAAGCAATAATAGTTATCCCTGTATTCAAATTGGGAAGCTGAACCACAGAGAGAATAGCTTGCCCAACGCTACCCAGGGAGTGTGTGGCAAATATGAGATACTTGAAACAGAGAATCCCTGATTCACAGCTCAGTCTCTTGTGGCCCAATCCTATGAAGGGCCTACTGGAACAGATTTTGAAATCCGCTGTTGTAGGCCCCATTGTGGCAGTGTAAAATCTGCCCCACCACTGCGCATGATGGAGATGCTGGCAGAAATGTGCCAGACTTGCCTGGACACTCTATCAATCCAGGTAAGTTGGTGTTGAGCGGGGACCATGGGTGGGGCCACGGATGAGGAGGGCAAGGAACGGGAAGCATGTTGGAGGGGTTGAATCTTGAAAAGGTGCATGCTAGATCCTATCCTCTTTTTTTCCCCACCCCACCGTCTTCCTCTCTTTGAACTTATAGTTGTTGGCAACCTTCAGTCTTGAGAGACTATGGTATCGCGCTCTGAATAGTGGTTCTGGAACAGCGTCTAGTGTGGCTGAAAAGGCCAATTTGGGAGTGACAATCCCTTCCACACCGGGAGCAAGTGCAGTCTGTCCCTGGTCTGTCTCCCTGGCTATGGGCCTTTCTTCTTTGCCTCTTTGCCTCAGTCTGTTGGCCAAGTGTCTCTTCAAACTGGGAAAGGCAATGCTGCACAGCCTGCCTCCAAGCGGGCCGCTCAGAGGCCAGGGTTTCCCACTTGTTGAGGTCCACTCCTAAGGCCTTCAGATCCCTCTTGCAGATGTCCTTGTATCACAGCTGTGGTCTACCTGTAGGGCGCTTCCCTTGCACGAGTTCTCCATAGAGGAGATCCTTTGGGATCCGGCCATCATCCATTCTCACAACATGACTGAGCCAACGCAGACATCTCTGTTATGAATGTATGCCAGCAAAATAAATAGGCAATCAGGCTGCCTACTGGGAGGTAAGTAAAAAAAGATTTTTACCTACCTTTCACTGGCCATCTGATTACTCTTCTCCCCCCCCCCCCACCACCACCATAGGATGCAGCACACATTCTTTCAATGCAGCTGCATGGCAGAAGATGGTGGTGAATAGAATTGGGCTTTTAGGCTGAATTCTATGCATACTTAGCTGGAAGTAAGCTCCACTGGACGCAATGGGACTTACTTCTGAGTAGACATGCCAAGGCTTGCATGGTTAGCCACTGCACACATCAGCTCTTGTGTAACATGTAGTCTAGCACATTGAAAAGATGACACCTTAAACCAGTGACTTTAATCTGAGCATCCTCTACACTCTTGGCCAGTGTTTCTCAATGTTTGTCCTCCACCATACCACTTCACATGGTCCACCTATTCAAAGTACCACAGGAAGTAACTGACGATGGCATCATTGCAAATTACTTCTGGGTTGGGAGGTCAGATGCAACTCAGCCAACTTCAGTAAGAGGATCAGGATGGCTGGGAAGGCTTTTTTGAGCACAGAAACATATGCTTTGGACTCTGCCTGCCAAGCTGAGCCTCCCGTCACTGTTTATTGTGTCACATTCCTGGTCTCACTGCCAGGCGGCAGGAGTCTAGGGGTTCCGCAAGTACCACCAGGCACCACCTCAAGTACCACGGGTGAGTTGAGAAACACAGCTCCAGGCAGAAGCAACAAACAAACAAAAAAACCCTTTTCCAATTTAAATGTTCCACCGATATACACTAGCACCAGATAAACTTTTTCTTGGGTTTTTTTTTCCCCCTACCTGTTCTAACCAATTTGCGCTTCTCTGCAAAAAATTCTGCAATTCCTCCTTGTTCCAATTTAAGAAGAAAAACTCAAATGCCTCCCAGATTTTGTTTTCAACCATAACAGCATCCTTAGTCTGGGCAGGAAGTCTGGTCTAGAGGGTAGAGCCTCTGTCTGCCTGAAGATAACATCCACAAGGTCGCCAGTTCGAGGCCACCGGCACTGTGCGACCTTGAAGCAGCTGACAAGCTGAAGCCGAGCAATTCCATCTGCTCTGAGCGTGGGAGGATGGAGGCCAGGATGTGAAGCCAGATCGGAATGAAACACCTTGAATGTAGTGGTTCTTGAAAGAAAGAACCTTCTTTCAAATTGTAAAAATCCCTATTTAATAAGGGATTTAAATAAAGCCTGCCTATGTAAACCACCTTGAATAAAGTCTTGAATAAAGACCAAGAAATATAAATACCTGTTGTTGTTGTTGTTGTTGTTGTTGTTGTTATTAGTCTGACAACAGGATTGCAACAATCCAAAGTCAATTAAGTATGATAGGTGTGTGGGAATGTGACACTGTTTGGTCTTATAACTCACAAATTATGATTTTGCATTGGTATGCCAGGCAGAAACTATGTCCAAACCAGTGCCTCTTGTTGCATTTTTACTTTACATGTTTCTTTTAGGTTGAATTGCTGGAACAGTTCCTCTGTGGGGTATAAGGTAGGAATTTCCAAACCCCAGCCCGGCAGCTGGATCTGAGGTTTGGAGAAAGTCCCCTTCTCTATGAGTGGAGCTTACCATTCCACCTCCACATTGCATGTATTCTAAATATATCTGGGCACTGGGATGCTCTGGGCAGTTGCATCTGCCAGGATGTCCTATTTCACCTTCTGGGATGCCAGGCAACAGACTCAACTGCCCAAAGCATCCCAGCGCCCAGATCTACTCAGAATACACACAGTGCTGAGGCAGAACAGTAAGACCCAGTCCAAATGGGAACTGCTTTTTGGGGCGCAATCCTAACTCCTTATGCCAGTGCTTTCCAGCACTGGCATTGTGGTGCCCATGGGACATGTGCTGCATCCTGCAGTTGGGTGTCACTCACGGAGGCCTCCTCAAAGTAAGGGAATGTTTGTTCCCGTCCCTCAGAGCTGCATTGCCCTTATGTCAGTGCTGGAAAACACTGACATAAGGGGTTAAGATTGCGCCCTTTGATGGATAGCAGTCGCAAATTTGGCAGTACAGGATCCTTGATTGTCCCAATTCCTTGCATGCCAAACACACACAGACATTCTCAGCAGCAAGTACAGCAGGAGCAGTGAAACTGGAAGAGTAGAATTATTTACACACTTGTAGAATAAAGCCACAAATGGGTCAACAAGGAGGTACAGAATCCTAGTTCACAAAGGTTAGCACAAGAGAATCCATTTTAAAATGTACCACAATTAACCCTTCCTCTCCTCACACAGCCCTTCACTCATCCCTGGCGATCCACTTATCATAGACAAGTGTCTGACCTTTTGCCGTAGAGATGAACATTCCACTGCATACTTCATCCTAAGATGTTATCGTTCTGCTTCGTCTGTTGGCATAAGGATGGAGGGTTTTTTTTTTTTTGGCTCTTTTATGATTTGTTCCGCACTTAACACAAGAAAGGAAAGCTTTTGAAGGCCGTAGCTTTAACATTTACTGCAAGAACAATGTTCCCAGACAATTACTTTGAGAACAGAGCTAATTTCAGTGGAAAGCATTCATTGACTGGTTCATTAGGTCTATGTCAGAATCTGAGCTAATGTGACTATCCTGACATTGTATATCTACAAAATGCTGGGATCCGGCTCTTGCTTTATTTTAAAAAAACAAAAACCAGGGTTGATTTTATCTACCTCATCATTACACTAGGACAGCATTTCTCAATGTTTTGTTTCCTACTATACCACTCTGAATGGTCCACCTATTGGAAGTACCTCCGGAAATATCTGGCGATGATGTCATCGATGGTTACTTCTGGATTTGGCGACCAGACACAACATGACAACCAGTAAGAGACTCAGGGCTGATGAGAGGGTTTTTTCGAGTGCATGAAAAGCCCATGCTGGAATTCTGCCTGCCAGCCAAGCCTCTACTGATGTTTGTCACATTGTGTTGCTGGTTTTGCTGCCGTGTGGTGGGGGTCTGGGGACATGTGTACCACTGGACACCACCTCAAGTACCACCAGTGATATGAGCACCACTGATTGAGAAACTCTGCTCTTGGAAGCTTCAGAAAATCCAGGAGTTTTGTACACAGTGTTGCTTATTGCCTTTGCTTTGCTTTCAATTGTTTTTCAACTTCTTCAACTGCAGACTCATGTTAGAATTATAGAAGTGGGTGAAAGCAATGACTTGCATATCCCCCTTACAATGAACAAGTGAAACGTTTAAGGGTTCCAAGTTAGGAACTCTTTATAATGCGATGCTAAGTAATTACCAACCATTCCATCAGGAGAGTATTTTATCTGTTCCTAAGTAAACTACTTACTAGCTGCCGTTAATGCTATAGAAAGAAGAATGTGTATTTCAAAAGCATGAACAGTTCCTGCTTTGCCTTGAGGCCAAGATGCTAAACATTACAGGAAGAAGCACTTGCTGCCCAGCCAGGCAAAATTTCCTATGCCCACAGCCTTTGTAAGCAAGACGTGTTTTTATGTTGTACGTACAATACTTGTGCGGTCAAATGTTAAAGCGTAGCTCAAGGTGCAATTACAACGGACTGCTGTTTATGGGCTTATATTAATTGATTAAGCTTCCTGAGTACAACAACAAAATAATACCAAGCACATCTATTATACACAGCAACTCAGCTAATAAAAAAGTCAAAAGTAAATATTGCTGAAATGAATCCACTAGTATTGATTTTAAAATAAAAATAAAAAAACCCTTAGAATTTTTTTTTTAACATTTGGAGGCTTTGCAAGACTTGAAGTGTTTCAATTCAGAGCAAGACTTGAATCACTTGCATTTAAAACCAGAGCAATTCATGGATGCTCTCAGAAGTGTCATCTGAGAGCCCAATCCTGAGCTCAGTGCAGCGACTCCATGCTGCTGCGCAATGTTGCAAACGTACCGTAAGGCACATCTGTGAATCCTACTGCCGGGCTACTGCCCGTGCCAACCCAGAACTGGCCGGCACTGGGCTAGCACCAGGCGGGCGACCAGCCTCCGCTGCTCGGCAGTTTCAAGACCGCCGAGCTGCGGCACAGTAAGCAAGGGCGGGGAGGGGGCGGGGAGGATGTGTTCCAGGGAGGGGGGAGGATGGTGGAGGGCAGAGAGAGTGCGGATGGGAGGTGTGCTGGGGGGAGGGAGCAAGGAGACAGAGAGGCAGGTCCGTTGGAGCTCCGCTTGACCAGATCCTGTTCGTGTAGGGCTTGGCGCCCTATACAAGCGCCTTTACCTTACCACTGACCTTTTGGTCAGTGGTAAAGTGAGTAGCCCCATTGTGGGGCTGCTTCCCTTACCCAGGAGAAGGGAACGAACGTCCCAAAGTGCCGCCCCTGGCAGGCTGAGGTGCGCAGGATGTGGCAGCAGCCGTTCTCGGCACTGCTGCAGCCGCATGCTCCGGGCAGCTCAGGATTGGGCTGTAGGCAGCTACATCTCCTTCTATTAATGGTGCAGTTCTGTGCTCTGAAGCTCCCACAACAACTGAGAGATCCAGGGAAATGGAAATGTGTGAGTATCAAGTTGCAAAAAAAGATAGGCCCTTGAGATTCGCAGTGCATGCACTATGCAACATGAGTCCCTGACTAGCCACATCCTTTGCTGGTGTAAATTGACAGTCAGAATTTAAGAGAAATAAATATTGAGTTACAGCCATTTGCATTGTTGAGTCTCTGTCTTGAGGGGTTCCTGTCTTCTCTTGTACAGGACATTTTAGCTATATATATATATATATATATATATATATATATATATATATATATATATATATATATATATATATATATATATATATACATACACACACACACACACACACACACACACACACACACACACACACTAGTCTGTTAAAAGTACAGATCTGTAACATTTTCCCAAATGCAGTCACATACCATGGTAGCATCAAGTCTCATTATATTAAATAAAAAATAGACATTGAAATGAATTGAACCCATCTGAAATTGGCTCATGACCCACCTAATGGTTCTGACTGACATTTGGAGAAGCACTGTCTTAAAAGTATGTGCACTGTATGCTTGGCATGTTCTGCACTGAACCTACTAGTGCAACTACCAAATGCTAATGTTAAACATTTATTCTTTGGCCTGCAAACTGTGTTTGGATTGTCCTGGATTATGTGGGAGAAGTTGGTTGAGCTGAGGATGCCAGAATGAGTTGAGGATGCCAGAAGTCAATGGAGGCTGGCCTTTTCCTGCTATGTGAGGAAATGGTAATGTAAAATTGCTCTTGAAATTGACTCAGAAACAACCTTCATTTACAACTGAAGATTAATGGCTGAAACCAATGCCATTTTCAGTGCAGTCCTGACTAAACCCACTCCCCTGCTGATGTAGCCAGGCCAACAGAGTATGCACTGCATCCTATGGGGGGGGGGGCATTCGAAGAGTTCTCATGATAAGGGAATTTTAGTTCCCTTACCTTGCAGTAAACCTCTGCTACCTGAAGAGGTCTCCTCAGTTCTGTGCCAGCCATGAGCAGGACAGGAGGAGGGCAGAATGGGTGGCAATGGGGGCTCAGTGGTAGAATGCTAAACCTTTAACTAAGGGGTTATCTCCACCAGGCAAGTGGAGCCCAAGAAAACACACCTTCCTAAAGAACTATTTCAACCTTCAGTAGAGTTATTGTCAGTATTCATTCAAATAGCTCCTATCCATGATACTGATCTATAACTGGGTGCTCTTCACTGTCACTTGCCAGACTGCCAAGCTATGCAACTCCACCTGCAGATACTCCAGAGCAAATACTCTCGTACTACTTCACTGCTGTCTTCAGTCACTGCTTGTTTCCATTCTAAAGCCCTTAATTAAATCCTTGCTGAGGCATTGCTTTTTCTGTAATTAGCTGAAAGGGGGATTAAAATGGAGGTTCTGCACATCATTTAATATAGCACTATATTTTCCAGCCACTTCCTTTCTCATGGCCAAGATTCTTCTGTAAATGATTATGCACAAGAACGTCTTTATTCAGCAAAAGTGCTTTTTAGCTTTAATTAGAAGTGCCGGGTTTGCAGGTCCTACCTGTTATATTACTTCCTGTTGAACACAGCTGGGGAATTATTGAGCAGCTGACCATCGGATTGCTTTTCTTATTGTCCTGGTGCTAGTTTTTATTCTTGTGAGCATGGAGAGGTTTTAATTACCAGAGATGGGCAAGCTGCTAAGTTGTTATCCTGGATTGCAAATGATCCAATTTTTCCCACCAAGCAGTGGCGTTCCTAGCCACTGTGGTGCCCGGGGCCACACCTCCAGGGATGCTGCCCCACACCTGGAGTTGCTGCCCTGTGTGCCCACTGCCTCTGCACAGAGGCATTCTGAGGGCCAAAGAGGCTGCCCGCATCTTCCCCAGCCCTCACAATGCCTTCTAAGGACCACAAGTTGTTACTTCTGATTTTTGACCGAAAACTAGAAGTTATGATTTTTGGCCATCAGAATGCCTTTACTTGTGCCTCACTTTCTCCTTACTTGGTTGGAGGGCAACGGAAAAACACTAACAGAAAGGTGGTGCTACATGCCATTGATTGTGTGTGTGTGTGTGTGTGTGTGTGTGTTATAGAATTTTAATTGTAATTTGTGTTTTTTTAGTATAGCTGCCTTAAGCATCCTGTTGGGAGGAGAAATAATATAAATATTATTATTAGCCTCCCTGAGCGAGCCAGCATCTAGGGATCAGTACTGGTTCTCTCCCTGCTTATTTTAGGAGTCCTAATTCCTACTCCCTGGTCTGAACAATGTCACAGACAGGCTAGCCTGGAGCTTAGCTTCACTCCTGCAAACACTCCAAAGCAGGGTGAACTGTGCCCATCAGCTGGCCCTGCACAATGCCTGCTGAGGTGATATCAGGATAGAAGAGCAACCAGCACTTTTAGAAGTGTGAGCAGCAGTGGTGGGGCAGCCAGGAGCAGCAGGGAATGGCCTTTTGGATGCACAAGCAGTGGCAGCGGGGTGGTTTTGGAGTGCTCTTGGTGGGCTTATTTGGTCACATTTGCTCTTACACAGACCAGCAAGGGACCGTCATATATGTGGTCTGTCGCTGGTCAGAAAATTGCTAGGTGATTATAACGTCTATATATTTAACCACTCTCTGCTTCTGGCAAATTGATCCCAAATATTGCATTTGGTCTACTTGGACCATGAGCATCCATTACTGAGATGCCTATGCCTGAAGAGGCTACATACTGCTGGAATGGACGAAAGTGCTGGGAACAAAAAAACATTTTGAATTCCCAGCAGGGCTGTGGAGATGGTGAGGAGTGACAGGACAAGGATGGCTGAACAGATGGCCTAGAAGGACACTTGAATACCTTGCCCTCAGATTTCTGCAGTCAGGTCACTTCAATTTAAGAGAAAAGGGCCAGTTGAGCAATGGAGGAACTGAACCTACCTTGGCTGGACAATAAAACCACTTTTCTAACTCCTTAACAACAAGAGGCAACAGAAAAGTGAATAAGAATCTACAAAACCCAGCCCCATATTACCTAACACACAAATAAAATAAGACCCAAAAAGGCCCAGCCTGCCTATCAAACAAGCTGTGAAAACAAGATGAGGGGAAGGGAAGCATTCCCTGTCCTATTACTGGTGACCTCTCTTAGGAATTCACTCTTCGCTCACAACAGGAGAGGAAACGGAACGCTTTCCACATGCGCTGCCTCTGACGTATTCTCGGCATCACCTGGCAGGACAAAGTTCCAAACAACACAGTCCTGGAACGAGCTGGAATCCCTAGCATGTATGCACTGCTGAAACAGAGACGCCTGCGTTGGCTCGGTCATGTCGTGAGAATGGATGATGGCCGGATCCCAAAGGATCTCCTCTATGGAGAACTCGTGCAAGGAAAGCACCCTACAGGTAGACCACAGCTGCGATACAAGGACATCTGCAAGAGGGATCTGAAGGCCTTAGGAGTGGACCTCAACAGGTGGGAAACCCTGACCTCTGAGCGGTCCGCTTGGAGGCAGGCTGTGCAACATGGCCTTTCCCAGTTTGAAGAGACACTTGGCCAACAGACTGAGGCAAAGAGGCAAAGAAGGAAGGCCCATAGCCAAGGAGACAGACCAGGGACAGAGTGCACTTGCTCCCAGTGTGGAAGGGATTGTCACTCCCGAATTGGCCTTTTCAGCCACTTTAGACACTGTGCCAGAACCACCATTCAGAGCACGATACCATAGTCTTTCGAGACTGAAGGTTGCCAACTGAATCTCTTAGGAATTGCAACCTTGAGGTAACAGTGTTTCTACTCCTTTAATACATTGCAAATCATGCTTTGGCCCAGGGGCGGATTCAGTGGAGGGTCATGGGTGTGTGGTTTGGTGTTTTTATTTATCCTATTGCCTAATACATTGCAATACACATTATATTATGCAACTACAGGCGCAATCCTAAAGGGCCCTTGGGCTGGCGTGAGTTCCTTGCGCCGGCCCAGGAGGGTTGCAGATGTGCCAGAAAGCACGTTCGCGCCTCCATTTGACCAGGGGAGGTTGGCACAAGGATATGCACCAGCCTCCCTGTGCTGTCATGTGCCTGGGATGGTTGAGTTTGCGCCACCCTTTTGGCACAAGGGTCAGGGGACGTGGGGAGGGTGGGGAGTAGGTGGGGAGGAGGCATTTTGAGGTGGAGGGAGGGCAGGCGCTTATGCCGGATCCTAGTCCTGTTTCCAGGCAGCCCAGGGCAGCTCCGGGCTGCTCAGATTTGCACCACCTCTATAGGTGGCATGAATCCAAGTAGCCCCCATGGGGCTGCTGTGGTGCTACCCGGGGTAAAGGGAATTATTTCCACTTGCTCCAGACTGGCTCGCAGTCAGCTCCAAATCTGTACTAGGTACAGCGCAGGACCACCAACCTGCCTGTTCCCATGCAAGTTATGATTGCGCTGTACATAGCATAAATTGTGGCTGAACTACTGATACTATGTCAAAAATGGAGCAGCATTTCTGAAATCCTCACACCAAAATTAATAAACATCCAGATATTCAGAAAAACATAAAATTATTCATATTTTGTTAGACAGTGCAATTGGAACTTGGGAGAGTCCTTCGGTAAGTGAAAGAACATCTGCTTTGTCATGCAGAAATTCCACATTCAATTTCTACCATCTCCTAGTAGGGCTGGAAAAGACCCATCTGAACCCTGAAACGTCTGCTGTCAGTTGGTTTAAACAAAAGTGAGCTAGATAGACCGATAGGGCTGCACACCAGATATTTACATTCATTTCAGAGTTTTCCTCCCCCCAAAAAGATACTCTCAATAATAATACTTGTATTTTCTGAAAAGTGGGTACTCAGAAAATGCATCCATGAAATCACAGATTGATTTATTTTTATTTTGAGGTGCTAGACCCATGACATCATTTTCTCTCTGTAAGAGTTCAAAGGGGTTCAGCATTCTTGAAACGAAAGTCATTTATCTAATGTATTCTTCAAGGTGGAAGAAGTCAAAGTGTCAGGCATAATGACTATATTGTGGAAGCACAGGTTAGCTTGAAAAGTTAGATAGTAGTTTCCATCACCTAGAACATGATGTGCTGATCCACTGAGGAGAAAAGCTGTTTCTATTCAGCACTTTGCCCTAAAGTTCTTTCTTCATGCTTAAAATACTGGGTGATTTAATGTGTCACCTAAAGTTATAGAGGATTTTATATATATATATATGTACTCTGGAAAGTTACTCTAACTTAAGGTTGAATAAGTAGGCTTTATTCATACTGGGATTAGACAAGGTATTGGAAAGGAAAGTTAATTTTTAACAATTACTCCTTGTGCACAAGGTGTAAAGGGAGACATATAGTAGCAGCTGAGCTTAATGCAGCTTTAACATTTCTTCACTTTACATGTGTATATGTAGGAGAAGAGGAAAGAATAATTCAGTATTTTAAAAATGACGCAAAATACAAACAGAATGTAACTAGACAGATAAAAGGCTTCCTTTCAGGGGTCGTCTGAGCCATGCAGACTCCTGAACAGTGTAAGATACCACGTCCGTCTGGCAGGGCACTAGCGAAGGTGGACCAGTTCGGTAGGGCACACGGACCATCAGAAAGTCCATGTCAGTCAGGTAGGGCACATGGACCTTCAGAAGGTCCATTTAGCCAGCCTGAATCATGAACTTTCAGTTTCAGTTTCAGTTGGTGGTGCCTTTGTGCTATCAGAGGGTGAGTGAAGTTGTCATGGGAGACTAGTGCAGACTTTCCTTCTGCAACCCCAACAGACCTGGAACCACTGCTGGTTCCCCTGTTCTTCAGTCCACCTACTCGAAGTACCACTGGAAGTAACTGCCGATTATATAATCGCCAGTTACTTTTGGGTTGGGAGGCAAGATGCGATGCAACAAACACCAGCAAGAAGCTCAGGGTAGATGGGAGGGCGTTTGTTTTTTTTTTAGTGCAAAAAAGCATGATTTGGAGCTCTGCCCGCCAAGCCTCCTATTGCTGTTTGTTCTGTCCTGTTCTGCTATCGCTGGGTGGCAGGGTACCGGGGTCCTGCGTGTACCACCAGTACCTCCTCAGGTATGACTGGTACCTTGACTTCAACAAGTGGGAAACCCTGGCCTCTGAGCGGCCCGCTTGGAGGCAGGCTGTGCAACATGGCCTTTCCCAGTTTGAAGAGACACTTTGCCAACAGTCTGAGGCTAAGAGGCAAAGAAGGAAAGGCCCATAGCCAGGGAGACAGACCAGGGACAGACTGCACTTGCTCCCGGTGTGGAAGGGATTGTCACTCCCGGATTGGCCTTTTCAGCCACACTAGACGCTGTGCCAGAACCACCTTTCAGAGCGCGATACCATAGTCTTTCGAGACTGAAGGTTGCCAATACAATGACTGGTAGTACCCATACCACTAGTTGAGAAACACCGCTCTACCCTTAACTCTGTGCTGTGACATGTGGCATTTAAAAAAGGAAAGGCATTTTTAGTTTGTTCTGTAAACCATAAATTAGTTGGCTACTATACTAAAGATTCACTAGAGACCCCTGGTGGGCTGGAGTCAGCCCCGATCCATAATTCAGAATGGATTATGTAGTATAGGAGAATAGTAAACTGCCTTCTTCTGAGTCAGATTATTCATCCATTATCTCAGTATTACCCTGACTGACTCTCAATTCTCAAAGGTTTCATATATGGGCTCTCTTTAGTTTTACTTGGAGATGCCAGGGATTATAGCCAAGACTTTCTGCAAACAAAGCATGAGCTGTAACCAACTTTCTGATCATAAGAACTAAGGACCTGCTCATGTTTATAGTAGAGGGAGGGGTTAAAAAAAATCATAGTAGAGGGACATCAGCCACTTCCATTGCATTATTGGTGACCTGATATTCTTCCAAATGTAAAACAAAGCTGTCACTTTGGTTGATGTATGTCTTAATATAATAGGGTCTATGATCTGAATTGTATTTCAGTTTTGGACAGATAGTACAGTTTTTGCAGCATCCAAGACATCAATAAAATGATTTTTAATATACTCCCAGCATTCTAGAGACAACTCTTAGACATGAGGATATGTTGTACCTAGAGGGGATGGTATCTCTAAAGAATATGTCAAAGTTTAGGGAATGCATCATTGACCAGGCAATCAATTTTACACCGAGGCTAGTCAGCTTCTCAGATGAATAAAACAGAAGGAAAGGTCTGAGCTTTCTCTATTATGTTTAAGAGTGGAAAATGGTATTTTAAGGTTTTGTAATTTAATGTTGACAGAAAAGGAAAAAAGCAGCAGTCAGCTGAAAAACAACTGTACTCTGAATATTTACATTATTAGAAACATGTAAAAGAGGAACAAGTTTTAAATCTAGATTCTCAATTCAAAGGAATGGAATAATTTGCTGCTCCTTGTCTCAGGACATTTTAAAAGAATCCATTTACAATAAATGCAGCATGTAATTTCTTACAAATGAATGTTTGATGTTCTTCTTAAAGCACAAACTTTACAGAATGCCATAACGGGACAAGAATCAATTTACAGCCTAATCCTATGCTTCCCAGTGCCCAGAGGAACAGTGGCGCCAAAATGGCCACTGCTGTATCCTGTGGGTGCCGGGAAGCTACTGGAGGTCTCTTCAGGGGAAGAGGACATGAGGATAATCCCCCTAATATGATTTCCAAATAAAAATGTGAACATTACTCACCCATTTTTCTGATTTTTTTTCCAGCTTCTAAATTCAAGCCTTGTTTGCAACTGTTAACACTTCAATACAAAATTGTATTGATGTCATTTGTGTATACATGTAAACAGTTTTCATGCATTTGGGGTGTAAGAGTGAAATTAGTGATATAACAATACCATATAGCAGCACATAACATCACAATGCCTGGAATCCAAAGACTGTGTAATGTTGTATGACATTTCCCACAAGCTATTTCACAGTGCTGATAAAAGAACTGGGAGCTCTCAGAGGCAACAAAAGAGCCACAAGCATTTAAACCCAAGAACATCCATTTTCAACACAACCATCAGTGGTTGGAAAAGGAACATCAAAGATTCAGAAACATTTGGCCCCTTCTAAAGGATTTTTGTGCTGAAAGCTGAATGTTCATTATAACTCACTAGCGTTGGCAACCTTCAGTCTCGAAAGACTATGGTAGCGCGCTCTGAATGGTGGTTCTGGAACAGCGTCTAGTGTGGCTGAAAAGGCCAATTCGGGAGTGACAATCCCTTCCACACTGGGAACAAGTGCAGGCTGTCCCTGGTCTGTCTCCCTGGCTATGGGCCTTCCTTGTGCTAAAAATTCGTTGTGCTAAATTCCATAGAGTTAAGCAAATATGCTGCAGCCTGACACTTGGGGCTGGAAGGAAACCAAGGCAGCTGTTATCAATCCCCTCCCCTCCACTCCGTACTCAGCCCTCTCGTTGCCAGCTGTCCCGCTTCTTTCACAGGTGGGATGCTGAGCTTTCAAGAGTCCAGTCCTATGCGTTTCTACTCAGAAGTAGAAAGTGTGGAGAGGATTAACCAGGAAAGTGTGGAGAGGATTGTAGCCTTGCTGGGCTGTTTTGTTTGTGCAGGCTGGAGCACGGAGAGCCTGCACCATCTGGGGGGAGGGATTTGGTAAACACTCCCTGGGTTTTTAAAAGCAATCCCCTCTGTTGCTATGGCACCTACCCCTGTGTGTGTGTGTGTGTGTGTGTGTGTGTGTGTGTGTGTGTGTGTGTGTGTGTGTGTGTGAGAGAGAGAGAGAGAGAGAGAGAGAGAGAGAGAGAGCTCCACCTTGCTGCACGTGTTCTGGCTACAGAGGTTTTTGGTTTCCCCTTCCCCTCTTCAGCCTCTTTGCTGGCTCAGGGGCTCCAGGAGTGTTACTGTTCCTTTGCAAGGGGAACCTCTTCCAGGGCTCCAAGGCTATTTCCCTGCCTGTCTGAGCCTTTTTGCAGTGTTTTGGGCTGTCTGGAAACAGAGCAGAGCAAAGGAGGCAAAGGTGTGTGTGACTTTCAGCTCCCCTCACCCCATTTGTTGAGACAAATCCACAGATAAAAAAATCTGTGAATAAATAGGTTGCAACTGTAACTTGATCTGGAAATATGGAAATAGACCTCCCAGGAAAAAGACCCTTATTATTTTAATCTTTACATGTATGAATGGTAAAATCTGCATAAATGATTATTCATTTGCTGAGCAACATTAATGTTTGTAATTATTTTATTTACTGACTTTACCTCCAATTTTTTTTTAATAAGAACAAACTTTCAATGACTGTAATGTGTGAGCAATTTCCTTCACTGCCCTAAGCAACCATTTTGTAATCCATTACACAAGGGAAAATATCTAATCATCAGTTTCCTCAACTAATTTAGAGGCAATAGAATTTATTAAAGTGTCATTAACTGTGCTAGGAAAGAAGTCATTAAACTAGCTTCATTTTCCCTTCTAGAAGTAGGTAGTTGACCACCATACACAGGAATATACCTATGCAAGACTACAAGAATGAAGAAGTGGCTCACGAGAATAAATTGCGAGGTCCTGAATAAGAGGGAGTGCTCTTTTCCCACACAGGGATTGTCACACAAGTATGAACGTAAGCATTACATTGTAGTCTCATGGCAACATTTAATCACACAATGAAGAAGTAATTAAGTGATAAATGAATACAAATGTTTTTTATAAGGGTAATGACAAAAACATGTAAATTGTGGATTATGTTTATTTAAGAGACTTACAGCCCAATTCTCACCCGTGCTGATATGGGGAGGCTGACTGTCCTGCCCTGTATCCAACGCAGGGTTGGGGCTCAATGTGGCTCAGCTCAGGGGAATTCCTTACCCTGGGTAAAGCTGCAGCAGCCCCATTGGGGCTACTCAGATCTGTGCCACCTCAAGAGGTGGTGCAGAGTTGAGCAGCCTGGAGTTGCTCCAGGCTGCCCAGGGTGCCCAACACAAGTGCCGGATCCTGGCCCCACCCCAACTCACCCACCACCCACCCACAGGCCCGCCTGCTACCTGTCCTCCCCACACCTCCCTCGCCCCAAACGCCTCCTCACCCTCCCCACACACCCCCAAACCCCCATGCAAGCCCATCTTGGCTGGTGCGTGCTTACCTGTCCGCTGGCCCAACAAAGGAACAAATATTCTCTTACTTTGAGGAGGTCTCCGTTACTGCTCCCTACCACAGGATACAGTGCATGCCCCTGATCAGCTCAGTGCTGGCTACATCAGAAGTTGGATAGGATTGGCTCCTAATATCCTTCATTTTAGACTAACAAACTCACAAGGCTCCTTACAAATACAGTGGACCCTCCTTACCTGTGAGTTTAGCACCTGCAGAGTGCCAAACATGGGTGCTGAGCCTGCATATGGAGGCCTCAAGTGTCTTCCGGTCACATCCAGAAGGTGTTCTGAGGTGAGGGGAGATCACACAGGACACTCATGAATGGGATTGGCATATCTCCCCAAGGAGGGAGTTGCAGCATCATGGTGCCCCAGCAGATAAAGCTATGACCCTGCTGCCCATCAATTGACTACAGTATGTGTTAATGGCTAGAGATTAGATCTTGTGAGGCAGATCATAAAACTGGGGTAGGGACATGCAAGTGGAGGTGATTCTTAAGGTAACCTAAACCCAGATCATGTGCAACTTTAAAATTTAAACCTGCACTTTGTATCATTACACAGAAATCAGGGCAGACAGTACAGAATTTGCAGGACACAGGACTGCCTTCAGGTAGCATCTAGGCAACTGCATTCCACAGTAGCAGAAGTTGCTGAACTTCTTTCAAAGGCTCCTCCACATAGACCTCATGACAGCAGCCCAGATGTAGATGTGACCAAAGGATGTGTGAATGAGGCCAGGTCAATCTTCTCTAATGAGGGTTGCAGCTGGTGAACCAGTCAAAACTGGTAAAAACAAAAAACAAAAAAAACATTGCTGGTAGCCAAGGTCACCTGGGACTCTATGGATAATGTCATGCTGTCCTGCTGAAGCATGCCTTTAGAACTGCAACAGAAGGCATCTAACTCTGGACCAGATCAGACGGACAGCTCTTCAACCTCTCCAGACTGAGAGCAAAGTCCAAAGTCCAGCTGAAATGTCTGCGTGACTTCCTCTTGGCCGACGATGCAGCTGTCACTACCCACTCTGCCAAAGATCTCCAGCAGCTCATGGATCGTTTTAGCAAGGCCTGCCAAGATTTTGGACTGACAATCAACCTGAAGAAAACACAGGTCATGGTTCAGGATGTGGACTCACCTCCCTGCATTACAATCTCTGCGCATGAACTGGAGGTTGTCCATGACTTTGTGTACCTTGGCTCAACGATCTCCGACACTCTTTCTCTCGATACCGAGCTAAACAAACGCATTGGTAAAGCAGCTACCATGTTTTCCAGACTCACAAAGAGAGTCTGGTCCAACAAGAAGCTGACGGAACATACCAAGATCCAGGTCTACAGAGCTTGCGTCCTGAGTACACTTCTGTACTGCAGCAAGTCATGGACTCTCCGCTCACAACAGGAGAGGAAACTGAACGCATTCCACAAGCGCTGCCTCCGACGCATCCTCGGCATCACCTGGCAGGACAAAGTTCCAAACAACACAGTCCTAGAACAAGCTGGAATCCCTAGCATGTATGCACTGCTGAAACAGAGACGCCTGCGTTGGCTCGGTCATGTCGTGAGAATGGATGATGGCCGGATCCCAAAGGATCTCCTCTATGGAGAACTCGTGCAAGGAAAGCACCCTACAGGTAGACCACAGCTGCGATACAAGGACATCTGCAAGAGGGATCTGAAGGCCTTAGGAATGGACCTCAACAAGTGGGAAACCCTGACCTCTGAGCGGCCTGCTTGGAGGCAGACTGTGCAGTATGGCCTTTCCCAGTTTGAAGAGACACTTGGCCAACAGTCTGAGGCAAAGAGGCAAAGAAGGAAGGCCCATAGCTAGGGAGACAGACCAGGGACAGACTGCACTTGCTCCCGGTGTGGAAAGGATTGTCACTCCCGGATTGGCCTTTTCAGCCACACTAGATGCTGTGCCAGAACCACCTTTCAGAGCGCGATACCATAGACTTTCGAGACTGACCGTTGCCAATACACAATGAATGAATAAGTTATTTTAAATTCAGAAGGTTTTGCCTTGGTATGACGAGCACCATCCTTAGAGAAATGCCTTATGGCTGGTGGATTTGCATTTATATCCCACCCTTCCTTCAAGAAGCTCAAGGTTGCACACACTGTACCGTTCTCCCCCCTCTTATTCTCGCAAAATCCCTGAGAGGGAAGTTAGAGTGAATTATGGAGACTGGCTTAACTTCACAGAGCAAACTTCATAGCTAAGTGGGGATTTGGATTCCCCATTCCTATTCCAGCATCTAATCAGTACACCACACTGGCTTTTAGTTTGATTAGATTATGCTGGACTTCAGGGATAGATTTGCAGATGAATTTATGCGGGCAATGAGAAACTAGTGTGTTTTTGTCAGTTTCCTTCAATAAAATCGTGCCCTGCAAAGAGCCCAGCTATTGTTGTTGGCTTCTTTATTTTCTTTCTCCTGCAAAGCAGGGAAAGTTTTCATACAGGGAAGATTTCTTCTCCTTTTTTCATGAAATGTTGCAGCCTTGATTTGTGCCCAAGGAGTTCAAAAGACTAGAAAGACCTCTTATGTCTGATTTATCTATCTAATCTGCAGAAAATGTGAACTGCTCACCACAATCAGCCGTGAAATGGAGTTGCTAATGCACCCCACTAAGAAGCCCCATTTTTGATCTCCTGGAGTAAGTGGCACCCCAGATCAGTGAATGGCATTACATTTCAAAATGCCAGTTTTGGCTGATAGTCTAACAATTATGCAACTGGCATATAAACGGAGCCACAACACAGAACTGTTTCCCAGGGATTGTCTGCATAATAGAAATAGGGTTGACATTTTTGTTTTCCTGGCTGGCCTCTTGTGCCTGTAACAGCTGCGTAACAAGCAAAAATTCAGCAGCTAATGATTTTCCCAGCATGCTGCAAGGACTCTGCATCTGCAGCAGTCTAGCACATGCGGTGCTGGTGAAAAATGCTTGATCAACTTGATACGTTAAGTTGTCTACCAGGCCAAAAAAAAAAAAAAAAAAAAAAAAGGGAATGATTATGAGGACCATTGATGGAAAAAATGAGTACAATCAGAGCAAAGATGCCGGAGAATTTAAAAGTGAGGGCTACAGCAATCTTGAAGTGAATGTACACCATGGTGAAGAGGCAGCATAGTGACTACAGCAAAGTGTTGACCAAAGTGGACAACCTGACAGTTTGTTCCTTACTACGTATATTCGCCCAACTACTTCCAAATACATTTAAACAGAGCTATTTGTATACTTTGGATAACATAAATAGCTTTCTCATAAAAGTGCTGCTATTAGTTATCCCAGTGATTCTCAACCTTTTTTGTCTCATGGCACACTGACAAGGTATTAAAATTGTCTACCGGGCACACCATCAGTTTTTGGACAATTGACAAGGCACACCTTTCTGTTGGTGGGGGACTCTTATCCCCAATGGTACTATTAATAAATGACTCTCCACCAAACTTCTATGGCACAAATGGGGACCATTCGCAGCACACCAATGTGCCACGGCACAGTAGTTGAAAATGGCTGAGTTATCCCCTCCAATTGGCCTTAACACGCACTTCTCATAATACTCTTTTCTCAGAGCATAACCCCACCTGGAAGGAAACTATCATGTTCCTCATGGATGAAGCTCCAGAAGCCAGGCTATTTAACCTTTGAGATTCCAAGCTTTGTCAAATGGCTCTACATCACCCGCATTCACCCAAATCAACCAGCACAGATAATAATAAAATTGGGATGGCACAAGAAGCAAGACTTTGGGCCCAATCGTATCCAAATTTTCAAAGCTAATGCAGAATCAAGGTAGAGGAGCAAACATTCCCTTTACCTTGAGAAGGTCTCGGTGACTGCCCCCCACTTCCCCACTGGCATGGCTGCATCAACACTGGGAAGTTGGATATGAGTGGGCCTTCTGGTTCTTGAAAACAAGGCTAGAGTGCCCAATGGGGGGAATGACTCATTGTTCAACCCTTGTGGTACAGAAAGGAACTCCTCTTTTTCAGGAACTAAATGCAAAGTTACACAATGAATTATTGATATGGTGTTATGCAAGAACAGACAGAGAATGAAGCCTGGCTTGCACTTGCAAATGTCACACATATAGTGAACCCATGTGGACTGGGTGTAGAATCATGCTAGCAGGATCTATGCTATGCATTTTCAGTGGAGATTGGAACAGACTCCATATGTGTACTGCTTTTGCCATGCAGCTGGGAACTCTGCTGTTCCCAGCTGAATAAGTTTAGGCCAGGGCAGGTCTGTGGCTGTGATCCCTGAAGTGTGTTCAAAGTTCTTGCAAGGAATATCTGAAGAGTATTTCTGTGTCATCCAGTGCGCAGATAATACACTGGTCCTGAGCTGATATCACTGCGTGTCTCCCTGTCTAATCTATGATCCTGATCTTCAGTTATCTCTTTGGTAATCCTTCAAAGCGTGCCCTGGTACCAATGAGGCAGTGGCTGGTTCTCAAGGTCTATAGAAGGTGGCAACCAATCATAGTTGCCAAAATAACCAGGAAACCAGGAAGATAGCTCCCAATAAAGAATATAGCAAGCTAACGGGGCATTGGAGTATGATAATTAAGGCTAACAAGGAGTACTATATATAAAATGCATAAAATTAAAAAAATATCTGGGTCAGATGTCTCCTCTGATCTAACTTATCATGTGCAGAGGAGAGAGTACATGGCAGCTTTTCCCCATCCCCCGACACACCATCTTGCCCTTGGTCTCCCCCAAATATACATGCACGGAGAGCATGCCTAAATGTCCCCTAACTGCATGGTTGTTTTGTTACTGTTCAAAGATTACCACAAAGTCTAGTAAATGTCTAGTCATCTTAAAAGTAAAATGTACTTCTTGCAATTCATGTATTAAAGTCTTTCATTTATCACAGATGATGCCCAACCTATCATAAGGCAGAAAGCTAATCAGAAACAGAATCTCAAATAGCAAAAACTAAGCTGGATTTAACTGACTGCTCTCATCCACAAGCACAAAAGAGGAAATTTAATCCTGTTTACCCCAAATCAACTTTTATATTGTGAAAGTCAAATAGCAGAACGTTGAAACACCAAGGAGGTTATCCTTTTATTTGAACAGCATGACATTGCCTGTGTGTTGTTATCTACACAGTCAGGAATGATATAGTTTTAACTCCAGTAAAAGAACAAATTACGGCACCCTAAGGTAAAGAGAATTGAGAGCACCCAGATAGCAGAGGGGATAACTTATACTGATTTGATTGTGCATCCAATATTAGACCATTGCATTCAAAGAAAATTGAGCTTAGGAATACTTAGAAATGTTGTTTGACTAATCTTGAAGAACTGATGTAAAGCAATGCTGTCTGCTGCATACAGCACGCAATGGGCTTGGACTTGCAGAGTTTTCTTTCCAGGAATTGCCCTCACACAAACTACAAATTGCTACTTAATGTCCTGCAAGGTTTTAAAAAATAAAATGTTTACAGACTTAGCATGAAGGATAATTTAGAGATGCTGCCACACTTTAAAAGGCCTTTTAACCTCTCCCATTTGTCACCTTTTTTAATCAATGCCAGCTTCTCATCTGTCAGGCCTTTGCCGTAATAATGAGCACATGAAGCCTTTTTTGAGCCAAATCATTAGACTGATAGCCCAGTATTGTTGTCCTGAACTGGCATTGTGTCTCTTTGTTCACCTCATCACTTTATTCAGGTGGGCATGGAGTAGGCTAAGGAGGAGGCCAAGAAAGGAAGGGGTGGAAGTGAAACCTTCAAAATCTGAAGGCAACTGAATGTAGGAAATGTAAGGTGGCGCAAACCAACTTTGTTCTATCTCTTTATCCTACTTGCACATTGCAGAGGATAGTGGTGCCCCAGGTTAGTGGTCCTCCTTAGTGGCAGACATCAGCAGGATAAAGGAAAGAAGGAAATGTCCTCAGAGGGATATGACAGAGAAAGGAAGGCTTGTCAATGCCTGATGGAGACCTCAGAGTCTCGGTAAGGCGAAAAGGCTAGCCTTCACCCCAAACCTCCTCATCTTTGGCTGGCATCCCTGAGTTCTACCAGGTCTCCTACTTTCAGAGGTTCCCTACAGTTCATCATGATCCAATAAAGAACCTATACAGAAGTCCCCTTCCCCTGGGGAGACCTCTGGCGGCTGCCACAGGGCTACAGGATGGACTTTGTGAATGAAAGAGCTCCTTTGTTTGTATGATCCCTTTAAATAAAAACAGAAGTTCTGCACTTCCGGGTTTGTAAAAACTGCAAGGAGCACAGGAAGGTGATGGTCAATCTGTTTCCTGCTTGACTGGAAGCAAGATTAATGCAGCTTGTGTCCATGGCGAGCTGGAGGGAGGTAGTTGGCACCCCAAATCCTCCAGCCCTTCACCCTCTCCCTGCCCATCAGCCACTCACGCAAGCTGCATCAGGTCATCTCTTGGTTGGGCTGGCAGTGGGTGATATTGTTCCTCTGCTGTTTCTTATGAGTATCTACTCTTCAGTCTATTTCCCTGTTCACGGAGATTCTATTAAGAGAAACCTACATAAGAAATAACTTTTTCTTCAGTGACATTACATTGATACATTGATGGTCCATCTTCACTGGCAATCTTTCCGATGTGGCCCACACTCGCTCTATGTTTTTGGGTCTAGCGCAACTATTGTCCAGTGCAGCAGTCCCTGTTGTTTAAATGACCTGGAAAAGGTATCTGACCAGCGAGTAGCTGGTCGGCCATGGGTTCTTATGATATGGTATGGGATCCAGTACGTGATTCTGGTGCTGCATCAGTCGTCTGTTTGGCGGTTGACGTATCCTGACCATCTGTACTTTGCGGAAGCCATGTACTTGAGCGGGTCGCGGGTCTTGGATTCTTGCCAGAGGTCTTGACTTCTGAGACCATGTCGCCATTGCTTTCAGCCGTTCGTCCTGAGGAGGCATCTTTCAAGTGCCCGGTGGGTGGTTCACATGGCAGTAACTATGGTCTTGTAATTGGCCCATGTTTCTGTGGCATAGCAAAAAGCCGGAAGTACTGCGGAGTCAAACAGGTGGGCTCTCAGCTGTGGATCCTGGATCTGACTGGTGACTTCTTGAATTGATCCCATGGCAGCCCACACAGCTTTCCTTTGCCCTCCGATCTCAATCGTTAGATGGTTGGCCATGTTCACTTCACGTCCCAAGTAGATGTAGCTGCCAACTTTAACCAGTGTGGCACCACAGAGTTGCACGTTGCCGTTGTCACACCATTGGTTGGTCATTGTCTGAGTTTTCTTCATATTCATCTCCAAGCTGATAGCTTTGCCTACTTTATTCAGCATCTTGTTCATCTCCATTGCATTGTTGCTGATAAGCACAATGTCGTCTGCGAACCACAGGTTTGAGAACTTCTTTCCATTGATCAACAGACCCTTATGGTCCCAATCAAGTTGGCTCATGGCATACTGAGGGCTGAGGTGAAGAGCTTCAGGGAGATGGTGTCACCCTGTCGGACTCCTTTTTCAATGGGGATGCACGGCTTGTGGTCAAACAATTGGATGGTTGTTGATGTCCCGGTGTTGCATTGTTCTAGGATGCTGATGTACAACGGGTCCACTCTAGCATGCAGGAGAGAGTTGAGGACAGCGTTGACTTCTACTGAGTCGAAGGCCTTTTTGTAGTCCATGAACGTCAGTATAAGCGACATCTTGTATTCTTGGCAACGCTCGTTCAGCCGGGTAATGGTGTGGGTATGATCCATGCAGCAGAAGTCCTTTTGGAAGCTGGCTTGTTCCACTAGCTGGTATGTGTCCAGTGTTGACTCCAGTCGGTTCAGGATGAACTTGGTAAAGACCCCTTCATGTGTCACCTCAATGTGGCGAAGGAGTGGCAATGTGGACAGGGACTCATCCCTTAAAGCGGCTAACGACACAAATGGCCATGCAATTCAGTATCGCACTAGTTTACTAGTGTGTGAATGGGTGGCTTCTGGATAGCCCCAGCAAGGCACTCCAGGAGTAACCAGGCCACCCCAATCTGCTCAAACACTCACAAGAAAGAAGATAATGCAGCTGACCCCTACCCGGCAGGCCACTCCCATGGTGCTAACAGAGGAGGAAGAAAAGGATCTATAGGCACCACTGGACCCCCACACAACTGACATGGACAAATGCTTACACATCTGTACATACAACTGCCAAACACTGGCCTCAGAAGCTGACCTCAGGACGCTTCTCCACCAGGCTAGACGAATAAAATACAAAGTTGTTTGCCTACAAGAAACGAAGACAAAAACCGCATTTACCTGCAAGACGGACTATGGAGAGTTGCTGCTCATGGGTGAAAAGGTCAACGCAAAAAACATCGGAGGAGTCGGTTTCCTCATGCATCGTGGAATACAACCAATCATCCATTCCCATGAAGCCTTCAACCCACGCTTTGCTGTACTACGACTATGGACCCAGCAGAAGATGCTGATATCCATCTTCAACTGCTATGCTCCCACCTCTGCCACTTAAGAAGAGGAGAAAGACACCTTCTACTCTGAACTTGAGGCCACCATCAAGGAGAAGTCCTATTACAAGTACATCTGTGGAGACTTCAACGCCATCATAGGCAATGGAACTGATGGCAACTGGAGACTGGGCCGACAAGAAAATGGAACAAGGAACGACAACGGCTTTCTTTTGTTAGACCTGATGTCCTCATGCAACCTGTTCCATGGCAACTCCCTTTTTGAAAAGCCAGAACATTGAAGATGGACCTAGGAAAGCCCTAATGGATCTACCCATTTGGAGCTAGACCACATCCTGACCAACTGTAGATGGAGTCTCCTGGATACTACCATTCTGAATTCCTTTGACTGTGGATCCTTCATGCCAAGATCCACCTTAATGGTTGGCAACCTTCAGTCTTGAAAGACTATGGTATAAGCCTACAGCACCCGGTATTCCCAGGTGGTCTCCCATCCAAGTACTAACCAGGCCTGATGCTGCTTAGCTTCCAAGATCAGACAAGATCAGGCATGTGCAGGGTAAGAGTTGCTGCCAAGATCTGCCTTAATGTCCAAGTCTTCAAACATGACACTCACTGTCAAGCTCCAATTCACCACCCTCAATACAATGAGACAGTTTTGGAACTGGCCATCAACAACTATCCATAGAAGATGATCAACGACCCCGCAAGAAACTATGAAGAGCTGGCCAAGGGACTCATCCACTGTGCAGAGCGAGCCATGAAGAACTTAGAACTAGAAGAAGGATGACTGAATGCAAAAGCCAAGGAACTTCTGAAACATTGAGGAGAAACCAGAAGAGATCCAGCAGCCACACACTTGCAGAAGACCATCATCAACAAGGCCTGCCGCGTTGCTGTTAAAGAATTCATTGCTGAGTACCGGAAGAAGAAACTCCTTTCAACTGCTGCTCAGTGAGGTAGTCTGAAACACTGTTGAAGAGACCTTACCAACCAACGACTCATTACCACCTGCCTGAAGGATAGCACTGGAAGGCCGAGAATCGGAAGAGCAGACATAGAACGCATCGTGGTGAACTTCTACACAGAGCTATACCAATCCACTACGCCTGTCCCAAGGTGTCTCTCTCCAACAGACTAGAAGCCACTGCCCATCCTCACCTGTAAAGTCAAGAAAGTCATTCAGTCACTGAAGAAGGGAACAGCACCGGGACCCAATGGAATCTCTGTGGACCTCCTCAGAGCAGGAGGCGAAAGCATAGACAAACTGCTGACCTTTCACTTTAACTCCTAACTTGAGATCGGGAATATCCCTGACCGATGGAAAAACTCAAAGACAGTCCTGATCCACAAGAAGTATGACAAAGAAGACATCGGAAACTACCGGCCAATCGATTTGCTATCAATCAGTGACATTACAAGGAAAAAAAGTTATGGATGGGATATATATCCTTAATTGCATATTAGTTACTTTGGATTAAATGATAGTATTTTAGGTCTACTTCCTGTGGGCCCTGGGAAGATACAAGAAAGGGTTTGTATTAAAACAGGATTTGTATTAAAACTGGTCTACATCTTTACTGAACTTAAATTCCAGAACTTAAGAATAAGAGGAGCTTTCAGTCACTGCCAGTGCTACCAGTCATTTTTGGGAGTTCAGTACAGGCTGTGCTCCAGGGACTCCAGTCACCAGGCAGCAACACTGATTACCACCGTACCCCAAACTTCCCCAAAACAATGGGTAAACCACTATCTGTCCAGAATGCTGGACAAAATGCACCTGTCCGATTGAGCACAGCCATATTTTACGTGCCTAACTCAGTGTTTAATAGTTTCCGACAACCTATTCTTTCTACCCAGTTTTTCAAAGCACCATAAGAAACTGTATCTGAGCCATTATTGAAATGATTTCACTTTCAAGAGAAAAGAATATGACTCTTTTCTCTGTGGAATGGAAGATTAATTAACAGCGCAATAAAGAACAATCCTCCTTGCTATAGGTAGCAAGGGAACTCACTTATACTGAGGGTACATAGTTAAACATCTCTCCTTTGGCATTAATAACTACAATTTTGGAACTAAATAGTTTCCATTTAGCTAAGTGTACCTAGAGGCTGAGTATATTAGATCTTACTAATGCATGCAATTAATATGAAGAAAGAGTACCTTTCAACACAATGGCCCTTTTCCCCATTATTTTAATCCTTTGAGACCACCTTCTATCCATGACGTAGTATGTATCCAAATGACTGAAGGGACGACTAAAACATTTAGCTAACCATACATTCATAAAAAAGTTTATGATTGTAAATGCGTACAGAATTTCACTGACATGGAATAAATAGGAAAAGATGAGCTTCTAAAAATCCAAAGCAGATAAAATGATTAATATAGAAATATAACGCGTGGGATCCATTTTGGAAAACTACTACGCATAATAGTGCTACAGAATATATTGTTAATCTAATAGGCAGGCAATACTATATGCACTTACGTGGGAGTAAGTTGGTGGTACCAATTGAAATCAGTGGGACTTGCATCTGAGTACAGATGCAGAAGATTGTGCTGTTAGAAGCCGTTTCCTGAAATGTTTTGAAAAATATTTGACTATGTGAATTCAATTTTCTTTCCCATCGTATAGTGGTCTATTTCTATTCTCTTTTTTAGCCTGCCTGTTATTGCTTGTCTGCAAACATCCAAGAGTGAAGGACTCTGCACCCACTTTTTCAGCCAGCCAGAAATAATCTGGTGAGTCTGTGTTTGCTGACTGAAAAACCCATCGTTCTGTGGATGCTTTCAGATGAAAGAAAGAAAGAAAGAAAGAAAGAAAGAAAGAAAGAAAGAAAGAAAGAAAGAAAGAAAGAAAGAAAGAAAGAAAGAAAGAAAGAAACCCATTCCTAATCTGCGCTGGAGCAGCTGGGCCAAGCGGCTTATGTTAGGAGCAGTCTTTGGGCTAAGGGGATTTTTTCCCCTTACTGTGCATTAAGCTTCAGCCTGTCCAATGGGGCTACTCTGATCCAGGACAGCTAAATTGCTGACGCAAATCCAAGAGCATCCATGTAAAGTTGCCCAGGCCTGGGAAAGGGGTTAGGATACAATTGAGGCCTCCTTCGCTGATCCCACCCCTCCCAGTTATGTCCCATCCCCATTCTGACCTCCCCCAGCCCCATTAAGCTCTGCTCCCTGCTTCTGTGATGCCCTCCCCCCAGCCCTGTGACGTTCAGTTCAGTACTCACCTCTGCCGACAGCCTTTCATCTGAATAAAGTGTCAGCAGGATGGTGCAGGTCTTCCTGCCAGTACTGCCTACTTGTGTAGTGCCGCAAATGGGTTTTATGGCACTTTTGTAACACCTAGCACCAGTGCAGTGATTGCTGAGCTGGCACTTTGGCACAATAGGATTGTACTGTGAGCTCCCACACTGGCAAAGGGCTTGGGGTGTGTGTGTGTGTGTGTGTGTGTGTGTGTGTGAGTGAGAGAGAGAGAGAGAGAGAGAGAGAGAGAGAGAGAAGCTGGTTTGGTTTATTCATCATAAACCAAAATGCCAGGGTGATAGATTTTCAAGGACACATAGATAGGAAATGGATTTGGCACAGGGTTTTGGTTTTTGTGCCTTTGCTATTTCATTGCCTTTTACATAGTGCCTGTGAAAGTTATGGATTTATGAGCCCTTGAGAATAAGGTGCCCCCCCCCCAATCATTTCATAATTTACAGATGGTGTAGCAGAGGGTCTAACAATACACTTTCCCCCACATTGCTCATTATTGAGCCTTAACCTTGATCAAGAGGAAACTTCTCTCTAAAAATAAAGCAAAGGCTGGACTTTTATGTTACACTTGGGCATCCCATCTGAGTCGTAATTAGGGATAGTGATTGGGACAAGAGGTGCCTCCTGGGTTACTGTCTTCACAAGGAAAATCTCTATCTTCAACAGTATCAATCAACAGTATTTTGATCTTCTATCAAAGTATTTCTATCAAACAGTATTTTGATCAACTATCTTCTATTCTGTTTTCTGTCTCTCTGTTGCCAAGACAGCATTATGACAAAGCTGAGGTTTCAACTGGACTTCTACATTGCATATTTGTCTGCATACACCTTTGCTCTGGGCACATTTTAAGATTCATGCCTAGTAAAGATTTATTGGCAGCATATCATCCACAGGCTCAGTGGTTTCCTTTTATGTGAAGACTGTGCAAATCTTGATTGCAGATGTAAAAGGATTCCCAAGAAAAAGAAAACAGGGAACCCCTAACTGCACAAAGCTCTTTGTGAACAACACAAAGCTCTTTGAGAACAAATCCTCCATTGTACTCCCCAGTGTCTGAGTGATTAGAAATGTGTCTGAATACAGAGGTGGCATGAGTAATAGATACAAACCAGGCAGTTACCTTCATGTTATTTATTAAAACAGCACATATGCTAGCTACTATCATAAGATCCAATGGAGATTGCAGTCATAGGATGATCAGTGAAACAGTAAATCCTTTTGTTTGTTGGGAACTGAGAGTCTTGCATCCAAGACCTAGCTCTGGTTTTTCAGAGTCTCACAGAGTAAGCCTCATGATCTTCATCCTGCCAGGACCTTATCAAGGGATCTAGTCAATTCTATAGAGCTACTTGGTTAACATTCTATAGAGCTAGTTAACATTCTATAGAGCTACTTGGTTAACATCTCTTGTTACTAGAACTTTACTTGGTGGTGCTTCTTCATGCTTCCCTCAAGGTCTTGTCAGGTTTTTGCCCAATCAGTCCTTCTTGGTTTCATGCTTGTGCATTCTACCTCTTCTGTCACAAATAGCCCAATCCTATCCTTTTCCCCACCAAAACATGCAACCGTGTCAAAACAGGCTGCACTGCGTGCCAAGGTGCCCAAGCCCCTCGACCACCAATGAATCTTCTTGGACCTGTGCCAGTTCTTTAGCATGGGGGCATGTTGGCTGGCTCTGGAGGAGATGGTATCTAGTGAAAGTTACTTGCCATCCCCTCCCACCTCCAACATGCCCCTCCCCCAATCTACTCTGCTCACTTATCAGTGGGGTTCCTCTTTGCCACCACCACACGCGAGGTCCTCCTTGCCATCTGTGGCCATAGCCAGGAAGCATGCAGCTCCACATGCTTCCAGAATTGCGTTTATGATGCCATAAAGCGCTTCCTGCTGCTGAAACTCTAGTTTGGCAGTTAGCATGCAGGTTAGAATTGGGCCAAATATGTATAAGATATTTTCTCAATTCTTGACTCTAGCTATCCCCTGTGCATGCTCTCACCTACTCTCAATGTACACTTGGAGGAAAGAGGCAATGATGTTAAAGCACAATTATAATATAGCCAAGTTTAATTAAACTACTTCTCAGAATAAAGTTGATGGTATCTTTTAAGTTATCACAGTAGTTAAAAAAAACAAACCCACAAAAAAGATCAATCTCCTCATCTTGTCTGTACATAGAAAGTAATATGACACTGATTTATGCAATATGGTGCCTGTTATACTGTATAGTTTGTCCAGTCAAGTATTAATTGACTGTTCATTGAATTTTTTTCCCAGAAGTTACAACCGCATCTCAGAATTTGCACATTTATATTAGCCTTGATAGGAACCAGATAAGGTAGAATCGAATTATTTTGTTATCTTGGGCAAAATTATATTTTGCACTTGCAAACTTTACCTTGTGTACTGAACTGCATACATGAAACTGCATGGTAGTTCACGGTAGCATAAGAACATACCAACCAAAGAAAAGCCCTGCTGCATCAGGCCAATGGTCCATCTAGTTCAGCATCTTGTTTCCCACAGTGACTCACCAGCTGCCTCTGGGAAGTCCAAAAGCAGGAGAGATAGGCATAGTTCTCCTCCACCAGTGCTCTCCTGCAAGAAGTATTCAGAGTTATACTACTGCTGAACCCAGAAGTAGCACATGGCCATTACGACTAGTAGACATTGATGGACCTGTTCCCTCCATGACTTTGTCCAATCCCCTTTTAAAGGCATTCAAGGCGGTGGTCATCACCACACCTTGTGGAAAAGAATCTGCAAAAAAATAAAACCATTCTCTAACACCTCTATATATTATCTAATACTACTGTATGCATGTGGCTGAATCTGTTGACACTATCACGTATACCACCTACCTAGTATGCTTTTTAAAGCAGTTATAATTTATAGTTATATAAATTTATAATTATAATTTATAAAAATGCACCCTTGGAATAAAAATACTTTTTTGTGTGTTTGAGAACACGTCTTCTGCTTTTTGCACTTCTAACTTTGGAAAACAACAAAATCCCCAAATAAAAACAGTTTTCACTTACCTCTACCCATAGCATATAGTGGGTACCATGTTGGCACAAATGGATCATCACATGAGGAGTTGAATAGGATTGGGCTGTGATAGTTGTTCTTGTTTTTTTGGGCATGACACCCTGTCCCAGATCCTGTGGAGCAAGCCAAACATGTAGGTGGCTTCTGCTGACTCTTGGTCACCCAGCACTGTCACTTCCTCTTTTATTTCTTTTCTCTTTTTTTTAATGATTTTTTTAATGAATTAAAATAAATAACAGATCAGGATGAAGAAACTTCCACAGTGATAAATAACATAGATCAAGATGAAGAAAAAAAAATCCAATTTCCAGAGAGATAAAGCCGTAAGACTGTGGATTTCAAACTCTTCAGGAGTTTGAAAAGTGCTGTAAGTCCTTGCGGTGGCAGGCAGCGGGAAGGCAGGAACACAATCTCCAGGATCATGCTGCTCAGGGGGGCTACAGGGACTGGGATGTACTCACCAGTCCCTACAGCATCATCCTGGGGGTGCAGAGAGCCCAGCGCAAGCACCTGGAGGGCTCCCCAGCTGGTTTGAAGTGAAAGCAGAGCAATCACACTCCACTTCCGGTATCACAGAATTTTGGTCTTGGGCATGGCAGCCAAACACCAATTTCCGTGTCTCCAGCAGTTCCTGCTCCAGCTTCCAAAGTCCATTCATACATCAGTCCATCAGCAGTTCCAGTAGTCCATTAGCCATTAGTTCCTGAGTCCATCAATCCAGTCTCCCATTAATCCCTCAATCCAGCTTTTCTACTACCCAAACCCAACTCTTCTTTTATCAGGTGGTTTTATGCCTGAGGGTCCTATTGCCTTCAAGTGGATGCAGCAGTGCAGCACACTCTGCTGGATGCCCAGGCCTTACCCTTAAAAGGGCCACTGCTGACACCACATCCTACTTCCTTGCCAGATCTTCCATGATTCCAGTACAATTGGTATTATGAAAAAGGAAAATAATAGTTGGGATAGCTCACATAACTCACTCATACACCCTTCTGCACCCCCAAAATGCAACAGCCTCAAGTGAGAATACTACAGAAGGATAATGGTGGTGATTGACACAGTTTGTTAAGCTCATCTGTTGTGTCTCTTGTAGTCCAACCCTATGAAACTTCTATGACAGCAGAATGAGTAGGGAAGGGAGGGTATGGATCCTGATGCCACCAGCGTGCTCCAGGATCTTATCACCTCACTTAGAACCCGCCTTGCCTTTTTTTTTTTTTAATTAATCTCCGTGGACTTTTGCCAGGTATAAAGCTAGCATAGGTTCAAGGATACCCATAGGCCATCAGAAAGCTTACACAGAGATAACTAGAGAAATTTTTTTTTTACTTACCTCTGACAGATTACTTCCCCCACTACTGGACATAGCATGCACTTCATCAGAGCAGCTACATCATTGTTAATGGTGGGGGATACAATGTGGTCATTAACCACTTGAAAATCAATAGTTCTACCATTTCTGTTTGCAAACCAATCAATATATTCTGCTTTGTCTATAATTAACACCAGTCACAAAATCTTCAGTAGGTTGCATCCAAAGACAGTTAATTATGACTAAATCCCACTGAAGTGGATAAAACTTATGTTAGTTGTGACTAATTCATTTCAGTGATGTCAATGTGGCTTAGTCATGACTAACCTTTTTTTGGACAGATCCTAATGTACTCCTGTCAGTACATGCAACTTCCTGGCAATGGGAAAGTACTAAAGCAAGGGTGGGCAAACCCTAGGCTGGGGGGTCATTTGTGGCTTTTGGGATCTCCTTATCCGGCCTGCAGGGAGCCCCCAGTCTCCAATGAACCCCTGGCCTGTCGGAGATTGTTGGAGCTCACGCTGACTTCTGGTCCCAACTGCCAGACATGAACTGTGGACCTAGTTAGAGCAAAGTCTTTTATAGTCTTCATGTGTTTTCTACTTTTCCCAGGACATTATTTTAACCCCTCCCCCATTGTCTCTGAACAACTTATGTCTCCATGTGTTTCTGGCTTGGTCCAGCTTGGTCCATATGTTTTCACTGTGCAAGAGGCGTGTGGCAAACAGCTCATAGTTCTCAAGTGATTCTATGAGCCTGTATTATAGTTCTCATGTGTATTATAAATAAGCTTAGTAAAATTCATTCATTCATATGTTTCACCTCTAATGTATTCATTTATGTAAATTTATTCAAATTTGAAATGTGAATTAATCCCCCCCCCCGGCCCTGACACAGGGTCAGAGAGATGATGTGGCCCTTCTGCCAAAATGTCTGCCCACCCCTGCACTAAAGCGCTGTGCACCCCAAAGCCTTCCTTCTCTGGGTTGTGCAGGATATCAAGATATCTGGTACCATTTACCATTTGTGATAATCTCTAAATTTTACTTGATAATAAAACTAATTTCAGCACCACAATTCAACTGACTAGTTATTATAGGAATTGTATTTTCTACCTCTCTCTTCAAAGTAACTCAGAAATTTTTATATTTTTTTCAATGCTTCACAGAGATACATATGTCAGGCCTTTGGCACCCCAGGCCCTGAATTGTTATAAGCCAGGATGTGGTAGGAGGGGCCTTGATGTCCAGGCCTGGTGTGAAATGTACTTAAAGGAACAGCAGCACTGTATGCTGATTAGCAATCAGCTGCACTTGTTACAGGTAGGAGTCATGTGACTTGGGGAGAAATGTGTGCAGAGTCACATAGGCTATGGTGGAGTAATGCAGTGCACCACTGGACAGCCAATCAGAGTGGGTCACAAGACTGTCTTGTGACTATGAGGACACCCTACTCTGATTGGCTGCCCCCAGTACATATGGGGCAAGCACAGACACCAAGGTGTGGGTTGTTGTGGTGGAGTTTCTGCATGCCGTGCTGCTGGTTTGTGTACTGATTTTGGACTGCCTTCTCATGACTGTGACCTGCTGTATCCCTGATTTCTGGACCATTTGACTGACTACTCTTCTGCCTGCTCCTTTTACCAATACATGCTTCAGCAACAAACAAGCCTGTGTCTGCTTCTTTGGCTCTGTTTGGGATCACCTGCTTCTTTTGCTATCTCCCTATGCTCCTGAGCCATTCTGCTATCGGGAAAGCAAGGGCTATCCTCCCCTGATGACCTGACAACATAAAAAATCCTTTTTAAACTCCTCTTCTTAAATCACCTTGCCTCTTCAAGAATCTCCTCAGGTTTAGTCCCAGAAAAAAAAGAAAGTTGTTGACTCCCAAGGATTGATAGATACCAGGCAATAAAAGATGAACATCCTTCTCCATTTTTATTATCTCTGGTGTCAACAATCCACATTCTCCAAATGCCATGGTTTCATTTGGGTCACTCACGATGTCAGCCTCAGTTGTCGGCACTTTCAATAAACAGCCGTTGTAGCTATGCATGTGAAAGATATGCTTACAAGCATCCATTCTATTTCCAACAAGGTACCTTCAAGGGCAGGTTCATACTGTGGCTGCACTCCAACAAGTAGTCTGACCACCCGCAAGCCTATTGAAATTAGCATACAAATGTATGCAACAAATACAAATCCCAGCTTTGGATGGCTGCCTGCCCATTTTGACCATTGAGGACAAGGGTGACATCAGGGGTCAGCTGCGTTGAGCACTAGCCGAGTGCCCAAACCCACTAGAAGAACCACCTTGTTATGAATTGGGGTGAGCTGTTTCATGTCTCAAACTTTGGTCAAGACTAGGTCAAGATGAAGTCAGTAGCCAGAGCACGAGATGTTGTCTCCATTGTTCCCTTCTCTAATTATTATGAGTGAAAGTCTGAACAGAAGTCAGTTTGCTAAAGAAACTGCAACCTTCCTGTTCACATCCAGAGTGCCTGATCAATTCTTAAGATACTGAAAAATGCTGTGAAAGAAGAACAACCACGACAACAAGTCTGTTTAATACATAAGAAGAACCCCGCTGGATCAGGCCAAAGGCCCATCTAGTCCAGTTTCCTGTATCTCACAATGGCCCACCAAATCCCCCAGGGAGCACACCAGATAAGTAGAACAATTAGCTCAAACCAACAATATGCCCTACCAAAATTTTTCAGTGAATGTTCCCTGCCAAGCTTTGGACACCACCCAAGTCTTTTTATTAGGTGAGGAAATTACCATTGCTCCATCCTCAGCATATCTCCTAAAGGCCAGTGAGCCCACCCTCAGGAACAGGAAGTAAACAAGAGACCCAGTGTGAGATATGTCTGAAGAGGCAACAGAAGGCTGGAACAGGAAAACTGATGACAAATTAGTCTATGGAGGAAAGCCATACAAAAAATCTGGTTAGAAAGCCACAACTGGCATTCCATCTCACAAGCTCTAGTTGGTGCCCCATCATCTTATGTTGCAGCACCTGACATTCACAATCAAAAGACCAAGCTCCAAATAACCATTTTCTCTTCACCAATCCTACCTCTTCCTTATTTCTGGCCTGTGTTTCAGTCCCTTCTTTCATCTTCTTCCTGCTTCCTTCTTGAAGTAACAAACCTGACCAACTGGTGACACAACCCTTACTCCCTCTGTCCTGCTGTTCCTCTTTGTTATATAGTGGGTCCATGCAAATAAAGGAAGGCATAGCAATACCAGCTCAATATGTTTATTCCATCTTCAAACCAGAACCTGGCAATGAATCTGACACAAGGCAAACACCACTGGCTTTTATAGCCTTTAGCTCCGCCCAGACTCCCCATGATTGGTGCAGTTGAAACATTAACTAGAGGGCCAACCAGATGTTAGGATTTTGATCCATCACCCAATTGGCCAGCCAGAAGTCTGGGCCAATCAGTTATGCAGGATTTTGATCCTGCATAACTTGCATACATAACTCTCTCTTCCTCAGATCAAGCACCACCCACTCGTGGAGCACTACATGGCCTCCTTCCCTCCCAGTAAGTCATCACAGCTGAAATCACTAGAAGGTGAAATTACAAAAAGTGACTCTACTATGCTTTGCTGTCTTCTTTTTTCCCTATGCCCCTCCTGGTCTTCTCTTTCCCCTCATCATTGATCTGGGCCCTAACTCAGCTCTATAAGCTTGAGCTACGCAATTCAGCATTTGATGTACCAGCTTATCTCGGCAGACTGGAAGAGATAATCAGCAACATTCCCAGAAGAGGCGGCACAGTGCTAAGTTTTGCAGGGTGCCTCAATGCACCATAGAAGCAGCCTCTCTTCCTCACCTTTGGAGCCTTTCCAGGTGGTGAGAGCAACATGGAGGCATCTCCCCTGCATTGCTCTCACCTCTTGGAATGGCTCTGACAGTGAGGGAAAGGGGCAGCTTTGATGGTGTGTTGAGCCACCCTGCAAAATGTAGCATGGTGCCCCCCTTTGGGAACACTATTGCAAACAATCTTGGCCTGTAGTCCTTCTCAACTATTTTGATATTTCTTGTATGCAGTCCTTAGACTGTGCGGCCTTCCCCCCCCCCTCTCTCTCACTCCCCTTTTTGTTTAATGGCTCCCTTCTATTTTTCAACTCACACAGGCCAAGTATCAGCCTCCAGGCTCTCTAAAATAGGAGTCCCATAACCAATCTAGCAAGGCCATTAAGCAATGAATTTTGTCTGAAATGAACAGTAGCCTTGCCCGCATAGGAACAAAAACCATTGTTCCTGCTCAACTATTCTTCTCAGAGGGATTGAGATATCAGTTGAGAGTCCCTCTGGTGCACAGCAAGCTTCAAGACTACAAGAGAAAAGCAAGGCAATTTAGACAGAGCATCCTCCCTGCATGTCTCTGCTTTCCAACTCATTGCATGCATCAACCCCTGATGCACCCTCACACCTGAGCCAAGTACTCTAATTCTTTGCATTTCATGTTTGGTTTTCTGAGCCTCTTTCTCCTGCAGTCTTGCTTGTACTCCTGGGTACACTGGCCAATGACCATGACACACTAGTATCCCTCCCATTCAGCAGGATCTCTGACCTCTTCTGTCTTCCTCTTCCATAGAAACCAAGCTTAACTCCTCCCTCTCTTGCTCTAATCACCAAGTCACCTTTAGAAAAGCTCTTTGGGTGAAACAGGCTCATGCACACCGCGCCAAAAGGATGACATTTTTGTTTGCAGTAAGATAAACTATAATCCTTATGAAAACCTTCAGAAAATATGCCCAATTCTTTTCTGCAATGTTTCCTTTGATCTTTTTTTAAGTTTGTTAACTCCACTGACTGTCTATCCTTGTGCACATAGACCTTCCGCCTATACCACCCACTTCAGGCATCTGCTGGAACTGATTTTTGCCTATGAAAGTTTGTTCCACAATACATTCTGTTTTTGTAGAATGTTATGTTGCATTATGAATACTTTAATATGTCAACGCTGAATGGTCTTAAATACTTCGTAGACACTTATGGCACAATCCTTTTCTTTGTCAGGGCTGGCAGAGCGCATGGCCAGTGCTGACTATCACAAACATGCCATGAAGCATGTTGTGACAGCGCGCCATGGTCTTCCTGCTGGTGCCAGCACAATAAGCAATACACACCAGACTAGGTAAGTCCCCTGCCAGGCCATGAAGGTGCTGAGGAAGGGCAGGGGAGAGTGTGTAGGGGTGGAATAGGGCAGGAAGGACAGTGACAGGAACATGGAATGAGCGAATTGGACTCAGGAGGGGGCAGGATTGGCAGTGCTGGTGCACGCTGTATCCTATCTCCCTTCCTGGGCCCAATACGTCAAAATGAATTTGACCCATTGTGCAGGCTAGGGTTTACCCTGGTGCAATGGGACTAATGTCCCCTTACCCCACGGACACTTTCTGCCTGCTAAGCTCCCCCAAAGAATGCAGCATAGTCCATGTCAGTGATGCTGCATTGACTGGGAGAAGTTTAGGTAGGATTGGGCTATTAGAGAGTCGAGTGGCACAGAGGGTGTCAAAAAGACTTAGCACAATACAAACACATAGTAACAGCCAATTAATTGTTGGGGGAAAAAATAGCCCAAACAAAATGCACTAAATCTTTTTACATTGTTTGGAAAGAAAAAAGAAAAACAAGCAAGATAAGAACAGAATAATGATGTATAGGCTGTCACTACAGAGTGAAAGTCAGGAAAGGATCAGGCCTAGTTCTTGCACTGCATAATGTAGCCCAGGCTCAACTCCTCTTTACTAGTGGAACCAGTAGCTTGGAAATGCATAGGCCTTCCTTCCTAGGCCCTACTATCATGACAAAGCAATGGTGGTTTGGCAGTACAGCAGCCCCTGGTTATAAATGAAGACCAAAAGAGGCACAATGTACAATCATAATGATGACATATTCACCAGTGTATATGGTGCTTTTCTTACCAAACTGGGCATTTTTTTCAAACACAAGACAATTGGTAGCAGTGCATCCAACAATGTCTCTAATTTCAAAACACCTTTAAAACAGATCCCAAGCTTGTGCTACATAACCACTGCTGGTGGCTGAACTTTCACAGAAATCAACTATGGCCCCACTGTACCATAATTCTCTTCACTGATCGCCTACCCAGGCAGGGGGGAGGTTCATACTTTTAAGATGCTATTCAAAGATCACCACGTGTGACCAAATGATTTCCACATTGAGGTGTCTTCTAGGACAATGTGTTTCTTTCAAAGGCATTTAGTAAGTCGGGAAACCTTTGATGGATGAGTTATGAAGAATTAATTGCAATTTTTAATAACATTATCTGCAAGGACAAAATCATATCAGTAAGGGAATGTGGTCACTAAAAATAAACTGGATATCTGTGGTACTGATGGACACCTTTTCTAGCAAGACTTATCACACTTAAGCTACAAAACTACGCAGGCACTTCTAAGTCACTTTTCAAGACTGACTGCAAATCTTTTCTGAAACAGCCTTGGGCTCTACATGTGGTCCAATCACATGCAAGCGTTTTCATAGGAAGTCCCACTGAGTTCAATGGGGCTTGTAGCCTTACTAGTTCCCCTACTATCAGCTGCCTTTTTTGTTTGTGTTACACATTGTGGTTCCCTGACCTTTTGACCCATTCTTGTTCTTCTTAGTCTAACATAGACCACACAGACAGTTGGGAAAGAGACGAACTTCTTTCTGGGCTATGTTTCTCATGCTGGCCAGGAAATCTTATGCTAAATGTTCCTCCAAAAATACCAAAGAAAACCTGCACAGTGAAAGCTAAATATTAGCTTCTAGCTTTCTACATGCAGGACTGTTTCATTAATTAATAGGAATAATTAAAAAATAATTATTTTTTCATACGGAAAATCATTCAGTCATTCATTCAACCTGAAGCATGATTTAGAATTGCCAGCTCTCCAAGCTTGTCCTGGGCTCTCCCAGGATCAATCTCCAGGTGACATTTCCGAAGATGTAAACACAACCTCCTAGGCTGGGGGAGAGTGAAACTGATGTGGGGAGGGGCTTTTCTGGGTTTGAGAGGAAGGAACAGGAGTGGGACATGTACAGGCTGGGGAAGGGATTGACAAAGAAGGCCTCCGCTTTATCCTATTCTCTGTCCTAGACCTGGAAGTTCTACATGGGGCTGTTCGGAAAGATCCAAATAGCCCCATTGGGCAGGCTGGGGTGTTACTCAAGCTAATGGTACATAACCCCTTATCCATAAGAGACCTCCAACCTGCTTCTAAGTTGCACTGGATACAGCAGAGGCTACGTGGCCCTGCTGCACCAGTGCAGGTTAGGATTGGGCTGCCCATCTTGTAAGGAACCACAACACTTTCTTATTCATTATTCTGGTCATATCCCAATAGCATGAGAGAACATCCCAACCGGTTCATACAAAACCAATTCTAAGAGCTCTAAGAAACTCTAAGAGCTTTTGTTCACTAGCAATCTGTCTGATATAGAACAGCATTATTGAACAGAAAGACTTTTAAGCATATGTTTACACAAATAATGTTTTACAATGATGCTGACAAAATTCTCTGTGTACCACTAAACAGGTCTGCTAACTTCAGGGCATGGAGGTGAAAGCAAATTAGCGTAATTCATGAATATGCTTGAAAGTGTCCTGATATTGTATTAAGTAGAATGAGTCATGAGTCATAAATGGTTTAACTGAGGAGTGAAGGTTAAAACACACAGCTCATGAATTACTTATAGGCCAATTCTGCAGTTCTTTCCAGCACTTATACATGGGACTATTTCTATTGGCAAGCAGAGCGCAACCCTTGAGAATAAATGTTACTCAGTGTAAGGGCTGAACTCTCTGCCATCAGAGAAAGCAGCTCAGTGGCACCAATGTATTTTACCTGCTTAAATCAAGTGTAGCTTGCGAATACAATGGCACTGTCTCCAGGGAACAGAGAGGAATAAGTGGCTTAGCTCCAGCAAAACTTGAAGTATAGCAGCCGCAAAATATTGGGACTTGGAGTCAAATTAGACTTGATGCGAGAGTTCTGTCATAAGGGTCTTCCATGGGTTATTTTTTTCAAGTTAAAAACAGACATAACCCATGGTGTTGAGTGAGGGTAATTAACTCTTTCTTTACAGTCCATTTTCTGAGTGAATTTGTCTTCCTGAACTGTTATTGCTCTATGAAGAGAAACCAACATTATTGTATGGGTACCTACAGGAGCAGCCCATTGTCTAGGATGGGGGTCTTCTGGACCCTCTGGATGTTGCAGGAGGTCTGAGAAAGCATGGTGGATGACACTACAAAATGGCCATCAAAGGGGGGGCAGAGCTTCAACTCTCCTCTTTTCTTCTTACTTCCTCTTTGAGCAAACCAACCTAAGGAGCAGGAGACGTGGAAGCCAGGTGGAAATGGAAGCAGTAGTAGGTGAGCATATAAGCTAGTGGGTGCCTCCAGACGCCTCCATGTGCTCACGGATATCACATTGGGGGCTGCTGGTCCAGAGACACCAGAAATGCCCAGTCCCACCCTGCCTCCCTCCTCTTTTCTCTAACTTCAGCACATCCCACAGTTCTTTCTTCCCTATCACTTGGAGCTTGTCTTTTCTTTCCCATGGGCCTCACCTTTCTTTTCTTTTTCTTTTTTTAACTGTCCAATGTACAGTGGGCATTGCTGCCACATTTTCTCTGCACTGTTCTCCTTCTGGCAACGCAACTCTTCTGCGTTGGCTCGGTCATGTTGTGAGAATGGATGATGGCCAGATCCCAAAGGATCTCCTCTATGGAGAACTCGTGCAAGGAAAGCGCCCTACAGGTAGACCACAGCTGCGATACAAGGACATCTGCAAGAGGGATCTGAAGGCCTTAGGAGTGGACCTCAACAGGTGGGAAACCCTGGCCTCTGAGCGGCCCGCTTGGAGGCAGGCTGTGCAGCATGGCCTTTCCCAGTTTGAAGAGACACTTGACCAAGAGTCTGAAGAAAAGAGGCAAAGAAGGAAGGCCCATAGCCAGGGAGACAGACCAGGGACAGACTGCACTTGCTCCTGGTGTGGAAGGGATTGTCACTCCCGAATCGGCCTTTTCAGACACACTAGACGCTGTTCCAGAACCACCATTCAGAGTGCGATACCATAGTCTTTCGAGACTGAAGGTTGCCAACAATGTATCTCCTTCTGGAAGAGAAAGTGAAGGAGAGGGGTTATACACTCCAGTTCAAAGTGTACGACTTTTATAAAGCCAAACAACTCTCTCTCTCTCTCTCTCTCTCACACACACACACACACACACGCACGCACGCATGCACACACACACACACACACACCACACACACACACACACACACACATACAGAGAGAGAGAGAGAGAGAGAGAGAGAGAGAGAGAGAGATTTTAAAGACCATATGAGAGTATTGAACACCTGGAACTAAAATGTGCCCAGGATAGGATTATGCAAGAGACTCCCGTTGAGGACTAAGTATTTAGGCATTCAAAAGCCAGCTATTTTCCATTTTCTGCACCAAAAAATCAGAGCCGTCACTGAACTAGTATATGAGAGATTATTAAACATGGAAAGTCTAGTCTCAGCATTTTAAAATTCAGAGAGATTGAAATCAATTCAATAACTCACAATGGCTGTGGCGATTGGTATAGCATAGTGGCTAATCATGCGAGCTGTTAAGTCTCCAGCTCAGCTCTCACTACTGTAGGTGAAAGAATGAAGAGCCTGAGGCAAGTGGCTGTTCTCTCAGTCTCAACTTTCTGTTTTCAATATGGGGATCAGGGAACTGACCTACCTTAAGTGGCTGTTGTGAGGATTTTGAGACAAGGCTCAAATTATGTGAAACAAGGCTCAGTGGGGGGAGGGTTGGAAAATGATGGGCAAAAGAATGACGATCATTTATCAAATATTTTACAGTGTTTTTAAATGCATGTTGTCTGCTTCTCAGATCTGAATTATAGCATTTGAAATGAGTTCATTTTCATTTTTTAAAAAAGGTTTCCACTTCACTTAACTTTCACTTCACTTGGAGCTCTACACGAATGCCTTTACTTTACCGCCAACCTTTTGGTCGGCGGTAAAGTGAGTAGCCCCATTATGGGGCTGCTGCCCTTACCTGGGAGAAGGGGACGAAAGTTTCCTTCTCCTGAGGCGCCACCCATGGCAGGCTGAGGCCTGCAGGATGCGGCAGCAGCCATCCTCGGCGCCGCTGCAGCCGCGCATCCTGGGCAGCTCAAGATTGGGCTGCCCGTCAGTACAAATTCAATGCAATTCATCAGGGGAAAAAAAAAAACATGCAGATTTTTCTTTGTCAGTTTAAATGCATCAATTAGGGGAAATGGGGCAAACTGCATATAGACATTCTGATATTATTTAGTATACAGCTAACTGTTCAATGTAATGACCTGGCAGTATTCAATGGTCAATTAGGATTCTGAACCAATCTTTTTGGTCTGAGGCAGTCTCAACCCCTTCCTACCAGCTGCACTGAAACATGAGCAAGATTGAAAGTAGCCTCTGATACAACAGCACAAGAACATCCAGCTGGAGAACAGAACTCAGAGAAGTCTGGGAGTAAAGAACTGCGCACAATTAGCAGATCTGGGGCAAACATTCTAGCCATTGTACTGTGCTCATCTCATGCATTATTATATTTTACAAGTTATGCACGGAGTAATAAAATATTGGTTGTAGCCAACAAGTCTTTGGGGTAAATAAGAAGGGCATAAAGAAAGAAAGACATGAAACACAGAAAAGAGCTAGTAGTAGAAATCTTAAGGATGGGCAATATAAGGAATAAAATCATCATCCCCACCACCACGTTAGATAGAGCATCTTTTAAATGTGTGACATGCTTCACATCAGAGCCCAAGCTTGTTTTGGATGTGATGCTAATTTATAGCATGGAACACACACATAGCTACAGTCTCTTATTTGAAAAACAAAACAAAACACTAGGTAATTGATTCATGTCCTTTAACTGCTTTTCATTCCTTCATTTAAACACCTTAAAAGGTTATGGTGGCACCTGATTCATTCTTGCAGTCCAGTGCAAAGCAGCTTTACTCATAAGCAAGACCCACTGAATTCTGTGGGACTTCCTAGGAAGGGTACTTAGCTCTACTTCTTTGATGTGTACTCTAATGTAGCTTAAGTTTGCTCTTAAAGTCAATATCATTTGCCTTGTTTGGCATTAATAAACCAACAATCTTATGAATTACCACATACACTAGTACTTCATTTGCCTTAAAATTATGCACCAATTAACTTCACCTATAAAACAACTTGGTCATCATTCTGTAGCAATCTGATCATCATTTAATATACCATGTGTCTGTCCTGTACATAATACATTGAATGTCTGATATTGCTAGGATTGCAATTAACATATGATGTTCTTTTTGGGGGGAAACTGTTCTGTTACTACTGTGAAGCTTATTAGTAACAGAAGTCTCTGGTAGTGCTGAGTCTGTCACTGTCACTTAAAATATGTCATGTGTGCATATATTACACCAGAACACAATTTAGAGGATATCCTCTGAGTCTGCATGATGAAATGCTATAGACACTGAATGATAACTCTAAGACAAAATAGAACTTTATGGAATGTCCTTGAGTCTTCCACCCCATTTCACTGCTTTCTGCACACACTCCCAATGATATTTTGTGATATGAGTTACAATGCAATGCTATGCAGGACTGGGCTGTTGTGTGGAAATATTTGCAACAGGGGAATAGAGTTCGACTGTCACAAAATGGCTTCTGACAACACAAGGAGTGCTCTGTTGACTGCCATTTGGCAAGAGATGGCAGCGCTCCCTGTCAATCACGAGACCCTGCTCTAGCCACTGAAGTAGGTAAGACAGTGGGGGGGGGAGCAAAACTGGTTGGGAAAGGGACAAAACTGAATGGGAGGAGGGGAGGAATGGTCTCTCTACCCCATTTCTTTCCTTGGACCTGCACCAGCAATTTTGCTGGTGCAAGTCTGAGGACTCCCATTGTGGAGCAGGAGATTTAAGGAGGGGTAAGGAGATTTAAATCTCCCAGCCCCCTCTGAAGACTGCCAACCCACCTCCTCTTTGCTTGGTACAGAACACTCATTTTTGGTGTGGCTGCATCAGCAAGGAGAGAAGGATAGGATTGCGCTGTTAATCTGTTTTGTCTGAGTTCATTTTAAAAGGCTAGCTGTCACCCAAAAGGTAATGAGCAAACATCCCAGCAATACTTGTCAATTGCCAGATCCAATGCTCCATGTTGGACTGAAAAACCCAATACAGAGCTCCTCCAGTCTGCGCTAGTAAAATAGCCGGCGCAGACTGGACAAGACTCATTGCGGGACTGTCACCCTTACCCACGGGAAGGGAACAAATGCCCCCAAGGAGACTCCTGGCAGCTGCCACAGCACCCATACGATGCAGTGGTAGCCATTTTGGTGACACTGCTCCTCTGGGCATTGGGCAGCTTAGGATTGGGCTGTGAATGACTCCAAGGGCAAATGGAATGGGCTGCTTACATTCGCATTTGGGTGCCTGCACTACTTACTATTTTGTTCTAGCTACGCTCCTGGTGCTGCACATCCTCTCTTCTTTTGCCTGTTTGGTATCCCAGTCCTGCTCTACAACATCGGCCATGAAAAATATCACTGACTTAAGAGCACTGAAGCAGAACTCAGTACAGGAAGCATCTTGTCAAATGGGAGAACTTGTAATTATGGCCATCTGAAGAGTAGATCTGGTAAAATGAATTGGGATGTGTGCCTTCTCCTTCAGGCACCAGCTCAATATTTCCCTTCCTTTCTTTGCACCCTAATAACACAGGGATATATTTTTTTTAGATCCAACAAGAATATTTCAACAAATGTTAACTATAAAGCAGTCAAGATCACAGAATCTTGTAAGGCTACATATAAAACTTTTCTCTTGATTTTTCCTTTAAAAAATCTTGGCTACATAGATCTCTCCTTGTAAGAAAATGTTGATTTCGATACAAACTGTATTTCCACTGGAAAAATGCCTTCACTTGCAATTTCTTGTCCAGCTCTCATTCCGGCTCCCTCTAAGTGGTTCAGAATTTATAGACAATATGTGAAAGCCCCTGTTATCAGAAAGGCTACTATATAATGGGAGATATTTCCAGCTGCTGTAAATCTGCATAGCTCCATTAAACTGTATGAAACAGCATCAATTTACAGCAGCCACAAATCGAAGCCAGTGTTTGTAAAGACAGTTCATGTGCTTTGACATAAATCCAGGTTATGAATTCCAACCAATTTGTAACTGAAAAAGGTCACTCAATAACCGAGAGAACAATGTTTCCAAAGACTCATGGAAAGCAACTACAAAGTGAGCGATATGCTGGGGTATGACTTCTCTGTTGCTGAGCAACAGGTGGTACATGCTGAATTAATAACATAGATCTCAATGTTATTGCCATGTTGGAACTACAGGAGGAGGCAGATGTACATGAAGAGATGGAGCTGCTTTATATCGAATGAGAATGCATTGGATCATCCCAGCTAGTATGGCCTACACTAGCTGGCAGTAGCTCTCCAGTGGTTTAGAAGGCAGGGAACTTGGGACCACTGGCATTCAAAATATGTGTTCAACCACTGGGCTACAGCCCTGATACTTCCCCCCATAGTTTAGTACCTGCCCTAAGGCTACAACACCGTGCACCGATAATCAGGGAGCAAACTCAGTTGAACGTTGAACACACCCACTGTAGTTTAGTCCTGAGTCATCATTTTGCAGGTGTTTGAACTGCACCAACCTCTTCTTCAACCAGCTGGATGAACTCTTGAAAGAAAAACATGGTCAATAAACTGGTAGGATTGGGGGATGGTATCATAGTGACACTTCCTGCTTCGATTCATGCATGTCCATTGAACAACTGAAGAGAGCTTTTTATCCCAATCCTACCCCCCTCTCATCTGGTGTAATTAGTGTTGCTTCAGCAGAGGCTGCTTTATGGCTGTTGTAAAGCAGCTTCCACCAACAAGTGCAGCAGGCCTGGTGGTGAGGAGGTTGCAGTGACCTCACTTGTGCTCCCATCTGCTGGTGGACCATGGAATTTTCCAAAGCAAATAAGCCCACTCAGAGGGTTAGAGAAAGGTGGCCAGGGGAGGGGTGGGTGGGGCAGGGTGATGAAGGGGTGAGAAGGAATGCAGATCAGACCTGGGAGGATGGCAGGGTCAGCAGTGGTAGCACATGCTGAATCCTGAGCCCATGCCAGACCTCATCCATTTACCTGGTCAACATGGACTTGCACCAGTAATTGAGATGGTCAGATCTGAGTTGTCACCTTGCAGTTGTTGGTGCTTAACCTGGAGCAAGGGGACAAATGTCTGCTTATGCATTGGAGACCTCTAGCAGCTGAAAATCCCAGCCAGGATGCAGCAGATGCCCCACCAGTGCTGCAGCATCACTGCCTGGGGATTTAGGTAGGACTGGCTGTTTTGTTCAGGTGTTCCATAATATCTATGTTAGGTGTGGAGTCTGCTTTCACCCTCCTGCAATGAACTTGCTTCCAATGACTTAGGGTGCTGCTGAATGAAGAACAGATGGGGATTGGGCAGATTTCTAGAAGAAAAGTCCATCACAGGTTACAAGCTGTAGTGTGTGCAACCTCCTGGTTTTAGAAGTAGGCTACCGCAGAATGCCAGGTGCGAGGGAGTGCCACCAAGATGCTGATATCTTGTGTACTCCTTGGGCCACTGTGAGATAGAGGAAGCTGGACTAGATGGGCCTTTGGCCTGATCCAGTGGGGCTCTTCTTATGTTTGTATGTACTTATGATGCTGGTTTGTCATATGATTGCTGAGCCGAAGAAATGAGGATATTTAAAGAACATTGACACAGGCAGATGGTACTGCAGACACAAGGCACCCTTCACCAGCATGCCACCCTCTTCATTCCACTACCAGAGGTGAAGTTTTCAGTTCACTTAGGGTCCAGTCTTATCATAGGCCAGCATTCCCAGCCAGAGGGAGGGTGGGGGAGGGTGGGGCAGGGGAGGAAATGGAGTGGGAAGGGTGGGAGTGGCACAGCCCTGCTATCCTTTCATATCCTATCCTCCTTGTCAGGTCGCAAAACCCGACATGGAGGCTCTCAAGTATGTGCTGGCAAAATAGCTGCACAGACTTGAGAAGCCCCATTGCGGGACTTGGGGCTTTCCCAGTGTAATTTTTTCCTAATACAATTGTGCATTGCTTAGCGACAGGGATGCAGACCAGCACCCCCATCATCAAGCAAGGCTTGATGCTATATGAAGCCTCCGCAGTTGAGGTGAAGCTGCACTCCCCTCACCTCTGGAGGCTTTCCTGAGCCTCACCGAGGCAGTTGCGTGCTGCCTCTGTGAGGCTCCAAAAAGCCTCCAAAGGTGAGGGGAGCAGAGCTCCCGTCAGCTTTGGAGGCTTGGAGGTGTGTGCAGGGACCAGCGGCAGTGTCGCAAATGGGGTCTTGGCTGGTCGGAACATTGCAAAGCGATGCTCACTTGTACTTGTATAATACTTTCCAGAAAACTACACACCTGAATGTATCCATGCTGCATTGATCTGTAGAAGCTAAGACCTACCAAGCCAAATGCAGCCCACCAACCACATATTGTGGCTTGCCAGGTACTTAACAATCCCATTTGTTGAATAATTGGAAACTTCCGGAGGCCTCCAATGAATAGAAACTAATGATTATCAAGAGATGTGACAATTCACTGTATTTCCAAAACCAGGATCCAGGCAGATTCAAAATAATGTTATAAAAGTCTTATAGTCTTATAAAAGTAGGTAACAAAACCAAATGAATAAGAAAAAAATTGTAAGGAACATGAAATTTGGGGGAGGGAGCATTAACCGCATGCAATCATACAAACAACCAGTAGATGGCAGTGAGGCGCTGTGAAATCTCATGCATGTGCTTTAACTCAGAGCTTTGTGAGATTTGCATGAGGTTATAATGTGATCGCAAAAGCTAGTGATTTCTGATTCATACTGGTCCTTATCAGATTGTACCTGGAGGACGGAACCACCAGTCTCCCTTTGCCATGGATGCTGATGGGGTTTCCCAGTCTGGTCTCCCTGCCAGAGGAGAAGAGAGAGAGAGCTTCCAGTCAGGAACATTGCTTTTCTTTCTTGGCTGGAATGACATCATCTTGTTTTCTGACTGGAGGACTGCCAGCTGCCTTGCCACTCATCCAGCCTTCTTGACACTTGATCAACCAGTTTGGCCAGTCTTAACTGCTTCCTGACCTGCATTTCTTCTCCTATTAAACTGTCTGTAATTTGCACCTCAGCTCTGAATCAGAGAGACTGGGACTACTGAGTCCCACAGAAGAAAACAGACAGAATATACCCAGAAATATATATAAAATGTAGACAATGTATGACACCAGCATATGGGCTGTACAAAGGATACCAAATTAACATTCAAGTACCTTCGTGCAAGTTGTACAAAGTTTTAAGATTGTAACTAAAGGCTGATTTCACTGCAAGTTAATGTCTGTTAGCGATGTTCTTTCCTGAGAGCCGGACATAGGCCCACAGAAATAAAATTAGAGTAGAGTTACTGAGCAGTCTGGCTTTAAAAGGAATGGTAAAGAAATACATCACTGTCAACTGATCAGCTATCCTTATTGCTACTGATCTTTTGAGTGGTTCCCTTCATATTGTTTCTTATCAGTGAATTTGTTTCTCATACATTGTTGCTTCGTCATTCAAATCTCATGCATTTCTGTCACTTCAATGTACACATTTTATAAATAATATCTATATATTATACATGACAGTTCTGGGAATCCTTGGGAAACGCCAAGACAGAAAGAGCTATAGCAAATGTGCTGTAGACCCATGGATTTTTCCTTTTTTTTCTCTCTGAATGCCATCTCTCCGGCCCACTCCATGCCATTTCACAAACTATCTTTTTTATTTTGAGAAGAGATTAGCTATGTAGTGTCAGTATCTACCCACAAATCCATATTGTTTGTGAACATATAAATTGTTGCATAGTTCTTTATAGTCAAACCACAATCCAGATTGCGTTGCACATAGCAGCAAGAGGACCTGATAGTCCTCTAAGAGAAAGTATGAAAAGAGACCACCATTACTTCCTCCACCACCTGTGCTTTTGAAGTTTATTTATTCATTCATTCATTCATTCATCCATTCATTTCTACTCCGCCTTTCTCCACGAAGGGACCCAAGGTGGCATACAACAATTTCAAAAGAATATAAAATCACAGTTAAAAACACAAATCATACATTAAAAGCCTTCACAATTAAGAACATTTTAAAACAGCAATAAAACTTTCATACAATAAAACATAAGTGCAGGAGCAGCAGTCTTATAAAAACCCCAAACCCTGTTAAAGCCTGATGTTAAAAAGATGTTTAAAAGGCCAAGAAAGAAGGCTTGTCTAAAAACCCTCCAGGGAGGGAGAAGTTTATAAACCAAGAAGAAGGGAGTTCCATAAGGTTGGTGCCACTACTGAGAAGGTTCTATTTCTCACTGACGCTCCTCACACCTTCCTGAGCAGTGATACTCATAAAAGGGCCTTCTCCGGTTATCTGAGGGGACAAGCTGGATTATATGGAAGTAGGTGGCTTCTCAGATACCTTGGCCCCGAACAATATAAGGCCTTAAAGGTCAAAACCAGCACCTTGAATTGGGCCCAGAAACGAATTGATAGCCTGTGCAGCTATCAGAGAAGTGGCCTGACAGAGTTGAACCTCCCAGGCAAAATCCACTTGCCTTTGAGGAGGATGAAGAGGAGGAGGAGGAGGAGGAAGAGCAGCAGCAGCAGCATCAGAAGAAGAAGAAGGGAACTGTGTTTTTAACAAAATGTGATCTGCTTTGAGGACCTCTTAGGAAGTGGAAAGACAGCATGTAAATGACAGATGAATGAAATAAATATAGGGGGAAAGTGTGGACCAAACTTTAAGGTAACATCAGCCAAACTGTATTGGAGACTGTCCAAATATTGGCATGGATGAGATTTTCTGGAAAGTGATGGTCTTTGGATGAAACACTCAATCTTGACCTGCATGGAAACATACTTTGTGATTAAGTAACAAGCAGAACTTGTCACTGAGCTCTTTGTGAATCTGAAGCAATTAGAAAATGGAATGCAGTGTTGCTTGAAACTTGCTGCTGGGAGCTAATGGGCTGCAAAAGGAGAGGAGATCTAGCAGTCAATGAATCCTGGAGAGATGCAGGGAAGGGGACAGCCACAGTGTCAATAAATGATGACAGGCTGTGCATTAGTTGGTTATCAGCGCATAGCTACAGGGCTGAAGTTTAATAACCTTCAGTCACCCAAGAAAGCACCAATATCATTCCAGTGCAAGCCCCCAAGCTTTATTAATGTTAGATTCCTTTACATAATGCATCTATAAAACTGGTCTCATCAGGGACTTCTCTTCATAAAAAGATCCTGTTCAGGAGACTATAGTTTAATGATATAAAAATAACAAACATTTTATGATCATTTTATATTCCATCTATATGTAACATCCATGTACCTCTACCATGAGAAGATAACTAAAAGCAGTAGCATAGTTAAAGGGGGGTAAAATGGTAGGTACTGCAGGTGGCCGAAAGTGGCAGCAGTTTAGTTCGGAGGTAGCAAGGGGTGTTTTGGGATGGTAGGAGGGCAAAATGGGGCAGATCAGGCCTTGGAAGGGGGCAGGATCAGTGAAGCAGGCTACTGCCATATCTTAACCCCCTTCCCAGACCTGCCAGCATTACACTGGGCTGCTCAGACATGTGGCTGCTATTTAGCAAGTGCAGATCTAAACTCCATGGCAGGCTGTGGCATTACTCAGGGTGTGGGGAAAAATATCCCATTACTCCAAGGTGACTTTTATCCTGCTCCAAAGCTGTGTTGGATACAGTGGAGGCCATGCAGCCCCACTGCACCAGCGCAGTTTAGGATTGGGCTGGGAATTATATTTATTGGATTAGGACAGGGGTAGGCAAACTTAAACACTCAAAGAGCCATTTGGACCCGTTTTCCGGAGAAAAGAAAACCTCGGGAGCCACAAAACCCTTTTGACATCTAAAATGAAGATAACACTGCATATATAGTTTTTTTTTTTACCTTTATGCTCTTATAGGTCCCATTTTTATAATGTAGCCCCCTCTTGTAGCTTTCAGTTAGTTTTGTCATACATTATTGTCCTGTGTTTTCAGACGCCTCTAAGGTGGTTATGACATCTGCTTATCTTACATGGATACTAAAGAACTTCCCCCACCTTCCAGAGGCACCCTGCTGGAAGGAAAAAAGGACAGACTCCAGAGGTGGGGAAGAGAAGAAGGGGGGGCAGCCACAGGCCAGCTTCTGCCCTACCTGCCTGTCCTCCCTCACTCAGGCTGCAACCCTCTCCACACTATCCTGGGAGTAAGCCCCATTGACTACAATGGGACTTCTGAGTAGACAAGTTGGTTGGAGCTCTCAGGTTGCAGTCCTCTCCACACTTTGCTGGGAGGAAGCCTCACTGACTACTTGTGAGTAGACCTGCATAGGAGGGGGCTGAGGCTGCAGCCCTCCACACCTTCCTGGGAGTAAGCCCCACTGACTACAGCGGGGCTTACTTGTGAGTAGATCTGCACAGGAGGGGGCTGAGGCTACAGCCCTCCACACCTTCCTGGGAGTAGCCCAGGGACAACAGCGGGGCTTGCTCGCGAACAGACCTGCTGGGCGCGGGCTCCCACTCACCCGTCCTTGCGCTTGGCCTTGAGCAGGCTCCAAGGCTGCAGTCCAAGGCACCCTTTCCTGGGAGTAAGCTTCATCCACTGTAATGGGGCTTACTACTGAGAAGACACACAGGATGTCTCCTCAGCTGTGGAGGAAAAGCCTCTCCTTGCACTGAGTGGAGACCTGCTCAGGGAAAGGCAGGCTGCAAGGGCTCGCAATGGCTGAGGAGGAGGGCAGCTCAGGATTGGCTGGTGGTCAGCCAGTGAAGGGCCCTGAGCCATTCCAACAGAAAAAGCCAGGAGCCTGCTGGGTGCTGATTGGCTGAGCCTGCTGGAGAGTTGGGGAAGGGAAAAACAGGGAGCTTAAGCCTGCAGAGCGGGCAAAATTGAAAAGGGAAACCAATGCGGGGCAGGTGGGGGTGAAGGGAGAGGAGGGCAGTGAGCTCAGGGGGCAGAGGGAAGCGGCCTGCCCTCCCAACACAGGTGCCTCCTGTCACCCCCTTTGCCACTTTCACCCGGACTCTGGAGCTGCAGCAGACGGCTGAAAGAGCCGCATGTGGCTCTGGAGCCGCAGGTTGCTGACCCCTGGATTAGGATGATTGACAGTGGGGAGGATATATTAGTATGCCAACAGTAATATTATGTCTTTAGAAACTGTGTAGAAAATCTGCATCACGTACAGACAAACTACAATGTACAGTACTCTCCCTCCCACTAATTCCATGACTTTTTCTTCCAGGCTGCTGGTAATATGAGCACTTTAAAAAAAAAAAAAACTGGTTAAAATTGCAAATTGGAAACAGGAACCAGGACTTGTTCAGAGGTTTTGTACAGCCTAATTTTAAATGTGCCATGACTACAGTACCTTTTGTTGAACTCTCTTGAATGTGGGAGGAATTCAAAAAGAGATAGGCAGTAAAACAGATTCTTGAGTCTGTATTCCTCATTTTTTTTTTTTTTTAAAAAGACTCCTATAGTTTTTCTTATCATATCTTATTCACGATGAGAAATGCACATACATTAAATGAACTTTGAACCAGAAATCCTGGGTTGAAAGAAAATGGAGTAAAAAGTCGGAGGAATGAAACCAACCAACAAAGAGATCGTCTTGATGAAAGAGTTTTATTGTTCCATGGATTGTCTATAAAATTGTCTTTGTTTTATTATTTCTGCAGCACTAAATCTACAGCTGTTGCCATCCTGGCTGCCTTTCGTCAGAGTCACATCCATAATTCTGTTCCTCCTTCGCTCAAAGAGGTGAAGCACCCATTGCAAAAATAATAGGCTATTTCAAAATCCATTCAGAAGGTGTAAATTATACAAGTCTTGGCCAAGAGAAATCAGGATAATCTACACAGAAATATCATTAATTTGAATGCCCAGGGACAAACATAATCTCAGTCACCAGTCAATGAGAGCACCTTGGAAAAGAGAGATACTGCGGAATTATGTTGTTTGCAATAATGAAGCATTGCTTGTGATGAATGTATTTTTCCAATCAAAACTTGCTCTGACTCTGGAAATAAACATGTAGACTTCATCACTATTAATATATGTGACAAAAGAAAAAAAAAAGGCCAATAAGGAGCAAAAGACATAAAATACCAATTTCCTATGTTTGTAATTGGAAACCCTTTTATTGTATCAAAAGAGTAATTCCTTCCATTTATGCCATTTAGAAGTAAGATTCTGAATCAGAAAAGTTAAGAGACGGAGAGTGAAGCTAGATGCAATGTTAAATATGTCATTGTTCTCCTGTTTGATTATATCTGTGTTTAAAAACAAACGTTTTTAAACTGTGTTTAAACTGTGTTTTAAACTGTGTTTAAAAACAAACTGTGGTTTACTGTGGGTAGTAAACCACAATGTTGGTTCCAGGTTGCTGATGGCCCTGGGACAAAGCCCCCAGTACTTCATCCACCCCCAGTTATCCTCTGACTGCCCAACCTGATCTTTGATGCAGCCAGCAGACAAATGGGAGCAGCTCACACACACAGACATTCCCCAATAGCAGCCAACCAGTTGACTCTGGAGCATGAGGAGCAAACACAAGTCCTGCACAAGCTTTAGAAAAAGGATGGACACCACAGGCCCTTCTCAAGAGGGCGGTGCCCATGTGGTTTAAATGCTCCCAGGCCTCACCTGTGCCTAATGCTGCATCCAATCCTTCACTCAGGTAGGTGTCTCGCATGCATGAGGTGGGGCAGGCAATTCACAATCCCCATGTGATTGTGTGAGATCGACATCCTCCACATCAATAATGCCAGTGACCTTTCAGTCTCCCATCTAAGCAACAGATCCTGCTTAGTTTTCAGGCAAGGTGACAGGTTAACTTCCAGCTCTTCTGTCCCATTCTGGTGTCTGACTTGGACTGGAGTGGGGGGTTGTTACTGAACATTCTAGAACATGTGTGCATGCTGCAACTCTGAACCGATGGAGATAGCACAGTCACCAAAACTGACACAAGTAGTTAAGAAAGGTCACCGAAAAGAGGAAAAGTTCAGATTGAATGATTAAATAAGATTATTGTGGAATTGATACAACGAGAAGTCATAATTCAATCAAGCCTATAAAGCCTAGGGCTTCTAATATCAGACATGACCTGCAGGCATCACTATTTTGTGAAAATGCTGTAGGCTGTGGTTTTGATTGGATGGAGTCATAAATAGCGTCCCTGCTATTGAGGGACACTTATTAAGGTGTATGTGTGAACAGAGTGAAAGAAGAGAGAGGGAAGTGGAAGATGGGGACGACGACCCCAAAACACCTATGGAGAGAGAGGGTGAGAATAAGGAAATAGTGCTTTGCTCTTAAAATTGGAAGGCAGGGGTGGAAGAAGAATTAGCTGTCAGCCTAAGAAAGGAGAATTCAAAGAAAAACAACACTAGACACACCAAAATAAACTAAACATCTTTGTAATATGGCAAAAATGAAACTTGATAAGTTCAAAGCCAAAAAGCTATGACTCGAGGAGGAGTGGGAAGGGGTTGGGAAATGTGTTCCGAAATAAGAAATATGGGAGATTCGCTGAATACAATTTTAAAAGGAAAAAAAAAAAAACAGCAATGGGAAAATAACTCCCAATGAGCCAGAATGAATGGAAATTTCTTTTTTATATCAGAGACTAAGAGCCTGGTCCTATGGTCCGCGGCACGGCTCCGCGCCGAGGACCACAGTCGCAAACGTGCTGTAAGGCATGTTTGTGGGACTTACCGCCAGGTTCCCACCAGAGCTAGTCCAGTGCCGGTCAGAGCTGGGCTGGTGCACGGCGGGCGCCTGGGCTCTGCACCTCGACGGTCTCCCTGACTGTGGAACAGGAGGTGGGGGCGTGACCGGGGGTGTGGGGGAACGCCTCATTCCTGGGTGGGGGGAGGCGTGGCCGGGAGCAGGGGAGAGGTATATACGCGGAGCCGAGCTCTGCAGGATCCAAGGTGCTTGGGCAGGGCTGCTCGCCCTACATGAGCGCCTTTACTTTAGCAGCGACCAAAAGGTTGCCGCTAAAGTGAGTAGCCCCATTGCGGGGCTGCTTCCCTTACTTGGGGGAGGGGGACAAATGTCCCCTTCTCCCGAGGAGCCTCCCGCGGTAACACGGGAGGCACAGGATCCAGCGGGAATCTGCCATGGAGCCGCCAAACCTGGACGCTGCAGCCATCTCAAGATTGGGCTGTAAGGGTCCAATCCTATTCAACTTTCCAGCACTGATGCTGCCACAATGCAGCCTCAAGATATGGGAACGAATACTTCCTTACTTTGAGGAGGCCTACATGACTCCCCCCACACACCCCATTGACTTGGCTGCATCAATGGTGGGAAGTTCAACAGGATTGGGCCCTAAAACATGGACTTCTACAAAGACAGGAACAATTTCCTTTTCTTTTCTTTTTTTGAAGCAAATATGTGAAGCATAAAATATTCAACTCCTAGCAATTTCTTCTTAAATATTTCATGGAAGATATAATTTGATGATGACCTCTAAAGTTAAATTATTGCCAGTGTCACCTCAGGACTGACTGTTAATCGCTGGTGGTTAATATTGTTCTGCCTGACACCCCGGAATCGTTCTCACAGTGACAAAGTGGCAGATCATGGAGCTTGTATAGACACAGTTCATTTCTCCAGCCACGCCTCTGAGGCGGCACACGGGCAGGCCATAAAGACAGAATTCACAGATCAGGTTAGCGAATCCCAGGGCTGCAGTCAGTAATGTGTACAGACCTTTTTCTGAGGAACCTGATCTAATAGCTTAGTTTTATGATCGTCTTTGGTTTCAAAGAGGAGTATTGATTTTATTACCTCACTTCATAAACTGTAAAATGACCAAATATTCAGAAATAGCTGAGTTCCAGCCATTTAGAAAACTGAGAAACCTAAACCTCTTCAGAAAGATTCCCCACCACCACACCTATCATGGAATGCTATCATCTTTTCTTGTGGTTGTTGTCTAAAGAAGGCCTTTGAACACTGAGATGACATGAAAGAAGTGTAAACGACTGGAGGAACGGAATTCTTCTTCACCTTTTCTCATCTCTGTTGATTTTTCCTATTCATTGTTTTCAAAATCAATTCACTTACTCCAGCATCTCTCTGTTCAATATTAGTCATCAGCTAACGAATTTAGTAGTTACTGAGGAAAAAGAGAACTGTACACTCTTTAAGTAAATATTTATGCAGTGTCCAATATTTATGCGTTTCTATGTTGTTTTAATCAGCCTATGCTGTAAGTGGCACATGGTGAATGGCTTATTTATTTACTCTTTTGAAACACATGCTGTTCTTCCCGGTGTCATTAAGCAATTAATTTGCAATAAAAAGTGCATCAAACACAACACAGGTCTTACAACTAAGATGATCCAACCCAGATATCTTTGAGGATGTTAGGGATGACCTACCCATGCAGATAAATTATACTGTACAGAATACATGGAACTAGCATTTCAGGAAAAAGATTCAGTGTGCTCCCGGATTCAGTGTGCTATTTTCCATGGACATGGACATTTGGGTCAGGTTCAGCTTATGTACCTGCAGGCAGCTGCTAGGATCAACGCTAGTAGCATCCCCAGAGGGAGGGCAAAGCGCTAAGTTTTTCAAGCATCTCAACACACCATGTAATCAGGCCCTCCTGCTCAGAGCTTTTCTGGGCAGCAAGAGCAAAGTAGAGGGGAGGGGCCGCTTACATGGTGCATTGAGATGTCTGCAAAACTTAGCACTGTGCCCCCCCCAGGGGATACTACTGGTCAAAGTGCCTTGGGTGGGCCCACTGCTGATGCTGTTTCTGGTCACCTGGTGAGAAATGGGTTGAACCAGTAACGGTAGAGGCAGGCTGTGGGACCCTTCCCAGCACCTTGCTGCATCTCTCTCCCCCCCCCCCCTTTAGGTATTGATAGGTCAATAGGACTAACATAATTTCCTCCATAATGCACCAAGGGATTTCTCTTCTTGCACAAAGCTACATGGAGCACTGTGGGGAAATAAAAAGTAGTAGGCAGTAAGTGGCTAGGACACTGTTATTACTGTTGGCCCACATGTTACCAGCAGAGGTGCTGGGAGGATAGGCTGTGCAGGTGGATCGGGCCAAGGCCCATGGAGGTCAAATGAGGTCATGGAGGGCACCCTGCCCAGGCCCTCTCAAACCTGAAGACTGCCCTGATTTTGATATTGAAATGACTACATTTTCAGCTTCTTCAGCCTGCTGTTTCTCAAGCTTGCTGTGACAGCCCATTTATTATGGATTCTCATTGACTGTTCTGAATGTTACCAATTGTATTATTCAGACAATGCAATCAAGCTGTGTATTGCCAATGTAACTGCATTTCGTTATGAACTGGAAGACCCTATTGCTGTGTTAAGTAAAAAACACTGAGCAATTTACACCTGTTCCTAGTGCTGCATCATGCTGTTCCATTATACCACCATTGAACTCCTGCTGCTAAACGAAAAGAAAGCACTGCCAACTATCACATTCAGGTTTTCTTTTACCCCAGTTTTCATATTATCTCGCGGTCTGTTGGTATCACTTAATTCAGAAAAATCTCTGTTCTGAACAGAAATATGATTCTACATACTGTGGCCATCTTTTAAAGGCTTGTACATATTTACTATGCTGTGAATAGTTCCTGATTCTTGGAAACACTTTTCCAGATTTTCTTTTCACAGCTGATCTAGAAAGTGGGGAGGGAATGTTACTCTACATGTTTTTAACCAGTGGTTCAGAAAATACACCTCTACTAGCACTCCATAGTAAAGCAGATGGTATTTGACACCCACCCACTGCCATGGAGACACATGACACTCCTCTGTCTGACCTGATCCAGCTGAAAGGGGAGATAGCTGGGATGGAAGAGCATCAGTAACAAGATGTGAGTGTGTGACAGTCTGGTCTGTTGAGAAAGGCATGAGTTGGACAAAGAAGGTACAAGATCAGGAGACAATGGGGACCAGATGACCCTCTTCCTTACTGCAAGAACAATTGTAGAATCAACCCATTTCTGCACATAGTGGTTTTTTTTCTGGTGGCAGTGATACACAGAAAAATAGTACCTGCAAAAAAGAAATGTTGAAAAGCCTTACTCTTTTTTTTTTCCTGCATTGTGCACTTCAGAAAGTCTAAATGACCTTGAGTCTGAATCCAAAAACTGGTTCACAGAAGCTTTTTTTGAGAATTAGAACCAATCCAAAAACTGAAAACTTCTTTGATGTCTGTAACCAGAACCAGAATGGAAACTCTAAACACAACCAGCTCCAAATCCTGCTGGAACGGTACATTTTATACCTCAAGACCATAGCCATTTCCTAAGGACTCTTGAGTTTGGGTTAAAAAAAACCACTTTTGTAAAACAATGAAAAGATTTCACACTTTCAACAGGCCTCATCAACACAAATTCAATATAAAAATAAGCCAACAGACCTCTAACTGGCTACCACACCTTCAACTGGGTGGAAAAATGAAGGCAAACAAACAGGGGCCCTTGACTAACAATAGAAAATCCCTGATGCCTGATTGGGATCACCCTGTAGTGTCACTAGGGTTTAAATTACCCAGTGCAGGAAGTGTCATAAACAAAGGGGGTTAGGAGCCTTAGGGTTCTTGGTGTTCTGAACCTTAAAACCCTCACGGCCCCTTGCCCAGTAGTACTGCCACCACCCTGTATGCGCCAGTGCCTCAGTCCAGGGACACTGAGACCCTCTAGGCTTAATGCTGTCCCTTGCAGGCACTGAGCTCTTTCTCAATAAAGCCTCAGTCCTCAAGGTACTAGACCTCAACGAGTACCTGGTAGCTTGTTGAATGCCTAGGTAGGATTCTGAAACTTTGTTCCCAACAGACAATGAAACAACTTAGTAAAAGATATTTTAGTTTATTAAGTACATAAGGTTACACACTCTACAATAAGGCAGCAGATGCTAGAGGCATAAACATCTAGGAAACATATCCGCAAATAAAATAATAAAGCTAGCTGACTATCTCTAGCAATACCTATCTCTCACCTGGGTTAGTTACCCTTCGCAGATCTCTTAGCTCCAGAGCTACCTATGGGGCCAGGTGCCCATGATGGACAATGGAGCTTACATGCGTGCAGGACGTTGCACCCAGCTCGCTGTCCAAGAGGGGACAACCACACCCCCTGGGCACTCATTATTATACCTTTATGCTAATAGTACTGAGGTGACTTCATAATTATTAGACTGTCGAATCAGAAACCTTGATGAACAGAACCTTCTCAAAGTTGATTTTGTTGCTAACCCCTCATAGTTCTCACCCCTCCCAACTGAAGATCCACAGCTGCACTCAATCACCCTTGATAAGGAGACTTTCTGTCTGCTGAGGTGCCAAACACTCCAATTGGTCATAATTCCTGTTATCTGTCCTTTCTGTCCATCAAAGGAGAGACAACACATTCCTTTCCCTTTGTTTTATTACCCACATTCCTGTAGCTGTGAACTGCTAGCAACTGCTCAGTTACACTTTCTTAGTTTGGTTCAGGCTTCTCATGCCAACTTAGGCCTAACATGGACTTATTCATGACAGGAGGGTAGCATGTTAACCCCATGATGAACCTCCACTCATGTAGTGGATGGGGCAACCACCTGGATGGTAGACCAGGTGATGTACCACATAGTTTTTTTGGCTATACCTTTTGATAGAACACAGATAACTGAATACAGTTTTTCATTGCATTCTGCATGAAATTACACATCAATTGATATATAACATGATGGTATTATTCCAAAATTATTCATGATTTTAGCAATTTTGGTCACTAGTGGTGTCACCCCCTTTCCCGAGGGTGTCACCTTACTAACACCTTATTTGTTCCATGCAGTGTCATAATAACATCTCATTGGTTCTTTGAAAAATCAGTCTCATTGGTCCATTTTGAATTAAGGAAATGTACTTTATTTTTGTTACACAAGACAGTTGGATTTTTGTTTTCTGATTTTTTTGGCCATAACATTTGATAAAATTGAGATATTTCACTCTGTTTTTTCATTGCATTCTGTTGCAAATTACGCATCAAATGATATATAACATGATATGATGGTATTATCCCTACAAACCATGATTTTAGCAATTTTGGACATTAGTAGTGTCACCCCCCCTTTGTGCATCACCTAGTGTGGCCCACACCCCCTGCACCTCCTAGCAATGCCACTGGTATCACCTCACCTAAAAATCCCATAGGATTCAATGGAGCAAAAACCAATAAAAACTGTGATCACTTGAGTCTTGGGTCCTGGATATGGAGGTGGTTGTTTTTTGTTTGTTTTCTATCAGCAGGTGCTGAGAATGCTGAAGCAGACACAGCTAAAAAACAGTAAGGAGCATAGTAGCATTTTGTTTTTCCCTAAGGATGCAGACTTCTTCAGACATGTACCTACTGAGAACCAGTTCAGTAATCCATAAAACAGCCTGCAAGGAAGTATTATTGTCTCCGTATTACTGATGGAGAACAGAGGTTAAGATCCAGTGGGTTGCCTAAACCTACGCAGTGAGTACATAGCTGACATGAGATATACGATCAGGAGCATAGGTCTGAACTATGTTGCGACACCAGTTCTAATGTACCTAAATTAACTAACTCTAGATAAGCCTAAGGTTGTATCTTAATGCATATTCTGGGAAATATCTGGGAGATAACTGAACTCAGCTCTAAGCCTCAAGCTTCCTGAGGACCGTAACATTATTTGCAATGTGAAAGAAGAGAAAAAGAAAGGGGATGGGGAAGGCTGGAAGACAGGAACTGTATTAAGTAGAAGGCAACAGGCTGTAAATATTGTACATTTACTTTCTTAGTTCTTACTGAAGTTTGTACTTTCAGTTCACCATTCTCTAGTTTTTAAGTTAATTTGCCTGTGTAGCCAACCGGAATAAAGACACTGACATATTGGCAGTATCAAGTAGTTCCTGTTATCAACTGATTGAAGAACAGACAGCTTCAATGACAGAATTACATGCAAACGAGTATCTCAAAAGGAATTAGAAGGATGCAATGTCTTATCTCCCGGTTCTAAAGTTTCAGCAGCCTGCAAGTTATTGAATTATAGTTGCATTAACAGGACGGTGCATTTCAAAGCGGAATTTGCTGCAAATGCAAAACTAAAGTTGAGTAACTGAAACTAGAAAAGCCACAATCACAAAGACAGGAAGCGCTGACGCCCCCTAACAGACACAAGTCTCTGGGAAACAATGGAGATGAGGGATATCCATTTCTCCCTGCCGCACAGGGCCTAGGAGAGGGGGGGTAAAGGGGGTGATTTGTACCCAGCTGCCATCTCTTTCCTACACTCTAAGGGCCCGATCCTAACCAACTTTCCAGCACTGATGCAGCTGTGCCAATAGGGCGGGCATGGCATCACAAAGGCCTCCTCAAGGTAAGGGGATATTTGTTCCTTTAGTTCAGGGTTGTATTGGGGTTGAATTGGTGCTGGAAAGTTGGATAGGATTGGCTCCAAGGCAACTAGCAGGGATGGGCGAGTCCAGCGCAGCTTTACTCAAGTCAAGCTGCAAGCTTCTGCCCCCTGTGACTCACGTTGAAAACAAATCCTAATGGGCAGACTTTCTGTGTCGCCCAGAGCATTTTCGCAACTCAAAAAGACTCAAGTCACAAATTTTTTGATACACTTGTCAGGTGTGGTTACACAGAAAAAGACGAGCTGCTCCTAGGGGCATGTGTGTGTTGGTGTTCTCTTCAATCACTCCCCTGCTGTCCCCATTCCATCTGAAAACAAGGTGAGAGGGGATGGGAAGGACTGTATGAGAGCAGGAACAGATGCGGCAGGAGGGAGGAGAGTCATGTGCAGCAGCTCGGAGGCTTACCAGTACCCCATCCTTTGCAACTCTACTCAGAAGTAGTCCCTCCTTTTGCACCAGTTCTATGAGGCGTTCTCTTCCCAAGTAACACCACAGTGCACAGGAACCATGTGGCTGGAAAACATGTTCACTGCAAAGCACCTCCCCCTCCCTGGGCTTCCCCAGCCAATTCCAAGGCAAGAACCCTTCTGCCCTTCCTAATCCAAAGAAACAAATCAGACCACCCATCCTTTGTCCATCAGTTCCTTCAGAGACAGAAAGAGCCTGCTCCTGCCCCCCCCCCACTCAATGCAAAAGCAAAACATTAACCCCTCCCTGCCTTCTGGCTGGAACATCCCTGCTGCTTGCCTGGTTTGAATGATGGCCCCATGAGGTCTTTGACACTGTGAAAAAAGTAAGTAAGCACACCCAGACAGACTCAAGTCTGCATGCATGGGGACTGAGTGCCATGTCAGTGGCCTCAGACTCGAGCCAGTGCACAAGTCATCGACACAGGTGACTTGAGCTTGCATGAGTCAGTGAAAAACACGTGTTTTTGCGACTCGGACTCAAGTCACCTGACTCGAGTTCCCATCCCTGGCAACTAGAAACTTACTTTGCAGGAGAGGAAGGCATTGGTGGTAGTATTAAAAGCAGTGTGTTGCAGCTCCAGACCCTGGTGGGGCCTTTTTCTCCACTAAGGCTAAATTAGACTGCAGGTCCCAACAGCCCCTGTGGAGCAATAATGCTGTGTGCGGCATTCCAGGTTGGGGGTAGTTACATGGAATTAATAGAGAGGTGAAAAATGGATATGGGATTAGTACAAATAGCTTTCCCCTTTCATGTCAGGTTCCAGACTATTACAAAATAAAGTGGGATTTTGTTTTGTTTGTTTCCTGACTAGTTGACAAGCTGTAGGTTGTCCTTACAAAGGAAAGCTTTGTGATAAAACTAAGTGAATCTTACCTTCACTAAAAATAATATCCGGACTCATTGCTGCAGAGCAGAGAATATTTGTAATATAGGTATCATGTTGACCAAAGGCTTACCGAAAAGTCAAAATAATCCCTCCCACTCATAGCTACAGTGGCAGAATGATTGAGTTTTGAAACGTTGGTACTGGCAGCTATTTCTAAATATCACATCTTCACGACATGCTCTGGGTAGTAAAATTTGAAAATGGCTGTCTCCGTATGTGTTTATATTCAGTTTAACAGAATACATTTGAAGTAGTAAGAAAACATGACAAAGATGTGTCCAAAAATGGAACAATCTTTCTATAGAATTGATCTTGAGAAAACTCACATACACCAAATGTAAAAAAGATTTGCAGCTACAACTAACAGGATGAGATGGTAACAAAAAGTAAGAGTCTATTTATCGTAAATTAAAATGCTAATTAGACCCAGTCTAATTTAATGATCATGCTAGGAGGGTAACAGTCTAAATTAAACTAATTAAATATATCCTAAAGGAAAAAGGGGGAAGTTCTCTTTAAAGATGAATATACATAATTTAAGAGAAAAACAGATGTTACAACAAATATGCAGAATCCAAAAATAAATCTCAGCTTGTAAAAACACTGAAAGCTGATTTGTGTGTGTGGTTCTATCTATGCATATGGATATTTTGTGCCATCAATATACTTTGGCGCAGCCATAGTTGCATGCTCTCCTTTTTTATGTAGTAGCCCCCCATCTTTGCTGTCCCTTCCCTGCCTCTGCCTCCCTACTTCCTCTGCAACCCAGCATTTCTTCAAAACTGGTCAGATGAAGAAGATCCTGGGTGTGGAAGATGTTCTTCTTCTGCTTCCCAGCTCCTCTGTGCCCAGCCTGTTTTGAAGAGAGACTGGGCCTCAGAAAAGTTAGGAAGGTGAAGATAGTTGCCACAATGATGGTGGCAGTAATCTTCTCCTGGTCTTCCCCATTGGTACCCTGCCTGCTGACTTCCTCAGCCTGACACTCTTTCAAAAACCGACTAAATAGAAGGTATTCTGGCACTCTCAGGTACCCATCACCAGGCCTTTCCGAAAGACGCATTTGGTAGCTGAGGAGGTAAGGAGGCAGTGATCTTCTTCCTGAACAGCATTTCAATGGCCCCACCTCCTCCAGCTTTTCAGCAACAGTGCTAGAGGAGACTATAAAGATAATACATGCAACTCAAGACATCCTGAGCATGCAACGGCTCCTGCCATTATTTCTTCCTTCCTAAGTTTGATTCAAAAGGCAGCTCACAACCATAACATTAAAAATTTTTTTTATTATACCGTTCTTCCTCCAAGGTGCTCATGGTGGTGTACATGACTCCTCCTTTCCTTTTATCCTCATAACCATCCTGTAAGGTAGGTGAAGCTGAGGGATAGTGACTGGTCCAAGGTCACCCAGGAAGCTTCATGGCTAAGTGGCAATTTGAACCTGAATCTTTCAGGTCTAACTTCTGAACCACTACAACATCCTGTTTCTGATAAAGCTACATATGGAACATACCAAAAAAAAAAAAAAGGAACTCGTTCTCCTTCCGTACAATACATAAGGAAACCACCAGCTTTGGTAAGTGTGGAAGACAATTCTATAGGAACCTCACTCTTCTGGATCCCAATATGTTTACATTTAGCCATACTTTGAACACTAAGGGCTCAATCCTAACTCACTTTCCAGCACCAACATAAGGGCAATGCAATTTTGAGGTAAGGGAACAAACATTGCCATACCTTGAGTAGGCCTTCGTGACTGCCCCCCAACTGCAGGATGCAGCACATGCCCCACTTGTATAGCTATGCCAGTGCTGGAAAGTGGGTTAGGATTGCGCCCTAAGTGTACCTGTGGCTACAAGTCACAGGTGGCTCTCTCTTCCTCAGGGTTGCTCTGCAGCCTGATGATATGGTGACCCCCCCCCCTTGTAGGTTTGGCTGCTACCTGCTCTCCTGATTGCTGGTGCTACTTCTGGTGCTTCACTACTTCAAGGTCCAAATTTAGAAGAGGTTGTGCTGCTTTTGGCAAATCTTGCTCAGTCCTCAACAAAAGACTCTATCAGAAGGCAAGGGAAATGAACTCTTCTCGACAGGGCAGAGTGAAAACATTCTGGCATTATGTGGATGTTCTCGGGATTGTCTGAAATGAGCTCTCTACTTTCAGATTAAATTCTTCCTTTCAAGCACCTGAGACTTTGCAGCATATGTTAATATTGAGTCGCTTCCCCCGGGGTAGGTTTGGATGGTGTCTCTCTCCTGCTGGTCTTTGTTTCTGCTGCAGGCTTCTGCTACAGCTTCCACTTGCAGCTGGAGATAAGCTTTGAAGAAGAAGCCAATAGAACTAAGATTACCAGCACAGTTTGCCATGTTATTGGGCATTTGTTCTACATGTTCAGGAAAATCTCTATTGGGTCTGTAACTCTTTGGTCTCCATCAGTTTTTTCCATATCCTCAAGGATGCTGCCGATCTGGTAGTTCATCCACACCACTGATGAACATGGTACTAGTATTTCTTTCAGAGTCACCTGACGTGCAGTTGAATTTCATACAGTGGTGAATATTTGCCAAAAAAAAAAAAAAAAAAAAAGAGATAAAAAAACCTGAATACATTTCCTAACCATTTTCCGTTATCTAAATTCAGAAAAAGCACACTCAGAATATCTGAGGCAAGTCAGATATTCAGAAAACAGACGTGGTACAGTTCTGTTGGGACGGTTCCATTTAGCATTTTCAAATGCTCTCTCATAGCATTTCCTTCCCTTCATGTGGAAAGCAAGTAAGTCAGGGAAGAGGCTAGGCAGACATGTCCCTCAAGTTGCTAATATTTCATTTGCGATACAGTGCAATTCTGATAAAAATAATAATGAAAATCCAGATTGTAGACCTGTTCTTGGCTCTTTCTCCAAGATAGTTGTCCTTTACTCAAAGATTATTATAAAGAATGCTTATCTTGTGTATGTATAATGGACCCATGTATGGTGAGAGACACCTGGATCAAGCCCCTTCCATATGTCTACATGCAGGTCTATACGTGCTTGCATGCATGCAAATAAACATTGTAGGTGTACATTTGAATAAGTGTATGGAAGAGGGCAGAGCCTGCTGCTTCCCACTATATGGATTCTGAATACACATCTTTTACTCACTCACTCACCCACCCACCCAGCAAGGATAATACAACTGTCCTGTCTGATTTTCCCTATCCTGCTGACTACGCCAATTTGTCCCAAAAATGTTCCGTCACTGAATGCCCACTTTTTTGGCTAATTAACATGTCCTTATCTCTAGAAACAACAGCTGTGGTCTATAAAGAAATGAACACAGAACTCCTTATCTATAGCAATTAACCAAATTTATTGCTATAAACACAGGCACTCCCTGCAATTCCTCTTGTCCAGAGGCTTCCCCCTCCCCAAAACTCCACTTAACTTGGTGGGTAAAGGTCCAAAGCCTCCAGTTCAAGTCCAGCCCAGTCTCCAAAGCACAGTCCAGTCTTCCCAATCCAGTCTTTGCAGCAGAGTCCCTCCTCGGTGTCCTCTCCAGCAGAGTCCTGGCAGTCACCTTCTCCTGTAGGTCCTTGTCCATCCATGTCCCGTAGATATGGTGTCCTGTAGATCTGGGTCAGGATAGCTCGCGGTGGCTTTGCTCCTTCTGAAGCTGCCTTTTATCCTGCAGCCCCTTGTTAAGTCCAAATTAGGCTCAGGTGAGCCATCTCTTCAGTCCATGTCCATTCAAAGTCCATCCAGGTCAAATGAAGCTCAGATGTCCATCAGAGTCCCCATTGACCTTGATTGATTACAGCTGTGGAGCCAGCCCTGCCCTTCCCAGAGCTGTCAAACAGCTGTCAAAACATGGAATCGCTGTCAACGCCGCATCACCCACCTGATGATCTTCTGATCTTCCATTACAGCAATTAATTACCATTAATCCTATTCAGATGTTACAACCTGTGGTCTAAAATGCCTATTTGTGACATGCCTTGCATGTACAACCATACACATGTAGTCATATTGTGGATGTGTGCCTGAGTGTAAGAAGATGGACTGTAATTTCTGATGGAAAGGAAAACAGAGTTAGGGATGTAGCACAAACTAGAGTTTGCATCAGGGATGCTCTGCAAAATTGGCATTTGATTCTTGAACTTATTCAACACAAATATTCTTTTTAATGCAGTTCAAATGAGATTGATCTTCTCATACTCAACAGTGTCTCATCAATTCATTCACAAATGTTTGAGTTTTTTATGGAGCATTCTCAGACCTGCTTGTCCACTTCTTGGTTTGCAAATGTCCTGTACTTAGTGGAGAGAAGGCTGGTGGTCCCAACTCCTTCTATTGCGAGCGACTTCCCTTTCCAAATATCTCTCCTGACTCCTGCTTGGTGTTTTAGCAGACATTCCAGAGTGCAAGTTGGGATATCACCCTGGAGAGGGTGGGACATGGTGTCAGGGTAGGGGACTCCAGAGAGAAAGGCAGGCTGACAGAGGAGTAGCGCCTAGGGGTTAGTGTGCACATACCCCTTCCTGCTTTCCACTTTCCCTTTACTGGACTAGCAGTTGAATGAGGAAAATTCTTTTGTGGTTGCTGCACTCTGGAAGAAAAACAGGAAATATTGCTGCAGTAACCACACAGGTTTTTTCCCAAAAAAATTTAAGCATTTTCTATTAAGTCCGTGACAAATCATATTAAATGGTATTATGTTTTTCCCATCTGCTTCCACCACTACACATCCCAAGTGACTGTGCAATAACAATTGTGTGACACAATTACAAGAAACTTCAGGTAACTTAGAGCCCAATCCTATGCATGTCTAAGCAGAAGTAAGTCCCATTATGTTCAATGGGCTTACTCTCACGTAAGTGTGGATAGGATTGCAGCCTTAAGCAGATACAAATATTGGACAAACAATTTAGAGGTTAGTGTTACTTCAATTGCACCTTGCAATTGGCTGCACAAGTCAAGCATGGAGCTATTTGTGCAACTCTAATTTGCACTGTGGCCTGCAAAACATATTCTACCCCAGCCAACGAATCACAGATGACCTGCTCTGCCTCATTAGTCTTCGAAAGTTTTAGAACTGTTACAGGATTGTACTACAAATGATGAATTGCCGGTAAGATCTTGGCCTTTTCCCCAATTGCGTTCTTTTACCCATCTCCACACACGATCCCCTCCAATCACAAAAAACAATTGTGTGATATAGGAGTATGAAAGAGTTCAATCTTAATGTCGCTGGAGGAACCAACGTTACACCTTGTGCCCTGTAAAAGGGGGGGGGGGGAAACTGCTTCCAGCTTTCATTGTTTTTCAATGTTTAGCTCTGCCATTTCACATAGCTTGCAACTGTAAAATAAAACCATGCCTTGATTTTCTAGATAATGTATTTATGGAACATTTGAGAGGATCATGCCCAAGATGGATTGTTGTCAGATCCTATTGGACATTCTACATGGCCTATCGGTAGCATATATAATTACCCTCTACTGTGCAAGATAGATAGCTCCTGATCCATCTAATTGTGTATCTTTTCCAAGCCAACTTGATTTAATTTCCCCCTTAGGATATTCGAGGGCACAGTATCAAATGCCGTACTGAATTCCAGCTACATCTGCTCTTTTCCTTTCCACTCGTTTTTCAGTTTTGTCAACAACAAAAAATCAATCTGTTTGATTTGACAGGGCCGTCTCTTAATAAACTGGTACTAAGGCCCCTTGATTCTGTTCTCCTCCAAATTATTTTGAGGGTTTTTAAGTATCAGTTCCACTCCTTTGGTAAAGGATGTTATTGATAGGGTAGTGGCTGAAAGGATGTGTTTATCAGTGGCAACATTTTGTTTTTGTTTTTGTTTTCCCCAGAGGCTTAAAACCTTGACAAACGTGTCCTTTGGAATGACTGAAATATCTCAGACCGAGTAGGTGAACTAGTAGTGATAGCAATGCCAGGCTGCCAGTTTGAGGGGTGAGTACTAACCAAACACCAAAGTAGCAGATGCAACATGAAAAATGCATGGCTACTCTGAATGAGGAATGAAAACATTCAGAACACCAATATGGTGTCATCATCACCATCCAACTTTGCTAACTTTTCCACTGACTATTTTATCTTCTGGGGGAACTTATCTGAAAGTTGTCTGAATTTCCCAAAAGCATACAATGAGTTCCTGGTGGAGAGGAATCCCTGGTTGGGATTAATCATTAGTACATTTTGGCATATTTAGGCATACTTAACATCCTCTATTCTGCAGTGTGTTACTGAGGGACATGCAATCCTGCACATTGCTTAAATAAGTAGTGATGATGCCTAAAATTATGTTTCTAGGCTTGAAAATTTGAGATTCAGGAGTTTGTAACAGTCACTATAGATACAAGGTGGTCATTATGATGCCTTTGCCAAACTTCAGCTTTTCACTTTCATCATAGCTAGCAGGCTTTTGGATAGACAAAGGCTGCAATCCTAACCACACTTTCCTGAGAGTAAGCCCCATTGAACAAAATAAGACTTACTTCTGAGTAGACCCAGTTAGGATTGTGCCATAAGTCTCCTAGGTCCTAGTGATGGGCAGCTCAATCCTATTCACACCGACAGCCAGCTGCACCAAAATGGGTGCTGGGCTCCTGGTCTCCTCAGGGTAAGGGAGCATGTGCTTCCTTACCCTGAGTAATGCTGCTGCAGTGTCAATGAGTCATTTTGGATCTGCACCCACTTTTAAGTTTTATTTTGTTTTATATTTTAAGTTTTAAGTGGGTGCAGTCCTGCGGAGGCCCAGGCCAAGAGGGAACATATGATACTGCAGCAGAGCCTGCCTCCATCTCTGGCCCCTCCCAGGCCCGATCCTCCCCTTTCCCCACCCAGTTCTAACTCCCCCTGCCATCCCCCACCTTCCCCACGCCCCCAGCAGTCACACCACCACCTGGTGGTGCCCCTTACTGCTGACAGCCTTGTGGAGTCTTCTTCCTGATACTGAGGTCCAGTGCTGTCTGGCGCTGACCCAGTGCTGATGCTCCTTACACTTTGGGTGCTTTATGCTTTATGGCATGTTTATGACACCCAGTGCCAGTGCCAGAACAGTGCCAGCGCTCAGAGCCCATAGGATTGCGCTCTAAATCAAAACTTCACAGTTCAAGGCCATCAGATGCTCATCCACTTGTGGATCTCCTCAGCCACTCTGACTAGGCTGTCTGTAGCTTGGCTTTTGGGTCAGCCTGGGTCAGTCTGTCAGCAATTATGAGGGGACTAGGAAGGCTCTTTTCTCCTCCTACAAAAAGTTAAAAGTCCACATCAGCTGCATCTGGGAAAGTTCCAGACTACTTATTATGGAGCTGAGATCATCCTTGGACTTGCCATGAAATCCCTGACAAACTGCCATGAGTCATCAGTCTTCACCATCTTTTTGTTGCTGCGAGACCTCCTCCAAGCTCTGATGTCTTTCCTATGCCAAATATTCTTGAGAGTTCATGGCACCCAGACACCATCTCCTAACAATTAACTCAAATAAAGAAACGTCTACTGACCATTGAAGAATATTAACATTCTTTGGTCAAAACTCAGGCCTTTGGCAGGTATAGCTTTACGACAAACCCTCAACAATATATATGTCTTTTTTTGTGAGATATAGATCACATGGCTGAGTTCGTTGGACCAATATCCTTGGATATGGTCCTGACCTTTCTGAACCTAATCCTAACGAGCATTCTGGCAGTGCTAGATCCTTTACAGTGGGGCACAAAAGCTGAGTCAGGTTGTATGTTTTTGGGTCTCTGCCACAAACGGGCAGTGGTGTATTTTACAGAGCAGCAGTTCCAGAGGCCTCCATTAGTGCCAATAAGTTGGCTGCAGAGATTCGTGGGCAGAAAGAGAGAAGGCAGGGGAGTTTCAGGAGAGAGGACACAGGTGGGGAGGGTGAGGTAGGGGTGGATCTCTGTGGCACCAGAATGTGCCAGAATTCTACCCACTCCTTCCCAGGCCAGACCGCCTTTTTTTCTGCATTAGCATCAATGGTGGGGGATAGGATTGGGCAGAAAATTATTATAATTATGTTTTAAATGATTTGAAGATGCTTGCATTAAGCATACTTCCAGGACATAGTGTTTGCAACACCAGATGCTTCTGTCTTGCCAGTTACTGGCAACCAAATGATATTAAGTATAGGAAGTGCAACCTGAGATTTGACTTAATAAATCTGTATTGATGAAGCTTCTTTTAAGACCACAGTCCACAATGCATCTGAAGAATGATAAAGATTCTTTGAGTAATGAGATAATGTATGTGAAGCACTCTGAATACACAAAATGTGCCACATAAATGCAAATTTACTTACTATTATGATTGTTAATCACAACTCTGGAGTAAGTCAGTTTATTAAAAGGGTCTTGGCAACTTTCAATTCATTAAGAACAATGCATGCTGCTTCTAGGATCCAAATGAAAGTGCAAACTAATCTGAGAATTACGAACTGGGAAATTATGTCCTTCTAAAAAGGATACTTCTGCTTTTGATGAATAAATGCCCCAAAGACGTTTCATCCCACATTGACAATTGAAATATCCATGTGTGTGTAAACAATTCCCCGAAGAGATGGGGAACATCAGTACATACCTCACAGAATTGTGGTGGCAAAAAAACACCTTCACTAGGATGGAGAAGAATTGGTCACAGATTTCCCCTAAATCTTCCTCCAAACTCTGTTTAAAAAAAAAAAAAAAGTTTCATAGATAGAGGTGTGATTTTTCAGGGTTATTTTTTGCAAATTTCATTTTTTGACAAAAATGAGAAATGTCATAAGCAGTGTTATGTTGAGATGGTGCAGGCAATCACAACACAAGCAACCCCCCCCCCCCATGGTGCAAGCTATCAGGGACACAAGCAAGCCTTCCCACCAAGCAAAGCAAGAGATTTAGCCTACAATTCTCTCCACACTTTCCTAGGAGTAAGCCCCATTGACTGGAATGGGGCTTACTTCTGAATAGAAACACATAGGGCTGGACTCTTAAAAGATCAGCATCCCAACAGTGAAAGAAGCTGGGCAGCTGGCAACAGGGAGGGCTGAGTACATAGTGGAGGGAGGGGAGGATTGATAACAGCTGCCTTAGTTTCCTTCCATCCGGACGTGTCAGGCTGCAGTGTATTTGCGTAACTCTATGAAATTTAGCACAATTTTATTTTGTTAATTGCGCAGACAGAACTAACGTGGATAAATAGGCTCCACCTATATAATTGCTTTAAAAGGCAGGTGATTTAGGGCCCAATTCTATCCAACTTTCCAGCACTGGTGTAACCACAATGCAACCCCAAGGTAAGGGAACAAAAGTTCCCATACCTTGAGGAGACCTCTGTGATCTTCCTTACTGCAGGATGGAGCACATGCCCCATTGGTACAGCTGCACTGGCACTGGAAAATTGGATAGGATTTGGCCCATAGGCTGCAATCCTAACCACACTTTCCTATTGAACAAAATAGGACTTACTTCTGAGTAGACCTGGTTAGGATTGTGCCCCTAGACAATTACATTCTTCTGCCCCATCTGAAACTCCCCTGCCACTGGCATTCAGAGGCATACTGATGTTCCACCTCAAAGTAATGCATAGCCATCATGACTAATAGCGTCACACCCCCATACCAATCTATGCAGGCTAATTTTGTGCTGTTCTGAACATAGATCCTGCATGGCTGATACTTACCAAACTGATCCCACTTAGTAGCACATCTGCTCCTCCTCTGACATACCTTCCTCCTTTTCCTAACTGTGTTGAAGGCGGTTCAGGCAAGCAATCCCTCACATGATTAGGCAAAGTGGAAGATGTGCCAGAAAAAGGATCAAGATATGCTCCTATATCAGTGGTGTCACAATGGGGGTGCAGCTGGTGCGTACTACACCAGGTGTCACCATCAGGAGGGCGAGACACCATACAACCCGAGGGTCCATTCATCAAACTTCGACCCTCTTTGGGCTCAGCCACTCACACCAACAATTGTGTTTTTGCCACTTGCTGCCAAGAATACAAAGTGAGCGGCCTGGAGAGGGCCAAAGATGGCTGAACAGATGTGGTCCAGAGGCAGGCTTATCACATTAACAACCATGCAATAGCTCAGAAGGTAGGAGAGATTATTATGCGAAGCTCAAACAAGTAAGCACTGCACCGGGTGAGGCTGAACCCCAGAATATCTCTGTCCCACATGTTTTGGAGGGGTCAGTTCAGAAAGTATCATCTGAATCTACCAATCCTGGCCTACATATCATCATGAGAACTCTTTTGCTGGTTTAGCAGCTTGTCATTTCACCCTATAGAGTTGTAGGCCTATAATAAATCTCATAAAGCGAGGTAAGTTCCTTTGAAATGAATGAGACTTCCTTTCAAGTAAATGAATTTAGAATTGGGTCAGTGCCAGTGTAAAGCACCAAAATATGGCTTTCAATTTCCAAGTTTCCTTTTAAAAATGGCTCAGTAGTGGCCCTACACTTAACACTAACATATTAGACAAATGATCATTATGCATGCCCTTGTATAAATCTGTGTGCTTGCATGTACAGAAATCCTTTTTTTCACAACACCTTTAGCAAAATCAATAACATTTATGGATACCTTGAGAATCGTTCATCAAGACAATTACTTCTTTACACTCTGCATGAATAATAGGCACAGAACTAGGACATATTAAATTATGATGGACTACTCTATAAATGCATAATAAATTTGATATTTCCATTTTATTTTAGTGATGGCATTAATATGTTTGACCTTACACTATCAGTCAGCAATGGAAATGTTCCTCTAAACCATAAGACTGCTTTTAAGATAACAAATGGTGCGTTCAGCGACTAGTTTCTCCCTTGCTTGGCTTTAAGGATTTCCATTGCAAAGCAAAAGTTATTCACCAGCTTCAGGCTGCAACCTTTAAGCAACTGACTTTGGAATAATCCCTATGTTGTTAATTTAGCGAAGCTAAGGAAAGAGTTGTTAATGAAGAACGTGTCCTTGATTTTTGATAGGGAGTCATCAATAGTAAATACTTTGCCTGAGTTTTTGTCACTGTGTCATTTGTGAACTAAAAATTGATAGTGTATGTTGCCCACATGCCCCAATACAAAACAAGATGGATTTTGGATTAAAAATGTGCCACAACTTTACTGATCATCAAACAGAGACTGCAGCAGGTCCTGACCATCTTAGCATTCCTTCCCCCTTTCAGTGTGAAGTTCTGCCATGGAGGAAATAGATAGAAAGTTGTCTCATGACAGGATGTCAGCACCACCCCCTATAGACTTCACAGGGTTGAGCTGCTCAGGGTTGAGCCTCAAGACTGCTCAGGGTTGGGTTGCCCTTCTCCTTTCAAGCCAAACAGCCTTTCTGGTTGACTGCACCCATTGCTCAATGGAGTCCTATTTCAACATCCCTGAGCCAAACATACTCTAGAGCTAGGCTTTGGACCTCTTTCACCACTCACCTTGCTTGATGCTGCTCACCAAATGTTCTGTAATGAACCTGCCACAAAGGGGGGCTAGTTTAACTTAGCTCTCCCCCCCCCCCCTTGAACTACAGGCCAAATTGATGCTGGGTCAAAGGACTTCCATTTTGGTGCTGAAAAGGTAGCCCTTTCACACCTCTCCTTATTTTTAGATAATGTTCTGGTATTCAGATGGCCAAGAGATGGGCATGGGCCCTTGTCCAATGCCCAGCTTGGCCAACTTCTGATGCCACTCCAGCAAGTGAAATTTTTTTGTTCCAAGGTTGGAGACTATGGTTTGGCATATTCCATTTCCTCAAACCATGTGGCAATTGTGCAGATCCCAGCAAAGTTTCTGCAGTTCCACGTGGCGAGCAGAGATTCCCAAACACATAAGGAAAGCCATGTTTGTTGTTTCATACAATCGTAAATAAGTGTGCATCATGGCCCATGATCGCATGGGAAAAGTATCATCTCGGAATAAGAAGTATATGGACATTTACACTGGGTTAGCGTTATGTTTTGAGATCACTGCTGTAGCAGAAAATGCCTCAAGTCATGCTTGAGATACTCAGGGCACAATCCTAACCAGGTCTACTCAGAAGTAAGTCCTATTTTGTTCAATGGGGCTTACTCTCAGGAAATTGTGGTTAAGATTGCAGGCTCAATTGTTTACAGACCCCATTCAGTGTGCATGCATTAACTTCTGGAGAAGACACGGCCTAAAAAACGACAGTGTGAGCTATCTCTTTGAGAAACAGCATTTACCATGCATTCCCCAAATAAATACAGCCGACAACAGGTATGGGATTAAAATGGGCCACTTTATTGAATTACAACCAGATAGCAACAAGGCAAAACAGAGTAAACAATACCCATCCCAAGTGTGGGGTTCTAAGTGGGGGAAACGGCCCTAGCCGTCTACGTCCCCCAATCTCATAGGGCATCCACCCAACTCTAGGCGTAGCTCAATTGTTATTAAGCCCGCCTTTCACCATCGCCCGAAGAGGGTAAGTCAGCCAAACTGCAATGCCTTCAGGTCACTCCTGCAAGGCCCCCAAGTTCAGACAAGGGGCTAGCCAGCCTGCCTCCCTGAGCCGGTCAAGCATCTTGAGAGTGGTTCTGGTTCATCCCTGTCCTTGCTGCCTTAGATTGGACACCGAGAAGGTCTTCTGCCTACCCACCCCACACTTCTACCGCCACAAGGGGAGGTCAGCCTAGCGCTTGGCCTTCCCTGCACCCAAAAAGAGTCTCAAGCCCTGTTGCAAATCTGTTAAAAAGAGCCCATACCCCAAAGGAGAAAGATGTACTCCATCGCCACGGTAAAGAGCAGAATCCCCAAAACAAATTCTGGGATGATGGATAGCCGCTCCCCCGAGCTCCGTGATGACCCTGCCCAGGTAAGTGTTGACCCTTTTGCAACGTCGACTCCCCGAACACTACGTGCCCACTGCCAGACCCCCCTAGGCAGCATATCAGACCACAGGATAGCGATCCCGGGGAACTGACAAACTAACATAGTAAAGTCCTTGCAGGCCTGGAGCCACAAGGACATGGATGTCCTCTGACCCAAATCATTCTCACCCAAGTGGACCACGATTACCTGCGGCAGGGGGTTGAGGGCAATGAAATCCAAAAAGCCTGGGAAAAATTGACCCCAACACAAACCCCTCTTGGTCAGCCAGTCAATGTGAGCAACATCACCCAGTGCCAGCTGAGAGCCGAAACTGGATGACATGGCGTGCTTCTGTGCACAAAAAAACTATGGAGTGTCTGCAGATCAAGACCCTGGCTGGGCACCTCCCTCGCGGACCTGTGGAAAAAGAAGCACATCGTGAGGTAAGCTCACTGACCTACTAAGAATAAAGCAAGATCAAAGAGGAATGACACATTCCTCCCCCCTTGTGACTAATACCCCAAACGGCCAGTCACGGTCAGTGAATTGGCCCAGCACCTACACATCACGCCAACATGGCGCTGCACACGCCAACATGGCGCTGCACACGGAGCCTTCACAGCCCCGACACATCGCGCCAACCTGGCGCAGCACCCCAGAGGAATGCAACTGGCACTAGCATTGCTGAATATAGCATTTAAAGATGCCACGAATTCCCCTCCACTCTTGAGGGATAGAGGCAGGGGACCCATTAGGTGGGTGATAATTGCAGATACACCACCCTATCTCCCCCTTCTACTGCAGCTGGTAAATGTGTAGCAGCCACTGCCATACCTGTGAAGCAGGTTACTGAAGGCATCACTCCCCTTATGAGGAGTAGGGACAGTGGGTTACTTGCAAAGTCGGGCTACTGCACTCAGAAATGTGCAGCTGCACTGCACTGCCCTGCCTGTTAAGCCGGGTACTAAAGGCATCACTCCACCTATGAGGAATAGGGACAGCATCCAGGCGGGGGAAACCTGCAAGCCTTGGGAAAGACCATTACATTTGTGCCTATCTGCACCAGGCTACTGCACCTGGTAAATGAGCAGCAGCACAGCCCTGCCTGTTAAACAGGGTATTAAAGTCATCAGGGACCCATTAGGTAGATGAGTTAAAGATTCCAAACCGCAAGCCTTGGGAAAACCATTACCCTTGTGCCTATCTGCACAGGGCTACTGCACCTGTTAAATTTGCAGCAGCTCTCAAGGAATAAAGGCAGGGAACCTATTAGGTGGGTGAGTTAATAATTCCAACCGCAAGCCTTGGGAAAGGCCATTACATTTGTGCCCATCTGCACAGGGCTACTGCACCTGTTAAATGTGCAGCAGCACTACCCTGCCTGTTAAATAGGGTTCTAAAGGCCTCACTCCACCTATGAGGAGAAGAGACAGCACCCATCAGGTAGTTAACAGGACATAACCCCACGCTCTCGAGGAATAGAGGCAGGGAAACCTATTAGGTGGGTTAATAACTTGTGGGTAACCCACAAAGATGGGTTAATAATTGCAAAGCCGCCAGCCATTACATTTGTGCCCATGCGCACAGGACTAAAGGCATCACCCCACACATGAGGAGTAATCGCGAAGACCCTAGCCTTATAAAAAATCTTCACTGTCATAGACAAAATGCACTCCGCACATTCTAAAGACAAAAATTGATCCTTGATTAACAATAAATGCAACTTAGACACAGTTCGTACATTGTCTAAGTGGATAGTCCTCTCTGAAGAACTACTTCCATAATTTTATTTAAATACATGCCAGACACATTTGACGCTAAGGCGTGGAGCAGTGGCTTGGACAGTTACAGACTACTCCAGAAGTCAGGATTCATGTAAAAGGATATTATTAAAGCAGAGGGTGTATGGATTTGTGCTATTTTATATCTTTTGAGTTGGTTTTATTATAACCTATTAGAGTTCCCAGCGAAGGTACAATGGGGAGCAGTAAGCAACAAAAACTCAAAGAGGAAAAGGCCTAACCATTTTCACTCCTAATGTAAATAAAATGACATTTCTGACTTCAAAACAAGGGTGTTTCCTGAAGAAATGTAAATCTGACATCCCGCACAAGTCAGGTGGTCATGTGCATTTGGCCCAGGAACAGGTCTTAATGACTCATCAGAATTATCACACAAAGGTGCTTGCTAGTGGTGGTAAGGAAGGAGGGGCCTGGATGAACTCCAAACATGTCTCAATATAATGTGGGGAGCTCACTTACTTCTCCCGTGATAGGGACAAAAGCTCACCAATGCCATATAGCTACTACTAAAGTGTCTGACATGAAAGCTTACAAGCTGGAGCAAATGGGTCGTAAAGGCACGCAACTCCGCCACCTGATCCTAATCCTCCAATGGAAAAAGGAGGGGGTTGGGAGAACCGCCCCCCCCAGGTAATATGTGAAGCTGGGCAATGGGGATGGGCACTTGTGTTTCCCACCGATCACCCCCCCCAGCAGACTTAAAATGGTTGGCAACTCTCAATCTCGCAATCTATGGTATAAGCCTACTGCACCCAGTATTCCCAGGTGGTCTCCCAATCAAGTACTAACCAGGCCTGGCCTTGCGTGACAGTTGCCGCTCGGGCAGGGGGGGTAGCCGCACACGAATGTTAACAAAATGGCGCCGGGCGCTTACAGCCCTCCGCACCATGCAGCCACCCTAAAATGGCCACCACCTACCTTGTGGTAGATGCATTGCACCTGGAACCCCCCAGCTCGAAGGGCTGGGAAGGCCTCTGCCACCGCCGCCCATAAGGCACGCGGAGCCCGCAACCCCCAGCCACCACGCTAGGCGCGAAACTGTGCGGGCCCACCTCAGCCGCCACCGCCTGGAAGGCGCATGGAGCCCATAGCCCCCAGTCACAATGCTGGGGACGCAGCTGAGTGGGCCCACCGTAGCCACTGCTGCCCGCAGGCGCCCGCAGGCATGTGGAGCCTGCAGCCCTCAAGCCACTGCGCTGGAAGCATGGCTGGCAAGCCTGCCTCCGCAGCCGTTGCCCGCCTGGCAGGTGGAGGCCGAAGCCTCCAACCGCAGCGCTGAGCGCGCAGCTGGCTGGGCCCACAGCTCCGGCCCGGAGAGGTGGGACCACCCACCTGGGGCATAGCGGGAGCTTGGAAGCACGAGTCACGGCGCTCCCAGCCTCGTCATAGGGCAGCCTCCTCTCTGTTCCTGGAGAAGCGTCCTACCCGGTCGCTTCCAGGAACGAACTGAGCTGAGTCTAGCACCTGCGCGCTAGAACTAGCTCAGTTGTCCCGCCCCCTAAGGCCAGCCAGCCAATCATCTGGCAGCAAAGCCCTGCTGCTGTCTGATAGGGGTGCAGGCATGGCAATCATTGCCAGTGCGCCAAAGAGGCGCGCTAGCAGCCTTTCTCAAACTGAGGGTCAGGACCCATTAGGTAGGTTACGAGCCAATTTCAGGTGGATCCCCATTCATTTCAATATTTTATGTTTAATATATTAAACTTGATGCTACTATGGTATGTGACTGCATTTGGGGAAGTTACAGATCTATACATTAAACAGGTTACTATGTATATGCTTTTAACAATGATAGCTAGTCAGTGGGACTTGCTCCTGGGTAAGTGTGGGTAGGACTGTAACCTAGGATTGTTAAAAAATTTTCCTGCTTGGTGATATGACTTCCAGTCATGACATCACTTTCGGTTGGTCCTGACAGATTATCATTCTAAAAAGTGGGTCCTGGTGCCAAAAGTTTGAGAACCACTGGTTTAGAACCATCCTATCCAGACTCATCTCTTTAGTCATCCTATCCAGATTTCTTTTCTCATCTCCTTTATTAAGGTTTATTCTGATGTCAGTTTAACAACCCCATCGATATGTTTCGCGGGAGCGATAGAGTTGAAAATAATGTTTCAGTAATTAAAATTCTTAAGCCATACTGGTTGTTGCTTTTTTATTCTGCTTTCAGATAATGTTCTCTGGTTACTTTTTTGCTTGATTCCGAAAGTGTCACTTGTAAAAAAGATTGAAGCAGTATTTATATACCACGCTCTGCTGTTCTAGCATCGTTCTGCCAGAACCTTTCTTATTAACTTCAGACTTGGGGTCTGTGAACATTCCACTTTCCTTCTTGCCAGTTAAGTGTGACTCAAATTTATTCTCTTCCTGTCCTCATCCTTCACTGAGTCACTGACTGAAGTCTTCCCCTTCTGTAGCTGAATGTCATGTTTTCATTACTGATCTCTTGCTGACTTCCAAGCAGTCTGACAGCAAAGTGTGTGTATAAAAAGATCAGTAAAAACTTCACAGTTAACTTTGTTGTCCTTGACTGCTACTTTCTGGGGTTTGCTAAAAGTAACAGTAGAATCAGACTTCATTCAGGCTTAACACATATTATAAGGCAACGTGATGATAGACTACCATATGATTTTGAAATTATATGCATGAGTTTTGAACTCTATGAACAGGCTTTGCCTAGAATCTGAGTTAACTATCAACCTGCCTTCTGAGGTAGGAACTGCATGAACCTGACAAAACAGAAATCCCATTCAACCATTTTCCCCCCTATTCCGATGTGTTGGAAGGTCATCCAGTGTACTGCTGATTCATAAACAGTAGCTTGACACAACAGATCAGTATAATAGGCGTACAAGAAAGAGCCAGGTATAGACCTCATTTTCTCTTGTGTCAGAATTTCTTTCTTTAAGTCAGGGGTGCCCAAACCCCGGCCCTGGGGTCCCTTGCGGCCCTCAAGGACTCCCAATGCAGCCCTCAGGGAGCCCCCAGTCTCCAATGAGCCTCTGGCCCTCCGGAGACTTGCTGGAGCCCACACTGGCCCGACGCAACTCTACTCAGCGTGAGGGCAACTGTTTGACCTCTCACGTAAGCTGTGGGATGAGGGCTTGCTCCACTGCTTGCTGTTTCATGTCTGTGATGCAGTAGTGGCAGCAAAGGAAAGGCCAGCCTTGCTTTGTGCAATGCCTTTTATAGGCCTTGAGCTATTGCAAGACCTTCATTCATTCATTCATTCATTCATATAAATTCATCTTTAATATATTCATTTATGTAAACTTATGTAAATTTATTCAAATTTCAAATGTAAATTAATTCTTTTTTTCCCCTGGCCCCTGACAGTGCCAGAGAGATGATGTGGCGCTCCTGCGAAAAACTTTGGACACGCCTGCTTTAAGTGAATGACATACAGAGAGATTCTTCAGCTTCATGTGTTTAGATGATACTCTGAGTATTCCTTTATTACAAGTATTCTTTTCATTTTGTGTTAGTATGATTATGAAATAAACATTGCCTATTAAAAAACAAATACACTGTTGATTTGTTTAAGTCACACTTCTTATAGCCCAATTCTATCCTTCCCTCTTCCAAAAAGGTATGTGCTGCATCCTGACGGGGGGCTATCCAGGAGGTCTCCACTGGATGAGGAAACATTTGTTCCCTTACCCAGGGATAATCCTCTGAGGCCCAGATGAGTCTGCTCATACAGGTTTGCAAGAAGCCGGGTTGGGGGATCAGGTCCAGAAAGAGGGTTTGGATTCAGCAGGCACCACTACCGCCAAACCCGGCCACTTCCTAAACCCAATCCACCCTTCTTCCCAACCCCATCGCTGTCTTGTTCAGTCCATCCTGCCCCTGTTCTGCTCTCCCCTGCCCTGTTCCCCTTCCAGTTTTCCTTGGTTGACAAACTTTTGACAATCTTTTGCCATGTGCAGGGCATGTCTGGACTCCCCGATGGCACTCGGGTAGCACTATTCACTGCCAGAGAGGTGTTTATGACTACTATAGGGTGGCCTTCGCTGTGGAATGCTTGTTGTGCCAGCAGATTCACCCAATAGGATTGGGCTGTAAGTCATGCTGACTTGAGAATATGTTATTTAGGGCATAATCCTAACCCACTTTCCAGCACTGACATTAGGGTAATGCAGCTCCTAGGTAACGAAACAAACATTCCCTTACTTCGAGGAGGTTTTCATGAGTGCCCCCCACCTGCAAGATGCAGCACATGTTCCAGCTATGGCAGTGCTGGAAGTGGGTTAGGATTTGGGCCTCACTGATTTTTGCAATCATTTATGGAACTGAAGAAGAATCTGTTTAACAGCTTACTGGCAGAGTATATACCTTAGCTCCAGTTTGGCTACAATTTGTTACAGTACATATACCTACCTACATTAAGTAGAAGCAGAACTTCAATCTGTCAGCTTTCCCCATCATTTCACACTCCTGTCTTCCCAGAATGGTAGGAAGTTCAAAGCCCAGTCAGTTTTCTTGTGACTTTCCCAAGTCAGTTTTCTTGTGAGCAGAAGCAATTGGATACACGTAGTACATTTGTAATAAGGGGAGCAAGAAGATACAAGCAAGAAGCAATAAGGCAAGCACTGTGACTGCAGTCCTATACATGCTTACGAGAGAGTGAGCCTCACTGAATTTAACGGGAGTTACTTCTGAGTTTACATGTATGAGACTGTGCTATGGGAATCCTAAAGGCATACCCATTTTCCCAAGCCAGGATTAAACAACCCTCCAAGGTTACTACTTGCCTACTTGTCAGCCTGTCCCAAATTCACTGTTTCTCTTTATTCAAATTCAGAACTACGGGTACTTCTTTTTCCCCTCTAAGCTCAAAGTCCAAGGTGCAAACAAGAATTTTTGTCAAGGAGGCAAAGAGGGTGATATTCTTACAATATCATACAAGGAAATGGCATGATTTGGCATCATACTGAACACAGGGAATAAAAAGTAAGAGGACATGAAGGCAAAGCCAGGGTGACCAGATGTCCTCTTTTTCCAAGACATGTCCTCTTTTTTAGCCGTGTTGTAGAAAATAACTTAAATGTCCTTTTCCCTGTGAGCAGGCAGTGCATAGTCTTCTTGTAATTAATAAATTATTTGTAATATAGTTTTAAATTAAATAGTAAGTAATATTTTAAACACAAACACCAACATAACACAACCACAAAATAAAACATTAAAAAAAAATTAGTAATATAGTGTTTAAATTAATCACATTACATCAATATACAAGTATTTTTAGCTTTTATTTTGTCATGTTCTACATTTTTCTTGGATGTCCTACATTTTGGGGTGTCTCGTCCTCTTTTACGGTTATGACATCTGGTCACCCTGGGCAAAGCCCAGTCTTCAAGTCTGTTCAATAAGGTGGGTTGCCAGTGGAAATTCCCTCTCCGCCATGAAGCTTCCTGGGTGACTTTGGGCCTGGCCAGTCACTGTCTCCCAGCCTAACCTACCTCACAGGGTTGTTGTGAGGATAAAAGGAGGGAAGGAACTATGTACACCATCCTGACATCATTGGAGGAAAGGAGGCTCAAAAATGTGAAAAAGAGGGTACAAAGAGAGAAGGGCTTGGAAGGCAAGGTGGTCAGTCTTGGATATATTGAGCTTGAGATGACAATGAAAGAATTAAAGGAGAAATGTCAAACTGGCAGCTGGAGCTGTAGTCCGAGATGGAGAGAAAGAGTTATGGGGGAGAAACCCAGAGCTGTGTATTAGTAGCATAAGGAAGATATTCAGTTAAATAGAATTCAAAATGTAGGCTCGAAAAGCACCTTTAGTGAAGATGAAAATGGATACCCACAAAGCTTAAGAAGTGGGGAAAGAGCAAGGTGGCATCGTTATTTGGAAAATACTAATTGCAATCAGTGGAAATTGTCTGGAATTAAATAAAATCAAAGTTGATGTTTAGTTTGTAATTGACTTTTGGCTTCTATATATAATAGTGCCCTAGCGTCTTGAGGTGCATACTGTTGTTGGAAGTGTGTTTTTGAGCTCTGCATCCTTCATCAGGCTTTCCTGTACGGTAGTGGCTTAGCTAGAGAGGGTGCAAAGTTTTGCAGGGAGCCTCACCACAGTGTGCAAGTGGTCCTTCTCCCCCCCCCCTTCAGAGCCATCTGGGCAGGGGGAGCAAAATGGAGGCATTCACCTGAGAAAAATGAAAGAAGTGGATGCACACTTGGGTTGTTTCAACAAGAATGAGTGAATCCTTTCTCAGATGAGTTGCTTATGTTAGTGAAACCATTTTGCCTGGTTCCAAAATTTCTTTTATGATCTGCCTGAAGATTTTCCATTTGAAATAGTGAGGACAATCAAAGGCAAGCTCCACACCCACGTGTGACTGGAAAGTGGTTTTGCCTGCATAGGGGGTGGCACTCCTTCATGCCTTATGGGAAACTAGTCTGGCAAGCCCCTTTGACCTTGGGAAGGAGCTTTTGGAGGGGAGGGTTGTGGCTGCCACTCAAAGATTCTTGTGGTAGATCTCAGCCTATATTATTAAACCTGTGAACCTAGGAGTCAGGAGTCAACCTCAGATCTCAGCCTATATTATTAAACCTATGAACCTAGGCTTCAGGAGTCAACCTCAAGGCAAAATCAGGAGCTGGAGTCCCTGAGGCAGTTCATGGCTGAACACAGCCACGTTCTGGCAACTCCTGCGATGCCACTGGAACTAACCGTATTGGCCTCTGCCTCTCCATTGGACCATTTCAGCGAAGTGGAGAGGGGGGATTTGCTGCATGGGAAACAGTCTATCCTCCATATCTACGTTACCCAGGCTTCGCGCACTGGAGAGGACACTCTGTTCCAGAACCACCATTCAGAGCGCGATACCACAGTCTTCCAAGACTGAAGGATGCCAACTGCATGAATCTAGTACATTGCAGGTTTGACCTTGAAAATTGTATTTAGAACAATGGATAGGCTAGAATGGATTTAGACAATTGCACACAATAGGTATGGTCTTGTAGACAAAGTATGCCTGTTCTTTCAGACCTTGAACTGAATACATGTACAAGGTAGAGTCAGCTTTCCATAAGTGGGCTTAGTCATACACATATTTCAAATGAACAATGCTCTGATCCCTGTCATAATGTAGGAACACAGCTTCATTCAACTTCAGTAGCAACATTTCTAGCCTAGACTACAACTGCTTGTCTTTACTGCTATTTTTTTTTTTTTTTTTTTGGCAGAGACTAGAGAGTGGTTCTTCACTGGTGTACAAATGAAATTGAAATTCTTGGAGCAGAGAAACTCAAAAGTCGCAGTGTATTTCAGTTCATTTAAATGCAAGGCAACTACCTGATATTTTGTTTAAAATATTGAGACATCATGATTCTGCTGATGAAAGTGAAGCTTTAATCACGAAGGTTTGTACGTTCTACAAAAACACCTTGCAAGTAGCTATTTCTAATCAAGACGGGCAGCACTGAAATGCCAAAGGTCTGCGGAGGTTAAATTCACATTGTTCATGTTTATATGGACAATATGGTGATTATAAATACAAAATCATTTGCTCTGTTTCAACCTGTATAATAGTCACATGGCTTTGCAAGCAGTCATATAACATATTGACTATTCTTCCAAGGCTGGCATAAGACATTTTTGTGTAGACCTTTGCATAAGTCTAGATCAGCGATTTTCAACTGGTGCCACTGCACCACATCACTGCATAGGGATTGATGTTCTTTCTTTTCATTTATTTTTCAGTCATTGATCACAACCATTCTTAACAAGGGAAAGGTATCAGGAGGTAGTACATTTCTCTGTAATTTTCATATAATGACTCTGTGTCTCATGTGTCATTTGGATATGCCTAAAGCAGCTCTTTTGGATCCCAACAAATATCTTGGGCTTATCTTTTAAGCATGTTGTTACATGAGAACACACAATCCCATTTAACAGGCCTAACAAACCAAGCATAATAGAACTCAGAGCTGACTCTGTTCCCCGCAATACCATGAAGCTGTGCAAAAACAGGCGATGCTGCCTGCTGTGGGGTGGGGAAGGGGGTGATCAGAAGCTTGGGAGAGGTAAGGGGAGCCCTTCTATCTCCAATGGATCTCCTCAGACCTGAGTCAGTTCTGGTGCAAGTCCAAGGAGACAAAGGGGCCGTGTTGGGAGGTTCCAAAGTGGATAGTGTCCAAGGCAAGTTGCTTGTGCTCAGGAACATCCCTCCGGCCTCTGACATGCCCTCATCACTTCCCCACCCCTGGTCCTCCCCCCATTCTGCCTGTTTCCTCCCATCCTGCTGACTTACTGACATTAGAGGGCTTCTCTTCACCATCATCACACATGAGGTCCTACACACTGCTTCCAGACCGGTGCTCGCAATGCCATAAAAAGTAAGTTCTGCCACTGAACACTGGTTCTGGTGGCAGAACTGGTGGCATAAGTTCTGGTGGCATAAGATTAGGTCATTAAACAGCTAAGCTCGATTATCTTTTCGGCCTTCTTGAATGGAAAAATTAAATAGAAAACTCTCCATGACAAAAAGAATCGTATATTCCAAAGTATGCATTGTATTTGTACAATGTCAAACGGACACTGGACTTTAGTCAAAAGTGATATTTGTGAAACAATTATGTATCTCAGAGGCAGAGTAAGACTTTTTAATATAGGTGTTTACACTGGTAACTATAATTATGCTGGGAGCAATTAGACCAGCGATACCTGAAAAGTAAAAGAGTTTTGTTAAAATTATCATTCTTTCAGATGCAGATTTCTTCTTAGAAACATGAGGCAGGTGTAAAATTATTTGACTATTGCCAAAATAATGAATTCAGCTAATCAATTTCTTCAGATTTATGCCGTGAAATAAGTTGTTGTTTACACTGTCTATGACTGATTTCTCTGATTTCTTGACTGGGCTTATTTTTGGACATTTTCCCCCCCAATAGATTTCATTCATCAGTTGAATGTACATGTGGTCCATCAATCATCTGACAGTTCTCCTTAAGCACAAATCAAGAGCAAGTCTGTGATAGTGAACATTCCGGCTCTGCTATTTCAGTGGGTATGGTGTTTTGAGGGTGACTGGTGTGGGAATGGGAGAGGAACATGACAGTACAAGGGACAATGGCTTTGATAATCTCTCTGTCTGATTCTGTTCCCAGTCAGTGTGTTTCTGACAGCTATAGCCATAGCCCCTGTGGGTTTAAAGTACTACTGTTTATGGCACATTAATGGTTAATGGCCAGTCCTAATCCTCAGACTGCTAGCACTAGCATTCTGGCAGCATAAGGCCCTTTATGGCTGTCACGAACTGCGATATTCCATTCTGTCCGACCTGTCCATCACAGCAAGTGGCGAGTGGCCAGGTCTGCATGCAAGCAGGCTGTCCATGCCCTCTGGCACTGGTATGTCTTTGTGGGGAGAGAAGGCAGGCAGGGGGAGGAATGGGTGAGGAATGGGTGAGGAATGGGACAAAGATTGGGGAGGGGAGGTGGGTGGATCAAAGCCACGAAACTACTAATTAGCTGCAATGGTGCTGCCGATATCCTGTCCCAGTTCCCAGTTTTAATCTGTCTTACCGAGTCCACTCAGACTTGCACCAGTTATGTAGCCTACACAGGTACAAGTAGACCCATTCAGGCAGCAAGGGCTTACCCACAGGCAAGAGAACAAACATTCCCTTACCTGGAGAAAACCTTTTGGGCCTGAAACCCCCCTACAGGTTACCGAGTGTGCCCTGATGGGATGGCTACATTCCAACATGGGGAATTACGTAGGACTGGACTACCCATTAGCTTGCTTGACTTATAATACCAAGATCTGGTTGGATGGGGCAGGACAGATAGCACCCTCCCAGATCTGTTCATTGGGGTTTTGGGGTACTGGAAGCCTCATTTTCAGGCATGAGGAGGTAGGGTTGCAATAATGTGTCATGAGTCAGTTCCCTTGTTCAGGGGCCCAGTTCAGCAGTCATCTGGATTTGAATACCTACTGTTGAGACTGGGGACATGAGACAGAATTGGAACTGTGTTGGTATTACACATACCCTGGTACCCAACTTCTTTCTGAGTTGCCAGTGGTAGTCTCTGACACGGTATTGGAGTCCACTGACCTTTTGGTGCTGGGGAACTTTTAACATCCATGCTGATGCCTCTACCTCTGATACCTCTGATGCCTCTCATGGTCTCTGTGGCAAACATAAGCCTATCTCAATTAATTACTGCTCCAAAGTGTAGTGTAGTGTGGGTCATATCTTCGATCTGATATTTACCACAGGGCTGGTGAATGGTGATCTGGATGAGTAGGAAATTAAGTTCACTCCTTTGTCATCATCAGTTGACTTAAAAGATGCTGAGATTGCCTGCTCCCACAGGGGCTGCCACAGCCATACTGTCTAGGTGGAATCCACTGCCACTGTTCCTACATTCTGCCACTTCTACTGCCCCACACCAACTGAGATGTCGAGCTGGAGGAGCTAATGCTGATTCCTGTAGATTTCAGGCACAGCCAGGGCTGGTGTCAGATGAGGTAAATCCCAACTGACAGCTTAATTCTATCTGCATAGTATGCTAATGGATTCTGAGGTCCACCAGCATACTGCATGGTCTGTGATTACTGTAGTCTCTCTGCTGGTCTGTGGAAAACTACTGCCCCTGCAAGGCCCAGGAGGTCATGCACCCTGCAGACCAACCACAAGTGGGTGTCTGCTGGTGGATGGGGGCATATTGGGGCAGGGATTGGGCAGGTCAGGGTCGATCTCAGAGGCAATGACAAATGCCAAATTCTATATTCCCGTCCCAGTTAGGACATGTCCTCTGCCAGTCTTCAGAACTACACCAGCAAAAAGGCTGGCATATAACTGAGGAGTCCCATAGAGGTCCAAGCAGTGGCTGAAGAGGTAAGTAAATGTTTTCTTTTCAATCCTATCTCACCTGGTCCCCAGGTGGCCTTCAGGATGCAGTATATATTTGCTCAGTGGCCCAGCTTTGTGCGGGCTGCCCTAGGACAGGACTGAGCTGTTGAGACTTCAGGTTTGGAGAGTTTGCTTTGCTCAGTCCAACAGTCTCCAACCTATCCTGCTCTCCTGAGACACTGCCTCTTCCTTGCCGTGCCTCAAAATTTTATCCAGTCTCTGCCCTCCTAATTAACCTGGAAGGAAAGAAGGGTCAGGATGAAATGGTAGCAACGCATGCTGATTGACTGCCTAATAGGTAGGAAAAGAGTAGAGACCATTACCACCCATTTGCCCATCTCTCTTGCCCATTGGGCTCTTGAAGATGAGTTCCATGTTTCAGGTTGGGGTTTGAGATCTTTCTACTGAAGAACACTGGTCGAACCAAAGTTGTGGATAAGTTCAAGAGCATGTTATAAAATTTAAAATTAATATTTTGCAATACACACACCAACTTCGGGAGTCTGCAAATGATAAACACGCTAGTGAGAGAACATGGGCTTCGTTATAAACCATTCATGGAAGCAGATTCAACTTCTCTTCTCCATCTGGGTGTGCTTCATATGCACGTATGCACAAAATAACGTTCAGTACCATCACTGCACAGAAAAGAATAAAGGCAAACTCTGCATGTGCATCAGAACCCTGAGGAGATATGAATCATGTCCAGAAGGTTTAAGTGTGGTAATTTGTTATACAATCTGCCTTGATTCTGTACAGCAAGGTTCTCTAATCTTTGAGGGTACTTGAAGTTCAAATAAAGCAGCTGTAATCCTAAAGGAGATCACCTATTATGAAAGCTGACAGACTAATTTATCATATGCACCAAAAGTACTGCAGAATATTAAGCCCTTTCACCTCTCTGTCATCACCAATTGTATATAATTTCATTGTATTTAGCTATATTTTTCATCTTCTTTTCTCAGGAAGGGCTCATGGCTTCCATTTCAGGTAGAATTGAAGTTACAGTGAGATGTCATTGATGACAGTACTTCACAAATATGTTCCTCATCCTGATGCTAATTTTTTTTTTTTAAAGGGAGGCTTTTTTCAGTATTCTACTGATGTTTTGTTAAAATAAGATTAGTATGCAATGTTATGGAGCTTGTTGATGGCAGAAGAATTTCCTAGTCATCACTGCTGTCTGCAATCTGCATAGTCAAAGTACCACAGTAGGCCTGTGCAGAAATTCTAAGCACACAGAATGAACCCATATGGAAGGACAAGCGGGATAATGGTGGCAGTGCCTACCCTTTACACATATTCAGCAGAGATTACAACATAGCAACCATTCCTACTCATGGGTAAAAAGCACGGATTCACTCCTGCACTTCAGGGTGGGGACGTAGCTCAGTGGCAGTGCATGCAAAATGTCTCCATTTCAATCCCTAGCATCTCCAGAAAGGATGGGGAAAGGCAAGCTGTGGCTGCAGCTGATCTGCTACCTGAAATGGCAAGACACTTCTTCACTCAGAACACAATTAGTCCGTGGCATTCATTGCAGCAAGGTGTGGTGATCGCCACTAATTTGAGCAGCTTTTAAAGGGTTGGACAAATTAATGGAGGTCAGGTCTATTAATGGGTTCTAGTCATCATGGTTATGTGCTACTTCTGGGTTCAGTAGCAGTATTCCTCTGAATACTAATTTCAAGGGAGCAGTATCGGGACAGTGGTATGCCTTCTCCTGTTTGTAGGCTTCCCAGGGACAGCAGGTGGTCCACTGTGGGAAACTGCACTACATGCCTATTGGCAGGGTGTTTCTTATACCATGGAAAGAATTCTGTTTGCTCCGCTCCTTGTAGAGCCCTCCACTTTTCAGATGAACAGAAGCCAAATTATTATCCGATGAATATTACTAAGCCTGCATGAGACATGGTTCAATATTTCTAGGTTTGCTGCCTAGAGGCATTTAGAACATAAGAACATAAGAACAGCCCCACTGGATCAGGCCATAGGCCCATCTAGTCCAGCTTTCTGTATCTCACAGCGGCCCACCAAATGCCCCAGGGAGCACACCAGATAACAAGAGACCTGCATCCTGGTACCCTCCCTTGCATCTGACATAGAACATTTCTAAAATCAGGAGGTTGTACATACACATCATGGCTTGTAACCCGTAATGGATTTTTCCTCCAGAAACTTGTCCAATCCCCTTTTAAAGGCATCCAGGCCAGATGCTGTCATCACATCCTGTGGCAAGGAGTTCCACAGACCAACCACACGCTGAGTAAAGAAATATTTTCTTTTGTCTGTCCTAACTCTCCCAACACTCAATTTTAGTGGATGTCCCCTGGTTCAGGTGTTATGTGAGAGTGTAAAGAACATCTCTCTATCCACTTTATCCTTCCCATGCATAATTTTGTATGTCTCAATCATGCCCAACCTCAGGCGTCTCTTTTCTAGGCTGAAGAGGCACAAACGCTGTAGCCTTTCCTCATAAGGAAGGTGCCCCAGCCCAGCAATCATCTTAGTTGCTGTCTTTTGCACCTTTTCCATTTCCACTATATCCTTTTTGAGATGTGACAACCAGAACTGGACACAATACTCCAGGTGTGACCTTACCATAGATTTGTACAATGGCATTATAATATTAGCTGTTTTGTTCCTTTTCTAATGATCCCAAGCATAGAATTGGCCTTCTTCACTGCCGCCGCACATTGGGTCAAAACTTTCATTGACTTGTCCACCACCACCCCAAGATCTCTCTCCTGATCAGTCACAGACAGCTCAGAACCCATTAGCCTATATGTGAAGTTTTGATTTTTTGCCCCAATGTGCATGACTTTACACTTACTTACATTGAAACGCATCTGCCATTTTGCTGCCCATTCTGCCAGTTTGGAGAGATCCTTCTGGAGCTCCTCACAATCACTTCTGGTCTTCACCACTCAGAAAAGTTTGGTTTCATCTGCAAACTTTGCCACCTCACTGTTCAACCCTGTCTCTAGGTCATTTATGAAGAGGTTGAACAGCATCAGTCCCAGGACAGATCCTTAAGGCACACCGCTTTTCACCTCTCTCCATTGTGAAAATTGCCCATTGACACTACTCTCTGTTTCCTGGTCTTCAACCAGGTCTCAATCCAGGAGAGAACCTGCCCTCTAATTCCCTGACTATGGAGTTTTTTCAGTCCCCTGGTGAGGGACTTTGGTGAGGGACTTTCAACCTTTGGTGAGGGACCATGTCAAATGCCTTCTGAAAGTCCAGATATATAATGGCCACGGGTTCTCCTGTATCCACATGCCTGTTGACTTTTTCAAAGAATTCTAAAAGGTTTGTGAGGCAAGACTTACCCTTATAGAAGCCATGCTGATTCTCTCTCAGCAAGGCTTGTTTGTCTATGTGTTTTGAGATTCTGTCTTTGATGAGGCATTCCACCATCTTAACCGGTATAGATGTTAGGCTGACCGGCCTATAGTTTCCCAGGTCCCCCCTCTTTCCCTTTTTAAAGATCGGTGTGACATTTGCTATCCTCCAATCCTTTGGCACTGTGGCCATTTTGAGGGACAAGTTGCATATTTTAGTCAAGAGATCAGCAACTTCATTCTTCAATTCCTGAATAGCTGTAGGGTAGATGCCATCAGGGCCCGGTGACTTATTGATTTTTAATTTATCAATGAGGTCTGAAACATATTCTGTTTTCACCTCTATCTGACTTAACTCCTTGGTCAGGAGGGGCCGTTCGGGCAGCGGTATCTGCCCGAGGTCTTCTGCTGTGAAGACAGATGCAAAGAACTCATTAAATTTCTCTGCCATCTCTAAGTCTCCTTTTATTTTTCTTCCCCCCCCCCTTCACCATCCAGAGGGCCAACCGCTTCTCTGGTGGGTTTCCTGCTTCTAACATATTTGAAGAAGCTTTTATTATTCCCCTTAATGTTGCTGGCCATGCGTTCCTCATAGTCTCTCTTGGCCTCCCGTATCACCTTCTTACATTTATTTTGCCACAGTTTATGTTCCTTTTTATTCTCCTCATTAGGGCAAGACTTCCATTTACGGAAGGAAGCTTCCTTGCCCTTTACGGCCTCTCTAATTTGGCTGGTTAGCCATGCAGGCACCCTCATTGACTTAGTCAAGCCCTTTTTCCTTTGCGGTATACACTTCCGCTGGGCCTCTATTACTGTTGATTTGAGCAACCTCCATGCTCTCTGTAGAGACTGGACTCTTTTTACCTTCCCTTTCAACCTCCTTCTAACCAGCCTCCTCATTTGGGGGAAGTCCACTCGTCGGAAGTCAAGGGTTTTTGTGAGATTTGCCCGGTATTCTTCCCCCGACGTGCATATCGAAACAGATCGCAGCATGATCACTGTTTCCCAATGGCTCAGTAACATTTACATCTCTAACCAGGTCCTGAGTACTGCACAATGTTAAATCCAGAGTCACCTGTCCTCTGGTGGGCTCCATGACTAGCTGCTCTAAGGCACAGTCATTTAGCATGTCAAGGAATCCGGTCTCCTTTTTGTGACCAGAACACAAATTGACCCAGTCTATATGAGGATAATTGAAGTCCCCCATGATTACAACCCTGTCCCTCCTTGTCACCTCCATGATCTGTTTCCTCATTTCAAGGTCCCCATCCGATTTCTGGTCTGGAGGACGATAGTACGCCCCCAGTATTACATCACTCCTCAGGCCTGGTAATTTAACCCATAGAAATTCTATGGAGTTGGACCCACCTTCAATCTCTACTTTGCTGGATTCTATCCCTTCCTTAACATAAATGGCCACCCAACCTCCAACACACCCCTGCCTGTCCCTCCTGTAGAGTTTGAAGCCCAGTATTGCGGTATCCCACTGATTCTCCGCATTCCACCAGGTTTCCGTTATGCCCACTATGTCAATGTTTTCCCTTGTCACCAGACATTCCAGTTCTCCCATCTTTGCTCAGAGACTTCGGGCATTCGCATAGAAGCATTTGTACACGGAATGCCCCAGGATGGGCTGCTTCTTAGCTCCTTTATCCCTGAATCCTCTCATTGTGCCAAACCGTCTATCACACCCCATCACACTACCATTCCCAATTTCTTCTCCTACTCTGCCTTTACCTTGTTGTTCTCTAACCTCCCCATCCTCGTCCCGTAGGGATGAGGAGTCCTGAACCGGATGCTCCTCGGCTCCTGTTGGCTTTCCCTCAGGGATCAGTTTAAAAGCTGCTCTGCCACCTTTTTAATGTTATGCGCCAGCAGTCAGGTTCCATTCTGGTTCAAGTGAAGCCCATCCCTCTTGTACAGGCCCCGTTTGTACCAAAACGTTCCCCAGTGCCTAACAAATCTAAACCCCTCCTCCCTACACCACTGTCTCATCCATGCATTGAGACCCCTGATCTCCATCTGCCTAGCTGGCATTTATATTAGGTAGACGTTCTTCATGTGACCAAACCATATTTCAAAGAAACAAAAAGATCCAGATCCCTCTTCATCCAAGTGACAAATCATACTAATTCAAAAAGAAAGCACATACTATATGCTCAAGGCTGGTTTGCAGAATCAAGATTAATAGGTAACCATTAATAGGCAACCACACAATGGCTAACTCAGAGTATGATTTGAAGGAATGTGTCAGAGTTCCCCTGATAAAGCTAAGCAAATCTAACTCTTTAATCAATGTGAATTGGATGCTTCTTGGGAGTAATACATAAGCTGTTCTCAACTCCTCAAATTAATGTATAAGGGCCCAATCCTATCCAACATTCCAGCATTGATGCACCCACAATGTAGCTGCAAAGTAAGGGAACAAACATCTCCTTACCTTGAGGAGGCCTCCATGATACCCCCCTTGCAGGAAGCAAAACATGCCCTGTTGGCTGAGCTGCATTAATGAAGGCCTATCCAACTTTCAGGTGCTGATGCAATTGTGCCAACAGGGCATGTGCTACATTCTGTGGTGGTTGGGGCAGTTACAGAGGCCTCCTCAAGTTAAGAGAACAATTGTTCTGTTATCTTGGGGTGGCATTGCAGCACTGGAAAGTTGGGTAGGATAGTGCTGTTATATTGGTTATATAACAGCAGAATAACCAGTTGTTATTCTGATACTGGCTTCAGAGTATGGCGACTATACATGAGATCGTGCTTCTGGTTTTCACGCTTCTCTGTAACAGCTGAGCCTGAAGCTCAGATGCCTTCCCACAAGCAGACCATACATTTTGTAGATCTCTCATATCAACTTCCGGGGGAGATACAGGGAGACAAACTTCTGATGTTACACAGGAATTTTTTTTTTTAAGGGGGGGACAAAGGGCATGAGCTCACTCACACTGTTTCTGTCAGCATCTGAAACAGCTTCAAGGTAACTCTTCCTTGTCTCCATGAAATGGAAAGTGTTTCTGTTCATGCAACTACCCAAATATAATATAAGTGCATAGGAAGAGAACAGGTTTCAGCAGTAGACCCCACCCGGCTCTATGTACATTTGCCTGATATGTGAATGAACTTAACATGGGCCTGGGTCAAAGAGCTTGTTCTTTAAACTTGCTGAAGATAAAGAGGACTTGTTCTGGAAATGAGACTTCCTGGAACTCGGTGTATGCTACTTTGAGTTCCATGACAGAAGAAAGGCAGGATATTCCAATTACAAAGTGCAATAAATTAGCAGTACATGATCACTATATTTCAGTTTAAAAAAACTCTTAGCTTAAAACTTCAGTTAAAATTTATTTTTAAAAAGATCTCCTATGTTTGTAATACAGGTCCAGCCTTGTTATACATGCATTTTTTATACACGGATTTGACTTAACACAAATGGCTCCTGCAAATGAGAAGGAATGTGCTGATCCCTGGAGAAGGGGAAAAATGCATCCCTTTAAAATCAGTTTAAAAAACCAAATAGTCCTTTAAAAATAGTCTCCTTAATGAGAGAGAGAGAGATAGAGAGAGAGAGAGAGAGCGCGCGCAGCTGGCTGACAGTCCATCAATCCTTCTATCTCCAGGCGACCCCTCCCTTCCCCCTGAGCATGTGAAAGAAAGGTGATCACTTTGCATTGGTGAAGGGAGGGGCTGAGTGAAGCGCCTTGTAAGTGCTTGCAGGACTACTGATTGTTGGATTGTCTTGTTAATGACTCTTATCTTACATCACAGCAAAGAAACTTTGTTTTTAAAATTGATTTGCCATAGTGCATTTTTTGCCATCCACTTGAGTGCTTGGAATGGAACCCATGCGAATAATGAGGCTCAACCTGTATGTCATTTATTCCCTGAAGCAGAAACCCTGTGTATGCATGTCTGTGAATAAGTTCCATGGCAGTCAATAGACCATCAATTTTCAACCAATATACCGAGGCATATTGGTGTGCTTGCAGGTGTGCCACAGGAGTTTGGGGGAGAGTCATATATTTGTAGGGCCATTGGGGATGTGAGCTTCCAGACAGCAGTGTTGTGTGCTTTGTAAATTAACCAAATACTGATGATGTGCCTTGACAATTTTAGCACCTTCTCTGTATGCCACAAGATGAAAAAGGTTAATTATAGAATCCTAGAAACACAGAGGCGGAAAGAACCTAAAAGTTCTTCTAGCCCAACCCCCCCTACCTATAACAGAAAATCCTCCTAGAGCATGTCTTGTTGACAGGCTTGTCAACAGCAGGTGCTTGTTGAGCCTCTGCTTGGAGATTTTCAGTGGGGGAGAATCCACCACCTCCCTTGGCAATCTGTTCCACTGTCGAACTGTCCTTACCGTCAGGAATTTTTTCTTGATATCCAATCGAAATCTCTTCTCTTTCAGTTTGTAACCATTGAATCTAGTTCTACTTTCAGAGGCAGTTGAGAACAAATTTGTCCTTTCTTCCATATGACAGCCCTACAGATATTTGAAGAGCCCTATCATATCCACTTTCAGCCTTCTCTTCTCCAGGCTGAACATACCAAGTTCCTCAAACTTTCTTCATAGGGCTTGTCCTCCAGACCTCTGATCTTAAGAACATAAGAACATAAGAACAGCCCCACTGGATCAGGCCATAGGCCCATCTAGTCCAGCTTCCTGTATCTCACAGCGGCCCACCAAATGCCCCAGGGAGCACACCAGATAACAAGAGACCTCATCCTGGTGCTCTCCCCTACATCTGGCATTCTGACTTAACCCATTTCTAAAATCAGGAGGTTGCGCATACACATCATGGCTTGTACCCCATAATGGATTTTTCCTCCAGAAACTTGTCCAATCCCCTTTTAAAGGCGTCTAGGCTAGACGCCAGCACCACATCCTGTGGCAAGGAGTTCCACAGACCGACCACGCGCTGAGTAAAGAAATATTTTCTTTTGTCTGTCCTAACCCGCCCAACACTCAATTTTAGTGGATGTCCCCTGGTTCTGGTATTATGTGAGAGTGTAAAGAGCATCTCCCTATCCACTCTGTCCATCCCCTGCATAATTTTGTATGTCTCAATCATGTCCCCCCTCAAGCATCTCTTTTCTAGGCTGAAGAGGCCCAAACGCCGTAGCCTTTCCTCATAAGGAAGGTGCCCCAGCCCCATAATCATCTTAGTCGCTCTCTTTTGCACCTTTTCCATTTCCACTATGTCTTTTTTGAGATGCGGCGACCAGAACTGGACACAATACTCCAGGTGTGGCCTTACCATCGATTTGTACAACGGCATTATAATACTAACCGTTTTGTTCTCAATACCCTTCCTAATGATCCCAAGCATAGAATTGGCCTTCTTCACTGCCGCCGCACATTGGGTCGACACTTTCATCGACCTGTCCACCACCACCCCAAGATCTCTCTCCTGATCTGTCACAGACAGCTCAGAACCCATCAGCCTATATCTAAAGTTTTGATTTTTTGCCCCAATGTGCATGACTTTACACTTACTGACATTGAAGCGCATCTGCCATTTTGCTGCCCATTCTGCCAGTCTGGAGAGATCCTTCTAGAGCTCCTCACAATCACTTCTGGTCTTTACCACTCGGAAAAGTTTGGTGTCATCTGCAAACTTAGCCACTTCACTGCTCAACCCTGTCTCCAGGTCATTTATGAAGAGGTTGAAAAGCACCGGTCCCAGGACAGATCCTTGGGGCACACCGCTTTTCACCTCTCTCCATTGTGAAAATTGCCCATTGACACCCACTCTCTGCTTCCTGGCCTCCAACCAGTTCTCAATCCACGAGAGGACCTGTCCTCTAATTCCCTGACTGTGGAGTTTTTTCAGTAGCCTTTGGTGAGGGACCGTGTCAAACGCCTTCTGAAAGTCCAGATATATAATGTCCACGGGTTCTCCCGCATCCACATGCCTGTTGACCTTTTCAAAGAATTCTATAAGGTTTGTGAGGCAAGACTTACCCTTACAGAAGCCATGCTGACTCTCCCTCAGCAAGGCCTGTTCGTCTATGTGTTTTGAGATCCTATCTTTGATGAGGCATTCCACCATCTTACCCGGTATAGATGTTAGGCTGACCGGCCTATAGTTTCCCGGGTCCCCCCTCTTTCCCTTTTTAAAAATAGGCGTGACATTTGCTATCCTCCAATCTTCTGGTACCGTGGCCATTTTGAGGGACAAGTTGCATACCTTAGTCAAGAGATCTGCAACTTCATTCTTCAATTCCTTAATAACCCTTGGGTGGATGCCATCAGGGCCCGGTGACTTATTGATCTTTAATTTATCAATGAGGTCTGAAACATCTTCTCTTTTAACCTCTATCTGACTTAACTCCTCGGTCAGGAGGGGCCGTTCGGGCAGCGGTATCTGCCCGAGGTCTTCTGCCGTGAAGACAGATGCAAAGAACTCATTTAATTTCTCTGCCATCTCTAAGTCTCTTTTTATCTCCCCTTTCCCTCCCTCACCATCCAGAGGGCCAACCGCTTCTCTGGCAGGTTTCCTGCTTCTAACATATTTGAAGAAGCTTTTATTATTCCCCTTAATGTTGCTGGCCATGCGTTCCTCATAGTCTCGCTTGGCCTCCCCTATCACCTTCTTACATTTCTTTTGCCACAGTTTATGTTCCTTTTTATTCTCTTCATTAGGGCAAGACTTCCATTTATGGAAGGAAGCTTCCTTGCCCTTCACAGCCTCTCTAACTTGGCTGGTTAGCAATGCGGGCACTCTCCTGGATTTAGTGGAACCCTTCTTTCTTTGCGGTATACACCTCTGCTGGGCCTCTATTACTGTTGTTTTAAGCAGCCTCCATGCACTCTGGAGAGACTGGACTCTTTTTACCCTCCCTTTCAACCTCCTTCTAACCAGCCTCCTCATTTGAGGGAAGTCTGCCCGTCGGAAGTCAAGGGTTTTTGTTAGAGATTTGCCTGGTATTCTTCCCCCAACGTGCACGTCAAAACGGATCGCAGCATGATCACTGTTCCCCAATGGCTCAGTAACGTTTACATCTCTAACCAGGTCCTGCGTACCGCACAAAATTAAATCCAGAGTCACCTGTCCTCTGGTGGGCTCCGTGACTAGCTGATCTAAGCCACAGTCATTTAGCACGTCAAGAAATCCGGTTTCCTTATCGTGACCAGAACACAAATTGACCCAGTCAATATGAGGATAATTGAAGTCCCCCATGATTACAACCCTGTCCTTCCTTGTCACCTCCCTGATCTGTTTCCTCATTTCAAGGTCCCCATCAGATTTCTGGTCTGGAGGACGATAGCACACCCCCAGTATTACATCGCTGCTCAAGCCTGGTAATTTAACCCACAGAGATTCTACGGTGGAGTCGGACCCACCTTCAATCTCTACTTCGCTGGATTCTATCCCTTCCTTAACATAAAGGGCCACCCCACCTCCAACACGTCCCTGCCTGTCCCTCCTGTTCAAGATCTTCACTCTTCTCTGAACCCACTCCAGTTTGGCTGCATCTTTCTTAAAGTGAGGTGTCCAAAATTGGACACAGTACTCCAGGTACTGAAAATCAGTGCAACAGCTGACCTCTGTGTAAGTATGCATAAGCTAAACTGTATCAGCCTGCTTTTGAAACAGAGCTCAAATTTCCCAATGGTGAGGATTTACATGACCAAGCTCTCCTCCTTGCTGTAAAAGAAGTGATTGGTTAGAACACTTCTGAGCTTGAATGTACAACCTGAGCAGAATGATCAATGCACTGTTGGTTTGGAGACCATTTACTCATGCCCAGAAAATTTAGCACTGACATGCTTTTTCTACCTAGGATCCTTTAGCTGATTGGCTTCTTCACCCAGCCATGAATGATCCAATTACTTAGCTTTAAACCTTGGTCAGCCTATCTCTATTAAAACACCAGGAGGGTATGCAAAGTGAGCAAGATCTGATTTCCCAGTGATACTTAGTTTTAATAATTATTGCCATCATTCTTAAAAAAAAAAAAATTCTGTCTAAAGCTAATAATTACCAAAGCCCTTTAAAATGTGTTCAGTTTACAGCACTAATGAAAACGTAAACATATGACACATTTGTACTGGTAAGTTATGCAGAAGGACACTGAAAAATTAAGTGCATACTGTGCCACATGCATACTGATAGAAAATAAATCCTACTATGGAGAGATAAAATGTCAACTATTTGATATATAGTCAACTATCAATCAGAATCCATGTTCTTAAGAGAATGGCCTGAGCATCTTTAAAATAAATCTTACCAGACACAAGGGATTTCAGTAACTCTGTTAAGCAGCTGCCTGGAATTCACCCAAATCTCCAAATCACATAGTTCCTCTCCTAAACAGACAATGACAATCCTTTCTGCTGGAGAACAGGGCAGGATTGGATCGGGCATTATGTCTGATCTAACAGTTAATAATATAGCTTCCAAGGTGCACATGCTATGACAACTTCATGCTGGAGCTCTTTGCTTTCAGTTCCTCAATATTTTCATGTTTAGTAAAGCTGTGTTAGGAACTGAAAAAGCCACTCAGTGAGCTAGGATTTTGCTAATAAAGGAGCTATCTGTGATTTGTTGTTTGTGTGCATTAAGCGCTACAGTTAGAGCAGTTATGGTGCACTGGAAGTGTTTTGCCTCCTGGTCCAGTTCATTGTCATTTGCCTGGGACACCTGCACTTATTCTATTAAGGGCGCAACCCTGAGTCGCCCTTGATCGCAAACGTGCTGTAACGCACATTTGCAAACGTGCTGTAAAGCACATTTGTGCCTCCTGTGAGTTGGCTGGGCCAGTGCAAGGACGTGCCCCACCCACGGAGGCTGAATCCAACCTCTGTGCTGACTTCATGGGGGAGCCTTGTGTCAGCCAAGCTCGGCCAATGCAGGGCTCTGGGATGGGTGGGGAGGAGGCGTAGGACACAGGAGGGAGGTGTTGCAGAGCAGGGGAACGGTGGCCGGAGGGTGGTCCCGGGGGCAGGTGGGTGGGGAGCAGGAGGCGGGGCTGGGACCTGGCTCTTATGCTGAATCCCAACCCCTGTTCCCAAGTAGCGCAGTCCCAGAGGGCAAGTAACTGGCTCACCTAACCCCAGCAGTGTCTTTTCTAGTGGCTGTCTCCTTGTGTTCTTTTGCATCTTTTTAGATTGTGAGCCCTTTTGGGACAGGGAACCATTTTGTTATTTGATTTTTCTCTGTAAACCGCTTTGTGAACTTTTAGTTGAAAAGTGGTATATAAATACTGTTAATAATAATAATAATAATAATAATAATAATAATAATAATAATAATAATGATAAAAGTGTGCAAAAGGTTTGTAAGCATAGTAGTGGCTTCATGCCCTCACCCAGTGCCCAGTTCCCCAGTGCCTTAGTCCTTGAAGAACAGATGAAGCCGGTCTGCATAAACACCCTGTTATCTAGCAAGAGCAGCAAAATGTGTCCGGAAAGGGGAGGGGGTAAAGAGGAGCTTAGGTCAGGGAAGAGTGGAGCTTTACTGAGCTTTTGCCTGTTGAATCATATTGCTTTGAATATAAAAGGCTGGCTGTGTCCAGCTGAACTTTGTGCATGATCTGAGGCACTTGCCCTCCTTGCTTTGGTACCAGCAATAAACAAGTTGTTTTCTGCTACACATTCCCCTGGCGTGGTCAGTTGGGGGGAATTGGGCACGTTGGGCAACAAACCTCATGCTGCCTTTAGGGGTTCAAGGGCAACACCCTTAAAATTTACTGATAAGGAAGGGCAGCAAGCACTTGGCAACAGCGTATGACAGGGGATTGGTCCAGACGGCCTATTCCTAATCAGTTCTAGTTCTACAATACTAGCAGTATTACTATTGACCCAATCCTACTGGGACCAGCCAACAACAGAATGTGCTTTCCGCTGCCTGAAACTGCCTTATGGCAGTCATAAAATAACACTTTGGCAGTCACAGAGTAGCATGCTGCAGGAGTACCAATGGGAAGGCTTCCATCAGATGACCCACTGAGATAAGTAATATGTCAGGGGAGGTGGTATGGCCAATACTGCTCTACCAAAACCCTGCAGAGGGCCCCTCGTGGCTCCCATATAAGTCCCCCCACTCGTGCATTGTATAATACAGCTGCCTCTAGCACTGATGGTTCAGAGGTTGATCTGGCTCAGTGAGCCTTCTAGTGGGCATAGACCCTCGTCCAACCTGATCTTGCCAACCTTTGACTTGCCGTGAGATTTAGCCTGATGTTTTTATTGTACCAACAGGTTACTTTATATATATATATATATATATATATATAAGGGATCAACCTAGACCTGCAGCTAATTATGTATTGTGGCAAAGGTTGCTAACCTAGAGATTTTTTTTTTTTCTAACATGCCAAACTCTGTTTAAAAAATCTCCAAGATCACTTTCAGGAGTCTCCTAGATATTGATGCTGATTCCTAGAGACTTCAGGATATTCCTGGATGGTTAGCAATCCTAATGGTGCTTTGCTTTGGGAGTTAGTTTTCTTTATAAATAGAACACATGAAGGCCATGAAACATGGTGAAACTCTAGTAGAAGTGGGGGTCCTAGTACTTTGCCCCAACCATGGTTCTGGTTCCATTCATGACCCCCCCCCCAACACACTTTTTTTAGCAGAAAAAACTTACATTGAAAGCCACTAAAAATAGAATTTGGGGGCCCATAATCAGAATTAGAACCAGGGCTAAGGCAAAGAATTAAGCCTTCCTATCATCTATGATGGTTTTGTCATGTTTTTCAAGGGGCCATACATATGCTATTTATAAATAAAGCTAACTACCATTGAACTACATTTCTAGTTTGAGTCCAGGTTTACCGAAAGTCTGGCAGCAATAAATGGGGTGACTAAAGAAAGACAGAATTTTATTCAAAGTATGCATGTCTGTCTGTCATGCATACTTTTGGTGCCAGAAATAATGGTTGACAATTTCAAATACTGTTCTGTGGCTGACAGTTTCAATTATTCTAGCTGCTAGGACCAATTTCCTATTCATTCTGAACACAGATCCACTGCTGATAAAATATTGGGTCATTTTGCATAGACTTTTTCAAAGGATTAATTAAAATATAATTAAATTAACTGAATGGTTTAATGACTTTCCAAGCTAGTTTCATTCTCACCACACAGAACTCCAGCAGAGTGCAAATAGTCAGTATTGGAGGGCATGTGGAAATGTGAAAAGGTAGTTAGAGAAATATTAATTCTTTTTATCTGCAGGGGTCAGCATATCTGCCAGCATATATATCACAATAAACTTTTTGAAATAATTATAGCTCAACAAACATGCCAGCGAAACTGATCTCCGCTTTGGAGACAAGGAGATGAAAGCAGTTTTATAAGATACCTACAGCAAGTTTTGAGAGGACAAGACGTGAAAGTTTTTAACAGCATCGGTTCATATAAACAGGTCTCTTGGACGCAACAGAAAAATGCAGCTAAATAGGTCCTGGGAGCCTTGACTTCCAGGAAGAACATGTGAGCTGGTCCTTCTCTGGTCTCCACACCCCATGCTCCAAATAATTCTCCATTCTTCTGAAATTGTTTGTGTGGGAGATAAGACTCATTGGCGATCATCTGTTCTATCCCATAGATCTCTGAGCCCAGCTCTGGTGGGCTCTATTGGCTAAGAGACTGAGCTGTGAATAGGGACTTCCTCAGTTCACATCTTGTCTTTGCATGGACTCAGGACTTTCTCTCAGCCGCAGCACAACTATGGGAATAATTAGTGGTCTTGCAGTAAATTTTGAAGTGCAGGAACTCATTATAACACACCCATAGCCATATCCCTATGTATGAATAGGACTCCCTGGCAGTGCTATCACTAGGGTTTGCATCAACCGGTGTGGGAGGCCAGCACATCACCCTGTGATGGACCACCTCCCATGCAGTGGGTGGGGCAACACCCCAGACAGTGGGCATGGTGATGCACCACTGCCCCGCCCTGCTGGTTTGTCAGCTATAACTTTGGATAGAATAGAGATAGTTCAACATGGTTTGTTTCATCGCATTCTGTATGAAATTACACATCAAATGTTATATAACATGATGTTATTTTTAAAAATACCAAGATTTGAAAAATTTTGGCCAGTACTGCTGTCACCTCTCTATTCCCCCCCCCCCAGCAATGCCACTGTCCCCTGGCAAATTTTGTAGGATTGTAGACTTAGTGCAGTGGTTCCCAAACTTTTTTTGGCTGGCAGCTCCCTTGACTTACTGGACCACTGGCCACAATTCCCCATTAGGGCTACAATCCTATACATTGTATAGGGCAGCAGGTTTTTCATGAGGATTCCAAGGCTCCCCTGGCTGGTTTCTACAGCTCCCCTGGGAGCCACTGTATTAGTGTAATTTAGGGCCCAATCCTATCCAATTTTCCAGTGCCGGTACATCTGTGCCACTTGGGCATGCACTGCATCTTGTGGTAGGGCAGCAGTCCCAGAGGCCTCCTTAAGGTATGGGAACATTTGTTACCTTGCCTTGGGGCTGCATTGCAGCTGCACAGGTGCTGGAAAATTGCATAGGATTGGGCCCTCAGTTACTTACTGTGTCTCAAGCAGCCCTTGGGAAAGATGATGCCCAAAACATCTCCTAGGCCAGTAGTTCTCACACATTTAACACTGGGACCCACTTTTTAGAATGAGAATCTGTCAGGATCCACTGGAAGTGATGTCATGACCAGAAGTGACATCATCAGGCAGAAAATTTTTTGACAATCCTAGGCTACAATCCTACCCACACTTACCCAGGAGTAAGTCCCATTTAGCATCATTGTTCGAAGAATATAGAGCAGCTTGTTAAAAGTACAGGTCTGTAACATTTCCCCAAATGCAGTCGCATACCATGGCAGCATCTTAATATATTATTGAAATGGGGACCCACCTGAAATTGGCTCATGACCCACCTAGTGGGTCCTGACCCACAGTTTGAGAATCACTGCCATAGGCAAATTTCTAAATTTGCCACCTGCTAAGCCTGGTGCTTCTTTTCAGTTCAGGCCCTTTGACAAAAGTTTCCAAGGGCTGCACCTTAGTCCTCCCTGTTGATGACATTACCATTCCTGTTGTAGGAACAGTCCTAGCGCTCTGCACTCCCTCCCCAGCAACCCCTTTACCCTTGGGAATAATACTGTTATTTCCCCTACAGGGGTGTTGTAAGCATAACAACTAGATAATATATGGTAAGTGTTTTCAGCACTTGAAAGCTTTCTACAAATGAAAAGTATGCTGCTGATGATTAAACAATACTCATCATTTTTGCAAAACTTGCCACATCTGCAAAGCCATGATCTTCTCTTGTCTTTCCCACTGATATGAAGACCAAACTACACATTACACTAAATGGGTTGTTGGGCCTTGAGTTCACTCAGGCCAAGATTGTTAAAGCCAGGAAGTGGCAGAGAGGCCCTGATATCTGGGCCTGGTAAATGCAAACAAATATAACTGCTGCACCTCTTATATAATGACATGCACCTGTGTAGTCTGGGAGTCATGTGACTTGGGATACTAGTGCTAAGTCACGTAGGCCATGGAGAAGTGGTGCAATGTCAATGACCACTGGACAGTCAATCAGAGTCAGTCACAAGACTGTCATGAGACCATGAGGTCACCTTGTTTCTGATTGGTGGACTCCAGTATATAAGGTGGCTGCTGGAGCCACTTGGCATGAGTTGTTGGGGTGGATGGCTGTGGTGAATACTGGCTTGGATACTTGCTTGGGCTGCTTATTGTTACTCTGCCTTGCTGTATACCTGACCTTAGACTGTTTGATGACTACTCTCCTGCCTGCTCCTTTTTCAACACATGCTTCTATTCTCAATGAGCCTGCTGTGTTTATGGCTTTATTTGGGACTGGTTGCTTCCTGTGCTGCCCCACAAAGCTGCTGTGCTGCCAGGGAGACACATTCCATCCTCCTCTATCAACCTGACAAGTGTAATGTAGCACTGTGTTTTATTTCTCCTTTCTGCATGCTGGGGGTTCAAAATATTGTGAAATCACAACAGGGAGACTTTAGTACTTTGCCACCTGCATGGCTGTGAACCCAACTGAGCTGTTTTTACTGAAAATAACCCAGCTTCAAATAGAAACATTTCAAAAATGTTTAGAGTCAAAAGTTATTGCAAATTATTACTTCCTAGTCCCTGCCTCCCCTACCCCAAATATCAATTCTCTTGAGAGAGATAGTCAAAAGTGCACATATTGTAACTTATTTTTCTACTTCTTTGGACTTTTCATAACTTGGCTCAGGATCAGTGATTATACCACAGACTCTTAGATTCATGTGATTCATCTAAAGAAGCTTTACTTCCTTAGATTTACTTAATGGCTTACTCCCAAAACTGATGATTTTTGTAAGTGGTAACTCTTTAAAATGCACTGTGAGGTGCTTCTTCTGTAGACATGTTTCTCCCACCCACACAGTACTTGGTGAAGTTGTGGTGTCAGGCGACTCTCTTGAGTATGTCCCTTTGAAATTAATGGATGTTCCTCAAAAGCACACTGAATGGTGAATAGCATCTACTTTGGGTACAGAACACCCTAGTTTCAGTCCCAAACTTCTGCAGGTAGGCCTGGGAGTGATACTTGCCTGGAGTGCTGATGAGCAGCTACCACTCAAAATAAATCATTACAGCAGATGAACCAGCCAGTGGTTTGCTTCAAAATAAGGGCAACATACCTCCCCACCCATGAGGTAGAGTGAAGTAGCTGCTCTGAGCAATGGAGGTGCTTAATGGACAAGGGGTTCCTTCCAACTAACTGTTGCCTACCTAGTTGCCTCCCCCTTGCAGAGAGGAGCATCAAGGGAGGCGTGACCCACCACTGCTGCAAGCAGTCACAGCTGCAGGGTTGAAGGAAAGCTGTAGCAGGGGGCTGCAGCATTCCTGTTCTGATCATTGCTCCCCCCAGGAGAACAGTCAAAACAGGACCATGCTGCCTCCTGCTTGCTTGCCTGCCTGACCACTGTTTCTTTGAAGATGTGGAAGGAGGTAGAGTGCCCTCCCTATCCTCGCTGCCAGCTCACCATTTCCCTGATCTCACATAGCCATTTTTCAAACAGACTGTGCAGAGCTTGTTGCAGGAGGACTCCTTTACCTACCCCATCATGATACAAACTCTCAGGCTTCATCGTACATGGTGGGATGTGGGCCCACCACTGGCATTATGGAGCATGATGCGGGAGTCACTTCCAAGTCGCACCGGCGCAATCCACGCCATTTGCCGCGTCGAGCCACCTTGTGTCCTGTAATACAATGTGTTCCACAACTGTGGGTTGATGACCCAATTTGGAGCTGGTTGTGGCCTGCCACAACCAGGAAGCTGCAGGGCGGCTCAGATTATGTTGCAGTGCAACATGGTGTGACCCAGTATGGCCGATGAAGCACGTTGCATGCCTGAGCCACCCGGAAGAGACTTCCGTATTGTGCACAATGATGTGTGCTGGTTCCCTGGTTATGGCGGTTTGCAACACGCCAAAAAGTTGTGACCCACAGTTTGAGAACCACTGCACTACTTGTCCATTTGTTTGAAGACACTGCCAGGTGGAAACAAGGTAGTGGAGGAGGGTGAGGCAGAGGTGGAAATAAGGAGGAACTTTCTGGGATTGCTGCTTTTCATTGCTTCTCCATGCCTGCACAGACATTTCTTTAAATAGACTGGGTGAGCGTGCTTGGAGTCAGAATGGTCTAAGCACATCTGCTGCCTGAATTGCTGCATGTTCCCTTGTAATTCCCTTATTTTTTCTGTTTGTGCAGTGTGTCCCCACCACCACCACTGCTGCCATCACTACTGCTGACTCCTCCAAGTAAGCAGGGGGAGGGAAGCAGGGAGAAGCACAGAGGAATGACCCCAGAACCCCCCCTCCACTTCTTTCTTCTGACCTTGCATACTGCATCCTTTTTGTTCCACCCAGTCATTTTCAAACAAGCAACTGGGCAGAGAGTTATAGGAGAGGGAGAGGACTTTGCTCCCAGTATGTTCTGTCCAGTCTGTTCGAATATGGCCAGGTAGGAACAAGTGGAAGGAGACTGGGGGTGTAAAGGTAAGATGGGAGTACACCACTCCTCCTTCTTGTTGTCCTGGCCTTTTGGCTAGATGGGCAAAATGGGAGTCAAAGAGGAACAATCCTATTTTGATCAATGGAAGTGGTTCAGTTGGAACTGGATCACCCAGTTGCCTCTTGCGGCAGCATCACTGTGATTGTAACATGACAATATAGCATCATTGAGTGCAGACCTGTAGTTAAGAACAAGGGTAGCCATCAGCTAGCTTCCACCCACCTATCAGACCTCTGAAATGGACCTCAATTCCATCACCCATGAAATGGGGGGGGGGATTTTTGCTCAACATGAAAAAAACTTGAAAAACTTGATTGTTTTCTTTTTCGGGTGTGGGATCAACTAATTTTTAGCCTAAGATGATCTTTAGACTGTTTGTGTCAACCCTTTACCAGCTGTTCTGACAAAATTGTTACAATTATCTAAGACCATGTTGCAACTGATAAAGACTGTGGCGTGGTTACCACATCACAACAAATTGCCCTGCCCGCACCCAGTAAGGCAGAGGTGGGAATTTGTAGGAGGTTGATTGGCTTTAGGGCTGTTGCTGGATGGGGGTTGAAGAGCAGACTGAAGGGTCTGTTACTTACCCCTCAGTTACTTCTTATGGCTTCCCTTGGCCAGCTGGGGCGGCCAATGCCATGGGGTTTGCCCAGTGGCATTTTTTCCCTGGTAACCTGCCCCGACCCAGGGGTTGCATGGGTCAGTGATGACAAACTGGCCCTGTGATAAGCAGGGCCTGAGCTTTGAGTCTGGTGGCATACTCAAGGGGGAGGCAGGCGGTGGATACCATTTCCCCCATTTATTACCTGCATGACCTGGGGTTTGAGTCAGGTCCTGCTGCAGTTTTTTTCTGTATTAAATCTTTTAATAATGTGGCCCAAATTTTAATTCCAAGCATCTGTCTTGTGTCTTCTTTTATTGGGAGGTGCAGGGTAATTTGCCTTAAGATCCAAGTTGCAGCACAAACCATTAAAAAAAAAGCCCATTCTGAAGAATCACTTGGGCTGCAATTCTATTTACACACTTACCTGGGAATAAGCCCCATTGACTAAAATGGGACTTACTGCTGAGTAGACATGAGTAGTATAGGGGACCCTCCTTCTGTCAAAATACCGGAACCACGTGACCGGATGTGTAAACCCCTTCCCTCCCCCGCCCCCCCGGAAGCACGTGACTGGATGCGGAAATACGTCAGCGGAAACCACGCCCCGGAAGGGGTGGAGGGTGGGCATGTGACCCCTCTAGGAACTCCTCACGAGGTCCCTGACCACATGGTGGAGGTTTTAGAATGGCAGAACCAGTGGGGAGGGTGGCGCCCAACGGGCACCATTTTCTGCGCCGCCCCCCGGAAATGGGGTGCCATGTGACCATGTAGGAACTCCCCTCGGGACCCCGGACCAATAGGAGGGGGTTTGGGGGACCACGGGACCACCTGCGTGGTGTGGAGGGTGGTCCCGAGGACATGGTCGGCACCCATTCCCGGTTCTTAGAAACAGAATGTCGCAATTGAGTGTCTTTGTCCCTGGTGTTTTGGGGTCCCCTGCCAATATTTTATACACAGAAGAACTTTCAGAAGTGCCACCTTCCACCTGCATCTGAAGAATTAGAATCCCTTCTGTCCTCTTCTATTCTCCTCTCTGCCCTGTGCCATTCTGCTAAATGTAGATCAGGTCACATTTACTTTCAGCTATATGTCTGCGTTTAGACAGGTATAAAAGGGTTTCAAGTTTCTTCCCACATTCAGTTGTAAGAGCAATTGCTTTTAAGGGTATCCTTTATTAATTTTATCAGTACTTGGTAATTTCCTCATTATGCAGAGTAAGAGACTTGCGTTTAAATTGCTGTAATTGTGCCTGTAGAATATTTTGAATTTGATTAATATAATAGGAAATTAGCTGCGACAGAGATATAGCACACTTTTCCCCCCTGCATTAGTGCCTGCCAGATTGTAATGCCCTTTTATTTTTAATCATATTCTTTTTTTTATTTCAAAAACAGATGAGAGATCATGTATCCAGACCTATCTAGTCAGAGCTGAGGCTCTGTTGCTTGGCATTAGTGTTATCAACAAAACAGCTAAGGAGGAAATGGAAACTGAAGTTAATTGCAATATCTCTTCTTGGTACTCTTGGATAAGATGCAACTTTAGTCTCCAAAATTGTACTTAACTGTGATCTAGTTCTACCATACACATACAGTCCAATCCTATACATGTTCACAGGGAATCAGGGCCCAATCCTATTGTGGCCAGAGCCGGCACTGAGCTCCAGCGCTGGCACTGAGTGTTGTAAACATGCCATAAAGCATGTTTACAGCATCCTCCATGTAAAGGGCGCTGGGCCCAGGGTCAGATGGATACCGCCAGAGCAGGGTAAGAGTTCCAAGTGTTGGTGAGGGCTTTGGGGTGGGGCGAGGCGGGGAAGAGGAGGGGTGGGGAAGAGGGGTGAAACTCTTCCCTCTGGGGAAGAGGGGGGTTGGGGAAGAGGGGTGAAACTCTTCCCTCTGGGGAAGAGGGGGGTTGGGGAAGAGGGGTAAAACTCTTCCCTCTGGGGAAGAGGGGGGGTGGGTGGGGGTGAAACTGGCAGAGCCCTGCTCCCCCATATCCTGTCCTCTGTGTCAGACTGCAAAGACTGACATGGGGGCTTGCAAGTCTGCACTGGTAAAATAGCCCACACTTGAGAAGCCCCATTGCGGGGCTTTCCCCAAGGAGACCTCCAGTGGCCCCTTGCAGCAGTAGCCATTTTGTCATCATTGCACCTGACAGTTCTGCTGGGTATATGATTGGGCTGCAAATTCCCATTGATTTCCATGGAACTTGCTCTCAGGTAAGTGGGGACAGGTTTGTATTTTGCCATTTATCTCATCTGTGTGTTTTGCTACAAGGTTCCTCTTGCTATGGCTGTATTTAAATATGTTGCTTTATTTTAGTTTTGTTTTCACAGAAGCAAGTATACAGCCTTATGAATCAAAGCCCAATGCAGATCATATATTGATTATATACACTCACTCAGGAAAATTAAACTAATAAGATTACATTACAACGTTTTTGCCTTATCAGCACTCTTGACATGTTTCTGGTTGGTTCTTAGTGATAATTGTTTCTGTCTGAATCCATATTTAGATCTATATGCTGTTATAACTGCTGTGTTTTACTGTCTTTTTCAGCAATAACACTTTATGGCTAGATGTTTCATTTCAGGAGTGCTTAGTTACAATTTTTTATTCTAGATATTTCAGGTAAGTTTTCAGTAAAATAAATTGTTCCTGGTTTATCGCAGGAAAATCGCAGGGTGTTTTGCTGTTCTCATAACATAGTAATGTTAGTTAGATTTGTATTTTATTAAAGTGAATGAATCTTTTATTTTGTTAAGTTTTTGAAGCTTGAGTTTCCTTTTTGTACATGTGTAAAATCAGAAGAAAAATTTCCCAAGGTTTCAAAATATGATCTCTTAGTTGCCCAAATATTTGTCACATGTTGTTAACATTTATAAATTATATTACTAGAGGAAAGTTGATTTAGCAACTTTGATTTGGTCATTGACACTAAACGTGCTAAATATTCAAGGACATAACTGAGCGTTGGGGGATGGATCTAATGAATATTTCTTGTTCAAGATAGCAACTGAATTTATGAGCATGAAAATCAAAGACAGAGCTGTTTATAATGCTCCAAGGATTAACTGAATTCAGTTCTCAAAACTTGTGGTTCACATTTTGTATTCATGTTTACCATCTTTACCATGAGATAATCCTCAAACCTTATTCTTTAATCCTTCTTTATCATACCTAATTTGGACTTTCTTTTCAGCCTTGCTCTCAGTTTCAGAGCTTCCAGTAATGAGATGAGTTTGCTACTTTAACATGAATGGAATTCTTTTTCTACAATGGCTGCTAAAATAGGCAATGACAACTTAATACCAGGCGTTGAGTTTGCTATATGGAATTGCATTTACTGTACAGTAAGAGGTATTATTGAAGTCATTGTTTTAATTAATATTTTGCTACAACTCTTGCAAACCAAAGCAACTAGATAGCTTTTTCAATACCTATGAATGCATATAAATGAACAATACCAGGGACTTTAAGCCTTCACTTTATTTTTATTTTGCATTCATAAATCTTGACTGACTGTGGGTTAGTTTGGATGATATGAATCAAATGGGTACCATGTGATTTGGAGATAAGCAGAATCATCACAGCAGGTCCCAGCCATGACCTACATACATTCAGTGTACTGTCAATTCTGCACAGAATCTCCAGATTCTGTATGTTCCTAGAGATTCATGGGTTCTTTGTGAGTGAATGGGACCTGTATGTTCATAGGTAGTTTTGCAGGAAGTGGGACCCACCATTCCCCTGAACAGTGGACTTCATTGTGCAGATGCCCCTACATGTATACTGTTTCTATGCATGTCAGATCTGCACAGGTAATACACGGAACACAAATAGGTCAGGTTCAGAGTCTCCTATTACCTGTTTTTATACAGGTGGAGCCTATTTATCTGCTTTAGTTCCGTTCCGTGACTCGGTGCGATTAACAAAAAACGTGTTGTGCTAAATTCCATAGAGTTACGCAAATACATTGCAGCCTGACACTTCCGAATGGAAGGAAACTAAGGCAGCTGTTATCAATCCCCTCCACTCCGCTCCTTACTCAGCCCTCCCTGTTGCCAGCTGCCCGGCTTCTTTTACATGAGATGCTGATCTTTTAAGAGTCCAGCCCTATGTGTTTCTACTCAGAAGTAAGCCCCATTCAGTCAATGGGGCTTACTCCCAGGAAAGTGTGGAGAGGATTGTAGGCTATATCTCATGCTTTGCTTGGTGGGAAGGCTTGCTTGTGTTGGTGATTGCCTGCACCATCTCAAGGGTGGGGGATTTGGCAAACACTCCCTGGGTTTTTTAAAGCAATCCCCTCTGTTGCTATCACACCTGTCCCTGTGTGAGTAAGTGAGAGAGAGAGAGAGAGAGAGAGAGAGAGAGAGAGCGCGAGCGAGCGAGCGAGCGCGCTCCACCTTGCTGCATGTGTTCTGGCTACAGAGATTTTCAGGTCCCCTTCCTCTCTTCAGCCTCTTTGCTAGCTCAGGGGCTCCAGGAGTGTTACTGTTCCTTTGCAAGGGGAACTTCTTCCAGGGCTCCAGGGCTATTTCCCTGTCTGGGCGAGGCAGAGCCTTTTTGCAGTGCTTTCGGCTGCCTGGAAATGGAGACACCAGTGCAGGGCAAAGGAGGCAAAGGAGTGTGTGACTTTCGGTTCCCCCACCCCATTTTCATTGAAATAAAAAATCTGTGGATAAATAGGCTGCACCTGTATAGTGTAAACTCATTGAATTCATAGTCCACAAAGAGCCAATGGTTGATGCAATCAATATCTGAGCTTGAGATGTCAGAGTCTAGTTACTCTTAGCTGGCTGCTGTGTATTTGGCACTGAATATTCATCTTAAATCAGTTTGTTCATGTTTATTTGATGCTTCCTTATGTTACTAGCCCATGGTAAGACAACAGGAGTGGTGTGACCTGAACATTGCCCAATGCCTGAGTCAGCGGTATCCAGTGCACAATGAGACAACCGCCACCGGCTCTTCTGTCCCCTTCCCCTGAATAAGGGAAACAGCCCTGCAATGGGCTACTTGATTCTACAGCAACTCTGGAGCAGATGCAGAATTGGAGAGTCCCATGTTGGACCACGTGGCCGCACACAGGGCTCAGAATCCAGTGAAGCGGAGCTCCACTGGTCCTGCCCCCTCCCTCCTGCTCTCTCCCTCGTCACGCCTCCTCCTCGCTCTCTCCCCACTTTCCCTGCATCCCCCTGCCCTGAAACGCCTCCTCCCTGCCTCACTTCACATCCCCCACTCACTTCTCCGGTACGAGGCAGTCTGGGTGTCCTCTGGGTGGTGGAATGCAGGCCCAGAGCTGGCCCAGCATGGGCTCACACTGTGTTAGCTTTGGTGCTGGACCCACAGTAAGGTCTCTCAAACATGTCTTTTGGCATGTTTCCGACAGTGTGTGCTGGCCCTGAATCAGGCCCGGAAAAATTCAAAATTGATTCTTTATCACAGGCTTTATCATAGGCCTTTCCTCCTTTCTCTTTTCTGTCCCTGTATTTTCTCTGTTTTTCCTCCTCTCCATTAGTCCTCTTCTTTCTCCCTACCTATAGACTCTGTTTTACTAATCCTTCAATTTGTCCCACCAAAGTTGGCAACCTTCAGTCTCGAAAGACTATGGTATAAGCCTACAGCACCTGGTATTCCTAGGCGGTCTCCCATCCAAGTACTAACCAAGCCTGACCCTGCTTAGCTTCCAAGATCAGACGAGATCCGACATGTGCAGGGTACCACCAGGAAATTAATTTTTGGATGATACAAGGAAATAGTTTTGTTTGATACCATTACTGTGGAAATATTTCTGCTACGTTGAACTCCTTTATCTGTAACAAGTACTTTAGAGAAGCTGCTTTGACAAAAGGCTAAGGGCAGGAGCAGTGCCATAGCTAACCCATTTGCTACCCAATGCAAAGAATATTTTGTAGTGCCCCCCCCTTGACATCAAATATAACTAATGAAATTGGTGTCTTTTTTTGTGACACCACTCCAGATTAACAGCACAATCCTATGTGTGTCTACTAAGAAGTAAGTCCCATTGTGTTTAATGGGGCTTACTCCCATGAACGTGTTATAGGATTGCATACTAAGAAGGCAACCCCCCTGGTAGAAGAAGTGCTCTGATGCTGTGAGGAGGGGAAGAGAAGGAGTAGAGCACTATTGGCAGCTCACAGTTCCGTGGCAAGGGGAAACCCACAGAGACAACTGAGGAGGAGGGCAGTCACCCACACAGAACTTGGAGGCTCTCGGCTTCCTCAAATGGATGGCCTGCCTGCCCGCTAGCCGGGCTCCCTCCCAAACAGCAGCTGGGTGGGCAACAAAGCGGACTCCCTCCCATTACTGACTCGCTCACTCACCTGCGGTGTGGTGGACAACAGCAGGAAGAGCGCCTCCTCTGCCATCTCCATCCTGTCCCCGCCAGGAAGCTTCAGGCCCACCAACTCAGCCATTGTGGGCCCCCGGGGTGGGGGAGGAGGGCAGGGAAGGCTGGACAGGCAGTGCATGTGTGACTAAGAGCTCAATTCTAGGCATGTCTACCCAGAAATAAATCCCATTATAGTCAGTGGGACTTACTTCAGAAAAGTGTGGATTGGGTTGGGCTCTTAACTTGGCTGCTTGTGGGGCCTGCAGCCAAATGTAAGTCATGCATGGAGAGCAGCAACAGCGGTGAGCTAGACTCTTGCCCACCCCCAGCAGCACATAACAAGCGGTTTGATTGTGTTGCTTTTATAAATGGCACGATGCGAGCAGACCACTCGTTGTGTGCTGTGGGCTGCAGGAGAGGCAACATCGGGGCCCTGGAGTGGACCTGGGCTTGTTGCACACATTGTGGAGCCTGGAGATGGAGAGGCGCATTGGGCGGGGAGGCTCTGCAGGCAGCAGTAGCGGCAGTTTCCACCCCTCACAGCCTGCCCAGAGAAGGGGTGGGGATGCGGGGAATCTACTTGGGCTGCTGCTGCTGCCACTGCTCCCCAGCCTCCCTTACAGCACCCTGCAATGACTGGAATCTGATAGGCCTGCAGCTGAATCTAAGTCACACATGTGTGTGCAGCTATGGCAGCCAGCGCCCCCCTGTAGTCTCCTGTGTGCCAGTGGGGCTGCAGCGGACCAATGTAAGTTGTGTGCGGGCATTGTTGCACATTGTTGCCCACGTGTTGTTGCTCCCCCCCAGCCTGTAGCCCAGTAAAGCTGCTACCCCTGCACCCTCTCAGCTATGCTACTGGGCAGGAGGGGTAGTCAACCAGTGCTAAAGGGGTACAGTAGTTCTTCTGTCACAATCAGCTCATGATATACCATTTCTAATTAGTTTGTTTGTCCATCTCTCATTACCAAAAAGTCTGGTCGCAGTTGTCATTTAGTTTGACTCATTCCCAGATGATCTTCATGGGAAAAGGGAATCAAATGTTTCTGCAAACTTGATGGGGCAAGAAGGAAATCATTTCTCAAAATCTATTCGTCAGAAAAATTGTGCAACTCAGGTTGCAAATGCTGTAGCTTTCCTGATGTATTCTTGAGAGACCATCCTTCAACTATATGGGCCTCCAGCATCTACATTACACTCTCTTCCTGTACTAACATCATTTAAAAGTTGGAACAAGTAGCTAGAGAAGAGAACAATCTAGCAAAGAAATTTAAAGTTGATTTTTTTTTTTGTTAGTGTTTCCTTCCCCTCCAGGAACTTATTCCTATACTAAAATTTGTAATACTTCTGGCCCAATCCTACTAACTACCAGAGCAGGGATTGAGCAGCGGCAATGCAGCTTCCCCTATATCCCCCAGGGGAATTTTGGTTGCGGGAGATCTCCTCAGAGTAAGGGAACATTTGCCCCTTAATCTCAGGGTAAGTCCAGCAGGTGCTATGGGTCAACTCAGACCTGCACCAGCTCTATAACTGGTTTAAGTTTAATATGCTTTTATCTGTTTTAAATTATGTTTTTATCTGTTTTAACCTGTTGTAAGCCACCTTGAGTCCCTTCGGGGAGAAAGGCGGGGTAAAAATAAAGTTATTATTATTTTATTATTAAGTCCAAGTTGATCTGCGCAGGTAGATCAGGTCTGGGAAGGGGTTTGGATTCGGTGTGAAGTCTAAGCTGTGAATGCCTTGAAAAAAACCTTCCATTGACAGACGCTCAAAATATTTGCTTCATTGCAGCCGTTTGTATCATGTTCAATAATATTTGTGTCCACAGGACTGGTGTTTTGTCTCCACTGGCTCTCCGTTGGAAGCTTCATTGTTTTTATTCCCACTTAACTGTTCATAAATAGGTAATATAGAAAACAATTCTTTGGCCTATTTGCTTCTAAATAGGGGCTATTCTGTGGAATTGTGGGGACTGCGGTATTTTTATGAGAGCATACAATACTACTTATGAGCTTTTAGAACTTTTTATAGCCTATTTCTGGGAATATTGATGGCAAAAATGCTTTGTTTTCTTTTATGTCTGCTTCATGGCATTATTGGCTTCCTAGGGGCTCAGAAGTGCTTGTTTTTAAATCAATATCAAAACTTCCACTACTTCTAACAAACTCAGATCAAACTCTGGACTGGTCTTAATTTTTATTATTTTTTATTATTTTTGTTTTTTAAAGGATGCACTGAGCAATAAAAGTGTCTGTCAATTTCAAGCTTTATAGCCAGTATTCCTGCCAGAGTGCCTTCTTTCTGCCTGCCTCTATGCTTGTTATGACCAGACCAGATGACGATGCATTGCTGGGTGTCTGTTATGAACATTCTGCATGCTGCAGGGAGCTTTTTCTGCAGTGGTACCCTCTTGACTTCCTAGTGGGGGAGGGTTATCCCTGCTCTATTTTCTGCCTTAAAGCTTTACAGTTCAGGCAGCTGTTCACAGACTCATGCTGTTTGAATGTTGCCTCTTTCCACTGGATCTGTTGTTTTACATTTTTGGTTTCTAGATTTATTTATTTATTTTGTTTGCTTTTTCATGGATTTTTGGGTCTTTGATTATATTGCCAACAGTTCCCCTGAGTACTTCTTAGAATAAAATTCCAACTGCTGTTGCAATAATGAGGCCTGGATCAGGTTTAGAACTGGATTGCATGAGCTCATTTAAACACACTATGGGAGTTCTGATGTGCACATGGAGCTCCTGTTTGTGCCAGGACTCATATACACTTCTACAGTGCAATCCGGTGAAGTCTACTTCTGAAGCAAGTCTACTCTGAAGCAAGATCCATTTATTTCAATGGGACTTGCTCTCAGGTAAGAATGTATAGCATTGCTATCATACAGCCCAATCCTGAGCTGCCCGGGGCATGCGGCTGCACTGAAAATGGCTGCTGCTGCATCCTACGCACCCAAGGCAGCCGCCTGCGGCACCTCGGGAGAAGGGGACTTTCATTCCCTTCCCCTGGGTAAGCGCAGTAGCCCTGCAATGGGCCTACTCAATTCACCACCAACCTAAAGGTCAGCAGTGAATTAAGAGCCTCTATGTATGGCAGCAAGCCCCATGTAAGGCAGTCTCACCTCCCTCCCTCCCTGCTCCCTCCACCGGAACACCTCCTGCCTCTCCAGAATGCCCGCTCTCCGCCCTCCCCCTCCACGGAATGCCTCCTCCCCACCTCCCCCCATGCCCCCGCTTACCTCTCTGCTGCTCGGTGGTCCACGCAACCATTGAGCGATGGAGGTCAGGCGCCTGCCCAGCGGTTGCCCGGTGCTGGGCTACCACCGGCGCTCACCCAGCGATATGACCCGCAAACAGGCCTTATGGCACATTTGTGACAGTGTGCGCCGACCGTGAGCTGGCGCACCAAGCCCAGGATTGGGCTCATAGTGTTGGGAATTTCTAGTATGTCAAAGGGTTTTAGCCAAGTCTTCCAAAAATGCACAAATTTTGCAAATCTTATAGTGCTGTGATACAATCATGAAGGCTGTCTCTAAGTCCATCACTTGTCAGATTTTATTTCAGATGGTTTTCCCCATGCCATCTGGTACGAAAGTTTGTGCACTAATTTTGCACTACCAGTCTTATTCCCTTCTTTTTATAAGGCTGCAATCCTATACACACTTTCCTGGGAGTAAACCTATTGGCCACCATGGAACTTACTTCTGAGAAGATACACATAATTTTCCACTGTAGCACTGATAACCTGAGAGTATTATTAAAATATATAAATATTATTACTTTGCATACAATTCAATCCTATTGAGTGGGCATAGATTCAAGGAGACCCGTATAGGGTCTCCCAGGCCAGGATGGGTTTTAGGATATGGTGGCAAGGAGACTTTGGAGCAGCCAGATTTAAAAACTGCTAAAAATAAACCATATAAGAAACAGGGACTAAAATGTCCAGGCCAATAAGTGTGTAGGACCTTGGTGCAAAAATAACTTTATTTTATATTTTTAAAAGGAAAATTTTGATAATGGGGGAGGAGAAATGGGTTGGTGAAGTACCCAGTTCAGAGAAAGCAGCTAAGTGAAAGTTTACAAGTCTTTATTAATGGTGTACAAGTATTGGTTCAAAAGAGCCACAGCTTCTCAAGTTGCAATATAATCAATACTTGGGGGTTTAGTTCCATTGAACTCAATGGGTCTCACTTTTTACTGAGATTAGCTTCAATTCCACATTAGAAGGGATGTGGTTGGATTGCTGAAGATTCATGCTTAAAAGTATCCTACCATGGATGATTATTCCATACTCCAGACTTTAAATATCATGTGGAAGCTCCTTTACAAAACTAATATTTTGACAAATAATAAACAACCTGAACAGTTTCAGGCTGCAATCCTAACCACACTTTCCTGAGAGTAAGCCCCATTGAACAAAATAGGACTTACTTCTGAGTAGACCTGGTTAGGCCTGTGCCCTTCGTTTCATAAAATGTGAGTACATTTCAGTGTAGTGGTCATTTGAAGCAATTTCCCAGTGATAAAAGCTACGAAGAAAAATACCTGATCAAGAATCTGGTTCTGTAGAAAATGGAAACTCAGTTCAAGAGAATAAGAAAATGTGTGTGTGTGTTTAACATCCTGATGTATCTGTGCCTATTCTTCATGCAGTGTGAATTTTATAGATTAAAATGGCATGTTGCACCCCTAATGATCCTGGAAAATAACATTTTGATATAACAAGTTAATAGTTGGAACAGGTAGCAACTAATTTCAAAGTATATAGCATCCATTGGTTGTTCATCAAATATGTGTGAGGTTTTTTTTAAAAAAAAACAATAGGATGCTTCCACATCTCCCAAACTCTGAATTGTGCAGTTCTGAGCCATGTTGCCAACAAGAACCGATGCCTTTGCTTTCTGAAATCCTTTCAACTTTAATTTCTGGCCTATTGAAAAGACTGCTGGGGTGGCATAAAACATTGCCTGATTGTTTTAAAACACCCTTGAAATTTTATATGAGAACCTGTACATTAGAAGATTTTTTTTCTGAATCGGCACTGTTGTCTGCTTACCATTGAAACTTACAAAGTATGACCAAAAGAGAAAAAATGCTAAAGTGGTCAGTTCACTTGTCTTTTTTTAATTAAAAGATTACTGTGTACTTGTTCTGCCCATGCATGCACACTGATGTTTAATGCATTCAGCTTTACCTAGGCTGTCTGGTTGATTTCCTTGGAATGTGTGTAGCAGACACCGTAGCAGACTACTCAGAAGTAAGTCCTATTTTGTTCAATGGGGCTTACTCTCAGGAAAGTGTGGTTAGGATTGCAGTCACTAACTCTATCACCCCAATCAAGAGAAGGGCATCCATACATGGAAACAGACTCCTGTGTGCTTATCACTTGTTAGACTGGGAAGCACAAGGGGAAATCCAATATACAACCAGATACACACCTGTATATCCATCTGAATAAGGATGTCATCTATCCACATTTTTAAGCCTGACTAGAGTTGGATCAGCACACATGTGTCCCAGAAGGAGCCAAGATTGGAGAGGTCAGCAGCAGAATCATGAAGATGTATACAGCATTTTTACTCTTCCAATTTCAGTCTAGTGTAAATGTGCTGCATTGCATCCACGCTCCAGCTTGGCAGCTACTATATTTTCTTTGGGTTTAGGAAAACCCTCCAGGCACATTTCGTGCCAACTTCTTACATTTATCAGCTAATCAGTGTTACTTTTAAAAATAAATATTGTTTTGGTTGCTGTTCATTCATTCAATTCATATTCATTCAATCCTATGCTAACCCCTCCCCAATTTCATTCTTTCAGTGTGCAAGATCACTCATGTACATGGTTAACCTGCTGGGGAAAACAAAGTGGAATCATGGAAGGAAGGCAAACCTGCAGCAAGAGCAAACTGTGCATGTACCACTTCCAAAATTGATTAGAGAAATTCAGATTGAATAGTCTGAAGGCAGCCAGAGTGGAACACTCTTCATAGACCATTGGCAGAAGAGTTGTCTTGACATCTTGCAATGTTAACATGCCATGTGGGGTGCTGACACCAGAGCCACTCTGCATGCAGATGACAGAGGCCTGCAGAACCTCTGTGGTCAGTGGTAAGTTGGTGGTGAAGATGCATCATGGTGGGGATTAGGCCAGGCTGGGGGTGGGTCAGGGGTGGGAGAGGTGTGGATCTTGCCAGATCTAGTGCACTATGGTTCCTACCCCGCCTTCCTGGCCCAGAATTCCCCCCAGAGACTCCTCAGATGTTTACCAGCCAAAGAACAGATGGAGACCAGTGTGGGAACCAGGCAGCCTATGGAAAGGTAAGTAAAAATGTTCTTTACTTACTCCACCCTGGTAGCCTGGTCCCCACACTGAATCTACTGTATTTTTTTTTATTGAAGTCTTAAGACAGCCAGAGTGGAACTGTCTTTGGGCCTTCCCTGGGCAAGATTAGGCTGTAAATGGTCTATTTGGAAAGTCAAGGTTACTAGTTCTAATTCTTGGCATAGTCTTTTCACCAAATTATGTACCATATTAATATGGGGTTGGCATTGCACCTGGAAAGATTAATCCTACCAAAGAAGACATTTCAACTGCACAAAGAATGGCCCATAGCCAGTCAAGGAAAGACATTTAGCATTTGGAGTAAAGTAAAGATTATTATGGAACATATATTTTCATCAACTCCTCAGAGGACAGCTTTTGAAAGTGAAAGAATGATGTTGGGATGCAGAAGGGATGCCATGATGGACAACCTCAGGGGAAAAGAGGATGGAAGCCTCAGTGCTAAATGACTAGACACTCCAAAAAGGTCTATAAAATTTTAGCACTATTTGAGCGAGGTAGAGTGATTTTACAGAAATATTATGACTGCTGACAGCCATTGGCCCTTGCATCCAAATCACTGTCAGATGCAGAAACCTGATATGCACAAATTGAGAAGGAGATGTTGGATGTATTGCTTGAGTGTGAATGATTTAATCAATATATTTATGGCCAGAAACCGGCTTTGGAAACAGACCACAAACCATTTATTGCATTGCTTAGGAAACCACTGAATGAATGTGATTTATAGATTTATAAAATGATCTCCTAACAGCAAAAATATGACTGGATATTGACCTGCGTGCCAAGTAAGTTTATGCATTTGGTAGATCCTCGCTGAAAGCAGAAAAGGGAAAGACAGGCATGCAAGGCTGAATGGAGGATAGACCTTTGAAACATGTTTGCTTGGTTAAACAGAGTACTGTACAGTCATGGAGCTATGCATTTTTCCCCACCACATTTTTTTAAAGAGGTGTTTCAAGTATGGGAATGAGCTAGAATCATATTTGGAGCACCACAAGGTGAATTCCCATGTGACTTGTTATGAAGAGAGAATTTCACACTAAATGACAGGGAGGAATGTGTTATAGGTCATGGGAATGGCCTCTCAATGTACTTTCATCTTTATTTAAATGTTAAAAACCAACATATCAATCTGCTAATTCCAGGAGCTGTGCATAATCCAGCACCCATGCCAGAGCGGTTCAGTAGTGGCACCTGGCATCTGGAGCGTCTTCCCACTGGAGATAAGAACACTTCCTTTCTTGCTGGAACTTCAGAAAGGGTCGAAGCTTTTTTTGTTTGAGCTGGCCTTTGGTTGTTTTTTCCCCCTTCATTGTGTCTTTGGTTATTGTCTGATTGTTTTTATTGTTTAATTCTGTTTTTTAATTCATAGTTCTATTTTGTGATTTTAACATTTAAGCTGCTGTGTTAGCCACCCTCCCCCCCCCCACCTTTTCCAAAGAGGAAAGATCAGCTTCCTGGGCACGTGGGTGTGACATCACAAGCAGGCTCCAAGAGGAGGTCCAGCTTGTTAGAAAATGATTCCTCCAGGAGATAACAGAACAATCCAGGTTATGTCACCCTCTTCCAATCAGAGTCCTAACCACTAACATTTCCCCTTTCATTGAATGCAGTTAACTAAATGAATTTATGAATGTTAACCAGTGAAAGACCAGAATCCTGGTTTTATTTTTCTTCAAATTCAGTACTGTATCCTGTCCATTAACACATAATGATTTTTTTTTAATTGTAGCCCACAAATGGCCATTCTAGATGTTTTGTCCAAGCATTCAATCACCAAGTGCGGGGAGGGGGAAGCTGACTTGTGCCTGGAGGTCCCATTCCCATCTTTGGCAAATCTAACCATTTCTTCTTGCACCAACCTCCATGTATTCAGCAGAGGGCACAAGCCTAACCAGGTCTACTCAGAAGTAAGTCCTATTTTGTTCAATGGGGCTTACTCTCAGGAAAGTGTGATTAGGATTGCAGCCAAAAGGTGCTAAATCAACTCTGAGCTTGTTGAGCTGTACATCTGTAGGGTTTTCTACGTGATCAGGAACCTTGCATGATCGTAATCATGTGCACGATACAGTATTTTAATTTAAAATACTTTTAGCCACACCTTTTTCTACAGATACAGGGTGGCTTATACACATAAAGCTATATGAGTGCACAGTCCCTTTCACACCTTCCACTAGCCACTCAGTGAGGCCACATGGTGCAATTTTGCCGCTTTGTATATCCAAAAATTGTTGTATGACTCAGCTTAGGACAATTTTGTGTTCTCTGGGTCTGAAATCTCGCAGCCAATTAATTAAAAAAAATTAATTAATTTTTTTAATTAATTGAATGATGTATGTTGGAATCTGGGGCCAAACCTTATGTGTAACCTGTGTTGTACCCACCCAAAGTTAAACCTATTTCCTTTCCTGTATCTGTAATAAATAAATAAATAAACAAAAATGTAATGAAATCTCGCAGCCAAAAATGTAATGAAATGGTCAGAAAGTGTTTCATATAAGAAATATAGATGTTTGCAAATGAGCTGGTTATGTACACATAGATCAGCAAAAGTGAGAGGTAAAGGTTCATTCCACGGTGATGAACCATAAACCTCTCCAGATACCTGATATATCACTCACTGGGTTTGTTGTTTAATTACATTCTGCAGTATTGAGCAAATGCCATGGAAATGGAAGGGGAATATGACCTTTGATATCCATTGGCTTATAGGGACTACAAGAAGGTCTTTAAAGAGTTGTGTGTTAAGGACCCTGTCTAAGTAAGAGTTTCTTTTTTTAAAAAATAATTTTTTATTAATACACACAAACATACACTACAAACACATATTCCACAAACAATAGAGGTTGCAGGACATCATCTACCAAATTATTTAATACATCATTCTACATTCCTAATCTGCTGTTCTTCTATACTTTTAACCCTCATTAACCTGAAAAATAAGGGAGAAAATTAAATGAACAAAAAAGAAAAAATAGAAAACATATAATTATCTCTACATACCCTATATTATATACTATATATACTTCTTATACTTTCTATATCATAATTTCTACCATTCCAGTTTATATCAACCTTCTAGACTCCTTCCAATACCTAACATACAAAATATGTTTTATTAATATATGTTACTTTATAGGACATATAAAATCTTTCTTATCTACCTTTCCTTTTCTAAAAATTAAACACATTATTTTACCACACTAATAACCATTTTTACTCTCTAAACTTAACATCCCCAAGTATATTTTCAATTACATATATATTTTTAACATACAAATGTAACCATTTTACTATCATATCATCATTACAAAGCAATCTCAAACTTTAATTCCAATTCTAATTCTTCTAAATTAACCTATAAAATACTAACATATCTCTTATCTCAAATATAAAAATATCTACCAAATCATTACTCTATTTTGAATACCAATTCTTCTCCTTATCTCAAATTCTGTCCACTCATCTTAATATCTTACATTTCTCCCATCTCTTTTTCCTAGTAAACTTCACATAAATCTTTCTCCATAATTGGTGCTTTAATAAATGTCCTTGTTATTTCCATCAAATCCAAATTCTGGCAGATCCTCTCCTTCTATTGATCCATTTCTATGCCTGTCAGTCCACTTGTTTCTTCTCAGCTCTGATCTGATGACATCTGAATACTTGTCTTCTGAGCTGTTCCATCAGTCTGCAACTCTATCAAAGTTCCTCTTCCAGGTTGTTGATCAATAATCTTCTCCTCCATTACGCTTTTTTCTTTCGTGTCACTCAATTTATCTTTTGACTTAAGATTTCCACACTGATTTGAATTTGTAAAAATTGAATTCCTTGCTGACAATTCAATAGAATTAAAGTTTGTAATTTTTCTTCCATGAGGGTTCCCCATTCTTCCACCAACATTTTTCCCTTTGCAATTCTCTTTTAATCCACTAGATGTCATAAGCAGCTCTTTTTACTGTGGAATGTGGAATGTGAAATACAAGACCTTCAGACTAAACAAAGTCAATCCACCACTCAGTATCCTTCCGCATATTTAAATAGTCCAAAATAGTCCAAGATAAAGTCCAGTAAAATTTGTATCCAATACCAATTTGAAAATTTGTAAAGTTATATCAATCAGATCATAGTCCATATGATATCAAAATTGCACCGTATCATCTCAGGTTTAAAAAAACACACCAGTAAGTCGAGTGAATATCCCCCTTTCTCCTTTTTCTCCAGAATGTTAACCCAAATCAACACAGATCAATCGTTTGAAGCTGAGATTTGCAGAATACAGTCAGCACTTACTTTGATCCCCCAATTTCCTTCTTTCGTAGATGGCATCACCGCAGGGGTTTTCACAGCTTAGTGGCGAATTCCGCCATTTCTCCTTATCTGCCTCAACAGCTGCGTCCTGGGAGGAAAGCCCCCTGGCCAGTCTCTGACCTTCTCGAGACACTTTATACCATCAGGATGACAAAACCGCTCCAGGCCTTGTCCTCGGATTTCCTTGAATCTGAAAAAAATAAGGAGAAAAACAGACTAATTCCAAGAGCTCTGGAATCTGCTGCTCGTGCATGGCTTGGCCCCGCCTCCCCCTGCTTTAAGTAAGAGTTTCTTTTTTCCTCATTCAGGGATCTTTGTGCTTAATGAACCTTGAATTATTACAGTCTGGGAGTGGATTTTTGGCAAGAAAAGGTGGTTTAGTTTTAACTAAAGGACAAGCTCACATTTCCACAAGTTATCATTCCTTTTGTGCTATTTCCCGTTATCAGTGAGATTTTCCTTTCTCATGTTACAGTGGTAGAAAAGCAAGTGTTTGAGTGATATGTTTTTACTTTTTTTCTTGAATGTCTTCAATAATTAAGAAAATTGTGATATTTTATTTGTAAATCCCTAGAACTTTTGACTCTGTGGGGGGAGGGAGTTCAAATGAGTACATTTCATTCTTATTTTTCGGACATTACCTGGTTAGGTATAAAATTTATATTACAATTGTATTGTTGGCTTTTGCTGGTGGAGCATGTGCTCTACCGGTGTGCACTGTCCTAAGTGTGTCATAAGGCACGTTGCTATGGTGCACCAGTTAGTGGTGCAAGCAGGGAGTCCAGAGCCTTCCCACTAGTGTAAGAAGCAGAACCAGCCAGAGCAGACAGATTTGGCATTCTGCAGCATAGGAGAGGGGAAAGGGTGGAGAAGGGAAGGGAGGGGTGGAATGGGTCATGGGGATGGGTGATCATGGGAGCAGGGGGTGGGCGAATTGGGCCAGGGAGGAAGAGAAGATCAACTGGGCTGGTGTGCACTATATCCTATTCCCCTTTCCTGGGCCTGACCTGCCAACACAGATCAACATGGACTTATGCCAGCAATATCGCTGGCACAAGTTCGAGTTGATTCATTGCACAGTCTGGACTTCTTCTGGAGCAAGGGGACAAATACTCCCTTACTTGAGGAGATTTTCTACCTGCTAAACGTCCCTGTGGGATGCAGCGTAGCCTGTGTTGGCCCCACTGCATCAGCATGGCAAAGTTTAGGTAGGATTGGGTGGCCCGCTTAGCCTGGCTTCCATTGGGAAAACCAGAATAGATCAGAATATTCAATAGGATTTTGTCCTGGAGGAGAAAATCCTGATGCTTGTCACATTAAAAATATTTTTATGTCTATATGCCCTTGCCATCTTATCTGGTGACATAAAATCTCTTGGTAATGTTAAATAGATATATGTGACTATGTATGAGATATATTTGACTATAAAAGAAAGTGTAGCCCCACTCCTGGAAATGACAAAGAAGCAAAGTTTTACTTATTTATTCAATTGTTTACTTAATTAGAGCAATTCATGTTGAAAAAATTGATTTATTGCGAGTTTTCGGCAGGGCTTTTAGCATAAATGAGTACCACATCATTACTTTCAGTCTGGTTCAGTCGCTTGCCTTTGTAAGTTCACTATCTAATTTTCAATTATAGTATTAAATGCTTGTTAATATATTACTCATATATTTGCCTCATATTTTGTTGCTCATTTGAGGAACAGAGTGGGTAGTGACAGCTGCATCGTCGGCAAAGAGGAAGTCACGCAGACATTTCAGCTGGACTTTGGACTTTGCTCTCAGTCTGGAGAGGTTGAAGAGCTTTCCGTCTGATCTGGTCGGGAGATAGATGCCTTCTGTTGCAGTTCCAAAGGCATGCTTTAGCAGGACAGCGAAGAAAATCCCAAACAAGGTTGGCGCAAGAACACAGCCCTGCTTCACTCCGCTTCGGATGTCAAATGGGTCTGATGTGGAGCCATCGAAGACTACAGTGCCCTTCATGTCCTTGTGGAAAGACCTGATGATGCTGAGGAGCCTGGGTGGACATCCGATCTTGGGGAGGATCTTGAAGAGGCCGTCCCTGCTGACCAGGTCAAAAGATCTATGAAGATCTTTGTGAGATCTATGAAGGCTATAAAGAGTGGCTGTCGTTGTTCCCTGCACTTCTCCTGCAGGTGTCTAAGGGAGAATACCATATCAGTGGTGGACCTGTTGGCTCGGAATCCGCACTGTGATTCTGAATAAACGCTCTCTGCAAGTACCTGGAGCCTCTTTAGTGCAACTCGGACAAACAACTTTCCTACAAGGCTAAGGAGAGATGCCATGGTAGTTGTTGCAGTCACCCCTGTCGCCTTGTTCTTGTACAGCGTGATGACGTTTGCATCCCTCATGTCTTGAGGTACTCCACCTTCTCTCCAGCAGAGACAGAGGATTTCATGCAGCTCAGTGACAATGATCTCTTTGCAGCACTTTAGGACTTCAGCAGGGATGCTGTCTTTTCCAGGTGCCTTGCCAAAGGCAAGGGAGTCCAGGGCCACGTGAAGTTCTTCTAGGGTTGGTTCACTGTCAAGCTCCTCCAGCACAGGCAGGCACTCAATGTTGTTCAGCGCTTCTTCGGTGACTACATTTTCTCTGGAATATAGCTCAGAGTAGTGCTGCACCCAAAGTTCCATCTGCTGCGCCTGATCCTGGATGACCTCGCCTGTGGCAGACTTCAGAGGGGCAATTTTCTTCTGTGTTGGACCTAGGGCCTGCTTGATACCGTCATACATCCTCTGCCAAAGATCTCTAGCAGCTCATGGATCGTTTTAGCAAGGCCTGCCAAGATTTTGCACTGACGATCAGCCTGAAGAAAACAGGTCATGGTTCAGGATGTGAACTCACCTCCCTGCATTACAATCTCTGCGCATGAACTGGAGGTTGTCCATGACTTTGTGTACCTTGGCTCAATGATCTCCGACACGCTTTCTCTCGATACCGAGCTAAACAAACGCATCGGTAAAGCAGCTACCACGTTTTCCAGACTCACAAAGAGAGTCTGATCCAACAAGAAGCTGACGGAACATATCAAGATCCAGGTCTACAGAGCTTGCGTCCTAAGTACACTTCTGTACTGCAGCGAGTCATGGACTCTTCGCTCACAACAGGAGAGGAAACGGAACGCTTTCCACATGCGCTGCCTCCGATGCATTCTCAGCATCACCTGGCAGGACAAAGTTCCAAACAACACAGTCCTGGAACGAGCTGGAATCCCTAGCATGTATGCACTGCTGAAACAGAGATGCCTGCGTTGGCTTAGTCATGTTATGAGAATGGATGATGGCCAGATCCCAAAGGATCTCCTCTATGGAGAACTCGTGCAAGGAAAGCGCCCTACAGGTAGACCACAGCTGCGATACAAGGACATCTGCAAGAGGGATCTGAAGGCCTTAGGAGTGGACCTCAACAAGTGGGAAACCCTGGCCTCTGAGCGGCCTGCTTGGAGGCAGGCTGTGCAGCATGGCCTTTCCCAGTTTGAAGAGACACTTGGCCAACAGTCTGAGGCAAAGAGGCAAAGAAGGAAGGCCTATAGCCAGGGAGACAGACCAGGGACAGACTGCACTTGCTCCCGGTGTGGAAGGGATTGTCACTCCTGAATTGGCCTTTTCAGCCACACTAGACACTGTTCCAGAACCACCATTCAGAGCGCGATACCATAGTCTTTCGAGACTGAAGGTTGCCAACATGTCATTTGAGGAACAGTTTTGTTTTCATTGTTTCTTCCAGGCTTGATCATGTTGGTTTCATGGGGAAGTGTCACACACTGGCGTTGCTAGGGGGGTGCGGGCCGCACTGGGTGACACGCCCTGGGGGGAGGACGCGCTAACATTGCAGCTTCAGGAGCTAGCCCATCATGCCATTCACCGTTGGATGCGAAATGTCCAGTGGAATGCAGTGCAAAAAAACAGAATTCCTTTTCAAAAAAACAGAGTTCCTTTTCTTCAAAGGTTATGGCCAAAAAACCGGAAGGAAAAAATGCATGAATCCCTATGGAAAGTGAAAGTGAGCCGTATCCTGCGTTTACTCACAAGTAGGCATACTTGCCATAGTCCGTCGGAAAGGGCAGGCTGAGAGGACTCCAAGGAGGACAAAATGGTCCTGATCCAATGAATGCAGCCCCCAAAACACCTGAGAAGGAGGTCCCTCCCTCCTGCAGTCTATTGAGCTCTTTGGAAAGCAAACTCAGCCATGTGGTCACGTTTCCTCACGAGTAGGCAGATGTGCTTTGCCTTATGGTCAGGCCAGGCAAAGGGGAATGTGAGGCCACCAGAAGTGTCCTGATCCGATGGAGCTGGAGTGCAACAAATGCTCCAGAAGGCAGCCTCCTCCCCACACTAAAAAGGACGAAAAAGAGGCTTGAACTGGTAAGGGGCATGTTTTCTGTTTTACACTTGCAAAGCCAGGTGGGTCTTTATCTTGATATGCTTCAAATAGAAGAACTTTAAACTGGGCACTGGGCAGGCTGGAAATCTCACTGATTCTTTTGGGGAGGGGTTTATTATTGCAGACATGCTACAGAGTAAGCTCCATTGACCACTATGGGACTTACTTCTGAGTAGACATGCATAGGCTTGAGCTCACAGGATGCAATTCTACCCACACTTTCCTGAGAGTAAGCCCCATTGACCACTATGGGACTTACTTCAGAGTAGACATGCATAGGATTGGGCTCACAGGCTGCAATCCTACCCACACTTTCCTGAGATTAAGCCCCATTGACCACAATAGGACTTACTTCAGAGTAGATTCACTTGGCGGAACAGGACTGACCCCCCCCTTATTTAATTATTTCTTTTGTTTTAATTTAATTATTTATAATTATTTATTTTAATTTGCTTGATGATGTCACTTCTGGCCATGACATCATTTCCAATGGGTCCTGGACAGATTGTTATTCTAAAAAGTGGGTCCCAGTGCTAAAAGTTTGAGAACTGCTGCAATAAGGTGTTAGTAAGTTGACACAGGGGTGTGTGTGTGTGACTCTACAAGTTTTCAAAATCACTAAAATCAGAGTTTGGAAGAATAAGGCCATCATTTTATATATCAATCAATGTGTAATTTCATGCAGAATGCAATGAAACAAACCACATTGAAATACCTTTGTTCTATCAAAAGGTACAGCCAAAAAACAGGTGGGGGCAGGGAGATGGCACGTCACCATGCCCACCACCTGGGGCATTGCCCCACCCACTGCATGGGGTGATGCGCAGGCCTCCTGCACCCTGTAACACAAATCCTAGTGACGCCACTGGTGTCACATTTTGGTAATATTAGGAATGTTTTGTATTTGTTCCACATGAGGGAATCTTACAACCCAACCTACCCAATTTATGGCAGCGAGAGGTCCAAGGATGAGTGGAGCATGCTGTGGGGAGGGGGGCATTTTCAAACTGCCATTATGGCCATCGATCTACTCCAGTGTAGGAGGGAAGTGGTTCATGGGTGGGGAGGGAGAGTAAAGAGATACATTGGGGAGGAACCGGGGTGGGGAATGGGAGAGAGGGGGTGGATCTGGATCCCTCTTTCTTAATCCTTCCCACCTTTAGAGAAAAGCCAAATTCTCAAGTGAATGAATGGCTATGATGTGGCAGTGCTCATAGGAATACACTGCTTCTGTGGACCAGTGGCCTGCAGTGAGATCCAGGTCAGATCTCTCCCCCCCCCTCTAACATTTTTTAACTCATCTCTTCTTCCCTGACTCGAGCTAGGGAGAGCTCAGCACAGGCCTCCTGAAGCAACTAAAAAATGTTGCACCTAGAAAATGCAACTAGAAAATGGTGCTTTGGAGAGCCGGTCCATTGTGCAGGCTCCTCCCTGCTTTTTTCATGGCTTCAAGAGAAGCAACTCTTCCAGCTGCCTCTCCAGAACTTGCTGATGCAGGTGACCTGCTATTTTTTGATTAGCTAACCAGCTAGCCCTGCAATTTTTTTTTAATTTTTTTTTTTTTTGTAATTGGAAGGCATCCATGATTTCAGGTTAACCTGCTGGAGGCAAGTCTTCCTGCTGCCTCCCCAGAGACTGATGACACAAGCACTGTCTTTTTTCTTACAGGGGAAACTAAGGTAGCTCTCCCTAGTTGCACAGGCAACCCTGCCTATTTTCTCCCTTGCAAAACACCATAGTGATTAAGCAGATTGGCAGCTCTTTGTTCCCTCCATGTTTGCTTGTGCGAGTGCTGTGTGCTGTAGCAGAGAGAAGCAGCTTGGGAAAGGCAAAAGGTACTTTTTTAAAAAAACTTGTTGGGTCCTTTTAAATTTTTACTTGCTGGATCAGGTGAGGCTCTGCCTACCCTGACTGCATGTCACTGATGAGGGCAGTATTTTAGTTCAAGTTGACAGCTGGTGTATCACTGGAATTAGCTCTAGTTCCTGAGGCAGACAGGTAGTACAAGCATTACAGCCAGGTAGCATGCTGAAAGGAAAGGCAATTGGGAAGTCCCCCCCCCCCCCCAAGGATACAGGTGTGTGATGTTGAGGTCTTGCAGACACAGTTTTCCCCAGTCCCCATCCTTGGAACTGAAGTAGTTTATTTTTCCAATTTTTTTTTGCATGCATTCTTGAGCTGACACATTATGACATTGCTGCCAGGCAGCCCAATCCTATCCAACTTTCCAGCACTGGTGCAGCTGCAATGCAGCCCCAAGGTAAGGGAACAAATGTTGCCTTACCTTGAGGAAGCTTCCATGTCTGCCCCACTACTGCAGGATGCCATGCACACCCCATCAGTACAGCTACATTGGTGCTGGAAATTTGGATAGGATTGGGCCCTAAGACAACTTTGCATCCCATCCAGAAATGCCACTTTTCACTGTGAAAAAAAAAACCTCACAAACATTTGATGCAACCCTAGCAAACACACTAATATTGCAATCCAATACCCAGATACCTGAGAGTAAGGCCCACTAAATGTAGTGGGACTTACTTCTGAGTGCATGTGCATAAGATTGTACAGTCAGTCCCTTTTCTGGGCATGACTGAATAGGCTTATTTTGACCTATAAAATCCCAGAGCTGCCATCCTTAGCTGGGACAAAGTTCCATTGAACTAAGTGAATCTTACTTCCAAGTACACCTGGATAGAATCAGGATGTTAATAGTTTGTAATGGAAATGTGCAAGATACCTCAAGGAGAGGCCAAGATACCTCAAGGCCCCTTTAAAGGTTAAGGCCTGGGCATTCAGTAGGGAGTGTGCTGCACAGCTGCAGCCACTTGAAAGCAATAGGGCCCTCAGGCATAAAAACACCTGATGAAGGGAGAGTTGGGTGTGGGTTGCAGAAGGAGGAAATCTTGAGGACAGACTGGATTACTGGATTGAGGAACTGATGGCTAATGGACTACTGGAACTGTGGCTGGACTGATTGGTGAATGGACTTTGGAGACTGCTGGAACAGATTGCTGGAGACACTGAGATTGGTGTTTGGCTGCCATGCCCAAGAACTGTGGAAGACGTGCTGCTGTAGTGGTGGGAGGAGCTGCTGGCAGGAGAGGGGAGGAAGGAGGACCTCTGCAGGTGGAATAGGCTAGCTGCCCTGGTTGTGGGGTCCAGCAGTGCTGTAGGGCAGAACTAGGGTCATTCTTGGGGAAAGAAGGGGAGCTAATTAGCTCAAAGTGGGCATAATTAGCTCAAAGTGGGTATAATTCCCAGGCAGAGCTTGGACTGGGAATCTGGCAAAACATAGTTCTACAACAGTGGCTCCCAAACTGTGGGTTGTGACCTGATTTTTGGTGGATCGTGGCCAGCATCGGCTGTGGTACTACAAGGCATCAAGTACTACTGGCGTACTACCTGATTGCCCCAGCCAACAATGTGTGTCACGTACTAGAAAGTTGTGGGCCAGCACCAGCTATGGCACTGCAAGATATTCTGGGGTACTACCCAGCTGGTGCAAGGTATTCTAGGGCAGTGCCTGGACCAACACAGCCAATGAAGTGGATGGTGGTGGCAAAAAAGATTGGGAAAGCACTGGTTTAAGAGTTTGCCTTCTATTTTTCTGTGTTTTTCCAAGTGTATGCATTACCACTAGTCAATCAGATAAATTCATAAATATTATTTTAAAACTGAATTTTCTTAGAAACAAAGGAATTTGATATTTGATATTTCTCAGCTTACCAGATCAAGAACTTAATTTGGAAATATTTTTGCATGTGAGTTACTTACCAATTTGAGGATGTCTATTGAAATAAATTGTACTGTTTAGGGTAATGAAAGTGTGAATGTGACTAATCAGCACTACGATTGTTGGCCCTAGAGCTATTTATTCAGCTGTTTCAGCAAACATCATTGTTTTCATCAATTAATGGTTTCCGATTAATTTTTTTGGCAACAATTTCCCTAATCTGTAGCTGGAAAAATACAATTAATCAAATTATTTAAGGAAAAGTGAGTAAAACTAATCCAATAAGCCACCCAGTAAATATAGCTGAAATTGAACATAGTCGAGTAATCAACTTGTATAGAGATCAATAAGAATAAGTAGCACATATATTTATTTCTATCTGTTATAAATTAAGATGAATTTATTGAATATGTAGACTAAATTATGTGTCCTCTATTGTTCCTAATGGACAAAACAAGAAATACAAATACCAGAATAGATTTTTGCATGAATACTGATGCACTTATGGGCCCTGATCTAACTGTATGCTTTGACAACCAGAGTATATGTTACACGGAGGACCCATGATAACTTTTTAAAATTCTTTTCTTCTTTACTGGGCAACGGGTTTAGTCCAAATTTGACTAGAGCCAGTTTAGTTCTGGAAGAAAAGGGTTTTAACACTTTTTTCCAAACACTGGTTTCCCAATCTAATAGTGCAAGCCTATGCTTGTCTAGTCAGGAGTAAGTTTCACTCAGGAGCAAGTCCCTTACTTAGAAGTAAGAAATTCAGTGTAGTTTATTCTCATGTAAGCATGCATATGATTATAGTCTTAATAGTTCCCGAATATACCTGGGTCATGACACCCCTGCAGCCTCTTCTTCCCAGCTCGACTGGTTACCACCATCTTGCAAAGATCCTAGACAGTGATGCCAAAAACTTATGAGATTTCATGCGATCTAAGATGGTGGCACCCAAATCTTGTGAGATTTAGGTTCCTCCATCTTTGATCTCACAAGATTTTGCAAGATCCAAGATGGCAATCCCCAGGAGAACCGGTTGGAGGGACCACAAGGGACATGGTGACCCGTGAGTGCTCCACAGTGCCCTAAAGGTGTCGTGATGCACACTTTGGGAACCCCTGCCTTAATTGATCTCTCTCTGAATGGGGTACAGTGTTAACTCTTAACAGTTTGGAAGAGGATTTAGGTTTAGAAAATGTCATGGAGGGAAAGGGTTCACCCCAGCACCACTGCTCTAATCCTATTTAGAACTCTTCCCCCTTGGTTGCTTTAAAGTAAAAATGAAGCCGTGGGAGATCCACTTTCAGATCTTTCATGCAATGTGTTATTTGATCTTTCCAAGCCCAACTAACGTGTGCATAATGCCAGTCTAATTATAAATGATAGAACCTATCATCTGTTCAGAGGACAGGTGTAGGAAGCATTGGGCTGGAGTCAATCTATTTGCGCCTTATTTATTCCTTAGTCTGGGGGCAAGACAATGAACTATTCATTGTTCTTTCCACATGAGGAGCAGAGATGTGTTCACACCCTAATCCGCATGGCTTTGTTCTATCAAATCTAGCATTTACGTGATTAAACAGGAGAGTGATTAAACAGGAACAAGCAGACAAGATTAGAAAACTAAGTGCATTACTAAGCATCCTCAAATGCGTAAGGAGCACAGTGGTGAAGATAACCCCAGGGTAAGTATTGCTGTTTCAGGTTTGCTCTACTCCATTTGCCAGCTCACTTGTGGTTCTGGGAGAGATTTTTCATCATTTCTTTACCTATTAAGGCTCAAGTCCTTCATTAACTCCAGGACCCGAGCAATAAGCTTTTTGAGTATGTATAGCATGATCGGGAAATTCTGTCGTGTTGTCAGACATTGCTTCAGTTGATAAGCCTGTGAGCTTTTCATTAGCTCAGAATCAGCTGTAAAGCAATAGTCAGAGGTTCAGGAAGTAAAATGGGATGCTTTTTGTCTTTTAGTTGTTTCATTGATATTTGCATTCCAAGAATAAACATAGGAGTACATTTATGATATTGTACAACAGTTGCGGTTGGGCTATAAGAGCTGGGTGTCCCTTAATAGCAATGAGTTCTTGCCTGAGTAAGGAACATGGTGAGAGAAGCTCTGGATAACCCTTACTATGGGTAGCTGAATCTTCAGGCCTGCAGGTATCTGCAGAATAAACTTTATGCCAAGTTTTTTTATAAGTCCTTGGACAATCGCAGATGAAAATATTGGCAGGCAAGCCTCAGCCCCACAGTGCTGTGATGAGTGTGAAAACTGAGGAACAAAAGATATGCAGTGCTGAGAGCTGGACGAAAAGAGAGCCTGAGTTGTTACATAGAGCCAGAGTCTCATGGTTACTAAGCCGCTTAGGAGGAGCGAGGGGCAACCAAAATATTCCAGAACGCGAGACAACCAGCAGAATAGCTACCATTTATGCCTGACACCTTAAGGAGGAACACTTTTCTGTGAATCCAATGGAGGGAGATAAGCCTGGAAATAGGGTAGGAGGGGATGGGGAAGTACCACCTCCAGTTTTCTTTGGAGGAAGCACTTTCTACCAGAAGCCTGTAGGGTGGGAAAGAGAAGAAAACCAACTAGGCAGAGGAGGTAGAGCAGATAGAAGAGACAACTTTATGGAATGCAGAAGGAAAAAGGAGATAACATGTAGGGTCTGTAAGAGGTTACAGATATGCCTATGATGGTGTAGGGCAGGGCTCTCCAGACTGCTGGCCAGATCCAGCATTTGGAGATAGCCCTTTCTGTGTGAGCAATGGGGAACTTACAGTTGCACTGTGCTGCTGCTGCTTCTGGCACCCGATCGTGTCATAAGAATGCTCTGGGCTGTTGCACCTGCTTGGACATCCTGTTGCAAAGCCTGCTGGCGCAATTGGCAGTAGATGAGACTACCTAGAGAAATCTTGTGGCAAGATTAGGTGCCAGGAGTAGCAGCAGCATGGCGGAACTGTAAGCACTGGCTGGGATGGGGAGATGCATGTAGATATAGGTAGACCTAGGCAACATGCCAATTTGAAAAGGTACAAGATTCTTCAGAGCACATACATGTCCACTAAGAATATTGTCCTCTAGTGTCTACAATGAGATTTTCCTGTGCCTACTTGAACAGGGGAAGAAAAAAAAAAACCCACACCATCATGAATTCATATATTACCAGTTGAATTGTGAGAACACCGTGCTGTTTATTTTTTGTGATCTTCACTTCCAAATAATCCTGTTAAAATCTAAAGCCATGTGTCTGTAAGACAAAGCAGTACGAATATTTCAAGTTAAACAGTGTGCAACCCTGGCCAATGAAACTTGCAAATATATCAACCACTTCATGCATTAGGAATACTGCTTGAATCTGTCTGTAGGCTTACTGTGTTTTATTTGGCAATTAAAAAAAAAGACAACAAAAAGGTTCAGTAGGTTCCTACTGTTTATATATCAAATGTGTTCTGAGCTCATTCACCGAGAGAGAGAATGTTCAGCAGGATTCTAAGAAATGGCAGACATTTGAGATTCTTTGAAATACAAATACAAAACATGGCTTTCCCAAGGTACATAACTGGCTGACATCTTATTCCAGCTGGATCAGAGTGGGATACCTTGACCCGGCTTTAGAAACAGGATTTATTTGTGTGACCTTTTGATAGGGCTTGCTTGAAACTGGTGTTACCAAAAGAGCCTAGTTTAGTTGCTTAGGGGAATTGGTACACCGGGTCTGTTGGCACACTGGGACCTTAGATTGGATGTGAACCAGCATTCTGCAGAAACTCCCTTTACTTAAAGAAGAGACTGAGAGAAATATTCCAATAAATGATTTACAGCTTTATTAAAAGGGACACAACATAGATATCCAAAAGAAATCAGTAGAAGACTATAGTAGTGCCCTAACCAGAGTGTCCTATAGTGGTGAGTGCAGTGTTGTGTGAGTGTATTTGGTGCATCTGAAGAAAACAAAGAAGAATGGTAGGGAATGGTCAGGGATCCCTGCTCTGCCAACCCCAGCTGCTAGCTAAAGATGGGGAGAGAAGGGAACAAGGGGGGTGAGGGAAGAGAAAGAGTTCAAAGTGCAAGACATAGCTACCTGTCTGGACGTCTGGTCTGTGAGCAGCAGTTTTTGTGAGCAGCGTGTGTGGACACCCCGGAGAGTGACCCTGTGTTAGGGTACTCGGGAGAGTGACTCCATGTTTGGGCAATCAGGAGAGTGACCATTTGCTAGTCAAACCTCCTTAGTATTTAAGGATATTGAAAAGTTGCTTGCATATAAGCAGAATGTTTGGGGGATAAATGTGTAACTTAGGGTGTTTACTTTTAATGTACCAATAGGTAACTTGGGTGTGAATGGAGGGAATTCCTCTTAATCAACCAGGATGCAGGTATACAGGGCTAGCAGTGTCAGCTAAAATGCATATTAGCTCTTTGGTGCCAGAGGATGCCTAGCAACTTTAAGTGAGGTTTACCTAAGTTAATGCAAAATACAGGTATACCGAAGTTACTGGAATTGCATCCAGGAAAGCAAACACTAACTGAAGATACAATGGAAAACTGTCTGACAGGATTACTGAGTTTCATTCAGCTAGAGATACCCGTTTCCTTCCAGGATGTGTGCTTGTGAGGGGAGAAGAGGGAATACACAACCAAGAGTCTGAGCTTGACCAAAGTGGGAATGAGGCCTGTGTTTTCTGGGAGAATAGTTCATTTTGCATGCTGGCACCCATATATGAAGGCCTGTTCTTTATATCACAGTAGCATAACCAGAAATACGATAAAATGGAGGGATTTTCCATAACACTGGGTTAGTTTTTTTGTTGTCTATGGACCAGTTTGGATGATATGCTTAAGTTGGCCTTGTACACAAGACTATCCCCCTGCCCTTCCTGGGATACTGCTTCCCATTTTTCTAGTCCCTGGCAGAGGGGGTTCCTTCTTATGAACAAGTATTTTGATCGTGTTTTAGGAAGCCCTTGGGATGAATTCCACAGTGTAATTAAAAGAATAGGAATGGTGCTCCTGGAAGTAGCAGCAATAGGCTCGTGTTTGCCTCAAAGCTTGGGTGGGTAAATTCAGCTCGTACATATTGTCTGAAACTGACCCAGCATTGATTATGGCTGCAATCTTAAACACATTTTTCTGGGAGCAAGTCCCATGGAATTTAATGACTAGGTACACTGAAGATTGTGCTATAAACATGGTTTATCATTCAATGACCAGATGATTCAGTAGCTGTGTTCTGTGCCCAGATGGCCAGTATGCCTCTCCTTAGTTATGTGTGACTGAAAGTTTGGAAAGTGTGTGTGAATGTGGACATCTTTCGCTATCTTGGGTCCAACTCCCTAAGAGAGTTTTGTGAAATGACACCAAACTCGGAGCAACAGAGCAAGTAAGCCAATCTCTTTATTGGGTCAACAAACATTTTCAACTATTCTATGAAATTCAAAAGCTTGATTAGAATGCTTCTTCAGCATAAGCACAGGACACAAGACAAAATACATGTTTGGCTTATTTTAATCTGGATGTGGTCTATGTAAAGGACTCCTGGAAGGAAGCCAAGGCAGCTAGCAGCAGCTTCTCCTCTTCCAGGAAGGAAAGAAGGAAGCAAGCTATGGTGGGGGTGAGGAGAGAAGGGAAGTTGCAGGGAGGTAAGAAAGGGGGGAGCGTGTGGAGAGGAGGGAAAGAAGAAAGCTGCAATATGGGAGAGACAAGCTCTATTGTGGCGTCCCACCTGTGCAGGGGCCCTGATTTCTCATGTCCCAGAGTTTGAGCCACCTGACACAAGCTTTGCGTAGACCTCAGTAAGGCTCATGCTACTCTTGAGATCCAACAATTTCTGAACTTGTAACTTGAGTCTCTTTTGCTTAAGAACTTCTGAGAGCCGGTATTAAAAGAAAAATGCTATGTAGCACAGCCATCCTACCAAGGGTCATATAGGCTGGAAGTAGAAACACAAATGGTAGCAAAACAATTTTTTTTTTCTTTTAAAGGGAATAGAGAGAAACCAAAAGAGTATTTTACCTTCTTGAATATTGTCACTTTCATACACTTTATTTGAACAAACATACAAAAAGATTAAGGTACCGTAGGGGTGAAAAATTGCATGACTAAAATGCATTAAGTCCCCACATCTGGATGACCAGCCTAATAAATGTCTGAAATACAAAAGAGACATAAAACAGAGTAGCTTTGAGGCTGAAAAGAAACAATGGAAGGGAATGAATGCAATATATTCCCATATGTTCCAGTGATTTTTGTGACCTTGGGCTAGCCACACAATTACTCTGTTTCTTAGTGTTTGACCCACTCTGTTATCTAAGGGAAATATGCTCACATTTTGTGACTCTTTTGCATTGGCAAACATTACTTATCCATTACTTGACATACCAAGAATGACATTGGCTACCTAGTAGTTACTGACCAAATTGTGATGTGTGGCACTGGGAGGATCAGCTTGTTTTTCCTCCATTCTTGCTGCAACATATTTCTTCTTTGTGCAAGTTCCCAAAGGGCAGTAGCCCTTGTACAGAAACATTTACACAAAAACAGTTCACATAAAAAGGCCAGCAGAGTACTGCAGTAAGCTTTTATATTGATGGTTCCTACCTAAATCAACCACATGGATTTGATTGGTGGAAATTATGTTGAAAATGGTGCCCATCTGCCATGAGGTGGGAGTGTCCTCTGCCCTGCCCTACCCTGCACAAGGAAGCTACTGCATGCATGGGTTGGATGAGGATGGGGTTCAGCTGGCCATTTGCAGGATAGAGCCTTGTTCCCAGCATCAGGATCGTCTGAGATTAGCTGGTCACCTTTGGGCACCCAGAATTGACCTCAAAGACCGTCAGATTGTAATCCAAAGTCATTTCAAAGGCTTTCTAGCTTGCGGGAGGCAGAGCAATTCTGCATCCTCTGTGTATGCATTTAGGGGAGAGGTTGGGATCATCAAAATATGATCTGCAGCTTTGAATCACAGTGGGAATGTTCAAAAAGAGAATAGATGGCAGGTGCTCCAGGATAGGTGTTCTACTAGAAGGGGGGGATAGGGTAGCTTCAGGTTTACAGTATTTTGTTGAGTGAAAAAAAGAACCTATTATAATCCAAAACTTTGCCTCGAACCTTTATCAGGGTGTGTGAAGGTAATTTTATATATTGTATTAATGGTACCAGTGATAAATATAAATATCTGGTTGCATTCATATACCATCTTTTTGCATATGAGTCGTTTTTTCATTATTACAAGTCTGGGTGTATCTTTGTGTTGTCTCCACAGGACTTTTATTTTATTATCTCCTTTTTTGCCATATGGACAGTAAAAGAAAATCACATGGTAACCATTAACAGGAAGGGGGGAAAGAACCTGTCTGTGGTTTGATGATTTATGAGCTGCTTTGAGGCATTCTAGGTATTTGTCTGCATTCTGCTTTCATCTCCTGTGATGTGATGGTCCTTTTATCGGTTCTTTATAACTTGTTAAACAGAGGCACTGTCCTTTTACAAGTCAGAATGTTAGAAGTGTTTTGGCTTCCTCTGTCTTGCCAATCCTTTCCTTTAGCATCATGCTTTTCTTTTCTTTTTGGAATGAAGAGTTAATTTGTTTATCTGGTGGGACCTCATGAAAGTTTTCTTTCTCCAGTTGATAATTTTGTGGCAGTGTCTATGACTCCATGCTGCGCTGAATGATGCCTGAAGATATGTACTCCTGAGCTTCTGAAAGTGTCCCGATGAGATTGCCTCCTCCATGTGCCAGTGATTCCTGTTTGTCACTGTTGTCCTTGTTCCAAAGAAGAACTGAAAGGAATGGAAATCAAGGTCCAGGGGTTGAAAAGCGGATGTGGTTGTGCAAATCAATCCATTCCCACATTTGCTTATGGCACGTACTCTCAGAAATGACTGGCATGCTCCAGAGCTAATTACTCTCCTAATAATAAATAGGAGCATCCAACTGACTTTGTTTTCCAACCCTTTTAAATCCCACAGCATCACTGAATAGTACTACTGTCCTTGCAGAATGCCATATCGTGTCATAGAGCAAAGCACTGTCTTTTGAGTTCATCCACAAAATCATTGCCCTTCCATTGCCCCTATTTGTTTCCAGTCTATTCATTTAATGGATTTTTGTTAAAAAAAAAAAAAAAAAAATCCAAGCGTAGGATGTGGTCATTCTGTTATTCAGACCCTCACCAAAGGGAGTGCTTCCCTTCCTTTAGATTACGTATCTAGGAGAAAACAATACTAGAACTTCAAGATTATAACAGGCATGCCCCGATATCTGCAGAGGTTATGTTCCAGAACCCCTCATGGTTAACTGAAACAGTGGATACCTTTGGACATCCCCTTAAGCCCTCTGAACATGACCGAAGCTGAGCTCCACTTTTCGGAGGCCTGCAGAGGCTGCGCCTGTCTGCCTATGGCCACTGCGGGCTTCACAATTGCCACTCTCGCCTGAAGTATCACATAGGACTTCATCCTATCTTGTTTTATGTCAGCAATCAAACGGCCTATAGGGTTTCTTGGATTCTTGCCAGCTTTATAGCTGGCATAAATCTGGGAAGCCCCATGTAGGGCTGCCATGCCAGGGAGGGGGGCTAGGACTCAGTGTGTGCCACCGCTGTCATCTCCACCCCCCTCTAGGGCCTGATCTTCCCCTGTTCTGCTGTCCCCACTGCAAAACAGTTTCCGCCCCACCTCCAAAAACACTCTCCTGCTACCCTCCCTAAGCCTGTGCATCACCCGGTGTGAATTTACCCATGCCATACAGCACAGGGTCCAGATGAGGCTCTGCTGACTGGCAGAGTACCTGCAAACATGCCTTATGGCACATTTGTGACACTCTGAGCTGGTGCGGAGAAAGCTGCGCTGGGTCAAATTAACTTTAGAACTGCCCTGTAAATTGTATTTAAACAAAACAAAACCCTGGTGTGAACATGCCTTTAGCCAAGGATTTGAGTTTTTCAGGACAGTTAATGGCAAAAAGGACCAATTTCATACAAGAGATTCGTAGGAAAGAGACTGAAAATAAAATGGTAATGGTCACTCTCTATAAATCAATGGTGTAGTTGCAGATGGAATACAGTATATGACTTTGTTCTCCCCTTCTGTAAAGGGGAGCTACAGCAGGTGCAGAAACCAAAATGATCAGGAGATTGGAGCATCTTCCTTGTGAAAAAAGGTGGAACTGTTTGGGACTTTTAAGCTTAACAAAAAGATGAAGAAAAGAGACTGATATAGTAAAGATTTGTAAAATTATGAATGGTGAGACTATTTCTCCCTTACTTATTACATTAGAACTGGAGGTCATCCAATTAAATTGATTGGCAGCACATTCAGACAGACAAAGGGAAGTAATCCTTTGTGCAATCATAATTAACTTGTGGAATTTGCTGGCACAAGGTGTGTTGGCGACTGGCTTAGATGACTTTAAAAGGGGATTATACAAGTTCCTGTAGGATAGGACTCTCAATGGGTTTTAACCATCATAACTAAATGAATATTTCAGGCTTAGAATTTGATTTCATAACTGAATACCAATTGCTGGAGGGGCAAGCAATGGGGGGGAGGGCTATTCACCCACTGCTTGTGGGTTTCTTGGAAATAGCTCGCTGACCACCATGATAAAAAGATAGACTTAGATGGGCCCCATACCTGATCAGTAAGACTCTTCTGATATATTTCTGTTTAACTGTTTTTTTACCAAGTATCCCTGAAAACTGTTCTCTCGCTAACTAGAAACAGGTTATACATGAGAATGTGTAACAGTCCCACATACCATAGCAAAAATGTGTATTGTTCCATGATTCTGGCACACCTGCTGGTGCATTCCACCCTAATCTGAATTTTGCTGGTGCAAGTGTTGTGTTCCTCTATATCCTCTTCTTGTGTTCCTCTATATCTAAAATTACACATGAGAGAAACCGGGGATGGTCCAACTGGACTGACACCTGAAAGCACCCTTGATCCCCCTACTACCACCATGCATGCCCTTCTCAAACCCAGAAGCAAAAAGAAAAATTCAGCCTCTTACATTACTCCTCCCTACGCAATTCTTTTCTATTAAACAGGAAATGTGAGTGATGCTAACGGCTCCCAGCATGACTCTGACTTCTTGTTTTATTGAAAGGGACTGTGAGAGCAGTGAGCAAGATGAGTGGGTAAGGAAGCAGCTCAGTGCAAATCCACCCATGATTGGCTAGAGAGACATAGTGGCAGACTCAGGGTACCAACATGGATCATCTGCTTCATGAATGGGCTGATCCTGGGGAAAAACAGGAATTCTGTATTTTCATGTCAGGAAAATGTGGGTGTGAGCTTGCTGTAGAAAATCAGTGGCAGAAAGAAGGATGCAGAACTCTTAATATCACCTTTTTGGCGTTTTTTGGCTCTTTTGCGACAGTGTGAAACCCTGACATGCACACTCCCAGGGCCAGCCTTAGGGTAATTTGACAATATTGGGCCCCACACCTGGAGGGGCCCCGCACTGGGGTGGTGAGTGGAATGCCCACAACCACGGCTGGCATCTTGCTCTGTAGCTGAGGCATTGTGTGGAGAGCATGGCAAGTGGAGGATTGCTGCTAGATGGCCCTCCTGCCCACCCCTGGGTCCAGTTGGCTTGAAATTGGAAGACAATTGGCAGTGACACTGCTGCCAGGTGCCTCGTGCTCATCCTGCCACCTCCCTGGCAAAAATGCTTTGCATTGGGCCCCGCAGGGCAAGGAAGCTTCCTTCCGTAAATGGAAGTCTTGCCCTAATGAAGAGAATAAAAAGGAACATAAACTGTGGCAAAAGAAATGTAAGAAGGTGATAGGGGAGGCCAAGCGAGACTATGAGGAACGCATGGCCAGCAACATTAAGGGGAATAATAAAAGCTTCTTCAAATATGTTAGAAGCAGGAAACCCGCCAGAGAAGCGGTTGGCCCTCTGGATGGTGAGGGAGGGAAAGGGGAGATAAAAGGAGACTTAGAGATGGCAGAGAAATTAAATGAGTTCTTTGCATCTGTCTTCACGGCAGAAGACCTCGGGCAGATACCGCTGCCCGAACGGCCCCTCCTAACCGAGGAGTTAAGTCAGATAGAGGTTAAAAGAGAAGATGTTTCAGACCTCATTGATAAATTAAAGATCAATAAGTCACTGGGCCCTGATGGCATACACCCAAGGGTTATTAAGGAATTGAAGAATGAAGTTGCAGATCTCTTGACTAAGGTATGCAACTTGTCCCTCAAAACGGCCACAGTGCCAGAAGATTGGAGGATAGCAAATGTCACGCCTATTTTTAAAAAGGGAAAGAGGGGGGACCCGGGAAACTATAGGCCGGTCAGCCTAACATCTATACCGGGTAAGATGGTGGAATGCCTCATCAAAGATAGGATCTCAAAACACATAGACGAACAGGCCTTGCTGAGGGAGAGTCAGCATGGCTTCTGTAAGGGTAAGTCTTGCCTCACAAACCTTATAGAATTCTTTGAAAAGGTCAACAGGCATGTGGATGCGGGAGAACCCGTGGACATTATATATCTGGACTTTCAGAAGGCGTTTGACACGGTCCCTCACCAAAGGCTACTGAAAAAACTCCACAGTCAGGGAATTAGAGGACAGGTCCTCTCGTGGATTGAGAACTGGTTGGAGGCCAGGAAGCAGAGAGTGGGTGTCAATGGGCAATTTTCACAATGGAGAGAGGTGAAAAGTGGTGTGCCCCAAGGATCTGTCCTGGGACCGGTGCTTTTCAACCTCTTCATAAATGACCTGGAGACAGGGTTGAGCAGTGAAGTGGCTAAGTTTGCAGATGACAGCAAACTTTTCCGAGTGGTAAAGACCAGAAGTGATTGTGAGGAGCTCCAGAAGGATCTCTCCAAACTGGCAGAATGGGCAGCAAAATGGCAGATGCGCTTCAATGTCAGTAAGTGTAAAGTCATGCACATTGGGGCAAAAAATCAAAACTTTAGATATAGGCTGATGGGTTCTGAGCTGTCTGTGACAGATCAGGAGAGAGATCTTGGGGTGGTGGTGGACAGGTCGATGAAAGTGTCGACCCAATGTGCGGCAGCAGTGAAGAAGGCCAATTCTATGCTTGGGATCATTAGGAAGGGTATTGAGAACAAAACGGCTAGTATTATAATGCCGTTGTACAAATCGATGGTAAGGCCACACCTGGAGTATTGTGTCCAGTTCTGGTCGCCGCATCTCAAAAAAGACATAGTGGAAATGGAAAAGGTGCAAAAGAGAGCGACTAAGATGATTACGGGGCTGGGGCACCTTCCTTATGAGGAAAGGCTACGGCGTTTGGGCCTCTTCAGCCTAGAAAAGAGACGCTTGAGGGGGGACATGATTGAGACATACAAAATTATGCAGGGGATGGACAGAGTGGATAGGGAGATGCTCTTTACACTCTCACATAATACCAGAACCAGGGGACATCCACTAAAATTGAGTGTTGGGCGGGTTAGGACAGACAAAAGAAAATATTTCTTTACTCAGCGCGTGGTCGGTCTGTGGAACTCCTTGCCACAGGATGTGGTGCTGGCGTCTAGCCTAGATGCCTTTAAAAGGGGATTGGATGAGTTTCTGGAGGAAAAATCCATTATGGGGTACAAGCCATGATGTGTATGCGCAACCTCCTGATTTTAGGAATGGGTTAAGTCAGAATGCCAGATGTAGGGGAGAGCACCAGGATGAGGTCTCTTGTTATCTGGTGTGCTCCCTGGGGCATTTGGTGGGCCGCTGTGAGATACAGGAAGCTGGACTAGATGGGCCTATGGCCTGATCCAGTGGGGCTGTTCTTATGTTCTTATGCAGCCAGGGCCTAGGAGAGGGGGGTAAATGGGGTAATTTGTACCTAGGCCCAGGGTCAGAAAGGGGGCCCAGGAACCAAAAGAGGGGGCCCAGAAAGTTCCTGGGATCTGACATTTTCCTATCTCACCTGAACTTGCTGACAGGCTCTGCATCAAGAAGGCATGGGCTTCATTGTGGCTGTCAACACCCTCCCGCTATCCTATTTTGCCCCCCATTCTGCTGCCCCATTGTGCCCCTCCCCCTTTGGGAAGGGGCCCAGAAGAAACTTTGTGCCCCCTGATAAAATTCCTCTCATAGGCCCTGCCTGCAGCTCCTAAGGCTGGCTTTGCGCACTCCACCAGCATGCCACTTAGGTGGAATTGGGCCCTTATTCCCTGATAAGTGTGACAGATGTAGCCTCTGACTCCAGACGTTACATGTCTTCCCAGGTTACATGAAAAAGGAGAGCATCTCTAACTCATATCAGGAAAGCCAATGCAGGCAATATAGGGAAATGGCAGCAGTTATTTTGCTATCTGAAGGGTTGCTGTGGTGAAACAATGAGTTAGGCTGAAGAAGAAGCTGCTCTTCAGTCCCGTCCCCCCCTTTTAAAACTTGTGACATCAGATAATGGCTCACTGTACATCTATGTGATATAATCGGTATAGCTCTTCCTAATGTGGTTACCAAAAGTGACCTTATCTTATTGATACAATACAGGCAGTATGCACACACTGAGTGTCTTCAGATAAATTGGAATTTTATTTCTTGTTTTTCCATTTCTTTCTCCCATTTTATTGCTGCTTGCTGCAAGTTCTGATTATAATCAACAGCTTTGTTCTGGGGTTGTGAAGAGTTACGGATTAGATAAGTCTTCCCTTTTATTAGCAGCAATAAACTCGTATGAGTTCACTGTCTTTAATCTCAAATGAGATTGCTAAAGCGTGCTGACTTTCTCTCTTGCTTAATTATATCTACCATCATGCTCCTGTTTAAGGTCAGAATGTAGAACCTGCAGAAGGAATAGGTTGATGGAAATTGTTTGCATGTTAGTAGATGATCTTCAATAAAAGCTGCATTTTCCACCCAGTGTGGGAGGAAACAATGCTGGTTTCTTTGAAGATGGTCTGTCAAAATGTCCATCTGGACACTGGTGGTTCTTAATAAACAAACTGTTACATGACATAATAATCCAGAACCCAGGAAATTCAGGATAATTCAGGAAAACTCTTTTTGGGTTCCTAGCTAACTGCATTGTCTTCATTTCCCCAACAGTATAGGCTCCATTTGTCATATACAGGCCAGTATGCAGTAGGTAAGGTGATTTTAATTGCAAGGTGTCAGTAGAGGGAATTCAAGCAAAGCTACCTAGTTGACAGAACCAGGGCCTCTTCAGCATTCCTGAAATTTCATGTTTTGCCACTTAGCACCTTGTGGTTATTCCTTGACTTTTACTAATTACTGTTTTTAGACAACAGTTTATTAACTTAATTCCTTCTTGAAACCCTACTTCTGACTCATTTCACTGATATGGATATTAACCCACCTGTGAAGTTGCTGTTAAGCTGATATGGAATTAAGTGTTGAAAAGTAATTACAAGTAGCAAGTCTTGTAAGTCCTGTGTCTTCTCATATGGAAGACTTCAAGATTGCAAACATTATTTTGCTTGTTCTACTTCCAATGCACCTTTAAGTAACCAGAGTGTGATACATACAGTGGGCCCTCATTATCTGCTGGGGGGGGGGAGGTTGTTTGCAGATAATCTGAGGTTATCTGCAGAGGGTTGTTCCTGAAACCCTCACAGATAACAAATTCCACAGATGCCGGAGTCCTGGTCACGATGTTACAATTACTTACCTGGTGGTTATGCTGGACCCTCTAGAGGTCATATTGGGCCCATAGCCCACTCCATGGGCCTCCCCACCTCCTCAGGAGCTTTCCAGGATATGATTGGAAGCTACTTCTAGTTGGATTGGAAGCTACTTCTGGTTCATGTCCATGACTTCCAGTTACATCCACAAGGTGTTATGAAGTGTGGGGAGGCCCATGGAGTTGGCTGCAGGCCTCCCTGGTCCTCAGAGCACCTCTAAGACATTACGGGAAGTCATTTCCAGTCGTGTCCTGGAGGTCCTCTGAGGCATGGGGCGGCATCCATGGATGGTAGAGTCTATGGATGCCAAGACTGCAGATAAAGAAGGCACACGGTATAATGTATCTAAAAATGAATATTTATAACAAGGAGTTATGTAAATGAGCCAGAGTAGGTAGTTGTAATATGTTTAGAAGCCATTATCTGAAAGGAGAGAAGTGCCAAGAATTCATTTAAGGAAATTGAACCACATATGTAGTATTCACAAGTTATTCACTTCAATTTTATAGCCATTTCTCTTTTTTTGGAGGGGGGGGGGGGAGGTAAATAAAAAAAAATCCAAAGGTCTATTGGATTTGTGGAAAGGTCATGGCAGATTTGTGTTAGATTCCTAGAATATCATTGAAGAAGTTCATATCAGTGAGACAGGTAGTGTGAATAATTTGAATGTGTGGGATTCAAGAAGCACTGCTTTTTTGTAGCATTCGTCATTTCCACAGTGCGTGTGACAGCAAAGGATTCTGGTTGCAATTATGTACATAGCTTCCTGTGAGTAAGTCCCATTGCACACAGTAGGACTTACTTCTGAGTACACATGTATAGGGTTGGGCCCTCCATAGACTGTGCCAATCACTGTGGGAAATTGAAAGCCTGTTGAGTGCACAAACATGGCTGCAAGTTTCAAAGAGGAAAGGAGGAAGGCAGAAAACAGGATGATTCAGTAAGAAAGAACAGAATGTCTGTTTCCAGTTATCATCTGGGGTTCATAGCATAGCGTCTGTAAGCATAGATGCACAATAAACAGCATTTCAACTTAAGCAGGAGACCTCATTTTGCAACTCAACTGCCAACACTTGGGTAAATGATTTTTCCTCAAAATGCTCTTAAAGCTTTAAGAAAGAAACAGAGAAAGCATATCTGCAGCTGGATCACTGCTGGCATCCACACTGACTGATGTGCTGGCTCCCTATTTCCCTGCATCCCACAGATGTCTTTTTTATTCATTTGGAAGCAGGAAGGTAGATTATAGCTTTTTTTGCATAATAATTAGTCTGAGTCTAATTAAATGATCTCATTAATTTTAATTGCTAAGTAAGATAAACAATACTCCTCCAAGAAAGCATAATCTATTATTATGAAAAAATGTTGGGGCTTGGGCTAGCTCTTAAACAGCCATCATTCAGTGCAAATATCCTGCATGCGGTTTGCTAATGAAATATGTCAGAGGCATGAATATTATCTCATTTATAGTATGAGAATACTGATTAGGAAGATGGGGTGGTTTGAAAAGTTAACCACGTTGCATGCTTCATCTTCTCAAACAATACCCAAATCCCGGAGACTTTCTCTGTATATGAACATCACAGGTTTTTCTAATCTCAAGAGCCAACCAGATGCCTCTGAAAAACCCACCAGCAGGATTTGCAGGCAATAGCCCTGTCTTTCTTTGCTGCCCAGCAACCAAATTCATTCAGTGGCGTATAGTCATCATAACTGACATGGATGCTATTCCATGAATGCTACCAAACTCCTTTGAAAAGCATCTAAGGGTTAAAGTAGCTGTGACCCTAAACTCTCAGATTTGTGTCTGTGTGTGTGTGTGTGTTTTAAAGGAAATCACTTATGGCTGGGAAACAGAATGGACTGAAACAGTGGCATTTTGCCCCCACCCAAGTTCTTATCCTGAAAGTATGTGCAGGAGGGGCTGCAATCACTAATGGGAAAAAGTTTCCACTGGCTTTCAGTGGAGCTTGTGTCTTTTGAGAAACACTTGAGGATTTCAACTTTCATTTTTCAAGACGTTTTTACCATTATGGCCTCAACTAAAACTTTGAAAATGAACTTGCCAAGCCCCAGAAAATGCCTAGTGGGATTTGTAGTTGTCAGTGAGGTGAGGGCCCCTCACTTCAAGAGATGTTAAATGCGCCTTTGTCTAGTTAGGGTTTACATTTGCTCACACATAGAAGCTGTGTAGTACTACAACTTAATCAGGACCATGGCATGGAAGTAGGAGGGACTTAACCCTTTACTTCCATGCTGTTTTTCTGCCCCCCCCCCCAAAAAAAAAAAAAAAAAAAAAATTCCTGTTTTCCAAAGTGGCTAAATCCTAAAAGTGTCATTTGCTGCAGCTGCATGATGGTGGTTTTTTTTTTTTTTTTTAATCAAAAAAACATAATGAAAGGAAGGGGTTAAACAGCTTTACCTTGGCAACAAGATATCAAAATTATGGCCCCACAAGGCTGCTAGTTGTATGTAGATTTAGCATCAAATCTATTTTTGTGCTGAGGTTTTAGTGCCCATGTTAGATCAAGGCAAATGAGTGGCTTCTTTATTTCTTTTCTGCTATCGCCCTTCTGAAAAAGGACAAGGAACTATGGAAGAGATCTGAAGACAGGCATATTGGAATACAATTATTCTTCCCTGCAGAAGATTTTGTGTAGGTTAACTTGACAAATGCTACTGCCATTGCCAGCGGTGATAACAGATTCAACACAGTGCACCACTAAATTAAAATAAATGCTACATTTTTCAATTGCTGTAATGGAGCACTGAAACTAAGGGGCAGAGGAATGACACCGTTTACTCCGTCTATGATTGTGGTTCACCTCTTCTTTGTCCTTCAGAACAAGCAAACAAGCTGTATTTGATTGTTGTTATGAACATAATCTTGCTGAGTTGTATTTTGCACATTTTTTTGTATTTGTATTTTTTTAAAAACCTACTTTAAAAAGTGGAGGAAGATGTTAGACAAACCATGTAAAATAAAATTCTTCCCAAAGATGCAACATGCCGTAAATACTGCAAACAGCAAAAGGTTAGCAAGTTCTATTTTGCACCTGGTTGTAGCCTAGATTCCAGGACAACCAAAATTTATTGAGGAAGTCAGTCCCAGTGGTAATCAGCACAGAAGCACTGAATTAGTTTTTAAAATGGTCCAAAAATACATGGCAGCAAGCAACATAATTAATCATTCTTTTCTAGGCTGAATTCAAATAGAGAATGTGTTTTTCATGAGCACGCTGTAGAAGTGAAAAGTGCCCCTTTCAACGATTATTCTTTTCTTGCAGGGAAGCGATAATAGGACAAAAGTATCTGCACAGAGCAAGGGCAATTCAGTACCCAAAACATTGCCCTTGCTCTGAATGTGCTTCATTTGCTTTCAAGGACTTACTGGTGTAGCATGTCTGGCTGCAAAGAACTGATGATGATCTCCTTGCTACAGTACTGGCAATGTAGGTCCTGTGTCGGTGAAGGGGCTTTCTGCATCATTTCGTTAACAGCACATATGTTTGAGATGGTGCCTACCCCTTGGAGCTCTCATTCTAGTGCAGACTGATGCTGCCCTAAGAGGAGAAATTCAGAACTTTCCTGGTCAAAAATAGAGACAACTATAAGAGGCCATTGAAAGAAAGATGTCCACTGTCAACTTACATTCTGGGAAGGGAGATCTCTTCTTCAACTTCACTGTCTTCCCATAGAGTCAATCTTTGATCTTGTCTGCTTAGAGCAGGGGTGTCCAAACCCCGGCCCGGGGGCCACTTGTGGCCCTCGAGGCCTCTCAATGCGGCCCTCAGGGAGCCCCCAGTCTCCAATGAGCCTCTGGCCCTCCTGAGATTTGTTGGAGCCCACACTGGCCCGATGCAACTGCTCTCAGCATGATGGCCAACTGTTCGATCTTTCGCATGAGCTGTGGTATGAGGGCTCCCTCTATTGCTTGCTGTTTCACATCTGTGATGCAGCAGTGGCAGCAAAGGAAAGGCAAGCCTTGCTTTGTGCAAGGCCTTTTATAGGCCTTGAGCTATTGCAAGACCTTCATTCATTCATATAAGTTCATCTTTAATAAATTCATTTATGTAAACTTATGTAAATTTATTCAAATTTTAAATGTAAATTAATTCTTTTTTCCCCCCGGCCCCCAACACAGTGTCAGAGAGATGATGTGGCCCTCCTGCCAAAAACTTTGGACACCCCTGGCTTAGAGAGAGCATGATTTGCAACCATTAGCTAGAACTACCCAAGGTCAGTCATTTATGTATGTTAAGAATTACTAATAGAATATTTCAGTGATAGAGAATGCACACCCTTCCTTTGTTGTCTACTCAGAAGTAAGTCCATTGTGTTTACAAGGCCTTGTGCCCCAGAAAGTGTGAATAGGATTGCAGCCTTAATTTCTTTGTTTTGGGTTGGTTGGCTGCTCAGATCATAGGGGGTCTTGAACCAGGCCTGAGTGTGTGGCCCCATAATATGTAATATTGCTATCAGTGCTTTCAAACATTGAAATCCCCAATGGTCAGAATGGTGTAGTGGTTCAGGAGTTGCACTTAGACCTGGAAGATTGAGGTTCAAATCCCCATTCAGCCATGTGACTTTGGACCAGTCACTATCTCTCAGCCTCACCTACCTCGAAGGGTTGTTGTGAGGACAAAAGGAAGGAGGAACAATGCACACCACCCTGAGCTCCTTGGAGGAAGGGCAGTATTAATATAGAAAAATAAATACATAATATGTGACCAATTTATTAACATTACCATTTAAATAGCTCCAGTTAAAGCAATATTCTTATTTTGTTGAAAAGCTAAAAGGAGCGTCATTAAACAGACACATGAGGCTCTGAGGACAAGCTGTTTTTCTCCACTGCTCTTGACAAGATAACCACCTGCTTATATTTTAGAATAGTTCTGGTGTGTGGCCAATGCCTCCTACTTGGCCAGAATGAAGATCCAGGGGTGTCTATTACTCACAAGGCTTGCCTGAGTAATTTGCATGCACATCTCATGGTATGTTTGTGTATTGCACCTTTTTCAGGCAAGTGTTAATTAAGAGCGTATATCTATCCTAATGAGACAATCGGCCCTTAGGAGTTGTGGCAACTTACCATGCTCTCTGCGTGATGTTTTGGCACTGATGTTGGGTGTGTAAAGAAGTAGAAGAAAGCATGCAGCTCTAACAAATTGGTAACCTTTTCTGCAATTTTATACAAATTGGAAACTCAAGCACAGTTCATGTCCTTCAGATGGCAGGGCCTGCAGTCATCCTACAATCTTCATTTATTTCCTGTGGATGGGAAAAAAATATAGCGACCAATCTAGGCTAAAGTCGTGGCATCTGTGCAATGCAGGGGTCAGGTGTGTGTTGGCTTCATAGCTACCTGCATTCAGCTTTCTCCACCAGAGGGAGGGTCAAGAAAAAAACAGCCTTGCTTGTCCCTTGTAAATGGTTTTAATACTCTCAATAACATGAATCTATCTATATATATTTTTTTAGTTGCATCTCTGATAAAGTCTAGAGGGATACAAGCAGAAAAATCAGTAATTGTGTCTTAGTTTGCCAGCTGATCCTCTGAAACCTGTTTTGAGTTTGGAATATAGAATCAACATTTTATTTCAAGTTTTGTTGTGGATTAATAACAACTTGCAGATATGTTAAATTCTGCTTTGAAATATTTTTGTTCACATTCAATAGATTTCTGACCAAGTCACATAAATACATTGAACTGTTGTGTCTGCCAATGCTTTTCTTCAGCAGCTTCTCTTTCATTCCTTAACTCAGCGATTTTCAACCTTTTTCATCTCGTGGCACACTAAAATTGTCAAGGCACACCTTCAGGTTTTTTGCAATTGACAGGGCACACCATGCTGCCAGTGGAGGACTCACATCCCCATTGGCCCTATTAATAAATGACCTTCTCCCAAATTCAAGTGGCACATCTGTGGACCACTCACGGCACACCAGTGTGCCACGGCACAGTGGTTGAAAATGGCTCTTTTAATTCAACATCAACAGTGTCTGAGGACAGTCTATCCAAGTTTTGCCTCATTCAGGCCAACAGCTTCAGATATGAGAAACTGGACACTAATGGGTTGAATGAGATTATATTCTTAGAATTCACCTTTCCCCATATTCCATGTCTGTTTTCAAAGCACTGGGCAAAATGTTGGTGAACAAATACCCTGCTCACGGATACAAAAGTGGGTTCTCTAATGCCATAGCTCCTAGAGCTTGGACAGTGGGCTACTTTGATGGGGCTGGTCTCGTATGCTTCCATGTTGCTCTCTTCCATGTTTCCTACTCCTTTCAATTCCCTGTTTCCTTTTTAAATCCAGGATGCATGACAAAAGAAGGAATGACAAATGACAGTGCAGAGTGGCAGCAGAAGATGTAGTGGTGTCTTCTTACCCCTTCATGCACTGCTAAGTGGAGGGGAAAGCAGCACAGATCCTGGGCCTGGCCTGCTATAAGTCCTCTTGATCATGTTTCCCACTGCCCAGTGACTGTGAGCAAGGTGATTTTGTTCAACACAGGACAAAAGGGCTCCACATTTGAGACTTTTTAGGTCTTCTTGTTTGAGCCATTTCATTCTTAGTGAAATGTGTTGCATCCTGTTGGTTCAAATCCAAAGTCAGCTAGAAAACAGTGTTACTGTCTCAAGGAGGCATTTCAGCTACTGACCATGACGGAAGAAGCACAAGTTCTCCTGCATTTTGTTCTCTATGCTTCTGGGGTCACATAAGAACATAAGAACATAAGAACAGCCCCACTGGATCAGGCCATAGGCCCATCTAGTCCAGCTTCCTGTATCTCACAGCGGCCCACCAAATGCCCCAGGGAGCACACCAGATAACAAGAGACCTCGTCCTGGTGCTCTCCCCTACATCTGGCATTCTGACTTAACCCATTCCTAAAATCAGGAGGTTGCGCATACATACTTTCTGAAGTAGGAAGTGATGCATGACTGATGTGGGAAGAGAATGAGCAAATTCAGGTCCTCTTTTGATATGCCCTCACCATTTGCATTAAAAAGTATGTTTATCTCCACATACCTACAGCAGGGCTGCATTACTGCTATTAATCTCCTGGGTACCTGGACACCAAGAAGTGTGATATGCTGCGGGATCCCTTGATTCTCTGGTGTGCCCTAAAGAAATCCTGAAGTGTGTGTGACCCCATGTGACATTAGCCATAAAACATAAAGGAGGAGAGAAAAATAAATTAATAGCAGCTTTATTTGCAGATTTAGGCTGGCATTTGTTCAAAAGATGTTTGTCTTTTATGATCACATTCCAATCTTAAAATAGTTAGTCACATTATAGCCCCAGTTTTATGCTTTGATTCTTAGATTTTGGCTCATATCTTCAGAGTATTTGTCTGACACAATCCCTGTTTACTTCACTGGTAGGCTTCAGCTGCCAAAAAGTATCACACAAAATTGGCCTCTGACTCTCTCTCTAAATGTTAGACACAAAACTTTGAAGCTGTTATTGTGCATACAGGATTTGTGAGTGTGGGTTTGGGTGTGTGTGTGTGTGTGTGTGTGTGTGTGTGTGTTTAGATGTAAGCATTTAGACATATCAGGACTTTCATTTTCAAATCAAACACAGTTCTGAAAACAAAATGTGCCTAAGTAAGAAAGGTCCATTTAGTATTGATCTTGGATTCCATTACCCACCTGAACAAAACCTTGAGATATATGCCCAGCCATTGTACTCTGTGACTGTATAATTGCAGCACATTTGTGTCTGCCCACTTCCCTTGGAGATGTTGTTAAGGGGAATGATGGTTTTTACAAGTGGTCTCTGGCATGTGGTAGGCTGTTCATGTGCTGTACTAAAAAGCTCTGTTCCCTTTAGCCTCATCAGCAGTGGAAATTGGCTAATGAATCAGCTTCCACTCTCCCAACCCAGTTCTTGTGAGCTATGGATCACAGTGTTCCCAGGCAGATCCACTTTGCTGCTGCATACTTTTCCCTTGACATGGACCCATGGAAGTTTTGCCAAGTTTTGGCTGTGCTTTAGCTAAAGACAGTGCCTGATGAGAATCATGGAACCTTTTCACCTCAAATGTAAACAGCTGACTGAACCTGTGACCCAATCCTATGGGCCTTTTATAACAGCAGTTCTGATCCACTGGTGCAAAAAAAAAAAAATTCCAGTGACACAGAAACATCATGCTACTGTTGGGCATTACAAAGCTGCTGGCAGAAAGTGCTAGTGGCTCTGAGTATACTCCAGAGTTGCTTGGATGTGCTACCTACCCAAGTAAGTTGGAAGAGATGATGGTTTGTTGGCACATTTAGGGCAGGAAGGAGGCTAGATGGGGTGGGTCTTGGATCATCATGGATGCACACACTGGATCATAGCCTCTGTTTTTAACCTGCTCCATCCCTTTACATGCCTAAGACGTACACCAGCACATGGCTGGCATGGGTCTGCAGAGACTCATATGTGACCAGTATGCCTATCCAGAGATAAGTAAAATGTTTTGCCGCCACCACCCCATTGGATACAGCACATGCTCTGTCAGCACAGCTGCATTGTGTACAATAGTGAAGTATAGGACTGGGCTACTACTGAGGAAAAAAAGGGCCAACTTTTGACAAGAGTGCTTGAAGCAATGGGGCAAGCGGTGCTTACTTGAGTGCTAGAAGTGGGATCTAGTTACAGTACCAAATTGCATTCAGAGATGGGAATAGTCAAAGGCCGATTATGGAACCCATCACTGCTTGGCTCTGGCTACTTGTCTCAGCTCTGGTGTAGCTCTGTTAGGTGCTATTTCTGATTCCCCAGGGTACTTTAGGGCATCACATGACTAGCAGAAGCTGTGTGCCAATAAAATTAGCAGCAAGTTCACTGCCATACCATCACAGGAATTGGCTTTTTAAAGAAAAAATACTAAGACCTCACCACCAGCTCAGCAAGCCTCATCCTAACCCAGAGGCCCTCTGAAAATCACCTTGCTTTGGGGGGATTTTTCTCCCTAGGAATTAAAAACAGCCTCTTTCCCAATCAGTGCAGGTGCTGGATCAAACCAAAAAATCATTGAACACTAAACCAAATTGGGAAAAAGGCATCCCTGTTTCAGTTGGGGTGACAGATACTAGACTGGAAATTTGATTTCTAATGAACTGCAGCAAGGCAAGTGAGTCTGCCTATAAAAAAGCACCCAACACAAAGTCCAAACTCAGAAACATATAAGGATGTTTTAAAGATCTTGCTGGGATAAGACTGGAGAAAAACAAATTGAAAATAACATGTGCACTTCCGAAAGAAGCTTAGACAAACAATGTTGGAAATAATTAAAATGATCCTAAAAGGAAATGAAAATAGTTGTCATTTGAAAGAGGAAAAAATCTGCCAATATTGAACAGAAATAGAATGCTGAAATTTAAAAGGAAGAGCTAGAAAGTATACTTTGCAGTTCTCCAACTTTATTTCTCCCTCCCTTATTGGGAAGAATGAATAGAAGAAGGAAGAGATCATAAATTGTCTCTGTATTATATAATTTGGAAAGTCCTGTTGTCACTCTGTCATTCTGTGGCTGGAATTTCTGTATCTCAAGGAACCCTTTTGGATTCCTGTATACTTTGGTCTAGAGCAGCAGTTTTCAACCGCTGTGCCATGGCACATTAGTCTCAGGTGTGCTGCAGGGCCAGAGGAGGCAGGCAGCAAAAGAACATAAGAACAGCCCCACTGGATCAGGCCATAGGCCCATCTAATCCAGTTTCCTGTATCTCACAGCGGCCCACCAAATGCCCCAGGGAGCACACCAGATAACAAGAGACCTCATCCTGGTGCCCTCCCTTACATCTGGCATTCTGACATAGCCCATTTCTAAAATCAGGAGGTTGCACATGCACATCATGGCTTGTAACCCATAATGGACTTTTCCTCCAGAAACTTGTCCAATCCCCTTTTAAAGGTGTCCAGGCCAGACGCCATCACCACATCCTGTGGCAAGGAGTTCCACAGACCAACCACATGCTGAACACTCAATTTTAGCGAATGTCCCCTGGTTGTGGTGTTATGTGAGAGTGTAAAGAGCATCTCTCTATCCACTCTGTCCATCCCCTGCATAATTTTGTATGTCTCAATCATGTCCCCCCTGAGGCACCTGTTTTCTAGGCTGAAGAGCAGCCATGGGCAGGAGAAGCTGCTGCTTTGCATCTCCTGCTGTGAGTAAGAGGAAGGCTGCAACTCGATCCTCCTTTACCTAGGAACAAGCCTCATTGACTATTATGGGGCTTACTTCTGTGTAACACACCTAGGATTCGGTATCAAGTCCCTTGTCTGCCCTGCCTGCTGATTGGGCAACTAGAAAAGCCTGAATGAGGTCTGGGCAGAGTGAGAAGGAGGAAGCTGGGCAGGCAAGCAGGTAGGGAGCGAGCGAGCCTGCTGAGGCTATCAGCCTAAGAATGGGCTGGCTGAGGGTCCAGGAAAGTCCCCTTCCCTTGCTACAGTTGCCTGCAGCTTCCCAAAGCAACCCTCCCTGCCTTGGCCTTTCAGAGGAGGGGTGTTGGGCCACAATCCTATCCGCACTTTCCTGGGAGTAAGCCCCACTGACTATAATGGGACTTACTTCTGAGTAGACACACCTGAGCTGGGCTGGGCTCAAGTTCCTCTCCTAGCCCCCACTTTCCTGGGAGTAAGCCCCATTGACTATAATGGGACTTACTTCTGAGTAGACATGCCTCAGATTGGGCAAAGTGTCTACTAGTCACACTTTTTTCTGAAATACAGGAGCAGGCAATTGGGGGTGGGGGAATGTGAGGCAAGTGATTCTAGACCTTTGGAAGGTGTGGACCAGTGAGGGGAGGGACAGTAGGAGAGGTGCTTAGTGCAATTATGAGATGAGGGGGGAATGTCCCTGTGGGAGGGGGTGGGTGGGGGCGAGGAGGAGAGAGAAGTGCCAATTGCCTGCTCATGTATTTCAGAAAAAAGAGTGCAACCAAAAACCCAATCCTAGGCATGTCTACTCAGAAGTAAGTCCCACAGGCACATTCCCCCTCCCCAAGTCTTTGGCTGCAATCCTAACCACACTTTCCTGAGAGTAAGCCCCATTGAACAAAATAGGACTTACTTCTGAGTAGACCTGGTTAGGATTGTGCCCTTTGTCATGTAATGATTTAATTGTATTAATTATATTAATTAAAAATTAATTGTAACATAGTAATTTAATGTAAGTAAAAAACTGGGAGTGTGCCTTGACAATTTTAGTGCCTTGACAATGTGCCGTGAGCTGAGAAAGATTGAAAATGGCTGGTGTAGAGAATGTCTGAGTTCAAGACTGGAGAGTTACACTGTCCATTTCCCCCCTGCTGTCTCCCCCTACCTCTTTCCAGCTCTCCCCCCCCAACCTGTTTCTAGCAGCTAGAATTCCCTTCATTTGGGAATGTGAACCCATATAGCAGCAGTATCCCCTGGGGATTGGTTCATGGCCATTGAAAATGAAACAGGACAAAATGGTCATGCTTGTTGACTTCTCATGTCAATTCCCAAACAATTGCTCACTCTGAGTAAGATGGATTCTAGAAAGGCATCAACCGCCCTGCCTTCTTCAGGTACTACTCAAAACTACAAAGGAGTCATAAGGGTGAAACAGCTCACTGAAGCTGCAATTCTATATGCACTTACCTGGGAGTAGGTCCCGCTGAACGTAATTGGGCTTATTTCTGCACTTAGGCTTGTGCTCTAAACCAAGTTTAGTAAGAGGTCCTTGGGAAAGCATTTCATTCAGTGCAGTCAAGTCTAAATGGGTTACAGGCTTTAGAACTGAAGGGCATCTCATCAGTGACAGCTGGAGAAAGCTTTACAGTTGAAGCAGGAGGCACCACAGCATCTTACTGTTGTATATTGTGTACGATAATATGGAATAATATTTTCTATTTCACTGTTTTACAGATAAGAAAGAAGCATTTCCCTGAGCTATCTTAGCAGAAAAAGAAAAACTAACTTTTGGAAAAACTCATCTGAGCCACAGATGAGCCTATTTAGATCAAAGCAAGGTTTTGCTGTAGTGATTTTATTTGTACATTTTGACTGGGTCACCTGTGAAGTGAAAATGGAATCTCCTTCACTATAAGTCATTTGCATTCCATAGGTGGAATATCCAAGTTCGTCAATGGCAAATAAGAGCACCATACTAATGTGGACATAGTCCTCTGTTTTCCTACTTTCTGAAGGAGATCTCTTTCACTATCTAAAGACGTCCAAAACACAGAAAGAGCATAATCACTGGACACTTTTTCAAGCAATCATCTTTGCTGCTTTTACTGAAGCTGTATTCTTGGAAGAAGCTTTCTTATTAAGACAAAATTAGGACCAAAACACATTTGGCATAGTAGGATGTGGAATGAGATTACCATTGGTGATGCAAAATGACACTCTAGATTTTGCTCCAGATTGGCTGAGGGTTTCTAGTGTGACATGGAATCCCACACTGGAATTTGTGTGACATCCTACCTGTTTAAGAAGCAGCCAGAGAAAACAATGTTGCAGTTAAACTCCGACTAAAGGCAGAAACAGGTTCCCCTTTAGAGTAGACCAGCAAGAAATAACCTTGGGGAGCTACAAAGTTGCTCTGATGAGACTCAGGTGGTGCCAAAAATATCACCTCTCCGCTTCCATTATTGAAGTGGGGGTTGACTTTTGCCCCATCCCTCCCTCACATGAGGCAATGTGGGAAATCTACAGGACCCTGTTGAAGGGGTAGCTCTGTTCAGTTAGTTTGCTCAACTTGTGCCTTTTGGTTCAGAGTGCCTTGAGTTTGTTCATGACCCTCTCTCATGCATCTTTTGGGATAGTCTGAGGATAACTGATAGCCATCTGAAGCTGGGCAGGAAGTTTTTGCTTCTCACCTGATTGGTTGTTGGGGAGATGTTTTACCTACCTGAGACCATTCTAAGTTGTATTCCAGGTTCATCACAAGTGGCACATAGTTGTCGCATATTGTAGTACAGGGAATAAGGATTTGATATGTTTCCCGAGGTCAGCAAGAGTCATGGTGGAATCAGAACAAATCTCAAGAGGCTGTGGGATGTTGGCAGGTGAACCTTTGAGCTTGGATTGCAAAGGTGACCTCAGAAGCTCTCCAGCTGTGGGGAGGAAGTGCAATTTAGCTTCCTCAACCCCCTTTGGGAACTGCTGTAAAGAAATTGAAATCATCAGCAAATTATCTGAAGTGTTGAGTCATGGTGGGAACACTTTAAATGGGGGAGGGAATGAGTGCCATTTGGGGAGAAAGGCAGAGTAAAAATTGAATAGACAGTTGAGTGCTGTCTCTTTCAAGGCAGGTGGCTGCAAGTGGGGTGGAGTGTATGGAGGTTTCAGTCTCTTGTTGACTGGCATTCATTTCATTAAACATAGCCCAGTTTTAATCCAAATCTTGTCTCATGTATTTATTGGGAAGTGCACAGGCAATAATACTGACTGCTCTCCCCAGCACTTGTATATTTGGAAAGCAACAGTTTATTTTTATGTATTTGTTTATCACATTTTTATATCACTCTTCCTCCAGGGAGCTCAGGGTGGTTTACCTAGTTCCTCCCCTCCTTTTGTCCTCACAACAACCCTTGTGAGGCTGAGAGAGAGAGAGAGAGAGAGAGAGAGAGAGAGAGAGAGAGAGAGACTGGCCCAAAGTCACCCAGGAGGTTTCATGGCTGAGCAGGGATTTGAACCTTGATCTTCCAGGTCTAAGTCCAACCCCCAAACCACTACACCAGAGCTGGCTCTAAGGACGAAATCCTAACCAACATTCCAGCACTGACTTAGCTGCAATGCAGCTCCAAGGTAATGTGACAAACATGCCCTTACCTTGATTGCCTCCCAACTGCAGGATGCACTGCACGACACATTAGCACAGCTATGTCAGTGCTGGAAAGTTGGTTAGGATTGCGCCCTAAGTTATTGCAAAGACACCATAAGCCCTCAGTTTTCTTTCCTTCCCAAAAAACCAAAACTCTAAAGACCTGCTGCTGAAATTCACTATCACTTGTGGAAATGAAGAAAGCAAAAATAATTGGATAATTTGTGATATTTATACTGCATATTCCCCATGTACTGAAGGTGCTGAAGATGTATTATTTTAGTAACCTTTGCAACATGGTATGAATGGTTGCCAACCTTAAAAAAAACCAAAAACTATCACAGGGAGTCACACTAATGACCCCCCCCACACACACACACACAGTCCCACTGGTACATTATTATACCCATATTACATATCTAATGCCACTACAATGCCACTAATACCACTACAATCAGTGGTTGTACAACAAAACTCTGCCCTTTTCTTACCTGAGGTGGAATGTGAGTTCAAGGGAATGGAGATGGATGGCAGCTTCACTCTGAGATCTCTCTCTCTCACCAATTGATCTGCTAACTCTCCACCCAACTGAGGGCATACTGTGGTCTATCTGTATTTTGGCTAGATTGAATGCTGGGAGGGACACGGACACCTAAAGTTCAGGTCCAACAGACAAATTCCACACCACTTGTAATACCTATATTTAAATGTGGGAATACAAAATGTCTACATTTTTCATGTTTTTAAAAAAGTCATTTTTGTTGCTTTCTGTTAAACGGTGCACTGATCTCAGGATTTGTCTTGCCTCTATCCCAGAACAGTGTAGGAGGCAAAGTTAGGTAGTGTTATAATTTAATGTGAAGTGAGCAATCAGAATAATTAGATCAAGCAAGCAGTCATTTGAAAGACATTAATTTGATCACACTGCTATATAAACCTGAATATATATGCTGTGAATAGAACCATGGCAATCAGCTCACCAGAGGGTTAAACATTGTCAAACAAGCCTATATATGATTGCTTAAAAATTTGAAGTTAATTACCCTTTTATTCAACTGCTATATTTAATTCAGAATCACGGTAAATGGAAAGACATGTGAAAATCTTCCTCAGGGGGATGCTTTAGTTGTATTCCCTATATTGCGCAGACAAGGTAGGGGGCCGGCAGAGACCTGTGCCAGGAGACACAAGTGGCCATTTCTCCTACATGTGTGGTGGAAAAGCCACAGCCAGGAAGGTGGGATCCAGTGGCCTTGGACAATCTCCTCCCACTGGTGGCAGAGGCAATGGGCAGCCCAATCCTGGGCTCCCATGGCGCGTAGCTTTGGTGGCACCGAAAACTGCTGCCCCATATCCTGTGCGCCATGGGCTACCACAAGTGGCACCTTGGGATATCCTCTTCTCCCGGGTAGGGGAAGTAGCCCCACAATGGGGCTACTCAATTCACAGTTTGTAAAAAATGGTTGGCAACCTTCAGTCTCGAAAGACTATGGTATAAGCCTACAGCACCTGGTATTCCCAGGCAGTCTCCCATCCAAGTACTAACCAGGCCTGACCCTGCTTAGCTTCTGAGATCAGATGAGATCAGGCATGTGCAGGGTAACATGCCCCACACGAACAAAGAGGATGGACCTGCCTCCGTCCCTCCTTGCTCTCTCCCCCTGGCACACCTCCTCCCCACCCTCTCCCTGCCCTCTACCAGCTTCTCCCTCCCCCCATGCCCCTACTTTCCTTACCATGGCTCGGTGGTCCGTGTGACCACTGACCAGCAGAGGCCGGGCGCCTGCCCGGCGCTAGCCCAGCACCAGCCAGTGCTGGGCTACCACAGGCACTGACCTGGCATTAGGCCTTGCAAATGTACCTTACGGCACGTTTGCGACAGTGCGTGCCGGTGATAATCTGGCGTGTCAAGCTCAGGATTGGGCTCTAAGGCTGCAATCCTGTCCAAACATACCTGGGAGTAGGCATGCGTAGGATTGGATTCTATCTGTGGCAAATGTAGGTAACCATCCCAGCCCAATGAAGACTGAACAACAACAATCCTCCCACCAAAAGCACAGAGTGGCCTGTCTCCCTGGTGGTGTAGATGGCTGGTGGAGACCCATTTGCAAACGGCTTATGTGAGTGTAAGGAAAAATATTTTCTTTTACCTTTCCTAAGCCTTCCGATGCCCCACCACCACCCCACCATGATGTGCAGTCCTGTTTGGCTCAGCTGCATGCTATGGTAGGGGAAAAAGAGGTTTAAGCTGCTAGTTCCTGTGACTTTCTTTTAAGTCCTCTTATATCTTTTCAGTGTTCAGCTCTTCTGCCACAGGAGTTTTGGATTTGTTCCTGCCAAGAGCAAGCAACTGGGCAAAGTACAGGAAAGACTAGAACAGTAAAAAGTGAACCTGAGGGAGTAGTACAGGGAGCAGATTCTAAAGGAGAAAGTCTGCAGTCTCCAAGCAGCAGCCTTTGAAACAGCAGTTATTGAGAGGAAAGGGAAAAATTCAGCGACATGCTGCACTGGATGCATAATACAAATGGGAGCTTTCTTTCCGATTGGCATTGGCTGTTGTTGTCTTTTTCTGTTGGTGAAATAGACAGGCACAGGGCTGAATCCCTGTTCTCATTCAGACCTTCCAAACATGGCCGCACCACCTTTCAAACAAGAAGTCATTGCTCATTTAGCAGATACTACTACAATGGTATTCACCCGCCATTCATTTGTGTCATATATAGCATTTGCTCTTGAGTAAATAACATTAACACAGACGGGTAAACTTTGCTTTGTCTTGGCTTTCTTGCTCTTTGAGCTCCCATTCTTGCTTGTCTAGCATAAATCATTGAAGACAATACATTAGAAGGCAGGCTTCAAGCAGTTTTAAGCAGTTGGCTAGGAGAGGAACTGGTTTTAAGCAGTTTGGAGCAGTCACTAAAAGTCCCCTAAGTACACGACTATGTCCAGGCAGCAGTGTCCTTCACTTTCTATCTGCAGTGCATGATTAGGAGCATAGAGCCTCCATTTCTCTCTGGGACACACACACACTCATGTTCTCTGCAAAAAGCGAGTCATGTGGCCATCACAGGCCATGCTGTTCCTAGGCAACCTTGAAGACCACTGGACGGCTAACAGAACTTTGCATTCCAGGGAGATGAACCAAAATGGTGAAGAGCCTTGTTGTACCTCAATTTCTTCCTATAAAAGCTTTTGCAGACTGCAGTTTACTCCACCAGGTAGATCAGATGCATCTGATCAGATCAGAGTGCATCTGTGAAGCTTTAAATTAAAGCTGAACATGCCCTAATTATCCCTTAGTTGATAGGAATGGATTTATCACAAAATCAATTAAAATATGAAGATTCAATTCAAATCTGCCCAGACTCATTTTGTTTGTTTGTGAAATTCTCAAGGGATAAATAGAGTGTATAGAGAGACACCCTTTTCCCTCTCACATAACACCAGAACCAGGGGACGTCCACTAAAATTGAGTGTTGGGAGAGTTAGGACAGACAAAAGAAAATATTTCTTTACCCAGCATGTAATTACTCTGTGGAGCTCCTTGCCACAGGAAGTAGTGATGACATCTTGCCTAGATGCCTTTAAGAGGGGATTGGACAAATTTCTGGAGGAGAAGTTCATCACGGGTTACAAGTCGTGGTAGGTATGTGCAAGCTCCTGGTTTTAGAGGTAGGTTACCTCAGATTGCCAGATGCAGGGGAGGGCACTAGGGCGTAGGTTATGTCTTGTTGCCTTGTGTGCTCCCTGAAGCATTCATTGGGCCACTGTGAGATACAGGAAGCTGGACTAGATGGGTCTTTGGCCTGATCCAGCAGGACTCTTCTAACGTTCCCGCCCCCATCATCTCTTTTTCCTTCTCCCTCACACACTTCCTTAGAAGCTCCACACCAAGAAAGTAGAAGGTGAACACAATCTCCCTTCAGTCATTGCATGGGAGATGTCAGTGGAAACAGTTTGTCCAAAGAGAAAGTGAGGATTTCACAGGGACACTACAGTGGGTCCAAGAGACTCAGTTTTTGTAGTTTGTCTAAATTCGTAGGGGCTGCAGACTCCAATGTCCACTGCTTCCCACTTGGATCACAAGTGACTTCAGAGTTTCAGACTTCAGTGTGTGGTGACCACAGAAGTGATTGAATAAGGTGCAAAACCTGTTGCTCGAATCCATGTCAGGTAGGATTTAAAAAAAAAATCAATATATCCCTCATTTTGCAAAGATGCTGCAGTGTCCTGAAAATATTTCCATGTACCACTCTTATCAGCAAGATAAGATCCTCCTAATCTTCATTCAGGTTAGGATGAACACCTCAAACAAAAGTGTGATTCTATGCATGTTGACTCAGAAGGAAGCCCCACTTGGCCAGAGAGAATTACTCCTGAGTAAATGTGTACATGATTGAATCCCAAGTCAGTCTTGGTAAGGATTCACATGAGCAGTAAATTAGTATCACATTTTCTGCTGAAAAGTCAGATCCATGAGAAATAATCTTTGGAGAGAAAGCAAACAAGCTCATGATTTCAGAATATAATAAACATCAAATTGTACAATGGTAAATATTCATGAACTTCAGTGTTCAGCTTTCCTGTTTTTTTCCAACAGCTGCACCAGCTGCACATTGTACATTGTTTGAGCTCACATTGTTTTGTCAAATCGGTGTTTAAAAAATGGCTCACGTTCTGAAATCCAACCCATTTCAGAGATGCGTTTGTTTTCCAATGCGCAGAGCTCTATGATCAACACTTTGATAAAACTCACAATATCAGCATAATGTTTTGTTTGCCGCATGAGCCTTTCAACTGAATAGGCTTCTTATGAAAATTTTGACAATAACTAACCAAAGATATTGTAATGTATATATCATTTCAGTCATCAGAATCTGAGTGCCAGAAAGGTGTAATGTTCTCAAGCTGCCCAGTGCTTTCAAAATATGGTTATAGAAGGAAAATCCAGAGCATCTAATCTGACTTAGGTTGCAATCCTAACCTCACTTTCCTGGGAGTAAGTCCCATTGAACACAATAGGACTTACTTCTGAGTAGACCTGCTTAGGCGTGTGCCCTTAATTGGATGTAAACTCTCAATAGCACATGATATGTACACACAAGCAAATATTTGTGAGATTTTACAGTCAGTTCCCCCCCCCCCCAAATCTCTTCTGAGTGCTGCAGTTTCATCCACAATATTCCAAGGACATATATATGCTGTCTGTTCAGTTGTTTTTCTCTTGGTCGCACAGTTTTGATGTAGTATTTTCTATTCATGACCCAGTCCGTATTAAGAGAAGGAAGTGCACTGCAGGGGCTAGTGAGGTGGGAAGTATTATCTGTGAGGAGGGTGCCCCCTGTTCTTACCACTGACCATCACTGGCTGACGGTGTAGTCAAAAGTAAGACTACCTACTGTGTACTCCTATTGAATATACAGAAGGACCCTAAGAACATAAGAACAGCCCCACTGGATCAGGCCATAGGCCCATCTAGTCCAGCTTCCTGTATCTCACAGTGGCCCACCAAATGCCCCAAGGAGCACACCAGATAAGAAGAGACCTGCAACCTGGTGCCCTCCCTTGCATCTGGCATTCTGACATAACCCATTTCTAAAATCAGGAGGTTGTGCATACACATCATGGCTTGTACCCCATAATGGATTTTTCCTCCAGAAACTTGTCCAATCCCCTTTTAAAGGTGTCCAGGCCAGTCGTCATCACCACATCCTGTGGCAAAGAGTTCCACAGACCAACCACACGCTGAGTAAAGAAATATTTTCTTTTGTCTGTTCTAACCTGCCCAACACTCAATTTTAGTGGATGTCCCCTGGTTCTGGTGTTATGTGAGAGTGTAAAGAGCATCTCCCTAGCCACTCTGTCTATCCCCTGCATGATTTTGTATGTCTCAATCATGTTCCCCCTCAGGCGTCTCTTTTCTAGGCTGAAGAGGCCCAAACGCCATAGCCTTTCCTCATAAGGAAGGTGCCCCAGCCCCGTAATCATCTTAGTCGCTCTCTTTTGCACCTTTTCCATTTCCACTATGTCTTTTTTGAGATGCGGCAACCAGAACTGGACACAATACTCCATGTGTGGCCTTACCATAGATTTGTACAACGGCATTATAATATTAGCCGTTTTGTTCTCAATACGTTTTGACCCTCTGCAGGTGTGGGCCAATATCATTTGCTGTGTTAAGTGCTGTTGGCCATACCAAGAGCACTCTTGCAGGATGCTGTCTATGCCACCTGTGCTCCCACTACCTCACAGCTACAGCCACCAATAAGAATATGGGACAACATCTTCCTCATTTGCTGATGAAAGATTATGGCCATTGATTGACTTCTATATCACCAGTCACACTGGATAAGCATGGAGAGCAGAATCAAGTGTAGTTGATGCTCTTCTTCTTCCATATATCATTATTCATTAGGGACATCATCCTGCATTCTCTTCCCCCTTTCCTAGGTGCTTCCTCATTTGCTGCCAACATACCATTATTAAACCCCTATAAACCATTATTATAAGATATACCTTATAGGGGTAAGCCTTGCTAAGTGATCTGAAGGTACACATCGACAATTGCAATGTTGTGGCTTCTGTAGAAGTCTAATTTTTGTATTGAAAGTTTCTCTGAAACTGAAGGATATTGTGGGGTAACATGTTACAGCCCCTTTTTCCATACAGGCTAGTATGAGAACGACAGGGTTTGGTGTAGTCCTTTAATACTGTATTTGTCTTGGAGGAGGAGTTCTTTTGCAAGTGACGCTATTGAGCAGGCGAAAAATGTGGCACCTGTTTTCATGGCTCCCTAGCGATTGACTGAGCTGCTATAGTGCCTTGGATTGTTTAGCTTTCAAGGCTGTTACACATTAACAGCTTCCTCAATTCAAATATTATTCCCTTTCCAAAAGACCATCTTGAGTGCAACTGAAGAAACAAGAAAACGACAAACTGTAAAGAAACTAATTAGTGGCTGGCAAAGTGAAATCTTATTTTTATTTGTACAGTTCCACATTAATACCTAATGTGTCACCACAGTGGCATCAGTTACTGTACACCGTTTTTCAGTTCCGTGAACTTGCACAATACAAGTTGAGAATACAGTTCATTCCTCCCCAAAATTTGTTTCTTGCACTTTGATTTTTTTTTTTTTTTTGAGGGAAGGGGATATGTTGAGGAAAATGACTCCTCCTTTTCTGAGGGGGAAGGTTTTCCCAAGATGCCTCACTCCCACTGAGGCTGCTAAAGCATGTCTCCATCTGTTGTGTTCTGTTCCCTTCATGTGGGAGAGCGACAAAGCAACACTTACGCACAAAGAAGGAAAAGAAAACAGCACTAGATAGATAATATACAATGCTGTTCTGGTTTTGCCTTTTACATGCCCTCTCTTTTCCTATTAATGATGGCTTCCAGTGGAGGGTTAACCATTTGAGTAGATCAGTGGTTCTCAAACTTTTAGCACTGGGACCCACTTTTTAGAATGAGAATCTGTCAGGACCCACCAAAAGTGATGTCAAGACTGGAAGTGACATCATCAAGCAAGAAGAGTTTTAACAATCATAGGCTTCAATGCTACCCACATTTACCCAGAAGTAAGCCCAATTGACTTTGTTGTTGGCATCCTTCAGTCGCAGAAGACTATGGTTTCGTGCTCTGAATGGTGGTTCTGGAACAGTGTCCTCTCCAGTGTGTGAAGACTGGGTAAAGTAGATATGGAGGATAGACTGTTTTCCATGCAGCAAATCCCCCCTCTCCACGTTGCTGAAATGGTCCAATGGAAATGGCCCAATTGACTATCATTGTTAAAAGCATATACATAGTAGCCTGTTAAAAAGTACAGGTGTGTAACATTTCCCCAAATGCAGTCACATGTCGTGGTAGCATCAAGTCTCATATATGAAAATTAAAATATTGAAATGAAGGGAGACCCACCTGAAATTGGCTCATGACCCACCTAGTGGGTCCCGACCCACAGTATGAGAAATACTGGAGTATTTTTTATTTCTCTTGGAGCAAGGCACCTTGGGAAAACCAAAATGGCCACCATAATTTTGATGACATTTCAAGAGATGCATAAATATTATTCCTCCAGAAAAAGAGAAGGAAAGGACACCTGATATTCAAAGAAGGGTTCTGAAATGGGGGGAAGGAGGGTGTTCAGATCAGCCCTGTTTCAGATGTGTGAACTTCAGGGATCCCAATGAAATCAACTTCACACATGACATCTACAGAGAGATAACCTCCAATCTGTCCATAAAGAAAACATGTATATCTGTGTACACTGTCTTGTGTGAAAACTGCATGTGTCAGTTCACCAGCATCACCTACATAGAAGCCTCTATGTGCTGATCGCTAATGGAGGAACCTACAATGCTATTAAAACAAACAAACAAAAAACAACCAGTTAGGTACCTAAAATAGCACTCTGCCTATTGAGATATGATGTATAGTTATCTTCTGCAATAAGAAGTAATGTAGGTAAGCATTTCACTTAAGATTCTGCACAAAAAGTAAGGTGACATCACGCTTCATGATTATTGTTTTCCCTCCATTTTGGCTTGCTAACTCTTCAGAATTCAATTGCATTAAGTGTACACTTTTCTAAAGACAGATGTTTACCTCTGAAAGGCTGAACATAGGAAGGACACTGTTAGATCAGGCCAAAGGTAAAGCTGCTCCTCCAGAAACCTATTTCAAGAGCTGGAAACAGGTGCTTTGACAGACTCACTTTATTCAAGTGGGCAATCAAACAGCTTGGTGATCAATGCAGCACTTCTCTTCAGATTTCACTGGAATGAATGGTGATTGTTATTCTTTAGCAGTCTACAGAGCTTACAGACGCACTGCTCAGGTTCTTCTGAGGAATGTGAGGAAGACTGTAGGGGCCCAATCCTATCCCCCACTGGTACACTTGATTCAGGGCCACTAGTGCATGCTGATCAGGGACCAGTCTGGCCAGGAGAGGTAAAAAACTTATCTTCCCAGCTGCCGCATGGTCCCCAGTGAGACTCCTCAGATCTGCAGTAGCTCTGTAGCTGGTATAGCTCTGAGGAGCCTGCTGGAGATGTCAGGCCCATAACAGGGTGGAAGCCAAGTTCCAGCACCTCCTTCCCTTGATCTGTCCTGATTCCTTTGCTAGAAGAACCCCACCAGTGGCTGGTGCACTTGCATTGCATCTGTGCTACACTTCTGGCAGTTTGCGGTCTTCCATCCTTGCACTGGCAGCAGCACTGCACAGACTGGTGGGATGTCCCCTTACCCCAAGGAGACCTCCAGCAGATGAAAGTCCCTTGCAAGATGCATTGGAAACTGTGCCTGTGCTGCTGCATCACTGATCAGAGATTTTGGTAGATATGGGTTGGCTCTTACCTGTCCATCATGTCATGATCCCTGGCCATCCCATAGCATGCAGCAGAGCCCACAGCAGCACCACTGCACACTCTTTGCCAGCCTAGGATAGAATTGGGCTGTTAATCTCTTGATTATTCTATTATCAGCACTCCCTTAATTTGCGGGGGGTTTGTGCACCCCCCAATGAACACTCGAGATAATGGATCTGGGAGAAAGGGCCACTATTAGTAGTTAAAATAGTACAGAAGGAGAGGCCGAGACCTGCAGTTGCTGTGACAGCAAAGCACCTGTGGTGTGGAGGCTGGGCCATCAGAAGGCACCAGAATTACGTCTGTCCTCTAGTCTGGGCATGCACCTGACTCCAACCCTGGCCCCCTTCTCAGGCAGCGCAGCTTATCTAGATCTACCCTGTGAAGGGTCAGGCAGCCAGAACATGGGCAGTGCCACCTCTAGTCACTGAGCCTTTAAGGTGGACCCTGCCATCCTGGCAAGGGCCCTGTCCATGCCCGCATGCTGCTGGGCCCCTGAGAACCAAAAGTGGGTTCTTCCCTGCCTTTGTTGCCCCAAGGTGCACACCAAAGTCCATCTCATGCCTTCTAACCTGCACCACCTGCTGGCATAAAGTGACCAATGTTAGTCAGCAGAGGAAAAACCCCAACCCCAGACAGTCTGGGGTAGGTGAAAAAACTGCCCGCCACAAACCAATCCTGGCAGGCAGCAAAAAATTCCTACCCGGCCCTGAATGGCGACCAGTCGAACTCAGACTGCTCTATGGGTGGACAGTTGGGTGTCAGTACTGTGCCCACGTGCAAAGGAGTAAGAAGGCTGGTCGCTGGTGCCCTAAGAACCCCCTGAGACTACCCCGCTCCCATCCCTCCTCCAATCTCCACACCCGGGAGGAGACTCCAGTGTTCCAAGTCGGGCCAAACAAACCCCAATCCTGCTGCTTGCATTGCACAATCAGCATACTGTTTGTGTGTCGTATTTACACAACAAGGATGTAGTTCTTGGTATCTTCACAACAATTACCATCCTTTCTTCATCTGGAGACCAGCCAGATCCCCAGTCTAATTGTGCACAGCATTTATATGTTTATTTAATATGGTCATCTGTCTATAGTAAGCAGTCATTTTTAAATAGATTATTGTGGAGGTGACTTAATTTGTACAGATCTTTTTTGACAAAAAAACACCACAGGCAAAATGTGGTAGACTGTGCACCTTTTAAAAGCCTCCACTGAACATTTTTCTGATCCACTTATCTTTATACTTAAGAGCAAAGGCTGTCAGATTTCAGGAGAATGTATTACTGCAAGACCCGAAGCAGTGGCATCACTAGAATTCGCGTCACCCGGTGCAGGAGGCCTGCACGTCATCCCTTGCAGTGAGCGGAGCAACACCCCAGGTGGTGGGCGTGGTGATGTACCATTGCCCCGCCCCCACTGGTTTTTTGGCAGTACCTTTTGATAGAACACAGATATTTCAATGTGGTTTGTTTCATTGCATTCTGCATGAAATTACATATTGATTGATATATAACATGATGGTATTATTCCTCCAAATTCTGATTTTAGTGATTTTGAAAACTTGTGGAGTCACACACACACACACATACACACACACCTGTGTCAACTTACTAACACCTTATTGCAGCAGTTCTCATACTTTTAGCACTGGGACCCACTTTTTAGAATGACAATCTGTCCAGGACCCATTGGTAGTGATATCATGGCCAGAAGTGACATCATCAAGCAAATTAAAATAAATGATTATAAATAGTTAAATTAAAATAAAAGAAATAATTAAATAAGAGGGAGCCAGCCCTGTTTCACCAAGTGAGTTTTCTCTGTAGTTTGCCTGCAATAACACCCCCCAAAAGAATCAGTGAGATCTTCAGCCCTTCCCAGTGCCCAGTTTAAAGTTCTTCTATTTCAAGCACATCAATACAAAGACCCACCTGACTTTACAAGTCTGAGAGCCCAATCCTATGCCTGTCTACTCAGAAGTAAGTCCCATTAGAGTCAGTTGGACTTACTCCCAGGAAAGTGTGGGTAGGATTGGGCTGTGAAAGAAACTTTGCAAGTGCAAAATAGAAAACATTCCCCTTACTAGTTCAAGTCTCTTTGTTGGTCCTTTCTAGTGGGGGGGGAGGCTGCCTTCTGGGGCTTTTGTTGTGCTCCAGTCCCATCGGATTGGGACCATTCTGGTGTCTTCACATTCCCCTTTGCCTGGCCTGACCACCAGCCAAGGCACGTCTGCCAACTCGCAAGTAAACACTACTTGAGGCTGCTTCGCTTCCCATAGGGCTCCATACACTCACAGCTGGGGGGGAGGGATCTCGTCTTGGGTGTTTTTGGGGGCTACATTCATTGGATCAGGACCATTCTGAGTTGGAGTCCTCTCAGCCTGCCCTTTTCGACGGAGCAAGGCAAGATTGCCTACTCACGGGTAAAAGCGGCCACATGGCTTCCTTTCCTTTCCCATAGAGCTGAATACACTCACAGCTGGGAGGGGGAACCACCTTTTTGGGGGGCTGCACTCATTGGATCAGGACCATTCTGACATTGGAGTCTTCTCAGCCTGCCCTTTCTGACAGACTATAGCAAGTATGCCTACTCGTGAGTAAACGCGTGATACGGCTCACTTTCACTTTCCATAGGGTTCCATTCATTTTTTCCTTCCGGTTTTTTGACCATACCTTTTGAACGAAAGGAGCTATTTCAAGTGTTTTTTTGCATTGCACTCTGCTGGCCATTCTGCATCCAATGGTGTATGGCATGACACAGTTGCTCCTAATCCCGTGATGTTAGCATGTCACCGCCCCAGGGCATGTCACCCCTGGCGCGTCACCCAGTGCGGCCCGCACCCTCCTCACCCCCCTAGCGACGCCACTGACCCAAAGAAACTTGAAAATTATGATGCAATTTACTTGGTACCCTTACATCAGATCAAGGGAAGTGAAAGAAAAAAAATATATTCCCCTGAGTTTTTCTGAGATCTTGACATTTACTTGACTTGTTTGTGACAATATCCATCCAACTCTGGTGACAAAATATGCCTTGAAATCTTGCTCCTAGGGAAACCTTGCATTAATAATTCTATGTTGTAATTTCTCTTGTCAGTCTTGTCACATTGCTTCGAAGTCACTGTGGAGAGCTAATGATTGAGTAATTAGCACTGGTTGACTTGCAATATTTTGTTGTTATCCTCCAGAGTAAATAGCTTGGCATCTAGAATTTCATATCACAAACAGCAAATTATAGCTAATCATGTTCTTGGAAAAAAATATGTATTGAATAGAGGTGTGTGCTGGGAAAAAATTGTGTTTGGGTCCATTTGTTTCCAACATGCTCCCACACAAAAGTCTTGTTTATGTCTGTGCTCCTTTGTAGTGACATGGCAATAGTTTTGCTGTTGTTCTCTGTCTGTTTTATTCAATGTTGGTTTAAGGGGGATTAGGCTCCGGGTATGCGAAGACCTCTCCAAGTGATCTTATCTGCCATATTTCAGATGTATCATTCCCCGGGAACTCAATTTACAGGACATGGAAAAGGCCATACAGGTACAGCATAACTAAACTACTGGCAAAATAAATATTATAAGATCGACAGCCCAATAACTGACTTTATGACAGTGGAACCGTGGAATTTTGGAACCACCTCTGCCAACATTGGGAGTGCAAGTAAGCCAGCACTGTGGGCGGAAAGTGGGAGGAATGTGGCAGGGAAGAAGAGGAATGTGGGAGTGTCTGGGTGGGGTGTGGGTATGGGTTGGAGGCAGAATGGATGAGAGAGGAGTGGATCCTGGTGGCACCAGTCTACACCAGAATCCTATCCCCATTCCTCTCCTGTTCCTTCTCCCTTACTCTTCTCAGTTCAATACCAGCAAAATGGCTGGCACAGATCCAAGGAGATCCATTGGGGCAGCAAAGGCTTACCTTAAGGAAGCCTCCGGGACTGCCCCTCCTGCAGGATTCAGTGCATTTTCTGTTGGTTTGGCTGTGTTGGCTGGGAGGGGGTATTGTTAAGTTTGGGCTGTCTCTTACAGCCCAAATCTATTCTAGGCTGGCCTGCATGGTGCAGGGCCACAATGCAACAACATCCATTGCATCCTACAGACTACGCCTGAACTGCTGACATGGGGCGGACTTGCACAAACAATTGTGCAGGTCCAAGTTGCCCCACTACGATTGCTGGGGCTTACCCCAGGTTAAGGGGACCGTGTGGGAACTTACACTGGATTGGGCTGCCCGACATACAGCCCAATCGTATTCACCTGAATACACTTTCTATTGGTACAACACACTTTCTGGCTGTCTCAAGTGCAATACACCAGAGAGCATTGCCTGGCTATTGCAGGAAGTGGTAAGTGGCTAGATCCACATGGTGACGGACTGGGAGTGTCAGCTACCACAGGTAAGCCTGGGTATGGGGCAGGAGGGTGGCAGGTGGGGGTGAAATGAGGCAGGGGTGGATGGAACAGGGAGGTGATGAGGGCAGGAAGAAGGGTGTATTGGGCCCATTAAGGGGCAGTCTCACTGGCAGTGGCACCCTTCCCAGGAGTGATCCACCTACACGGGACCACATGGACTTGCCCAGCAATATCGCTGGCACAGGTCTGAGTTGACCCATGGGGGCAGCAGGGGCTTCCCCTAATGAGAGCTCCATAAGCCAACCCCCCCAGCAGGATGCAGTAGACACCATACTTGTGCTGCTGCATTTCTGCACGGGGTGGGGGGTTAAGTAGGATTGACAAAAAAAGATGATTTGGATCCAAACAGCTGTTGGATATGCCCAATAGAGTTTCTAACATATTCCTTCTTCGTGACAGATCCCCATGCCACTTCAAAATTGCTTTTCAAATGTTAAGGTATTTGTGATATGGCAGGAGGATCTCAATAGAAGGAAGCAATAGATTCCAAGGGCATGGCCATGTCCTTGCATGTGACCAAGTATCTCTTTTGAACCCAGATCTATGTGTGATACCTGTTTTATTTTTCTGAGCGTTCACCCATCTTCCCATGTATTTAGAGTTTCTGTGTCTCAAGTAACCACATCAGATTTGTGAACATTTTTGACACAAATAATGTTGCATTGTGATACGGGTAGAGGTGAGGGTTTTTTTTGGTGATAACAAAATAAAAACACACAACACCACTTTCTGCACTTTTCATTTTTCCTTTTTGTTTTATTTTTAAATCTGCCATAAAATAAAACCGTTCTCTAACACCTCTGCGTATTCACTAACTAACACCTTCACATGTGTTTGCATCTGCTGATATTATACCACCTATATTACCTACATAGTACAGGTATAACCGAATTATCCACGAATTTTTCACCCATGTTTTTATCTCAACGCAATGAGAAGGACCCTTTAAATCAAAGGGAAAAAGATATTTAGCAATAGCCTTGTTAATGGTGGATGGGACAGCCGGTAGACAATCCATCAGTCATTCTCTCTACAGGCACGAATAACAGTTTCACTCCCAGGCAAGTGACCCCTCCCTTCCCCCTGAACACATGAAAGAATGCAAGTCATTAGCAGCCCCTCCATTCTTTCCCTGTGCTGGGCTCCCAGGGAAGGGAGGGGTTGGTGCCTCAGAGTGAAGCCCCTCTAAGTGCCTGAAGAGAGAGTGATTGTCTCTGCGTACATTACAAAAGGTCAGCAAAGCTGTTTTTAAATCCCTGAGCAAAAGGACCTTGTTTTTTCAATGGATTTGGTTATAGTGCGATTTTTGGCATCCACGTGAGTTCTGGGAACAGAACCCTCGTGAATAATGAGACTCAACCAGTATACTTTAAAAGTGATTATAATTTATAATTTATAATTTATAAAAATCTGCCCTTGTAATAAAAACACATAACACCACTTTCTGCACTTCTAACTTTGGAAAACACCAAAAGCCACAAAAATAATAAAACCATTTTCACCCATCTCTAGATATGGGAGATTTTACATTGTCATTTTTATTCCACCTCTTTCTTCTCCTCCTTCCATGGATGTTGCAGTGTCAGGAACTAAAACTGAGACTGAAGGATCCAATCAGTCCCAAATGCTGAAATGGATCACTAATTCTTTGGGTTCAATGAATCATGGAACTGGGCTTTGGATTTTGTCTTCTTCAATGTTCACTTCAATATTGTTCATAATTTGAAGAAGTGAAACAAGGCACAAAGCTATATATCATAAAGCATGCATTGATATCCAGTAAGACATCTAATAGGCAAAGCCATAATCTCCCATGCCATTTTATAATACATCTGCTGAGATCCAAAGCATGATACCATCACGATAATTAAGCCATGAAAAGCCTTCCAAGCTATTAGAGGCCATTATAACTCCATTGTGCCCATTATATGAATGAATAGGATGTGAAAAACAGAATATTACTTCCTCTAATGTACTGAAGAACACAAAGTTCTCAGTGTTAGACAATTTCATATTCATTTTCAATAGGAGGTAAATGTGATCTCCTACATTTAAGAAGAAAAGGTTCTGATCTCTAAAAGTAAATCATTGGTGTTTATTTCTATATAAGCTGGTGGCAGCAAGGATCACATTTTTGTAAGCCAAAATGAAAGCATATTAGTCTCTTGAAGCTTAAGTAGCTATTCGCTGTAACTGGCCAAAATGCAGGTGGAGTGTCAGGCTTTTGAAAAGGAGGATCACACATAACAACATAAATACTGTAATTTTATATGATTCTTGATGCTTTTCATAAAAAAAATATATACCGCAAAAATGAAATATGCCATTCATGTTGCCTTGTGAACTTCTGTAGAATTAGTCCTTTCTAGATCAGGAGCACACAAGAAGTATGAAAACCTTCTAAGAAATTTTGGAAGAACAGCTGTTGGCGCCAATTAGGCGCTAGCAGCCGATTGCCCCCTCCCTGCCTCGTGCTCCAGGGCTGAGGCTTGAGCCGCGATTGGGCGAAGCGGCTGGGGAGGCGGGACTTGAGCTCCAGCAAGGAGCGCGCGCTCTGGCTGGAGCTCAGTTTGCTCCTGGCTGGCAACCCCGCCCGCCCGCCCGCCCTGTTAACCAGTCTGGGATTAGCTGGTCGCCTTTGGGGGCCGGGTAGGAATTTTTTGCAGTCATCCTGATTGGACCTTGGACGGCTGTTTTTTCGCCTACCTCAGACTGGCAAAGGGTGGTGCGGTTATTAGGTTAGTCTGGGTTGGTCACTCCCAGTGTGGGCAGGGTACGTGCGGGGCTGTGCAGGCAGGTACTTGGCTTGGTGTTTATCCAAGGCAGCAGGGTGAGGGGTAAGTCTGAACCGCTCCTATGATGCCTGACCGGCTCCAGGAGGCAGGCAGGCGAACCCCTTGCCTGGACTGACAGGATGGTGCGGCTCGGCCGACTAGCCTGAAGTCCAGCTGCCTTGCCCCCCTTTGGGGGGGTGGCAGTGACAGACCTAAGCTGGCATCTGACGGCTCGAGCCAGGTAGTATGCCCAATGAGTACGCAGGGGGAGGCAGACGGCTAGGACCGTTTCCCCCATATGGCCCCGCATGATTGATATTCAGTGTTATTGCCCTGCTGCAGTTAAAGTTCAATAAAGTGGCCCATTTTCATCCAAGCTGAAGTCTGGTGTCTTTATTGCGGGTGTGGGGGTAAATACCTTGTTGCTATTAACCAGTTGAAAAATGCTTCTTAACATTCCAAATGTTTCTATAGGATTTCACCCAGTTGCTCCAGACATTAATATCTATAAAGTGCCTTCTGAGCATGGAAAGCAGGTCACATGTATTATAATGATCTTGTCTTTACAACAACCCTGTTGACTAAGGGCCCAATCCTATCCAACTTTCCAGTGCCACTGCAGCTGCAGTGTAGCCCCAAAGCAAGGGAACAAATGTTTCCTTATCTTGAGGAGACCTACGTAACTTCCCTTCCTCCACAGGATGCAGCACACACCCCATTGGCACAGCTACACCAGGGTTGGAAAGTTGGATAGGATTTGGCTCTCAGTTACTATTTTTGTTGTGAAGCTATTGCAGTTGGGAACATAAGAACATAAGAACAGCCCCACTGGATCAGGCCATAGGCCCATCTAGTCCAGCTTCCTGTATCTCACAGCGGCCCACCAAATGCCCCAGGGAGCACACCAGATAACAAGAGACCTCGTCCTGGTGCTCTCCCCTACATCTGGCATTCTGACTTAACCCATTCCTAAAATCAGGAGGTTGCGCATACACATCATGGCTTGTACCCCATAATGGATTTTTCCTCCAGAAACTTGTCCAATCCCCTTTTAAAGGCGTCTAGGCTAGACGCCAGCACCACATCCTGTGGCAAGGAGTTCCACAGACTGACCACGCGCTGAGTAAAGAAATATTTTCTTTTGTCTGTCCTAACCCGCCCAACACTCAATTTTAGTGGATGTCCCCTGGTTCTGGTATTATGTGAGAGTGTAAAGAGCATCTCCCTATCCACTCTGTCCATCCCCTGCATAATTTTGTATGTCTCAATCATGTCCCCCCTCAAGCGTCTCTTTTCTAGGCTGAAGAGGCCCAAACGCCGTAGCCTTTCCTCATAAGGAAGGTGCCCCAGCCCCGTAATCAGCTTAGTCGCTCTCTTTTGCACCTTTTCCATTTCCACTATGTCTTTTTTGAGATGCGGCGACCAGAACTGGACACAATACTCCAGGTGTGGCCTTACCATCGATTTGTACAACGGCATTATAATATTAGCCGTTTTGTTCTCAATACCCTTCCTAATGATCCCAAGCATAGAATTGGCCTTCTTCACTGCCGCCGCACATTGGGTCGACACTTTCATCGACCTGTCCACCACCACCCCAAGATCTCTCTCCTGATCTGTCACAGACAGCTCAGAACCCATCAGCCTATATCTAAAGTTTTGATTTTTTGCCCCAATGTGCATGACTTTACACTTACTGACATTGAAGCGCATCTGCCATTTTGCTGCCCATTCTGCCAGTCTGGAGAGATCCTTCTGGCGCTCCTCACAATCACTTCTGGTCTTTACCACTCGGAAAAGTTTGGTGTCGTCTGCAAACTTAGCCACTTCACTGCTCAACCCTGTCTCCATGTCATTTATGAAGAGGTTGAAAAGCACCGGTCCCAGGACAGATCCTTGGGGCACACCGCTTTTCACCTCTCTCCATTGTGAAAATTGCCCATTGACACCCACTCTCTGCTTCCTGGCCTCCAACCAGTTCTCAATCCACGAGAGGACCTGTCCTCTAATTCCCTGACTGTGGAGTTTTTTCAGTAGCCTTTGGTGAGGGACCGTGTCAAACGCCTTCTGAAAGTCCAGATATATAATGTCCATGGGTTCTCCCGCATCCACATGCCTGTTGACCTTTTCAAAGAATTCTATAAGGTTTGTGAGGCAAGACTTACCCTTACAGAAGCCATGCTGACTCTCCCTCAGCAAGGCCTGTTCGTCTATGTGTTTTGAGATCCTATCTTTGATGAGGCATTCCACCATCTTACCCGGTATGGATGTTAGGCTGACCGGCCTATAGTTTCCCGGGTCCCCCCTCTTTCCCTTTTTAAAAATAGGCGTGACATTTGCTATCCTCCAATCTTCTGGCACTGTGGCCGTTTTGAGGGACAAGTTGCATACCTTAGTCAAGAGATCTGCAACTTCATTCTTCAATTCCTTAATAACCCTTGGGTGGATGCCATCAGGGCCCGGTGACTTATTGATCTTTAATTTATCAATGAGGTCTGAAACATCTTCTCTTTTAACGTCTATCTGACTTAACTCCTCGGTTAGGAGGGGCCGTTCGGGTAGCGGTATCTGCCCGAGGTCTTCTGCCGTGAAGACAGATGCAAAGAACTCATTTAATTTCTCTGCCATCTCTAAGTCTCCTTTTATCTCTCCTTTCCCTCCCTCACCATCCAGAGAGCCAACCGCTTCTCTGGCGGGTTTCCTGCTTCTAACATATTTGAAGAAGCTTTTATTATTCCCCTTGATGTTGCTGGCCATGCGTTCCTCATAGTCTCGCTTGGCCTCCCCTATCACCTTCTTACATTTCTTTTGCCACAGTTTATGTTCCTTTTTATTCTCTTCATTAGGGCAAGACTTCCATTTACGGAAGGAAGCTTCCTTGCCCTTCACAGCCTCTCTAACTTGGCTGGTTAGCCATGCGGGCACCCTCCTGGATTTAGTGGAACCCTTCTTTCTTTGCGGTATACACCTCTGCTGGGCCTCTATTACTGTTGTTTTAAGCAGCCTCCATGCACTCAAGAGAGACTGGACTCTTTTTACCCTCCCTTTCAACCTCCTTCTAACCAGCCTCCTCATTTGAGGGAAGTCCGCCCGTCGGAAGTCAAGGGTTTTTGTTAGAGATTTGCCTGGTATTCTTCCCTCAACGTGCACGTCAAAACGGATCGCAGCATGATCACTGTTCCCCAATGGCTCAGTAACGTTTACATCTCTAACCAGGTCCTGCGTACCGCACAAAATTAAATCCAGAGTCACCTGTCCTCTGGTGGGCTCCGTGACTAGCTGATCTAAGCCACAGTCATTTAGCACGTCAAGAAATCCGGTTTCCTTATCGTGACCAGAACACAAATTGACCCAGTCAATATGAGGATAATTGAAGTCCCCCATGATTACAACCCTGTCCTTCCTTGTCACCTCCCTGATCTGTTTCCTCATTTCAAGGTCCCCATCAGATTTCTGGTCTGGAGGACGATAGCACGCCCCCAGTATTACATCGCTGCACAAGCCTGGTAATTTAACCCACAGAGATTCTACGGTGGAGTCGGACCCACCTTCAATCTCTACTTTGCTGGATTCTATCCCTTCCTTAACATAAAGGGCCACCCCACCTCCAACACGCCCCTGCCTGTCCCTCCTGTAGAGTTTATAGCCCGGAATTGCGGTATCCCACTGATTCTCCGCATTCCACCAGGTTTCCGTTATGCCCACTATGTCAATATTTTCCCTTGAAGCTGAGGGAAGCTGAGGCTGAGAGGGAAGGAGTGGTTTGCTGAAGGTCATTTCTTGGAAGAAGCAAGATTGAAATCACAAAGGTTCTTATTCACAGCTTAGGGCGCAATCCTAACCCCTTATGTCAGTGCTTTCCAGCACTGACATAAGGGCAATGCAGCTCTGAGGTAAGGGAACAAAGATTCCCTTACTGTGAGGAGGCCTTCATGAGTGACGCCCAACTGCAGGATGCAGCACATGTCCCATTGGCACTGCTATGCCAGTGCTGGAAAATACTGACATAAGGGGTTAGGATTGCACCCTTAGTCTCTTACAGCTCAATTCTATTCTGGGCTGGCCTGCATAGGGCAGGGCCATGGTGCAACAACATCCATTGCATCCTGCAGTCCAGCTGGGAACCAGACCAGCCAGGAAAGATAAGTAAAGAAAATTATACTTATCTCTTCAGCTGTTGTCTGGTCCCCTATGGGACTCCTCATTGCTACACCAGCTCTCTTGCCTTCTGGGAACCTTCTGGAAGCATGCCCCAGTGAGGATGGGGGTTTCCAGTATGACAGGCACCACTGTCACTAATTTCCGCTTGATCCCTACCTCAATCTTCCCCCACCACCAGCAAGACCATAACAGCAGCCAATCTTTGAGGCACTGTTGGTGGTGCATGTCCTTCTGGACCTTGCACCAGCAGCAGCACTCCACAGACCAATGGGGAGATTGCTGCAACAGCGTTCCACATGGATAGGATTCGGCCATTGGTCACTGCTACACAAGCTCACATAGTCTTCTCATAAATATCTAAACAACAGCATGGGCAATTATGCCACATCTTTATAATTCTGACTGTTTTACTACAAGGTGAAGCACAATAGGACACAAAATTATACTGGAAGAGGAACACTTGTAAATGCCACCAACAGATATGTGTAATGCTGTAAAGCATATTGTGTTTAACATGAGAATGTAAGAGTAGCTCAGTTGAATCAGACCAAAGGCCTGTCTAATACCGTATCTGTTTCCCACAGTGGCCAACCAGGTAACTCTGAGACCCCAAAATAAGGCATGAAAGCAACAGATTTCTCCTGCCATTGGTTTCCTACAGCTAATATTCAGGGGTATGAGGCTGTTTGTCTTAGAAGAGTAAAGTTATAGTGTTCTCCTACTTGTGGCATTCAAAACTTTTTATAAACAACATTCATATGGCAGGCCCTGAGAAAACAACTAAAACAGCAACTTCAGCTAATTCCCCAAGACCTGGCAACCTAAGCTTAGTGGTAAGACCAACTCAATATGCACTTGGCAAGTGGAGCATCCAGCTTCCATTTTGATAAGGCTACTGTGAAATTGTATAGTTGATGTGCAAATTGTTAGCTCAGACGTTTCACTCAAAAGCTTGCCTCCGTACTTTAAGGCTGGCTGCAATGCTTTGCACATGGCCTAGGAGTAAATCCCGTTGAACACAGTGGGATTTACTTCTGGCAAAAAAATGCATTACATGAGGCTGCATGTGTCTTTGATTTGGAAGCAGTAGATTGTTGTGTTTCGAGAGTCTAGAGGACACTAGAGTGGCAAAATTGTGCTGGGCAATCTTGGGATGGGGGAATTCAAGGCTACTTCAGTGCTAGAGAAGCTTGGTAACCAGAATAAAAGACAACAAGAAAAACAGCTTGTCATTCAACTCCATGCTTCCTTTTTTTACTGTTAGCCAGAAGAATGGCATCTGGAAGTAGTTGTACCACCCTAACATTATCTCTTATGACAGATCAGAACATTCAGTGATCAGTGTCATATCCAACACCTTACTGTGCGAGAGTTTTATCACTTCAGGCGCCCCCTTAGCTGTTTTGTGAGAAGCTACTCACTTCAGTAGCAGACTTCATAAGATGGTTCTACCAGGATAATTTTTTTTTCTTCAAACTTACTTTGAACACAGCTATGATTTATATTAACCCAGCTCTCAGGTGTACCCATTTGGTCCCTGTTGCATATATGCAACATTGGGCAGAATGGTTGGCAACCTTCAGTCTTGAAAGACTATGGTATAAGCCTACAACGCCCAGTATTCCCTGGCAGTCTCCCATCCAAGTACTAACCAGGCCTGACCCTGCTTAGCTTCCGAGATCAGACGAGATCAGGCACTTGCAGGGTAACAGAAACAGCTTGAGAAAACTTCATTTCAAGCAGAAGAAAAGAGTCCTCTCAATTTATACCCCAGCCATGACCAAACACCAACACAGAAAACCTGTTGCTCTCTTCCCATAACCCCGTCTCTCAGTTTTTTGTTTCTAGTAAAGCTTTCAATACATGTGGGTAATGGACAAGTGACTTCAACCCTTGTCGGAACAGCCTTCAGAGTAAATGATGTGGCAACCCATTAATTTGCCTCGTTAGTGAAACGGAGATGCTAAGAAGTCACCAGATGAAAAGTCCTATTTCACATGCTGTTTCTTTGTTCTTCAGAAATATTACGTGAAACTAAAGGTCTCCACATGCAAGCCGGGTCATATGTTGTATTGCGGTTGATATTCATATTGTTAAATGGTACACATGTTAATTATATATTCTGTGCAGGACAACGAACAATTCTATTAAGTATGCTGCCAATTAATGAACCATTAAATTTAAATTGTTCCTGCTGGAAGTACAATTTATAAAATCCCCCTAACCAGCTAACGTGATATAGCTTCATTCTGGCTTCAAGGAAATAATGGGAAGGAATTTTACAAATGATGGCAACACCCACACTTTGTTGCAAGGATCAGATTCCACATATTCAGGTTGAAAGGTCTGCACTCCTGTTAAGGAGGGAAACCAATTAAAACAATATTGACTGAGCTGACTTATTCTGAATGTAAATTGTGAGCTCTTGGGTCTTATGATTAAACAATCTGTGACCCATCAGCCATATATTGTGGCCTGCTACGTGTGGTTCCAAGAGACTTCTCAAACCCCTGCCGGGCTATTGTATATATGGCTATGGGTGGGTATCTAGCCTGATGAATCAGAAGCTGAGAAGGATTAGATGAAATAATTCAATTGTACAACTTTAATCCAAAACAATTTAAGATAGTGGTTACCAAACTTTGAGAACTGCCAGTTGGAAAAGTTTGAGAATTACTGATTTAAGCTATTTCTGCTCAACACATATATACTACTGGGACCAAATCTGTACACCTGTGGGCCTTAAGGTAATTCCAAATCCTTCTTTTGAAATGGTGTGATTCCCATCCTAGAGCAAATGTTCTTGATGGAACTTACACTCATACGGATGGAAGAGGGTCAAAGCCAAGTTAGCTGAGATCTCACACTCAGAAGGCATTCCAGCTTTCTGGGCCACCTCCTGAACCATCAGTACCAACAGCAGTGTTAGACCAGTGTTCCTTCAGAAGCCAGGCAGGGTACCCTGGAGTGCCCAGTGGTAGACTTTGCTCCAAGGCCCCTAGGAATTCAGTGCTCAAACTAATCTAGGGTCACCATATCATGCGGTCTCAACTTCAGTGAGCTGCAACAAAAGAATCAGCACATACCAGAAAGGAACAACCCCTTCACCCTCAAGAATTAGGTTGGAGGGGCAGTGAACTGATTTGCTAGCTCATTTATTGGTTATGTGTTTCACCCATGTCCCAAGTTAGTTTGATGTAGACTGTGGAAAGTGGCCAATGTTCCCTGATTGTTGATTGCAGAACAAGGAAGTTTGGAATGACCATTTCATGCTACCATGCCATTACAGCAAATTTTAAAAAATTTTTAAAAATCATTTCACCTTTCTTCTACAGTTTTATTCATAAAAATAGCATAAATAGAATAAAGAGGATGGTACAGTGGAAAGTAAGCAGTCACTGCAACTGGATACAGAAAAAAGAAAGCAATTACTATTTGGCTGCACCTGTTACACCCTGATGCAGAATGTATCTCCAACCTGGAGTTTTTATGTCTTTTTTTTTTTTTGCCAGCATCTTACTGCTATTTTAGTAGATATTTGCATTTTAATGTACTGTAGAAATAATGGTCTTTCATTGTATTCATATGTACTTACAGTTTTTTAAAGAGACAACCTCAATGAGAATTCTTTATAGGCTCTGGCTTCTTGTCATTTGCGGTTCCATAATTGCGTTGTGTTCGGCTAATGTTCAGTCTGGCATCAGATCTGGAATGTAAAAGAAAAATTATCTCCATTCTTATTATAGAATCCTCTTGTTTCCCCCACTCCATAGTTTAATACAAACTGAGTGAAACAAATAAATTAGAATTACAGTGTACACTTTTAACAGAAGACAATTTAAACACAAAATGTGAAGGACTGTCATGGGCATGCAAACATGTCCATTCAAATGGACACCATCTGCAGAAGATAAACGTGTTGTTGTTGTTTTTAATTCTTCCTTGGATATGAATGTGTAAACGTTTTCTCTGATTGACCCATACCACAGGGCTCATCTTACAGATACAAGTGGACCTGTGTTATCCATGTGGTTCCGTTCCTGGACCCCTTGTGGATACCAAATTTCACATGATATCAACTCATGTGGATTTCAGGGTCTACTGAGCCCCGAACATGACCAGAGCCTTGCTCCAGTCACATCCAGAGCTGTACTGAGACCCGTGGAGGTTGTGCGCAGCCTTCATAGACCTCAGAACGGCCTCCAGAGGTGACACCACTAGTGACCAAAACAGTTAAAATTGTGGCTTCTAGAACAATACCATCATGTTATATACCATTCAAAGTGTAATTTACAGCAGAATGTAATGAAGAAAAAAAAAAAAAACTACAGTGAAATATCTGCATTTTATCAAACATTATGGCCAAAAAATCAGAAAACAAAAATGTAACTGTCTTATGTAACAAAAAACTACATTTCCTTAATTCAAAACGGACCAATGAGACTGATTGTTCAAACAGTCAATGAGATGTTATTATGACACAGTATGAAACCAATAAGATATCAGTGACACCCTCGGGGAGGGTGACACCACTTATGACCAAAATTGCTAAAATCACGGTTTGTAGGAATAATATCATGTTGTTATATATCAATCAATGTGTCATTTCATGCAGAATGCTGTGAAACAAGCCATGTTGAAATATCTGTGTTCTATCTGTGTTCTATCAAAAGGTATAGCCAAAAAAATCAGTGGCGGTGGGTCATTGCCCTGCCCACTACATGGGAGGTGGTCCATCATGGGGGTGACACACTGGCCTCCCACACTGGGTGACGCAAACTCTAGTTATGCCACTGGCCCTCCATACTAGGCAACCAAAAGTCTTGGTCCAGCCTGATCCTGCAGCAGTAAAACAAGGAACTGGGTAGCTTTGCCTTTTTTTGTGCCTCAAGGGACAATGGATGTACAATGGTGCTGATCGAGGCTGTTCTAAAGCCCTAGACCTGGTAGAAGGGAAACCATACACGTGGCATACATTGAAACACAGTATATCAATATTTTAAAAGTAAGAATATAGAAATATATTCTTGTTAATAAGTCACACCAGTAATAATAATAGGTAGAGTCCGATGAGCTGCTTCCACGATAAAATTGTTTGTATTGTGAGCCTGTTACCCTGCACATGCCCAATATTGTCTGATCTCAGAAGCTAAGCAGGGTCAGGTCTGGTTAGTACTTGGATGGGAAACCACCTGGGAATACCAGGTGCTGTAGGCTTATACCATAATCTTTCGAGACTGAAGGTTGCCAACCGAGCCTGTTAGACAGCCAACAGGATATGTTTTAGAACTGAAAGCCACCCAGTGAGGAGAAACCAATCTCTGAAGCAGCAAGTCTTCTGTTGTGGAAGTGAGCCAAATAAAGAAAAATCATAGTCAATGCAAAATTGTACTATATAATATCAAGTGAATTACATGCATATCTAATCTTCTAAATCGGAAGGGCATTTGAACAGTTCAGTGTGTTGTATCCAACATACTCCACTGTTACCTGTTAATATTGTAAGCCAGTTTGCAGCATTTAATAAATGGACAAGTGTCTGGCCCACAAGCACCTGCCGAAGCATAGCTTCCAAAATCTCATATTAAATTTTAACCTTGTGCTGTGAAATTCTGTAGGCCGGGTAATCAACATCCGAGTGCATTTTTGTTTCCAGCCAGTGTGAAAAATCTATGTGGAGGGACCTTAAAAATGTTCAGATGAAAAACACTGTGGAAAGCAGGAAATAATGTATCAAGTTGGACTTCATAAAACAAACTGTACTGCAAATCCCACATTGTAAATTGAATAACCGACAATATTCCTTGAGCTATAGTATATGTTAAAGCAAGGGAAAAATATAAAAGAGCCAGCCACCGCAGACATACAATTCTTCCGGTAGTTATATTTCCACCCACACATTTCAGTCTTCTGCTCCTTTCTTTCACTGAAAACCCTAAGAACATAAGAACATAAGAACAGCCCCACTGGATCAGGCCATAGGCCCATCTAGTCCAGCTTCCTGTATCTCACAGCGGCCCACCAAATGCCCCAGGGAGCACACCAGATAACAAGAGACCTCATCCTGGTGCTCTCCCCTACATCTGGCATTCTGACTTAACCCATTCCTAAAATCAGGAGGTTGCGCATACACATCATGGCTTGTACCCCATAATGGATTTTTCCTCCAGAAACTCGTCCAATCCCCTTTTAAAGGCGTCTAGGCTAGACGCCAGCACCACATCCTGTGGCAAGGAGTTCCACAGACCGACCACGCGCTGAGTAAAGAAATATTTTCTTTTGTCTGTCCTAACCCGCCCAACACTCAATTTTAGTGGATGTCCCCTGGTTCTGGTATTATGTGAGAGTGTAAAGAGCATCTCCCTATCCACTCTGTCCATCCCCTGCATAATTTTGTATGTCTCAATCATGTCCCCCCTCAAGCGTCTCTTTTCTAGGCTGAAAAGGCCCAAACGCCGTAGCCTTTCCTCATAAGGAAGGTGCCCCAGCCCCGTAATCATCTTAGTTGCTCTCTTTTGCACCTTTTCCATTTCCACTATGTCTTTTTTGAGATGCGGCGACCAGAACTGGACACAATACTCCAGGTGTGGTCTTACCATAGATTTGTACAACGGCATTATAATACTAACCGTTTTGTTCTCAATACCCTTCCTAATGATCCCAAGCATAGAATTGGCCTTCTTCACTGCCGCCGCACATTGGGTCGACACTTTCATCGACCTGTCCACCACCACCCCAAGATCTCTCTCCTGATCTGTCACAGACAGCTCAGAACCCATCAGCCTATATCTAAAGTTTTGATTTTTTGCCCCAATGTGCATGACTTTACACTTACTGACATTGAAGCGCATCTGCCATTTTGCTGCCCATTCTGCCAGTCTGGAGAGATCCTTCTGGAGCTCCTCACAAGCACTTCTGGTCTTTACCACTCGGAAAAGTTTGGTGTCATCTGCAAACTTAGCCACTTCACTGCTCAATCCTGTCTCCAGGTCATTTATGAAGAGGTTGAAAAGCACCGGTCCCAGGACAGATCCTTGGGGCACACCGCTTTTCACCTCTCTCCATTGTCAAAATTGCCCATTGACACCCACTCTCTGCTTCCTGGCCTCCAACCAGTTCTCAATCCAGGAGAGGACCTGTCCTCTAATTCCCTGACTGTGGAGTTTTTTCAGTAGCCTTTGGTGAGGGACCGTGTCAAACGCCTTCTGAAAGTCCAGATATATAATGTCCACGGGTTCTCCCGCATCCACATGCCTGTTGACCTTTTCAAAGAATTCTATAAGGTTTGTGAGGCAAGACTTACCCTTACAGAAGCCATGCTGACTCTCCCTCAGCAAGGCCTGTTCGTCTATGTGTTTTGAGATCCTATCTTTGATGAGGCATTCCACCATCTTACCCGGTATGGATGTTAGGCTGACCGGCCTATAGTTTCCCGGGTCCCTCCTCTTTCCCTTTTTAAAAATAGGCGTGACATTTGCTATCCTCCAATCTTCTGGCACCGTGGCCGTTTTGAGGGACAAGTTGCATACCTTAGTCAAGAGATCTGCAACTTCATTCTTCAATTCCTTAATAACCCTTGGGTGTATGCCATCAGGGCCCGGTGACTTATTGATCTTTAATTTATCAATGAGGTCTGAAATATCTTCTCTTTTAACCTCTATCTGACTTAACTCCTTGGTTAGGAGGGGCCGTTCGGGCAGCGGTATCTGCCCGAGGTCTTCTGCCGTGAAGACAGATGCAAAGAACTCATTTAATTTCTCTGCCATCTCTAAGTCTCCTTTTATCTCCCCTTTCCCTCCCTCACCATCCAGAGGGCCAACCGCTTCTCTGGCGGGTTTCCTGCTTCTAACCTATTTGAAGAAGCTTTTATTATTCCCCTTAATGTTGCTGGCCATGCGTTCCTCATAGTCTCGCTTGGCCTCCCCTATCACCTTCTTACATTTCTTTTGCCACAGTTTATGTTCCTTTTTATTCTCTTCATTAGGGCAAGACTTCCATTTACGGAAGGAAGCTTCCTTGCCCTTCACAGCCTCTCTAACTTGGCTGGTTAGCCATGCGGGCACTCTCCTGGATTTAGTGGAACCCTTCTTTCTTTGCGGTATACACCTCTGCTGGGCCTCTATTACTGTTGTTTTAAGCAGCCTCCATGCACTCTGGAGAGACTGGACTCTTTTTACCCTCCCTTTCAACCTCCTTCTAACCAGCCTCCTCATTTGAGGGAAGTCTGCCCGTCGGAAGTCAAGGGTTTTTGTTAGAGATTTGCCTGGTATTCTTCCCCCAACGTGCACGTCAAAACGGATCGCAGCATGATCACTGTTCCCCAATGGCTCAGTAACGTTTACATCTCTAACCAGGTCCTGCGTACCGCACAAAATTAAATCCAGAGTCACCTGTCCTCTGGTGGGCTCCGTGACTAGCTAATCTAAGTCACAGTCATTTAGTACGTCAAGAAATCCGGTTTCCTTATCGTGACCAGAACACAAATTGACCCAGTCAATATGAGGATAATTGAAGTCCCCCATGATTACAACCCTGTCCTTCCTTGTCACCTCCCTGATCTGTTTCCTCATTTCAAGGTCCCCATCAGATTTCTGGTCTGGAGGACGATAGCACACCCCCAGTATTACATCGCTGCACAAGCCTGGTAATTTAACCCACAGAGATTCTACGGTGGAGTCGGACCCACCTTCAATCTCTACTTTGCTGGATTCTATCCCTTCCTTAACATAAAGGGCCACCCCACCTCCAACACGCCCCTGCCTGTCCCTCCTGTAGAGTTTATAGCCCGGGATTGCGGTATCCCACTGATTCTCCGCATTCCACCAGGTTTCCGTTATGCCCACTATGTCAATATTTTCCCTTGTCACCAGACATTCCAGTTCTCCCACCTTTGCTCGTAGACTTCGGGCATTCGCATAAAAGCATTTATACACGGAATGCCCCAGGATGGGCTGCTTATTTGCTCCTTTGTCCCCGCATCCTCTCATTGTGCCAAACTGTCTATCACATCCCATCTCCCTACCTTTCCCAATTTCTTCTCCTACCCTGCCTTTGTCTTGTTGTTCTCTAACCTCCCCATCCTCCCCATCCTGCCAAACATGGAGCAAGGTATGGCCTTGGAATTAATCCAACTAATTTTTATTCTGTGGCTATGCTACGGGTCATGTAGCCATTTTGTATCGGTTTATGACTTGGGGTTTGCAGTTCTTGCACATGTGGTTATTCAGCCATTTTGAAGTAGCCTGCCCTGGTACTTAATTTAATACTTGCGTTTTTGATACAGATGACAAATTTGTGATGTGACGACCAGGAATGGACGAGGCCAGTCTGGCTTGGCTTGAGATGAGTCATGAGTTTTTGCCCCCACGACTTGAGCCGAAAACAAGTACTAACAAGGCAGATTTTCTTAGTTGCCCAGAGCGTTTTGGCGATTCGAAAAGACTTGTGTCCTGAGTCTTGCCCTTTAAAAAGCCAGCCACGGCATCATGGAAGAAGAAATGGAGCTGCTGCCAGGGTGTGAGTGTGTATGTCAGAGTTCTATTTAACCACTTCCCTGCTGTCCCCATTCCATCTGTAAACAAGGTGGGATGGGGTAGGATGGACTACGTGAGAGTGGGAACAGAAATGGCAAGAGGGAGGAGGGTCACATGCAGCATCTGGGAGGTTTACCAGTATGACCCAATCCTTTGCAGCTCTACTCAGAAGTAGTCCCATTTGTGCCAGTTGTTCAATGAGGCTTCCTCCTCCCAAGTAAGAATGGAGTCCACATGTGGTTGGAAAGTGTGATCGCTACGAACCACCTTCCCCCCAGTTTCCCAGCCCTCCTCCTCCCCCTCCCTGGGCTTCTCCAGCCAATTCCAAACAGAACCCCCTTGGGCTCCTCCTTCTGCTCTCTCTCAGCCAAAGAAAAAAATCAGACCAACCATCCTTCATTCAATGATCATTGGTTCCTTCAGAGACGGACCAGAGAGCCTGCTCCTACATCCCCCCCCCTCCTGCTCAATGCAAAAGTAAAACATTGACCCTTCCCTGCCTCCTGGTTGGAACTTCCCTGCTGCTCACCCAGTCTGAATGATAGGCCCATGAGGCCTTCATGCTGTGAAAAAGGTAAGTAAGCACACCCAGACATAGACTTGAGTCTGCATGCATGGAGACCAAGTGCTGAGTCAGTGGCTCAGACTTGAGTTAGTGCTGGAGTGACTCCGCAGGTGACTCAAGTGTACACGAGCCAGCAAAAGCACTCAGACTCAAGTCACCTGACTCAAGTTCCCATCCCTGGTAATGACAGTAGAACAATAAAAAAAGCTTCGTGTGTGTGTGTGCGTGTGTGTGTGTGTGTGAGAGAGAGAGAGAGAGAGAGATGCAGCACTATATTTTGCTGTACTCTACTGTAGCATACCATAATACGTACAAAGTACTATATTTTGTTGTGAGATGACACAAGGGTTTATCTGGGCAATACTATCCTTTCTAACTAGACTCAAGCAGTGGTAGATGTATCTGCTTATGATGTGCACAAGCTTTCCCCCTCCATTCCCATTTAATGTACAGAAAAACCACTCCTGTGTCTGTGCTGCTTAACCTACTATAGAATTAAAGCAGCTAACCTGGAAGGGAGAGGAGGAATCAAGACAAATGCACATCATAAATGTGCATGTGCTCAATCATGTGTGGTCAGTTAGACAGGAGAAGTATCATGAGGACTAGAAGTAATATCCTTTTTTAAAATAGCAGTCATTTTGAAGGCACTTGATAATTGTTTCCTTATCATTATCTCTAACAAAGTAATCTCCTGTAAAAGATTCTCCCGTCTCATTTGAGTTTGATAGGGATGCACAAAGGAAAATTTGTTTTGGAGGGTAGTGCAGGTTTTCAAGGTGGGTGATATGGTGACCAGGTACAAAGAAGGTCAGAGTTTGTGGAAGAAGACATTTTGACAAGTACAGGAGCCATTCATTAGTGTTAAGTCAAATACATTAATTGTCTCTTTAACCGCTTACTATTTAACTATTTCTTAAATATCACAACTTATCATTTCCATTGGATATCCATTTCCGTAATTGTCAGTTGCATAACTATTATAACTCTTATCAGTCAGATTCTGTATCTTATGGATTGCTCACTAGCTTATCTGAGTACTGCGTATTAGAATTCAATAATTAATTAACAAACATTTAAGTTTTTAATTGAGTGGGAGCTAGACTAACATCCTATGCATATCTACTCAGCAGTAAGTCCTACTGAGTTTAATGGCTTACATTCAAGTAAGCATGTATAGGATTGCATCCACAGATGGTATTTTTCACATGGGTTTTAGACCAATCTTAATAAGGAAATCTTTTTGTTTTGTTTTATAACAGCAGTCATTCCCTTTTGTTGTTTTGACCTGTGCACTAATCAAACTAACATCTTGCCTTACCGAGTAATAAATAACCAAATAATAATTTAAGTAGACAATGCCATCCTGTGAAAATGCTGTGGTAGCATTTTCATTTCAAATAACAATTGAACCTCATGGTTTAAGTAACAGAAACTAAAATATTTCAAATATGATTCAGCTGAACAAGTCATCCAATCATGTTATCAAATCATTGAAATGTGCAGCCAGTTCAGCCTGAAGTTAGTGTTGGAACAGCGACCCCATGTCAGCTGCTGAGCCACCCAGTATATGGTCAGCACGTGGGTAGATATTGGCCTCCATCAGTAGGGAACATTAGTTATTAGTTTAAAGAAGTGTGGGTGGTTTCTCTCCCTACATGTGATTAACCTTCTCTTTGGTTCTTGCTCCTTGTTGCTTCTGCCAGTGTGTGATGGCTGCAGTTCTCTCACTTTGTTCAAGTGAAGCACTTAAGTCTGTTTCGCTGAGTATGGGACTGCTTTAATCCCTCAGTTCTGCTAACAGTTCGGTGTCTTTAAGCTAATTGATACTCACATTGTAGCATACCAATGGGCTGAACAGTGAAGGACACTGCTTTAATTAGGGACAAAGTTAGACTGGCCTTCTGTGCTCTAATATGCTGTGTGGAATTGGAATACGTCTGACACAGAAAGAGACAAAGTAGATACAAATGGTTGCATCCCAAGTATGGCTTACGCAAGAGTATCAGTGCAAGGCACCTCTCCTGCATGTTCTCCATACTGAGCTCCTTGGTCCAAGCCAAAGCTCACTGGTGAGCATTGGGGGACTGTTGGCAACAGCACAGGATGTAATATTGGGGCCTGAGAGAGATGAAGTATACATGAAAGCTGTTGCACTTGTGGTTCCCAAGTATTTCTTGACCCACTCTTCTTCCAGGTCCTGTCCTGCGTTCCACTCCATTGGCAACCATCCTCAGCAGGGACTTTTTGGTAGGATCGGAAGCTTCAGTATGGAGAACAGTGCAGGAAAGATGCCTTGAGCTGGCATCCCTGGCACAAGTACTACTCTGGATGCTATCCAAAGATAATATTTAAGCCGAAGAGTTATGTTGCAAATAACAAGTGCTTTCCTTCAAATATGTTGAATGTGCCTAACAGACCAATCTTATGCCCCACTGTCCATCCCACTGACAAAGTGTGAGCTGTTTCTAATGGTGGGTGGTGGGTGGTGGGTGGGCAACCAGAAGGCCAACCAGAGGGAAGTATGTTTTTTATTACCTCTGGGTAGGCCAACTGCCTGCCAATGACTCTCCATGAAGCTATGTAGCTAGCACAAGTCGAAAGAAAGAAAGAAAGAAAGAAAGAAAGAAAGAAAGAAAGAAAGAAAGAAAGAAAGAAAGAAAGAAAGAAAGCCTGGAAAAGAGGCATTACGATCTTCACGCAAGTCACTGCCACTGGGATCCAACCCTTCCATTCCCCAAACTGCCCCTGCCCCCTTCACACCCTGAAACTCCCCTGAACCTCCCCTTTCCCACCCATGACATGCTCCTGCTGCTGACTTATTAGGGTCAGCACTATCCAGGCTCCACGGCAGTAGGCATGTGCAACTATCAGTGTTTTTTGTTAGCAATGCTTGGCCCATTGCTAGGTCTTTTAACTCAGCAGAACATGTCCCATCCATGAGGCCAAACTGAAGCTGTCACCTCAAGCAGCAGATTGGTTGGGGGGGGGATGATGATACCCGTATCTGTCTGCCATCTTGCCTCAACTGATCCTCCTCCCCTACCACTTCCTGGATTAGAAAGGGAAGAGGGGGGATCGAGAGGAAAAGGAAATGTCTCAGGGCCCAATCCCATCCAATTTTCTAGTGCTGGTGCAGCCATGCCAATGGGGCATGCACTGCATCCTGTGGTGGGGAAATCATCACAGATGCCTCCTCAAGATATGGGAACATTTTTTCCCTTACCTTGGGGCTGCATTGTGAATGCACTGGTGCTGGAAAGTTGGATAGGATTGGGCCCTCACTCATTGGGAGGTCATGGACTCGCCCTGACCTAGCCTTGTATGTGTGATTGCAAGTAAATGTCTTACACGGTTGTAATTTTGTGTGCATATGTTACAACTGATTTTTTTTTCCTTTTGAACTGCTTGTTTTTCATTCAGTTTACTAATGAATAAATAATCCATGGGCCCATTGGGTGTTGGTCTTGCACACAGTGGAGATGAATGAACTTTGCTTTAGTTTAACTGGTGAGAAAATCCTTTATAATATACAGCATTAATTTGCCTAAGCTGCTTCAGAGGGTTCCGCTGCACTCGTCTGAGTGTTCTGCAAATGCACTGTAGTCTTTTAAATTGGTTATTCTATTACGCGGATTCCATTTACTTTGGTGTCTTTGGTTGTTTGTTTTTTTTTCTTTTTCCTCAACTCCTGTTAACTAGAACATTATGCAAGCTGCTATTCTTCTGTTTGCAATATGTTATAATTGGAAATGTGCTGAATAACAGGTGTTTAATTCTCCATGGGGGACTGTGATGTAGGGTAGGAACCTGAAAAGAATAACATGGGGGAAAGATGGAGAAAGAGATGCTTTGAAAACTTTAATAAACTCTCAGCACAGGAATGGGAGACATTGATTCCCTTCAAGCAGGTTCACATTTTAATAATGGCTTCTTAATTAGCTTTGGCTTTTCATATAACCTGCTCTCCTGTTGTGAGAGGAGAAAATACAAGCACATTTTAAATTTCTGGTGCTAGCTTAAAAAACATGAGCTTTCAACCAATTTCCAAACAGTTATAAACACAGTTACTTGGAAATAAAATCCAGTTCAGAACAATATTTTTGCTCACACAGGTTAATCTTTGACTGCATTGTGAGCTTGCAGTATACAGGGAGAGTAGGAGATTGTTCATTAAACAGCCCAAATCCTATACATGTGTACTCAAAAATAAGTCCAATTGAATTTAATAACAAGACAGCATAATGCAGAGAAATTCCTTTTTGTTTAAAGAGGAGACTGAAAGATAACTTTCAATAAAAGATTATGGTTTATTACAAAAGGACAAAGGTAAACATGATGCACATGGAGAAATGATATTTCTTGGTCCTAATTAATGCTTGAATACAGTGTACCTAGCTTTCATGGTGGTTGTGTGTGAAGAGTATCTGGTACATCTGAGGAAAACAGATAAGGAAAGGGGGTTGTAGGGAAGGCTTTAGGGGACCCTGCTCTACCAACCCCAGCTGCTAACTAAAGATGGGGAGAGAAGGGGAGAAAAAAGTGGGGGGGAGAAGGGAAAGGGTTCCAGGTGCAAGATAGTTATCTGTCCAGTAGAGCCTGTTGGGGGGGGGGGGCGTCCTGTGGAGAGGACCCTCTGACACAACACAAATGTGTTGGGCCTTGGAGAGAGAGCGCATGCAGAGGATGCCCCCTCTTATAAGGGGTTGGGAGACAGATTGAGCTAGAAGGTAGCTTGATCGCTAACGCAAAGCTGGGTGCTTGGAGTAATGCTTTCATATGTATACATCTGAATGGGGATCAGGATGTATGTATCAGTTATCAGCAAAATTCAATCAGGGTTTGATGGCTGGCTTAACTTAACAAAGACTGTGTGGAAAAATACAGGATGTAGGTACAATGCAATGAATCAGAAACAGAATTTCAACACCAAAAGCATGGAAGGCAGTTCAAGTTTGCACACAGTAATGTAGGAGATGCTTAAACAGTGATTGGATCAAGACGAAAGACTTTCTCCCATAATGTGTGACTATGGGGAGGGTGTGGTTGTGTAACCATGAGCTTGTGGCTTGACCAAAGTCCTGGAAATGTGGCCTGTATGCTGGGAGAACAGTTTAGCTTGCATGATATTATAGTCCATAATAGCATAACCAGATATATATAGAGAAAATCACAGCTAAAAGGCAAAGAGGGGGATTTTCACGTAACAGCCTAAGGCAGAGACTCAAAGATAAAATACAGCCAGGATGATGTAGTGATTTGGGATTTAGACTAAGATCTGGAAGAGTCAGGTTCAAATCCTGCTCAACCATGATGCTTATTTGGGCCAGTCACTATGTCTCAGCCTCACCTATCTTGCAGGGTTGTTGTAAGAACAAAAGGAGGGGAGGAACTATGTATACTACCATGAGCTCCTTGGAGGAAGGATGTTATAAAAATGTGAAATGAATGGGGTGGATGGATGAGTAACTAGGATTGCCAAACCTCCAGGATTGTCATGGGGTCTCTAGGAATTGGCATCCGTCCAGGTTGACCACTGAACACAATACTGAAGGTTTTAACAGGGCTTCCATGAATTTTCCAAATCACATCAGGTTAGGGGAAAGTCTCCAGGAATGGCTTCAGTCAGAGCTAGCACCCACAGCAGACCATCAGTGGTGAGGCCCCCTGAGCCACTTAAGTGCTGGCAGTTGCCCAAGACTGCTGTGTGCTGATGCAGCTCTGCCTCGACTGAACAACTGTTGTCCTGCAGGGCAAAGAAGGTGAGAAAGGGAGATAAATGAAGACCTCAGGTGCCTTCTCTACTTCAGCTAGTCTGCACTCTCCCCACTTCAGATAAAACTTACACCGTGTGTTCTGTGAGAAAACTTTACTGGTTTGATTGATTCATTTTGTAAGTTGAAAAGTAATAAATCTGTGAAATCTTTGGCTGCTCAAAGTACTATATGCATTTTTATTATTTACATTTGAGTTGCACTTGTGCAGAGGCACTCATTCTTGTTTTCTAGTGCTTCTTGAATCCATTTGCTTCTAGAATGGAACTCTGAGAGTTCAGTGGACAAACATCCAATGGGTTTGTGCACAGGTTTTCCAGAGTCGAAGACCAGCTGCCCCACTCATCTTGACTAGTGCAAAAGAAGATTCAAAAATACCCACTATATGCACAATTTTTCCTATGTGCATTTCTGGATCTGAGCCAATGTGTGTAAATATTTGCAAGCAGACTGACTGAAATAATACTGATTAATTCTCTTTTTCTCTCTCTCCCTCTCTCTCTCTCTCCCTCTCCCCCCCCCTCTCTCTGTTGAATAACTTCTTAAATAACTGCTGATATGCATTTTTCAATTTTCACTGCTCATGTTTCAGGCCAAACCATGTAGTCGAACTCTTAATTAATGGGAATGTAACCAAGCCTTTTTGATAGCCAGAGCTTCTTTTAATCTAGTCTCTTGTCTGTCTTTTCTTTTGTCTTATTTAATTTATCCTGACAGGGTTCTAATGTTCTAATTATCCCAATATTACTTTGCCTAGAATAATAATACAACTTTTTTTCCCTTCCTTGTTGAATCAGACAGTTTATTCTCTATATTCTCTTTCTTGTGTTGTTTTGTTTATCATTTGGAGATGATCAAATCATTGCAGTCAGGCAGCACAATCCTATCCTGCACTGGAACAGCCAGGCTGGAGGTAGGATTTATTTCCCCTTACCCCATGTTGTCTGGCAGCCACCTTAATGGGGCTACTTATGCACCTCAATGGGGCTACTTTCACTTACACCAGTGAAATTGCTGGGCTGCTCAGGAGAGGGGTTTGGATTTGGCCTAAGTACCGGAGTCTCATTCCCCTCCCAGGCCCAGTCCACTCACCAACCTGCCCACCAAGAAGTGGTGCAATATTGTCATGAGAACTGCTACACTTTTCCTTCCTTCTCACCACCATTGCAGTTCCCAAGCACCATAGCTGAAGCCTACAACTTCCTTTGGGTTTCACTGGTATATGGAAGGAATTCCTGAACCTCTTTTGTGGCACTAACAGCACAATCCTAACTTGCGCTGGAACAGGCGGGCCAATGGGCCTGAGCCTGTATCCAACGCAAGTTTCGGGCTGGCTGTGACTTGGTCCAAGGCAAGGAGAAATACTTCCCCTTACCCCGCGTTACACTGCAGCAGCCCCAATAGGGCTACCCAGATCTGCACCATTTAAAGAGCAAATCCGAGCAGCCCGGGACTGCCCCAGGCTGCCCGGGGAAAGGGATAGGATACAGAATAATTGCTGGTTTCTGGTCCTGCCCACTGCTTCCCCGCTCCCCTCCCACAGGACTGCCCACCACCCGCCCTCCCCCACCCCAAAACACTTCGTCCCTGCCCTCCTCACACTCCCTCAGACCCCTGCAGCAGCCTGGAAAGGCCTGCGCAAACTTACTGGGACTGGAGCCCATGTCAGCGCAGGGAGGCTGGTGTGTGGACCAGAATCCCCAACTCCAACGTTGGCGCATTCGTGCCTTATTGCACGTTTGCACCAGTTCCAGGCCAGCACAAGGAACTTGCACTGGCCCAAGGGTGCAATCCTAATGCACCCTCACTGAGCTATTAGGGCCTACCAAAAGACCATGAATGTTTCCACTAATGTGCAATGGCTGTTCCTTATAGTAATGGAAAGAAGAGAAGCCTGCTTTACTACAATGCAGGAGTAACTTTAATATATAATTGTTACTGTCATTTAAGCCAAAACATACAGTATAAAGATAGCACATTTGAATGACAATAGTATTATTTATTTATAACATGTTGTTTTTCATTCTAGAAGCTCAAAGTATTATCCTTTCAACACAGCTGTGAGATTGATTGACTAAGAAAGAGAGAGAGAGAGAGAGAGAGAGAGAGAGAGAGAGATCCCAAGGTGAGTTTCCTGGCTGAGTAACAATTTCAACTTTTTCAACTAAATCCACAGAGTTAGTTCAATATTATAAGGTCTACAGCAATGGTTCCCCAACTGTGAGCCATGGCTCCCAAGGGAGCTGTAGAAACCAGCCAGGGGAGCCACTGAGTCCTTGCAAAAAACCTGCCACCCTATTCAATGTATAGGATTGTGACCCTAATGGGGAGCTGCAGCCAATGGCCCAGTAGGTCAAGTGAGCTGCCAGTCAAAAATGTTTGGGAACCACTGGGCTACACAATGGTTTACAGCCATCACAATGGATATATATTTTGTAACTTTATCCCTTAGGATCAAGTCAGTTAATCACAGTAGGCTAAAATAGAATATTGCTTCCAGATTTCCTGGTGTCTGGGGATGCATGTGAGATATTCACATGCACTGAGGTTGAGGCAAAGAAGAAGAAAGTTGGGTTGATATATGCTCTAGATTCTAGGACAAAATTTTGCTTCGGAAGGAAAAGAGAAGATAAGGAAGGCTACTTAGGAGGTTCAGGAAGCCTAAAAGGAACTGGGCACAAAGATGGAGTGATGGCAAACCCTTTTGGTAGACCTTAATCTGGCTAGTTAAAATAACTGCACAGCTTTTGTGCTCCAATAAAAGTCAGAAACTTGATGAATGTTATTTCTAAGACTCACTTTTCTCTTTGTAGTTCTTAAACAAAAACCACTGAAGTTTTTCCAATAACCTTGAACAGGAGTATATGGCATACATAGTATTGGAACCATCATTAGCTTGCCCTAACAGTCAATAGGATGACACACCGGGGCAATCTTAATATTTTATTAGAGGTGGAAAAACTTTATTTCCACACATAAGTACAAGATCACAGAGCTATAAAACATAACCTACTTTATTTTCCTACGTAGAGTAATAAAGTGTATCTTTATTGTTGTTTGACTAAATTAAAACCATCTTTCACTTCAAGAGTGTGTGGCCTTGTACTTGTGTCTGAAAGCATTTGCTGACATACTTCCTTTTGCAGAATTGGTTATTTCTTAATGTATACAAAATACAGGTTTTTTGAGTTGTTGAAGAACATAAAGGAAATATATGATCATAGCACAGAAACTTGGGAACAGTGGGATATATGGCGGTTCTGCACATGTTTAGCATGATCAATGCCACATATGTATATGGGTCCTATCCCTACAATTGGGTGGGGGGAGGGTGGTGATGGGGCAGGAAGAGTATATTAGGCCCAGGAGGAGGGTGCAGTGGGCTGTGGACAGTTGCCAGAGATATCAATGGCGAAGGTCCCATTGCGGTTGGCCTGTTGACCTCAGTTGACAAATGTCCCCTTACCCAGAGGAGATTACCTGCCTGCTAATGGGAGGGCACCAGGATGCAGGTCTCTTGTTATCTGGTGTGCTCCTTGGGGCATTTGGTGGGCCACTGTGAGATACAGGAAGCTGGACTAGATGGGCCTATTGCCTGATCCAGCTGGGCTGTTCTTATGTTCTTAAGTTGCCCATGGGATGCAGCATAGACTGCACTTGTGCCACTGCATCGGCATGGAGAATTTAGTAATGACTGGGCTGCCTGACTTGGATTTAAGGATGTCCATGGGCATGCCTAGTTCTATTTTGGCTTCAGAACTAGACTGTTTTGTTGGTCTGAAGGTTACATAATTAAAGTACCTCCATTATTCTGTCCATATGTGCTTGGAGGTTGTCCACATAGACAATAGAAATAAACATTGAATTCTTTGTTTTTAGAAAGTAGCACAGTATACCACCATGAAGCCTATACTTAAGACTCACCTTCCCATAGCCCTCAGAAATTTAGCATGCAAGAAACAATCCACTGGCAGTGATTTAGCAGTACGTGGTCTAAGTAGATGTTGATATTTTTCAGTCTTTTATTAAGTCTTTATTAAGACTTTTATTAAGTCTTTTATTCCCCTGGGGGCTGGGGATAAGAATAGGCCCTCAGTTTGGCTGTACTTGTCATAAGAGGCGACTAAACAGCCACCGGGTAGATGGGACTCGTCAGCCTGGGAAGGCAGCTCATCTGAGAGAAGGAAAACTCTGATCCCAAACCTCCACTGCCTTGTGGCTACATCCAGTTATGGAAAAGGCTTCAGGAGTCAACCTCGAGGCAAAATCCGGAACCGGAGTCCCTGAGGCAGTTCATGGCTGAACACAGTCACGTTCTGGCAACTCCTGCGACGCCGCTGGAACCAACCGTATTGGCCTCTGCCTTTCCATTGGACCATTTCAGCGACATGGAGAGGGGGGATTTGCTGCATGGGTAACAGCCTATCCCCCATACCTACTTTACCCAGGCTTTGTGCACTGGAGAGGACACTCTGTTCCGGAACCACCATTCGGAGCGTGACGCCATAGTCTTCTGAGACTGAAGGATGCCAACAACAATATTAAAAGAAATCGCCAAGGAAATTAAGTACTAGTGCATTCAGAAGGAAGGGAATTTTAAATGTTCAGTAGTTCCTCCATATGCGTTCAGTTTCCTGTAAACACACGATTAAATTGTTTCATTTAGCGTAATGGTAGGTTAAGAGAGAATAAAGTAGAAATATATACACAACATCAAACAAAAGGTTTGTTCCTGTGTGGGCTTTGATTATAGTTCAACTTCCTTGTTGAAGCAGCATGATTTAGGATACGTTCTCTATGCATGACAAGTCTTATTTCAAGGCAATGGTGCAGATGAAAATTAATTAATTTTAATTAATTGTAGCAAATGTAATGATGTTGAAAAATGCCCATTTGACAATAAAGTTAGTGCAGCCGTTTTCAACCACTGTGCCGTGGCACACTTATAACTTATAACTGTGCTTATAACAGAACTTATAACTGTCAATATGGAGTACTGACAGCCCAATCCTATTCCCTGCTAGTCCATAGCACGTAGCGGGGGGTAGGTGACCAAAAGTCAAAGCAGAGGTAGGTAAAAAACTTTTAAACTTACCTCCTCTTAAACCTTTTGGCCACCTATCATGTCAGCTATGAAGCTGGTATGAGTCTGATGAAAGGAAAGGGGCGGGGCAGACTGCGAAAGAGGGGACAGGATTCTGAAGCAAGTCACAGCTACCTGGAATCCATCCCCCCCTCCCCTGAACTACACTCTGCCCTCCCCCCTTCCCATTCCAAAACTGTCCTCACCCTCACCCCTGCCCATGGCATGCCCCCACTGCTGACTTACCAGAGTCACAACAGCCCAGGCACTGATATAGTGGCAGTGTGGAGCTGCTGCAGCTTTACAATAACAGCTGCAACTGACCCGACAGTGCCACAACATTCACTTTGTCACTGAACCTTTTATGACAGTATATTGGGAGACTGGCCGTCTTAAAAGACCCATAGGATTGGACCATGAAGAGCAGCATTCCCTCTGAGGTGTGCAGCTGTGTAGCTACAATCAGAGCCCTTTGTGGTTCTCTGAATCTCAGCAATGACAACAACATCATCACCAAGTTCTCCTGAGCTGCCCTGTGCAACAAAAGTAGGGCTCTGTGCAGTCCTGTGACTTTTACAGGGAACACAGCTAAGGAGAAGCTTCACTAAGTCCTTTCCCAACCATTTAGTCCCCTTTCAGGAATTCCAATGAGCATATATTACAAAAAACAGAACTGCGATGATAGTTTCCCCCCTTACCTATACGTCTTCATTATATTTGTGAGGAGCCCCCCCCCCCGCCACAACACACACAGCCATACAAATTTGTACAGAAGACTCATTCCACATGATGGAGAACCCTTGCAAACCCTGTTGCAAATAGTTTCAAAGGGGCCCCTATATTCATTACTCATCAGAAAGGGAACACAGTACATTGGCACAGCTCCAGGGTGGAGCTTACTTGGGAAAGGGAACATCTTGGCAGCCTATCTGTTACAGTCTCCCTGGGGATTTCAAAGGTAATATGTATAGCTACCTGTTCCACAATGGCCCACATAGCTAGTGTGTTATGTCATGTACCTTTCACATGACATAACCTTATACACGTCACAAACAAGCTGTGGCTTGTTTAACCCCAGCATGGGTGCACCTCTATCAATATGAATTGAAATGAATGAATGGTCTTTCAATAAATAGCTCTTTCAAGCTAAGTAGCTGGTAACTGTTGGGAAAATTAATTTTCATCATCATAAACACTATAAACATTATGAGACATCATAAAGCATTTATGAATCTTGTTTAGATCAGGATTTTGTCTGGGGAAAATAAAGGACATGGACAAGGTCACAACTATTTCTCCCACCAGCTAGTAGTTTCTTAGCTTGAAAGCTGGATTTTTATTTTTATTTTGTTGGCAACCTTCAGTCTCGAGAGACTATGGTATCGCGCTCTGGATGGTGGTTTTGGAACATCGTCTAGTGTGGCTGAAAAGGCCAATTCAGGAGTGAGAAAGCTGGATTTATTGAAAGGATATTCATTTTTGAATTTAAGGACTGGAAGAATTTTAAGAATTAAAGGAAAGGAATGATTCAAAATCATCATAGAATGAATGATCATATGAATGATCATAGAAAAACAGGCTCTGGCTTGGTTCAATTAATGACAGAGTTTAGGACACAGCTCGATCTTGTGAGTTACTTTGTCCACCCCTAATGTCTGCATATTTTCCAATTAGTACTGTAATTTGTGACCTCCCATTCTGCCTCTCCAGGCTTTCACCCTCATTCTGCTCATATCAATGTCTTTTCTTGGTGGAATAATTTGGAGGAGTAATTTAAAATTTAAAATACAAAATGTGGTATTGAGCATGTTAAATTTAAAATTAAGTGACAATATATTTCAAAAATGAGCAGGACTTCCTGAAATGTAGGTTTGATATCTTCACTTGCAACAAAACTTGCCAAGCTCAAAATCAATACTTTGGACAGAAGAAGTTTTCATTGCAGGAAACTTGCTATTTTTTATTTTGTAGTGCTAAGCAACTTGTGATTCAAAGTCATTTTGTCTCTCCTGAAACAGACTTACAGGTATTGCCTGTTTGCTTGAATATCCTCATGACTACAGCAAGAGAACAAGAGGAATGAGTATACCACATTTATGAAAACGTACATACGCTGTGAGCTCTGTCTGCCCATTTCCAGAAAATAGTGGAAATGGAAAGTGGAAACAGATGACAGGGTTCAACTACACTGCACTAACAAAGCCTAATTTGAAAGCATGAGATGGATTACCATTGATGGTTGAATTTAAAAAACATTACTCAACGACCTTGGAATTCAAATGCTAATGACTCCCTAGGCATGCGGTTTCCAGACAGTTTAGGTCTGCAGTGATATCAGAGCAGATAAGTCAATGATGCCCCAAAGAGTTGTGGTGTACTTGTCCACATAGCCCCAATGTGCTGTCAGGAAAAATGAGCCAATGACATCAAAAGGTGCACAACTGAGGAGAAGATTGCAAGAAGGAAAGGTCAGAGGAAGAGAAGACAGGACCATTGGGAAGGATGATAGCAGACTTCTGCTACAATCTCATGCAATCTTTCCTAGGCATAAATCCCTTTGAACATAATGGAACTTAGGTCTACATGAACCTCTATCGGATTGCAGGGTTACCATATAATCCTATGAATGTTGAGATAGAAGTAAATCCTATGGATTCAGTGGGGCTTGCTCCCAGCAGGTTCAGTGTCAGCTATTCTACATTGTTAGAGTTTTTAAAGATACTAATTTAGAATTCATTTTTATGTTGGAAAGGTTTCAGTTTTGTGGTAGTGCCAAAAACAAGAGACTCCCAGATGTGGTTTCACATCTGTGGATGTGGGGCCCCCATGCCCCATGACCACCCACGTGCCCATTAACTTGTTTTAAGATTTCTTACCCCAGGCGAAGATTCTTCCCTAAATCAGGTTGCTGTAAACTTAGAGGCTCATAGCGGCCTTCAGGTTGCCTCCTGGCAGCCTGATCTCTTGAAAATAACTGAATTGATCTCACCAGGAAGCAGAAGTTAACCTGTTGACCTCCTTTGAGTTTTTTAAGCATTCCAGCTGCCCAGAGGCAGCCCGGAGACAGCCTTCATATGCCCATAGGCTTATAGTGCTCAGTTTAAGGAAGAGGATTTTTGCCCCAGTAAGGGTTTAAACTTGTAAATGGGTACACAGGGGGGTCACGGGTGAGCTTCCCATATCCATGGGGGGGGGGGCAGGAACGCACTCCTGTAGCTACCGGTCTAGAAACCAAATCAAATTAAGCCATATGAGTAATTTCATCTTTTTAAGCTATACACATTGATGATCATTACTATACAAAGCTTGCTCTTTTATTATAGTCACCAATGGGAACTTCCCATCTGTATTGTAGTAGCTGCACAATGTCCTCATTCAGATTTGGTTATCTATCCCCCATCCCTGTTTACAACACAGTCCATATCATCCCTTCCTTCCATAGGCTGAGGTTTAGAAAAAAAAGAAATGAGAAACAGTGTTCCAAATCGCTCATGAAACATCTTGTTTATTTTGGCCTTGAGGTACAAACAATGCATTTCTATGCATGTTTACATAGAAGTAAGGTTCATTGTGTTCAATGGAGCTCACTCCCAGGAGTGTTGCTGTTGCTAACCCTATCTCTTTCACAAACATGTCTCCCACTGCAAGTGCAAACACACATATAGTCAGGTCTAGGTTTGCCCAGCTCAGAACTGACACCAAATTGGGTGAATTTATAACTAGAGTGGCCAGGATGTAGCAATTGGCAGTTTGGGGGCCATTGACTGGATAATGGAGCACCAATCTCAAAGTGCCTCTAAATGGGTTAAGAGTAACCGCATGACACAGTTTCCAAAAGCATATAGAATTTTATTGAACAATATAGACAAAAAAGAAAAAGGCAAGGCTTACTTCAGAAACCTCTAGAATGGAGAATTACAGAAGCACCGAAAACATACTGACAACATTTTAATGCCTTGCTGTACATCAAAGCATACACAATGTATGCTGTGAGGCATTTAAAACCTGATTCTCAAAATGTTTCTACCAGTTTGAGCTCTGCTTGCAACAATGGGACAGACAGTGCTTTGACTACTGGACCGCTCATGTTTTCATGATGATCGCGGAGGCTTTCTTTGAGCTTGACTAGATAATATTGGTTTTTACTGGTTTTTAAAAGTTAATAAATAAACAATGAACAGAAATGGAAAACTGAGTGAATAATTCATTTTTTCAGCATGGAACTGAGAAAAGAGTCCAGAGAGAGAGAGAGAGAGAGAGAGAGAGAGAGAGAGAGAGAGAGGAAAAAGAGCCTTTGGGGTGGTTGGGAACAGAGCTTATAGATGCTGAGTCTTCACACAGTCATCACCAGAGCAACAGTTGGCCTTTGCTTAGTTTCTAAGCGGAAGAGCTCAAACTTTCATTGCTGCTAAACAATGCTCCAAGTCGAACCAGTTGTCTGCTAGGCTATTACAGTGGTTCTCAAATCTTTTAGCACTGGGACCCACTTTATAGAAAGACTAACGCCTTGCTCACTAGCAGCTCATTGCTCCACCCCGCCTCATGCAGGCAGGCTGAGGGGCAGGCTCCCATTGGTCCACACATCTGCTGAGGTGGGGACTGAGCCCGCATGGGCGAATTCCACCCACCTGAGCTCTGTCTGGGAGCTGCTGTGACCCCGTCTGCCCTCCCTTGGTTCAGCCTGAGATTGGCTGGTCGCTTTTATAGGTCTGGGTAGGAATTTTTTGCTGTCCCCCTGATTGGCCGTGGTAGCAGTTTTTCCACCTACCCCAGACTGCTATCTGTGGGAAGGGCTCGGTTAGGTTTTCCCCTTTAACCAGTCACTTGGTGTGATATGTACAGGGCGGGGTAGGTAGGGCAAATCGGTGTCCATCCAGGGTAGCAAGGTCGGGGGGTGAGTCAGAACCTCCTGATTTTAGAAATGGGCTATGTCAGAATGCCAGATGCAAGTAGGGCACCAGAATGAGGTCTCTTGTTATCTGGTGTGCTCCCTGGGGCATTTGGCGGGCCGCTGTGAGATACAGGAAGTTGGACTAGATGGGCCTATGGCCTGATCCAGTGTGGGCTGTTCTTATGTTCTTAACCGCTTGATTATGCCTATCTGTCTCAGAGAGGCTGACTGGCAAATCCCCTTGACTGGTCTATGCTCACATGGTTTGCCAAGCGGGTCAGATCCACTTACCTCTTGGGGGTGCTGTCTATCTTATCCTCTGCTTATCCTGCACATGCCCGATCTCGTCTGATCTCGGAAGCTAAGCAGGGTCAGGCCTGGTTAGTACTTGGATGGGAGACTGCCTGGGACTACTGGGTGCTGTAGGCTTATACCATAGTCTTTTGAGACTGAAGGTTGCCCACCACCACCATAATAGACCCTTTACAGCATGTTCGCAACAGTGCACGCCGGCTGTAAGCCAGTGTGCACTGTTTAGGATTGGGCCCTAAGTAAGTAAGTAGGTAATCTCATGTGTGCCTGACAATTTCAAACTGTTTTTGAAATATTGAAGATTATTTGTTAGCTGCATCAAAAGCATAACTTCAAAATAATAACTTCAAAAGGTAAAGTAGCTAGATTTTATTAGCTATCACCTGCATATGAAGTGTACATGTGTTGCTAGATTCTGCCTACTTCTGCCTATCAAACCTCACTTAAATTACTTCATTCCAAGTTAAATTACTCAGAGTTCCCTTCAACACTGTTGTCATCTTTTTCCTCCGTCAAAACTGTATGTACTTGTAACACAACAGAATTCACTCAGTGCACATCTGACAGAATGGATGTGTTTTCAGAATATGGAAAGAAAGCTTCTTTGTGAAAAGCACATTAAAAAAAATCTGTTGACTGAAAAACAGGATAAAAATATAATCAATAGTATGTGAAATAAATATTAAGATTTTAAGATGTTTCTGCCTGGTAATAATTGCTCCTTTTGGATGCCTGAATTTTCTATGGAAGCCAAAATGCAGCCACCTGCATATGGAAGATAGTACATCTCCTTGGATATCCTCAATGAATTCTGTGACCACGTGCCTTGCATCTGCAGCAGCACATTGTAATTGCACATTCCATTATCAGCATGGTACAACACTCCCACCTTCCCCATTTATGCTGACCTCAAAGCCTTTTCAGACCTCGGTGATAAAGTTGGCCCCAGAAACTTTTGCAGCCAGCCCATCACAAAATGGCAAAGTAATCACCTAAAGGAAGTTATGAAATATAAATTGCAAAACTCTCTCTTAGCTAATAGGAAAGTCAGATTTGAAGCCCATATGCCCTCCCACGTACACAGACCATCCCCCCTCCCGCATCATTTCCGAGTAATGATAGCTATCACTTACGAAGTGTACCTTCTGTTGGAAACTGCACACGTTCTGCATTTGGACTGCAAATATCTAAAATATACAGAACTCAGGAAGGTACCCTAACCCTGGGAGATTGAGGTATGCCATATTTTTTCAGAATTATTTTTGCTAATGTATTCCTGAAATAAGACAATACAGGAAACATGAGATGCAAGGGTCACCAGGCTAATAGAAAGGCATCTCATGAATCAAAATATAAGACAAGCAAAACAATGTCAGTGGCCTCAAACTAGCTTGTACTGCATTTTAACAACAGATTACATCATTCTTTTTATTACTTACTTGAATCTTTTCCTAATGCATGATCTAAACACACACACACACACACACACAGAGAGAGAGAGAGAGAGAGAGAGAGAGAGAGAGACTTAGGGCACAATCCCATATATGTCTACTCAGAAGTAAGCCCCATCGTGATCCATGGGGTTTACTCCCAGGAAAGTGTGTATAGGATTGCAGCCTTAGGTGCATTTGTGTAAACAATTTTTCTGTATGTCCTATATATCTCATCTATCTGCATCAGTCAGCATAATGCAGTTTTAAAAGCAGAGATTCGCTAATATTAATTGCATAACTTGCATTAAATGTTCCTATAGGCACTACTAAATAGTTCCTAAAATGCACTACTTTTTTTTTTTTTTGCTACCTTTCATCTTGAAGAACATCACAAATAGAGTGATTTTGTTCTGTTCATGATCAAAGAGCAAACACAATGGTCAAGGTGATCTATAAATCATTATCCTGTGACAGGCTATTTTCAGGATAATTATCATATATTATTATTATTACTGTTCAGGTGCATAGACATTGTTTTAAACATTAACAGTCCTATCCAGGATTGGGTTGTTGGGGCAGGACTTTACAACAGTGAAAGAATCTTCTGCTGTGCAAAGACTGGGGTGGTGGTGACAGCCCTCAGGTGGGCACCATCGCAGACATTTGCCCTGGGGTGCGGGGCTGGGGAGGTCTGCCAATGTCTTAGCAGGTACAAATTCAAGTAGAGGGGTGTTACAAGGACTAAACGGGGGTCAGGATATCGTCAGAGCTCTCCCTGCTGAAATCCACCCTGTCCACCCCACTCTCCATTCCACCTCCTCCTGCTCCTTTGTGCCCACTCCTTGACTCCACTGGTGGCTTACCTGTAACAGCAGGCACAGCAGGGTCTGGCGCTCTTCCAAGATTGGGAATCCAGAAAAATTAAAAATGCATATCCCGTCTCTCGTGCGATAAACTTCACCAAGTGGATAACAGTACACTTCAAAAACCAAATAAGGTAGCTTGACTTAACTGCATCGTGGATGGAGTAGCCTTTTGCTGATGAAGCTTTGAGTTTAGTGAAATAGTGAAGCTTCCTGTCATGCAACATCATCAAACTTTGCGGTAGCAACCTTTAACATTTTGCTTTATGTTTGCTGGAAAAAAAAAATCTGCTTGTAAAAAGCTACACAACCATTATCTATCAGTATCTCACAAGCCTCGGTAATTTGCATTTTGAGCAGCCTTTATTGTTGTAAAGTGGATGTGGTATTTAGGGCTCCTAACACCACAGAGTCAAAAAGGAGAAACTTTAAAATCACGTTGTATTTATCTCACTCCATTAGGAAACAGTGTTGTTTTAAATAGCCACTTACATGGAAAAAATCAAGGTAGAATACATTATCGAAGGATATGCAAGGTATATTCACGTTCAGCATTTCTGAATAATGGACTTTTATTCACCATATTATGTAAATGGAAGGAAAGTTTAAAAGGAGAAATATGCATTTAGAGGAAGTAATGGAAATTACAATTGGAATACTTGTATTGACAGTTCATAATGGAAATCCACTTTCTTTTTTTATGAACTTAATTGTGCAGTCAGGGCTATTCTATCTTTGGTGTAAAGTATGTGTTGAAAACGTGTCATTAAGAAGAGTCATCATTATTGGGGATTTATTAGCAAAAATGGAAATTTAATTTTTCACATGAATTATTTGTTCATTTGTACCCAGGGTAATTTCCTTGACTCATTTCTGGAAGTTTAATCCTGTTGTACTTGGCCTTTATTGTGTGCCGTTTGGATCTTTGCTAATGTTTTAATTAACAAGAAAAATATCTCGGTGCCCTAAAGCACACCCTTTTCATCCTCCAGATTGCCTTTTTTATGAATGAAGGATTTAGTCATTTTACACCAGCAGTAAGTAATTATTTCCTCATATAGGCCAAATGGAAAAAATCCTTTTCATGGCTCACTTTGTTTCTCGTATTTTGGCTCATACTCATCCCACTGTGTCAGATTTCTTTTCTTTTTCCCCCCACATTGATACATTAATCTCTGACAATGTCTCTAATGTTTTCTGAAAAATTGTGAGAAGGGAAGCTTTAATGAGATTCTAAGAGATGCTTATTAAAGCAATAAGCTCAACAAAATGTTCTGCTACTTCTTCACTGTGAAATGCTGGCCAGGAACGTGTAAAAAAATTATATTGATTATTTCTAAAGAGTTATTGGAGCATTCACTTACTAAAGGCATCTCAACCTTATCACTATTTCAACTACCTTCAGATCCCTCATCTCAAAATCCAAACTGTGATTTACCTTTCGTAGACTGCTTCTCCAGAAGTATATCTGGGGCATTGCAGACTTCAAGGCTAGCGAAGTCAAGATTCTGGAGATTCTTGATTACCAAGACAAGTGATGGTGAATGAATCTGAAGCAGCCCCCAGATTGTGGTTCAAGGGGACACAGTGGTTCATTAGGAACAGGTTCTGAACAGGTTCTGGGACAAAGTTTGAGTACAACATCTGAGTTGTTTGAAATATACCTGCTAGAACAAAAGAAAACAAACAATTTCCTGGGCTGAATGGCCAATGCTTAGTTCAGGATTCCTCTTCTGGCATTTTTTCCTGGTTAAAGTGAAAGAGCATTATTGGACTGGAGTAGACTCCAGAGCTTCTGTTGAGTATTGGCCAAAGACTAAGGTGAAGGTAAAGCAAACAAAACCACTTAAAAGAGCTGTAGGGTTTTTTTTGTTTTTTTTTTTCCCTTTTCCTCTCAGTAGATATACCTTGATTGGGTTACAGTGTCTCTCAAGCTCTTATCTTGGGGTGGGAAATATTACACTCAGATATAGCATCTGTGAGTGTTATTCCCCAAACCCCACCCATGCTTATATGATAATAAAACCCAACATCAACTCTGTACTAGTGTCATATTCATCTGCAGTGACAAATGCTTTAGCAGGAGAGACAATCCTACACCCAGAGTTTCCTGTCATGGAAAGGGACAAGCCCTAAGTACAGCTTTCCTCACTGCAGACAAACACTGTACAGACATACCTGCGGATTCTATATCCATGAATTCACTTATCCACTGATCAGGTCCAGTCCCCTCCCCAGTGCACGCACCCCCGTGTGCATCACCTGCCGGAGGGACCTCTGAGCTCAGCAGAGGCCGAGAATGTCAGTCCCTGGCTTCTGCTGAGCTCAGACTGAGCTCTAAACCAAAAAAGAAAAAAAAAAGTGACTTCTAGTTTCACAGAGAAAACGGAAGTGATGTTTTTAAAGCTTTATAAGGCACTGGGAGGCCCAGGCTTCTCAGGGCCTCCTAGTTCCTTATAAAGCATTTAAAACATCACCTCCGATTTCTCTGTGAAACCAGAAATCACTTTTTTTTTGTTTTAGAGATCAATCTGTGCTTGGCAGAGGCTGGAGATCGATGCCCTTGGCCTCTGCTGAGCTCAGAGACCAAAGAGACAAATATATGTCTTTCTAGGATAGGCATAGAAAGGTATGACAGTTAATTTTTTTCTTAGTTATCTGTGAGTAAGGATATGAGAGGCACTTACCTTTCCCAGCAATGGCCCATTGTGTTCTAACATGCACATGCCAAAGAATGTCCTGCCTAGTGTGATCTATTTGAGCATGCTGCTATGGAGGGTTGGATCATGTCCTTTGCTTCCACAAAGTGAACTAAAGAATGAAAAACAGTATCTTTCATTGTAATGCCAGAGGGCGGTTTAACCACATTGACTTTTATTTATTTCATTTTCTTTAGCTAAAAAAGACACATTGCATTACGTTTCCCCTTTAATTTTGTGAGATGGGTGGTGGTGATGGACTATTCAAGTCACCTCATGGGATTTCTAATAGAGAAGCCTGTTTCACTCTTATAACCATTATGGTTGAAATGATACTCTATAATAAAGAAACTCTCAAGCCAGAAATATACTTTCTACCTTAACATCTTTTTTTCTAATTTTTTCCCCCATCTTAAAAGCCTTCATTTATGCTTTTTCTCTTTGGCAGTGCAGTGAAGTTCTAATCCCAGAGGCCAACTTTCCATTTACCGTATTCCATAACTCTGCAGCTTACACATTAGCTTCAGATATGAAACTTTATCAACTGCTGTCAGAAAAATCCATGTACAATTCATGATATATACCACATCCTTTGCCTAGGACTGCAAAAATATCCTCAAAGCATTCTGATAGGGTAATGAGGCATGTTATTCCTTGCCTCAAACTACGACTGGTTTTTCCTTAACTACAAAGATCTTCTCTAAATATCTTCACATCAGTCTTCAGAATGGTTCTGCAGAGGTTCTGTACAATGGATAACAAACCATATCTTCAGGTTAGTGAGCCTTTCCTAATACTATGTCAAGGTTACCTACTTTTGTCATAGTTGTGCAAGTGAGATCACCCAGATAGACTCTTTGGCTCCAGTGTAGGAACTGTTGCTGTTGTCACTGCCCCTATTTCTTGTTGCATGTAACAGGGGTTAACAAGGTTGGGTGCTGACTCTGGGTCTACACCCATCAGAGGGCTTAGGTGCTTGGACTGACCCCCTGAATTCCTTTGCCCCAGTACCAGTAACAACAGTGGAGAATATTGACCAAGTGACCCAATCTAAAAATGGGTGCCTCAAACACCCTTGTGTGGATTCTCTGAATGTGGAATGTGGAGAATCCCTGAATGTGGATTCTCAGGGAGGCTCCCTTAGCTGGTGGGCAGTAGTACCTGCCACTGAGTACCACTAGTATTCTTGAGAGTCCCAGTGTAAGGTTTTGCCCCAAGGTCTCCAGAAGTCTGGTATCAGCATTGACAAGATGTTGCACGTGACTGGAAATGTTCATAGAAAATTGTATGAAGTAATTGCAGTGTGTCAGATCTGAACCCAGCTTCACACCTCATGAATCCTGCAGAGTGGACCTGTTGGCCTGTGCTGAAGAGAGATGGACCTCATGATTCTGCAGGCCAGCATTGTCCAAACTATGCCAGCATTGTCCAGCCCATAAACTGAAACAGAGGGGAGAAGGGGAGAGAGAGAGAGATTGACAATCTTCAGGAGAGATTGACAATTGACAGGACTACTAGTAGACATTTAAAATCTTGCAGGGTGAGGGGCCATATAGGAGGTCTCTCTGTTAACTTCCATGGAGCCCAGCAAAAGGGGAAGGTTGGAAGAGGACCCAGGATACTTCAACTTCCTCTCCACCTGAGATCCCGGAAGATGGTATAGATTAGGGGTGGCCAACATTTCACATTCATCTATGAGATGACATGCTGCACCTACTGAAATTCCCTCTTCTATGCAATTAATAAATGTTCAAGAGCCCTAAAAAATTGAAAAGTTGACCAATCCTGATATAGACAGACCAGACTATGCCTACCGATTATCCCCCGGTTTGTTACCCAGACCATGGTTGAGGACATCTAGCTTTTTGTCCACATCAATGAATCAACAGGAATTTGCTTCTTCACTCACACCTTCCAGGGGTAATAAGCATGCTCATTAATGTGAACTGGCATCTTTATGCATGGGCTGAACACCAGACAGAATGATACCCACTGCTGGATTTTGCAATACCTACATGAAGGTTGCAATCCTATGCACACTTTCCTGGGAAAATGACCCACTGAACACAGCGGGACTTACTTCTGAGTAGACATGCATAAGACTGCACAGTGAGTTAATTGAACCTCCGCATCATTGGAAATATCCACCTAGGCCTCCCCAAGGACCTTATGGATTGCTCAGATTAGAGTGACCCAGCCTCATTCTGGCAAAAATACCCGATACTTTAGCAGCTCACAAAACAAACAGAAATATGATGCATGTATATCATTGCCATGGGAGAAGTCTTCAAGCCAATAAAACCTTATTCTTGACTTTTCCTATGTAACGTTTTCCCCCATAAAACTAGCAAATCATTAGACCTTCTTGCCGCAGTCTTCACAGCACCAACCATTTTTAACTGGTTCTTCTAAAAGAGAACGACATCAAAGGATCTCATATTACATGAGCAGTTTCAAAGGACTATTACCATTAAGGCTAATTCAGGCATAACCACATAACTTTTAATCCCCAAATTGCTTCTTTATGACCAGAGGCCTGTGACAAATGCTCTGTTTGTCTCCTATTTTTTTGCCTATTTCCCCTTATTTCTGGAAAATTCTAACCCCCAGAAGCGCCAGTGCAGGTTCAACAGCCTAAAAAGCTGCTGAGGTATCTTTCTGCCAGAAGCTTTTTTGCTTTTGTCTTTTTGTAACTCCATTACAGGCAAGGGCTTTCTGTGCTTTCAGAAACATTCCTGACTACCTACAGTAGCTATTAGGCCTAACAACAAAAGCTTCCTTGCCATTGGATAGTCAAACCAATCAATGCCGCTATATCCTGGCTATCTCCACCTACAGCATGCGGCGGCAGCCAGGGGGCATGTATAGCACATTGCATTTTGCACTGGCCATAAAGTGTGCTGCGCCACCAGAATGCGTGTTTTGGCAACGCAGTTGCGTGTTAGGATTGGGCTGTGTACTAGTATTAGTATTTATATAACACTTTTTCAACAAAAAAGTTCACAAAGCGAGAAAATCAAATAACTGACTCCCTGTTCCAAAAAGGCTCACAATCTAAAAAGATGCAAAAGAACCTCAGCAACCAGCCACTAGAAAAGACACTGCTGGGGTGCAAAGGGCCAGTTACTCTCCCCCTGCTAAAAAGAGGAGCACCCACTTGAAAAAGTGCCTCTTAGTTAGCAGGGGTAGGTTAATCATTAGGGCATACATTTAATTGCAGTTTAATATTCTGCATCTGAGAAAGGTGGGAATGAGTATTCCAAAACAACATATTAAAGACCGTCTCTTCTCAAGAGCATTGTTGAAAACATTGGAAAACCAGAAGAAAATTTAAGCTTTGTTATTTTTACAATCATTTGGAAGGTTTCTGCCTGCTTAAATTATTATTGTCTTTTGTCCCTAGCCATTTGGTTCTTGAATGAGCAAGTATCTTTCCTTTCATCTGTAAAAGAGACACATGAGTAAGACAGTTTAATATTCTGGCTATATCCTTATCGCCATTCTGTACATTCTTCATGCCATTCCGCTAAGAAATGTGATTTCCTCCCTCTTTTGCATCTGTCTATTGTCTCTGTACTTAAATGGTGTTTTCATATAAAAAGGAACTCTGAATAGCGCGATGATTATCATGCTAGGCCATGCTTTGTGCAGCGTATTTTAAATATATACACTGTGGTCCTTTTATTGACATCAACTTTATAATTCCTGGTTGCCTTCCTTTCCTAGGAGCTCTGCCAAATTATAAGATGTAGATCATTGGCTCCTGATCAGTCTAGTGCAAATGGTGTAAAACAAATCAGCATGAGGAAGATGCCAGTTAGCAAGCTGACACATGGCTTCATTTATTTCGGGATCACACAGCCTGTGGTCTGTCTCCTTGTTTTCTGCTTGACAAAATGAGTTGCACACATCCATAAGGGCCATTCAAAATGGATTTGATAAAGTAATGTCATAATGCACAAAAGTAACAGAGCAGAGAGGCACTGTTTAAAATAACTTGCTGGGCTATAGTTTCCAGTGACATTGATGCATAATGTCAGACCTTTTACATTCTTGAAGCAGTTTTTAAGACAAACAGGTTAAGTCTTTACATGCTATCTGTGGGGAACTACAGGTTGAGTCTTGTTATTCGCAAAGGTTCTGTTCCCAGAACTTACGTGGATGGCAAAAATGGCATTAAAGCAAATAAGAACATAAGAACATAAGAACATAAGAAATCCATTTAAGAAATCCATTTAAAGAAACAACATCCCTTCACTAGGTGATTTAAAAACAGCCTTGCTGAGCTTTGTGATGTAAGAGAGTCATCAGGCAGACAATCCATCCATCAGTCTCTCTCCAGGTGCTTAGAAAGGCTTCCCCTCCCTTCATCCAGAACACAGTGCTGGGAAGGAATGCAAAGTGATTATCTTTCCTTCACATGCTCAGGGGAAAGGGAAGGGTCACTTGCCTAGGAGTGAAGCTGTTCTAAGTGCCTGGAGAGAGAATGATTGATGGATTGTCAGCCGGCTACCCTCTCTCGCATTAACGAGGCTATTGTTAAACAACTTTTTTCCTTTAATTTAACGGGCACTTCTCATCTCGTTGAAATAAAATTGTGGGTGAAAAATCTGTGGATTAATTAGTGTAAAAGACAGTGGAAATACTCAACACAGAAACAGCAAACAGAATATGGATGAAGAGTCTGTTCTTATATATACTTTGTAACTAGATGGATTTGACCATCTCTTTTCTTATCAGGTGATAAGGAACTGCTCACAACAAAGAACTGCTTTGCATTTTCCCTCCGGCTGCCATTGGAGTTTGCTCTCTGTTTTCCTTTTGCTATGAAATTAGCCCACTGAGAATGGATCGAGAGAAGCAGCATGTCAATATTTTGAATCAGATATTCGGATGTACTGAAAATGCAAACTTTACAAGAAGAATCATAAAAGGGGAGATATAATCTGTATCAGAAAGTCTCAGTGGATACCTGTGTCAAAACAGAATTCAGATCCATTCGACATTCTAAAAGTCCAATCTGTCTCCACTATATTACTCAAAATCTGTTATGCTTGTTAACAAATTAGGTTAGTCTTCAACTCCAAATGTGTTACATTAACAGCCCAATCCTAATTAAATTTCCAGCACCAATGAAGCCATGCCAGCAGGGCACACATTGCATCCTGCAGTGGGAGGACAGTCACAGAGGCTTCCTCGAGGTATGGGAACTTTTGTTGCATTGTAGCTGCATCGGCAGGTTGCAAATGACTGCATTAGATTATTATGCCTTTGCTCATTTTTAAGCCAGTTCCTCCCGCACAGTTCCCCCCCCCCCCCCCCAGAATCCATAAGTACTCTTTGGTCTTGTATAGCGGCAACAAACCTTGGTGAGGATGGAAGTGGCAAATCATTTCATTAGAGTGGAGAATAAGGTCAGGACCTCCACTGTCAAAGTCAGGCATGCTCTGTAGCTTCCACGTTGTAAGGGAACACACTGGGTGTCACCCAGAGAAAACTTCAATCTTATCAAATACTTAAACCATATCTAATATCTTATAAGTTGTTATGCTTAACCTTTTACAGGGTGGCAACCATTATATCTGTGCCCAAGTCATACTAAAATTACTGTATTTGAATAGTCACTCAGAATATTTAATGTCCTGCTAGGAAGAAGCATCTGTCACATCATTTAGTGAGGAAGACTGTTTCATAATGTTGGTGTGCAAAGCTTTCTTCAGTCTTGCATACGGTTGGGCTGCTTAAAACCCACAGATGGTATTTGAGCAGACTTTGCCCCCAATCCTAATCCCCCATCAGTTTACGCACTGCAGTGGAGCCAATGGAGTTTGTGCTGCATCCTATGGTGGGGGAGTGACTAGAATGCCTGGGAAAAGTAAGAAAAGCTTTTTTTTTTTTTACTCACATCCAAGTAGGGCCAACTAACTGTTAACGGATCTCCTTGGACCTTACCAGTCATTTAACTGGTGTAAATTTGAGGACCCTCAGTGACCAGATACAGGTTGAGAGAAGGGCAACTTCTGACATTTGGTGCTGGCACTGAGGTCTACCTCTCACCCCTTAACTGCCCCTTGCCTGGACTGCTCCCCAGTTCTCTCCTGAGTAGCCTACCACCTGATCCCACCACCATTTCTCCTGCTTCAGTGTGGCCTGCATAGGCCATTGGTGTGTGTGTTGCCTCTGGCACTTACTTACTTCTGAGGAACTTACTTCTGAGTATGTAGGAGTGCAGTTTAAGCCATTTCTGCCCAAAGTTGCATATACACCACAGGGACCAAATGTGGGTCCGGCAAAAATGGGTTAACTGTGAGCAGGATTGCATTCTATTTTTTAATGGTTCCTTGAAGTGTTCATTTAAAGTTGAAATATAATTTATATTATTATTAATGACATGGTCTTACTAATTGCCGCTTTAATAGTCTTGTGAACACCAAGACATCTGTCTTTTGCCTGCCTTTACTTTTTAAAATGTATAAGTTTGGAAGCAGTGCTCTTTAATACACAAATGATCATAATGATAAATTGCAAATTAAAATACTTTTCACTTCCATTTCAATCAAGGTTATAGACATGATAAAGGCACAAAAGGATAAAGACAATAAAATTCATTTACATTGAAATGGATGCTGTAGGAGTAGTAAGGGATAAAAATTAAACTATGTTTCTTACAAATATAAGACAATTTTGCAGAAGATGGTAAAACATGCAGTGGCATAGCTAATGCTCGTGTAGTCCAGTGCTGAGCTCAAAGTGATGCCCTGGAAGTGACGCCACACCCAGGCTTTTAAAAGAGTGAAAATGGGGGAAAATCCACCTTCTCCCCCAGCAGCTTGCCTGAGCACAGTGGTTTATTTAAAAAATATAAAATAATGGAAAAAAGTAGTCCAAATCAGCAGTATAAAACCATCATATCAATGCAAATCATTGTTGCATTGATTAGTTGTTAGATTTTCTCTGTAAACCACTTTGTAAACTTTTTGTTGAAAAGTGGTATAGAAATACTGTTAATAATAAATATTAATAATAAAGCATCGTAACACAGCCCTACTTGAAACCCCCTGTTTTTAAAGACATGCCCAATGTTAGGTAAAGAGACCATTTCAAAAAGAGGAGCTATCCACTGTAGAAGGGATCTACAGCCACAGCTTATGGACAACATGAAAAGGACCTCGTTTTTTCAGTGATCAGTGACAGTGAATTCTATCACTTTGAACCAATCAGGAGACTCACACCACTCATTGTCTGCAGTTGGTAGATAAAAAAAATCAGCACTTGAGGGAAAAGTCCAGGTTGTCTCAATCCATCCTATAATACAGCTTATGTCACTATGTCATTTGCTAGCCTGTAGATGAAGAATAATATAATTTGCAAAACATCATGACAAGAAGATGAGGTGCGGTAAGGACATAGCTTCAACCTAATTTAATTTCCTTGCTTATGTTGAATTAACTCTGACTTTTAACATTACTTAATGTAATAGATAGCCATTTAATACCTGTAAGTCAATCGACTCAAGGTGCGTAGTCTGATTTCCTTAAAAAAAAAGAGTAGGAGCAATTCTTGTCTTTTCATTATACATTATAACTTGCCCATGGCTGACTTTAATTGATAGTGTCATGCTTGGTGCAATAGAAGGCTAGACATTGTTTTATTTCCAGAAATTAAAATTGCACATTGGATCAAATCTTTGCTACTTTGAGTTAGATAATAAAATGAAAGTTTTGAGAAATGTATATAACTTCATTCAGCCTGGAGGATGGAGGAGGAGTTTGCATGTGCAACGAACAGGCACTTTGGAACATACAGTATTAGAATTCTAACAGCCTAGGCTTTAGTGGTTCCCAGACGTTCCACATTCATAATGAGACTTTGGGTCAGTGGCGTCACTAGGGTTTGCATCACCCGGAGCAGGATGCCAGCATGTCACCCCCCATGCAGTGGGTGGGGCAATACCCCAGGTGGTGGGCGTGGTGATGTACCATCACTCCGCCCCCACTGGTTTTTTGGCAGTACCTTTTGATAGAACAAAAATAGAACACTTTCTGCATGAAATTATGCCTTGATTGATATATAACATGATGGTATTATTCCTCCAAACTGTGATTTTAGTCACTAGTGGTGTCACACACACACTCCCAGGGTGTCAACTTACTAACACCTTATTGCAGCAGTTCTCAAACGTTTAGCACTGGGACCCACTTTTTAGAATGACAGTCTGTCCAAGACCCACCAGAAGTGATGTCATGGTGGAAGTGACATCATCAGGCAAATTAAAATAAATAAGTATAAATAATTAAAGTAAAACAAATAATTAAATAAGCAGAAGCCAGCGCTGTTCCACCAAGTGAATTTCCTCTGTAGCCTGCCTGCAATAACACCCCCCCTCCAAAACTAGTACGGTTTTCAGCCCTACCCAGTGCCCAGTTCAATTGAAGAACTTCTGTTTAAACCAGATCACTGTCAGGATCCACCTGGTTTTGCAAGTCTCAAAAAGTTCACCTTATCAACTGAAGCCTCTGTTTTGATCCTTTTTAGTGGGGGGGGGGCTGCCTTCTAGAGCACTTGTTTAGCTACAGGTGCATAGGATCAGGACCATTCTGGTAGCCTTGCACTCTCCTTCACCTGATCTTCCACACCAGCCAAGACACATTTGCTTACTTGCGAGTAAACATGACCATGAGGCATAGTTTCCCTTTCCATAGGGCTCAATACATTCATCTACTTGGAGGGAGGGACTTCCTTCTCAGGTGTTTTTGGGGGCTGCATTCATTGGATCAGGACCATTCTGGTGTTGTTGAATTCCTCTCAGCCTGCCCTTTCCGATGGACTAAGGCAAGTTTGCCTACTCGCGAGTAAATGCACGATATGGCTCAGTTTCACTTTCCATAGGGCTCCATGCATTTTTTGTTCTCCAGTTTATTGGCCATAACTTTTGGTAGAAAGGAGATATTTCACTCTGGTCTTTTGCATTGCATTCTGCTCAAAATCCTGCAACCAACGGTATATAATATGATGGGGTTACTCCTAACCACTGTGATTTTAGCATGTCACCCCCAAGTGCGTGTCACCCCCCTATGCGTGTCACCTGGTGTTGTCCGCATCCCCCGCACCTTCCTAGCGATGCCACTGCTTTGGGTCCAATCCAATCCAACTTTCCAGCATCAATGCAGCCACAATGCAGCACCAAGGTCAGGAAACAAACATTCCCTCACCTTGAGGAGGCCTCCATTATGGAGGGAAGTATGCACTCCCTATTCCCTCTGCAGTATGCAGTGCATGCCTTGTTGGCATGGCTGCATCAGTGCTGGAAAGTTAGATAGGACTGGGCCCTTTGGGAACATCATTTTGACTATAGCTGTTTGACAAGTTACTCTGAAACCAGTTGAAACTGGAATCCAGGAGCAGGCTCTGAAGGAGCTGCCTTTTGAACAAAGGGGTGCTGGAATTGAAAGGAGGTCTGGCTCAGTTGGTAGAGCTGCTGCCTTGTATGCCTGAAGATCTGAGGTTTCCAGTTTGAAACAACCAGAAGTACCAGAGAACAGACGACACACTGATATACTGATGAACTGAGCCTCGGTGGCAGAAAGGAGTTGCTGTCAAGTGGAGCGTGGGAGGCGAAGGGCCAGAGAGAGGCAAGACTTGGAAGGAATACAGCTGGAAGGAGGAGTTCTATGAAAGACTAGAACTATGCAATTGTAAAAATCCCTACAGGGATTTAGAACAGCCTGCCTATGTAAACCGCCTTGGATTAAAGTCTGAGGAGAAATCTGACGACAAAAGAAAGGCAGTATAGAAATACCTGTATAAAGAAATAAATAAATAGAAATACTACTTTATTTCTTTATTAAAGTACATGAATGTAAAGCACCCAAAACAAACCTAGTGTGAAAAGGAATCTACCTTACCTCCACTGAGATCATCACTACCCAACCTAGGCTATCCAAATGAGGTGTAATATGAGAATGCCAATGCTACCACTCTAGTGTTGGTGTCAGGTTTCTGGAACCCCTGCATCAAAGATATATTCTGCCCCCTATGATGCTTCTGCCCCCTATGGTGGCCCTTTGTTTTCTATCACTGCCACTGGGACTAGCTGGTTGGAGCCTCTGATGAGCATGGTTTTTGGCAGCATCACCCTCTGGGTCAAGTCCCACTTTCAGAGTACATTCCAGATATCTTCACAAAGGGGATATGTGGTCAATTTTCCGGCAACTGTCTGGCAATGGTTCCATGGATTACTACTAGGAATACATCAAGCTTGAAGCAGTGCCAACATTGTGAGCCTCCTAAATGTTCTTTCGATACTTTTCTCGACAAACCTGAATTCAGGAGGAACAGAAAACCCTGGACAGAGTGAATTTGTAGAGCAATAAAGGTATCAAACGGGGCTAATCTCCCACATACATTGTGCCACTGCATTCACCAAAAGAAGCCACAGCATTTTTAAGGATGTTAATTTCCATTTAGAAGAAGCAACAAAGTAGAAGTGAACTGATCAATAAGAAAATCTTCATTTGTGCCTGAAGGTCTTTTAAAGAATGTCACATTCAAACTCAGAACTCTGATTCTGCTTAAAGCTATTAAAAGAACTAATGTGGGGATTAAAAGTGAGGTAACGGTGCCATTAAGATAAATGATGGTCACAGAATAAATGATAATTTGGCAGGGATATAAATTACCCTGAGTTGATTAAGTTAATGAAGCCTGTAAGAAAAGAATCAGACAGAAAGTCTCAATATCCGAATAAAGTTTTGCAAGCCCTAATGTATGAAGAAGTGCATAGCTTCTCTTACACAATGGTGGTTCCAGCAATTTGGTATTGACTTGTATACTTATGAAGACATAGTTTTAAGGGTCATTACATGTTCACGTAATTAGAATTGCATGAACTTCTCCATGCTCAACATGCCTAGCGAATCACAAAGTGCGATTCAGGTAACGATCAGCTTTAATTTGTTCATCTAGCACTGGATCTGCTCTATTTTTTCCAAAATTCCTTGGAACTGTTTTGCATGTGTGTGATATTGCAAAGCTACTTGGGATATGGAAAATGGGACATGGATGGGGGAACATAATGCTATCTTGTATCATTCCTTGTGGATTAACAGCTCAATCCTAAACTTCTTTGACACCATGAAGTACAGTGGCACCAAAATGGTCAGTGTGGGGCCAGGGATGTTGCCAGAAGTCTCCTCGGGGTAAGAGAATGTCGACTCCCTTGCCTTGTGTCAAGAGCAGCTGCCCCTGATGGATGTACTTGGATCTGTGCCAGCCCTTGAGATGGCACAGAACTGAGGAAGAGCCATGTAAGGTTCTGCAGATCTGGGGGTGTCCCCACCCCTTTGGGGCCCTATTCACCCCTCCTCCTACTCAGTTCTGTCCACTCCCCACCTTTTCCATACCCTTAAAAGCCTCCCTGCTGAGGACTCCACCCTGCAGTCCTCCTGGGTGTTCTTCCCACACTGAGTGCTGGGTCTTGCTCACTGGTGGGAAAGCGCCTAACAGCATTTTCGTGACACCCAACCTGAGCGTAGCACTGGCACTGAGCAGCTCAGGATTGGGCTGCCCATAGAAAATACCTATGTTGGTGGGTGTGTGTGTGTGTGTGTGTGTGTGTGGTGGATTGTGTAGTTGCCATAGCACTTTTGTTTTCCTTTGGAGCACAGAACAATCCTCCTGCAGCCATCTTGCCTCACCACCATTTGTGCCTGTCACTCACTGCTTGCAAGACAAGAAGATGGGAGGAGAGTTAGGTGCATTCACTTTATTATCAAACAACGCAGTACTCTCATCTTGCAAAAGCCTGTTACGTAAAATGTTTGATCTGCTGAAATCAAGGGCAATACAAATTTAAATACAAGTAACTTGTAATAAATTTTGTGTTTTCACCTTCTTATCTGCATATTTAGAGTGTTCTAAAATAGCTCCAAGAAAATGTGAAAAGTAGGTTTGCCTATAATAGAATCAATTAAGATTTTATTTTTTCCTGCAGTAAGAATTGCTGGCTTTTATTTTCTTTTCACATACTCAGATCCACCTCAAAATCCAGTCAGACATTTGCAATCATAAGTTTAGTGTTGCTAAATTAGTAATGAACCTGCAAAAGAAAACTGTAACAGGATTTGACATATGAAATGATGGACAGTATTTCATAAACAGTTCAGTTTACAAAGAAATAAGAATAGATAACTTATCAAGTACATAAGATTAAAAATATTACATGTTTTTTAGTTTCATTTTTTTAAGTTTTGGCTAATCAACCATTAGCGATGGGCTAGTTCAGCCATTGCATGAATGCGCATTCATGCCTATCCCCACGTCTGGCATGTTGCTCTCTCCCCAAGTAGTCAAGTGGGGGAGCAGAATATAGAACCTATCCTTAAAATCAACATTTAAATCATATGAGCATGTGATTATGCAACAGCATGTTGGGTGAAGATGTGCAAGTACAGGCTTCTTGTCATGTACAGGTCAGTATGTATTGTTTGAACTAGTCGTTTTAAAATGAGTACAGTGGTTTGGAGATACCATTGTACTGTGAAAATATTATAATGTGAACCTAATGGTGCTTTTTTTAAAAATTTGTTCGAAGTCCTTGTAAGTTGACGTTTCTGTTACAGAACTAAGTTATTTCGCTCTCAAAAAAGGCTTATTCTGCTCTTTAGTGGCCATGGTTCCATGGTTATCAACTTCCAGAATGTTGTAATTATAAAACACAAATTACAAGGCTTTATCCATCCTTTGGAGCACATAAAAACATAAGAACATAGGAACAGCCCAACTGGATCAGGCCATAGGCCCATCTAGTCCAGCTTCCTGTATCTCACAGCGGCCCACCAAATGCCCCAGGGAGCACACCAGATAACAAGAGACCTGCATCCTGGTGCCCTCCCTTGCATCTGACATAGTCCATTTCTAAAATCAGGAGGTTGCACATACACATCATGGCTTGGAACCCGTAATGGATTTTTCCTCCAGAAACTTGTCCAATCCCCTTTTAAAGGCATCCAGGCCAGATGCCATCACCACATCCTGCGGCAAGGAGTTCCACAGACCAACCACATGCTGAGTAAAGAAATATTTTCTTTTGTCTGTCCTAACTCTCCCAACACTCAATTTTAGTGGATGTCCCCTGGTTCTGGTTTTATGTGAGAGTGTAAAGAGCATCTCTCTATCCACTTTATCCTTCCCATGCATAATTTTGTATGTCTCAATCGTGTCCCCCCTCTGGCATCTCTTTTCTAGGCTGAAGAGGCCCAAACGCCGTAGCCTTTCCTCATAAGGAAGGTGCCCCAGCCCAGCAATCATCTTAGTTGCCCTCTTTTGCACCTTTTCCATTTCCACTATATCCTTTTTGAGATGTGGTGACCAGAACTGGACACAATACTCCCAGTGTGGCCTTACCATCGATTTGTACAACGGTATTATAATATTAGCTGTTTTGTTCTCAATACCTTTTCTAATGATCCCAAGCATATAATTGGCCTTCTTTACTGTTGCCGCACACTGGGTCGACACTTTCATCCAACTTGTCCACCACCACCCCAAGATCTCTCTCCTGATCTGCCACAGACAGCTCAGAACCCATTAGACTATATGTGAAGGTTTGATTTTTTGCCCCAATGTGCATGACTTTACACTTACAGTACTTACATTGAAACGCATCTGCCATTTTGCTGCCCATTCTGCCAGTTTGGAGAGATCCTTCTGGAACTCCTCACAATCACTTCTGGTCTTCACCACTTGGAAAAGTTTGGTGTTGTCTGCAAACTTAGCCGCCTCACTGCTCAACCCTGTCTCCAGATCATTTATGAAGAGGTTGAAGAGCACCAGGACAGATCCTTGGGGCACACCACTTTTCACCTCTCTCCACACACAGCTATGATGTTAAAAACACTGCTATTGGCTGATATGCTATCAAATGCTTGCATTCACATCACTGATTGGCTTTGCATTCATATCGCTGATTGATCCGACTATTACCCATGACTCATGAGGTCCTGTTGGTAACAATCATAAGCCCATTGTAAAGTGAATAGGCTATCATAGAGTGAATCTTGTTTTAATAGAGACTCTATTATAAAGAGATTTGATTGTGAAGTAAACCCATTGTAAAGTGGGGTTCCATTTTATTTGGAAAGGAGTTCAGCACCCTTATTCAATGAGTTAGCTTATCATGTGGCAGCATACATAGTTACTTTACCCATAAAGGTGATGCGTAAAAAACATTGCCTATCCAGTGGAATAGAGCCTTCGGAGACTCTGTGAAAGCTGTTGCTGCTTTATCCCGCTTCTCACATCTGAAATTAGGCTTTCTCAAGGACCATTGCAATGACACAGGGTCCTTTAGGACACAAAGTCCATTTGCTAGAAAGTGTGAGAGATAGCTGTCATTCTGGATGCTCCTCCCTTTGGAGGAGCCGTTGAGGCACTGAACAATGGGCGTGCAAAGAACTTCCCTTTACTATCTTGAGTGTCCAAGAAGGTAAATCAAAACGGTTTCTGGCTGCTGTTGTCTCAGTGTAGATGTTGGAATGACAGCCAAAAACAGTGTTGCTCAAACCGTGGCCTGGGGGCTAGATCCAGCTTCAGACGAATCCATCTGCCTGATGAGTGGACCTTATCATTCAGCCCAGGCACCCCATGTAGTTCTCCATGATCAGGGGACAGGGACACTCTGGGCAGTCACGTATGCCTGGATGTCCTGTTGTAAGGCCTTCTGGGATGCAGCAGACGCAACTGCCAGAGTGTCCCTGTCCCCTGATTGTGGAGGACTACACGCAGCATCCAGGGGAATGGAAAGATGTGGTCTGAATGGGGACTGTTTTTCCGTTGCACAGTGGTGACAAGTTTGGCCACTGCTGGCCTAGAACCTGATAGAACCACTGCTACTCCCTCTTGACAATATTATGTTGGCAATTTTTTTAAAAAATATTATGTAATTGCTTCAATATGCAGGTCCATTCTTGTTATCCATGGGTAGTTATATTGGAATCACAGAAGATCTGGCGAGGAGGTAAATGTGGTGTCAGCTGTGGCCCCTTTAAGGGTAACGCCTGGGCATCCAGCAGAGTGTGCTGTACAGCTGCAGCTACTTGAAGGCAATAGGGCCCTCAGGGATATAAGGAGCACCTGAGGCAGGAAGGGTTTGTGAGTTGTAGAAGGAGTGCAGGTTGGAGAGGAGACTGGCTGGGTGCATTGATTTTGAACTTTGACTTGGATACCCTGACTGATTTGACTGACTTACTTGGAACCTGACCTCAGACTGTAACTTGGCTTATTGGCTCTGGACTCTGATTTGGCAACTCTCATTGATTGGACTGGTTTACTTGGAATCTGTGGACTGGAACTGGACTCTGACTTTTGCTTGCTGCACTTGTGAGTCTAACAAGGGAAACTAATCAGCCTTAAGTGGGCACGAGGCCCAGTGGATTGGGATTTGGCAGAACTATGTTCTAGAATCCTCCATGGATGCAAAGAAAAAGCACTAACTCAAATTGTGGTTTTAAAAAACCCTGTCCCTTTAAGAAATGTTTGAGGAAGGTGGGAAAGCAAGAAAAAAAAAAACTTTGTTTACTTTAGTGCCAACAAGCTGGAGGGCTGCAGGGCAGTCTATGATGCTCCAGGAAGTAATTTCTAAGTTGCACTAAGATACCCTCTCTGCTCCCTTGGCCCTGCATCACCCAAGAATGCATCATGGAAGTGCTTCCTCAATGCATTCTTGGGTGATGAAGGAACAAAAGAGGGGGAAGGGGCTTGGCAACAGCCAGAAACTGCTTCCTGGAGCACCATAGACTATCCTGCAGTCCTCCAGTTTGCGGCACTAAGGTAAATTCAATTTTTTCCCCACTTTTCCCCTTCAAAAGTTTTAAAGGGACAGAGTTTGGTGTTTTTTTTGTTTGTTTTTTTTGGTGAATCAACACAGATTACCATGGCCATTCACGGTGAGGCAAATCCACAGATCCAAAATCCATGGATGAAAAGGAGTTACTGTTTGCCACAGAAGTCACATTATTTAAACCATATGAACTGTCCAGTTTTCCAAAAAATTCAATTTTGTGTTAAATATGCTTGAATGGTTTTGTGCATGACCTATCTATCCTCTAAGCACATAGCTATAGTTAAAAATAAAGATGTAGATACTCGTAGGCTGCTGCTAAAAAAAAGAAAAACACTCAGAGTAGATTATTTTAAATGACTTTAAATGAGGCGGTTTTTTCGAGAAGTAATCACAGTGGTTTTTATGTGATTGTGTTTAAAGAAAGTCACACGATGCTGTTCATTGAAGCATTTATACATCCTTTATTTTTTTCCTACTAAAATAAATATAACATGGTCCAGCACAAATCTGTGGAAAAGATGCACATAGACTAATGCAGGTACAGTGTAATACAGAATTTTCCTTAATTTCTTTGGACCCAATCCTATGGGCACATTATGCCAGCAGAATGTTGTGTTTGCAGCTCTCGCAAACATGGCACTACTAGTGCTTGAGGCCCAGTTGCCACCACAAGCGACAAGTGGCTGGTTTCATGCAAACACTGACCGAAGATGCCAGTCTTCGTTGACAATCTGTGTGTTTTGTTTAATTCATCATTGATTCCTCAATTCCGTGATTCTCTGTCCACTCTACCATACTTGGTGGCTCTCATCTACAGAAAGGTGTGGAAGCAACACAAATCTAAACATGGGTATCATGTTTCTCATAGGAATGTACCTGTCCCTATTCCCCAAATGTCCCATGGAGGTCCACACCAAAATCACAGTCATTGGTGGCATTGAGCAACTTAAAAAAAAAAAAAAAGTTTAACTTCTAAGATATTATTTTTGGTATATAATTATGATAAACTCCTTTACATTCCATCCACATCCCCTATCAACAAAGAAAATAAAAGCAATGGCAATAGACACAAGGAAGGAAGGCAGGGAAAGAGAGGGAAGCAGTGAGGTAGGGAGCAGAGAGTGTCAGCAGCTTGTTTTCATCGGCACATAGAAAAACGGTCCCAAAACTATTGTTTCCACTGGCAATTAGTGAAATAGCGGTGCTTATGTTTGGAAGATGCTGCATGTGAGCAACATAAATGTCACTTGCAATTTTATGAAAATGAGCTACTCTGCTGAAATGCTCAAAGTCTTCTGCCTTAAAATAGAAAATCTTGACCTCGATAGGAAAGCTGCCTGATTATGAGGATACTTACATGAATCAACAGCAATTACTCCAATTTGCATACCTAAAATTAACATAATTGTTTTAAATACTAATGACTTAAAATCTCAAGCAAGTTTTGACCTATAATCATCACAACCATGGGTTAGAAAAATAGACAACAATTCACATTTTCCCTGATGAGACCATCATTCAGGCAGAGCACTTAATTATTTTTAAGGGCTGTGACACATGACTTATCAAGATAAAAATGGAATTTGAAGAGTGTGCAATGTGTTCTAAAGTTTATCAAAATTTCAGTTTCTGTATATTTTCCTTGACACATATTACACTTGCCCTGGGCAATTCATTTGCTCCAGAACAGTTCCATTGATTTATTTAGAAGTTCATGGCTCTGAATTACAGTAGAAAACACACACTTACTTATTAATAAGCAAACCATGGTGTTCACAAGAACATAAGATGAGCCCTGCTGGATCAGGCCAAAGGTCCATTGAGTCCAGCTTCCTGTATCTCACAATGGTCCACCAGATACCTCAGGAAGCACACAAGATGTCAAGATACCTGTATCCTGGTGCCACTCCCTTGTACCTGGCATTCTGAGGTAGCCTACTTCTAAACCCTAAGACAATTTAAATGACACTGGGCCATACTCTGCCTTCCTTGTGGAAGTGATGAATACAGCCATAATGAATTGAGCTGCAATCCTATACACATTTACCCAGGAGTAAGCCCCACTGAATATAGAGGGATTTAAACATGGATACCATTGTGAGTAGGAGCCTTTTAAATAGAATTGGGAGGCAGGGACTGACTGGAGTACCGACTTACAGTGTGCCAATATAGAAGCATTATAGTTGGATAATCATAACTGGCTTCTAGCATTAAAATCTGCTAAGTGTCTCCAAGGAATACTACTGCATATCTTGTTAGGTTATTTAAAGGACTTGGTCTGTTTGCAACAAAGAGACCTTGTGGGAAATTTGCTAAGTGCTGCTAAGATTGTGATTGCCTGAAAAAGGTGTAATTCAAACTCTCCATCAATTAAAGATTGGCTTTAAAAACATGATATATCACCTCCATGGCAAAATTAATAGTCCATTTGTATAGATGCACCCATTCAGTAAATACTTTTGACTGTATTTAGACACTGTTTATGCAGTACATGAACCTTATATACCAAATGGAACTGATACATTCCTTTTGCATTAGCAGGACAGTAAAATATGTATTTATGGAACTGATATTATGATCAAATGAAAAGGCATGAACATATATATTTATCTTCTTACTTTTTGGTGCTTGTGTTGTATATTTTAATGTAATTGTCAGCCCAATCGTATCCACACTTTCCTGGGAGTAAGCCCCATTGACTCTGATGAGACTTGCTTCTGAGTAGACATGCAGAGGATTGGGCTGTTTGTCTTATTTTGCAATTTTGTCTTTTAAAAAGTCAGTTAATTTTTTGTGTATAGTGTTTGATAAGCAAGAGCTAAAACGTTGGATCCAGATACCTTTTAAAAAAAAAAAAAATCCAAGAAGGTGCTTGGGTACACCCAGTGAAATATTTTACTTCCTTAAGAGGGAGAGATCCCCATGTCCCATCACAATTTTTTTTCAAGCTTTGAGGAAAGTTTGAAAAGTAGTTATATGACATGGGAATCTGATACTCAAAAGGAAGACATCATCTGAAAGTGCCTTATACTGTGTCAGACCATTGGCTCATCTATTTCAGTCTTGTGACAGCATTGACTGGCCATGGTTCTTGAAGGTTTTAGATAGGGATATTTCTCTGCCCTACCTGGGGATACTGGAAACTGACACCAGGACATTTTGCACACAGAGCAGAACACTGGGCTACAGACCTGAGGTTTTCCTGGGAGTGTCCAAACACTTCTTTGGATTCAAGCCATCACGAATATTTCACCATTTCAAACATCCTTCAGAAGTACTTTGAAGCTTGCATTTGTGGCGATGCGTTACATGGACACCTAAGACAATCACCAATGGAAAGCGGTCATGAGATCTAATCTTGGTATTGTATTACTATGCCAAAATCATGGTTTACTTATGGCTCAGTCCAGCTGGGGCCTTACACTGCTGGAACTAGGCCCTTTATAGGTGTGGCAGAGAGCAACATGCCATTCTCTGCAGCCTGACCGCCAGCACAAGCAGTAAGTGGCCAGGTCCATGTGCCAGCAGGCTGTCCACATCCTCTAGCACCAGCTAAGTCAGGGAGATAGAGGAATGGGTTGGGGAAGAGGATGGATTAAGGCTGGAAACAGGGTGGCTTTGATGGGAGCAACACCATCGATAACCTGCTTAGTGGCCTTGATCTGCAGTTCCAGACCCATGTAGATTTGCACCAGCCATGCAGTTGGCGATGGTCTGACCAGACCTATTCAGGCAATGAGAGCTTACCCTTGTGCAAGGGAACACATGACAGAGAAATATCCATCTCGAAAATCTTGGAGAGCCATGACCAGTCAATGCTGAAACAAAACTGAAGTAGATGAAACAATGGTTTGAAAGACACAACCGTCTAGTGACCCAGCTTTTTCACTTTTTAATCCCATAGAATTCTATGGAATATTTTGATGGGTGAGTACATCAAGGGACTTTTCTTTGTGGTTTGATCCTTGATTGTTCGCCCCTAACCCTAAATTGGTGTGGCTATTATTTTGCACACTACCAAGGGTGTGAAAAAGAACTCATGACAGGTTCTGGAGGTTGACATGACATTAGCACTGTCTCCTTGATTGAATTTACATTTTGTGTTGCTAACAGCTTTGGTTACTGCAAGTCAGGAAGCTCTCAGGATGTATGTTTAGTTCATAGGGGCAAATGCGCTATGTAAGCAAAGGTTCAGCTGCCAGAAGTCAGACAAGGTTTTCTCTAAACCAGTCAGACAGAGTGGGGAGGGGAGGAGAGCAATTGCTCTAAAAATTAAAGTGTGGCCTTCCTCTAGGCCTGCAGGTTCTGGGGCCTCTTGCCATCAGTTCTGATTCAAATCACATTACTAGCCTGGTAATGTTGTCTTGGCAGGAGCCTGGTGCCATTTACATGTGTACAGTATGTGTATATATGCATCATACCTCACATGTAAAGGAGAGAAAAGGATTGTCAGGCAATAATTGTTCCTTGAATTCTGGTTAGCTACGTATAAGAGACAGAATTGCTATACTGAGTGAGTAGTCCATGTGTCTTACACATGCTACTCTCAGTGTTGACTGACCTCAGACTTGTCCCTCTGCTGACTTCTAGCTGACCTTTAACATGACCCATTTGAGAACAAAAGTTCATTATGATGAATATTGCTATTCATGTAACAAAAGCTGCAGAAGCAATGAAGAATATTTGGGGGTGCGTGTGTGTGTTTTTTTTTCCCTGCGGAAACTAATGAAAAGCAGCTTTGTTTCTATTTAAAGCCAAACTGTACTGTACTGATAAAAAAATTAAGCTGATGACCTCAGCATTTCTCTTTTATAGTTAATTCATATGCCAGCATTAGAAGCATTGAGCCTCTTAAGAATGCTGGAGCTACAGAACTGAATATTTGAGAAACAGCAGCCTTCTCCAGGTGAACTAAAGGTTGCTCTCTTCTCCGGCAAATGAAGTCTGCCATCAATGTTGTACTTTATTGATTCACCTCTCATAATTCCACAACCATTTTCCATACGGACATAATTTAATGAAAATAGTTGTAATGAGAACAGACAGTCCAGTCATATTTATTCATTTTTTTACATATAATTGTGCTGGACTTTTGTACCACAGCAGTTAAAGTGCCAATATTTGGAGAAAGTAGCAGTGACCACGACCATTTCAGCTTTGTTCCACTTTCTCTGCAATTGTTGCCTTCTTGTAACAATGACATGGTGAGGTCCTCAAAGGGGGCTTCCTCAAGGTAAGAGCATGTTGGTTACTTTACCTTGAGGCTGCATTTTGGCTAGTTAAGTGCTGGAATGTTGGTTAGGATTGTGCCCTTAGAGCATAATCTTAAGCACTCTTTGGGCTGGTGCAAGTCCCTTGAGCCAGACTGGAAGTGTCACAAACGTGCCATAAGGCATGTTTGCACCTCCTTGTGAGTTGGGGGCGCTGGTGCAAGGACACAGTGCAAGCCCCAGAGCAAGCCCTGGGCCCAGTGAGTTCCTGCCAGCTGACTCAGGCTGGCACAGGCATGTGGGGAATGTGGGAAAGGGCAGAACTGGGGTGTTCCAGGGCAGGTGAAGGGTGGACAGTGGGCCAGTTGGGTCTGGGAGGGGGTGCTGTCAAGATCCAGCACTTAGGCTGGATCCTAACCCAACTCCCGGGTGAGCTGGCAAAGCTCCAGGCTGCTTGGATCTGCACCTCCTCTTTAGGTGATGCAGACCTGAGTAGCTCCATTGGGGCTGCTGCCGCGTTATCTGTAGGAAGGGGAATCAATTCCCCTTGCTCCGGGCTGAGTCACAAATCCTGTGCTGAATACAGGGCAGGCCAGCTGGCCTGTCTGGTCCAGCACAGGTTAGGATTGCGCTGTCAGTCTGCTGCAGCAAATTATCAGTCCCCCAGTACTCATTGCATTGTTCATTTGGGAGTTTGAGGAGACAGACTCCCTTGAGAATCAGAGAGCTTCTTTTGTCCAGAAAATATAATACAAAATGGTAATGAGGACAAAGTCTGATTTAAACACAAACAAAAAAAACATACAGTAATGTAAAAATACCAGTGTTGATATCTTCAGTTAGGAACAAAATATCACAAAAGAGATATATAGGTAAAATGTATATGTTGAATGAACCTATATTATCTTATTTTGCAATCCTATGCATATCTACCCAGAAGTAAGTCCCATTGGGTTCATTGGGGCTTAATTCCCCAGAAAGTGTGCATAGGATTTCAACCTTAATTTATCACTCCAATTCTTATTAGCACATTTTGTAAAATGAAATATAACTGACAGGGAAGGAAGACAGACAAGCAAGCTGACCAAGGGGGAGCAGTCATCAGGGTAGAGGATAAAGAATCCCATGGATATCAAAAATATTTATTTAGGGATCAGTGATGCATGCAATAGGGAAATGACATGAGGCATTGTTATAGAACACACCCAAAAATTGCTGTCTAAAAATTGGAAATCCAAAATATAGGCTCAGAGGGTTGGAATGACTCACAAAAGTTTGAGATATTGCACATGAGTACATTGACATAGCCACAGCTGTTTCAAGGACATTCACTTTAAATAAAGATTTTGTAAAAGTCTGACAGGTGTTCCATTCTTTTTAGAACAAATTGAAATATTATATTTTCCAAGATTATGCTCATTTTGTGTACCCTTAAAATGCATTCAAACCTGCAGTACATGTTTTTTTAGGCTGCAAAGACAGGTCACAGCGCAGCTCTGAATGTATGTTAAATGAGGCTCTTAAGGAGATCTAAATAAGTCTTAATCTATTGTGTTAAGTAAGGGAATATTCATAGAGCACATGCCTTCCAAACCAACAGATCCCATCAATAGGATCTCCAGAGAAGAATTAAAAGGGAAGCTAGTTAACTCTTTTTATCTAGCATCTAAGACTTAAGTGTTTTGACAGAAACTGTAATGAAACATTAAAGCCACAATATTATACACACTTTCTGGGGAATAGCAGCCCTATCCTATCCTTCCCAATGCATGGAGGAGCAGCGGCACTGAAATGGTGACAACTGTATCCCACGGGCACCGGGAAGCCACTGGAGGTCTCCTCAGGGGAAGGTGACTTTTGTCCTCTTCCCTCGAGGAAAGCCTCAAATCCCGCAATGGGGTTTTTCACGTCTATGCTGGCTATTTGCCAGCACAGACTTGAGAATCTCCATGTCTAGCTTTTCAATCCAACACAGAGGATAGGATCCATCAGAGGCCGGTTCCACCCCCACCCTGCCCCGTGCTTTATGGCATGTTTACAACACCCAGTGCTGGCACTGGAGCTCAGCACTGACGCTATGGCCCTTTAGAATTGTGCCCTAAGTCTCATTGGACAGAATTTGATTTACTTTTGACTAAGAATGCATAGGATCATACTGTAAAATCCGATGCTGCATTGCCAGAACCCACGTTCCAGCAGTTCAGTGTTCTTTATGGCCTCCCCATCAACCCTGGCACTGGTAAGTCACTGCAGGTCAGGCAGATGGTGAAGGTGGGTGTAACGAGTTAGGAAGGAGTGGAATGGGGTGGAGAACAGGTGGGGGGGAAGGACAGATCAAAGCCTGGAAGGAGACAATAGCAGCAGCATTGATATCTCATCCCCCTTCCTGGTTTTGATTCACCTTATTGGGTCCACTCTGACTTGTGCCAGTTAATTGACAGCTGCAGGTCTGAGTAGATCCATTTGGACAGTGGAGACTTACCTGCGACTGCCCCCCCCCCCACAGGATGCAGCATGCACTCCAGTGTCACGGCTGTATCAGAAGGCGGTGCAATTCAATAGGATTGGTCTTAAGTGTATTTGTCACTGATTCCTAAAAATGGAAAGTTCTTCAACAGGTTAGCAGGTATTAGCCTGCTATTAAGGCAAGGTACTAAAGTCAGTGAAGACTTGCTGTTCTGTACTCCTGGGCCCTGTCATCAACCAAGTTTACGTACAGCCTGGTACTCTGTTGACTTTTTATGCTAGCATTTTAAAGTGTTGTGATGTGTCCACAATTCATATTATATAGCCATGGCTGTCATGGGATGATGCTGGGGATGGAAGTGTCATGATATTAACAGTGGTTTAGAATATTACTCGTATTTCAAATCACCTGTAGATCACAAGTGCACAATGGGATCGTAAAACAATTCCAAAAGACTGAATATAGTTTCACACAAGATTAACCAGTTGTCTTTGAGTTCAGCAATTTGCATATTTCAAGTTTTGTCTTAGTTTGAAAGATGTTACAACCAAGCAGAACAATGAACTACTAATTATGACTCATTCTCCTTTGTTCCTTTTGTCTTTGCTTTAATCATACTATTGCACTAAGCACTGCAGCATATTATATCAAATTGCATTCTGCCAAGTGACAACAGACAAATCATCCTAATTTCTGTATGGTTAATAACCACTTGATTCATAGGCATCTGCTATATTGTGCTCCCAACTACTTCTTTTCCTTCAGAGGTATTGTCACCAAGTGTCTCCAGTTGCACTGAGTTGCCCCAGACACGTCTTTGATCAAGGGACTGTGCTGGAAAAGCACAGGTGCCCTTTCTTTGTCCTGAGATAATGCTAGCTAATCCAAACCGGATTCAACAGGGCAAATCCAAACCGGATTCAGCAGTCAAGCCCCATATTGAGAAGCAGAAGATGTCAGCCACTTCTCCAACTCTAAACTCATTTATTTCATCCTGCCTGAAGTCAGTTGACGGAACAAACTCCAGTTCTAATCCAATTACCTCAAGGAAGTTAAAGCAGCCCAATATTAAGGAACTGATTGTAAGTTATCAAACCTTTGGAGTACAAAAGACAGGCAAAATTGGCAAAGATGATCATGCTGTGTTGAAATGAAGTGCAGGTGGAACCTTGGTAGCCATGGATTTGGCATCAGTGGATTTGAATCACCTCTGATACTAGGGCCCACCTTTAAATGTCCTTCACAAAGAAATGCCTTTTTCTTGTTACAAGGCATTTAAAGTGGACACCAGTATCTACAAATATTGGTATCCATGGGGGGTGGGTACCCTCCTCCCTCCTGCAGATACCAAGGTCCCACCACTTTGTGTTCCTCTGTTTCTTAAGAACCTTGCCCTGTCATTTTGGTAGACTTTGGGGATTTCCTAAAATTCTGCTTCAGAATCTATGTCTTTTTCTACTGATAACAATAGCTGGTCAATTTTTTCACTGACATGTTTCAAATTGCATTACATTAGTTCCCTAAAGCTTCTTTTATTTTTATTTATTTATTTTTATTTTTCACATTTTTATCCCACCCTGCCTCAGAGGAGTTCAGGGTGGTATGCATAGTTTCTCTCTCCTTTTGCTCTCACAATAACCCTGTGAGGTAGGAGAGGCTGAGACAAAGTGACTGGCCCAGGGTCATCCAGGATGTTTCATGACTGAGTGGGGATTTGAACCTGGATCTTCCAGGTCTCAGTCCAACTCCTGAACCACTCCCATCCTGCCTCTCATCCTGGCTCTTTAAGAACCTCTTTTACTTTTGTACATTTTCAGTGAAGTCTTACTATGAATAAAAGAGAGTAATGGTTTTTCTAGGGTTGTAGAACACCCTGAGAAATTTCACTTTTCTTACAGAATTTACTTTCCTTAAACCTTCTCAGATGTTTTGTTTTAGAGCAGGGGTGGGTAACCCCAGCCTGAGGGCCATTTGCAGCCCTCGGGGTTCCCCAATCTGGTCCAGAGGGAGTCCCAGTCTCCGATGAGCCTCTGGCCCATCAGAGACTTTTGGAACCTGAGCTGGCCCACAACTGCCAGTCGTGACTGCCGACGTGCGCTGGGGGCTGAGTTAGAGCAAACCTTTTATAACCTCCATATAGTCTTCTTCCATGAGTTCAAAGGGAACTTATCTTGTCAGCTTGCTTACTACCTAATCTCCTCATGTCTGTCAGTCCCACGCCCATGTCTGTGCATGGTTTCATCAAGGTTCCTGATCATGCGTACAAATCTTACTTGTGTACAGTTATAGGCATGTAGGGCATTTGCTATGGCACTCAAGGGGCAGGGCCAGCAGGTGGTATCTGGCTTCTTTCCATGGTAGTAAGTGAATGTAAGGAGAAAGGATGAGCAAAGACTTTCCTGAAATGCTCCAGTAAGGGTTAATTATATAATTAGTTTCAGCCCTATCCTATGCTGTCCACCAAAATGGCCACCACTGTATCCCATGGAGCAAACAAGCCAGCCAGAGGTCTCTTGGGTGTAAGGGAACATTGGTTCCCTTACCCTGTGTCAGCCCCCCACAGCCCTATGGTTCTACTCAGATCTGCACCAGCTCAATTGCTGAGTAGATTAGAGTAGCCTGTGTAGGGCTTTCCAGCGTGGGAGAGGGGATAAGATGTGGCAGCAGCCTTTGCTGCCATCCGACCACCCTCCTGGGCCAGAACCACCCCCCCCAGGCTGTCCTCCCCCTACTCAGAAACGTACCTCTCCAGCTTTTAACCCAAAATGTCTTCCAGCAGCTTGGTGGGATACTCATCTCTTGAGGGTCCTGGGAGTTGATCTGCTGGCACAGAGGGCCTCATTGCCAGTGCCATTCCTCTCCTGGCCACCGTGTCATGCCTTCTGGCACATTTTTGATGGCCATTGCTGGGGCAGTTTGTGGGATGCCAGCAGTAGGATCTGGCTGCCAGTCAGCCTATCACTAAACAATTTACAGCTGAAAGTGCCAGTAGTTGCCACTGAAGAATACTGTGTTTGGGGTGTCACTTAGTGAACTGAAAGCTAACTGTTTAGAAATATCTGCTTCTCTTCGCCTGATGTAGCAGTTCTTGAGTAAAGACTACTCATGGGTTAAGTCACAATACCTGAGGTGGGGTATGAATCCAGGTCTTCCAAGCCTAACTCTCTCTCTCTCTCTTGAACCATATTCAGTATAAACTGCCACTTTCAATTTCTTTAGAGTTTTCGACTAATCCCACCCACCCCCTACCTCCAGCATAGCTAGTCTTTGATCATCACTGTTGTCTGTGGTATAGTAATGATATCTATTAACCCAACAGACAGCCAAATAATAATCACAGCAGAAATAAATACTGTCTAACATATTATTTTGACAAGTAGATGGGTCACAGTAGCATTTTCCTAAGAGGAGGTCAATACTGCATTATTACTATTCAAATGAAAGCAATTTTAAACAATGTTTAACAGGCTAGCATGTGTTTATTTGTTGATTAATCTTCCATTACCAGCTAAGTAAAAGCTTTTCACTGTAATGAACCCTTATGAAAGACAAAATGCTCAAAGAATAAAACAGTGATATTTGGAGAACCACCAAAGACAAAAGAGAAAAACAGAGACAGTCTCAGAGTACAAAGAGGGAGAGAAGAATAAATTTAGAGCATGATTCAAAGCTAACCACATGTACGTCCTATTGGTTTATTGGGGAAGTTAGGCATATGTTTTACTTACTCCCATTTAAATCAATGCAACTGACCCACGTCACAGGGCAATCCTGTGCGTGTCTACTCAGAAGAAAGTCCCATTGAATTCAATGGGATTTATTCCCAAATAAGTATGTTTAGGGTTGTAGCCCTAATCAAGCTCACTTCATGGAATGGATAGGACATTTGCTCATGAGTAGAGGTGAGTTTTCTTTTGGTAAATGCAAAACAACACACTATAATGTGAAATTCACATCAAAAACTGAAACAAAACTATTTTTATTAATTAAAATGAAATAACCCCTATTTTACTTTTCACAACACTGCCTCACAGTCCTGTTTTCTCTCCAAATGAGCTACAGAGGCTTCTCCTGGGCCTCTGAAGACTGGAATGATCCAGCAAGGCACTGTGGATTCATTCATCCCCATGGTACAGTACCATTTTCCACTGCAATATGGCTTCAGCTTGCACGATTGCCTTCCCAGGGGCTTATTCTCACATAGCCCCATTATCCAACTGCAAGAGCATAGGTGCTGCGCATTGCAAGCAACTCACAAGTGTGGTTGTGCGATGAAAGGTTGCTCCCAACATTTTGATGGTTGGCAACCTTCAGTCTCGGAAGACTATGGTATAAGCCTACAGCACCCGGTATTCCATGGCGGTCTCCCATCCAAGTACTAACCAGGCCTGACCCTGCTTAGCTTCCGAGATCAGACGAGATCGGGCATGTGCAGGGTAACAGTATGCTAAAAGAATTCTGGGCTCCCCTGATAAAATTGCCTATTGATGCCTGCTATGGCTTCCCCCTTGTAAATACTGGAATATTGGAATATGCCTCTGTTCAGTACCCTGCCTGGATGCTCTCGATCTGTATGATTCTCTTCCCCTTGACTTAAGAATGGCTCCCTCTCTTGAGACTTTTCGGCGAGGCCTGAAGACCCTTCTGTTTAAACAAGCCTTCTGAGTTCTCGGCCTTTTTAACATCTTTTCAACATATTTTAATTTTTTACAGGACTGATTCTTTATGACTTGCTGCTCTATGCTCTTTTTACCTTTTTACTACTTTTTATCTGACTACTGTTTTTATTATATGTGTTAATATGCTTTTATCTGTTTTTAAATTATGTTTTTAATCTGTTTTAACCTGTTGTAAGCTGCCTTGAGTCCCTTCAGGGAGAAAGGCGGAGTAAAAATAAAGTTATTATTATTATTATTATTTATGATTTTGCATTATTTGTTTTGTTTTGCATGCTCTCCTGTACTGAAGCAGCTGTTCACATTTTTGCAGTGCTGTTTTCCATGCTCCCCCTTTGCTTCCTCCAACACCTTACCAGGAGCTCTGGAATGCCTGTGGGTATTCCATTATCTACAGACCACAACAACTCACAACTGCCACAACTCACAACTATGCAAATGGTGCTCCACTTATGTGCCATTTCCTAAACTCAACACCTTGTGATCACATTTTACCAACCTCCACTTATACTTAATGCTAATGATTAGTAACAAGAAAGAGAGTTTGACAATAAGGCTGCAATTCTATGTATTCATATTAGGATACACATCTGATTAAACACAGTGGGAATTTCCTTCCAAGTGAAAATGTGGGCATTACTGAATGAATGAAACATTCTGTATGACCAGAATATCTCTTAACTTTTGCAGATTCAATCACTTTGGCATTCTAAAAGCTTGTCTAAATTACAACCTTGCAATAGTGCCAGGAGTGTCAGCCAACATCCCAGTGGGGTAACCTGAAAGAAAGTTAATAAACTTTGCCTGACTGAAATGCAGAGAAGATCACAGGAAATGTCTTAGACCATAATGTTAAAAAAAAGATTATATACTTTCTAAAATAAGCATGTCAAGTTAAGGTAGCAAAATACCTTCATAAAGTAGTGGTTCTCAAACGTTTAGCGTCAGGACCCACTTTTTAGAATGAGAATCTGCCAGGACCCACTGGAAGTGACATCATTACTGGAAGTGACATCATCAAGCAGGAATCTTTTTAACAATCCTAGGCTGCAATCCTACCCACACTTACCCAGGAATGACTATCAAAGTTAAAAGCATATACATAATAGCCTGTTAAAAGTTTAGATCTGTAACCTTTCCCCAAATGCAGTCCCATACCAGTCTAATATATTTAAAATAAAATATTGAAATGAATATTGAAACCCATCTGAAATTGTCTCATGACCCACAGTTTGAGAAACACTGACATAAAGCGAAATGATTTTAATTGGCAGTACAGATGAGATTCTTGCCTCTTCCTAACCTCAACACTTCAAACATGACTCTATGACTAGTGGTCTTTCTGTGGTGAAATGAGGAAATGAATACAGGTTGTTAGAGGTTGGGTGGCTAGCTTCAGCTAGACCCAAAGTGGATCATTGAATGCCAATTAAATTAGGAATTCCAAGGTTACTTCTCATGCCTGGTACATCAGACTTCAAGGAAAGGATGCGCTGCTGCTTTTATTAGGCCACAAAGCTGGCAAAACATCTAATCAGAATGCAGTATTCTTATAAAGTAGTTTCCCCCCCCCCCAAGAAAGCCATTGTCAACAAGATAAATGTTCAAAGTACTTGAGCTAATGTGACAAACCCATAAAATCCATTAATATCTAACTTACGTCAGCAGTATCATGCGACTCCCAGTTAATTTAGCTTTACTTAGCACACAACCACTTACACAGGGTCGAACACAGCATTATCTAGAAAATCTGTGGAGATGGAGATCAAAATCATAACCACTTATTCACAACGCAGGTCTAGATAATAGTTGTATAATACAGACAGGGATGGCCCTGTCCGTGAGGCCAACTGAAGCTAATGATGCCAGGTTTTTGGAGGCCCTGGGGCAAAATTGTGCAGTAGGTCACCATGAGGGGTAGCCACTCAGGATCCTCTGATTGGCATTGATCCTCAGACAATGCCCAACCTGGCCAACCCCTAATAGCAGCAGGTGGGCCTGCCTGCCCAATTAGATTCAACAAGAAAAGTGAGAAATGGAGCAAAGAAGGAAGGTAGAGGACACTCTAGCACACCACTCCCCTCTCTTCCATGCTTCCTCTTCTGCTCCATTTCTCCCTTCCTTTTTGAATCATGGAAGTAGGCAGTGGTGTAGCTAAGGGGGTGCGTAGGGTTGCAGTTGTACCGGTCATCAGGCTTTACGGGGGCAACAAGCTGAGCGTGACACTAGTAGCCAAAATTGTGAAAAGGTTGGTACGTATGCATAATGCCATCATGTTATATATCATTAAAAAGGTAATTTAATGCAGAATGCAATGAAATAAACCCCATTGGAATATCTGTTTTCTATCGAAAGTTATGGCGAATTAACCAGAAACAAAAATGCAACTGCCTTATGGAACAAAAAGTGGTTTTTTATAACTCAAAACAGACCCATGAGACTGATTATTCTGAGAACCAATGAGATATGTTATGACATAGCATGGAACCAATAAGGTGTTAATATGAGTCAGCTCTCATTTCCATGTATCATATACAGCTACTGCTGCTAACTGGTGAAGTGACACTTTTTTCAAGTGGTGCTCCTCTTATATTTAGCGGGGGGAGAATAACCATCCCTCTTCACCCCAGCACAGTGTCTCTAACAAATAAGGGACACACTTTTTTGATTTTGTTGTGGGGAACACAAAATCTTCTTTGATCCCAGGTAGCATATAGATGCCTTGGCTATGCCACTGGCTGGGGGGAGGTGGCAGATCAAGTAGGTGGTGAACTGCTGGGCGGAGGAGGCAGGTTTCTCCCCAATTTGCACTTTTTAAAAATCCCAGGTGTGATGTTACTTCTGGTTGTGACGTCACTTCCGGGCATCATTTTGAGCTCTGCACCAGGCTACCCGTTCATTATCTATGGCACTGAAAGTAGGAGGGAGAGAGCAGATCTTCTGCCAGGTAAGTGGCTGGCATTTGACATTCCACTTCAGGCTCAAGAAGGTCCAGAGTGGCTCTTTGTCTTATCTATTATTCTCTTTCTATTATTACCTATGCATCTCAGGGCAAGGGGAAGAGGGTATTTATCAGTGCACAGGAATGTAAAGTTTCACCCAAGAAATGATCTCTATTAACCTGAAGGTGCCTCCTTCTATATGAAAGATGCATAGGTCACACACAAACCTGGAGCATGACACCATCTTTCCCTATGGTATGCTTCTGTTACTTTCTCCAGACAGTTGTAGAAAGCATCGAACTTTTCAACTTTATCTAGAATACATATAAAAAAGAAACGCCTCAGGTAAGATGAAGATATAAGAGACAATCAAAGAGATTCAGTTACCCTAAGATGAAACTGAAAACTCCAGTGAGTAGCCAAAGAAAAAGACAGCAAGGCTATAGAAGAAGGATATCGAAGAGACCAATCCTGAGTTCCTGTGGCGTGCGGCTGCAGCGGCAGTGAAAACGGCTGCCGCTGCATCCTGCACACCCTCGGCAGCCGTGGGCAGCACCTCAGGAAAAGGGGACTTTCATCCCCTTCCCCTGGGTAAAGAGAGTAGCTCCATTGACCAAAAGGTTGGTGGTGAGGTAAGAGCCTTCATGTCAGGCACCAAGACTGACAAGAAGGCTCTGGATCTGGTGGAGTGTCATTGCACTGGTCCCGCCTCCCTTCCTCCCCTCTCCCTCCCCCCAGGATGCCCACTCCCTGTCCCCACTTTCCCATCATGCCTCCAGTTTTCATCAGTCGGATCACTAGTTTAGCAAGAGACATTAAATGAGAACCCTGAGCGGAAGGGGCAAGCTCTGGTTGTCATCCAGAAGAAAATGGATACTCTTTATCGAAAGTAACACTGGCTTCTCTTTGCAATGTCAAATTCAAAAAGCCTCAAGTTTTCTCTAGAGACAAATATATATATCAGCATGCCTACAGTTTTATGTTGGGTTCCTACAGCCATTTTAACAAGCTGCAGTAATCGCCTCTCTCCTCCCACCCCCCTCAAAAATGCATTGCTATAGAGCACTCTGTGTTTATTTCCCCCCAAATTGCTTTTAAGCTGTTAGTAACATCTTTGTTTATAATGCCAATAAATAACACTGGCAATGAAGTAGAAAAGCCCTCTCGTCTAAAGAATGACATATTGTTCTTGATAAGAGGGCAGGGAAATATCAAGCAAAATTATACATAGTCGAAAACACCATTATTTGTCTATGTAATTACTTTGCCACTGGCAATCATATACTTGAGACAATCATGGTTTCTCTGTACTGCTCAATGACAATCGATCTTTGAAATTTTACAACAAAACCTTGGTCTCTCTGACACTGCATAAACAGGCTGCAGTTGTGCTATCGTGGAAGGAGAGAGATAAAGCAGTCGTTGAGATGGAAAATGTTTGCTAAGAAAGGATTGAAACTGATTGCGTTTTAAAGTGCTGTCAACAAGTAACAGCAGCTTTCAGCTCTTAATCTAAATGTGCATTTATCTTGCTACCTTAAAGAGATGCTGTTCAAAGAGTGGGGCTGAGTTAAAATTAAGTCCCATTACATTGCTGTGTTTAATGCACGCACACACACACAATGAGTGTCCAACTTCTTTGATGTTTTGGGAGCAGCAGCATGTCGTAGAACTCAGCTCTAAACAAAACCAAGATATAATTGATGATTTGTAAACACATGGCCCAATGCTATTTGGACTGAACAGTGGCACAGTGTACATTCCACCAGTGTAGACTGCCTTATGGCAGTTGTAAAAACCACTCTGGCAGCGTTCAAACTCCCACACTGCAGGAGCACCAGTGGAAAGGCTGGTGCCTTCCCATGACCAGCAGAAAATCCCAGAAGTCCTTCCAAGGCAGTTTGAGTGGCAGGTGAGGTAGAGGGAGGTGGTAACAGGGGAGGGAAGAATGGGAACAGGGGAGGGTGACAGGATGGGGAGGGTGGAATGAGGTGGTGAAGGGGGCAGGAGAAGGGTGGATTTGGTCTGTGAAGGGGGCAAGTTTGGTGGCAACAGCAGTTGCCAAATCCTAACTCCCTTACTGAATCCAATCCTGTAGTGCAGGTCCCTGTGAACCTGCACCAGAGAATTTGCTAGCGCAGATCTGAATTAAACCTTCCACACTGTGGAGGCTTACTCAGAGCAGAGCTCCACAACTGCCCACCCCACAGGATACAGCAGTAGCCATTTTGGTGTTGCTGCATTGTTTGGGGGGGGGGGACAGAATAGGATGGTACTGTTAGTCTATTATAGGGCACAAAAATACAAGATTGAAAGGCCTCTGCAATAAAATGTGATGCCTAGAAGGCATCATCATGGACATGCTGAACCTAAGGATGTAAAAATTAACAGTCTTGCAGCCCAAGCCTATCCACACTTTCCTGGGAGTAAGCCGCATTGAATCTAATGGGACTTACTTCTGTGTAGACGTGCATAGAATTGGGCTGTCATTCATTTTTCTTTTCTTTTCTTTCAACCTAGCATCAGTTAAACCCCAGGATAGTTTGCAAAATAGCATCCCGTCATACAAACAATAGTCTACAAGGACTGGCAGGTGGCGAGACCAGGTTGCAGACCACTAGAAAGATCCAAATGAGGACCAAGGTGGACTAACGTGTGAAATGCCTTCAGGCTCAGACAAACTGTCCAAGACTCCACCGCCTGTCAGGAAGCAGGGACGTTTAGAGTCAAACAAGTTGTTAAATGAAATGTGCGATGTGCCCTGTAGGGCTGGCCCAAGTGGAGGACAAATGGCACCCTCACTCAACCAGGGCAAACTTACTGGGGGCCCTGCAGTAGGTCCTCACAGCTATCTGCCTCCCAATTTTTTAAAATCAGTAATGCTTTTAAAAAAAAAAAAAATGTTTATGGTTCGGTTGTAGATGTAACATTAAATTCATCATTATGAAGTTGGTGGTTTATTTATTTTAAAATAAAAGCTGTGCAAGGACCTCATCCAGACTGGGACTTTAGCCATCCCATTTTCCCATAGAACCTGCAACCCCCATGAAGCTAAGCTGGTCCCATGGGGCAGCCATTTGCTGTAATGGCACTGCCCAGAGTCCGTGTGTGTTGGCAACCTTCAGTCTCGAAAGACTATGGTATCGCTCTCTGAATGGTGGTTCTGGAACAGTGTCTAGTGTGGCTGAAAAGGCCGATTCGGGAGTGCCAATCCCTTCCACACCGGGAGCAAGTGCAGTCTGTCCCTGGTCTGTCTCCCTGGCTATGGGCCTTCCTTCTTTGCTTCTTTGCCTCAGACTGTTGGCCAAGTGTCTCTTCAAGCTGGGAAAGGCCATGCTGCATGGCCTGCCTCCAAGTGGGCCGCTCAGAGGCCAGGGTTTCCCACCTGTTGAGGTCCACTCCTAAGGCCTTCAGATCCCTCTTGCAGATGTCCTTGTATCATCACTACCCATTCTGCCAAAGATCTCCAGCAGCTCATGGATCGTTTTAGCAAGGCCTGCCAAGATTTTGGACTGACAATCAGCCAGAGTCCATAGCATGTAACTTTTAGGGGAGAAGGGGAATTTTTGGTTGAAAATGGCACGGAAACTGAGGAGGCAACATACCCTACCTCCATGCTGTGGTCCTAATCAACTCTTTTCAACTAAAAATAAAACCTCTAGCTGGGCAATGATACAACTTGGATCACATCTAATTTAGCCCTAATAAATTATGGTGCTCCCTGAGGAATCTGGTGGGCCACTGTAAGATACATGAAGCTGGACTAGTTGGTTCTTTGGCATGATCCAGCGGGACTCTTCTTATATTACCAGCCTTCATTCACTGCTCCCTGTATGTAAAAAAGAATGTATTAATTAGCAATTATAAATAATTTCCAGTAATTTGATAAATAAAATCTGGTGGCTATTATCTGAACCCCCAGGAGTCTCTGGTTGCACTCTTATCTGTATATGTATGCTGTCATAAGAAGGGAATTCCTGGACAGTCTGAGATCCCTACTACGAAGAGAGTACATGCCACTTGCTCTCAGGAGTTGTTTAGTTGTTCATCTGTGGAAGAAGGAGGACACTTGCCATGCCCAGAAGCAGTCTATATTGTTTTCAATTGCTGCCACTGGAAACAGGGAATTTTAAGTGAATTGTAGACCCTCTATAAAGTATGTCTTCTTCCATCACCAGAGGTGGCATCAGTGTCAGTCATGTTGGGTACTGATCAGGGGTTTGTGCCTATGAGAGGACCCACCTGGCCAGGCTGACCCTGCAACTTCAACACTAATGACAGAGGTAGTGGTAATAGGCAGAGGGCACTATTAGGTCCTAATGCCAGGCTTTGCCTTGGGACACTCATTAACCTAGCACCAGAACTGTTACCAGCAGTGCTTTTAAAAACACATATAACATATGCACACAAGGGGGAAACAATCATGTCCAGAGTGGTGAAGACCAGAAGTGATTGTGAGGAGCTCCAGAAGGATCTCTCCAGGCTGGCAGAATGGCCAGCAAAACGGCAGATGCGCTTCAATGTCAGTAAGTGTAAGGTCATGCACATTGGGGCAAAAAATCAAAACTTTAGATATAGGCTGATGGGTTCTGAGCAGCCTGTGACAGATCAGGAGAGAGATCTTGGGGTGGTGGTGGACAGGTCGATGAAAGTGTCAACTCAATGTGCGGCGGCAGTAAAGAAGGCCAATTCTATGCTTGGGATCATTAGAAAAGGTATTGAGAACAAAATGGCTAATATTATAATGCCATTGTACAAATCGATGGTAAGGCCACACCTGGAGTATTGCGTCCAGTTCTAGTCGCTGCATGTCAAAGAAGACATAGTAGAAATGGAAAAGGTGCAAAAGAGGGTGACTAAGATGATTACGGGGCTGGGGCACCTTCCTTATGAGGAAAGGCTACGGCGTTTGGGCCTCTTCAGCCTAGAAAAGAGATGCCTGAGGGAGGACATGATTGAGACATATAAAATTATGCAGGGGATGGACAGAGTGGATAGAGAGATGCTCTTTACACTCTCACATAACACCAGAACCAGGGGACATTCGCTAAAATTGAGTGTTGGGAGAATTAGAACAGACAAAAGAAAATATTTCTTTACTCAGTGTGTGGCTGGTCTGTGGAACTCCTTGCCACAGGATGTGGTGATGGCGTCTGTCCTGGACGCCTTTAAAAGGGGATTGGACAATTTTCTGGAGGAAAAATCCATTACGGGTTACAAGCCATGTTGCGCATGTACAATCTCCTGATTTTAGAAATGGGCTATGTCAGAATGCCAGATGCAAGGGAGGGCACCAGGATGAAGTCTCTTGTTATCTGGTGTGCTCCCTGGGGCATTTGGTGGGCCGCTGTGCGATACAGGAAGCTGGACTAGATGGGCCTATGGCCTGATCCAGTGGGGCTGTTCTTTTATGTTCTTATGTCTAGGGACCCAGTGTAATGGCCAATGACACAACTGTATAAACCAGCAGTGAAAGGAAAAGAGAGATGAAAGGAAAAGGCAGTGAAAGGAAAAGAGAGATGAGGGTGAAGGAGGGTAAACAGTTTGCGAAGTACTCAGAAACCTAAAGGGGGGGAGGATTCAAACGGGACCTAACCGATTTAACTCATCACATTTAATCTAAACACAGAGAATTAGACACGGGGTATACACTGCTTCCTGTATTGGGAATGCAGTCACAGTGGTCCTTGAGGTATGCAGTCCTTGAGGTATGGGAACATTTGTTTCCTTACCTCGGGGCTGCATTGCGGCTACACCGGTGCTGGAAAGTTGGATAGGAATGGGCCCTCAGTCTCCTGTATTATTTCTATCATTTGACCAAAGAATATTCTCAGGAATTGTACCTTCACTGCTTTTTTTCAAAATGAGTTCAAAGCAGTAGCTTCATTTGTACTTGTAATGGTAAAGACCTAGGAAGCGTCTCACGCAGAATTTTTTTTTCCTTTCAAGCTACCAAAATTAGCATTAGGCTGCACAAAAAAGATTTATTAAAGTGTCACAAGTACTTCTGAAGCACAATAGCTAAGATACAGTTAAAGATGGCAGTCAAATAACGCTTTGCTTGCAAGCGTTCATGCTATCAGAAAAATGTTGACAAACTAGAGTGAGTTTAGGAAAGAATAACAACAATGATTAATAGCTTGGTGGCGTAGATTTGCAAAGAAAAATGAAAGGAACTCACTACGTATGGCTTAGCAAAAATTATTATGCAGGAAGAAGAGATATGAGAATGAATAATAAATATGTTATTTTCCTGTGTGAGCATCAGGAAACATAATGTACTGGTGGAGACAGAGGAGACCAGAGACCCGCAGCTAAAAATTTGGCTTTCTGAAAATTAATATGTGATGCCATTGCAATTCCATCCTATCCCCTACCAGCTGTGCCAAGGCAGTCATGCTAAAAAGGTATGGACTGCACCCAACTGTGGGAGAGATGACCCAAGGGAAAACAGAAGGTAAGTGTAAAACATTTATACTTTCTTCCCAGTATTTATACTTACCTCCCAGCCCTGGGACCACCCTCGGACATAGACCACTACTTTTGGTCGTATATGTCTGAGGGGAAGAAAGGGGCAAGAAGCTATGAAATGGAGGGGATAGGATCTGGCATGCACCATTGCTACCTGACCCACCCCCTCTCACCTCCTCTTTGCTCCTCTGTCCTTCCCTCTTTGTGCTCTGTTCTAAGTTCATCCACTCCTACTCCCCATATCAACCTCTCTTGGTCTGCTGCCTTTTTAGCTCCCTGGTTCCTGAATTCTTAAATCTGCAATTCTTTCACACCTCCTTTCCTAGGCCCTGCTACAGTCTTGATCTTTGTCTGGGATCTGATCAGCTTAGCCAATGACAGCCAATGACTCTTCTAACTGTACCACTCCTCTTGAATGTTAGGAGAGTTCGCCTAATCTCTGCCATTCTTTATCATCACTGCCATCGCAGTAGCTCATAATATATTACAAAATCAATTGCAGAATGCCCCTTGTATTTTTCCATAAAACCCCCACAGAATATTTCTGTACTGATGAAACACATTAAATGGTCTGGAGTCCTAGATAACCAAGGGCACAATCCTAACCAGGTCTACTCAGAAGTAAGTCCTATTTTGTTCAATGGGGCTTACTCTCAGAAAAGTGTGGTTAGGATTGCAGCCTAAGTTTGCTTTACATGGAAGTTCTATTGAAATCAATGGGATATCTCTCTTTAGGATCTGGGTGCCAGCACAACACATCTCCTCCCTATTATCAAGGAGATCTTATCAATAATTCACTCCAAATAAACAATGTAAATTTCATTACACCCCTGCTGAGTCAACAATTTTAGAATGCATTGAATGTGGCATGTGGATTTTAAGTCACAGTGACATTTTTTCCCCCTCTGAACAGGAATTTGCCAAATGAAGCACAGATTGGGAAAAGTTCTTCTATTATATTAAAACACTTTTTCATTTTTTCCCTCTGGGGTGCAGACGGGAACAGCACAGCATGAGAAAGCAGTTTCTTTGGGCACGCACAGATGAAGAGTTGCTACTCATAGCAATGTGAGGAGTGGATACCAGCTGGATTTTCCACACAGAATTTGGCTTTCTCTAAAGGGTATGCCTTGATAAATGCAGGCATTTGAAATTCATGCACATGGAACAAATAATGAAAAAAGTATTGTCCTCATGGCTGAGGTCTTCATAACATTCATGGTTACAGGTGTTAAAATATTGTGGCAATTCACATGCGCACACTGACACATTTTCCAGTTGGAGAGCCAGATCAGTAGTTATTGTTTGAACCAGTCTTCTTCATATGTTTAGGACCAGGATCATGGATGTCCAGCTTCTCCTTCCAGTGCACAGTCCGCCTTTCCGGGATTGCATGACACTACTTCCCCGAACGGCTGCCTCTAACATAATGGTAATATGGGCATCTTCCTGTATCTGCAGGTTCCGTATTCACAGTTTCACTTATCTGCGGTTCACAAATTTCCCCTCATCATGCAAATTACTTCTCTCTATCTGTTTGCTGCCCTCCTGTTTGCAGCCCTCCTCTGTCTCTCTGCCTCCAATCCACTTCCTGTTAGCATTTGCAGGCAACACAGAGACAGGGAGAGAGAGACGACAGCTGCAGTCAGAAAAAAAAAATTAGTCATATGGGCAATGGGAGATTAGTGAATGGCTTCTCGTAGAGTTTGCTATTATCCGCTCTTTCTAGTAACTGGTAGCAGCAGGAACCAGTCCCCCATGGATATGGAGAGATGCCTGTATGTAGCTTGCATATTTGGGGAAAGTCCGCACACGGTTAGAAAATATGCTGGGAAGAGGAGCAGGACACATACAATCCTAAGGCTGCAATCCTAACCACACTTACCTGAGAGTAAGCTCCATTGAACAAAATAGGACTTACTTCTGAAGGATTGTGCCCTCAATGCATGAAGCGGGGCTTGCTTAGTCAGGATTGTCTGAATTGGCTCACTGGGGTGCACATAGTGGGTGTATATTTATTATTTATTTTTCATACTTTTATACTGCCCTTCCTCCAAAGAGGAGGGCGCATAGTGAGTGTTGGTCACTGTGGATCGGTCATGACTTCCTTCATATGACAGTGCCCAGGCGGCTCTGCATGAAGGAATGAAAAGCGCTAGGGCTCATATTCATGTATAGAGATTGAGCGTATGAGTTGGCCCAGTGCCCAGATGAGAGAAAACTGAAGGGATATTCATTGAAGGCACATCTCACCACTTAAATATGCCAAGTCAGTTGGCCTTCAATTTCCACCTTGCATAAAGGTAGGAATCGGTGGGGGGGGGGGGAGGAGAAGACATGTTTGGAAAGAGCAGGATTATTTTCATTTGTTTAGACCATGGAGAAGCAACATTGCTTCTAGGTAAAGAGTAGGGCTTTAATGCTTATAAAGCGAACATTACCACCAAACACAACACTAAAGAGGATTACTGTCAGAACTCATGCTTGTCGATGATCAGCCTCTGTCCGCCTGAGGCTGCCGCTGAGCACTCCAGCTTTGCTAAAGTGCTAAGATAACAATTTTTATCCATTTCCTTCTTAATTTTTTTAAAAATCTCCATCTATATTACCAGTGAAGCCAGGAGAACAACCAGGAGAAGACAGCTGAGCTCATCACAGTCAGTCACACAGTGACTCCTGACACTTTATTATTGATTTTCATTTAAAAGACTAGATCCAGGGAGTCTTAATATAGTTCATCCTTTGACTCAGTGCACACCCGTATTTCGAAAATGCTGATGAAACCGTTTCTTGGAAGAAGCAGGGGACACTCTTACAGGCTCGCAGGGAGGCCAAAAAAATAGAAGACAGTGATTTGGAGAATTTTATGAAGGGATTTCTTTCTATTACTTATCATTAGAAAATATGAAAAATCACTGCACAAGAAAAGGTGTGCTGTGCCATCAAAATGTTTCATTTCCTTTGGTACAACTGTCAGTCACTGCAATCTGTCTTGGGTGGATAAAAAAAAAAAACAACTCTATTTCCTATGGCTGTTCTGGACACACAATCCCATTAGAGATCTTGCAAGCATTTTCCTGTGGGTGCTCAAAATATCGAATGCTGCTGCTGAAATATTTGTGAGCATAATCCAGACAGACACAAATATGCCCACAAAAGTGTAAACCTTTGCTGGAGAGTTTACAGCCTTGCAAAGGTTCTTTTTTTGTTAAGCCTTTAAGAAGTCTTGAGCATGACTCTCAGGTTCAAATGTTTGTGAGCGTTTTCACACCTTTGTGAGAAACTGAATTGATCACTGAGAGGAGGTGAGGGTTTTCTCTATCTCACTCCCTGCAACCACCCAAGCTCCAAATAGGGACCACAAGTCCAAGCATGTCTTCTGAGTGACACAATCTGTGCAGCTACCATTTTTCCCAGGCTGTCTCTCAGAAAGACTGTCATGATTTAGTGGCATTTCTGGGACATTCCATGGGAAAAATGGCACTCCCCTCCCCACCAATTTTTGAGGGGCCACCATGGAAGTGTCAAATGGAGGTATTGTGATGTCTGTTGTGCACATGTTGCTACCATGATTAAGTTAAAAACATGAAACCATCAACATCATTAACATAAAATTTTGAAATCCAGGATACTTCCAATCCCCATAGCACCAGTCATACACATATCATATTTGTCCAGCCTTCCCATCTTGCAAGACATTGGGGCTGGATGCCATTGGTGGCTGCATTGACGGAGGCCAGGCCTGCTATTGCTGGCCAAGCCTTACACAGCAGCTATTGTGCTCATGCTCTGGAGCCCACCCTTCTGTAGTTACAGTCTGGACCTAGCTGGCCAGCATTTGGGGCCAGGTAGGAATTTTTTCTGTTCGCTGGCTGTTGGCAGGCAGTTTTTCACCTACCTCATAGTGTATGAGGGTTGGGATTTCTTCCTTTTTCTTTTCCTTATTTACTTGGTCACTTTGTTTTGCAAATTAGTGCAGCCACAAAGGCTAGAACTGGGCACTCGTGAACCTGGAGGTCAGCAAAGGCAAAGGCAAAGGCAAAGCAGAAACCCAGTTCCCACTCTTCAGTGGCTTGCCAGTACAAGGGGTTAGTGTCCCCTGGTCTGAGTTTCTGAGACTGCCTCAACGTCTTTCCTGTTCCCATCTGTAAACAAAACTTTTGCTGTTCCTTGAGTGAGCGACCCCTTATGAACCCTTGTCCTAAAGCCCCATTCACATCATGATTCCCGATTCCTTCATCAGGAGGAGTGCCAAGCATGGACAGACCTACAGGGAGGGAGGACGATGCATCTCAGCTTGGCAAGGTGGGAGTGCAAGTGAGGGAACAAAAGCTGCAGGTGGCCCCCAAAACAAAACTTAAGCCTCCCTCCTCTCCTCCACCCCCCTGCTCTTCCTCCTGGAGACAACCCACCCTCTTCTCTCCAAGTCTCTTTCTCACGCCAGTTTGAATGTGGCTTCCAGATCTCTCACCATGTTCTGTGGGGTGCCACAGAAGCTGCAGGAAAAAAGTAAGCAAGCACACACAACACAGAGAGAGACACACACACCAAGCAGAGTGGTGGGTTGAAAGACTCGAGTTTCCAAGTCTGTGTCTCCACTTGTTCCTGAGAAAAACTCCCTAGTCCTGAGTTACTTCTGGTTTCAAAACATGCGTAACTCTAGTTTGCATGAGTCACCAAAAATATATGTTTGGAGACTCCAGTTTGAGTTTTCTGAGTTGAGTCACCCATCCCTGTCTACCGGCATAACATGCGTTCTGCTGGTGGAAGTGCTGCTGTCTCAGTGTCACTGTGAAGGTGCACACAATGACCCTGACAGTGCTGGTGGCTGTGTGTGTGGGTCAGTGGAGTGGCTTCCCACCATCAGTACCAGGAAATTGGTGGTGGTGGCATAAGTACATAAGAAGAGTCCTGCTGGATCAGGCCAAGGGCATGTCTAGTCCAGCTTCCTGTATCTCAGCCACCATGTTTTACCAGATGAAACAGGGAGGACTCAAGAAAACAAGATACCTGCATCCTGTTGCCATTTCCTTGCATCTGGCATTCAGGGATAGTCTACCTCTAACACTCAGGGGTTGTATATAAGTCATCATGGCTTGTAACCTGTGGCAGACTTTTCCAATCTATCCATTTCCCTGTGAAAGACATCTAGGCTATGTTCAGTCCTTACCTCTGCAATCCTCCCTGCAATATTTATTTTTCTTCCAGTCATGTTTCTGTATGTGTATTTGCCATGTTGTGGGGGAAAGCAGAGAGTGAAGGAATGACAGAAAGCGCTGCACACTTAGAAGCTATTTTTCAAATGTTGAACAATTATTATGCACTTCTATTCTGATGCACTTTTTGAAATTTCTTTGTCAGATTCTTTTTCCTGGTGGACTCTGCAATGAATGCAGGTATTCTGGCCTTGCTCCTGCTCTGTTATGATGGTCCTTCAGCGAATAATGCTATCAAACACATCTGGGTGTCCAGGAAACCCTGTTAGTCTGTGGCAGTGAAGTGCACATTGTTAGCACGAGTCCCCTATCAACACTTCAGAGAAACCTGTAACCATTCTTTTTGACAAAAAAAGAGACTACAAATGAATGGCCTAATAGCCTAATTGTAAGCCATTCTTTAAATCACACTGTGATTAGAACTGTATTGAAGAGGGATCATTCCCGCACTTTGAATAAGTAGATAAATCTTATTCTTCCCTTGAGTATGGAGAAGCAATTCACATGAGAAAATAGGGTGAGATCACAAGTTGCCGCAATTTCATTTACTGTGCCTGTCGTGGTAAGCTGTGTTCCAAGGGAACATCTGTGATCGCTATATATTTTAAGGTGTGGATAGATTGACGCAGCTTGAGGAGGAAAAGTCAGAAGATATGCAGGTTCATTTTAAAATGCTAGAAGAATGTCAGTCCATTAGAAAGGAGAAAAATCCTCAGGACTTTTGTCTATTCATTCCGCTTAAGAGTTCCATTAGAAATGATATTGGAACCAATGACAGAAATGATTATAAGTATGAATGTGGCCACATTATTCCCAATGGCACACTTCAGGATTGGTGGATGGAACAGGCCTTTGTGAGGATGGTAAGAAGCAGATTTAAAAGGCCTCTCCTTTGATGTGTTCAGGACTGAGTTTCAAAGAGCAGTGTTTTCTCAGAGTATTGTTGTACATATTTCACAGTAACAAGAATTAGAAGTCTGTTTGAAGAATAAGACAATGTGATATCTGAAATGGGGTGCATCTGTGATAGCTCTCTCTAATCAAGAGTCAGTTCAGATAATATGTCTGCCTACCACAGGATTGGCCCTGGAAGGAAAGGCAGGAGAGAAATGTTTTAAATGACATAAATCACCCTTGTTCCTTCTGCTCCTGGAGGGACTTCCCATTTTCCCAACCCTAAGCTTTAAAGCAGCAAGTAGATCATGTGCTAGGTAGTGGCTTCGACAACCACCTCTCATGTAATAGAAAAAGGAATGTGTGCCTGCAGGGGGAGCAGTCAAACTCTGCCTCTAATCCATTATGTATAGTTGTTGTACTTTTTAAACGTGTTTCAAAAACACTAAGGAAAGAAAACAGCCATTTCTGACTTTCTTTATTTTCCAACACAACATTTCAGTAAAGATGTGTTAGTTTTTTTCACTGAAGTATTAGATATATACATAGTATAGATACAGATATAAAATATATAAAATAGAACTTCTATTGTAATATATAAAAAATAGAACTAATGGAATATATATAAAATAGAACTTCTGTTCCTTTAAGAACTCTGAGAAAAATAGAGTTCACACAGGTGTACATTCTCTATCAATATGACCAAGGCCAAGAGCCTTGTCTTTGAGCCTATGGCAGATTTCCCATGACGCATAAGTTTCTCTTCCCACTAGCTTTCTGTATGAGAGCAACTTGTTCTGCACCTACAGCAGATGTGTCAAAAAATTTTGGCAGGATGGCCACATTATCTCTCTGACACTGTGTCGGGCGCTGGGAAAAAATTGACATTTAAAATTTGAATAAATTTACATAAATGAATATATTAGAGGTGGAACTTATATGAATGAATGGAGGTCTCATGATAGCTTAAGACCTATAAAAGGCCTTGTGCAAAGCATCACAGATGTGAAACAGCAAGCAGTGGAGGGAGCCCTTGTCCCACACCTCACGTGAGAGGTCAAACAGTTGCCCTCACACTGAGAGCAGTTGCGTCCGGCTAGTGCGGGCTCCAGCAAATCTCCGGAAGCCCAGAGGCTCATTGGAGACTGGGGGCTCCCTGTGGTTCAGTTTGGGAGTCCCCAGGGGCTGCAAGTGGCTCCCGAGTTGGGGTTTCATCACCCCTGACTTAGAGGATAGAAGCAGACTTGAAGGGGCTGGATATTACTTGAAAATACCCAGGTGCATCCAGGCTTTCTGAATTGGTTGCAACCTTCCATTATGCACTAGACCCACTTCTGCCAATCCTGTGGCAGCAGCATGTGAGGCTTTTGAGCTGTCCATGACTGCATCAAAACACCTTGATCTAATCCAGATCATTTTCAAACTCTCATATACTATATTGAACGTCTGGTGGATTGATTGCAAAATAGTTCCATGGATATTTGTCAAGTTGTGCAGTTTTCTCGCTGGTGTCCAAGCCTGACAGAAATTCTAATCAGAAGAATAGAGTTTATTTGCAGATGCTGCTGCTGCAGCTTGTTAAGGTGCTACCTTTATATTTAAGTCAATGTATTCACAACAAAATCACTGTGATCTAATTTGCTGAAATCCTTGTGCTGTCATTCAAGGGCTATAGGAATCATGAACAGTTGTCAGGATCATTTTTTGCAATGGAAAAATTATGTAGATCAACTCAGATTAATGTTTTAAGTTCTGCTGCTTGCAATAAAAATATCTCTAATTGATCCATCACTTCACGGTTTGAAATAGACATATTGAGGGATGCTATTCCGTTCTCAGTTCTCTAGAATCTACTTACAATTATCTCCTGAAACTCAGGCATTAAATCAAATAAGAAGAAGGTATGGCATATCCATAAAAATCATACCAAAAAAATTCAAATTTAAATGAACTCTTCTCCTTTTCAATTTTCGCCAAACATTTAAGCACTCTAGAAATGTTAATAGATTCTCAGTTGATTTGAAACTGTAGCCGTGGCTCCAAAATTTAAGCAATCACAACAAAATACGCAATGCTAATTATGATTAATTTTATTCAGAAACCAAATTAGCTTACAAAAGATAAATTTATGCAAATTAGGAATAAGTGTATAAATTAGCAATCAAGAGTTTATTAAAATGCTCCTTACCTCAAATAGAATATTTGTAAGATCAACATAATAGGTTGCATATTATCTATGTTCGGTTAATAGTTTACAATTTGGAGGAGAACTATGTTGACCTCATAAAGACTGTTATTTTTCAATTATTTTTTTACTATATAGTGACAATAGTCTAGACTGGATGTGTAGCATTCAAACACAAAACAACTCACCTCAAAGAAAATGTATTTTAATTTTATATTACCTACTAAAATTAGAGATGGTCCTGGATTTATTATATTTATAAGCAAATTCATCTATGAAAACATCCTAGTAAATTAAATGGAAGTAAAACTGTTTATAAACATATTCTGTTATGGTCCATTAGAGATGAGACCAGCATGCTAGGTGAGGAAGAAGAGCCAGTGCACTCCAGCTCCCTGCCACATGGTAAGCATGATCAGTGAATGGGTAGTATCCCATTTGGTCCAATGGCAATTTCATATGAACATTGCTGAACCAACTACCCAATGCTAGAGTGTGAATGATTTCACTGAATCCATTAATAATATACAAATGTAATATATAAAAATAATATAGTGCATATACAAATGATCTCCATCCTCTTTCTATTTGAGAACTGGTACAGGATTTGGCGCACTCTATCACTGTAATTGTACCCCCTAGAACAGGGGTCTCCAAACCGTGGTCTGCAAGCCACATCCAGCCCTCCAGAGTATTTTAAGGGGCCCTCAGAGCTAAAAATAGCTCAAAAGATAACACTTCTGGGTTTCCCAGCATGGGTATATACCACATTCAGCCACTAGAGGTGCTGAATGTATTGCAATGGAAAGAAATTACCCAATTATATTGCCTTATATTTAGGACCTCTAGTGGCTGAATGAGATATATACAGATACTGCAAGACCTGGAATGTAAATACTGTATAATGAAAGTTAATGTCTGCATTAAACTTGTACAGAACAGAAGCTGAGACAAAAAATAGTTTGTGATTTGCATCATAGGTTGCTTATTTGATGCTTTTTCAAAATCCATTTCCCCTCTTCCTGTGCAAGTCAATTTTGCCCTCTGCTTTCCTCCTCCTTCAACACCCACCCACTTACTGTATTCAATCAAACTCTCAGGACATTGGTTCTTCATGTATTTATTATTTATTTATTTTCTGGTCCTCGACACCGTGTCAGATATACGACGCAGCCCTTGTGCTAAAAACTTTGGAGACCCCTGCCCTAGAGATTAAGGTAAGGAGAATATCCACTCCGCCCTACAGATATGTAATTCCTGAATGCTGGCTAATCAGCACCCTTCTTGCCTGCTTCTCAGTAGGAAATGAACTTCTTATTTATCCATTCACAACTAGATTAGGTGAGAGGGTGATCAAAAAGAGTCATCTTAAAAGTATATTTACAGCAGGCACACTGTAGAAGGATTAGCCAGCAAATTGCTATGAGGAACTATGGATCACAGCTTTAATGGACTGTGTCTATGTCACCTGGCTACTACCACCCCTTGTTTGTAGGGGCAGGCTGCTCACGCAGAATGGTGGGTCACTTTTTGCAACTGCCATGAAGCACACTGTCACCAAAATGCATGTTCCAGTGGTCCAATGGCTCAACAGAATTGGACTCTGGGTTTGCAATCCTGTACACACATATCCAGGAGTAAATCTAACTTAGCGTAATGGATTTGAGAGCTGATATAGCAGCGATTTTCAACCTTTTTCATCTCACAGCACACTGACGACACTAAAATTGTCAAGGCACACCATCAGTTTTTTTGACCATTGCCAAGGCACACCATGCTGGTGGTAGGGGGCTCAAATTCCCCATTACCCAACTAATAAATGATCCTCTCCAAAGTCCTGTGGCACACTTGTGAACTGTCTGTGGCACACCGGTGTGCCATGGTACAGTGGCTGAAAATTGCTGTGATGTAGTATAGTGTCTGAATTGAGACTGAAATCAGAACTTCCCTTCTTTGAATCTCACCTCTGCCATAAACTTACTAGGTGGCAAACCACTCCCTCTGGCCTTCACTCTCCAACTGTGGTATGGGAATAATACTATAGGCGGTCCTCATCATCCATGAGTTTGCAACCTGTGAATCTGATTCACAGTGAATCACAAGCCTGCGATACAACATCTCAGAGGACATCCTTGGTGCAACCAGAGGACAAGTTCGTGAGGTCTTTTGAGGCACAGGGAGGTCACAGTCTCCCTGTGCCTCAGAAGGCCTGCTGGCGCCTTCAGAAAGGCACTTCTAGTTTTTGCCAACCCCATGCCTTTCTGAAGTCCTTCTGAGATGCAGGAGGCCAAGTACAGGAGGCCATGTGCGTCTCTGAATACAACCAGAAGACACTTCTGGTTGTGTCCAGAGATTTTGTGATGTCCGATCACGGATTTCATTATCTGCAGATTTTGGTATCCAGAGGGGTCTGGGAACAGACCCCCAGCAGATACTGAGGCTCAACTGTACTTACTTTACAGGTTGTGATAAAGACTCCATCAAGAATATTTCATTCATGTGAAATATTTTGCATGCTCTGAAGACACTTTGCAAATATTATTGCTTGTTTCTCAATGTGCTGTGAGATGAAAAAAGTTGAAAATCACTGCCTAGAGTCATTGCTATTTGGATGATTTGGTGCTATTTGACTATTTTGACACCGATCCCACCCCCCAGAGAACAGAATCCTGAGGGCCATCTCACTCACTCACTCACTCACTCACTCACTCACTCACTCACTCACTCACACATAACCACAATCCCTGCAGCCTTCCTAATGAATGAATTCTGGTCTCTGCGGTATTTCTCTGTGAGCATTGTGCCATTTCTTTGCTCTCCCCCCCCCCATTGGCAATCAGATAAAATAGGGATAATGACATTTACCTGCCTTTGTAAAATGATCCACACTCCTTCAGAAGAGACAAACAAACTGTAAGTGTTGATTATGAATTGGATACACATTTGTAAATAATTGTTACCCTTGGACAATTTGAATAAAGAGCAGCATTCATTAACATAAAATATGTACTATTGATATTCTATCCCTGCATAATGTGGGTTGTGTTTTTTTTTAGAGAATTGGAGAGACTGACAATGTATAATTACACTTTTTTGAAATGCTGCCTGTCATTCAGTGGATTTCCTGTACAGAAGGGTAAATTCTGCTAGCTTTCAACAAGAAAGGCATTCTGTTTTCAAATCTGTGACTCCAGGAGTACATATTTTAAACTCAGCCATCCTGTTCAGAGCCACAGGGTTCCTTTGGTTTCCCTGAAATCATGTTTTAAGTTCTACTGAATGCACAAAAAAGGTTAGAGAAAACAGGTTTAAAAATGTCATGCTGTCCTGGTGTACCGGAATTGCATGTCATAACCATTCCATTTATAACTCCCTTTTGCATCAACATTCAGTCATAACTATAACTAAGTGACACTAAGTGACAAGGCAGCCCCATCTTTATTTTTCTGGGATGCTTAGAGATATAAATGGACACGGGCATTGCCCAGCTATTGCTACTTGAATGGAAAGAATGATGATGACTTCAAAGCACATATGAATGGGATCATTCATAAAAGTATGTCACACAGCAAGAGGCAGGGAGGAACTGCAAGTACATCATCGTTGCTGAGAAAGAAAAAAAACTTATGTTGGTTGAAATAGGACATCACAGTTGTGTTTGCTTCTCTACACAATCACTAGCACAGTAGTTTTTTTGATGTGTTTTTCAGTGTCCTGCAAGAATGAATGGAATTCTGCTACTTGTGAGTTCCTGTTGCACTGGGTGTCCTCTGAGGTTCCTCCTGTGCACTGTGTGGTGGTTAGGAGCAGACAGAACAGATAGCTCAGCTACCTGGCCTTTATAATTGACCTCAGAGGAAGTTTGAGGCTAAGTAGAGGGGAGGGGGTTCTGCTCCTCCTTGGAGCACCTGCCTTAGATCCTACTGGATCACTTGGGAGGCAGGAGAGAGTCCATGGTAACCTGAGCTACTCCCTGCCTTATCCTTGGCCAGGGCTTTTAAAGCCCTCAGTACAAACAAAGCATGCTGTATTTTGCTCCTTCCTGGGTGAGATGACCAAGAGGAATTTTCCTAGTTGCCCTGGGAACATGGGCCAAGTAAACTTGATTAGCACAAAACTGAAGAAACCATTCTAGTAAAGTTTCTCTTGTTAGTTGTTCTGGCCTCCTGGGGGCCAAGGTCATCTCACCTGGAAAGGGATGATCTGAGCTGGGGTGTCTTGGGCTCATATAGACAGGCACGCCCAGACAGGAAGCCCAACAGGAAGCTTATGGAGAGTTGTTCAGTGAGAAAACCAATAGGGTTTTCTAGACAAGCTTCCCTGAAAGATTGCTTGCTTACATCTACAGACCTTCACTTCTAGTGTACAGCCACAGTTTGGGTTCAGGAGTAGCAGTGTGGACCCACAGGGCTGGTCAGAACACTGTGTGAATTCCTTAAGGTCCTGTGCATTCTTTAAGGCATGTTGCAGAATCCTTTGCATACATACATATGTTCAAATCAGGATTGATGTAATCAATCAACTCTACAAGTTGATGTAGAGACCAATCCTGATTTGAACATATGACATCACAATCATTGTCCACCCTGTGTAACCTTTACTTTTATTGAATAAGGGCCAAATCCTATTGGCCCGTAGCGCCAACGCTGGACTCCAGCGCCGACACTAGGTGTCATAAACATGCTAAAAAGCACATTTATGGCACCATGGAAGGAAGGAGTGCTGGCATCGGGACAGAGCCAGTTGGCACTAGGCCCAGCGCTGGAAAGATGCTGCCTGGTGGTAAGTGGCAGCGGTGGTGTGGTCTTTCAGAGTGGGCAGAGGCATTCCAGGGTAGGGGGAAGAACTGGCCCGGAAGGGGGTTGGACCAGTGGTGGCCTCCTCTGCCAGATGCTATCCTCCGTATTGGGCTGAAAAGCCTGACATGGAGGTTCTCCAGTCTGTGCCAGCAAAATAGCTGGTGCAGATTTGAGGAAGCCCATTGTAGGGTCTGCGCCCTTACTCAGGGGAAGGGGACGAATGTTCCTTCCCCCCTAAGAGACCTCTAGTGGCCACTGCAGGGCCACTGGATGCAGAGGTAGCCCTTTTGGCACCACTGCACCTGGCGGCGCCATGGCACTTAGGATTGGACAGTGACAGTTTATTCCACAAGAGGATTTACTGCATTGGCTGCTTTATGTATAAGTGTTGGGTCAATAATTTAAAGTGCAATCTGACTGGAGTGATCTGCTAGCTCAGCAGCTGCTGTGCCAGCCTAGAGTGTCACAAACGTGCTGTAAAGCGTATTTGTGATAATTCTAGTGTAAGTAGTGCTAGCGGGAAGGTCTGCTGCATCCTACCAGTGATGCATCCAAGTCCCTGGCTGCCAGCAGAGGTAAGGAAAGCGTCAAGTGGTACAGAGGTTTGGGGAGGGTGGGACGGAGGCAAGGAGAAGGTGGGGAAGGGTGGGGAAGGGTGGAACTGGGGTGGATCAGGTCCAGGAAGGGGCACAATCAGTGAAGGAGGCCTCCACCCTCTCCTGTTCTCCTTCCCAGGCCTGGAAGCCATACACGGGGTTGCTCAGACTTGCTCGAGCAAATTAGCTGGCACAGATCTGAGTAGCCCCATTGGACAGGCTGCAGCATTACTCCAGTAAGGGGAAAATATTCCCTTACCCTAAGGAGACCTCCAGTCTGCTCCTTGCTGGCCCTGGATACAGTGTGGGCCACTTGGCCCAGGTGTGCTAACACAGGTTAAGATTGGGCTGCCCATAGGTATCAAAATTTACGTTGGCAAGAATGACCATGGGACCTTGTTATAGGAGAATAGGAAAAAGACTCCTTTCTAAATACAATATATGCAACCAATTAAGTTGAGTAGCTTTGTGGTGGATTTGAGAGGACTTCTAAACTTTTCCACATGACAATCACTTTGCAGCAGAGTGAAGAATCCTTCTTTTAAAATTAATTTGCTATGACTGCTTTCCTTTCTTATCCTTAAATCTTTTCTCTGATCCCAGAATTCACAATTCATAGCCCACATCAACGGTGGTGTTGCTAATAATGGATTCCCTTTTTTTCTTTACTTACAAACCTAAGGGTACCATCTGAACTCTGGCAGCCTTTGTTTTCCCTATCTCAGAGTGTGGATTTAACAAGATTGAAAACAGATCGTGCTAAAAATGCAGGCAGTGATATTTTCTGTTATGGCACCTCTGAGCATTATAATGAATGAGAAACAACAACAATGTGGTAAGCAGTTGTGCCTGAAGCATATAAATAATGCAGTCAGAGCACAGTCACATCAAGTGGCGGCCAGAGAAGCGAGAGGACTTGTGCGTAATGTAAAATCAGGAAAAACAGTAGCTCTTGGATGATCAGAGCAATGGTATGTTTTCTTTGGGACATGTCGCCTATGTAGACTCCCAAAGTCTACAAGAACTGTTCTGCTATGGGCAAAGTTACATTTTTATCCTAAGTGCTTCAAATCGATCCAATAAACAATCCCTTTATTAGCATAGCATACATCCATAAAATAATATAGCAGGTACACAACACACTGTCCAAATAAGAAAAACAGTAAAGATATTACGTTACGTTTGTTTCCGAAAGAAGCAAGGTTTTCAGAAGGTATTTTTTAAAAAGTAGATATTTAGACTCCCACGTCCATAAAAGCCCAGACAGTCCCCATAAAGGAAAAACAAAGTTAAACAACTTCACCAAAGACAGAAATTGTCTTTTAAAAATTCACAGACGCACTTTCTCCCTGTCTAATCTAAGCAGCCATCATGGCGAGATTGATGTGCATTGGCAGAGATGCATTTCATGAGGTGGCTGTCTGCTCAACGGTATTCAAATGGAGTGATCTGTCTTCATTCGGGTCCATTAGAATGCCCCTCAGATCTATCAGGCAAATGCCTACGTTTCTCCTTTATAAATTAGTGCTTCTGGTGGTGAAATATTTTAAAACGTATTTTGAAATATTGCTCGGTTTATAGCTCTTAATTTTGCCGCATCGTTTTTGCAGGATCTCTGGCTTCACGGTTTACTTAAAAAAATATAACAATAAAATCCCTTTTATCAGTATGTCAGGTTTCTATGCGGTTTAAAAAAAAATTATGCACTTACTTGACTTTAACAATACAATAAATTGGAACAGAACTGTTGAGGCAAATCTGCAGATAGACTCAGTAACAGCAGAGGATATATGAGCTTTAATCTTCACAAATTTATTTTAAAGATAGATAGAGAAGTGTCAAATTACCTAAATGTGAACAATTTGGGAAATGGAAGGCTGTTTATTGCTGCTTCTGGTTGTACAAGTGAGGTATGTGTTCGACTCAATCATTTTGATTTTGTCAGTGCAGCTTTGTGAAGCTTCCAGGTTTTTCTTTTTTTATTCTGGAAATTGCACTCTATTAATCATCCTTAAAGCCACTGTTAGAGAGAGGGCCTCCTTGGAGAAGGCAAGCTGACCAAGGGGAGTACTGCCTAGTGGTCAGCATGCATGCTCCTCTTCCTGCTTTCCCTTTACTGGACCAGCAGCTATATAGAGGGAAAACCTTGGTTGTTTGTATCCCACAGGTTTTTTTGGGGGGAGGGGGAGCACTTTTAGGGCTCAGCTCCACTTCCTGCTCCTGTCAACTGCTCCAGTCTGTAACTTCTGCTCTCCTGTTCTAGCCTGCCCCTTTGTCACATCATCCCTTTCTCAAGCTGCCCACTTTGCATCCCTTACGCCAGTGGTTCTCACACATTTAGCACTGGGACCTACTTTTTAGAATGAGAATCTGTCAGGACCCACCGGAAGTTATATCATGACCGGAAGTGACATAATCAAGCAGGAACATTTTTAACAATCCTAGGCTGCAATCCTACCCACACGTACACAGGAGTAAGTCCTATTGACTATCATTGTTAAAATAATATACATAGTAGCTGGTTAAAAGAACAGGTCTGTAACATTTCCCCAAATGCAGTCACATACCATGGTAGCATCAAGTCTAATATATCAAAAATAAAATATTGAAATGAATGGGGATCCACCTGAAATCGACTCACGATCCACCTAGTGGGTCCCAAAGGCACTGAGGAATATAATGCACTTGTCTTCTGGGAAGGAAAATGGTGTTCCTGCTGCCATGAAGATCATTAGTGTTTCAAGAGCTGATATCTTTTGTGAATTTCCTAAGTGTACAATAGTGATGGTACACTTTTGTGAGACTGAGGGCCCAACCTTATACAATGCATGCTGGCTCACCGCCGGCGCACACTGTCACAAATGTGCAGTAAGGCACATTTGCGGGGGTTAGTGCTGACCCAGCGCTGGAGCAGGCTCAGTGCAAGTCCACTCTGGGCTGGTGCCCATCGGGGGGCAGTGGAGTGTCACTGGAGAAGTAAATGGGGGCATGGGGAGAAGGCATTGCGGGGCAGGGAGGACAGGGAGAAGGCGTGGTGGGGGAGGGAGCAGGGCAGGAGGGGGTGGGCCTAGTCTGCCACATTCAGAGCCCTGCATCAGACCTCACGGTCTAACACGGGACTCCCTTACTCTGTGCTGGCTAAATAGCTGGCGCAGAGTTGAGTAGCCCTTTTGTGGGGCTACTTAACTTACTCGGGGGAAGGCAAAAAATGTTTCCTTCCCCCAAGGAGCCACTGGCAGCCGCCCAGTGTGCTTAAGATGCCACAGTAGCTATTTTTGTGTCACAGCAACCCCGCACACTGTGCAGCTCAGGATTGGGCTGTAACTCCATCCCCATGAACCATTGTTTTGGGACAAGTTCTTGCTGGTGGACACAGAGTCTGGTAAAAAATCCAAAAACCTACCACATTAGCAGAAAGTCTGCCCCCTCCATGATGTGCAGAACATGCAGTCACAATTTAGAAGGTGCTGAGTCCAGTGTAGTTCAATTTACATTTCCAGAGATGTTATGGAATACATTTGTTTTAGATTAAATCTGTCCAGCCATATCTGAGCAGATTTAGATTATACAGCATTTACTGTTAGTCTTGGAGTTAAGGTAAAAACAAACTATATCAAGCAATTTGTCTTTGTATTTGCTAAAATGCTCATATTCGTTTTTTTATTATCAAAATTGCTTTGATTCCCAACAGGCATAGACCAAAAGTGCTCAAAATAGACAGACTTAGATTTGTCAAAGACTTTTGGAGAAAGTAGGCAAAGAATTTTATTACTCATCACTATTTAGAGCCCAGTGAAAGTTTGGATGAAATTGTAAGCATAAGCCTACCTTAATCTTAGGAATATACTCAGGCAAATTCAAACAGATAAGTCACAAACAGTGACTTTATCATCACTTCCCAGAAAAGCCAGTCAAAAATGTTGGAAATAATTTCATCTTACATAAGCATACAGATTCATTTTAAATGTGATATTAATGTGACCGCTTCAAGGGGGAAAGATACAAAACACTGATTACTGGGAAGTGTAACTTATTAAAAAAAAAATAAAGTAGAACAGCTTCCTTGTTCATCACAGATTTCATTGCCAGTAATGACGGTGTTCTGGAGTGCTTAAATATCAGGTCCATTATTGAGGCCACTAACTAGTAATGACAGCTTAATTCCAAGAGGTTCCAGAGAATCGTTTTGCTTTGCATGTGTCTTGAATGCTTGCTGGCTGTTCTGTGTGCTTCAGGAGCGAGTCACCAAATAAACAGAGACTCATTTTGTGCCTCATTACTTTTAAGAACTCTTTAAGTGAGGCAACAAATATAAAGATGATTTCAATGAGGCAGGCACATTTATAACTTGGTAACTTTCGAGGAAGGCATGTTAACAAATATAATAATCTTTTGGCATTTTGGTTTTTTGTGTTAGAAACACACAAGACAGATGGTGTGTGGTTCCTTTTAACCTTTTCTGTAGTATAACCCAGCAGTTCCCAATTTTTTTTTATGGCAGCTCCCTTGACCTACTGGGGCCATTGGCCACAGCTCCCCATTAGGGCTACAATTTTATGCATTGTATAGGGTGGCAGGTTGTGAGGATTCCATGGCTTTTGTGGCTCCCATGGGGAGCCATGGCTCACAGTTTGGGAACCACTGGTATTCACTGATAACTTGGGGGGGGGGGAGGACTTCCTCCCCAGTAGTCTTTGATGAATGGGCATTGTGTTGTCTTCCATTTGCTCTCCCATTGAACCATCCTGGCATCTCCCTTTTCTTTTAACTGCCCAAGTCTCTGACACCTACGCAGACTAATAACAGTGTAGTTGGTTTGTGGAACACCTTGCCACAGGATGTGGTGATGGCATCTGGCCTAGAGGCCTTTAAAAGGGGATTGGACAAATTTCTGGAGGAAAATTCCATCATGGGTTCCAAGCCATGATGTGTATGTGCAACCTCCTGATTTTAGAAATGGGCTGTGTCAGAATGCCAGATGCAGGGGAGGGCACCAGGATGCAGGTCTCTTGTTATCTGGTGTGCTCCTTGGGGCATTTGGTGGGTCACTGTGAGATACAGAAAGCTGGACTAATTGGGCCTACGGCCTGATTCAGTGGGATTGTTCTTAGTGTAGTATCTTCTATAATCCTTTTGTTTTGACATTTCTGTACAGTTTCAATACAGTATGGAGCATAAGTTCACAGTAACCTGCAGGATCTGTACTTTACACTAAAATTTAAATCATATCTTCTTGATTCAGATAAGTGCCAAGCTTCAGGTTTGTAGAGCCACAAGGAGTTCCTTATTAATACAGAGAAAATGAACAGCTTAGACCATGTTTGTTCTTTCTGTCTAATTTCTTAGCACCAGTCTAGCCATTTTCTGCTACATGGAAAGTAGCTTTACACATAATAGTTTTACACAGCCCCAAGTACAGATTTCTTGCTATTCAGAATCTTGGAATTATAAAGTATTATCTAAGGACAACTTGCTAGATGGCTAGAAAGGATCTGTGTTGGGGTCAGTGCTTTTTAACTCGTTATCACAAAATTGCTATATTTTATATGTATTTCTATTCCTTTCTCTATATAACGATATAGGTCTGTGCATATGTTGTCTATTTCCCTATGCTGGGGACAAGCTTAAAGACAATAGCACCAGTCCAGATGCAAATTACAGCAGCTGCTAAACATGCAGCCACTAAGACTTGCAAAACTGCTCCAGCCAGTTTCAAAGGGATGGAATGGACTGACTGGTCAGCTGGAACTCCTCATGTCAGAGGGACACTTTCTATGGATCCTGCCAACTCCATTGGTGGAACGTGCATTTCCACATTCCCATGCACAGAACCACATTGGACTATGCTCATGCATCCCAAGCTGTGATTCCCATGAAGCCTTTGAAGGGGTAGGTTGAGTCAGTTGAGATCCCAGGGGCCCTCCAGGAGTTGTGGAATCCTGTCAAATTCCATGGAGGCCCAGTCTCTGAAGTCAGCACTCATGAAATTTTCCATTGTGGCCTGTGGCGAATAACAAGGTACACCTGCACAAGAATTGTTCCCATTTAGATTGTAACAGCGGAATCATAAGCAAATTCCAGTGTAGTGATGCAGCTGCACCAACATGGCGTGCGTTGAATTCCATGAGGGAGTTTCTGCCTCTGGAGGCCTCCTTGCGGTAACATTTGTTCACTTGCCCTAGGGTAAGCCTGTGCTGGCCTATTGTGCCAGCTGGTCGATTATGCCAGCTCTATTGATGGCACAAGTCCACGTGGACCAAAGTTGGGGGATTGAGGTCAGGAAGGGGAACAGGATCTTGGCATGTGCCGCTGCCACTGATACTGCCCTCTTCCTGGCTCCAATCTACCCTCCTCCCCACTTCCATGGCTACCCTGTTCTACCCCAGCTCTGCCTCCCTCCCACCCCCTGCTCTAACTTTAGTAGAACAGCTCACCTTTCTTAAATAAATAAAATAAACTTACCTGTAGTAGTGGACATCCCTGGTCTGCTGGTGTGTATTCCCATCTACTTTCTGCTTGCAGCAGTGGCCAGGCCGCACCTAATGGCTTGTCACCTTTTGCAACAATGGTAAGAGGCCTTATGACACTGGAACAAGCATAAGATTGGGTTGTAAGTGTCAAAACTCAAAATGCAACTGCAGAATCCCTAAGAAGTAAGGATGACCTGTCTTGGGAGAACTGTGTGTACCAGCAAACATTGGGTCTTGCAAATATGTGCAGATATCCCTCTGAAACTGTCTTAGCACAAACAAAACGGCTTGATGGTTCTCTAGTTGATGGCACATTTATTCTCTCCTTCTACATTCCTTTTAGCAAGGATGTTACTTTACAGACAATTAAGTGAGTGATAAATGAAATCAAAGTTTTCTTGGAATATAAAATAAAATACACAAACACCAAAAATAACAAATGAGGAGTATGAATGATGAGTCCATACAGACTAGTTTGCATTTCAATAGGCCTTAAAGAGGATTGTAGGGCAAGCCATAAACATTTTGCTAGAATGGTTGATTCTCTACAAAATATGAGTCCCTGGTGAACCGAGCTGAAAAATAGAGTGGAATGAATTAAAACTTACCTGGTTTACTGAGCATACAAGATGTTTATGGCATTGCAGATGTAATTGTAAGGGAGCATAGGAATCAAAAGTGGTAGTTATGATAACTTCTTAAGACAAGTACTAGAGGTGTTTTTTGGTTGTTGTTTTTCTGGTGATATTTTTTTTCCAAAATTTATTGATTAAATTATCAAATTGTGGTGTTATGTATTTTTATCCAATTTCTTATTCAAAAGTGTACAAACAGTTCAATAAGCATTTCAACTGTGAACTCTTTATCATTTTAGACCATTATCAAACATCTATAAAAAACAAGTGTCCTGACTGACTCATCAGTGCCCTATCCAAACCCTTGGACCTAGAAACATGAAATTCTGGGAATATATTCCATCCATGATGTAAGGACCCACTAAGAAGGGATTTTTAGAAATTCTACCCCTAAAGGGGTGAAAAAGGATAAAATGTGTTTTCACAGATTCCTCATATCACTTAGGCCCGATGAGATATCGACTTGGTTTTTGCTTACAAAGGTTACCCATACAAATGCTTAAAAACATAATTCAGGATTTTGCCCTAATCAACCCCTAAAGGGGTGAATGTAAATTCAGGGGTGAATTATAAAATCCTGACTGGTTTTCTCCGGTTCTACTGTCTCAGAGAGGCCTGTGGCCAACATGGCAACTGAGGCCAGGCTTGCCCCTTTAACTTAACCCTTTTTAAGTCGGTATGGCAAATAACAGTCATTTTAGTGTTTGCTCTGAACAGTAAAATAAAGTATATTTCTAGCTCAATGCGAAGTTCTGCTACTCCAGCATGCATCGCAGAGTTGGTGTGGCACAGTGGCTAAGATACCAAGCTATGATTCAGGATTTCCCCTGCTCAAATCTCATCTCTACTGTAAATAGAAAATTCATGTAAAGTGTTTTCCAAATTTGAAAGTGCTACAAAAATGCTAAGTATTATTATTCTGCAATTGCTTCTGTAACTCACTCCATTGTACACTGTTTTGCTGGGCTGGACCCCTTGTAGGCACATGATGGTGCTCTAATAGGGCTCTTTCACATTTGATTGCGTGACTTTTTTAAATTGCTTTCATTTAACTGGATCTGAGGGCATCTCCCCATTCCAGGATGGAAGAAGTATTTGATTGTACATTTGAACCCTAACTGCGTACCCTGTGGCAGCCCACCCCTGTAGTCAGGGATTCTAATGTCAGCCCAGCAAGGCATTCTAATACAGGCCTGCCTTTTCCCACCATTATTTAGTTCTTTTTCAAGTACCCCTAAAGGTCCTGGCAAGTACCCCGGGCGTCCATGTGCCCCAGGTTGGGAACCACTGCTTTAGAGCAGTGATTTTCAACCAGTATGCCATGTGGCACATTATCCTGCACCCCACAATAAAGACACAGGCAAAGGTCTATGGTAGAAAGGGCCACTTTATTAACTATTTAAATTACACCTCAAACTGCAGCAGGGACTAAGTCGTGCGGGTTCTATGTGGGAGAAACGGAGCTGCCCATCTTCCTCCCACTAAACCCATTTCGGGCGACCACACTCGACTCCAGGCTGCGTCAGGACAATGCCTGCCGCCCCTTTCCTTATAACCCCAAATGGGTCAGGGTGGCTGGCTAGCACAGGGCACCCGAACGAACCCACGGTGCACCTTTTCCACCAGGCTGAGATTTGGCCAGCCCTCATCACCAAGTCGGGTATGCCAGCATGACCGAGCATGGAGTTCTCCCAGCCCTTGCCATGCCACGGTGTACAGCAAGATTGCCTTACTTACCCAAACCCGCACGACACATGCCTAAAGTGACCAAGAATAACCTATTTAATGCCCCAAAAATTCCCACCATAACTCCACAGTCTGGGGTAGGCGGAAAAACCACCAACCTAGAGGCCAATTGGGTGATGGTAAAAAATTCCTACCCGGCCCCAAATGGCAGCCAGCTAGTCATCAGACTGCAGAAGGGTGGGCAGGCAGGGGATTGCCACTTGCTCCCAACTGAAGGGTCTCAGGGCACAGCACCCACGTGGCCCTGCTTCCAATTAGCCCCCAGCCAATCCGCTGAGGGATAGCCCTGCTGTGCCTGGTGTGGGGGCGGGGGCAAACGCCGGTGGCATGTTAACTCACATGCCACTGGAATTGATGTATTGTGAATGGTCCACAGGTGTTTGGGGAAGTTTGGGGGAGGTTAGGGGGAGGGTAATTTATTAGTAGGGTCATTAGAAAATGTGAGCCCCCCAGATGCAGTATAATGTGCCTTGTCAATTCTAAAAAAAAACTGATGGTGTGCCTTGACAGTTTTAACATCTTGTCAGTGTTGAAAATTGCTGCTTTATATATATTTTCACATTTTTTATATTGTTCCAATGTTTGAAAACACCAAGCTATTGTTTACTATAACATAACACCTTTAAGACCTTTGACATGAAGTTATTAATGAAAGTCTAGACAATTATATCTCCCTTTTTAGAGAACTATACCTGCTTTATTATCCTAGTACAAAGAAATTTCTTTCTTTGACAGAAATCATTTCTGTCATATACAGAAATGATTCCACAGAAATCAAAACTAAACTCTTACTAATATGAGATGTGTGGAGGCAGTTCATTCATTACATTAAAGATCCCAAACATGAATTCTTTGGTATGATAAATGGTAATATTTTCTCCAAGACTTTCTGATGTATTCTTTGGTTTGTGGATCATTAACAAAGCAGCTTCTTCAGATCCATTACCAGCTGAAACATTGCAGTATAACTGATCAGGTCTTTGCAATAAAATTTCTCTGGCAATTTAAAAAGTTAATTAACACTAATGATGGTTGAATCTCAGGAAGTTTAACGGCAGAGTGCTTTATAATCAACCTGTTCCCATGAGTTCAATGCTCATTTGAGTAGAGTTCAGATTTTTCCCTTGGAGATCTATTTCAGTGTTGAGGATGTTGAAATCTAAACTTGCCGCTGATGCATTTTGGTGAGTCTTCGATGTCACCAAATGGTAAATCTATATTTTAATGGACCGACTCTAGCAGTTAAAAGTGTCTGATGATCTTTTAAACTTCTGTTTGTCATAAATATATAGGGAAAAATAAACAAGTACATTGTATTTTCCTTTCTCCCTGGGTTGCTAATTCTTTGGGTCCTTTTAGTTGGTCAAACGGAATCTGATTTTAATTGACATACACCCTGTAATTAAAAGATGAACATAAATCAAAATGTCAGATAAGAGATACAAGTGTATGAAGCTTACTTATGCTAGGTCAGACCAGTAATAATAATAATAATAATAATAATAATAATAATAATAATAATAATAATAATGACAACAACAACAACAACCTTTATTTTTACCCCGCCTTTTTCCCCTGAAGGGACTCAAGGCGGCTTACAACAGGTTAAAACAGATTAAAAACATAATTTAAAACAGATAAAAGCATATTAAAACATATCATAAAAACAGCAGTCAGATAAAAAGCAGTTAGGCAAAAAGAGCATAGAGCAGCGGATCATAAAAGAATCCAGACTGTAAAAAATATTAAAAGATGTTGAAAAGGTGTTAAAAAGGCCAAGAACTCAGAAGGCTTGTTTAAACAGAAGGGTCTTCAGGCCTCGCCGAAAAGTCTCAAGAGAGGGAGCCATTCTTAAGTCAAGGGGAAGTATTCCTTCAAACCTAGTGCAGTGAACTGCAATTAGTGGATAATTCATTTTATTACTGCATTTATATACTGCTATTCTCATAGAATCAAGGCAGTTTACATAGGTAGGTTGGTCATCCCATTTTTCAATGGGACTTTACAAGTATTGCTCCATGAGGGAGAAATTCAATTCTGGAAAAATGGAGGGTCCTATATTTCCCTGCAGAGTACAGTTGTCATTCTGGCTTGCCAGCCCTTTGCATTCCTAAGGGCACAATCCTAACCAGGTCTATTCAGAAGTAAGTCCTATTTTGTTCAATGGGGTTTACTCTCAGGAAAGTGTGGTTAGGATTGCAGCCTAAGCCTTTTGCAGCAGATGCAAATCAAGCCTCAGGTGTTATCTGTTTCTTTTCAGCTGACTCCATCACATTCCTTCACTGTCCCCCACATAGATCCATCTGCAGCTTTGGGCTTCAGCTTTCAGTCTCCTGTTGGTCTCCATCCACAGCTACTGATTCTGCTTAACTTTTTCAGGCAAGGTGACTGCTCAACCTCCAGACCACACCTCCTCTTCTCCAGACCACACCTTGAGTAGGCAACATTCCCATTGCAGATACCTGAGATCCTTAAATTAGAAATGGCTAGAATTGAATCTGGGAAATTTCCATGCTTTCCAACTTATATCATCATCATATGCATGGCAATTTACAAAAGAAAAAAACATCAAAGACCTGCCCAAAGGGGCTCACAATCTAAAAGTACTCATAAGAAAGCCCACAGGATGGTGCCATGGTAAATGGGTTAGAATATGTTATTATTTCACATACATGTTAGATACAAAAGAGAAAAGGGATTGGGGCGGTATTGCACTTTCCCACTTCCCAAAATACAGGCCAATCCAGGAACTACTTCTATATCAATCACCTAATCGTTATATTGGCATGTGTCTCATCAAGCTCCCCTTCCAAACTTAGAAACCTTATGCCCACTATAGGCTAATTAGCTTCCCTTATCCAAAAACAGCCAGCCTTAGTTACGTGCGAAGCCCTGCTGAACTCCACCACTTTTGTGAAGGCAACTGACGGGTAGCTCACTTGTTCAGGCTGCAAGGGTCTTTCTTCTCCTTCCCTGCTCTAGTCAGTAGGTTCTCTACCATCTTGTGGTTCGGCAGCCACACAGCAATCTCTGGTGCCTGAGTGCACGCCCCTCTCTCAGACCTTCTGACAATGATTCTTTCACCTTTATCTCAAAAGTCTCTACTATCCCTACTAGGTTATAGCTGTAAACCACACCCATTATAAGCAGAAGTTCTGGCATTAACTCTATACTTAACAGACCTGTCAACTGCCAACCCCACACATGATCTCCTTGGAGGGAATCTTCCACATTTCCACTACAGCATGCAAGTCACTGCCTGATTGTGGTCCTAGAACAGTTCTATTTTCAGAGCCAATTCTGACTACATGAAAGTAGCATTTGATCAAGGTTTTTTCTTTTTCTTTTTTTGACATGTCAAGACAATATATATTTTTCTCTTCAGGTACCTTTCTCCAGCCATCCATTTAAAAGACAGAAATATGTTCATTTTTAGAATGCTTGTTCCAAGAGCTTGAATATTCTCCATTGATGTCAATACCGAACAATTCTTGCCATGATAAAGGAGGACTGTACTTGTTCTTTTCACCTCTCGTACTAAAAAGCTTGCTCCTTATTCCTTTAATAAGTGCGATTATCAGGTTCAATCATGCTTCTTGCTCTCATGGCTCACTGTCAAGATGTTCTTGACAGATTGCTGCGGGATCAACTTTTCTATTCTTCTTTGTGGGAATCTGTTGATCATGGGTCATGTACAAAAATAATTTCTTCTTGGGGAAAAAAAATGTCTTGGAATTCTCTGTTGACATATTTAGGTCATCTCAATGAGTTGCTATGATATTTCGCATTTTGCAAATCTGTGTTCTCTATATCAGTTGTTGAGATACTTTTCATCCCTTGAAGCTTGAGTTTCTTTCTGAATTCTACAAAGTTTTCTGGCAATGCTCAATCAGCAACTGCTGTCATTCCAAAATAAAAACACAATAATGAGTCTGGGATAGATAGAATTTCTTTTTTAAAGGTTTCTTATTAATAAGATGCCATTATGAGGGGGGAGGGGCGCTGTCTGTTCCCCAAAAAAGTCTGTCTTGATCCTTAATAAATAGACATACTGCTAATTTTCAAAAACATTCTCTTTCGGTACTGATTGCCTATAAAGCATTGAATAGATAAGAATTATTCCGGTACTCAGTTTGAAATATAACAATGTCCTAGGCTGCCATTCTATGCATGCTTACCTGGGAGTAAGCCCTATAAGCCACAGGGAGCCTAACTTTTGAATGAACCATGCATAGGACTATGATGCCAGTATTTATAGGGAACAGCATCAGGATTATTATAGGCTGGGCACTGGCCAAGGGGCTGTGCTCATCAGAGGGCCACCTAGCCAGGCCATCCTGAATACCCCAGAAACTTGTGGCAGCGATAGTATGTGGCCAGCCTGCATCATCATAGGGCCTCTAGGAAGTGCTCCCGTTTCAAGGGGTGAGATGTGGGAGGAGTCACCACTACCCTTCCTCATCACCAGTAAACTTGGGGAACATGCAGGCCCAACATGATACCCAGCACAGAACGTTAATTCAGGGCCTCCAGCGCCCTAGTGCTGGCACTGAGTATACAGGCTGAGACTCATTATTTGCGAGGGTTCCATTCCAAGAACTCTGGTGGATGGCAAAAAAAGCACTATAGCAAATCAATTTAAAAAACAAAGTCTCTTTCCTCCAGTGATTTAAAAACAGCCTTGCTGACCTTTTGAAATGCACACAGTCAATCAGTCTCTCTCCAGGAGCTTAAGCTTCACTGGGAGGCAGCAATCCCTCCCTTCACCAGGAGCCCCAGCAAGGGGGAAAGAATGGAGAAGGTGATAATCGTTGCCATTTAACCTTCTTTCACGTGCTCAGGGGGAAGGAAGGAGTGAAGCCTGCAGAGAGAATGATTGATGGACTGTCAGCCAGTTGCCCTCTCTGGCAGTGGCATAGCTAAGGGGGGCAGGGGGTAGCAGTTGCACCGGGCATCAATTTTTAGGGGGGCAACAAGCTGAGCTTGACACTAGTGACCAAAATTGTGAAAATCTTGGTATGTATGAATAACACCATCATGTTATATATCATTGGAAAGGTAATTTAGTGCAGAATGCAATGCAACAAACAGCACTGGAATATCTGTATTCTATCAAAATTTATGGTCAATTAACCAGAAAATGAAAACACAACTGCCTTGTGGAACAGAAAGTGGATTTTCTTAACTCCAAACTGACCTATGAGACTGATTGTTCTGAATGCCTATGAGATGTTATTATGATACAGCATGGAACCAATAACTTTTTATTTATTTACTTAATTAAATTTGATTTTGCCATGCGGGGGGGGGGTACAAAATTTTCTTTGACCCCAGTTAGCAGATATATGCCTTAGCTATGCCACTGCCACTGACTGGGGGGAGGCAGCAGAGCAAGTGGGTGGTGAGCTGCTGGGGGGAGGAGGTGGGTTCCTCCCAATTTTCACTTTTTTAAAAGCCTGGGTGTGATGTCACTTCTGGTTGTGACATCACTTCCGGGGCAACATTTTGAACTTGGCACCAGGCTACATGATCATTAGCTATGCCACTGCGCTCTGGCATTATTAAACAACTGTTTTCCTTTAATTTAAAGGGCCCTTCTCATCAGCTTTGACACAGGCAAATCTGTGGATACTTAGGTTATACCTGTAATCACTTGTATGACTGTCTCTCTGCAACAGTAAAAATCAGATTTTAAAAATGTGATTCCTTCTCATTTGCAGTGGCCATTCATGTTGAGTCAAATCCATGTATAACAAGGCTGGACCTGTAGTTAAGAATTATTTTGCAGTCATTTTCAGCAGTTTTTATTCAACAACACACAAGCCCATCTTACCATCAACATTCTCCAGTTCTTTAGAAGTTTCTTCCAGCTTGATGATGATTAACCTTCAAGTTGTGAGGCTTGAAAACATGACCACTACTGCTTCTGTAACATTTGGTTACTTATTGTTACTTTATTCATCTTTAGGCACAAGATAATTATATTACAGCCTATCCTTCTCCCCTCCCCATCGCCAATGTTGCCGTACCACTGGAGCACACACTGCTTCCTATGTGGGGAGCAGTTCTGGAGGTCTTCTCTTGGTAAGGAACATTTGCTCCCTGACCTGGGGGTATGCCTCTGGGGCCAGGATGGGTCCGCTTAGACCTGTGCCAGCGGTAGAGCTGGCTCAAGTTTGAATGGACTCATGAAGGCAGATCAGGACCAAGAAAGGGGTTAGGGTTTTGGCAGATGCCACTGCCACTGAAGCTCCCCCCTTCCCAGGTCTGATCCAGCCTTCTCTCTGTCCCAGTTGCCTCCCTTCTCTGCCCCCCTGGCCTTTCTGCCCCCTCCCTGCTTCCTTCCAACCCTCTGCACCCATATACCATTGCGGTGGGTATCTCTGGTCCACACTGGTATGTAGACCCAATCACTTGCCAGTTGCTGAGGTGACCCTGGTATGTGACACCCTGGTGTGTCACATATGCAACAGCCAAAAGGCATGTTATGCTTTTGGAACTCTAGTTCCAGAACATGCTGAGATAGGATTGGACTGCCTGAAACATGATAATACTTGCTTTTGTGCTCTGTATTAAAAAGAAAATGTGGTCTATATAGAATGATATATTCTCTCGAACATATTTGCTGCAGGAAAGCAAATAAACATAAATAAGAGCTGACGTTATCTCTAGGCTATGAGGTAGATATCTTGCTGTGAAGTGCATTAGTGTGGAAATGGCTCAAATGGGAAAAAGGTGGGAAAATATGTCTATCCTATGATCTTCAAATGGACTCAACAGCCATTCTCAAAACATTTGTTTCAGATTAATACGCCAATGATATTTGTGGAGCACACTGTCTCCATGGTGTGCCTTTCCAGGATTTCACTTTCTAGAAGGAAAGCAGTTGGCATCATTTCTTAGGCTCAAGCTAAGCCAGCCCCAGAATGCCAAACAGTGGAATAAAGTGACCACTGTATGAAGAGCCTCAGCATCCATGGGTGAGGCTCCATTCAAGCACCACCCAAGATGTTGTGTTCGTATCAAGGAAGCCGTTCAACAACTGGATTTGTGTGAATGTGCTTCCTACATGCGTATGGTCATTTTGACCATGCTTGTGACACTAGGCACAACTGAGGAGAGTTTGCTCTTCTGTGTCAGATCCCTGCATTGATCTTGTAAATGGAGACGACTAATGCAACAGCTCTGTGAGGGCTTTGGATATTGCATAGACTCTGCACAAGCTGGAATCACCAGACTTTTTTCAAACTTTGCCTCATTCAAAATTCAGCAGAAATGTTATCCATACAGTAGTGCCCCCTTGTCCACAGGGGTTCTGTTTCCGAACCTTCCATGGATAGCCAAAACCATGGATGCAGGTGACCACCAGTTCCCATGGCCTAGAGTCCTCTGGAAGCAAGGGGAACCTGGAAGGTTCTCTGAGCCCAGCAGAGGCTGTGGACATCTGTCTGCAGCCTCTGGAGGGCTCAGAATGAGCTCAGCAGTTAAAATAATTCAACTTCCCTTTTCATGACATTTGTAATGCCTTATAAGGCATTAGGAGACCTGGGGAAGCCCTTGAGGGACAGGGAGAGGTCTCCTTCTGATTTCATTTTTCCCACCATAATTTCAGGATAGATGAAAAGTAGATCCGAGAGAGAGAGAGAGAGAGAGAGAGAGAGAGAGAGAGAGATCTTATGTTTTTCTCCCACCCCAGCCATCTTGCTATTTTCTAATAACTTTCTATGATTTTCACATTCATATTATCATCTCCGGCTTAATGTTTAAACCTAACAATGTCTCTGAATGCTCTCTACTGTGAAATTCTGATACTGTATTATTGTTGTTTTTAATTTGGCAACATGGTGATTCCCTGATAATTAACTCCCTATATTTATTGAATTTTGACTACCATGATTATGAGCAGAAGTCTCAAATGGCATTAAGATCTCACTGTAATCAGCAATAAACCAAACTGTACCTTATTTAAAATGTAAAAGATAGCATGCGAAAGGATAATTAAAAATCTCCTTGGTTTCAATTTCTGTATTTCATCCAAACCACGAGAAAACTAAAAATGTCACCGAGCTGTCACCCAGCTGGATGTTCAAATGCTGGCCAACATGCATTTTTAAACTTTGCTGATGGAAATGAAACTTTGAACCCTTAACAGTCTATGGATACTAACAACCCAATCCTATGGTTTCCCCTACAATAGTATGCAGTCATGCCAAAATGGACTGCACTGCATGCTATGGTAGGTTGAGGGGCTGATTTGAGAGATGTAACAGAAAATATTTCCCTTTACCTCCCCGTAAGCCTCCTGATCGCCAGTGGGTCTCCTCAGACCTGTGCAAGATCCGCCAATGGAAGTGAGTCTCGGGGGGGGGGCTGGGCAGGGGGAGGGCATAACAGGACAAAATGGGGGAGGGTAGGAGGTGTGTCAGAGTTGGGAGGAGTGGCACATGACATGGGCAACTGGGGCAGATTGGTATTCCCTCTGCTGGCAGCCAACACTGGCTCTTATAAGCTCTTCTTATGTTCTTATGTTAAGTCAACCCCCTGATTTGAAACACTGGAAGCCAGCTTCCTCAGCATAGGGATGATATCTCCTGATGTTCCTTTAGACCAGCTTCTGTTCCTTTAGACCAGGGCTCTCCAAACTATTGTCCCTGGACTGATTCGGGTGATTGGAGACAGTCCTCCACAGTGGGAGCAGCACTTATCATTCTGCTGCACTGCCACTGCTCCTGGCACCCAATCTGAACTGAGAGATGCTCTGAACAGTTGCATCTATCCAGAAATCTGGGCACAGTGCTTGCCAGAGTGATAGGCAATAGACACAACTGCCCAGAGCATCTCTCGGTCCATATTGGGTGCCAGGAGCAGCAGCAGGGTTGTGGAACCATAAGTGTCCTTAGCGCTGGGGAAGCCTCTCCACTTTGGAGACCGCTGCATCTGTTTGGTGCATGAGGGGGGGCTTTGGAAGCACCTCAGTGCAAGTTGAAGCTTGCCAGTGCAGAGAAGCTTGCCACCACCACCATCATCACTAGGGCTTAAAAAAAAAGGGCTAGTTTGGACAGCAGGACTAAAAAAAAAAGGGGGGGGCTATTCACACACTCTGCTATCTTCACATTGTGCATCTGATTATGCAGACAACATCAACTATGAAAACACACAATGGGGTGTGTGGTCTAATAGCACATAGGAGTGGAGCTTTCTGGTACCTTCCCATGGGTGCTATACCTGGGTACAGTGTCCTCAGATTTCATAGTGACTGTTGATAATATTTTTAATTAGTGTCATAAGATGCTACAGTTGTATGAAACTGCATATAGGTCAGGCAAACAATGAAACTTGTGAAATATCACAAGTGACTAGCACCCTTATCTCTTTGGGATACCACTTTTGCTTTGTGTGTTACTGCAATATGTAATGGAACAATTTCTTGGGCAGGGGCATTGTTGCAAACATCCTCTGTAAAAATAGCTTTCTCTCATGACTTCTGTCTACTGTAGTTTGCCAGCTGAAAATTCATGCTTAACCACCCCAGTCCAGTTGGGAAGGGCTTTGGGATTTGGTGCATGCTGATGTGGTCAATCCCACCCTCATTTGGGACCAACCCACCCACCTTGCCCCACTGCTACCCCATTCCACTACTGGAAAGTTGGATAGGATTGTGCTGTTACTTCATTTAGAGAGTCTTCCTTCATATTCTCTGAGAGAAGGAGCCAAGGGATATGCAAAAATGTGCCAGCATTTATTCCTACATTACCACACATCCCACTAGATGTACTTTCATGCATTTTAACTCATGTCCCAACTATTGATATTACAAACTATTCCACACTTTTTAAAATCAAAACACATTGCTTCTTTTCACCCACAATAGGAGTGAGATAAGGGCATATTCCCTGCTAGACTAATGGATACAGCTACACTTTCTCAGTGTAATGTTTTCCTTTAGGCAAGGAGAGGTAGATAATGCAAAGTGAAAGGAATTGTCTTTCTCTGTCTGGAAGAACACTCAAAAAGCACCCTTAGGTAATTGCCAAAAAATTAATTTTAAAGCATTAAATTGAAGCATTGGACACATTATGCTCTCTCTCTCTCTCTCTCTCTCTCTCTCTCTCTCTCCCCTTCCTCACAATATTTTTCCAATTATTTGTTGAGGGGGTTATGAATTTCTTCTTGCTATGAATCCTTATCCTCAAACTGCCTTAAGGCTCTTTGACAGAATAGCAGCTTCTGCTGCCAAACTGCCCAGATGATCACAACCTATATTCAGACACATATAGGAGGGAAATCATCAGGAATCCACATTACTATCAATGTCTTACTAAACTCAGTGAGTATGAGGTTGACTTTTGGCTGCAATTGTCATGTTTGTTAGGAATTTGGGAGAGGGCACTAGGACAATTTCTTTTTCTCTTTGTCTCTTTGGCAAAAGAGACCTGCATCTTATTGTCTCTTTGGCATGGCAGGTCTCTTATTGTCTTGTGTGTTCCCTGAGGCATCTGGTGGACCACTGTGAGAGGCTGGAAGCAGGGCCAGATGGGCCTTAGGCCTGATCCAGCAGAGCTCTTCTTATGTTCTTGTGAGGCCTCCCTGTGGGGGGAGGGAAGGGCCCACCCGGCCTTTCTGAGGGGGACCCTCTTGTGGAGGCCTCAGACTAGTTCACCAGAAGAAAGGGGGGGGTTGTGTCACCTAGCTCCCCCTCTTTGGGTTGGCAGCATTTGCCAGTCAAGAGCAGGGGCTGCTGTCAGCAGATCCTCCTGCCTGCTCTTCTAACTCCCAACTGCCTTGTCATCCCTGGCCTCCAGGTTTATGTAGGTCAGACCCCTCCCCTTTGGCCCCTCCCCTTCCCTCACAGGGATGGTACAAAAAGGGCATGTCTCTGGGACTGCCCTCCCCTGGGATGACCACAACTCCTTCCCTTCCTCTCTCTGTTTCCCTCCCACTTCCTCTCACCTGGAGCTGCCAGGGTTGTTCCTGAGATGGCTGGGAAGGCTGCCACCCCTGCTCTGGTCTCTGCCTTTGGGGGGTGGGCTGGCCCTGCCCACTTGGGTCCTGTAGCTCTGCAGACGACGTTGGGAGGTCCAGCTGTGGGCTCCTGATGTCACAGCCAGGTGCCCTGCCCGACAAGGCAGGTCCTGGTTGGCTGGGCGAGGGAGTGCTCCCCTTCTCCCCCAAGGTGGGGGAGGGGCAGCAGCCGGGCAGCCGAATGGCCTGCGTCCTGTCTCCCCCCCTTCTCCAAGGTGGAGGGAGAAGCAGGGGGTTAGGCACGCAGTGTTCCTCTGCTGCACTTTGCCACCCCCAGGAGTACCCAGGCAGCATATGGGGAGGTGGCCCCATGTTCCACCAGCTTCCTCCCTGATCCTCTGGCCCAGAAGTCTTCTCGCTGGGTAAGTTGGGAACCTGTGGGAGGAGGGGAACCCCGACAGTTCTTAATTCACAGTGATCCAGGTGGATGTGTGACTTGATTCATATTTCCAAGTATCATCCATCTCCCAAGGAATCACTGGGGAGGGGGGACTGATTTGCCCCATTTCCCAATATAAGGCAAGTTAGGAAAATGGGGCTCCTGATTGGTCTGTGATACAAGGGGATGGTGTTAAGGCAACTGTCTGTTCAGGCTGCACCCCTTTCTTGTTGCTCAGTCTTGTCCCAGAGGTGAAGAATCTCACCCACAGTGAAGAACCAGTCTGACATTGGCTAGCTGACTTTGGGGTGGAGAAGGATTTTTTTTTTTTTTTTTTTGCTCCTGGGTTGACTGGGTTGAGGGTTGGTTTGCCTGCTCTGGACCAGGGAATGGGTGTGGTGTAATAGTTAACCTGGTCTCTGCTGGCAGGTTTCATGTGGAAAAGGAGCTTAAGAATGGGATATTGTTGTGCACCCTGAGGTTGTGGAGTTGTTCAGAGACACTGATTTCCAGGGATGGTTTGGCTTGGCAATGCTGTTTGGGACCCCTGTGACCAATAAGTACAAAGAAAATCTCAAAGGCTGATCAGCATAGGGTGGGCAATGCAACTCAGACCTTCTTTCAGGAGCTGATAATGATAGAGTGGGATTAGTAGGGGATGATCCACATCTTGGAGCTAGTGTAGGGACTCCTGCCAAAATCGGGCATGTTTCACAACACTGAGCTGTCGCTTTCCAGGGATTGAGACCTTCCCATATGTACTATTTGCAGAAGAAGAAGAGGAAGAAGAGCTTCAGGAGTTCCAACAAATTATATTGGAATGTAAATTACACATAATGTATACAAAAAATTATGTCATTTACATATTTGTGGTGAAAATTCTCCCTGGATATACCTATAAACACAATATTTGTCCTTACAAACTTCCTTCACCCTGACATGTACTTTTCTAGATAGTACTAATATCTGAATTATCCCAGTGTATTTATTAAGTTAGTTTCAAGCATAATGCATAATGCTCAACATAGGACGAGAAGGAATCAGCTTCTCCTGCTTCGAAGCAAAGATAGATTCAGTTTCCTATACATAAGCCTCTGTGATTAGTGTTCTAATCTAAGAATCCCAGTGCTAATTCCATATGAATAGGAAAGAGAAAATCCACATTGGAAGTGACCAAAATGTAATGATAGAGTTTTAGACTAACATATTCAGAAACATAACCCCAATCTGTAATGATTAAACAGGAAGACTTTGGTGGAAAACTCAAATAAAGAATATTAAAATAATTATGTAATAATGCCAATGACTTCAATTACCCTCACCCTCAAATTTGTCCCTTTATCATGACCTAATTGTCCAAACTGAATGAATATGCACTAGTTTAGTTTAGTATGGATCCAATTTAGTATGGAAAAGTTTAGTATGGATCCAGGAAGAAGGAGGAAACAGTTTTATATTTAATCTTACATGGCACCCACTGCCAAATGCATAGATGCCATCAGGGTGTCAATAGTTACCAGGATCATCTGTCAAGGGTAACCCCCTGAGACTCCAAAATATCAGCAAAGGTAAAAAACAGTGCACCATCAAGGCAGAGGGAAATGGGTGGTGTAGGGGCCCAGTGTAAGAATTTGCTGCCATCAACCTGGCATCAGCACTAGTCAAAGTGCTTGTCAGCACCAACCAGAAAACCATCAAATTCAACCTGTTGACCACGCATGGACATCCTTGAGCACTTGATAGCATTTACCACACTCCTTTTTTCGTACTGCAGCCACTCATGCCACAAGCCCATCCCACCGCCAATGCTTTAATGCAATAGGGAAGCTGCTGCAGTTGGAAAGAAAAGTAGCAAATCCTTCCTCTGAAAGCATTTTCCACTTGTTTGGGACTGTCTGAATCTTAGCAGTGGTGTTGCTCCCAACACCCAAAATGGCTCCAAAGAAGAGGGGGTGGGGCTGCTTGCTCGATGCGTTGAGATGCCTGCAAAACATTATGCTTTGCACCCCCTCTAGCTACACCACTGAATCTTAGCCATTTTAGATATGACCAAAGAGGGGAAAAAACAAGTAGATGAATCAAAAATATTCAACAAAATCTTATTTCATTTCACAAGGAAAATTTAACAAAAATTACAGGATAAGTTAAAAAAACAAAACAAAACCAGGGCAGGTTTTCTAAACAAAAAACAACAACAACAAAACCATCAGCCAGAGCAGTTAAATAGAAAGCTGGCTGTGGAAGAAGGATTTTTTGTGCTTAATCGGACATCTGTTTTTCAAAGCATTTGCTCTTGGTCCAATGGAGACAGTTAAAAGAGCACAAATTGTGGCAAAACAAATATAAATCTACAGTAATACCAGTTAAGAAAGTAAACATATAAACCTCAATACAGAGCATTGTGATATATATTGAAATTATATCAAATCTGAGCTAGATGGTGGCCAACGGGCTATAAAAACTCATAGCAAAACTGTGTACGAGTACAGTTGAACTCTAAAGATCTGCCAGGGAAGCCATGAGACTTTTGGATGGCAACATTGTAAAAGAGACAATAGAGGAAGACCTGAATACCACAGAGAAAATTAATTATTTGCATCAGTTTTTCTTGGGGAAAGAAGACTGAGTAATACTTATGCCAAAACTCTTTTTTTTTTTTCTGATGGTACATCTGAAGTACTATGTGGATTGGAAATGGCAAGGGATAAAGCATGAGAACAAACTGACAAATAGAAAAGGTAGCATTGTCAGGACTTGGTGAAATTCACCTAACCATTTTTAAAATAACTCAGGTATGAACCTTGTTGCCCTTTCACCTTTACTAGATAATGTACAGGTCCAGCCTATTTATACATGGATTTTTTATACAGGAATTTGACTCAAGACGAATGGCCCCTGCAAATGAGAAGGAATGTGCTGATCCCTGGAGATGGGGAAAAATGCATCCCTTTAAAATCAGTTTAAAAAACTAAACAGTCCTTTAACAATAGCCTCCTTAATGAGAGAAAGAGAGGGCAGCTGGCTGACAATCCATCAATCCTTCTCTCTCCAGCGGACCCCTCCCTCCCCCCTGAGCACATGAAAGAAAGGTGATCACTTTGCATTGGTGAAGGGAGGGGCTGAGTGAAGCATCTTTCTAAGCTCTTGAAGGATGACTGATTGATGGATTGTCTTCTTAATGACTCTTATCTTACATCACAAAGGTCAGCAAGGCTGTTTTTCAGTCACTGGAGCAAAGAAACTTTGTTTTTTAAATTGATTTGCTATAGTGCTTTTTTGCCATCCAGGTGAGTGCTTGGAACGGAACCCACGCAAATAATGAGGCTCAACCTGTACTAGTAAAAATACCTTTTACTTATCCCCTGGTATGCTGCGTGATCACCTATGGTTCTCCTCGAACCTATGTCAGGCATTTTGCTGGCATAGGTCTGAGAAGAGAGAAGGGGTGGGCAACTTAGGCAAGAGGGGGTAAGATCTGGTGCATGCTGGTGTTGCCAAGATACACCCCTTCCTCCCCCTGCCCATCCCTTTCCCTCCCCACCCATGACATGCCACTGTTGTCAACTTACCAGCATCAACAGAAGCTTCTGAACCTGCTACTGTGTGTGACATTCCAGTGACTGTTTCCAGCAGTAGCCTTGCACTGTGTGAGACCAGTTCAGCTTTGGGGCCACCAGAAATTGTCCTGCACTATTAGAATGCAAGTTTCAGTAGTACAGGGTGACCGTAGGTTTGAGTCTTAAGTTTCAAAGTACTTAACCAATCATACTCACAACAAGCATATTCTATAAGGTCTCCAATCCAGTAGTCTGAGGCTGGGAAACTGGCAGTGTGCACATGCTGCCTCTGTCTTATCCTATCACATGTCCCATAGAAGTGGGCTTTGGGCTGATAATACAAAGCCAAATGTGTCTGCCAGCAGGTGAGTCTTTATTTGAAAAGGTGGTTTCCAGGGGTTGGCATTGGGAGAGCAAAACTTAGAGTTTCAGCCCCTCACCTCTGGAGTACTATGCCTATCATACATGGACCAGGATGTCTGGTCACCACCCCTCTCCCAACACAACATGCAGTGTGTGCTTTGTTGGAGGTGGTGCATGCTATGGGCTGGTGGGGAATAGGATTGGGCCATAAGTCTGCAATTGTATGCACACTTAGCTAAGAGTAAGGCTTATTGAACTTAATGGGTCTTAATTCTGAATAGACATGCATAGGATTGTGCTGTAAATGTCATTGGTCAGAATGCTTGACGGGCTGTAATGCCTAACATGACCATCTGCTCTGAAGTTCTGACAGATCAGAATTCCATTTCTGTCTCCACTAAAAGACTACAGAATGGATCTGAGCAGCTGTTGCCCTTTCCTTGTAGATCCTCAAGCAGCCTTTTAAGAGCAACAAACACCAAACCAAGCACTAAAAGGTTTTGTTCAACACAGGCAACAGAATAGCAGGTGAACTTCAACATAAGTATGTGCAAAGTGATGCACACTGGGGCAAAAATATTATTCCCAAATATGCTCTGAAGGAGGTTTAATTGGACATAACTATCCAGAAAGAATTTCACACAGCTCCATGAAAATATCAATTCAGTGGGCTGCAGCAGAGAAAAAAGCTGTGACAGTACTGAAGCTGGGACATTCAGTATTAAGAATGATTAGGAAACATTTTGGAAATAAAACAGTATCATTATACTATTGTATGCACCTTTAATGTACTAATATTACATGTGGCAGAAAATTGATCTGAAAAGAGCAATGGAAATGTTGCTTTCTATTTTGTATACTGTTTTTCCTTGTGTCTTGCACTTTCTCTACACCAACTTTTACAGTTACTCCAACTCTAGAGATTCAAAGTAGGAAGAGAGAGAGAGAGAGAGAGAGAGAGAGAGAGAGAGAGAGAGAGAGAGATCCTTACAAGAAGGGGGCATTTAATGGCAGAAATGACAGATCAGGAAAGAGATCTAGGGGTGGTGGTGGACAGGTCGATAAAACTATTGACCCAATGTGCAGCGGCAGCGAAGAAGGCCAATTCTATGCTTGGGATCATTAGGAAGGGTATTGAGAACAAAACGGCTAATATTATAATGCCGTTGTACAAATCTATGGTAAGGCCACACACGGAGTATTGTGTCCAGTTCTGGTCGCCGCATCTCAAAAAAGACATAGTGGAAATGGGAAAGGTGCAAAAGAGAGCGACTAAGATGATTACGGGGTTGGGGCACCTTCCTTATGAGGAAAGGCTACGGCGTTTGGGCCTCTTCAGCCTAGAAAAGAGACGCCTGAGGGGGGACATGATTGAGACATACAAAATTAGGCAGGGGATGGACAGAGTGGATAGGGAGATGCTCTTTACACTCTCACATAACACCAGAACCAGGGGACATCCACTAAAATTGAGTGTTGGGAGGATTAGGACAGACAAAAGATTTCTTTACTCAGAGTGTGGTCAGTCTGTGGAACTCCTTGCCGCAGGATGTGGTGATGGCATCTGGCCTTTAAAAGGGGATTGGACTGCAAGATGCAAGATAATAAGAATTGGATGACTCTTTAATTGTGGGAATGTTTGGACACTGATATTGACTTTAAATGGATTATTGACTTATTCCTTTTAGATATAAAATTTGGGAATTAGCCTTACAAGAATGTGAAGCAAGATAATGAAACTTGGTTGATTCTTTAATTGTTAGACCATTTTATGTTTCTTTTTTATGGCCAGAGTTATATCGGCTTGATTCGGCAGCTACTCTCTCGCCTAGTCCAGAATGGACTAATGCACTCATGTGCAAACAATGGCATGTTTCTGGGCAGCCATTTCTGTCATCATTTCAGCCACAAGGGGGTTGTGGCAGGACTGGTCTCCCTCAGCCATAGATTTAATACGCTCCCGTGCAAGCACAGACCTATGGAAAAATCAGCAATAATTTACTGAAAGTTGAAAATGTTTTCTTTAGAGAACATCTGCCTTACCTTGTTACAAAAATACCCTGGCATTATTTCCAAGAAATTTTTTTTAAAAAATCTTACTTAATCAGCAGTTGCTAAATGCAGTGTCCTTTCCTTGTTTGTCCATGAATTTCTTTAATATGTTATCACAATTTTTTTTTAAAGAAATAAATCCTGGCCTGCTGTTCTTGTATGTGTAATTTATTACATGATTTGTTGCTAAGGAAGTGCTAATTTTGAATTTTGCTTGGGTGAAATATCAGATGGTTCCATTCTGTTGCCATACCACATGGTTGCTCAGACTTCAGCCGTGGATATCCAGCTTTGCACAAGTCCAAATACATTGTCTTTTAATTTTCTTTCATACTTCACTAAATGCCATTCTCCCCCTCCCCTTTTCTTTAATTATTAGATAGGAAGCAGTATCAGTTACCACATAGTTCAGCCTCCAGTTCTGAGGTAGAATCTAAATCTAAAACAGTGGCAACGGGTTGTGCCTTGAAAACTTCCTAAGAAGGGGATTCTAGGCAATCAATTCCATTGATAATGCACTCTTACGGTTACAAAAGGCTTCCAAACGCTCTCTAGTTCAGAATGATTGCCTCTAGTTATAGCTGGTGTAAGAGAGTGGCAAAGAGACTCACTGTAAATTTGAACTTCCCTAGTCAGGGCCTAGGAGAGGGGGGTGAAGGGGGTAAATTGTACATGGACCCAGGGGACTCAGAGAAGTCAAAAGAGGCGGCCCATAAATTTCCTGGGGTCTTACAAGTCAGTTCCTCTGCTCGTCAGTTGCAATATGAAGGTCATCATTCTTCCTTACCTGATATCAAGGTAATACACATGAACTGCTTTGTACACTCAAGACAGAGCTATACAAATTATTTATATTATTAAGACCTGAATCCTATTCCTCACCACCAGTGCCAATGTAGTTTGCCAAAAGGTGTGTGTCGCATTGTATGGTGTGGGTTGTGCGTGTGATCAGACAACCTGCAGGAGGTAAGTAAAAGCCTTTTGTACTTTCCTCTTGGCAGTCTGCCCAATCACCAATGGGTCTCCTTGGACATGTATCATGTATTTTGGTGGCATGTGTCCAAGGAGAGGAAAGGGGCAGGGAGTTTTGAAAAGGGGGAATAAGATCCAGGGTGTGCCATTGCTGCCAAATGTACTCCTTCCCACCTCCACCCTGCCCCAGTTCCTCCCCCATCCCTGTCCAGAAACACCCCCATTCTTCCCATCCCCTCTCTGTCCTTCTCACCACTTGCCCCACTGCCAACTCACCGGCCCTGCACACAAGGCCAGCAGTGACTGAGCAAGCAGCCTCATTGAGCTTGGTGGTGGTATCTGCGAGTGCAGTGCATGCCAGGGTCCAGGCACTTCCACCTGGGAAGGCTGGGGGCATGATAGAGGCAGGAAAGGCTAGCAACCGATGTCAGTGAAGTCCATCAGATGCTATCTCCTCTGATAGCAGCCGGCACGTCCCCTTTCTGTCTTGCACAGGTCCAAGGAAACCCATTGATGAGATGGAGGCTCCCAAGTCTTTTGATCTGCCACCAATCTCCCCCCACACCTGCAGAATGCAGCACAAACAGGGGCCAAGGAAACTATAGGTTTCAACTATTACTGTTATTGTTCTCTTCTCTTATATAAACAAGAACACACAACTAAGCACGCAAAAAATTTCATTTTTAAGTTGTACCTAACATTGACTTTCAGGTTACGTCTAGGAAGAAGCAGAGCCATTTCAAAATAAGCCTGGAGAAAGGAAGTAGAAGCAACTCTAGCTTTCTTCTATACATGGCATGCTTCCAAGTCTTGCTCAAAGGAGGGTGATGAGCTTTATAGGGAAACACTCTCCCAGTGTAGCAACAGAACATGCATCTCCTCACAGGGAAAATCTGCCCTTGAAAGGATTCAGAAGTATGTCTTTTGATTATTCAAACTGATCTGCAGAATCCTGGAGCCAGGGCTGGCCAGTCATGAGGCTGACTGCAGCACCTTCCAGTATATGTTTTGGAACAGAAAGAGGAAGACAGATTGGAAGAGGGGATGAAAGGAGCGTGGCGGGCTACAGCACTGGAAAACTATAGTCTACCACTCTCTTTCCTTTACACTTCTCTCTTTCCTCCACTCTTCCTCATCCAATCCATCTCTGTCTTCTTTTCCCAGTGCAAGGAGTGGGTGGAGCAGAGGCTGGCGCATTACCAGATGGAGACTTCTGTTGCTCAAATGCTTCTGTAACAACTTACTAAGACTCACATTTATACTTTTAAGTAGATTTGTGAATTTTAAAAAATGGTTGGTTGGCAACCTTCAGTCTCAAAAGACTATGGCATAAGCCTACAGCACCCGGTATTCCCAGGCGGTCTCCCATCCAAGTACTAACCAGGCCTGACCCTGCTTAGCATCCGAGATCAGACGAGATCGGGCATGTGCAGGGTAAAATACAAGCAGTCACTGTGATAATGAATTTTTTTTTCATTGTTTCAAGTGCTGTAGTTCTAGTAGTTCTAGTAGAACTAGTAGTTCTAGTAAACATCAGTGCATAGTTTGGTTACTTACTTGACTCTGTGCATGCATAAACAATCTCTGTGTATGGCGCTTTACAAGAGAAACAAGAGAGGAAAAGAGAATGTGGGGGAAAGACGGAAACAATATCTATTGTCCAAATAATCTCCTAAGGTATTGTTACAATGTCATACTGGTCCTGGTCAAGTCAATGGAAAGAAACTGGGTATCTTGTCTGCCCCTCTTCAGCAGCCAGGTGAGGAGATTAGCAATGTACGATTAATATCGTACTAGTGGTCAAGAAGATATCAAATAGTAGGCTTGCCAGGTTTTCAAGAGGGAATGACACCTGTCTCTTAAAAAGTTCCTAGAAAGCAATAAAATGCAGGCAATGTACTTCCTGCTGGTTGTTGATGTGTCTACCCATCCTCCTTAAGCAGCCACTATAGGGCATACCTTGCTATGGCAGGTGGGAGAGGAGAGTGAGTGAAGGATCAGTGGAACGATACCATGAGAGGTACAGTGGAAACTTGCCTGGTACTGCAGAACTTAAAGAGAACCTAACCAACAATTGCCATGTCATACTTCTATAGGAGGATCATTCTGGCTTTACCTGCAGAGTAAAGCTGTTGTAAGCATTCTTACAGGGGAACTTAAAATATTGATTCCTTCTGCTCATTTGTATGCAAGCAGAATGAAGATGAGTGCGAATGTGCCTACAAAAGTTTGAACCTTTGCAAGTGAATCGACCACTTCCAAAGGTCCTTCTTTCATTCAAACGTCTGTGAACATTTCAGAATAGTCAATGCTGAACCTTCTGTAGGCACTCTCACACCTTTGCAGGAGATCAAACCGATGGCAAAGACTCAAGCTTTTGAAGACATTTGCTTGGAATCTGCACAAACAGTGTGATTTCAGGAGGGACACTGGGATGCTTGTCTGTCCCTGATGGCAAGTCCTACGTTCAGGTATCAATCTCTTTTGGAATTCAAGTAAGTTTTTTTGTCACTAAAAGAAAAAAAAAATCCAGCAATGAGAATGCTGATCGATATCAGAACAAAGTCTCAACTTGGTTTGTTAAAAAATGCAAATAGATAGGATTATTCTGTTAACAGAAATGACAAAGTAAAACATGTCAGAAACACTGAAAGTGTCACTTAGTTCTAAATATTACAACACAGTGGTAAGTTTGCTTAAGATATTATTTAGGAAGTCAATAAAACAAAGCAAGTCGAAAACGATGTATCTTCTCCCAAAGATTGAGGAAAATGTTGATAAAGCTGTTTTCTCTTATGTGTTATCATAACTCAATAAAAGCTTTGTTAAAAAAGACAGTCAGGTGAGAACAACTCATTACTATCTTCTGCTGACTGTATGACATTTTGTTCTCTTCTAGTGAACATTAGCTACAAGGGGTTATTGCTGCTGTACATCAGTATTACCAAGGACATCAAATACTCGCCCCTCCCCCTCTCTTATCACAGTGAACATTTGAACTACAGTGGTACCTCGCATAACGAATGCCTCGCACACCGAAAAACTCTCATAACGGAAGCGTTTTGCGAAGTTTGGTAACTCGCACAATGAATTTTTATGACCCATGCTTCGCAAAACGAATTTTTTCCTTTTTTTTTTCTGTCCTGGTTTGTTTTAAATCGCACAACCGTTAATACCCAGGATGCATTGTGCCTGGAGGTTTAAAAAGCCTCCCCAATGCAGCCTGGGCTCACTTCTCCACGTGCAGTTCCAGGGTTGACTTCCAGGAGCAACTGTGGCCTGTGCTGTGGGCGAACCCTGTCTTTGGTCAACTGTTCTGAGCAGTTCTGAGCAGTTCACCAACTCCTTGGGAAACCAACTACCAGCAGTTAAGGTAAGTTTCTTTGAACTTTTCATAACTTTTGGGAAGTGGTGGCCAGCATTTGAGGTATGTTTTGGGGGGCCAGCTGGCCAGTTGGCCAGTTTTGGCCTGCTGTTTTGAGGAGGTTAGGGGAGTTTTTCCAGCAGTTTGGGGAATCTGTGGAACTCATTTGCAACCGTTTTTCCAGACCAGGATTTAAGGAGCTTCTTCACAGGGACATCTCAAGCAGTGGAAAGGTAGGGAGCGTAGCTTCACCATGTGCATTTGTTCTCCTGTGTTGGGGGTGGGTGGGTGTTATGCCACTTTTTTGTCCCGGGCAGGTTTGGCCAGGTAGGGAGTGTAGCTTCACCATGTGCATTTGTTCTCCTGTATTGGGGGGTGGGGGTGTGTGTGATGCCACTTTTTTGTCCCGGGCAAGTTTGGCCAGGGGTGGGAAGGTGTGCGTGAAGCGGATGTGAAGCACTACCTTTTGTTTTTGTGAACGTAGCAACTGCTGACATGGGTCCCAAGAAGGCTGCTCCTGCAGAGGCCGGGAAGAGGACAAAGATGACGCTAGAAATGAAGAAGGAGATCATCTAGAAGCACGACGGAGGCATGCGAGTGACAGACCTCGCCAGGGAGTACGGGAGGAAACCATCCACCATCGGGACCATCCTGAAGATGAGGGAGAAGATCCTTGCGACAGATGCAGCCAAGGGAGTCACCAGGATCGTGAAGAACCGGCCAGCTGTTCTGGAGGAGGTGGAGAAGTTGCTGCTCATCTGGATGGAAGAGAAGCAACGTGCAGGGGACACCGTGACTGAGGCTGTCATTTGTGAGAAGGTCAAGGCCTTGCACACAGACCTCGTACAGCAAGAGCCAGGAACCTCAGCCGAGCCAGAAGTCTTCAAGGCAAGCAGAGGCTGGTTTGAAAGATTCAAAACCAGATCTGGAATCCACAGCGTGGTCAGGCATGGAGAGGCTGCCAGTTCCGATGTTCCTGTGGCTAAGGACTTTGCCTCGGAGTTCCTGGAGGTCGTGACTACACAGGGCTACCTTCCACAGCAGGTCTTCAACTGCAATGAGACCGGGCTGTTTTGGAAGAGGATGCCCAAAAGGACCTTCCTCACTCAAGAGGAGACCAAGCTGCCTGGCCACAAGCCCATGAAGGACCGTCTGACCCTCCTCTTCTGTGCCAACACCAGCGGGGACCTGAAGATAAAGCCCCTGCTGGTGTACCACTCCGAGAACCCACAGGCCTTCAGGAAGCACAAGGTCAACAAAGACCAGCTGAGCGTGTTGTGGCGATCCAACGCTAAGGCTTGGGTCACACGCGTCCTGTTTGTGGATTGGGTCAATCTGGCTTTTGGCCCTGCTGTCAAGCAGTACCTGCTGGACAACGACCTGCCGCTGAAGGCCGTGCTTCTGATGGACAATGCTCCTGCTCATCCTCCAGGCCTTGAGGAAGACTTGTTAGAGGACTTCCGCTTCATAAACATCATGTTCCTGCTGCCTAACACCACCCCACTACTCCAGCCAATGAATCAGCAGGTCATCTCCAATTTCAAAAAACTCTACACCAAGGAGCTTTTCAGGCACTGCTTCGAGGTGACCGATTGCACCAACCTCACCCTGCGTGAGTTCTGGAGAGACCACTTCGACATTGTCAGCTGCGTGAAGATGATCACCATGGCCTGGGACAGGATCAGCCAGAGAAATCTGAATTCTGCTTGGCACAACCTGTGGCCAGAGTGTGTGGCAACAAGTGACTCTGATGCTTCTGCGCCTGCACCAGAGTCAACAGTGGTGGAGGACATTGTTTCCTTGGGAAGGACCATGGGCCTTGAGGTCACAGAGGAGGACATCTGCGAGCTGGTGGAGGACCACGACCGGGAGCTGTTCACCCAGGAGCTGGTCAAACTGCAGGCAGAGGCTACGCAGGAGCAGGCCTCTTTGGAAGAGGAAGAAGCGACAAGTGAGGAACAGCTGTCCTCCACGGAACTGAAGGACATCTTCCAACAGTGGCAAAACGTGCAGACTTATGCACAGCGGCACCACCCAGACGAGGCTCTGGCACATGACCTTGCGAACATGTTTGATACAAGGATCATGTCCTCTTTCAGAGGGGTGCTGAAAAGGTGGCTGAAGCAGCAGACCATGGAGAGGTTCTTCATGAAGAAGCAAAGAGTGGAAGAGGAACCTGCTGCTTCTACCAGTGGTGCCCAGTTGCCTTCATCCTCCTCCTAGAAGCCTTGAAGTCAAGCCTTGAAGCCTTCTCCCAGTTGTCCAAGTTGTTAAGTTAAGGTAAGTTAGAGCAGTGATGCTGAGACTTGGGGGACAGAGGGGTCTGTCTCCAGGTTGTCCTTGGCTAACTGCAAACTGCTTCTGTCCTAGGTAGCCAGCCTGAGACCGTTCCCAGTTTGCCAGTGTCCCTGCCTACTCTACTGCGCCTTCTCCACGTTTGCCAGTGTCCCTGCCTACTCTACTGGGCCTTCTCCACGTTTGCCAGTGTCCCTGCCTACTCTACTGGGCCTTCTCCACGTTTGCCAGTGTCCCTGCCTACTCTACTGGGCCTTCACCACGTTTGCCAGTGTCCCTGCCTACTCTACTGGGCCTTCTCCACGTTTGCCAGTGTCCCTGCCTACTCTACTGGGCCTTCTCCACGTTTGCCAGTGTCCCTGCCTACTCTACTGGGCCTTCTCCACGTTTGCCAGTGTCCCTGCCTACTCTACTGCGCCTTCTCCACGTTTGCCAGTGTCCCTGCCTACTCTACTGGGCCTTCTCCACGTTTGCCAGTGTCCCTGCCTACTCTACTGGGCCTTCTCCACGTTTGCCAGTGTCCCTGCCTACTCTACTGCGCCTTCTCCACGTTCGCCAGTGTCCCTGCCTACTCTACTGGGCCTTCTCCACGTTTGCCAGTGTCCCTGCCTACTCTACTGGGCCTTCTCCACGTTTGCCAGTGTCCCTGCCTACTCTACTGCGCCTTCTCCACGTTTGCCAGTGTCCCTGCCTACTCTACTGGGCCTTCTCCACGTTTGCCAGTGTCCCTGCCTACTCTACTGGGCCTTCTCCACGTTTGCCAGTGTCCCTGCCTACTCTACTGGGCCTTCTCCACGTTTGCCAGTGTCCCTGCCTACTCTACTGGGCCTTCTCCACGTTTGCCAGTGTCCCTGCCTACTCTACTGGGCCTTCTCCACATTTGCCAGTGTCCCTGCCTACTCTACTGGGCCTTCTCCACGTTTGCCAGTGTCCCTGCCTACTCTACTGCGCCTTCTCCACGTTTGCCAGTGTCCCTGCCTACTCTACTGGGCCTTCTCCACGTTTGCCAGTGTCCCTGCCTACTCTACTGGGCCTTCTCCACGTTTGCCAGTGTCCCTGCCTACTCTACTGGGCCTTCTCCACGTTTGCCAGTGTCCCTGCCTACTCTACTGGGCCTTCTCCACGTTTGCCAGTGTCCCTGCCTACTCTACTGCGCCTTCTCCACGTTTGCCAGTGTCCCTGCCTACTCTACTGGGCCTTCTCCACGTTTGCCAGTGTCCCTGCCTACTCTACTGGGCCTTCTCCACGTTTGCCAGTGTCCCTGCCTACTCTACTGGGCCTTCTCCACGTTTGCCAGTGTCCCTGCCTACTCTACTGCGCCTTCTCCACGTTTGCCAGTTTCCCTGCCTACTCTACTGGGCCTTCTCCACGTTTGCCAGTGTCCCTGCCTACTCTACTGGGCCTTCTCCACGTTTGCCAGTGTCCCTGCCTACTCTACTGGGCCTTCTCCACGTTTGCCAGTGTCCCTGCCTACTCTACTGGGCCTTCTCCACGTTTGCCAGTGTCCCTGCCTACTCTACTGGGCCTTCTCCACGTTTGCCAGTGTCCCTGCCTACTCTACTGGGCCTTCTCCACGTTTGCCAGTGTCCCTGCCTACTCTACTGCGCCTTCTCCACGTTTGCCAGTGTCCCTGCCTACTCTACTGCGCCTTCTCCACGTTTGCCAGTGTCCCTGCCTACTCTACTGGGCCTTCTCCACGTTTGCCAGTGTCCCTGCCTACTCTACTGGGCCTTCTCCACGTTTGCCAGTGTCCCTGCCTACTCTACTGCCCCTTCTCCACGTTTGCCAGTGTCCCTGCCTACTTTACTGCGCCTTCTCCCAGTTGACCAGCGTTCGTGCCATCCCCAGAGAGACCCTCCGCAGCTCTGGGAACGTAAAAGACTGCTGCTGTGATGTGGAGACAATTCTGTCTGCCTCCAGTTTCCTGACTTAAAAGACTGGTCCTGTAGATTGAGACACTTCAGCCTGACTTGGTCACCTTAAAATGTTTATGCACAAGTGTCCCCTAGAGCCTTAGAGAGTCCTTTGGTGATTTTAAAAAGTTTCTGTATTGGTTTCTGTATGATGTCCCTGTTTACATGCCTTAAAAATGTACTTTCTGAAGAGTTTTGCACAGTCCAAGGACTGCTTGTGACTGTTTCTGTTCAGTTTCAGTGTTGAGCCTCAAGTCAGATGGTCCTGCCTCATGTTTGCTGATTTTTAAATGTTTTTCTGTCATGTTTAAAAAGTTGAAGTTTTGTGCTTGAAATTTTTGAAATCTTCTGTACAGTATGTATGCCTTTAAAGAGCACTTAATAAACACTTTGTAAACCAAATTTGACTTTGTTCTGACTTTTCTTGCCCATAGGAACGCATTAATTAAATTTCAATGCATTCCTATGGGAAAACGTGCTTCGCAAAACGAAAAATTCGCATAACGAAAGGATTCGCGGAACGAATTAATTTCGTTATGCGAGGCACCACTGTATATAGTTCAAATGCTTGAACTATATAGCCCATTGCGGTTAAAATATGCAACTTCTTCCACATGTATTATATCTTAATGTGTGAATCTCTTGAGATTCCAGCACTTTTCAGACTCGGACATATTAAAATGCACCCATGGAATGCACCGTAATTCCACTTATATCTGTGCATTTGAAGATTCCCAATGATAGCCTTTGACCCTGATCCAAAGAGGTTGCACCAATTTTACATACAGCTTTGAAGTTTCAGAACCAATTAATGATATAGCAGGGGGGCAGATGCCTGCTGTTCGAAAGTTGGGGTGAGAAAAGCAAGTCCATTGACTGCACACAAGTGCCTTTAGCTAGCCTAAAGGAAGTCTTTGGAACCTGCCCTTCATCTCCATTTTTCAAACTGACAAGGTTCTTTCCCCACCCACTCCAATGATCAGAGTGTAGTAATATTTTTCCTCATTCATTAACTCCCTTTCTTTTTTGCTGAAAATATGGAATTCTGACAGCCTTTAAAGATTTAGTAAGCTATTACGCATATTCTGCCATGACTGAATATAATAATGCCATGGGTGGTGGAATAGAGACCACCTCTAACCTCCAAGGTGAATGTATTTATTTAACTGATTTAGGGTGCAATCCTAACTTGCGCTGGAACAGGCAAGCCAGGAGACTTGCACTGTATCCAGCACAGGTTGTGACCAGCAGCGGCTTAGGCAGAGGCAAGGGGAAACTTTTCCCCTTACCCCAGGGTAAGGGCTGTTGGCACCTATGGGTCTCCTCGGACTTGCGCCACCTCCTAAGTAACTGCCGGATCCCAGCCCTGCCTCCCACTCCCTGCTCACCCCCCCCCCCCCGGGGCTGCCCATCACTCTCTCTCCACCCACCCAGGAACGCCTCCCTCCCTCCTCCTCCCTGCCCATACCTACCTTTTTCACTTGTGTTGGCCCTGCAGGGCCAACACAAGCACCGGAGGGAAAGCTGGCATGGAGGCATCTGTCAGCCTCCACAGGCCGGTGCTTCTTGGAGTGCCAGCCTGACTTCCCCTTGAGGAGGTACAAATGTGCTTTATGGGACACTTGCGACCCTCCCAGGCTGGCCCAAGGGACTTTGGCCCAAGTCAAAGTTAGGATTGCGCCCTTAGAGCCCAATCCTGGGCTCAGCAGTTTGCCGCTGGTGCACACTGTCGCAAATGTGCTATAAGGCACATTTGTGGGTCCTAGTGCCGGGTGAGCACTGGTGGTAGCCCGGTGCTGGCCGGCACCGGGCTACCAGTGGGCAGGTGCCTGACCTCCCCCTCTCAGCGGTCACGTGTGACTAAATGTTGCTTGTGAGTAAACGGACTGAGGGACTGAGGGCCAGCACCAGCGCCCACATTCCACCACCCAGACCACCTGGCAGTGGAGAGGTGAGTGAGGGTGTGGGGGGAGGCAGGGAGGAGGCGTTCCAGGGCGGGCAGAGGCGGGGGAAGGTGAGTGGAGGGTGGGGAGGAGGCATGGTGGGAGGAGGGAGCTGAGCAGGAGGGGGCGGGACTGGTGGCGCTTGGCTCCATCAGATTCTGAGCCCTATGTGGGACTGCACAGTCTGACATGGGACTCTCTGATTCTGCGCTGGCTCAAGAGTCACCACAGAATCAAGTATCCCCATTGTGAGGCTAATTCCCTTACTCGGGGAAAGGGGACAAAAGTCCCCTTCTCCCAAGGAGCCACTGCGGGCTGTCCGGTTGCAAGTTGGATACTGCAGTTGCCATTTTGGCGTCATGGCAATCCTGCAATCTGGGCAGCTCAGGATTGGAATGTTATATTTTCTATGGGATTGAGATTCATTTCCTACTCGATGTGCTTGGGTTTGCACTCTAAATTTTCTTTTCTGTTTTGTTTTTGTTTTCCTATTACAGAACAGTAGCAAAAAACCAGATAGTTTCAGATGGTATCCATTCTACATAGCTGAGTGGTTTCAGCTTTTATTCTGTTTATATAAACATATATATGTGTGTGTGTGCTTCAGTAGTTTCTTCTTCCACAGTCTTATGTTTCCAAGCAAAGGAAGCTCTGCTCAACTGATCTTTTATCACAGCTCAAATCCCCCAAATCCCAAAGTAATTTCTGTTGTCTTCTGCGGCACGTTTTGTCCAATGTTCCAATGTACTTCCACTAATATTGTGACTAAAACAGCACGCATTGTGTCAAACTAACCTTGCCCAGTGTGTCAGGTTAAATCATTGTGCAATTTTAACCTGTGGAAGCTTTAGAGGTCCCAGGTAGGGGTGTGTGTGTCTGTGCATTGAAGATCAGGGATGTAAATAAATATTTGTGTTTCACCTAAGGATTTCTTTGTCAAAATATGACATGGAGCTTATTTGGATAATACTTCTTGATGATATAAGTTAGTGTGTCATGGGTGCAGATGTTCTGACCCCTCCCATCACATCAGGACCTTGCCACCCAATTGCTAGGGAAAAGGTTTTGTCCAAACCATGGGATTTAAATAGCAGTTTAGCTTTTTTAAAAACCACGTCTTAAACTCTTTGTCCATGTGATAGGAGGAACCAGGATGTGTGTTCATGAAGTTCAGTCATGATGAACGAGCATTCCCTTTCTCTCATGAGAGAAGCTGAAAGCTAATTTCCAATATTTGTTAAAGCTGTGACTGAAATTTTGAAAGAGGCTCAGAGCAATTCACTGATGGGCTGGCTTGCTTTTTCTGTCACATCAAATTGCTTTGCTATATGCCTTCAGATTTCTCACGGTATGGATCAGACAGGTGATAGGCACTCTTCAGATGAAGGGAGGCATATTCTGAGAAGAAAAACTAATTATTCAATTAACCTAAAAGCCCCATTATCATCTTTGTAGTGCTAAGGGAAGGGGGAAAGGGGGCTCATTAATATAAAGAACGACAATGAGACTAGTATTTGTAAACTGTACTTAATCCTTTTGAGTTATCATCATAAAAGTTTTTGTTTTTTTTCCAGTGTTTTAGAGACTTAGGGGAGAAAGTCTGTGAATGTTTAGATTTTAACTAGATATGTCTTGAAAGCTCTGATCAGTGTTCTATGAACTTCATTCTATCCAACTGATGTAGAAGGGACTTTGGTCAATTGCATTAGGCATCGTTTATCCAGCTGTTGCATTAATTGTATCATTCTTAGCCATAGCCATTCTGATAATTTGTAATCATATTGTTTACTACATTAAAAAAAAAAAAAGCAATCAAAACTGAAGGATTTTTTTTTTTTCCAGCCAAAGTAGAACTATGGATTTCCACAGAAAGCTACAGAATGGATCCAGAATAAATGGCTGTGGATTTGGATCCAATAAAACACATTGCATGCCATGGTCATGAAAGCATTTTCATGTTATGGACTGCACCATGACTCAACTCAGCCTCCACAGCATGGCAGCAGGTGAGTAGGCATCAGCTGTGCTCGACCAACACAGAGATCTGGGAGGGGTATGGGGAGGACGGGGAAGAGGCGGGAGGGAGGTGTTTCAGGGTGGGGGGAGGGAGGGCAGTGGGTGTTCCTGGGGGCAGGTGGGCAGAGAGTGGGAGGCAGAGCGGCAGTTGTTCCCTGGGCAGCGCGGAGCAGCTCCAGGCTGCTCCATTCTCCTCCTGAGGTGGTGCAGATCCAAGTAGACTCATTGGGGCTACTGTGACTCTCCCCAAAGTAAGGGGAAAAGTTTCCCCTTGCCCCTGGTTGAGCCACAGACAGCCCCAAACTTGCGCTGGTCTGACTGTTCCACAGCAAGTTAGGATTGCGCTGTTATACTACTCCAGAGCTGCTGCTTTCAGAAAGAAGCCAGTTCTTCAGGACAATGAGACAATCTGGGAATGGAATGAAAGCCTGCATCATATAAGAGAGACTGCCTTGGCTCTGCCTTGTGTGCCCTCACACCATCTCTCTTACTATGTAAGCATTGGCACTCTTTGTATCCGGGTTTTTCTAGAACCTATGGAGTCTTCTTCTCACCTGTCTTCTAGTGAATTATTTCAAGGGTTATTTCTGTCTTCTATTTAGCGCCCCATTCAGCTGTCTCTCTTGTCATCTCCATCCCCTTTCCCCTTTATTGTATATGGCTCTCTCATAGACTGTTTCTCTTACCTGACTTGGATACAGTGTTAGCTTCTTCTGCTTTGTTTGGGACCAAACTGGGTATTTGATGATTGGCCTGAATCCGAAGTGAAGCTATAGGGGCGGCAGCATGGTAAGTACCACAGGTACTGCAACACACCCTTATGAGCGCTCTCTCCCCCTAACCCCCACAGCCATTTGGGACAGTGACAGCAATGCACAGCACATTGTCGTCACTGTCCTGAATGGTTCCAATGGGGGGGGGGGGCTGCTTATACAGCACATTGTGGAGCCTCTGTACTTACTGCCCCCCCCAGCTACACTTCTGGCCTGAACCTCAGAATCTCGATCAGGGCAAAATAGCTGAAAAGTGGAGGGGTGAAGTTTATTGCAAGGAACAACAGGTGGGAGGTGATCATTAATCCTTTGTGCTCACCATTTTTTCCCTTCTAGGAGAAACTTGCTTGCAATCAGGATTCTGGATTTGTGTTTGCCACAGCACCGAAAGGAATTGATAGAATGGAGGAGATGAATAGCTCCTAAAAATCTCTCTAATTATCTCACTAAAAATATAAAATGCCTTCCTTGCTTAATTGCATTGTGACAATTCCCATGAGAAAGCTCTCCCCCCAAAAAAAAATTTCTTAAAGGTCAAGAAATTAGCTTGGGCAGAGGGCCAGAGGCTGGCTCAAGTATTACTTAAAAATTCAACCTGACTTTGACATTAGTTTACATTTGAGAAAAGGAAAAAAAAAACACAAACTATTTTAAAATGAAATGATGGATGGTATTCAATGTTAAACTTTTTTTGTATTTGTCGTAGACACTTGCCTATAAGGTGAGAAATTTTACCCCAAAAATCCAGCATAGACCGTCTCCTCGTCCTATCTGCGCATTACTCTGGGCAGTTCAGGGGTGTTGCAGCAGCCAGAAGAAGCTCGGAGGAGCAGCGCACATGAGCTTAGCTCCGGCTGGCCATGCTTTGCCTCTCCCAACCACTCCCTCTTGCAGGGAGACACAGGCAGGCAGGATGTTGCTGGGTCTTAAGCATGCCATCTACAAAGTCACTACAGTACAACTACAGATCAGAAAAATTCCCCTCGCTTCCTCCCTCCTTCCAGGCTGTTCCATTACACAGAAGGGGGAATGGCACACAGTACTGCATAAACACCTTGTTAATGTCTTCAAAAACAGTGGTGAAGCTCAGATTCTTTCCCTGCTTTCAATCAGGCTCCTGAGCAAGCTGCGGCTCTTCCTCACCACACCTTTCATTAAGTTTTACCGCCCACCAACTTATTCAAGGGTCATGGAACATTCCATGATTTGGGACGGAAAACCCGCCCTCGCCTTATCTGTGAGATCCCCTTATATGTGAGTATCTACGGTATTTCGATAGTCCTTCACTGACTGTATTGATAGACTGATAGTATTGATAGACTTATGATAAATAATACAAAGAGATACAAGACAACCAAAACAGATCCAGTATATTTGCCCAATATCAGTCATATACTGACATTTAGTTATCATGTCTTTACTTGAGTTGAGTGTTTGTATGTTATTCCTAAATAACATCTGACAGGATTTGAAATATGCAAAATGTTGTTTACCAACTGCCACACAACTTTGTTAAGATTGCAGATATCGTTGAGGATGCTGCTATATGGTTTCAATGGGAACTTGTTTCAAAACATTGCCATTAACAGGATGCAAAAAGAGACCAAGGGAATAGCTCCCGGTTGCAGTAAAGTTTGTCGGGGCGGGGGCAGATGTTCCAGGGCAGGGCGAGGGGAAGAACCGGGGCAGGAGGGGGTGCGACTGGTGGACCCCTGCTTCACTGGATTCTATGCTTCGTGTCAAGTTGAAAAAGCCAACATGGAGCTCCTCCTGTCTGCACCTGCAAAATAACCATTGCAGATTGGAGGAAACCCATTGCGGGGACTTCATCCTTACCCAGGGGAAAGGGATGAATGTCCCTTTCCCCCAAGGAGACTCTGACAGCTGCCACAGTGCCCATAGGATGCAGCGGTAGCCATTTCAGCACTGCTGCTGTTGCTCAGGGTAATTTAGGATTGGGCTGTAAATCCAGTAAAAATAATGCAACTGCTCCCAGTGCTCAAGACATTTTCACCCAACATGGCATGTACACAACAGGAACCAAATGTGTACACCTGTGAGCAGGGCAACAATGCGTTAAAAATAGAATTAACAATAGACCTGTAGTTACAGGTTCAAAACAAAACAGAATGTTATAATTAACCCTGGCTTACAGCAAGATGTTCATTCTGCCTGGCCAGTATGACCAAAGCCAGGATAATAACTGCAGTGCAGTGAGGCTTTCTCCTTTATTAGGCCACAAAAAAATAATGGCATAGGAATCAGAAGGCTTACTTGCTCACCTTGTTTGCTGGTAGTACTCTCTACCAAGTGAAAATATTGCTAGGATCTGTTTTATTTGCACACAAAAATGTACTATAGCTATACTGTTCGCATGCAAATATTGTTCATTTTAGGAAAAAGTTGCATTCAATCTTACATCCTAATTGGCAATTTAGAATGCCCCACATTATCCCTCAATGAAGCCAGCCGTTCTTATTGAAATTATAAACCATCAACATGGTTGAGAGCAATTTCACAACTATTAATAATGGTTATTTGAGACTCTGTCTGCAGTAGGTAATGAGGACAGTATTTTGCTATTTGGCTACATTATAGCAATCATTTTGGGCCCCATGAGTTACTTTTAAAAGTCTAAACATCTATTCAGCTTTCTCAATTTTCCTTTAGTGAGGGGGAAAAAAAAAACAATCAGATACAAGCAGGAAGTCTGTTTCTGAAAATAATTGTATTAAATTGGATTAATTTTATTTCTGCAGTAACTGCACTAGCATAATCTAGTGAGGAGGATTTAAATGGGTTCACTTCTTCTTTCTGGAAATGACAAACAGATTTTAAAAATTAGCAGACTATCATTCTAAAGTCAATTTTGCTCTCACGTTGTTGATGCACTACAGCAGTATTTCTCAAACTGTGGGTCGGGACCCACCAGTGGGTCATAAGCCAATTTTTGGTGGGTTGCAAAAAGTTTTGAAACATTAAAAAAAAAGCTTTGCAAGCACCCTTGCCAGTTTGTAGAACAAAATCATTATCTGGTACGAGGTAATCTTCATATCCCAAATTAAAACGTAATGGGATTGATGTGAGGACTCTCAAACCATCCCTTAATGCCAAACAGTGAAGAAAAATGATGGAGGGAATTTCTTCTCGAGGGCCAGTTCAGCATCATTGCCACCAAGACTACCTGGCTGGGGGCTCACAATTCTTCAAGTACTGCCTTGCCCAAAACATTGTACGGAGTGAGGAATGAACTATGGTTAATACCCATCAGTATCCATTGTAAGTGGTCTGAGTGGTGAACAGAGACCCTGACACCTTAAGAGTAGTGCCTGCCCTGCTGAGGGATTTTCAGTGCAAGGTAGGGTAGGTTGCCCTGACTGCACTTTGCAAATACTTTGTGAAGTTGCAGCCCTTTCATTCATATACAAGCCTTTGTCTTTATTGAGCATGGGGGCAATGTGACGAAAGCACAAAAACAAAACCTCTCCTTACTGCAATGTGCTCAGCAGACGAAGCAGTTCAAGATGTCCTTCCTGAATCACTGGAATATTTATCTTGACCCCACTATGTAAGCCCTTTACGGCTCGGGTCCGGGGTATTTGAGGGACCGCTTCCTTCCCTACAATCCGGCCCGTGCTCTTAGATCTTCTGGGGGGACCCTTTTGACTGTGCCGCCACTAAGAGAAGTGAGAGGGGTGGTGGCCAGGAAGAGGGCCTTGTCAGTGGTGGCCCCCGAACTGTGAAATACCCTCCCCTTAGAACTGAGAACTGCTCCCTCGTTGCTAATGTTTCGGCGTGGACTGAAGACCTTTTTATTTCAAAAAGCTTTTAATTGTTGACAGGCTGGCTGGCGTTCTTGCTTTTTATATGAAAATCCACGGGGTTTGTTTTGTTTTGTTTTTAGCTTTTTAATCATTGTAAATTGTTTTTAACTGTTTTTCATGTTGTATTTTTAAATTGTTTGTTAGCCGCCTTGTGTGCCCGTTGGGCAAAAAGGCGGGGTACAAATTAATAATAATAATAATAATAATAATAATAATAATAATAATAATAATAATAATAATAATAATAATATGTAGTTTTGGTTTTCTGGCCCCAAGAGTTGTTCAGTAGGCACGATTCCATGTACAGTATTGGGGAGACACAGAATAGGAGACCTGATTTGTTTGGAAAACGGAAGCAGACCAAAAAGGAATGCTAACTTGCCCTTTTGTTATAATATATGAAGCAAGACTTGTGCATCTTACTCCCTCATTACCTGGAATGGTCCAGGTTTTCATCCTGGTGAAATACTCAAGTCTCACTTCATATCTTACAGTTGAAGTGTCAAAGAAAAAAATATATAGGTCACGTGTGCTTCTTTACCACTTTTATGTAACCCATGAACCGGGCCTCAATACCCAGACCTTCAGTTTTATGCCTTTAGAGGCCTGTTAGCCTACTCCCAACACGTAGTTGCAGCAGCTTGCTGGCAGAACAAACGTGTGTTCTTCTGATCCATTATGCACATAATATAACTTGTAATGCAAGCATTCTAGACCAGTGATTTTCAACCTTTTTCATCTCACGGCACACTGACAAGGCACTAAAATGGTCAAGGCACACCACCAGGTTTTTGACACTTGACAAGGCACACCATGCCTTGAGTGGGGACTCACCATGTGAGTGTGGACTCACATCTCCCATTAGCCCTATTAATAAATTACCTCCCCCCAAATTCCTGTGGCACACCTGTGGACCACTCGTGGCACACCATTGTGCCATGGCACAGTGGTTGAAAATGGCTGCTCTAGGCAGTAGTTCACACACATCAACACTTGACTTCACAATTCTTCCCCTTCAACGAAGAGAGGGAAGGAATATTCAGTTCAGGTTTTTTCATGCAGTTTTCAATGCGGGGAAGCTTAACACACTATGGGAGCAACCCTAACCCACTTTCCAGCAGCAACATAAGGGCAATGTAGCTCCTAGGTAAGGAAACAAACATTCCCCTACTTTGAGGAGGCCCCTGTGTGTGCGCCGGCCCAGGAGGGTTGCAAATGTGCCTTAAAGCACGTTTGCGCCTCCTCATGAGGAAGCTGCACCAGCGCATGAAGGTGCAGTGGAGCATCCAGCCTCCGCAGCAGCTTTCCCCAGGTAAGTTGCGTTGGATGAACTCGGCCAACACAGGAGTCTGGGGAGGGCAAGCAGCAGGTGGGAGGGAGGCATTCCAGGGCAGGGGGAGGGTGGCCGGGGGGCGGCCCCAGGTGCAGGCGGGCAGGGAGCAGGAGGCGGGACTAAGATCCGGCTATTATGCCAGATCCTAGCCACCATACCCAAGCAGCGCAGTTAGGCTTCAAGTCACTCCGCTCTCCTCAGACTTGTGCCACCTCAGGAGGTGGCACAAGTCCAAGGAGACTGAGGGGAAGGGGAAGGGGCAGTCAGGACCCTCTCTTCGCAGGCCTGGATACATTGCAGGCCTCCTGGCCTGCCTGTTCTGGTGCAAGATAGGATTGCACTGTAAGGGCGCAATCCTAACCAACTTTCTAGCACCTGGTAAGGGTAGTGCAGCTCCAAGGTAAGCGAACAAATATGCCCTTATCTTGAAGAGGCCTCCATGACTGCCACCCAACTGCAGGATGCAATACATGCCCCATTGGCTCAGATATGTTGATGCTGGGGTTAGCATTTGGGCCTAAGTTGGGCATATACTGGAAGAGAGTATAAACAGAGACTAAAATTTCAGGAATCAAATTCATGACAACATTCATGACCAATTACTTAATATTGTGTTGCTTAGACTTTGGTTTTCTCACCAATGAATTGCTTTCTTAAAATTTTAATAAACGTGCTGGTTACCAAAATGTCAATGTAGACACTTTTTGGAGATTTTGGAAGAAATGGGAAAACCTTTTATTTAATATGCTTACAGCCCAATTCTATCTACTTGTGCAAGTGTGAGGATGCCAACAGAAGGGATGTTCCTCCAGCAAGCTCAATGAAGCCACAGACAATACTGATTAGTGGTCCAATTCTATTGTTGGGCACTGCTGTCAAAACAAGTGTTCCAGTGGCAGGTCATGTTCAATGGCTGTTGCAAATGGCCTTCTGAAAACATGCAATACTTCCTGCTTCCAGAATGTCAGCAGCTAGGCCAGAGTGGGGGGTCCTCCATTCATGGAAGTTTCCACATGCGACTGTGAAACAGGGAGCAATCAGCAATGAAGATAGGTTGGTGGGGGAGGTGGAACAGGGGTGGGGTAGGGTGGAATAGGGTGGCAACAAGGGAGGAGAGGAGGGTGGATTGGATCTACGAAGGGGGTGGATTTGGTAGAAGCAGCATCCACTGAATCTAAACCTCCTTCCTTCCTGGAACTTGTGGCATGAGTTCATGAGGACCTGCACTTGTGATTTCACTAATAGATCCCTCTGCATCTCAGAGGCTTACCAAGAGGAGACCTCCAGGACTGCTCCCCATAGGATGCAGCACAAGCTGTTTTGGTGTGATTGAATCAGTGGGGGTGGGGGGATAGGACTGGACTGTTCATTTCATTTTTTCCGTGCAACAATGAAGTAAAAAATGCCAAAGAGTTCTTCCATGAGTGGAGAACCCCTTCTGCATTTCAAAGAGCATCTTTGTCTCCATCCAACCCATTCTGAGACAGAAAGACTATCTTCAATATTGTCTTTTTTATTCCCTATTATAGTAAGACATGGATCAGAAAATTAAAACGAGTGTGCCCTTAACACCAACACACACATTTCCCCTGTTGGTCCCACCAACTAATAAGCTAAAGTGTTAGTTGATTTGTGTACAATAGCTTTCTGATCCTAGTTAGGAATATGCAACGTTTCAGTATCTTTTCCTGTTCAGTGTGCCATTCTTTTTTTGTTAAGACCTCATTTGCTCCGCCTTTGTTTTTTCAAATTTCTGTTCCGTTTCTAACAAATCCCATTCATTTCTTGAGCCAGGGGCTTACCTTGTAGTGAGGCAGAGCAACAGGCTTTTCTCCTTTCAATTGTTTTTACTATTAAAAAGAACTTAGCGGAGCAACTCCTAGCTTCTAAGACCTGGCAAATGCCATGGGTTTTTTTGCCACAATGCCCTGGACCAGTGTAACATAAGAACATAAGAAGAGCCCTGCTGGATCAGGGCAAAGGCCCATCTAGTCCAGCTTCCTATATCTCACAATGGCCCACCAAATGTCCCAGGGAGCACACAAGACAACAGACACAATCTGCATCCTGGTGCCCTCACCTGCATTGTGGGTGGAAAAAAACATGGCAGGTGCCATGAGGCAGCAAGCCATCTCGAGGAGCACTGGTGTGCCTTTTACACTTTGCAACAGTGTAAAGGGAAACAAAAGCCTACAGCTCTGCCACCACAGGGTAAGCTGCCACTTCCTCAACACAAATAGACCTGAACAGCCTAAATAGACCAAATGGCCCATGTGCTGTTCAGTTTGTTCATGTCCTGTATATGCTTGTTCCATAATGAATTGAAATTGTACCAAATGGACCTGATTCTGTTCAAATTCCCATCCTCTGTGAAGTACATGCACACTCCTCGGCCTCAGAGCATTGCTTCAACCCTTCCGTCGGCTGAAGCGTTGTGTGATTCAGCAGTATGACAGTAATAGTCAGGTATGAATAGCTAATTTTCAGATATTATTACTTGGCAGTATGCAAAGGTTTATGAAAGTGGTTCTCAAACTCTCTGGGAGAGTTTGAGAACCACTAAGTTCTTGCATGGGCGGGAGGGGGGAGGCTGCAGGGGTGGGGGAAGGCAGCTGCGCGAGCCCCAGGATCGTGCTGCTCAGGGAGCTGCAGGGGCTTGGGTACACGTACCCAAGCCCCTGCAGCCTGTCGGGCATGCGGAGAGCCCGGCGTGACCTGCAGCAGGGCTCCCCACAGCAGTGAAAGTAGATGCGGAGCAATTGCGCCCTGACTCCGCTGGAAGCAGAGCGCGATCACTCTACATCTACTTTCACTGCTGCAGGTCGCACCGGGCTCCCCACACCCCCGGGAGGCTGCAGGGGCTTGGGTACGTGCACCCAAGCCCCTGCAGCCCCTCTGAGCGGCGCGATCCTGAGGATCACGCCGCTGCCTCCTCCTTGCCTCCAGGCTGTCCCCGCCCCTTAAGGGGGCAGGGGCCGGGGCTCGCAGGCTGGAGCATCGTGACACCCCAGTTTGAAAAGCCCTGCTTTATGCTTTATGCTTTAGGTGTTCTCATGCAACTGAGGTAAGCAAATAACAATGGTGTAGTGAGACACTCTTTATCTACAGCCACCTCGGAAATGCTTTTCCTGCAGCTGCTTGTCAGTTTCCAGAAGCTACTTTTTGGATCTGGCTACATCCAAACAGATGTAGCTTGATCCAAAATGCTGTGCTAAATACTATGTAAGTCCCATAAAGCCTACAATGTTGTTTTTAAAATATTGTCCCTAAATTTTAAAAATGGCAGGAGAAAACCTGCTTGGTGCCCTGCAAGGAAATCCCTGTGCAGTTCCAAGAGAGAGAGAGAGAGAGAGAGAGAGAGAGAGAGAGAGAGAGAGAGAGAGAGAGAGAGATTGCAAATCAATTTAATGAAGCCTTTCCCTTTGTCTTTGTCTCACCCATCCTACCTTAGAAAGAGCAGTGGGTGGGGCTGATGAGCTTTTAAATTAGGTTAACATGTCATACGTGTTCTATTCCTTTTTCTGTGGAGTGTTGCTTGTTTCTGGAAAACTGGAAGCACAGTTTCTGACCCTGATGGGACCCTCAGAAAGGCTTCTGCAGGGTCCTAAAAGCATGCAAGGCTCCACGCCTGGGGCATTTGCCCCATGCAGTGGCATCGCTAAGGGGGTGCGGGCTGCACTGGGTGATGCACACGGGGGGTGTGACGTGCACTGGGGGGTGACATGCTAAAATTGCACTGGTTAGGAGTAATACCATCATGCTATATACTGCTGGATGTGGAATGTCCAGCAGAATGCAATGCAAAAAACCAGAGTGAAATATCTCCTTTCTATTAAAAGTTATGGCCAAAAATCCAGAGAACAAAAAATGCATGGAGCCCTATGGAAAGTGAAACAGCCGTATCGTATGTTTACTCGTGAGTAGGCAAACTTGCCTTAGTCCGTTGGAAAGGGCAGGCTGAGAGGAATCCAACTACATCAGAATGGTCCTGCTCCAATCAATGCAGCCCCCAAAAACACCTGAGAAGGAAGTCCCTCCCTCCAAGTAGATGAATGTATTGAGCCTATGGAAAATGAAACTAAGCCTCACGGTCATGTTTACTTGCGAGTAACCAAACATGACTTGGCTGGTGGTCAGACCAGGAAAAGGGGATTGTTAAGCCACCAGAATGGTCCTGATCTGATGGACTGGAGCTCAACAAATGCTCCAGAAGGCAGCCCCCCCCCAAGGATCAAAACAGAGGGGCTTCAACTGATAAGGTGAACTTTTTTGAGACTTGCAAAGCCAAGTGGATCCTGACAGTGATCTGGTTTAAACAGAAGTTCTTAAATTGAACTGGGCACTAGGTAGGGCTGAAGACCTTACTGATTTTGGAGGGGGAATGTTATTGCAGGCAGGCTACAGAGGAAATTCACTTGGTGGAACAGGGTGGCTTCTACTTATTTAATTATTTGTTTTACTTTAATTATTTACTTATTTATTTTAATTTGCCTGATGATGTCACTTCCACCATGACATCACTTCTGGTGGGTCTTGAACAGATTGTCATTCTAAAAAGTGGGTCCCAGTGCTAAAAGTTTGAGAACTGCTGCAATAAGGTGTTAGTAAGTTGACACTGTGGGGGTGTGTGTGACACCACTAGTGACCAAAATCAATAAAATCACAGTTTGGAGGAATAATACCATCGTGTTATATATCAATCAATGCGTAATTTCATGCCGAAAGTGTTCTATCTTTGTTCTATCAAAAGGTACAGTCAAAAAACCAGTGGGGGAGGAGTGATGGTACATCACCGCGCCCACCACCTGGGGTGTTGCCCCACCCACTGCATGGGGGTGATGCGCTGGCATCCTGCACCGGGTGACGTGTACCCTAGTGAGGCCACTGGCCCCATGAACTGAATGGAAGGTTCACCACTGACTGCTTCAGAACTGTCCACTCCCACTCATGGAAGCTGGATCCTTCCTTGCTTGTATTGAGTTGTTGTTCTCCACTAGCTCAGTACAATTCCCAGGACCCAGTTGGAGTCTTCCCTGTTCTGATTCCTTAAAAGCCAGATACAGCCAGGGAGGTTGTGGAAATTCACTTCAACACCAGAATATGTATCTGACTTTCGGGAAGGCATGTGGTTGAATAAACTACCAAAGGAACATCTTTAGCTCTCCTGTGTTGCATAGAATTTTACACCATTCAGGCCCCATATTTCACCACCCCATCATCCTGAACATTATCTGGAAAGGTTAAATGGTAGTTATTTGGGGTAGAAGTCCTTACTTGCCTCCTACGTGCAGAACACCAATCCACCTAAGGAATTTTCCCCTGCCTGTGATGTCCTAGCTTGTCATTTGGCTGACAGTCCTCCATGCAGAACTCTATTTTGTTTCTTCCTTGGGGAATTTTCTTCTGCCAGAGTTTGATCTTTGTTCTTTTTGCTTGCTTGTTATATTCCCCATAGGAAGGACACATAAGAAGTGCATACTAGCATTTAAGTAATTCCCTACAGAAAAAGGTCAAGTCCGCTATATGCATACAAGCTTATAAGAATCCGTCAGAAGAAAGAAAAAAAAGGAAGACATCATTGCTGAGAGACAAGCCTCAAGGGCAACTAACTTCGGCAAACAGTATCCACTTACGGATTCTGCAGTAATAGAGTTTCCTTTAACCCTTTAAAATGTCATGACAGAAATGAGTGATATCCACAACAGTAGTTACCAACATGGGATATACAAGTGGTCAGTGGTGTAGAAATGGAAGCCTGGTGTTTTTGAGCACGTAATTTCATCCGGATATGGCTCTTACTTGCTCAATTAACCTGGATATATGTGGTGTATGTATCTTGAATGGTTAATTTGTTTGCAAGTGAAAATTGAGATGCATAGACTGAGTTTTAATGGCAATTTCTACAGACGTTTGGCCCAATCCAAACCAGGATTGGTGCTTGGAGGGGTTTACAAGAGTGGAACACAGAACAAAGTAGCTGGCGCAGATTCAAATTGACTCATGCAGGTGGTAGAGCTTTCCCTCAGGCAAGGAAACAAATGTTCCCATACCCAGAGTAGACCTCTAGAGCCTGAAGCTCCCCCTCCCATGGGGTACAGTGTGTGCCCCATTGGCACAGCTGCATTGGCCAGGGGTGGAGTTGGGTAGGATTGGGCTGCCAGCCTGCATGGTATTCAAGAAGAATTGCACATCTGTGAGGATCAGGTGCTATTGTCCATAACTATTATACAATAACCAGGGTCGGTCCATCCATATGGTCAACTGAAGCAGTTGCCTCAGGCAGCAGCTTGGTGGTGGGAACCACCTCTAGCTGCCCACTCATCTCCACTGGTTCTTCCTCCTTCTCCCACTCCCTGCATTGAGGCGGGAGCAGAGCAGAGGAAGGTTAAGGGTAAGAGAATATTCATAAAAGATTATGGTGGACTAGAGCATTCTGTGAGAGCTTTCCAAACAAGGGAGTGAGAGGAGCAGAGCCTGGCACATCACCAAATAAGGGGGGCAGCATTTGGCATGCTGACTTAGGTGCCGGGAGGTCTTGGGCGAGCTCTGCCAAGACCACTTGAATCATGCAGCTCTCAAATGATGTGTAAGAACATATCTGGGAGAATGCCAGGTAACCACAAGTGAGTTGCCAGCATGTATAAGGATTTGCTAACGTTTATGCAATTTCTACAGTCATTCTGCTGAGGAAAGGTACCTGAAAAACAGAGGTCATTTCATTTTAGGAACACTGTTTCAACAGAAACACTGCATACATTATTGACTCCGTTAATAATTTCCCATGTGAGAGACGTACCTCTCAGTGGCGCAGCACACTGGTAGATTTTCAATTGCGACAGCGGGGAGGGTACTGGTAATACAGGAAAAGTCAAAGTCTGCCAGATGGATACATATGAGTATTCAAAGATCTCATAGGATAAATGTTCCCAATACTGTATGAAGTAATACTGAATACGTTGTTTTAACTTCATAATTGAAAACTTTTCCTAGCTTATTGTTTTTTTAAATGCTTTGCAGTTTTCCTCTCTACAGATACATGGTACAATCGTCTCTTTTGGATGTGAGAGTTCCCATTAATGATAACGTTGTGTTTGTGCTCGCTGCAGGGTGAGAAGAGAGCCTCACTTTCTCCCACTCACAGTCACATATACAAGAGGAAGTCATGATGTCAACATTTGGAGTAATGTCTCTTTTTACCAATTGTGTCTCTGGGATGCTATCTGTCACGTGAACAAAATTGATTGAGGAATAATGCAATACTGAATTCCTGCACCATTTGTTTATTCTTTCTGCATGAAAACAATACCTTCTTCTTAGGGAAGAATCAAAGCAAGAAGTAAAATGGTTTTGATATCTCAGGCAAATTGATGCTATACAGTTCTTGTTTACTCAGAAGAAATTCCTACCTTTTGCAGCTGGACTTACTCCTAGATAAGTGTGCTGGGATTGATTGCAGCCTCTTTTTCATCATCATCATCATCATCATCAATTTGTATAGTGTTTTGGAGTGTGCAAAGCACTGCGTATATATTGTCTTGATCTACTCCTTACAACACTGTAAATTCAATGTTATCTCCAAACTGCAGCTGGGACTGACATGAAGTGTGTTTGTCTAAAGCCATTGAATGAGTTCATGGCAGAGATGAGACTCAAACAGTGGAAGACCCCATTTTTAAGCTGTCATGCAAAACTTACATCTGGTTCTCACATCACATCAGCCTGCATACACTGATAAAAGCGGTGAGCAGATTTTTGCCGTTTTCTAGGCCTTTACCCCTGACCCCCCAAATAAGACACCAGGCTGAGGGTTGAACTAGGGCCACTTTATTAACAACAACAACACAAAACAGCAGCAGGGCTAGATGGGTCCAGGGGGCTAGACCCCTGGCGTGCGGGGGACTAAAATTGGGGGAAATGGACCTAGCCGTCTACCTCCCCTGGGGCTCAAAGGGGAACCAACTGACTTGCGCTGCCACCGACTGGGTACAGCCTGTCTACGTCACCCCCAAAGGGGACAGGGGAGCTGGCCAGCTGGCTCACCGGGCAAACCATGCAGGTGTAGCCAGACCAGTCAGGGGGGTTTGCCAGCCTACCTCTTCAAGCCGGCTAGGCATCATATGGGCAGTTCTGGCTCGCCCCCCTTGACCTTGCTGCCCTGGATGGACACCGAGTTGACCTACCTACCCTGTCCTGCATGCATCATGCCAAGTGACTAAATTAATTAGAACCTATCAGAACCACACCTCCTAAGACAGCAGTCTGGGGTAGGCGAAAAAACTGACACCTACGGCCAATCAAGGTGCCAGCAAAAAATTCCTACCCGGTCCTGCAAGAGCGACCAGCTAATCTCAGACTGTGCAAAGGGAGGGCGGGTGGGGTTGCTGCTGCTCCCAGGACTGAGCTCATGCAGATGAGAATTGCCCACACGAGCTGAGCCTCCACCGCGCCAAATGGCGCAGGCCAATGGGAGCCTGCCCCCTCAGCCTTCCTGCACAAGGTGGGGCGGGGCAATGGCTGTTAGCACGCACAGCGCTAACGGGCTTTCTTCTCCAAAAAAAATTGGGATTGACTGTTCCCTACATTCACCTCTGGTTTAATTAGGCATATTTCTCCAGTGAATTGAAAAACTGAAGCAGGCACATGCAGTTTATACAACTTTCACTTCACTTCATTTGCATAGGTCCTCACATGTGCACAACCACATTGATTAGACATTCACTGTCTTGATGTACATATGACTGTGTCACATTTGTTTTGCTTGATTTTACCAATATGCATGTGTGCTCCTTCTCTTGCCTGCAAAGCAAGAAAGAGACTCTTCTTTTGAGCCATATATACAATTACATTAACAGACAGGCAGCTCAATCCTAAACTGTGCAGTGGAGCCATATGGCCTCTGCTGCATCCAACACAACTTTGGATCCAGCTGACAGTCTGCTCAGGGTACAGGGATATTTTCTCCCTTACCCTGAGTAACACCCCAGTCAGTCCCATGGGGCTACTCAGATCCAGGTATAAAACTGGCAGAATTGCCCCATGTAAGACTTCCTGGCTCATGAAGGGGATTAGGTTATGATGAAGGTCTTTGCCAATTCCTTCCCACTCCTGGGCCAGATCTGCCCTCCCCTTCCCAGAAACACCCCCTCCCCACCATTCTCTCCATGCACCTGCACTGCTCAGTGCCTGACCTATCTGCACTGGCAGTCAGGGCTCTGGGTGAAGCACTGACAGAGAAGCCCAGGCCGCTGGTACTGCCTACTCTCCAGATATCACAGCATGCCTGATATCTGTGTATCAGATATCACATTTCTCACCTTCCGCCAGCACGGCAACTGCTGTGCCAGTGAAGTGAGCAATTGGGCTCTGAAATTGTTTCCCCACTCCCACCCCAGTGCTTTAACAATCCACACATGTCTCAGTAATGTTGGGAGGGAAAGGCAGATGTAAAAGAACAAAAACATACTATACTTAAAATTCAAAAAATAAAAATAGGAGACAGTAGAGAACTCCTAGTGCATCAATTCCAATTTGGAGGAAAAAAAAATAGGCAACATTGACCTCCATACTCCAGGAAAAGAAATTTGAATGCTAAGAATTTTTAAATCATATTTAGTTGAAAATCACGATGTCTGAAAATCATTTATTGTACAAATGTGTACTCTGTTACTTGTGAAAGGAAGTGGGCACATATCATTCTACAGGTACTGAATTAGAAAATCAGTGCGCATCAGCATCAAGTATACACCTGACAGCGCATACTTTTTTTTTCCTGTGCAGAAATATCTCCAGATGGGAAAACATTATGTACAAAGAAATCCACAGAGCTCTTTCAAACAATGCTAGTTCGACTACCAGGAAAGCACCTACAAGACAATCCCATGATCAAACAAACTGGAAGAATCATTAGAAGGATGTATGCCTGCCTACTTACTAGTCCCTTGGCAATTTTTCAAGAAACTTCAGAAATGAATAAACAGACTTATGTGTGCACTGTTAGTACATACAAAGGCAAGCCTTTCTAACATTATTTTTTTTCTTTCATTATTAAGCTTAGCACTTCATTGCTACTGAATAAACAATGTGATGACATTGGCAGCAGTAGTAGTAACACTAATCATATGTAGACATGGGAATGACTTATTGCCCATAAGTTATGAAACAAAATTCTTGTTGGTGTTCTTTCCCCACTTCATTTTGAAATACAAATTAAATTTCCCATAATGCTTTAGTGTAAGACACCAGAGATGGCAATTCACATCAGTCTCAGTCTCAGATCAGGAAGCAAACTTTGGTACATCTTGTGCCATCAGTGTGACCCACACTGCATCAGTGGTACCTTAAAAAACCTTACTGATCCAGATGGTGAGAGCAACATGGAAGAGACAGAGTAGATATAGATAGTAGATATAGATAGATAGACTAAAGATATCTAAATGGGGTTTGTTGCATTGCATTTTGCATGAAATTCCACACTGAATGATACATAACATGGTAGTATTATTCAAAAATACCAAGATTTCACAGTAGTGGTGTCACCCCCCCCCGAGTGTGTCACCTGGTGTGGTCCACACCTCCTAGTGATGCTACTGCTGTAGAGATCCCACCTGCTCCAGCCCACTCAGAGCCCACTTCCGCAGTTGCCTAATTTACAGGGCTCTCTCAGTGTTGCTGCTCCTTCCACACTGCTTCACTCCTTCATGAAGGTGTTCTAGGCTAGGGAAGACATTTTTCCTCTTCTTTGTCCTTTTAGGAAGTACCTTCACTTCCTCCTGGCGGAGAGCAGAGATGCAGCACCAAGGGCAGTGCTGAGTGGGACAAATGAAGTAGAGAGTTTAGTGGACTTTATTGGACATCCCATTCCCCCATTAGCCCATTAAATCAAAGTTTTACTGTATTTAGGTACAACTATGTATCTTGGGATACACATTTCTGTGTAAATAAGAACATAAGAACATATGAAGATCCCTGCTGGATCAGTCCCAGGGCCCATCTAGTCCAACTCCCTGTATCTCATAGTGTCCCACCAGATGCCTCAGGGAGCACAGAAGACCACAAGGTACTTGCATCTCGTTGCAACTCCCCTGCATCTGGCATTCTATTTACCCTCGCACTCCCCAATGAAGACACCAAACTGCACTTGAGTTTAACTTGGGTGACTTTATTAAACACAAGTGACCAACTGTAGCACATGAAACCTACTGAATATAACCTCCCTCCCTCACCAGTCCAGAGTGGGTGAAAAAACTGCCATTCATGGCCAATTAGGATGACAGAAAAAAAATCCTGCACGTTGGTTCTTTTTACAGATCAACAATTATGAGTACAATGTACACAAACTGTACTTGCACTGAATGGAATGTGTGTATAACTATACCCAACAGGTACAGACAGTGATAGTGATACAGTGATAGTATCTGAGTACACAGTGTACTCAGGTACTCTTAACATATGAATGACCTGTTGTCCAATCAGGGGCAGAGCTTGCTGCAGTGATTCTACTCCCATCTCCATGCATTGATCTGTGCCTAGATATTGAATATTTGTATAAGTTATGGTCTTCTTAAGCTACTCTGTCTCATCTATTCTACAGCATACATGCATCATCCAAAATTTGTCAAAGCATTTTTCCTTTATTCCTAACTGGCCTTTTGATTTCAATATCCTTCTGTAAATGCTGACTAACAGAGGCGGATCTCCGTTCGGTACATTACAAACAATCGCTTTTGACTCCCTGCTGCCTGTAGCCATTATTAATTAAAACCATACATAAAACAGACATCTTCCTTTCCGAGCACTCAGACTAAACAAATTGGCTTAATAAAGAGAGCACAAATAATTGTCTGGTGGAGGAGAACAGAAAACGGAAGGTAAAAATTTTTCCACATTCGGTAATCTGAGGTTGCCTCTCTTGTTCCACCCACTCAACAAGGAAGTTGCAATCTTTTTGCTGAGGGAGCAGTCCAAAGAAATGGGAGATTATATGTAGGCTTCCATAGAAAAGGGCAGAATCTGTTACTTCAAGGCACAAGATCTGGTTGTGTTTTGCAGTTGCCTGGGAAGTAATGTAATTTTCTTTGAACTTGGTGAAGATGAGGCCTAGATTGATAGGCTCTGTCCATATTTCTTCCTACTCTTGTATATCTGTACTGTAATTTTTTTAAAAAAAAATTAGATTGCTATAAAAATGTCCCAGGTTCCTCATTCTCTGTCTTTGAACCTTCCATCAGTTAATTAAGGGAATATGAAGAAAAATGTGTTGATTTTAGCCCAGGCTTAAATCTCTTCTATTGCAAACATTGGGGCGTAACAGTGCTTAAACATTAGCTGAATGGCAATCTTAACTTATGTCTTATTCAGAGATACATTTCCAGTTGTAACATGGACTTACAGCAGCTTACTGAACAGGGACAGCCCACCCATAAGGCCAGGAAAAGTGGCTGCTTTGGAAAGATATGACAAAATGGCAAGAGTTGCCCTGTGTCCTACAGCCAGCTGCTGCCTGCCTGGCCCCTCCACCCAGCAAACTGAATCATTTTCTTCCCATGTGCCTTCCTTCAAGAGCAAGAAAGAGGAAGATGGGGTGGTGGTGGCTTTCTTCATCATCCCATGCTGTTGCTTAATATCCTGCTGCTGGAGGAGGAGGAGATAGCCACTACTGTGATCCTGTTCCTCATGGCTGTCCTTCCAGAAAAAGAATAAGGGAAAATGTCATCATGTTCTTTCCTCTTCACTGCCTGTCACTGCTTTTAAACTGGCCAGGCTGGGAGAATGCTGGGAGCAGAGAAGTTCCATTGCTACTTCAAGCAGCCTGTTTAGAGAAGAAGCAGTGGAAAAGGGGAGGTGGAGGAGCATGATGGAGTAGACTGTGGCACTGGTAATGGAGGGGAATGCACTGGCAAATGTGGTCTAACAAAGGGGGTTGGAATTTGCATTGTTTTGTGTGCAGATTCCGCTTGGGCTGGGCCTGCTACTGAGGACCCATTTAACCATGACAATGACCATGTAACAAGGACCTCAAAGTATTTATCCTTATAGACACTGGTCATCAGGGCAGCCCACCAATGAGACAGACTAAATAAAAGGGAACAATGACTACTTAATCCCATCCACCCACCCCACCTCAATGAGAAAGAGTGCACCAGCTGTTGGTTCTGGGGTGTCCCTTGTCCCACTGCATCATCTTCAAAGCCTGGAAGGGATGAAATAAGAACCTGCCAATCTGGCTCTTGCAAGCCATGCAGGGTGAATGGGGGATGTGCTAGCAACCTACTGTGCTCACCCTGCATTCCTTTGAAAGCATGCAGGAAGGGCAAGGTGGAATTTGACACAATGCCTCAGACATCCAAGAATCTTAGCTATCTCTCCTGATCATGTTGAATGCCTATAGGGATAAGATCTTTTCAGACACCAACATATCACCACTGTCACATTCAAATTAGACTTTCTATGGTGGACTGAAATTAGCACTATTCACAACTGTTTGTACTGAAGCCACATCAAACAGGTACTCCCACTGATCTTTACAGAGCTCCATGAAGGCAGATGTGATGTTAGAGGCGAAACTTTCGGAGATGCCATGGAGGAGTTGCCACACACCCTTCACCTAAGCAACATCTGAAGTGCATTTTGGGATCACCATTCAGGCACAGTTTTTTGAAAGGGATGTCAACCTTGTCTCAATCAGGCTATTGGCCTCTTTCAGGAGTTTTCACACATCCCTGTTCACACATCAAAAGAACTTCGAGTACTTTTGTCTTTTAACCCTACTGCCAGAGTTCTTCTCACTAGCTTTGATTTTAAAAGTAAACCAAGGTAATGCCACAAGTTGGGCTATTCCTTCTTCTAGTCCATCTTTCCCTGTTTCATCCCCTTGAAAGAAAATGTCATAATTTGTGGCACAAACTCCCCCCCCCAGTCCTTTTATGCCTCCACTAACCAACTGTGCTGCCACTGAAATCATGAAACAACTCAAAAGTTGAATTCTGCATTTGAACTTCCTTACTGGTCAGGAGGTGCTGGAACTTAGGGCTTACTATAGATGTTTTCTTGAACTAGAAGTGCCATAAATATTCTTACCTATGAGTGTGTGAAGCAGTGGAAGAAAGAAAAATTTGAGATGAAGCAGTATCACCTTGCTTCTTTTCCATGGACATCTTGTATTTTAAAACAAAAAGTTAGAGTGAAGAATGACACAACCCCTTTATCTTATAGTTTATATACATTCTTTGGGCATAGTTTTTTTTCCCCCTGTTATACCTATCACAAATCTAGGAGCTTATATAATTGACATCCCCCCGACTCATCTTGGGTTAACACTTAACATGTAATGGATAAGATAACCCACAGCCCACAGACATATCTGGCTTAATCTCCAGCAATAGCTGCCGTTCTATCACATGCCAGCTGAATGCCCAAACAGGACTACATATACAGAATGCATCCTCATCATCTGTTCCCTATTCAATCCAAAGGACTCTCTAACTTCACAGAATCCCTTATGGGAATGTTATATCTGCACAATGCAATAGTAAATAGAACACCACTGGCAGACTAGAATTCTCAAAGGGGAATCCAGGGCAAAATAATCATTAAATGCAGGGAAACAGAAGAAGATATCTGTCAACTATAAAAGTAAATAGATATTTTAGCTAATGTAGCTAAAAATCTGATATAAAAATGTGCCCTATTATGTTAAGGTAGCATAAGGTAGCATAGGACTTTAGCAGTGCTATGGAAATTCTATGTGATAGTGGTGGTCTACATGGTCACATGATCTAAATCTCATGTGAGGATGGCTCATTCGGCACAAGTTTGTCAGCACAATGTCCACTGCTTCCAATGTGTCATATCAGTGTAGAGACTGGTCAAGAGGGCTAAGAGTGATAGGAGGATTATCTAAACATCTGGCCACTGCAGAGTTCCCTATGGGACTCTTCAGAGCTACACCAGCTCTCGTGTTGGTATAACTCTGCCACAGTGTGTCCAGCCTGGGGCAGGAATTCAGGATCCAGGGGCTGGCAGCTTCCCTTTGCCTCACTCATAACACATCCTGGTCCCCGCCCCTTTCCAACCTCTCTACTAGCAAGGTTATGTCAGTGCCTGATCTATACCCTGCTGCCAGTAGCGCGCTACTTTGTCACTGTGGCACTCGTGTCTGTGTAACAGCCACCAGAGAAGGGGCTTCAGTTACAGCAGGGCTATCTTCATGCTGGCATGCCAGATGTGCCAGCATTTCACACGCATAGGATTGCATAGAATAATCAGATAAAACCAATGAGTTTTTTGTTCCTTTTGAGATCTATTATACTTGCAGCCAAAGTGTAATAAAATCTATAATACTTCCACTAATTTATATGGCAATAGGACACTGCAACTGAAAGAATCCCTTATATATTGCTTTCATAGCCAACAGACTGTCACAAGACATGAAATAATGATGTTAATTTCATAATCAAAAGGACCAAATATAAGAGATGCCACAGCTAATATTATCAGCTGTTTCAGTGAAAGTGTGCATCAGTTACATTAATCTGAATCTGCACAATATTTCCATTGACATCAGCACCCTCAGAGATATTATATTCTTATTGAAGGCTTCTGGGATGCTCCACTGACATTTTTATGATGCTGAGAAGCTGAGGTGACAACAATGAATCTATAGTACCAACATGTAAAGTGATAATGAATAGTAGCAAATATGGCAGTCAATACTTTATGAACTCACTCCAACATATTAAAGCTATTTTCAAAATCTGAATGCCACTAATTATTGAGATTTAATTTTCTAACAACATTGATTTGCTTCCCAAATTTTAGAAATCTCAAATGTCTCAGACCTGCAGCATGGTTGGATGACTTCACTGAAGAGTCTTTAAATACGTAAGAACAGCAGAATAGAACAGCAGTTCTGGCACAAAGAGACTGGAGGCCCTGAGGCATAGCCCCTTAATCTTTTCTGTGTCCTGATAAAGCACTGTGTGCTACCATTGGTACTAAAGATTCAAGGGGCAGCCTGGCCAGGTGGACTTTATTATGAGCCTGTATGAAACCTCTTATGAGGTCAGTGACATGCTAACAGCCCTGGTGCACGGGGCAGTGACATCATGTTGTCACTTGATATGATGTCACATATGAGTTCACCCCTAAAATGAGGAAGCACTGGTGATGGTCACTTTGCAATCTGGCTGCTGCCCCCTGTTCCTTCTCCTGTGGAAACTCCTTCAAGTGGGAGCTACCATAGAAGAGGGAACTGGGGTGGCAGCCAAATTGTGAAGCAGACGCTGTCAGCGCTAGACCTCCTCCAGAAGTCACAAAGTAGAAGGTGCTGTCGGTGGCGGCTTCACTGCTGTTCCAAACCTTCTCTTGTAGGGGCTCCCCCTTGCAGGGGCTGCTCCTTAAAGTGGCACACCTTGAAGGGGGACACAACTGAGCAGAAGGAATGGGGAATTGTGAAGCCACAGAAAAACGAGGCAGCAGCTTCGTGATCTGGCTGCCCTGTTCCTTCTGCTCAGGGGAGCAGTGCCCCCCTTCAAGTGGAACCCAGGGCAGATGTCCATACCTCCCATACCCATGCTACTGTATAAGATCAGTGCTCCACCACCTGGCCACTCCTGAACACACACCAGACTCATTGTAATGACTATTCACCAGAAAGCCCTGTTTGTTAGCACTTTTATTAGCACTTACGTTGGTGGCAGAAAGCACAGTTTGTCTCAGGGCAGACCCAAGTTTTAGTCCATCTGGGCCTAGGACTGTTCAGGCTTTAGAGTGCCCCAATCACTCACACAGGCTTCTGTTTCCACAGTTCTCTCACATAGCCATTTACCCAGCACCCGCCCCCCCCAATAAAGACACAGGCACGGGCATATGGTACAAAGGGCCACTTTATAAACTATTTAATTATGCCATAAATTGCAACAGGGCCTAACAACTAGGTCGTGCGGGTTCTACATGGGGGAGATGGAGCTGCCCATCTACCTCCCCCTATAGCAATTTGGGCGACCACACCCGACTCTGGGCAGCGTCAGTACAAGCCTGCCACCCCCTTCATTGTCACCCCAAAGGGTCAGGGTGGCAGGCTAGCTCAGGCTACCTGAGCAAACCCGTGATGTGCCTTTGCCACCAGGCCGAGGTTCATCCAGCCTGCCTCACCCAGCCGGGAATGCCAGCATGACCAAGTGTGGAGTCCACCTGGCTCTTGCCACCCTGTGGTGTACACTGAGATGATCCTTACCTACCCAAAACCTGCATGATACCTGCCTAAAGTGACCAGTGAGACCTACTGACATCCACTCTGCCCCTAACTCCACAGTCTGGGGTAGGCGAAAAAACCACCAGCATTATGCCAATCAGGCTGATGGCAAAAAATTCCTACCCGGCCCCAACTAGCAACCAGCTAACCTCAGACTGACAAAGGGTGGGCGGGTGGGGGATCGTTGCCTGGTCCCAACTGGGCGGGCTTCCCCGTGCAACAACATGTGGCACCGATCCATTGAGCCCCAAGCCAATAGGCTGCAAGTGCTGGCCCCTCCTGTGCCTCGTGCAGAGGCAGGGCAAACGCCGGTGGCACATTAATTCATGTGCCACTGGAATTATGGTGAGTTCTTATGGGCTTGCCTATTAATTAATTGGGCAGTCCTTGACAGTCAGAGCTTTACAGTTGTGTTGTTGTTGTTGTTCTGGTGACATTTTTGCTGTGGGGTAGATCACCATTGCTTTCCCTGGCCCTGCCCATTTAGTTAGGCTTGGGACCGAGCTTGGGCTTGGGACCAGCATATAGCTGACAAATCAGCTGTATGGCTGAGACAAGAAGAAGGGGCAGAAAAAGAACGTGCTGGCTTGATTCCATCAAAACAGATACAAAGATGAACATCCAACAATTGAAAGAAGCTGTGTTTGACAGGGTAGTGTGGAGACCTCTAGCCTATAAAGTCACCAAGAGCCAGACATGACTGAATGGACAAAACACATACTATTATTATTATTATTATTATTATTAGTAGTAGTAGTAGTAGTAGTAGTAGTAGTAGCAGCAGCAGCAGCAGCAGCAGCAGCAGTACTAGTAGTAAACTAGTAAACTACTACTAGTAGTAATAAACTACTACTACTAGTAAACTAGCATGATTTCTCAATGAATGGTTCACCATCTAGAAGATGATGCAGGAGAAGCACCAGCAACAACCATTAGAAAAGACACCATGCTGGGGGTGTGTGTGAAGATGGACACTTGCTCTCCCCCTGCAAAACATAAAAGTATACCACTTTACAAGGGGTCTCTTAACCCAGGTAGCAGGGGTGTATGGTAAACTGGCACTTTAATAAAAACTCTGCTTTGTCGCTGGGATCCAAACTTTGTAAGAAAGTAGTGGGAACTATCAATTGTTCTATTCTTGGTATTCTAGCAATGCAAAATAATTTTTAGGTGATGCCAGATGTAAACAGCCGGTTCCCCTTGTTTGCCCTTTGTGCTAGTTTCCCCATCATTATCAGCACAGAACAGGTGGGCTTTTGTCTGCCTGCTGGACTTCTTTCTTTGACACTGCCAAACTAGTGAAGGATAATCCCTGGAGTCCAATCCAGAGTTGTGGTAGGTCGTCCCCCCCCCCCATCAGCAGGTGCTGGGAATTAGGAAACAGACACAACAAATGACAAACGAGGAGCATTTTTGTAGAATGGGTTTTTTTCTTCCCCCCTAAGAATGCAAACTGCTTCAGATATGTACCTACCGAGAACCAATTCAGTAATCCACAAAACAACCTGCAAGGAAGTCTAATTGTCTCCATCTTACTGATGGAGAGCAGAAGCTAAGATCCAGTGGGTTGCCTAAATGAATTCATAGCTGACATGAGATACAATCCAGGACATATGTTGTGACACCAGTTCTCATTTACCTAATTTAACTCAAGATAAGCCTGAGGTTCTAACTTAATGTATACTCTGGGAGATATCTGTGAAGTAAGTGAATCCATCTCTAAGTCTCAAGCTTAGACTGTAATGTTATTTGTAGTGTGTAACACAAAAAGAATGTAGTGTACTGTGTAACACGCAAAGAGGAGATCTCCAGTCAGCAAAATTTTCCTGCAAGATACAGCACAAGCATGCTGGCCTCACAGCATCAGTGCTGGGGAATCCCGCCCAATAGGATTTACTTCTGCATAGACACACAGAATTGCACTTTTAGGTGGCAGTCTTAAATGCCGCTACAAGGAAATACGCCCCACTGAATGTAGTTACATTTATGTCTGAGTAAATATGCATAGGATTGTACTACTATCAGATACTGAGGTACAAATGAGAACTTACTTGATTCAAATCTAACCTTTGAGATGTAATAAATAAATAAATAAATAAATAAATAAATAAATGAATGAATGAATGAATGAATGAATGAATGAATGAATGAATAAGTGTGTGTGTGTGTGTGTGTGTGTGTGTGTGTGTGTGTGTGTGTGTGGTCAGTCCACCTCATCTCAGCCCCAGCTGGAATACTGGGGTGACAATATTAATACTTTCCTTGGAGGGGTATTGTTCAATCCCAACCAGCCTTTGGGCCAGCACAAGTCCTCTGCACTGGCCCAGAGGTGTCGTAAAAGTGCCATAAAGCTCTTTTGTGTCACTGGTAGAAGAGGAAGGCCATTGCTTCTCTGTGTGCCAGCTTCCAGAGGCCGGCATGGGCCCCACAGAGCCAGCACACCGGTAGGTTCACACCAGCTGAGTCAGGTCAGCGCAGGGGCTTGGGGAAGGCAAGAGGAGGGCCAAACAGGGGCATTCTGGGGAAGGGGGAGGGCGGGCAGAAGTTGGGCCATGGGCAGGCTGGGCCCAGGCAGAGGTTGGAGCCAGGATCCTAAGCCAGGATCCTAAGCTGTGGATCCTAAGCCCACTCCTAGGCAACTTGGTGCAGTGCCGGGCTGCTCAGATCTGCGCAATCTATTTAGGGTCTTAGGCAGCCCCAACCCCATGCTGGCCTGTCTGTTCCAGCATGGGTTTGGATTGGGCTGCCCATTTTTAGTTTACCAAATTCATGCTGCAGATCTTGAAAAAGGACTTCTAAGTGTACAAAAGGAAAGTGTGTGTGTGTGTGTGTGTGTGTGTGTGTGTGCGTGCAAGAGAGAGAGAGAGAGAGAGAGAGAGAGAGAGAGAGAGAGACTATTCTACTCATTCTTGAAAAGGAAAAAAAAAAAAAAACAAATCCTCTTGGCCTGAGATTTAAACTTTAAATGATTTGTCCAGTATAAAAGAAACCTTAGTACCGCTCTCATTTTATAACAGAAAAAAAAATCATACAGTGGTTACACTAAGAAGGGGGAAAAATAACACAAGGCAGAATAGTTGGACTTTAGACACAGAGAAAGGCATAAAACTAAATGTCCTCTATCACTTTTAAAGTGTGAAATGTACATTTGTTATGATTCTCCCCTCTGCCCCTCCTGGTTAATGGAGTGGAGAGAAGACACTTGAGGCCATGTTCCTACAATCACTATATTACATTTCTGCTTGACAAAACTACTTTCTGGAAGAATAAAGGCATTTAGAAAAGAAGACCTATTTCCAGAATGTCTCCATATAGTCAACCATTTTACAATCTGCTGGCTTAATCCAAGCTATTGGGTTTTTAAAAGATTTCAGGACATCACTTGCAGATCTCAATGTAGGAAAATAATTTTGATTAAGTAAAAATTGGAAACCAAAACCGGTCTAAAGACAGTGGTTATGACTCCCAGAAGCATCAACAATGCAACTAGACACTGTCTTTTTGCTACAGTGTTGCTTTCCTGTCCTGCCATTTCTAACCACACCTCAGATTGATTGAGGTACAGACAGCAAGCTGTGCAATGGTTTAAAAAGACACAGAAATGCTTGTCCACACAGACACAACCTACGCATCAACTGCATGCTGCATTATTGGAACTTTTCATTATCTTTGGATGTGCAGTGAGATGCAATGAAAATAAAACCTGAGCTGTAGCTCAAAATACCAGATCAGAGAGTTTCATTCCTGCGCTTGCAGAATAGACCCATGCCAAGCTTAGCAACCTTGTCTTTTCGAAGTAAGCTCATTGATAAGCAAAAGATCAGAAACAACTAGCATAGCATTTATGGCTCCTGCTGATGGCCAAAAGTGACATCATTAAGCAGGTAATGACCAGCAATAAGCACTTTTTTGTCACTTCGTCATTGGTGGCAAATGACAGAAAATATGTAAATATGTAAATATGGGCAGGAGGTCTGGTCCAGAAGGTAAAACCATCATTAAGCCCACAGATAACAACCAAAAGTCAATAGTTTGAGGTCACAGGGAGCTTCCGTGAGCAGACCTTGAGAAGCGACTGACAAGCTGAGCTGAGCTGTTTGGTATGAGAGAAGAAGCTGTCTCTGCTGCCCTTCTGTGAGAGAGAAAGAGCTATCTGTCAGTCAGCGTGGGAAGCAACCATGGCCAGAAATGAGACCAGACTGTGAAAGATCCATCTGAAATGTTGTTGTTGAATGTTGTTCTTGAAAGATTAGATTGTTATTATTAAAACCCCTTCGGGGGTTTAAAGCAAGCCTGCCTAGGTATGAACCACCTTGGATTAAAGTCAAAGGAGTGATCCAATGATCAAGAAAGGTGATATACAAATACCTGTTGTTGCTGCAGCTATTCAATCTCATTCATATTTTCAAGATATGGGAGAGTTCAATTGTCATGTGGTCTGACCATTCAGCAGTGCTGGTTCTGCAGAGGCATCACATCTGAGACCAGATGATGGTAGTGCTGGAGAGCCTAATCAAGAGAATCTGCAGACTGTATCCAGTCTGTTGGCCTTGTGCTTGACAACACTTAGGTAGCTAGTCCATTGCATGGCTCAAAAAAGGAATGCAGAGCATGTTGACAAATTTCGCTCTTCCACAAACCTACTTCAGGAAGAATGGTTTTGCTTCATCTTGTTTTTTCAGCATATAGGTGCTCAGAAGCAAGTAGAGGATTAGATAACAATGAGCATTCATGAGCCTGGAGCTTGTTGGAACCAGCTGGAGTCAGCTGTGGGGCAGAGCTTACCTCTTAGTAGTCTGCTGTCCTGACAGGACCCAATGTTGGCAACACTTATGGTGGGGAAATGGATAGGACTGGGCTGTAAGTCTCATTGAATTCAGTGAGACTTTCTTCTGTGTTCACACATAGAATTGTACTGAGAGAGAATTAGCAGGGCAGCTTGTCTCAGCATGGGAATATGCCAATGGAAAATACACTAACCTATTAAAAATGGGGTGTGGGAACAATGTAAAAGTGATATAGAAGATTACTTGTATTTATTAGAGATCTGACATTATTTATTTTAAATGGTCTACAACTTTCTACCTTAAAAATCATGCAAGGAGGTATACAGTCAGAGAAGTACATAACATTTACAAAAAAACAATTAATACACCCCCCCCCCCAAAAAAAAAAAAAAAAAAAAAAATCATGACTTAACCTGCAATCCTATATGCCAGCAGTTCCCAAACATTTTAGTTTCAGGATCCACATAAAAAAAGTTTCTCTTTACTAGCTGCTCAAGCCTCTGTGGCTATAAAGGTAATTCAGTAGTAGGCTGTTTAACACTTGATGCACATAACCTAATCAGTCTTGTCAGTTTCATGACCCAATGGTTGTGACCCAATGGTGGGCCATGGACCCACAGTTTGGGAACCACTGCAGTTACCCAGAACTAAGCCTCATTGGAAATTTCTTATAGCAGTAAGAATGGAACTTACTTCTGAAAAGACTTGCATAGGATTATTACACTGTGAGAAAAGGATAAACAGTTGAGCATGAGCAGAACTTCTCAAGTGTGGTTTGCTTAAGCGAATTTACAGCTGTTTTTCCCTCTACAGGCAAAAATGTAGGAAAAAGGAAACTCTCTCTCTCTCTCTCTCTCTCTCTCTCTCTCTCTCTCTCTCTCTCTCTCTCTGGAGAAAGTTGCCAAAAGGCAGGACTGGTGAGGCACGACACCCTGTAATCGAGATCATGCTGTAAAAGGGCCACTGGTTGGAATGAAAAGTTGTAGCATTGTGGCCATCTGTGTTTCACTTTCTTCTATAACAGCAGCCTCCAAACCAGAGTCTGCTGTGTCTCAAACAAGCCCTCCCCATTCCAAGCAGAGTGTACCATTTTGCCATGGCGCCGCGTGTTTTTCAAACAGAACAGGTCACAGGGATGCTCCAGGCAGACATGTCTGTTGCCCAGCATCTCACCAGGCTGTGTCACAGGATGTCTGGGCAGATGCAACTGCCCAGAGCATCCCTGTGACCTGTTCTGTTTGAAAACACACAGCGCCATGGGGGAATAGTAATCTCCACTCACGGGGGGAGGGCTTTCCCCGAACCCCAGATCCAGCCCACAGCCTTGCAAATTTGAGCTCTGCAGTCCAGACTCAAGTCTGGAATCAGTGCCAACTCAGTGGCCTCAGACTCGAGTTAGCGCTGGAGTCATCAACACAGGTGACTCAAGTCTACACAAGTCAGCAAAAAATATGTGTTTTGTGACTTGAGTCACTGAGTTCCCATCCCTGCTGGAAGGACACACAGGAGATGTTCCAGATGCCATTATTCACCCGGAAATGTCTTTTTAGTTCTTCTCCAAAGTCCTATAACTACCTAACTACCCCTTCTCTGGAAGCAGAAAATTGGCATTGTCTTCCCCACTGAATGTAGCCATGTCCATTCTCTCTCTCTCTCTCTCTCTCTCTCTCTCTCTCTCTCTCTCTCTCTCCCCCCGAGGAGTGAGTGCCCCCCCCAGGCACATATCCCATTGGCCTGGCTGCTTCAGCACTGGAAAGAAGAACAGGATTGTGCTCTCAGAGAGTTCCAATTTCTTTTTGGCAAGGATTATTCGGTTTAAAAAGCATTTTTCCTTGACATCTGCCCTCACCTTCAGAGAAGCTATTTTCCTTACCACCAAGGTGCAACTTTTTGGCTGCATTATTCCTTTTTTCTCTGGAATCCAAAGCCATGCAGCCCAACCTTGCTTCACAGAAAGAGATCATCCAGATTAAGGATAGGTAATTTCTTTTCTCCTCCTCTAACCCTCCTAACAACTTCATCTCCCTTCTAAAATCTTCCATTCTCCAGTTCTTGTTTTAAACCTCCTGCTAATTCTCTTTTACTCTCCCATTGGGTCATCTCAGCCCAGCTAATAGACTAACTTTTACTCTGTCCCTCTTTCACTTAGCCCATGCCTGTCCAAACAGTGCTATTTACACCCACAACCAGTTAAACCTCTATGTAACTCATCTTACAGGTAAACATTGCCTTCCTTATTTTTCTATCTTAATAAAAATCAATATTCTTTTGGAAAACTCTGTCCTGTGGTTACTGTTAGCAGTTTGACATTGTTTACTCTGGTATCTAGTCAGACCCCAAAACAGCCATACATTAAATTTTGACCTCTCTCATTATAAATTTAACAATTGAATTTAATTATTGGCCAGGCAAACCAGGACCCAAGATTGTGTGTGTATACACATATATTGGTAGACACATGTACACACGTGTGTGTGTGTGTGTGTGTGTGTGTGTGTGTGTGTGTGTGTGTGTGTGAGAGAGAGAGAGAGAGAGAGAGAGAGAGAGAGAGAGAGAGAGAGAGTACAGTGTTGGCAACAGAAAACCCTTTGGATAAATTTTGCCTGTCATGCAACTGTACAAGCATAGAAGCCATGTCAAAACAGAGGTGGCAATTCTAAGACACTCATACTAAATTCCCTTCATCCACAGGGAGATTGCACAGGCCAGCACAACACTGTAGCAGTTCGTCAGAGATGGGGGGGGAGGCAACCTCTAGAACCATGCCCCTGTAGTTTAAGCCATTTCTGCTCATATGCCTGTTGCTTATATGCAACAGGGATCCAATGTGTACATCTCTGATGTGCACACATCTCATTAGGGCTGGGCGGAAATGGGTTAAAGAAAGCAATTTCTGACATGAGTACTGCATCTCAAAGCGATAATTAAACACAAAAACTGAGCAGCATGGGAGAGGAATGAATGGCAACATCGTCATTCATTGGATACCTCCAATGAAGTGCACTTGCTGCTCATGCTTGAACATTCTACACAGTGATGTGATAAGTATAAGGAACATGTGCCAAGTATGATTTGCCATACTGCGTCTCCTTTATAAAACAGCTTGTTTCCTGCTATTATAAAACCTCATGTTGAACTGCCAGAAGAGGTATTCAGGTTACAATGGTATAGTGCCCACTGTATTACAAGAGGGGAAGAGCTAGGAAGGAGCCCATTAATCAAGTTGCAAACCAACGCATTCTTCTTTCTGCTGGTCTGCTCTTTTGTCATCTTCTGGCTTCTTTCCTGCAGTTTCATGTCTCGAGTGATACTTGAAAAGGCTTCACTTTTTCTGAGCCTCATAAAAGCTGCCACTGATTTGGAATTCTATGCCAAGATTCTGTCACTATTAAGCAAGTGACACCTGAGCTTCCTTAATTCTCATTGGAACATGCACCCACAGCTAATGTAAGTTTTTGCTGTATCATGCTCGCACAAAAAGAAAACTGTGGAGTCTGCAAAAGTATTTTAAGGAAAAATAATACCAATTTCTCCTTAAATGTCAAATGACATAGTTGGCAACCCTGGACACAGTCCATCCAGTACAAATGAATTGGTTCTAAGTTTGGTTTCAGTGATATCACTTTAAAATTATGTTAAGAGTTTGCTTCCAATAAAGACATTAGTTGCAGTGACATGTAAGTGGTGAGTAGGAGTGTAGAAATGAATCCCCTTGAAGCTGGACAACTGTATAAATATAGACTCAATACAGAGATCCAGAGGAATGCGTGCATGGTTTTCCATCACCATCACAACACTCGTCCTAGATATCCTGGCAGTGTCAGAAGTTCATCAGGTTGAGCACAGTCTGAGGGTTAAAACCCATTACAGGTTTAACCCAACACAGGCAAACCCGGAACCACCACCCCAGCTCTAGTTTTGATGATTGCGGTGACATAATCCAGTGCAGTTAGTCAAATCTTAAATTAAACTTGGATGTTCAAAATAAAAAAGCTGGAGAGTGCATTCATTTGATAGCTGTGATAAACTTACCCCAAATCTTGAAAATTCCAGTTTGAAAGTTGCCGTTTTGAATAATGACAGATTTCTCTTTCATTAATGAAATGCGCTCGTATCTATGAAAAGAGAAGACAGATCTGAAACTATCCCAGTGAATCAAATGTTACTGTACACTCAAAAGGATCAGATGATTGCAAAGAACAATTGCCCTGATACCCACCACAAATGACATAAGAGACAATCAACTTTGGTTTGAAATGGGCCATAACTAATCAAATATCACCTTGTAATTGTTCTTAGCTGTAACAAACCTCTCCCTTTAGTATAGGCAACTACACTGGAGGAGACAGGCACAACCACTGCATCTTCCCTGGGTTTTAGCACCCTAGCTCCAACCTGAGGTCACCTCTTGCCTACACTTTCAGAATCAGAGGAGAGACAATCTTATGGAATGATTTTTAAACTTTTTGCATCTCACGGCACACTGACAAGGTGCTAAAATGGTCAAGGAATGCCATAAGTTTTTGACAATTAACAAGGCACACCATGGTGCCGGCAGAGGGCTTGCATCCCCCAGTGGCCTTACTAATAAGTGACCCATCCCCAAATTCCCATGGACCCTTGTCTGTGGACTTGCAGACACCAATGTCCCGCAGCACAATGATTGAAAATTGCTGCTCATATGGAGTATCCTAAAAGGAAGGGTCCTAGAGGGAAGGAGATGAGACTTATAACTTATGGAGTTATAGAACGGTGAGCTTGAAGTCACATTTAATTTTTGTTATGCAAATACCTTTGACTTGATAAAGCTTATATTTTTTCGAAGTTTGGTTCCAGACTGTTTTCTCCCATGGCACAGAGAAGGTTTTGCAGATTTGCTTGGCTCCTCAGTATCTAAAACTCACAGAGGGTGATCTCTTTCCATCAAAATTGTACTTAAATAACCAGCATGCTATTAGAAACATGGAGAAAGTCCAGAGAACATTTGTTAGCTAAGTGTTTATACCCATGGCTGTGTCAGCATATCATAGCATTAAGAAAAGAAAACCAATACAAGAGTCATGAGTCATAGCTATCTGAATGTTCTGAATGTAATGTGCTTGAGTCTAATGAACAATTTTGAATGGACTGCTCTAATCAATTTGCTGCACAAAAGATGGAGCTACTGACAACATCACTATGACTTATGAGTCTGGCTAGGAAAAAAAATCACAGTAATCGATAAGATAGGTTATACAGTCATGCCATTATTATGATGGTGATCATAGTGACATCATCATATGAGTCATTAAGATCAGCTTGCCAGACTCATATGAGTTTGGTAAGGAAAACAACAACACACATAACAATCTATAACAGTATAGTTTAGGTGCCATCAGCTATCCACCCACACATCCACATGTATTTGTTCTTGAAGATGTTTAATAATAGCAGGTGGGAAACCCTCAATTTCAGAGATAGCTGGTTGTCAAATGTAAAAAAAAATCTGATAAACAATCTCAATAAAAAGGAAATCTTGATTACAGGGTCAGTGAAGAAGTCAGAAAGAGGCTGTCTTCCTGACAAATATGTTTGAAGACTTTCTACTTGAAAGGAATGGAAAAGAATGAATCATGCAGAGAGTGCTTCTTCAGCTTCTTTAGTCTGTACCTCTTCTGCTGATATCAGACTCAACAGCGAGGCTTAGGTTTTTAAGATTTTGGAATGAGCCCCTCTTATGAAGCTTAGGAATCCAGACATCAGTGCATGCCTTGGAGATCATTTGTCCACAGTTACAATTTGACAGGACATAGGCGAGATGTCATCAGTTCATGGGCTTGCACAGGGATAAGAAAGAAGAATCCTCTAAAGGCCACAGTCGATTGCTGTACTAAGTATTTGGGCAGGGCCCAGGCTCTTGTGGTGTGATACCAGCGGAGAGTTTATAACGTGCTCTCAAAACAGAGAATTGAACAAGAGAAATAAGTTGTTAGATCTGAACATTTCTTTCTCTCTCTCCCTCCTTTCTCTGCTTCCTCTCTCAGTTTCTGTCTGTGTGTGCGTTTGGCACTATGCTCAGGAATAAAGCCCCCATCTGACCAGTTTGTAGTGATTAACTGCTTGGGGAGTTTTCTGAAGTATTGTTCTTGCTTCTGAAAGCCAAATCCTTGCCAAGTTTTAGAAAGGCCTCTATCTCATGTCCTTTTTAAAAAAACAAAAACAAAAAAAAACTCATCCTTTCCAGTGAAAATCACTTTGCTAGTGAGCAATGAGCATAGATGGCTGAGCCTATCTTTGATAAGCCCTGATGCGCAAGTAGAAGACTGCATGCAATAATTCTAGACAGATTTTGTTTGGCTTGAAGGCTGTTCCTGAAATCTGTGTCCATATTTCTTGATATGCACATTGCAGAAGTTCACTGAAGGTGCAAGAACATCCTTGGGATACAAAACCGATCTCCGAAACTCCTTAACAAAGAACACTCAGTTCAAGCAAAACCAAGTGCTATAATAACCATGGAAGATGTTGCAATGCATCGAAATATCAAAACAAAACATAGATAAAGAACAATGTGTGTAGCCTGCAGGATGCTGTCAAGCATTTGGCAAATCTAAAAAATTTCACATCCCACTATAACACCAGTTTAATGGAAGTTTCAAACACAGATTAAAAACATTTGTATAGACTTTACTAGACACAAGTTTTTAATTTAATCGTTCCACAAAGCATAGTATCTGTTATCTTAGTGCAGCTTTCCACATATTGTTCTGATATTAGGATTAAAGAAATGTGTTTGAAGTAGTATCATTACCACTGAGTCGAGATCCCTATGGGGGGGGAAAAGAACAGTCAAGCCTTTTTATGCTGTATTTTGTAGAAGACCTAGAAATTGTTTTTAAAAGGGGGGGAGGGATTTGGAATTGGGTCTATATGATGGTTAGGGGAAGAGAAGAAAGAACACTTCTAAGAAGAGCCCTACTGGATCAGGCCAAAGGCCCATCTAGTCTAGCTTCCTGTATCTTATGGTGGCCCACCAGGGAGCACACAAGACAACAAGACCTGCATCCTGTTGCCACTCCCTGGCATCTGGCATTCTGAGGTAGTCTAGTTCTAGAATCAGGAGGTTGTGTATACCCATCATGGCTTGTACCTGTGATGGAATTTTCCTCCATAAATTTGTCCAATCCCCTTTTAAAGGCATCTAGACCAAGTGTCATTACCACATCCTGTGGCAAGGATTATGTGTTGATTGTGTTATCAACATCTAGATGTGGAACTGCTCCAGAGAGAAGTGTTGGACTATAATTAGGGCCTTTTCACATAGTCAAAAACTGTGACTTTTTCTTTCAGCCTATGGTGAATGGTTCCCCACAACTGCAGCCATTTCACATGATCCCAAAGTGCTGAAAAATTTCCACTGAGCACCACATGAAGTCACAAAACTATTGAGGTCAACTCCCGAGGGACTCAGTTTTGCATGTCCATATTCAGTCTATACTTATAAAAAAAGTCAATCTCTATTGAAGGGAAAAAAGTACAATTTTTAGCCTTGTGACTCACCCCTTGGTGGATGTTACCATGCATACTGAAATAATAAAAACACATGGCTTTCTATCACAGTTGCAGATGTGACAAACAAAGAAATTCTGTGATTCTGGTATGATAGAAATGTTCCTTAGCCTACAGCAGTGATTTTCAACCTTTTCATGGCACACTGACAAGGCACTAAAATTGTCAAGGTACAATTGTCAAGGTACAAGGTACCATCAATTTTTTGACAGTTCTCAAGGCACACCATACTGATAGCAGGGGTTCTCATCCTCCGGTGACCTACTAACAAATGATCCTTCCCCAAACTCCTGTGACACACCTGCAGACCATCCACAGCACACCAGTGTGCCATGGCACAGTGGCTGAAAATGGCTAGCCTACAGTATGCGTACCAAACTGGGCATACTGTTCATACTTGAACATGGGCAAACTGAACATAATTGTTCAGAAAAAAAATACTTTTTTTCTTATAATCACTTTCCAAAGTCAGTATATGACATGACTTTCTTTTGCACATTGTATATAAAACTGGATGCTAATTAATATGTCACAGAATAATGCCATATGAATAGTATAACGTTGGACAAATATATTCCCCAAAGGTGCATTAGAAACAGATGTGAGTGTTTCCACTGTCATCTGCTTCACCCAAAGTGCAAAGTTTTTCAGGGCCTTGGAGCATAAACTCACAACTTCAACAAACATAGTAAAACTCTAATAGAAAGGTAGTTTCCATTGCATTTGATCTTGGCACTACCATCACTTTAAGATGTGATATTGTATTGAATCCATATCCAATTGTAACTGTTTGGGGGATTACTCTCTGAATAGAATTTTTTGATAAATGGAAGTTTTAGTCCCATTGCAACCTAATTTATCACTGAAATTGGAGGATTTAGAGGTTTTCAAACATCTAGACAGTAATGAATTCTCTCTGGTTGCTTTAGTTTCTAAGATGAGAGGTATATATTTAATATTTGACTTACTGACAGCAAAGAGGTGGAATCAAAAGGAACTGATTAGTCACACAATCTTCAGAAATTTTTCAGGTGGATTCAAAATAATGCTCATCTCTTGAACTCTCTGAAGCATAGACCTCTTATATCGGGGACCAAAGACTTTGTAAAACAGAAAACTTCCAGTCAAACTCTTTATTCTGACACCCTATCGCTGCATTATATCTTTGTCATGGAGGACCAAAAAGAAAGCTTTGATTGCTACTTTTCTCACGCATTCTCTGTGTTTGGTTTAGAAGACCATATCAAAATGACTCAGTGGAGATTAGGAAATCAAATGGCTTAAAAGAAACCAGGGAAATGTCTCTTTTCTGACATTAAGCCCAAATTGCATTTTGACTGTCAGGTAAATCAACGTTTTCTGGTGACAGAATTCAGAAGTGGGTATACTAATTATATTTCAAGATTGAGGATCATTAACAATATAAAGAAACTGCTACGGAAATAAAATTGATTATTTCTTATTTCAATTCCCTTGACTTTGATCTGGAAACATGTGCAGTAGGTTTGTTAATGCAGCAGACCTCGTGGAGACACTTTCTGAAGGAGCCACACCTTATGCCTCTGAGCAAGATGTGCACAAGCTGCAGCTACTCTCCTTAAGTAATTTCATTTGTTTAGTAAAATGTAGGGCTTGGTGTTGTCAGATGATCAACTTGGAATCCTTATACCACAGCCTCAAGATTCTCAAGTTTTGTTCTAAATGTCCATACATGCTATATTTTTATTCAGGGGACTCTCAGGTATGAGCTTCAATATGGAACCTTTTAGAAAGAAAAATGGGAGACTCTTTGTGAGCACCTGAATACCATGTCTGTATCACCACCTTGAGTACCTTCGGGGAGAAAGTCAGGATAAAAATAAAGTTGTTACGATGATGATGATGATGATGATGATGATGATGATGATGATGATGATGATGATTGTATCACAGTTCTTATTCAATTGAAATTAAATGCTGTTCAGAATAACTGGAGACCAAGCAGCAAAAGAACAGAAACCATCCCTATGACTTTTTGTGGAACCAGGATGGGGATTAGAAACTACACATGGACTTGAGGTACAGATCTTTTGGGACATAAGCTGTAGCTACTCTCCTTAAGCAATTTCATTTGTTTAGTAAAATGTAGGGCTCGGTGTTGTCAGATGATCAACTTGGAATTCTTATACTACAGCCTCAAGATTCTCAAGTTTTGCTCAAAATGTCCATACATGCTATATTTTTATGCCCGTAGAAATGGTCGGCCATGTTTAAAGGTCATCATAGTGTTAAGCACGACTACTTAGAAGTGCATTTCATCAAAATTATGGAGCGTTGACTCACAAAGCTTGTGCAGAACGTTTTAGGTTCAATCTCCTTCATCTCCAGCTAAGGAGAATCTTGAGCAGCAAGATGGGAAAGACCTCAGCTTTGGAAAGCCGTCATCCGTTAAAACTGATAAACAGAGCAAATGCCCCAATGAGCTGACGGGCAGCCCAATCCTAAGCTTCCCAGCACTGCAGGTTACAGAGGCACCTAAGTGGCAAGGGAGGCCACCAGAGAGCTCATCGGGAGAAGGGGACATTCTTCCCCTTACCCTGAGTAAGATCCAGCTCCCGCAATGTGACTAATTGCTGGCACAGATTGAGGAGCCCTGTGTCAGGCTTCCGAGCCCATCACTAGTACTACCCACACTACAGCCCATCTAGTGTGCATGACATCTGCCATCATCCTCCCCTTCTCTCCCTTAAACTACCATCTCCAGATTGGTCCACTCCCCATCTAAAACTGCCCACAAACCTCCTTCTTCTGCATCTTACCTGCATTGGCAGAGCTCCCAAGTGGTTCTGGCACATACACAGTGGCTCTAGCTGTTTCCAGTGGTGGCTCTGTAGTGTTCAATAGTGGTGTAATGTTTCTTCCATCACAAGGTCACCTACTGCAGAGGATCACTAGTTCTGCTGCTGTAATGTTGTAACTGGCCCCTAAGATTGGGCTCTAAAGTTGCAGTCCTTAGGTTGCAGCCCTAACGTACATTCCAGCACTGAGGTAAAGGCAATGCAACTTTGAGGTAAGGGAATAAACATTGCCTTACCTTGAGGAGGCCTACATGATTACCCCCCAACTGCTGGATGCAGCACATGCTATGACAGTGCTGGAAATTTGGCTGGGATTGCACCCTTAGATTCGTTTCTGACAGTAAATGTCACTGAATTCAGTGAGACTTACTTTTGAGTAGACATGCATAGGCTTGCACTCTAAGGCAGTTTCTTATGTTCAGATACGTCTCACTCAATTTGGTTAGTGTTGGGCAGAAACTAGCTTATTGCTACCTGATGAGTTTGCTCTTGTAATACTTGCTGTTTCTCATCAATTTGTAAAAAATAATTTTTAAAATCATCTAACTGGTTACATAGCATTCAGCAAACCACTTGCACTGGAGACTGCCAACAGGGCAGGGACAGTACGTTGGTTCTGGTTAACTATGACTGCAACATCTGGCTCAAATTCTGTAAACACACACACACACACAGAGAGAGAGAGAGAGAGAGAGAGAGAGAGAGAGAGAGAGAGAGAGAGAGAGGCATAGGGAATGCAAAGCACTAAGGGTGCAATCCTAACCTTGTCTTAGGCTGGCACAAGTCCCTTGGGAGCAAGCTGCACCAGTGCACGGAGGTGTGCTGGAGCACGGAGTCTGCATCCAGGCTCCGTGGTGACTTGTGCCAGAAAGGCTGCATTGGCTGAGCTCAGCTGACACAAGAGCCTGGGGAGGGTGGGGAGGAGGGGGAAAAGAGGCATTTCAGGGTGGGAGGAGGGAGGGCACAGAGCAGGAGGTGGAGCTGGGACCCAGCAGTTATGCTAGATTCCAACCCTGGTCCCTGAGCAGTGCAGAGCAGCCCCAACCTGCTCCGTTCTCCTCTGACTTGTGACACCTCCTGAGGTGGTGCAGGTCCAAGGAGACCCATTGGGACTGTGGTGGCTTATCCAGGAGAAAGGGGAAGAGTTTCCTCTTGCCTCTAGCTGAGCCAATTCTGGCCCCAAGCTTGCGCTGGATACAGCGTAGGCCTCCTGGCCTGCCTGTTCCAGCGCAAGATAGAATCGTGCTGTAAGTTCAGAGCCATTTTGGGCAGAGGGAGCAAAACGGAGGCATTCACTGTGCTGATGGTCCAATCCTATCCCCTTCCAATCCATTCACCTCTGTTTTACTCCCCCTACCCAGAATGGCTTTGAAGGGAAAGGGGAGGAGCAGCTTGCAAGCTGTGGTGAGGCTCCCTGCAAAACTTAGTGCTGTGCACCCCTTCTAGTTACGCCACTGTGCACAGGCACACACAAACCTGCTCTTGCCTTCCCTTTCACCGCTCCCACTGCCACTGTCCAAATAACAGGTGAACCACCACAGTTCTTCTCTCATACTCCGTCTTCTACCCTATGAAAGTGGGTGAATCTATCTGAATAGATTCTACTTTTGTATGCACCTTATGTAAATCAGTGTACCAAATTATAATTATATCTTGTTCTCTCTCCCTATGAAGAAGCAGAGGGAAAATATGTAGTTTTTGTTTAGCTATCAGATGTTGTGGGGAAATTTAAAGGAAAACAGCCAGTCTTATCATGTAAATGTAGTTGCTTTTAAAAATCAGTATTTTCTTCCTTTTCATCAATTTCATTGCTTGAGCCTTAGCAAGATATTTTACCAGGTACCATTTTTAACAGCACTGTAAGATGAAATGAACTGATACAGATGACTTTTTCCCCCCCGGGATGGGGCACTGTAAATGGGAGCTGTTGGCATGCAATGGTCTCCGGGGCATTTGGTGGGCCGCTGTGAGATACAGGAAGCTGGACTAGATGGGCCTATGGCCTGATCCAGTGGGGCTGTTCTTATGTTCTTATGACTGCATCTCATATGCACATGAGGATTCTTGCACACTTAGTTATACTGCTAGATCCTCCTGTGCTCAAGGAATTTAATAGACCCTTCAGTCCACCCCTACCATTATAATTCACCCTTGCACCTTCCTCTCTGTATAAAACTTCCTCTTTCTGTCAGCCAACTTCGTGTAGCTCACATGTGAAATATTCACTTTACCCTACCCACACCTTTCCTATATATCTGTAAATTATTCTACAGAAAATTGATGTTACCCAAAGACAATCTTATAAATTGTTTAGTTTGTTTATTTTTCACATTTTTATACCACCCTTCTGTCAAGGAGCTCAGGGTGGTGTACCCCGGAAAGTACTCTTTCCATCCTTTTGTCCTCACAACAACCCTGTGAGGTTGGTGAGGCTCACAGATAGTGACTGGTCCAACGTCACCCAGGAAGCTCTATGGTTTAGTGGGGATTTGAACCTGGATCTTCCGGGACTAATTTCCTATCAACTACACTATCCTGGCACTCAGAAAATTGTACTGAAACTTCCTATTAAAATCTGTTGTAAAGTGGGGTGGTGGGGCAGTATGGCTGGTAATTGAGGGATGTGCTGCTTTTCCATCAGGCAACCCAATCCTCCACCCAGGCAGTGCCGCTTACTTGTGTGGTACCCAGACATGGCCACCACAAAAGTATCATAAGGCACATTGTGTTGGCCTAGAGGGGAAGATGCTGGTGGAGGGGCTTTCGCCACTCAGTGCTAGGCAGCACAGGATTGAGCCCTAAATGTCTTTGTTCTGAACCTAAAGTTTAGGGCTGAAGAAATAAGTTGGATTATCAAGGAGGGCTGCTGCTCCTTTACTAGTTGTCAAAGTAACAGCTTGGCTATAACAGAGAAAGAAATGCTTCTGGAACCAGGCATTTTGCAGAGGGAGACTTTCCTTTTCATAATACAGCTTACAGCACATTGCATCTTATTACTACAAGCTCTGGGGTCTGGTTCCCTATTTATTCATAACAGACAGCAACAGAAAGCATTAAAATGGTTGCAAAACCATTCTATTAGCTGTCTTTCAGTTGCTTTGGATTGGATTTTAAGGGTGTCATTTTTCAGCAGTCTTGCTTGAATTAAAAGCCCAGACGAGATGCACTTAGAATGATATCTAGCCAAATATCATAGCACAATGGTATTTGAAATGTCTCCTGAAGGCTATTAAAAGTGATTTTGAAGGCTCTTCTTGAAAACTTAATCCTTTCTCCTTCCGTGAACACATCTCGCCAAGAGGAATTTGTCCATTCTGTAGCCTATTCCCACTGCACATTATGAAACAAAAAAGCTGGAAGGAAGATAGCCTCTATCCTTCACACACCGCCTCCCCCCCCAAAAAAAGCATATAGTCCCTTCTGTGTTTACCAATGAGACTCACATTTAAAGATGTTCAAAACTCAGGCTCAGATAGAATTAATCCTGACCAATAAATTAACAGCACAGCCCTCTGCCTCTTTTGTGTGTCCCTGTACTGAGGGTTCTCTTCCCAGAGGACTTGATGGAAGCTACAGTGTCCCAGTCCTGAACAGAGCACGTTTTGGATGCTGTTCACAACCTTTCTAGCGCTGAGGCACAGCTATCGCAAACGGAATCATGGAGCTCATCATGCTCACCCAGGACAATAGGAAATAGTTAAAACCAGATTTACTAAGTAGCTGTGGGTTCATGTTAATCTGAATCCACCAGGGATGCGGAATGGTTCTCTTTTGCTCTGGGGGATTATTCTTCACAACTGCAGAGAAGGTTTGGGGTTGGCATTAGCCTTGGGTCTGATTCAATAGCATGTAATGATCAGAAAAAAAATCCCAATGGTCTAATTCCCCCTCCCATAAGGCATTGGTGTAGCCATTTGATTCAGCACATACCTATGCATTTCTGTCGCTGCCCTGAATGGCTCTGATGGCTTGTGGAAGGGGTCACTTACACGGCGCATTGAGATGCTTGCAGTAGTTACCGTTTTGCCCCTGCCCCCTAGTTACGCCACTGCCACAAAGAGTTATGTTTTGGGCGTAGTGCTTAGTGCTTGCGTTATTGATACCACTAAGGATTTAGAAATGTAATATGGAATACGTGGAACCCAAATCGCTTCTTGTGCCCTGTTAAACCTAACAAGGAACGTTTGGTATTTCTCCTACTTGGGCCCACAGATAGACTGATGTTGCTCTTTTGGTCATTCTCATTGCCATTTGGCTCGGCACCATTCAGCTGACATCTACTGGCTGGCAGATGAGCCCGTGTAATGTAATTTGAATTGAACATAATTATTTAGATGGATGACTACCAAGTTTGTATACTCAAAGCAAGAGCTTGGCTATGCAGCTGATTCAAAGCAAATGAGATCATGTAAAGGAAATGAATGAGATACGCAAGTTTATTCTGAAATGTGTAACGAAAACCACAGAAGTAGATGAGACCTGGGAAGAAAGCCAGATGGTCATGGGAAGCGGTGCTGTCAATACCACCCACTCAAGCCAGCACAGGGGGGAAAGTGGAGTAAGTTTGTGTCAAGTAACTCTATCCTAGTGACCACTGATCAGTCACCCTAGGAAAATCTTCTGGCCTTGGGTGCTAACCCTGGTTATTGTGATAACCGCATAAGACATACATAGGACAGTTTCTGCTTTATGTCATAAGAATATGTTGCCTTTGCTAGGTATATTCATTTATTTAATTCTTTTCATCCATATCTCACCTTTCGTCTCATGTATTCCTAAAATAGTTAGACTAGGATTAATATCACGATGTTTTATAAAGCACTTAAATGGCATATGGGAGAAAACTCTCCCAACACTCAATTTTAGTGGCTGTCCCCTGGTTCTGGTGTTATATGAGAGTGCATCTCTCTATCCACACTGTCCATCCCCTGCATAATTTTGTATTAATCAATCATGTCCCCCTCAGGCACCTCTTTTCTAGACTGAAGAGCCCCAAATGCTGTACTTCTCAGGGTGTTTTTTTTTTTTTTTTTTTTTTTTCCCCACTTCTAAGCTTTACCTTCTTGGGATACCTAAATGTAATCATTACTTGATTTATATACTAACCAAGTATAGTAAATAGTAAATTGATCATTACTATTTATATACTAACCAAGCGTACTCCAGTATAAATAAATGAAGATTGGGAGAAAATGAGAAAGATGTTATGAAGACAAATAGTATGAATCTAGGCCACTACTACCAGACTTAGAACCACAAACTGCTAAGCAACCATCTCAGGTAGACAAGAGCAGGAGTGGCATCCAGGGTGAATGGAAAAAACAAATAAACAAAAACCATGTTCTATGTGTGGTTTCTGCAAACCCAGAATTGCAGAAGTTCCAGTTTTATTTAACGGGACTGCATGAATGAAAGAGCTCCTTTGGAAAATGATATGTGCCCTAAAGGACACCGTGAATCTTGTTATTCCTCACCACCTGCCACTACTGTAACCTGCATCAGGTCCTCTCATGGCTCGGCCACCCCTGGGCAAGAGCATCATGTACAGACTGTGCATGGTTCTGTTGTTTGACACAAGGAATGTGTTACATGCCAGTAACAGGATGTTAATATAAGAAAGGGGTCAGTATGTACTACCCACCTAGAACATTCAAGGATGGTGGTTACGCTATTCTTTTGGTTTATGTCTGGTTAGAGCTGTTATTGGGAAAGCTTGAGCGAATATCAGAAGCGATCAATAAGAAGTAAGTATGGGTATAAATATGAGAGCAATTGATAGATCTTTATGGTTATCATCGCAACTGTGAGGGTTGAAAAAATTGTCCAGAAGAGATTCAAGCTTAGCCATCAAGGAAGATGTCTGTACAACCCAGCTGGCTGCAATGGATATTGTAATCATTGCATATTAGCTCCATAAACTCACTTGAATGGTAGAAGCTGCATTTCTGCACTTTAAGTAACCCCTCCTTCACCCCATAAATCAAGGTAACAAAGTAGGAAAACTATTAGTCGGGCATAATGTTGAGACTGGCGGTAGTTCATCATAATTTAAGCACAGAGCGAAATGGGCTATTTAGTAGATGGCTTATTTTGCATGCGCCTTAATTATAGCTATTTTGAGATTTTAATTAGAGATGGAGGTGTATTGTTTTCCTATTGCGATCAAGAGTGCAAAGTGGTAGAAGTATTTTCGTATAATGATCCCCAAATGTGGAATTGCCGTCGCAACGGCAGATTATTGAAACAGCAAGCTCTAGTATTAAGTTTGATGGCGTTCACCTTTATACGTCTCTCTGGTTAATGATTTCTATTGGACTGCTTGCTTTGACAGCTCAATGTATGCCTCTGCCTCACAGTGGTTGGCAACCATAAGAAGCATCTGGCTGAACCTGCACCAGTCTTTTGCAGGCAACTGCTGTGCCAGAAGAGCGCCACAGATATTATGGGCTAACCTGGAACACGGCAAATGATAGATACAATGGATTTTGTCAAGAGCTAAATTGCCAGTCCGTTTGCCATAACTCAGATGTCATCATTATCATCATCATTCACCTTTATTGGCATATGAGACATAGAAACAAAAAAAAAGTAGGAATAAATAGTGCAAAAGATTAAATGAGCATTACGCCCATTTTAACATTGATTGGATGTCAGAAGGTCAAAGAATAAAATTTTTGTGGTATATCAGATGTACTTGACTGCAAACCTCATTTGTCAGAAATGTTTTAGTGTTTTTGCAGATGTACAGGTTCACCTTTGTTCAATGGCCTGTATGAAAGATAATTCAAATGTGTGCTCATCTTTCATTACAAACATCTTGCTTTTACAAAGCACCTTTTCACAGTGGAGCTGTGAATGTTTCAGGGGTATCAACATAACTTCACTGGTAAGAAATTCTTGCCAGGTGCCAACCTGTACTTGCGGACATATTACAAGCATATGACATTATTATATGCAGTTTATAAATGTTAATTGCCCAGGTATCCCCCCACAAACATGTGTGACACAAAAGACTTGGTTGAAACAGAGCCATGATTTATTCCTTTACAAGGGCAGCGATTGGTGCAATGCAACAGGTCCTTACTATACTCCACCCCTCTTTAGTGCGGCCACCTAACTAGGAGGAGACAGTTCCTGTCTGAGCCCTCCTTTGGGCGAACCACCTTGACTCAGAACCTGAGCTCGCCCAAGGCTCCCCCAGGTTCTTCATCACCAACCCCTGGAAATGGGGTCCAGCCAGCTGAATTGTTCTGCCCACCCTGAGCAAGGGAACCACAAAGGTGAGCATCCCAATTCCATTCTGGGGTCAAGTCAGGCCGCCTCCGATCCAGGTAGCCTCGGGGCTCAACACTGGCCTTAACCCGGCCTGTTACTTGCCTAAAGGTAGACACCATTTCTTCTCCAGTTCCCTCACTACCCTGCCAGACACAGCCAACCTGGCTGAAAGACCCACAAGAACTCCAAGGGGACAGTCAGGGGTAGGCGAAAAAGGCTTCACCCCATGGCCAATCAGGGGAAAAGCCAAAAAATTCCTACCTGGTCCCAAAAGACGACCAGCTAGACTTCTGACTGTGTTTAAAGGGTAGGTGGGTAGGTTCCACTGGTGCCGAGGAACAAAGAGGCTGGGAAAGCATGGGTGCCAGCCTTTAAACTACATGCCCCAGCTTGCCCTTCTCCCGACCAATAGCTGCTCACCACGTCATGCAGGTGGGGAACTGGACAAGTTTCCCTCCACCTGCATTAACAGCTGGAGGGCTTATATCATACAGGATTGCTATGGTTGGACAACATGGTAGTTATGCAAAAAGGAAATGAAGTTATGATTGCAAATTGTCTAAGCTCATCCAATTTAACTGAAGGATGGGAAGTGGGATTTGAACCCAGCTCAGATTCCAAATGTATTTCCATATCCATTGGACAAAGCAGCAGGCACTCAGACATGTCATTTAGAATGACCATCATTCCGCCTTTTCTGGACAGATTTGAACTGTTCTTTCAAGCTGAATTTGCAGCTTGAGGGTGCTTTTAGATCTGGCCGTGACTTTAAATAACCAGGTGGCAGCTGTAAGACAAAAAATTTTCCATCAACCTCGATTAGTATGCAAGCTGTGGGTCCTTTTGGAGCACGTTAACCTCTCTATAGTTATCCTTTCTCTGGTAGTAGCCAGGTTAGACTGTTGTAATGGGTTGTGTATGGAGCTGCTATGGAAAACCATTTGGAAATTTCAGCTGGTTGGGAATACAGCAGCTAGGAGCTTGAACGTATGTTGCCAATGTTAGACGATCTTCACTGTCCTAACCGTTTGTTTCTGAACACAATTCAAAGTGCTTTCTAAAAAACTCTGTAGAGGTCTAAATAGCTTGGAATCAGGAAACCTGATTCCATTCTCTTTCAGACACCAACCTAATGTGGTTTTATTTTCCTGGGCTTTTAATGACATTCTTTTCCTTGTTACTGTTACAGATCTGATGCAACAAACAAGAACAGTGCAGGAGAACAGATTGTATTCTTCAATTGGGCTCTTCTAGCTCTTTGTCAGTAGTGACAGTGTCACAAAATATGTGTTCACGTGGTTAAATGCAATCTGCAAAGCAGGTTGTGGCTGAGACCAACCCTTGACTGAGGTAATGAACATAATAGTCCAATCCTATTGAAAGGAAGCATCAGTAGAATGCTTGTTCTGCTGGTTCTGGCTGCCCAAAAAAGTGCTTTAAAGCGCTTTGTGGCAGTGCAGGGAGCTGGCACACCTTCCCGCAGGCGCTAGTGGAGTGACAGAGGCCAGGAAAGGCAGATGAGCCTGGCGTGGGAGAGCAGAACATGGTGGGCAAGGGTGGTAGGAAATGATGTGGGAAGGGGTGGATCTAGCCCGGGGGGGGCGGGTTCAATGCTAGTGGCATACACTTTATCCTATCCCCCTTCCCAGTTGACCCATAGTGGCTCCTGAGGTTTAACCCAGGGCAACGGAACAAATATCCTCTTATCCAAGGAGACCTCCAGCAGCTGAAAATCCCCTCTGGGATACAGCGGAGATTTAGTTAGCTGTCCATCTCAGTGAAATCACAGGAATTCCGGGGGCATGTGAGTTAACATGCCACCGGCGTTTGCTCCCGCCCCCACACAAGGTCCAGCAAGGCTATCCCTCAGTGGATTGGCTGGGGGCTAATTGGAAGCGGGGCCACGTAGGTGCTGCACCCTGAGATCCCTTGGGAGCAAGTGGCAATCCCCCTGCCTGCCCACCCTTCTGCGGTCTGATGACAAGCTGGTTCCCGTTTGGGGCCAGGTAGGAATTTTTTACCATCACCCAATTGGCCTCTAGGTTGGTGGTTTTTTCACCTATCCCAGACTGTGGAGTTATGGTGGGAATTTTTGGGGCATTAAATAGGTTATACTTTAGGCATGCATCGTGCAGGTTTGGGTAGGTAAGGCAATCTTGGTGTACACCATGGGGTGGCAAGGGCTGGGAGGACTCCATGCTCGGTCATGCTGGCATACCTGACTGGGTGACGCGGGCTGGCCAAATCTCAGCCTGGTGGCAAAGGTGTACCACGGGTTTGCTCGGGTGGCCTGCACTAGCCAGCCACTCTGACCCCTTTGGGGTGACAAGGAAGGGGGCGGCAGGCATTGCCCTGATGCAACCTGGAGTCGGGTGTGGTTGCCCGAAATGGGTTTAGGGCGAGGAAGATGGGCAGCTCCATTTCTCCCACGTAGAACCCGCACAACTTAGTCCCTGCTGCAGTTTGAGCTGTAATTTAAATAGTTAATAAAGTGGCCCTTTCTACCATAGACCTTTGCCTGTGTCTTTATTGTGGGGTGTGGGGTAATTACTACTAGCCATTTCTTTGATTACCCTGCTTTTGGTTTTTATGTGTGTATATGGGCAGTGTGGAGAAAAGAAAGAACTGTGGTGAATTATTCCTTGTATTTTAGAGTTTAAGAATTTAAGAATAGAAAGATTGAGTTCAAAATTAGTATATGCATTATAAGATGGATTATTAGGCTCTGAGATGCAAGAAGAAACAGTAAAAAAAATGCATGATAAAATAGGCACAAAATATAGGCCATAATAGCACAATAGATCAGTGGGAACAGATCTGGAAGCATAATAAAAAACTTATCAGAGCAACAAATTTTATATTATTTTAGATATTATAGATAAATGATGTATACCTAGTTATTATTATTTGAATTGTAGTGAGGATCTTATATGCTAGATAATGAATGTGGTGGAAATGGACAGACTCAGAAATTTTGGATCAACAACAAAAACTGACACATGCTGAACAATGGGAAAAACCCTTTTATGCTTGGTTGAAAATGAAGTTTTAGAAATATATGATAGGGCATTTAGAATATTGTATTACATATATATTATATTTGATATGATATGATACATGCATGATGAATGAAAAATGATATTAAGAGGTAAATTTAGAAGTGGAATTGATCAAGATATGTAATGATTTATTAGTTTTAATGATATATGATAATGATGTATGATTTCCTGCACCCTTTGTGTTTTTTGTGTAGTGAAGTATGTTATGTTTTTTGTGTTATGTGTTATGTGTGTTTGTTTATAGTTGTTTTTGAAAAATTAAAAAAAAATTAAAAAAAATTTAAGAATAAAGACTATATATTATTAGAAGTGTGTGTGGGGTAGTTGTTGAAAGTAGGAAAGGGCAGAATGTTGGGAGCTTCAATAACAATACAGCCTTCTATTGGCTCAAAGATGTTCAAAAATTGTAGCAAGTTCTAGCTTAGTCTAGTACAGTGGTTCCCAAATTGGTGGGTTGTGACCCACAAGGGAAGCAGAAAAGGACCACTCCCCTTTAAGGGAAATGGCCCAGAAATTGATAGCAATGTGATCACTACGATCACACTACTGCTGGGTAGGGAGGGTTTTTCACTTACCTGGGGGGTTGCTATGGCTTTCCAAAGGGTCTTGGAAGCCTGCAACCCCATCTGCAACCCTCCCTGAGGCTTCAAAATGTGGAAGGAAGGGGAGAAACCTACTTCTGGTTTTCATCCCAAAACAAGAGGTGGCCTTTTTTTCTTTTTTTTTTCCACATTTTGAAGCCTCAAGGAGGGCAGCAGAGGGGGTTGTAGGCTCCCCAGGCTCTCCTGAGAGACATAGTGAGCCCTAGGTAAGTGAAAAAAACCCTCCCTGTTGCTGCACTTTCCCTCCCCCGCAAGACTTACAGAGTTCCCAAATTCCGAGCAGGTTTATGGGAACTACTGGTCTAGGCTCATACCCCAAAGACCCAGGAGAAGAGAGACAAAAATATCCTCCTTTTTCTTGCACAAAATGTCCTTGATTATTTCTAGAGCAGGCCCCAGAAGCTATCGGAAGGTGAAAAATCCTCAACCAACTTTGAAAATGCTTCCATCCCCAGTGGAACTCATGGTTCCAACCCAGATTCCGGTATATAGGAAGCTGCCTTATACTGAGATAGATAACACAGGCCAACACACATTTTACTTCCTTAAACATTACACCAATTCCTGGGTATATTTGGGGTGCTGATTCCAAAAATGGCATCCGTTTAGCCCTATCACGTCTAATTTTGGAGACATGGCATAGCCTCTTTTGTGAATGGTTCAAGCAGCTTCCTCATGAGGAAGCCTACACCATGGCTTCCAGGTCACACATAGCTTGCCAATGTGAATGCAGATGCCAGCAAAATACCGCATGTCTGGACTACTTCACTCTCCTACTTCTAATAAATTCCTGATGGTTTATAACGCATTTGCTAGCATAAACTTGCAGGATCCATGTACGGGAGAAAAATATAACTGACTCTCAGGTCTTAGTGTGGTGACTTCAGAACTTTGCTGTAGGTGACGTTTGAGGAAAAGTCGTAAAAGCAAATATAAATGTCTGTAATGTACATAGGATTTTTCACTTTATTTGTACCTGTAACATGACAGAGCAACAATGATGTGAAAATTAATTCCAGAAGCCTTCCATTCCTGTTCTTCCCCCCTGTGTTGCAAGGATTTATTTGAAACCACCTCATGCTTAAATTCTATTGTGATGAAACAGCTGTGAAGACACCAGGCTGGCCTTTGGTGAAGTTCAAACAATTCTAGCAGAATGCTTTAAATCCTATGAAACTCTTTTAATCAAAAAAGAGTGCTTGCGCAGGACAAGATAGGATTAGAGCCAGATCCCCACAGAAACTGCTGAAACACACTTATTATCAACCTCAAAAAGCAAGAGAACAAGGCTCTGGAATGTAAAGAGTAAAAAGCAATAAGCCAGGCGATTTTTGGGGGGAGGGGAGAAATCTAGCTAGTGTAGTTGAGTTGAGATTGTTCCTCTAAAATAGCTGTTGATTGTAATTACGTGGATGGGAGAATACCACACTTGAGTACTTTGCATTCAGGAAAGTTCTGGGAGTTTTAAAATGCTCACTCATTCCCCCGACCCCTATTTAGGTGGTGAATATACCATTTTGATGATTGATCAAGCCCTACAGTTTTTCCAACTGGTGCTTGAATGGCAGCAAATTTCACATACTTGATGCTCACCCAGTGCAGGCAATCTTGTTTAATGATCTGAGAGGAGGGGGAAAGAACTTTTTGGGAAACAGAGAACTTGTTTTCAGAGATCAAAGCATTAGAATGCTTTTGCTTCCTTAATGAAATCTTTATTTTTCAAAGAGGTTTGGGGGCAAACAAAATTGTTCAATGCATGCTGACAAGCTTCACTCTGAATGTTTGCCACTGAATAATACTGGAATGCTCTGGTTCCGTGAAATCTGGTTGAACAAATGGGTTCCTTCTGTCTCAGACATTCTATAGAATTCCTTTGGGTTTGGGAATCCATAGGCAAAGTACGTTGCTCCCACACCCAGAAACAAGAGACCAGACAATAACATTTACTTAAAACTTATTTATTTATTTATTTATTTATTTATTTATTTATACAGGTATTTATATACCACCTTTCTTTGGTCATCAGATTTCTCCTCAGACTTTTAATCCAAGGCGGTTTATATAGGCAGGCTGTTCTAAACCCCGTAGGGACTTTTACAATTGAATAGTTCTAGTCTTTCATAGAACTCCTCCTTCCAGCTGGATTCCTTCCCGGTCTGGCCTCTCTCTGGCCCTTCGCCTCCCACGCTCCACTTGACGGCAACAACTCTTTGCCACTGAGGGTCAGCTCATCAGTATATCAGCGTGTCGTCAGTTCTCGGGTACTTCCGGTTATTTCGAACTGGCAGCCTCAGATCTTCAGGTATACATGGCGGCAGCTCTACCGAGCCAGACCTCCTGCCCTTTATTAACTTTATTAACAAATGCTAACAGAGGTCTGTCTGTCAGTCTAAAAGATTTATATCCCACTTTTCCCATGCCAGAGGAAACACCCAAGGTGGTTTACAAGTACCACACTAAAATGTACAATATGTAAACACAATATAAAGTCATAATAAGAGCAATAAAATCATGGGGGGGGGGGGTGCAACTATTTAGACCAAAGCGTTATTGCAGAGACACAGACATCAGAGGTCACAAAACAAAGCATCACTCAAACACCAGACAAAACATGTTTTGAGCCCATGCTGAAAAGCTATGAGGGAAAGGGTAGTTCTTCATTCCCCTGGAATTCCATAATTGTGGTGCCACGACAGAGAAGGCTCAACTTCGCGCTGCTATCCCTCTAATGTGGGATAAAGGTGGCACTTGTAGGACAATTCCCTCAGATAACTTAAAAAGGCAGACCGGAATGTATGGAAGGAGGTGGTCCCTCAAATAACCTTGACCCAAACAATGTAGGGCTTTAAAGGTCAGTACCAGCACCTTGAAAGGGACCCAGAAATGAATGGGCAGCCAGTGTGGTCAGCGAAGCTACTGTCCAACATAATCAAACATCCTAGCTCCATTAACCACCTGGGCAGCCGCATTCTGCACTAATTGTAACTTCTGAACTGTCTTCAAGGGCAGCCCCATGTAGAATATGTCCCAGTAATCCAACTTTGAAATTACTAAGGCTTGGACCACTGTGGTCAGGTGCGATCGACTCAAGTACATCACTGCACTAGCATTAGCTACAGTACAACCTAAAAGGTTCCAAAACTGCCCGTACGGCCACACAGACACAGACACACACATACACACCATTTTTTGGGTGAGCCAACTGGGTTCAAAGATCAGCAGCAGTCATCTCATTGCTCCTACCTCCTCAAAACCACACAGTTGACTGGGCTGAGAGAGCAAATTGTCTGAATCAAACCCCAGAATTCTGAGTAGGTGGGGCAGGATCCTCCCAAAAGGAGTTAAATTTCCAGGCACCCCTGGACCTCAAAGGGCTACTTTAGCCATTTTCAACCACTGTGCCATGGCACACTGGTGTGCCGTGAAGTGTCCCCTGGTGTGCTGTGGGAATTTGGGAGAGGGGCATTTATTAATAGGGCCATTGGGGGATGTGAGCCCCCCACTGACAGCACAGTGTGCCTTGTCAATTGTGAAAAAACTGATGGTGTGCCTTGACCATTTTAGTGCCTTGCCAGTGTGCCATGAGATGAAAAAGGTTGAAAATCACTGGGCTACTTCATAAAATCATCTTTCACTCTTGACAGTGACTCAGGATATTCTAGATAAAGCACTTGCCACTCGTACATCACCCCAGACAATTGTCAGTATGAATTAGGGAGAATTCCAGCCAATAGATACGTCAATCACAGCGGCTGTAAACAAAATCCCACTCAGTCCCTAAGTGGCAAGTTAGGCTCCTACTGAAAGCAGATGGTGAGAGCCATGCTTTCAAAAACGAGGTTCCTCCTTTATGCCACTGCTACACTGTCTCTGATTGGCCTGATCAAGCATACATGCAACACAGCATGGGCCAGTAGTCTTGCAGAGACAATGAGCAACACTGCCCCCCCCTTGCCTGAAGGGTGCTGAAGGGAACAAGTAGCATTCTCCTCTCAACTAGGGTAAGAAACTGATTTTAACACATTAGATACTGAATTATCAAGTCTATCTCCAGTGATGTACCAGTGATGCAAGTTTCTGCGGCCAGGATCCATCTTTTCCCCCTTGTTCAACCTCCTACCCTACCCCTCCTTGCCCAGAAACTCCTCTTTTCCTCCCTCTCACTGCCCCATTCCTCCTACTGCCCACACAGCGTGACCAGATACAATGGTGGGCCCAGTGCTTATACCTTTAACCATTGAGTAGAAGAGGGAATTTTGGCAGGTGCGGCTTTTGAAACCCTTCCATGTTGAGCTGCACCTGCCAAAATCCCATCTTCAAGTCAATGGTTAAAGGTATAAGCACTGGGCCCACCATTGTATCTGGTCACCCTGTACCCACATCCTTTGTCAGTTTACCTCTGTCCCTGCAGGAAGCCAGTAGCAGCAGTGGGCCGCCAACACCTCCATCCTTTGCAGCAGTGATTCCAAAATGTCTGCTGGCAGCATGCTGTGTTCCACTATCATAAATAGGATCAGACTGCGAGTTGTCTGTTCAATGAGTTGTTTGGTATTGTGTCATACCAGCATCAGTCTCCCGGACCTTCAAGATCTGTCACTGAGGTGGCCCAGCTTTCTGGCCAAGGTAATCAGGTCATTATTTGTGACGTCTTTTAATGCTGCATTCAGTGCAGAAGCACAAATACATGAATATGAACATATTCAATAGACTATGTGAAACTGCAACTACCACAGCATTCTGTTCCCCCCACTGAGCAGGACCCAGTGTCCTTGATTAATTTCCTTACTTCTGATCATTCTAAACATAACCACATCATAAATAATGGTGTTTATTTTTACTATGGACCACATGTATATAAGCAGCTGTTTGTCATATTGAAGCAACTTCCTCTCAGAGTAGTGCCTCTGTGAAAATCTGCCACACTCTTGCTACTTAATGCTGTTATAAAGCCATGCCATATGCTCACTGCATATGGTAAGCATTTTGGAACCCTTAGGAGAAGCCAGAAATGCTCCTTCCTGCAAAACATTTTGAGAGTCACAACAAAGGAAGCCATTGGGAAGGTATCACAAGCCTGAACCCATGCGGTCAGACATAAAACCCAATAATGTCAACCAAACTTTCTTTTCAAGTGCGTGTGCTTGGATTCCACTCTCTTGAATTTACACAAGGTTGAAGAAGCCAGACCATTGGTCCCTCTAGCTGAATATTGCAGAAACTGGTTTGCAGCAGTTCTCCAGAGTTTCACAGAGGGTCACCCCTACCCAATTTTTTTCATTAATTCATTCACTTCTGTCCCCTTTTATTAGACAGTGTCAAGGTTGCTAACAAGACTATAAAAGTTCAGTGCAAACAAATTTAACAGTGTCTGGCCCTTAAGGGAGATAAGCGCACAGGCTGGCATACTGGCCAGCATGGATAGCCAGTTTAAAGTCCTTGGGAGAAAGCTGGAGCAGGCGAGAAGTGGAGTCTAACAGAGCAACTGGATTGCTTGTGGTTGTGGAATGGGGGAAACATGGGCCAGATGCTGACACTGGTGCAAGCATGTTAGAAAGGGCTATCAAATCAAATAGAAAGGGCTATGAAAGAAACTGGCAGCCATCAGAATGGGTCAGGATCTGGAAATGAGAGGCTCATTGCCACATCGACAGGACAGAACAGATCTTGCTGCAGAGACACAGAGAGCACTATTGCCAAGCTACTCAGCAGCAGTAACCTCCCAGCAGCAAATTTCTGTGCGAGGTTGCTCAGGATTATGGGCAGTGAGGCTTGGCAGTGCTGTTTTTCAGACCACTAAAGGCGTGGTATGGTGGCAACAAGATATGACAGCAGTCTCCTCAAGCCAACACAGGTTGGGCCATGATGCATCTCTGGTTGAGACAGGTGTGTAGAAGAATGCTGCTCTACAAGACTTGAGCAACTTGCTGAAGAGTGGCAAAGAGATCACATTTCCCTCCATTGATTTTTTATTTTTTTTTTAAAGATCCATTTTCAACATTTTTCAAATACAGATGAAAAAGAACAATGAAAAGACCAACTACCCTTTATTCAGTGGCATTGAGTGAGCTGTACTGTACTGAATGTACTCCTCAGAGCAGGATAATAGCTTTTAACATCTCTGTGTTAAGGTCCCAGAAAGATGTCGGTCATCAGATTAAAAAAGCAGAGATCTGAATGGGAACTGAGGGATAATCGATTGAATGCCTTCTGCTACCACCACATTCACCAGACGCTTCTTCATGATCACCAGGCAGAAGAACAATGGCCTTTGAGTCCAATGTATTCTCATATGAGTTGTTTTGGGAGTCAGTCTAGTTTATTGAATGGTCTTCCAACCATTCTCAGGTATGATAGATAGCAGGACAGACAGGGCAACTGTCAACTTTATGAAATAAAGATAGTTAAATAGAATATGTGGCACAGTTAAGTCTTGGATGTCTGAATAACTCCATTACTCGGAGACACATGAGATGCATGAACGGTCCTCTGCTTGCCCAAAGCTCAAGGCTTTATAAATAACTGATGTGGTCATATGCAAAGTAGCCATGTCCTCCTCTGCTTCACCTTTCCTCTACCCCAAGAACCTCAGAAACTTACCTTGGATCAACTTTCTGCTGCTGATGCAACCACAATGCACCCTGAGGTCAAGGAACAAACGTTTCCTTACAGGGCCAGCATTAGGGCAATTTGGCTGATTCCGCCAAATCAGGCCCCATGCTTTGGAGGGGCCCTTCACCACTGCCTCAGTATGGAATCATCCATGTCGAGACATGGCAAGCAGAACGCTGTGTGGCTTTCCTCTCCACCCCTGGGTACATACAGACCAATATGGGCCTCCCAGAAGCAGTTGGCAGTGACTATTTCTGGGTACCATGCTTCATGTACAGCACCATCAGCACTGGGATCTCCATGGCTGCAGTCACTACAGCTGCTTAGTGAATGGGGGGCTCACAGGGATTGGGGCCCCCATGCAAATGCTCTGCACTGGGCCCAATCACTCCTGGGGCTGGCCCTGTTCCCTTACTTGATGATGCCTCCATGACTGCTGTCCCACCACATAATGCAGTGCACACCCCCACTGGCTTGGCTGCATCAGTGCTGGAAAATTGGTTAGGATTGGGCTGTTTTAAATAAACATGCAACACACGTGTGAAAAGCACTTCTGCCTCTGGAGCACAGGCAGAACACAACTTCTTTCTTACTCTCTTGTACAGTTTTAATCCCCACAGCTCATAGAATTCAATGTGAAAAGCAAAGTCTAATCATAGCAGTTGATAGTGAACAAATGGTGAAATAAAAATGCATACAATCCCATGTGTTAGTGGGTTTGCCATGAAAACATGCAGTAAACACAGCAGTAACCCATCGTGTGCACCAGTGTGCACCAATGATGGACCTCCCCAGCCCTCCCCTCCCCTTATGTAAAGCACACGCAACTAGTAATAAGAACACATCTGCTTGAAAATAGGCAGCTTATTAAATAAGCAAACATATTGACAAACCAGTGAGCCAGGATATTAAGAGCCAGTCAATATGATCAATGATGCTGTGTTATTAAACCATTACTCTCACACAGCCTTTTCATCAGAAAAGTGCTAAATTTATCCAACACTAGAGATCGACAGATGAAAAGTCTTCCCATAAACAAGCCACTGAATGAAACTGCCATAATGTGTGCCACATTTACCAGCCCATTTGTGTAGTTTCACAATCTGTACCAAAAGGAGAGAAAAAGGCAAAGACAAAACAATGCTGTTAGTTACAATGCTGTATATACACTGGATTGTAATACAGGCATGTCCCTTTATCCATAGGGGTTCTGTTCTGGAACCCCACATGGATACCTGAAACCGTGGATACTGGTGAATGCCAGTCCCTGATGTCTGGAGGCCACCCCCCTCTGGAGGCGAGGGGAGCTCCAGAAGCCTCCAGGGCTTCCACAGGTCCCCCAATGCCTTATAAGGCATTTAAAACGTCGCTTCTGGTTTCCAGTCATGTGTTTTGAGCTATGCAGCTCAGTCTGAACCCAGCAGAGGCTGTGGATGGACATCCTCGACCTCTGCTGGGCTCAGAAGTCCCTCTGAAGGCAAGGGGTGCTGAGCTCACCTTGCCTCCAGAGCGGGCTCATGTGGGGGTGCACGTGCTGGGGTGTGCCCAGACCCAATTTGTGGATAACTGAATCCGCAGATAAGGGATCCATGGATATGAGGGCCCCACTCTTCATACATACACATTCAAATATCACATGACTATCAAGATTGCAAAGAAAGAACTTATTTTGTGCATTTCTTCATGGTGCTTATCTACCTGGAAAAGAATGATAACAGTGCAATCATATGGATGCTTACCTGGAAGAAAGTCCCAATGATTTCAGTAGAGCTTACTCCCTAGTTAGTGTGTTCAGAATTTCAGCCTTAATGTCTGTACTGTTGGTAAGGCAAAATCTTTTTTAAACTTTTTTTGCCAGTTTTTCACGATTCAGAATTTCTTACTCCAGGGGTGTCCTAAACCACAGTCAGCCTACTATGAATCAGATTGCATCAGGAAAGAATCTTAGCGCTAGACTGTTGATTCAGCTAAATGATTAACTGTTTCCATAAATGTCATATCAATAGGCTTCCCAATCCATTCTCATAGCCCACTGATGTAGCAAAGGAGGTGTAAAGTACATTATCCTTTTCTTTGCAGGAGAATTAGAGCCTGATCCTAACAGTCATACCACCAGCATTCCAGCATTCCAGTCCTACTGCCAGTGCTGGGTGATACTTTTATATCATAAGGCATTTTATCATCAGTGGGAGACATCCAGTACCAGTGGAGAGGTCAGTGCCAGTCAGCACTGAGCCTCAGCACTGGGAAGATGCCCAGGAGGAGTACTGGGTGGTTTGTATCCCTGCCGGGTGGTGCAGAAGCTTTTCAGGGTAGGGAGAGAGCAGGGGGAAGGCAGGGAGAGGACAGAATTGGACAGAGGGAGAGAAGTCCAGCATTCATATTGGGTCTGGGAGGGGGGTGGAGAATCCCCTGAATCCCCCCCTGAATCCAGTGCCTCCTCCTGAGCTGCGCTACCTGACACGAGCCTCCTCATTTCTGCACCCGCTAAATAGCAGGCACAGCTCCAAGGACACCCATTGGCACAAGTAGAGTTATACCCAAGGTTAGGGAACATGCGTTCCCTTATCCTGAGGAGACTCTGGTCCCACAGGATACAGTAGTGGCTATTTCGGCACTGCTGTACCTCGGTTGGCAACCTTCAGTCTCAAAAGACTATGGTATAAGCCTACAGCACCCGGTATTCCCAGGCAGTCTCCCATCCAAGTACTAACCAGGCCTGACCCTGTTTAGCTTCCAAGATCAGACGAGATCAGGCTGTACCTTGTGCCACCACCAAAGCATGGGATTGGGCTGTCAGAGGGAGAAATGAGCACCCGTAACTGAACTGCATCAGGTTCACACATGCAGTTAGAAAGCAGGAATGAGACTACTATGTGATAAGAAATACATGTGTAAGCACTGCTCACCAGGATAGCTGGGTTGTCAAAAATGACAGGGTGGTTTGGTTACATAAAGAATATCTAAGAAGACAAATTGAGCAATGAGCTAGACTTGATTAACAGAAAAAAAGAGTCAGGAATGGATATCTATATGCGTTCCAGGTTCTTCAGCTAAAAAATAAAAGGCTTTTATATACATCACACAGCACTCAAACTATAGGAGAATGTCTTTGGGATAAACTATAGGAGAATGTTTTCATTTTTGGTCAACAATGCAGAAGAACAGCTAAAAATCTCAAGATTCTAAGCTGGTTACAGTGCCTGACTATTCACCTCTTTGACAGTATGCTGTTAACTAGTGTTTCATCTTTTGCTTCTATCACGTCATCACAGATTTTTCTCTTGATCGGTTCCATCACCATACTTATGAAGGCAGTGGTGTTCATAACACCACTAACATCAGGATGATAAATTATTTCAAATACTTCTTACAGGTCATTTTTCATGAAAATGGGGGGGGGGTGAGGCCAATGAAAGGTGAAGATTGTGGCTCCAGTGGAAGTAAACCTGTGTAGAAATTGAAGTAAGCTTGTGTAGAACCTTTGTCAGGATGGGAACAGAGGGTTCAGCAGCACCCCATTTAGCCTAGGAAAGGAGGAGGAATAGCCAAGTTTGAATGAAAGTGGTAGAAAAGAAGGAAATGGAGGGTTGACAGGGAGTTAGCAGCAGACAATATCGCCGTGAACTGGAATTGAATCAGTGGACTGTTATGAATTCTAATGGTTATCACTTCCTATTCAAAAAGGAAAATGGAAAGAGGAGGGCAAATTGGAACACTGCCCCAGCAGATTGAAACTTTCCTAGGGTTCAGGGCACCCCAGTCCAACCCTTTTAAATCTCCACCAATGCCGCTGTCTCTACCCGTAGTGGCATTAGTGTGATGAGAGCACAAGCCAACACTGGACCAAGCCTGAGTATTTGTAAAAATGTGAATGTTATATAGTGCTGAGGTCAGAAAATAACCTTAAACTCAATGAGAAAGATAGCTGGTATTTAATAAGGTACTTGAAAGCACAATTAAGAACCCTAGTTATCATTGCACAAACATCTACAAATACACAGGGTTGAATCTGCTCATAAGTGTGATGATGAACATTTTTGATTCATTGGACTATCAGAAAGCTAGCCAGTCTCAGAAACAACACATCGAGAAGATGGAGCGGTGCCAGACATGCCATGGAAGCTGTGGCTGCCATCCATAACTCATTTAACTCGGAAGTGAATCCTTTGACTTGAATAGGCTTAATCGGGAGCAAATGGATTGTGGAATGCCGCCCATGCCATTTATACCACATTGAGAGTGGAGAAGCAATTGCAGGGCTGAAATAACCACCAGGCAACGCTTGACTGCATTCTGCAAGAGCTGAAAGCCCTTTGGAATAATGACCATGACTGCAGATCATGAATGAAAAACTTTCTATGAGATTTTTTTTTATTTTATTTTTTAATGCTCAGGGAAGTGAAAACTCATGTATGGAATGGCTGATGTGTCTGGAAGATGTCCAGTGAACCAGTGTCTGATCTACTTTCTGTTTAACCTTTTAATTTACTGGTGACCTCATATCTCCAGTGGCAAGAAAAAAGATTAGAAGATCAAAACAAACCAAAAAAAAAAACTCACTATGCTGGGAAATTGGTATCAGTTACTACAACGAAAGCCAATGGTTTTCTTTAGCAAGCTTTTATATTGAATGCAGCCCAGGAAGTTAGAATGAAGAGAATGAGAATTCTCTTATCTGAAATAGTAGATAGCACCCATTAAAAGATACCTATTTTGGAAATGTAGCAGGATTTTCCTTAAATATGTTTGTAAGGAAGGATTGTATAAGCAGATCCCAGTTGTCCTCCTCTGTTCAGTCATTTGTTTTGATTGCAGAAGGACTCTCAAACTTCCTTAAACAGTTGCCATACATTTAAATGCCATGAAAGTGGAAAGATGAAAATGAAAGGTTGGCTGAAATGGTGGTTGCATCTTGATGGCAGTATAAGTGTGTACCTTGAGCATGGCGGGCCCATCCAAGAGGCCAACTGAAGCTGCCGCCTCAGGCAGCAGATTGGCGAGGGGTGCCCATCTCTGACTGCGTACTTGCTTCCACCGCCTCTCCTTCCAATTTTGGATTAGAAAAGGAAGAGGGAAGCAGAGAGGAAGAGGAAAGGGGGAACACTGGAAAGTGGGAGGAGTAGAGGGTGCCACATCATTGCGTAAGGGGGGCAGCATTTGACTGCCTTAGGCATCAGGAGGTCTTGGGCTGGCCCTGACCTTGAGTCAAAGTCTTGGATTGACTCCCTTCCTTGTATTAACCAAACTACATGCACATGAATTGCTTCTGCAATAAATCTGAATTCAGTAGCAAAAGGGATTCTGAACTTCCACAATACTGTGCATCCAAGGTTGCTTGAAAATGGTTCATTCCACTTACATATGTAGAATGGACCGGACTGCTTCTGCTTGTGGAACATTTGCACTTTGAAATTATTTATTTTATATTCATGTTGAACATTTGGAATGGATTGCATGACTCTCCTGCAAACATCAGCATGTTACACCAACAATGAGCAGTCCTGCACCCCAAAAAGTGCCTTGTCCTCTTTCCCTCAGCTTCCATGCTGCCGTCTGCCTTCCATAGCTTGACACCTACTCACTCGTTCAAAATTCAGAATTTCTGCCCAGAAAGCTGCCAGCCATTCTGCCTTTGTTCTTCTCACTGACCACTCAAGAGGGAGGCCGAATCATCTTAAACCTCTCAACCACCCTCCTACTTGAACCATTAGCCTCAAGGTAGAAGTTATTTATGGTCAATGAAGATTTTCAGTCTCCTTCAGAAGCTCCTATTAGGAATTTTCACACATCCATCTGTGATTTCCTGACCGCGAGCCATACATCTGTATGTGAGAAAGCAGCTGGTGAACTGTCCATTATTCATAGCTGTCACCCCACATGATGAGCCAGCTTGGCAATAATGTCTTAGAAAAAGCAAAATATATCATAAAACAATATAAAAGAGGCAGGGGAAAAAGTTGATCTCACTGCCTCTGCTGCCATTTTCCTCCTGGTCACAGCCGTAAGCTCCCCCTCTCTCCTTGTCCAGATGATCTTTGCCCCCATAGGACTGGTCTACTCCCACCACCCAGTAGCCTCCACATGCCTAGCCATTTAGCTATTCATCTGGTCTCCCTCTAGGCTGAGTAGCTATTCACTCATCCTCCTTCAGGCTTCCCATCCTTTGACCCAATCCCATCTCTGTACCAACCACTGCCTCCCAGTCAGATCAATGCCTATGCAGGTCATGTGTGGAAAGCATTCCTATTTTCTTCTATGAAGTACTCTGAGAATTTGTTTGAAAATCGACCGTACGTCATTTCCCCAGGAGCATAACTGCAGGATTTTTTTTTCCCTAATCAGTTCATTGAAAGTATGAAATGGGAATAGGGTGAAACAATTAAAGAGACTAGCAGACCATTCCCCTCCAGCTTTTACTCCGTTATGCTCCTATACGTGCAAGCAGTTTGTTGCAACTAGATAAGACATGTATTACAATAAGTCCTCGTATTATAAGATTGTCCTCTTTGTCTCATGCAATGACACGAGCAGCAGAACAAGGAAGTTCTGCGTAGATAATGATTTTTGAACAAATTAGGTTGAATAAAATTCCATTACCAAAGGTGCCTTTGAGATGTCAAGCTATTGTAAAGTGTGTCAGTAGATAAGGATGAATAGTAAAAATTTCATTAGTGAGTATTTAGTCAATAAAACCACTGAATTTGATTTAGGTTGGGATAACTTAGGTCACTGGGGGTTCACAGACACCTGTGGCGAAACATGACATCACATTTATTAGACATAACTGGTATCGTGTACTTGGACACATATCTCTATGCTGTAGTGCTTATTGCTATATGGTATATAATAGTTTTTTTTTAAAAAAAGAAACTGAAGAATTATTGGGGTATTAAGGCATTATTATGGTACGATGTGAGAAAGTTACCAAGAAAATTTCATGGAGGCCTCAAATTGCAATCAGTCCAGTGAAGACTGAACTTACGAAGCTAGTTATTTTTCTGGAGTTCCAGCAACACCCATGGCCAATATGCTATAATGGTGGGTTCACCAGTTGCACTTTTGAAAAATGGTAGTGGCTATGAAAATCTGGAAGACAATGCACAGAATTAAAATTTGCCCGACCCATGCATTCTTTTTAAATTGCTGCCAGCTTGCAATCAAGAATTTATCTATATTATCCATGAGGAACTGTATGTGAAGTGGCAGATTACACTGAAGTGAATAAATGGGGAAGCCCTCATATCAGTGGCATATCCAGGGCTTCTGGCGCCCAGGGCAATGCCTGACGTCATGATGTCATGCAGCATCATGATGCCATCAGCATGGTCACATTCCAACTCCTTCCCTTTGGGAAGCAGTTGGAGTATGAGCGCAGGCTTGGCATCTGGCCGGGCACATTCGCCTGACCTACTGCTGAAGGGCGCATGCACTCTATCTGCTTCCTGATGAGGAAGCAGTTGGAGCGCATGCTCTGGCATCTCCCCTGATGGCGCCCATGGCATGCACTATGTTAAGCCACAGGGGTGGTACGCCTCTACCTCATAGCTAGTACTCTTGTGCACACATGGAGCTGCTGAATCAGGGATAATTACGTTTAAGTTTGGAATACGTTCTATCACCCAAGAATTGTTCTGAACATTGCTTGGTATTAATTTGAGTTATGTATTTTAAGAACTGAAGGTAATAATAATAATAATAATAATAATAATAATAATAATAATAATAATAATAATAATAATAATAAGTATTTATATACCGCCTTTCTTGGTGATCAGATTTCTCCTCAGATTTTATTCAAGGCGGTTTACATGGGCAGGCTGTTCTAAATCCCCGTAGGGATTTTTACAATTGAAAGGTTCTATCTTTCAAGAACCACAACATTTCAGATGGATCTTTCTGATCTGGTATCACATTCTGGCCTCCAGTTTCCTCCCATGCAAGCTGACAAGCAGCTCCTTCATCTCTCACATGGAGGGCAGCCAAGACCCTTCTTCGCTCACACCAAAGAGCAGGTGGAATAACTTGGCTTGGCTTGTCAGCTGTTTCAAGGTCTCACCGTTCACGGTGCCAGTGGTCTCGAATTGGCGACCTGCAGATGTTATCTTCAGGCAAACGGAGGCTCTACCCTCTAGACCAGACCTCCTGCTAGTCACAGTTTCTCTAGCAAAGCCACTTAACAAGACCAATAAATTTCTCAAATCATTTTTTAGAAGTCCATTTTTTTCCCTGAAATATGCTTGAAACTAATTTTGTGAGATATATTCCAGCAGTGTGTGTGCATAATGTGAGTGAATGTGGGTTTGTATATCTCCATGAATATTTCCTTCCAATGTAATTCACTATATTTTATTAACATACAGATATGCAATGATTGAAAGTCTTGCCCATAATATACAGGTCCAGGAGATAATATGAAATGTATGAATGTTCTCTTTGCTTAAATGATTGCTGTTATATAAGGATTAAAAAATCATGATTGACTATGGCTGTTTGGGACAGTTCTTTTCTACACTTCAGTAAATTCTAAGGTATACTGTGTAGAATGGCCATGTTTATTTTAAAACATTGTTGCTAAATCAAATGAGTTATACTCACAAGAAAAAAACAAACACCACAATGAATAATGTGCAATCCCAAAATAACATCCCTTGTCTCCATTTTACTGTGGCAAAAGTAATGTACGGTTCACTGTAATTCTGGCTTATGGCCTTGATAAGTTTTATGGAGGAAAAATTCTGGTTTCGCTATTGATATGTATACACCACAGTGTCTGCACACACAACACATCTCTGAGTCAGTGAGTGCACATCTCTGAGTCAGTGGTAAGTTTTATGCAGGAAAAATTCTGGTTTCGCCTTTTATATGTATACACCACAGTATATATGGCAGTGACTCCATTATAACTCTTATTAGTATCCATGTGTTAAGACAAGGAGGAAAGGAGGGAAATGCTGCACCTTCAACATGTACTGCTTTGCCCTTTATGAAGTGATGTGTGTCACACAGAGAACACCTACTTTCGACTCTGTATTGTATTGTATTGTATTGTACTGTATTCTTTCTTGTACTGTGGTGGTGAACAATCCTTTCCACCTACTCTTACTATTTTGCTCTGCACCCCAAAACTCTGCAAACTCTGCAAATGTATCATATGTAAATGATATATGACACATTTATATGAAAACTCTGCAAATGTATCATATGATTTTGGGCGAAAACCGGAAGTGCCCTTCTAGAACCTCCAGAGGCCATTCTGAGGCCTGTGGAGGCTATGCGCAGCCTCCATGGGCCTCAGAACAGCTCTGAATGCAGCCAGAGCAAAGCTCTGGTCATGTTCAGAGTTTAGTGGACTCTAAATTCTGCATTAATTTCATACAGAATTTGGTATCTGCAAGGAGTCCAGGAACGGAGCCTTTGTGGATAATAAGGTCCACCTGAATTGCATAATGGTATCAGTGGACTCTGCCTTGATAGTTCCTCTGAACTGAGTTCACTCCTGGCTGAGAGGCAGAGCTGACGGCGGGCCATCCTGTACTATATAGAGGCTATTCATGAATGACATGCAGATTGAACCTTTAAATTTGAACTTGAGCTAAAAAATCCTCACTGATGGAATTTCCCTTCCTCCAGAATTTGACTCTTCACTTTAGCTGCCTGAGCCCATCTAAGTCTTCACTTTGGTTCACCTGGGCTCAGCACTCCTTTCTCTGGTAGCCTCCCCCACCCTCTCACAGAAGCTGTTTCTCTACCCTTCCTTTTGCCTAAGTCTTTGAGAAAAGAGAATTGCTTCATCCTGCTGAAATTTGTGCCTCTTGCTAAACTCCTTTGTAACCTATGGGTGCTGCCACCCTGCTGGGTCATTAATCTTCAGAAAGCACATTCTCACAGGCAGAGCTCAAATCCTTTATTTTTCCTATTCTTGGAAGCGAGTGGAGCTCTGAAGAGAATCCTAAAAGTGGATCTGTAGATTAATTTCTCAGGGTGATCATTCAAGTCCTAAAAGCATCTCTCTGTGTGGCTTCCTCTATTACTTGACAATTGCAGTGTCACCTAGAAAAACCAAGTCTCCCAAAAAGTGCCAAGCCAAATTGCTCTAAGGAGCTTCACTACTCTTACACTCCGCCTCCCCATATCCCACAGCAGTCCAGTCCAAAGCACCCTCCCCTGCTTCTCACTGTTCCAGGATCAGAGAGAGTCCCCTCCTTTGAGCATACTTGGGGTCTCTCCCATTTTCCTTGCTTCGTCTAATCTTCCTTCTTCTCCTGTATATATAACCTGACTTTTTCCATGTTCAATTTCTCTTACCTTCTCCATGCCTTGCTGTTCCCCTTTCACCAGCCTGCATCCCCAAGCCAGACAGCATCTTGAGATCAATTCTGGTTCCCTTCTATCTTTTGCTTACCTTAGGGTGGGCAACACATCCCTAATCCTAATCCCTGTCCCACTCTCTGCCAGGTGTGGTCAACTTGGCAAACAGACCACCACACCTCAGAAACAGTCTAGAGGAGGTGAAAGCACTTCCCACCAATTGTCAAAGCAAACAATGTCTACCTGGCCCCCAAGTTCAAGATACATACTCTCAGACTATTTCTTAAGTGTGAATGGATTATGAAGACACCTCCCAAATTGAGGTGGTGTGGAGCTTGCATGCCTAGCCCCACCTCCACAGGTCTGGAACCGCAATCAGGTGCAGCTCATCCCTGATTTGCCTTGTGCTGGATGGGACCATGTAAGGAGATCATCTGCCTGAAAGAGGCAGAATGGTTGCATTCTACTCCATCTCCCCCCTTCCTTTTCCAATCCATGAAAGGGCAGAGGCTGGCACCTCACCAGGTAAGGAAAGACAGCATTTGGCATGCCTGCTCAGGCACCAGGAGGGCTTGGACTGGCCTTTATACCTCCTAATGGAGAGTTCTGCCTTGTCATTTGAGCATAGAATTGCTAACTCATATTTCCAAAATGCAGGATACCTATATCAGGTGAAACTATGTACGACATGCAAGCAAAAAGACAAGAGTTCCTCGGGAGATGTGGTTGGGAGGGCATCTGTGGCATGACCCACAAGAGTTTACAAAGGTTTCTTCACAGACACTTTGACCATTCAAAATCAAGGCTGCTTTCACTTTGTGGGTCAGTGCTGAAAAGACCGAACAGTGCTTTTGGCTGGCTAGTTGGAACCTTTCGTTCTTTCTTTTATGAAAGCAACCCACACACGACCACAGTTGGAATTCTTCCAATTGAAATCTCTGTAGATTGTAGGATGGTGAGATGAACACCTTTCCCCACTGCTTCACAGAATCGGAAATGATTGCAGTGAGTGCAAGTGATGTTTGATGTCTTTCAGGCGGAACTTTTCTGGAGTATTTTAAAATCAAAAGTGGTGCCAGCTGAGTGACTCACAAAAGAAACATTCAGTTTCAGGTAAGGCACAAGATGTTCATTTTCCAATGGTGAATCCTTGAACAAAAAATTAAGGGCGGGGGAAGCACATGTCAATGTCTACATGGCTAGTTATCTGTTTTTGTGAGAAGAGTTTCACATTCAGGCAGAATGGATTTTTTTAAAAGAGAGCTGGGGAGAAACGGGAGAAAAGACCCCAAATTGGAAGCATTTCACTAAATTTCATTCTGAATTCCTCACTGTATGTGCAATCTAGCCCTGAGATTTAATGGCATGCTTACAGAGGTGAATATAAGATTACAACTCTTCTGAATGGGGATAACATCAGGACTATACATTATAATTCTACAAAGCCAAAATATGCCACTGGCATTACAATCCTAAACATGTTTCCTTCAGGGAAGTCCTGTTGATTCTCGTGGTGCTTTTTTTTTAAATGGCACAGATCTGAATAAGTGGAAAATAAACATGTTCACACCATTTGGGGCACCTTAGGAGTGGAGATACTGCCAATGCACAGCCAAAGTAGTCAGGCACTCTTTTCTGCGTATCTTTCCACCATCTCGTTTGCAAGGTAACCTTGCAAAAATGAAAACAAAACAAAAAAATTGGTTGCAAATCAAAAGGAGTTCTTTATTCAGGAAGGATGTTCAAAACCGTTTGATTTTTTGAAGGGGGTTAAATGCTTTATGATGATATTATGGATATGTGAAAAGCACAATTTTTCCTTTTCTAAATCCCCCATGTTGATCTAGCATGTCTTTTTTCTCCATTCAGTGAACATCTTGCCTGAGACCACTCCAGTTATTTTCCTGTATCACTTTTTCACTAGGTGACCTTGCCCTTCTCAACTTTGGGAAGTCAAAGTCACTTGCATAAGGTACTGCTCTTTTCAAGTAAATGGCCTTCAGGTGCTTCTTTGAAGTTCTCTCCATAAGAAATATGGTCCTGATTCAAGTATCCATGCATGTAGTAGCTTATGTTGTTCAAATACAGCTATCACATATTCTGATTATCATCAGGGAAGGCAGAAGAGTGGAGGGAATTTAAAAAAAAAGTGAAATTAAAAGCAATGTCCAAGTTCTTTCCAAAAAAGATAACTGAGAATTTTCAAGGGAAGCCAAACAAGTTTCTTCTTCTTCTTCTTCTTCTTCTTCTTCTTCTTCTTCTTCTTCTTCTTCTTCTTCTTCTTCTTCTTCTTCTTCTTCTTCTTCTTCTTCTTCTTCTTCTTCTTCTTCAGTCCTTAGGTGGTGCTTGGAGAGCAGGTTCTACAAGTCAATACACTGCTATAGGTGCGGCTGGGATCCATGGGTCTTTCGTGACACATTTCTATTAAATGCGATTGTCTCCAATATTTCTTGCCTCATCAATGGACAAACCCTGGTTCCTTAGGTCTTTCTCAATGCGTCTGAGCCAAATTTTCTTTGGTGCTGCCCGTTGAACCCTCCAGTAGGTAGGTCACTCTCACCTGACGGGCTTATGTGGCAACCAGCTGGTGTTCATTCTGCAGACATAGACAAACCATTGCATTTTGTCAGTCCACTTCTCCGGGGGCTACATTGGCTGCCCATTCGTTTCCGGGCCCAATTCAAGGTGCTGGTTTTGACCTTTAAAGCCCTATAAGGCCAGGGTATCTTAGAGACCGCCTACTCCCGTACAATCCAGCTCGCCCTCTCAGGTCATCAGAGAAGGCCTTTTTAGAAGTGCCGCCACCCAAGGAGGTCCGTGGGGCGGCGGCAAGAAATAGGGCCTTCTCGGTAGTGGCACCAACATTATGGAACTCCCTTCCCCTTGACTTGAGAATGGCTCCCTCTCTTGAGAGTTTTCGGCAAGGCCTGAAGACACTGCTGTTTCAACAAGCCTTCTGATTTCTTGGCCTTCTTAACATTTTTTATACATCTTTTAGTTTTTTACAGGCCGGATTCCTCTGTGATTTGCTCTTTTATGCTCTTTTTATTCTGTCTTTTAATCTGACTACTGTTTTTATGGTCTCTGTTAATGTGTTTTTAATATGTTTTTTATCTGCTATTTATTGCCAATTTATGTTTTTTAAATCTGTTTTTACATGTTGTTAGCCGCCCTGGATCCCTTTTAGGGAGAAGGGTGGGATACAAATAAAGTTGTTTATTATTATTATTATTATTATTATTATTATTATTATTATTATTATTATTATTATTATTATTATTGGATTTGCTTTTAGACTGATGGTTGATGATTGCATCTTATCGGAATTGTCTTGTTACAATGGCAATCACAAAGAGAGACACCCAGGATCAAAAACTAATTTCTACAAATGACATTTCTTAAGGCGTTTCTGCACATCTCTACTACAAAATTCTATCTGTTCCTAGACAATTGAAAGGATATATTTACAGCCCAATCCTATGGGCCATTTACAACAGCAGTTCTATTGATCTGCTGCTGTAAATAGCTCTGCAGTGGCACATCATGTGCAATGGAGCCTCTGGCAGAAGTGGCCAACAGCTCCATGTGCACACCAGATTAGTGCAGATGCTCTTCCAGTTCAGGTAAGGTGATGGAGAGGCCAGTTTGTGGAGGGAGAGGGCAGGGGCAGGTAGTGGGCTGGAGGGAGTGGCTCTCATTGGCAAAAGTGCTTGCCAGATCCTATCTCCAACCCACCCTGTGCCCTACCTCTTATCAAACTTATGCCAGAAAAATAGTTGGCATGGGTTCAGGGAGACCTATCAATACTTATCCCACCATCAGGTAAATAGAAAAGATTTTTCCCACATCTCACTGGCTGTCTGATTTCCCCCATCCCCCCATAGCATGCAGCATGTGCTCCAGTAGTGCTGCTGCATGGTGGAAGATACCAGGTAACAGGACTGGGCCCCAAGAGCATCTGACTGGGGATATATGCACACAGTGGACCAGCTGTTGGTCTGAAGAGGAGAATTATCTGTGCTGCAATAATTTATATATCCATCTACCTGGCCCTCAGAAGGAGCAGGTGAAATGTCCCTAGGTTTAATATGGCCTTTTCAAGGTGTGAGCTTGATTGTGCCACCTGTAAGAAAAAAAAAATGCCAGGTTCATTCTCTCTTGGTGCAGCCTCATTCAAAAGAAGAAAGAGGGGAAAAAAGATGGCCACCATATTTGAGGAGGCTTCTGGGGCCAGCTGTGAGGAAAAAATGAAAACAAGTAGCAGAAATCAGTTATTTCTGCTTAGAAACTTTTCATAATATCTTTTTTTTTCCCCAGTTGAGACTGAAATTTATACAAAAGATTTGGATTCTTTGTTTAAATGTATTCCCTCATCATTACCTCAGATTTTAGTAGAACCTAAAATACAATTGACATAATTTAACATGGGAACAGCTAGCACACTGGATGACATACAGTCCTTGTCTGAGCAAATGGTCCTCTGAATTGAGAAGAGTTGCAAGCAATATTGTATGGACAGGCGTTCTTTTTCAATTTTATTTTATTTTTTTAATGTTAAGTATGGAGCTGTCATGAAACAAGTGCTTTCTGACATGCTTTACTGCCTTAAGAAACAAGCAATATAAATCAAGTCAACTATCAATCCGAATGCCGCCCGTAGTACGTTATCATAACAGCAATGATACAATTCAGTAGCTATTAATAAAAACACCATATGTACTTAAATGATGATTTTATTATAATTCTGCATTAGCTAATCTATCATTACAATGGAGTGTTATTATCTAATTTTACAACTGTTCAAGCATAAATTCCAAAAGCCAGATTCACAGACATTGTTTTGCTATACTGTCTTGAGATTTGAACCATCCTGCTTCACAGCTCCGTCTCAGCCCACTCGGCTGTACCAGCTAAGATGAAAAGGTGGGATATAAATGGATTATTTGTTTTTAAAGGACAGCTCTTGGGAACTATGTGTAAGCTGGTCTGGACTCCTGAGACAAAGGGTCAGGAATGAATGAAAAGTTTACATTTTCTTGAAAACTCTTTACAGGCTTACTGTATCCTATTTTCTGACCTTCATTCTGGTTCTTCTCTTCTCCAAGGTGACATCAGGACAGAAGTAGAATTAAAGGAGCAAAACACCTGGTGTAGAATAGAACTTTGCACACTTATAGAACTCATTATTTAGTCAGGCACGGTGTTAATTCATAAACCACTGATGGAGATGGCACTCCATAGCACAGGTGAAAATGGAGGTCCCTTTTGTAATTTTTCTTACAAGAATCAGATTGACTGTGAGAAGAAGGGTGATGGAAGGAATGAATATGAGCAAATGCCATTGCACTTATTTCGGTGTCATTTGCTCTGTATTGGCAAATTGCCCTGGGAGAAGCCTTCACTTTCCATATAGGTCTTCTCAATCCTGCGCCAGCTATTTTGTTGGTGCTGAACTGAAGAGTGTAACAGAAGTGGAAAGGGAGAGGGATAGGATGTAGCCATATGCGAGTGTACCAACATTCCTCCCACCCCCTCCCCAACCAGAAGCCCCCATGTTCATTTCCCTCCCACACCTGTTCTTCCCACTACCCTACCCCACTGCTACTCATCTCATGTTGGCAGACAGATTCTTCTATGCCAGTTAGTGTGTCCGGCTGCCAGTGATTATGCTGGCAGTTGCACTACACTAGCCAGCAGAAGAATTGTTCCACTGGCATCTTCCACTTTCCACTGATGCATATACCATCAGTGGCAGGGGGGATAGGACTGGACTGTAAATCTAGTATTTATATTTCCCAGATGACATCTCGTTCATGATACATGCTTAGCATGTAACTTAAACCAATGTGACCATAATACAGTAACATCAATGTGCCTCATACTTTAGACCAGTTTGGTCCCCAAACTTTTAAGCACGGGACCCTCTTTTTAAAATGGCACTGTATTGGGACCCACTTAGCTTTACAAGACTTAAAAAAAAAATGTTTCACTTTACCAGCATCTCAAGTCCCTGTTTTTATCCTATTTACTGTGGTTGGGGGGAGGTCTGCCTTCTGGAGCATTCATTGAGTTCTATGTTCATCAGATTGGGACCATTCTGGTGACCTTGTATTTCTCTTCACCTGGTCTTCAATAAGAAATGCAGCATGGTTGCCTACTCACTAGTAAACCACATGTGCAGCTCAGTTTTGTTTTCCATAGTTTTGCTTTTAATACATTTTCCTTGTCTGCTTGGGTGAGTGCTTTTTTCCTTGTGGAAGCCATGTTAGTCCCTTTTGCTGCACTGCCAGTCAACCCCTGGCAAACTTCCTGACCCTGTAGGAATCCCAGGAGCCCTTGTAGTGAACAGTATAGGAACTTGCCTCTGAGACTTTACCCCTCTGAGAGCAGGAAACTAAGGGCCCAATCCTATCCAATTTTCCAGTGCTGGTGCTGCTGTGCCTATGGGGTATGCACTGCTTCCAGTGTTGAGGAGGCAGTCTTGGAGGCCTCCTCAAGGTATGGGAACATTTGTTCCCTTACCTCAGGGCTGCATTGAGACTGCCCTGATGCTGGAAAGTTGGATAGGATTGGGCCCTTAGTTTCCTGCTCTCAAAGGGGCAAAGTCTCAGAGGAAAGCTCCTATATTGTTCACTACAAGGGCTCCTGGGTCCTTACCAGTGTGCCCATTTTACTGGTGTGCATGCTGATGTGGGCCTGGTTCAGGCTTTGATCTCTGGAAGGATTGGAATAAATGGGACTGCATCTTGAGGAGCATCATGAAGAGCTTCGTTCAACAAACTAATTGGATTTCTATTAGGGAAGAGTCTGGATAAGAACTGTGTGATGGGTTTTATTTGCTTTAAGTTTGTAAACTTTTCCCTACACTGAGTTTATTTTGCCATGTGTATGTGTGCATGCATGGCACATCTTAAAAGCAATGTACCCAACTTTGCTAAGCTCTGAATCATTGCACACTGTGCTTCATAGAGCCGAAGGAGGAAAGGGGGAATGGGCTTTCTTTCCTGAATCTTTCTAAGACCTCAGACCACCATTCTTCCTACAGAACACTTTGAAGTGAACATGACAGAACACAGATGAATTGAGGCTCACTGTTGTTCCAGAATGGAATCAAGTGGACCAGTCAGAAAGGGGAAATAAAGTGGGTCTGTGGTACAGCACAAGGAGTATAAGAAGCTGCACAGTCCTTTCTGCAGTAGTTTAGAATGGAGGAGTCTTCAGATCTCTTACACCTTTGCACCTTTCCAGTTTTCTTCCTTGACCCCCCCCCCCGAAAATAAGCCTTTTCCATAGTCCCTCCTGCCTCTTCCCAGCCAAGAAAGTGGGTTAGGAGTCCCAGCCAACAGGACTGTTCTTATTTGAGAGCTTAACTGCTTCCTAGTGGTACTGCCTCCTAGTGGTACTTCCCCTGCGGACTGGGGGATAAGAATAGGCCCTCAGTTTGGCTGTACTTGTCGTAAGAGGCAACTAAACAGCCACTGGGTAGATGGGACTTGTTAGCCTGGGAAGGCAGCTCATCTGAGAGAAGGAAAAGTCTGATCCCAGACCTCCACTGCCTTATGGCTACATCCAGTTATGGAAAAGGCTTCAGGAGTCAACCTCGAGGCAAAATCCGGAGCCAGAGTCCCTAAGGCAGTTCATGGCTGAACGCAATCATGTTCTGGTAACTCCTGCGACACCGCTGGAACCAACTGTACTGGCTTCTGCCTTTCCATTGGACCATTTCAGCGACGTGAAGAAGGGGGATTTGCTTCATGGGTAACAGTCTATCCTCCATATCTACTTTACCCTGACTTCGCACACTGGAGAGGACACTGTTCCGGAACCACTATTCAGAGAGCGATACCATAGTCTTCCAAGACTGAAGGATGCCAACTAGTGGTACAATGATGTTATTGCCTGCAAAAAAGAGTTAGGAAAGCCAAGGAGACTTGCCCTCCTTTTTGAGTTGCCAAGGTTAATAAAAAATGAAGTTATAAGGAATTTGAAAGGCAAGTAACAATAGGTAAAAAGATATTGAACATTACATTTCTTTTTATTGTATTTCAAGGCTGCCTTATCAATCAAAATGCTTTTAGAAAAGGTTGATGTCAAATTCATGTAAAACAACTTTTGACAGGTTCATTTTTCATACATTAATATGACATCCCATTCATGCGTAGTCAGGTTTGCCAGGTCATTATTGGCCAAGTCTATTATCTATGTCTTTGCATTCTACATTTAATCTATCCATGAACAAATGGATCATCAGGAAGGTATATGAGAACGGTAATTATTTCTGACACTGATGCCTCTATACAGCACCCAGGGTTCTGGCTTAGCTGCCCAATTTATTTTACTTAAAACAGCGACAAAGTCTTACCCTTAAACAAGGTTTGGAATTTCTCAGTATATTTCTTCTCCACATGCTAACATAATGTGAGATACTAAGAGATCAACTAGATGAAAGATTACTGGTAGAGGACAAGTGTGGCATGTAGAAGATCCCAGGTTCAATCCCTGGCATTTCCAAGTAGGACTGGGAAAAATCCCTGCCCAAATCCCTGGAGAAAGTCCTTCTAGTCATTATAGATCAGGGTGGTTCAACATGCAGCCCTTGAGGCCCTGTGCCCTCAAAAGCCCCACCACTGCCACCAAACTCCTCCTCCTGCTGCAGCAGCTTTTCGACCTCTCTTCCTTATTGTTCCAGCTTCTCCTTTGGAGAAAGAGAAGCCAGAATGGTAAGGCAGGGAGACTAAAGCCCAGCCACACCTACTTCCATCTTTGTCTCCTGCCGCCTGACCCTGCCAAGTGACATTGGTAGCTTAGACCCGGAAGTAATATCGTGTCACCACCAATTACTTCTGCATCTGTGCAGTTGGGCAGTGACGCCAGAGTCATGTGCCCCCTGGCTTTTAGAAGTTGGACCAACCTGCTGTAGATGATACTGAGCTGGATGATCCAATAGTAAGATTCAATAAAAAGCAGCTTCCTAAGAATAGTCTACCAGTGGTCTTTAACCTTTTTTCATGCCACAGCCCCAAATGAATGAATGAATGAATGAATGAATGAATGAATGAGGCTGGAGATAGCAAGCACTCTCTTGCCCAGGCTTCAAAAGGTTGCCGTAAACCCCCAAATGAAGCTTCATGACCCTACTGAAGTCACGACTCACAGGTTGAATAACACTGGTCTAATCTTTAGGGCTGCTTGGTTCACTTTTTTCCTTCTAGGAGGGAGGCATTCATCTCATTGGTGGTATTGAAAAAAGATGTGTAGATTAGTTTGATGTTCTTGCTGCTGGCACAGTGAGCCTGCACATTATATCTACAGTTATCTGCCCTTCTGAGGAATTTAGAGGAATCTCCCAGTTTCACCAAAAGAACGGTCAGCCTTTCACAACACATTCCTGAAACTGCAACCTGAAATAATGGAAGAGAAGAACATTTCATAAATACTGCCATTTCCTGTTTTTATCATTATTTGGCTAAAAACAAAGTTTGATAAAGCACAAGTTTTGGATTTTTGGACACAATATAACTTGTCAATAGATATGATATTCTATTGACAAGGTATGATATAGGCCGGTACTATAAGAATTGCAAACTATTCTAAAATACCTGTCTGAATAGATTGTAGGGTATTTTGCATAATTTACCCTAACATAACAGTACTTTTTCACCACTGCAAGGTTTTTAGTTGTAAAAGAACAAAACAATTACTTGAAATATGAAATCCAAAAACAAAGGTGAAGTTCAGGTAAACTGTTGCCTTTGTTCATATCATAACAATGTTCACTTGACAAAAAACAATCACTCTCGATTAAGTGTGGCAAAGGAGCGCATGCTGTGCTTTAATGCTGTGCTATCAATTTATATCTCTACACACAGAGAAAAAAGCAATCTTATTAGTTCTCTTTGCACCCACAATTCCCCTATATTTTCCATTCAGAGTTACAAGTGGCTGTTGAATAAAGAGAAGCCGCAACTTCTCTTTTGTCCTGATTACATAGCAGTACAGACAACTTCGCAGCAGGCTTTTTTGTAACAGAAACCTGAGAGCTACGCACATTGCAATGAAGACAATGTCAATGAGTTTTAAAATGGTCTACTGTGCTCCTGGAACTCATGCCAAACATAAAAAAGGGATAAAGTAGGGATGTTGATTCTTTGGTGACATTTGCATATATATAAAATGATCTTGCAGTGACTGAAATTCATTACAAAAATCCCAAACTGTTTGATTTTTTTGTGATGAGGACATCAAGCATTTTTTTTTTAACTGCACAGGTCTACACGCATTTTATTATCTTAAAAGTTAGCCTTATCCTTGGGTATATTTGGGGTGCTAAATCAAAAAGTGCCATTGGTTTTGCCCGATTTGCTCTAGTTTGGGGGGGGGCATGGCATAGTTACCTTATATGCTGATTCAAGCAGCTTCCTCATGAAGAAGCCATGGTGTCAGCTGCTTGAATCAGCATATAAGGAGGCTATGCCATACCTCTAAAACTAGAGCCCATCGGGCAAAACAGATGCATTTTTTAATTCAGCAACCCCAAAATATCCTAAATTCATTGAAACATCTTTGGCAACAAACAAATGTGTTTGTGTGTTGGGCCTGTATTACTGGAACCTGCTACAGCACTGATAAGGAATATTGTTGGTTAATTGCCTAGGACGGTCCAAAAATGTCTTATCAATGGGTTAGGAACTGGGCTGCTGACACCTGAGATGGTGTCATTTTAAAGGAGGCAGGAACCAGATCTTAGAGAAGGTGATTCCCATGCTACATGGGAGTTGGGGTGGGGTGGGGGTTATTTGAAACAGAGGCAGAAAAAAACAACACACTGCATATTAACGAAAAATGGAGGGTATCTTGATGGTTGAAGACCTCTCTCTAGGGATCTGATACAGGGTATGGAGTTGCTGTTAGAGTGCCTATTGTTTATTTGTGCAAGTGCTTAGTGGTATATTTATTCATACCCCAGGTATCACAGTACAAAAAAAAGCCATAAATTTCATCACCCAGGCAAAACCAAACCAGAGGTAGCACTTTGCCTGGATTTTACACTGCTCAGGAAGATGGAGAATGCAGAATATATCTGAATAAATAAATTCAAGATCTAATAGACCTGTATGACTCAGCAGCATCCACTGTAGCATCCTATCTCTGATAAGGAAGGCAAAGAAATTCAGCTGAACTCACTGTGAAAGGTATTTACTGCAAGATTCAGCAAGCACAAAGGCTGTTTATCCAATATTCCAATGGGCTCAAAGTCTGCAGGCTGCTGCATCTGGAAACGAATATTTATACCATCTCCAGGCACATGTTACATGAGACCTTGCATTGCCTATGCTGCTGATTGTGGAAAATCACAGTGATCTCTATAGCCCAGTACCCAATAGTAGGCACTCTGAAGTGAAGCTCCATGCCATAGCAATGATCAATAAGCTGCAGTTTTGGAACACTCTTCAAAGGCAGCCCCACACAAAGTGTATGATTGGCCATTCCTAAGTCTCTAGGCACACTGCAGCCTTGAATGGAATCAGAGTCCCGTCCTCTTCATGCACAGAAAACAACGTGTGCAGATGGCTACAATCCTATATCAATCTACTAATTGGATAACAAATATGGGGGATGTTCTGGGAGGGCATAATGTATGAGTTATCGTCACACAGTTAGTCATCCATCTCCATTAAATGAACATGTGCAAAATGAGTCATTTTAGATGTGTTTAGTCACTCAGAAACATTGCCTGGAAATGTTAAGAGAGTTTACTGATAATACTTACCCTGCAGTCAATCTGCCCTGTGTACTTCATCAATGATGGCACAACCCTGTAAGCACACTTTCCAAACATGTCTCAGCAGGGTAGGCTCATCTTATAAATGCTAAAGGGAGGGGCTGAGGAAAGGTGACTTGCATCGTGTCCTAATGAGTTCTTGAGTAAGAGGGTGGAATGTGAATCAAAAACTTCCTGGATCTCACCTCATTTTCTTACAACCGAATTCTATGCATGTCTACTCAAAAGTAAGCCAATTATGGTCAATGGGTCCTTCTCCCAGGTATGTGTGGATGTGATTGCAGCCTTAAGAACTTTTCCTACTATTATACTGCTAGACCATCTGTGGTTCAGCCTAGGTCAACCAGAATGCAATTTAATACAGTATTTAAAAAATTTACACTATATTCCAGTCAAGCTCTATTGGTGGCTTCAGCAATTAGGTGATTGGGGAGCTGTTTGTGTTGTGATTCTGCTCAGTTAGCAGTCATGGAAACAGGAAGCATCAGTATAGAGAAATTAATAGTGTAGTGGACAGTAAAGTTCTAGCACTCTGGCTCAAAAACGACTGTGACATATCTCCAAAAGAAAGAGAAGTTGATTTCTGAAGGCAAATATTACTCTGATTTATCTTCGCTCTGTAGAGAACTGACGATAATTAATGCTTATGGAATTCTGTATTTAATCTGTAGGACATTGCAATGGATATGAATAGCTTGGTTCATGGTAATTCCTGCGCAAGGTATCCATTATTTCTTGTGTGTGGACACAGCATATAAGAGCCATTTGCAAGAGAAAACTCACTTCAGCAATTTTAGCACAAGGCTGCTATTATCTTGCTCTTTAAGAAATTGTGTTTAGCATGGCATGAACTATTGGTTGTTGCAAAATGCAGGATTAAAAGCAACAACAGCAGATGTGCCCATATGCCACCAATCTTTTGTACTGCTTGTCTGGTGACACTTTCTTTGGGCTTGCAAATCCCAGGAGAATAAAATAGCTTTGAAGCTTCATAATTGTGTTGCATTTTCAGTGGGTCAATAGAGCACACAGAGAAAGATAATGGTAGAAGAGCCATTAAGATGAAACAGTCCCTATCACAGAAGCAGAACACAAATGGAATAGCTTATTTTTTTTATAGCTTTCTTGGGACTTCTCAAAAAGCCAGGGAATATTTTCAAAGAAGGAAGTCTGCTGAAGGTATTAGGTGAGCAAATCAACTTTAATTTTTATCCTGACCTTAAAGTAGAAAAAAGAAATGACAAATGGCCAGGTAGGCAAAATCTGTAAATTTGATCAGCTAAAAATAGATATAAAACAGACATCATAAACTGAGGGTCTTCTACTGTCTTTTCAACGACTTCACAGAAAAATGTCAGGAAGCTTGAGACAGGATTGTAAAATGAATTCTGGGACTGACCAAGGGATTACGGTTAAATTTACAGTGCTGAAAAAGCTTCCACGGAGCTGTATGGAAGCATTGATGTTCAGGGTTGTTTCCAATATGATTTTCTCCAGATTTCTCTTATACATTAGACCAAGTGACTTGACTCAATCACAGAAAAAGTTCCATGGAAATTTCACTGGAGTGTTTTGTGGGGTTTACTTATTGTCAGGCTTCATGTGGGGGTGGGGTGGTTGTAGTCCGTGGAGCGTGGAGCGTGGAGCGTGGAGCGTGGAGTGTGGAGCTTGGTTCCCTGCCTCCCAGGCCTTCCCAGCAAGGGAGAGGAGGCCTAACGAAGGGTGGAGGGGAGTGCCTCAGGAGCCTCAGCTGGGTGACCAGAGGGAGGGAGTTACAACACCCTCCTCCTCCTCTCTGTCTCTTAAGGGTGGTGCTCAGCAATGGCAGCAGGAACTGCTCCACACCTTGCCCTCCTCTCCCTCATCACAGGCTTCCCTATGAAGCCCTCTCTGCTCCACCCTTCCTCCCTCACCCTCATCCCACTTCCTTTGTGAGAGCCTTAAAGGGGTCCCTGGCTCCCTTCTTTCCCTTGTGTTTGGTGGAACAGGTCACTGTCTTCAATGCCATAGCTGTCATTCAATGCCAAAACAACAAATTATTCCATTACATAATTCAACAAGTTCAACAACAACAAGTTCAACAACAACAAACACTTTCATGCCACTGAGACTGAGGTAGCTACTTCTGCAGCTGACCAGTGCAGGGGCACAGAAGTGAATTTTGCTGCTTGGATAAGCTGCTACACTTCACCATGCAGCCATGCTGAGACCAATAATAAAGTCCTCAAACCAGAGACCTTGTCTGGGAACTATAAATCCAGCAACTGTATCCTTTCTATTTCCAGAAAAACAGTTAAAGCCAAGTGAAAAAACAGCAATGGGGTGTCAAGTTGGGGGGCATCAAAAAAGCAATCAGTTTTTGGGTATATTTTTGACTGGCCCACAGGTGTACACATTTGGTCCCTGTTGCATATATGCAACGTAGGGCAGAAATGGCTTAGTAGTTGGCAACCTTCAGTCTCGAAAGACTATGGTATCGCGCTCTGAAAGGTGGTTCTGGAACAGCGTCTAGTGTGGCTGAAAAGGCCGATTCGGGAGTGACAATCCCTTCCACACTGGGAGCAAGTGCAGTCTGTCCCTCGTCTGTCTCCCTGGCTATGGGCCTTCCTTCTTTGCCTCTTAGCCTCAGACTGTTGGCCAAGTGTCTCTTCAAACTGGGAAAGGCCATGTTGCACAGCCTGCCTCCAAGCGGGCTGCTCAGAGGCCAGGGTTTCCCACTTGTTGAGGTCCACTCCTAAGGCCTTCAGATCCCTCTTGCAGATGTCCTTGTATCGCAGCTGTGGTCTACCTGTAGGGCGCTTTCCTTGCACGAGTTCTCCATAGAGGAGATCCTTTGGGATCCGGCCATCATCCATTCTCACGACATGACCGAGCCAACGCAGGCGTCTCTGTTTCAGTAGTGCATACATGCTAGGGATTCCAGCACGTTCCAGGACTGTGTTGTTTGGAACTTTGTCCTGCCAGGTGATGCCGAAAATACGTCTGAGACAGCGCATGTGGAAAGCATTCAGTTTCCTCTCCTGTTGTGAGCGAAGAGTTCATGACTCGCTGCAGTACGGAAGTGTACTCAGGACGCAAGCTCTGTAGACCTGGATCTTGGTGTGTTCCGTCAGCTTCTTGTTGGACCAGACTCTCTTTGTAAGTCTGGAAAACATGGTAGCTGCTTTACCGATGCGTTTGTTCAGCTCGGTATCTAAAGTTAAGCAGTATCTAAAGTTATCTATCTCGGTTAAAGTTATCTCGGTATCTAAAGTTAAGCAGAAATGGCTTAACTGGGAAGTAATCAGCTCTTTGAAGACTGTCTATAAAGTCCAGGGCAAAATTTAAACTAGTGTGATCAAACAGCTTGTCCTTTGTTCTTTCTTAACTTTTTATCCCCTTGAGATGATGAAACAGCAGCTGCTGAATAGCTCTGTGTGTGTGTGTGTGTGTGTGTGTGTGTGTGTGTGTGTGTGTGTGTGTGAGAGAGAGAGAGAGAGAGAGAGAGAGAGAGAGAGAGAGAGAATATCTGAGGGACGCAATGCTGTTGTACAATGGTTTCAATTCAGGCTGAGCTGGCAAAAGTTCTCTGCCACAAAGCCTCACGGCTCCTGCTGCTGCAGCAAAATGCAGTGAAGCACAACCACTTCAAGCTGTGAACACCTGTTCAAATAGACAAGAACATTGAGGCAGCACCAGTGAATTACAGGTTAACTAGAAGTGCCGCAGAGAATTGGAAGCTTTTGGAAGCAAGTCTGTGGATTTCTGGGGTGCACTGGGGTAGGTGCATTAGGAGCAGCATGCCAAAGATGAACTTGTGAACCACCTCACCTCATGCTGCTAGGAACATGTGGTTTTGTCCCAGATTCAGCAGCAAACAAGTAGAAATTGGTCCCATTTGAAGCTTTGTAGTAGCCCTGTTCAGACATTATAAAATGTGTGAACATTGCACCAGATACACTGTACGCCTGTACTTGGCCGTCTCTACCTCTGGGTACAGGGGCAGAGCATGCCTGGATACAGCACCCACAGATTTCATAATGTTCAAACAGAGCTGTAATGAACTGTATCTATAATGAAGTAGATGTGAGATGTCATGACTGGCTGAGGCAAATACAGTTATCATTTTTCCAGAAGCAGTGGTTTTCAACTGGTGTGTGCAAATGATCCGCAGGTATGCTGTGGAAGTTTGGGGGAGAGTCACTTACTAACAGGGCCATTGGGGGATGTGAGGTCACCCCACCCCACCCCACCGGCACTGTGGTGTGCCTTGTCAATTGCCAGAAATCGCCTTGTCACTTGCTGGTGGTGTGCCTTGACAATGTTAGCTCCTTCTCAGTGTGTCATGAGATGAAAAACATTGAAAATGGCTGTACAGACTGTAAATTTACTTGGCTGTCAAATTCCAGTAGAAAAAATTTGTTTTCTAAAATCCTCGGAAATCTAAAGGTAATTTAAAATACTGGAGAAAATAAAGAAGGCACCCTGCATTACTGGGATGTAAGTTATTTTTTGTTGTGGATTTTATTGTCATCATCATCATTTTTATTTTATTTTATTTTATTTTATTGGAGGGGGGTTAATTGTAAACCAATTGTAAACCATTGAATTCTGTTGGGAAAAGGTGGTATATAAACCTTAAGAAAAACTACCAAATAATTGCAAATTGAATATTTCAGTGGTTTTCAACCATTTTTGTGCCGTGACCCCAATAAACAAATAAATGCATAAAGTATGGTGACCCACATCGATCCCACCCCACTTCTGGGACCTTATCCACCCACCATACCCCTGCCCACTCCCTGCCCCCTATGCCCTCCCAGCACTGTTCACTGTAACCATATATTTTTATTAGTGAGAGCAGAAAAGATTACCATAAAGCCAGGCACTAGTGAAAGCTATTTTATCACAATTGCTAAGCACCTGAGCAGGACGGGGACACAATCTCCTGGAACCTGAAGGGGTATACCAGATGTCTCCCCCTTTACCTTGTGGTGCTCTAGTCCAGTGTTCTTCTGCCTTTTTCATTCCCGTAAATTGCTGCATCCCCACAACTGAGGCTTCATAACCCCATTGGGGTCCCGACCCCAAGGTTGAAGAACGCTGGAATATTTCAAAAGTACGGCTGGGAAAGTGAACTACATGTCTGGAGGCACCCCTCATGCCGTTCTGGTACCTTGACCATCTCAAACCTTAATTTGAATCTTGGCCTTCTAAGCTCAGCTGCATCTGTGGGGAAGGGAGTAGCAAGTTGCCACAAGTTGTCAAGAAAAGGCAGTCGTTTTTGCGTCATATCTTCATATGATCTGCAAATGAATCCTGCTCTTAAAAAGGTTTGTGAGGTTTCAGCTCCGACAATGGTAGATGCTACTCAATTAGGTTGGTAGAACAACACAGTCCTGAAACGTTGTTGGAATCCCTAGCATGTATGCACTGCTGAAACAGAGATGCCTGCGTTGGCTCGGTCATGTCGTGAGAATGGATGATGGCCGGATCCCAAAGGATCTCCTCTATGGAGAACTCGTGCAAGGAAAGCGCCTACAGGTAGACCACAGCTGCGATACAAGGACATCTGCAAGAGGGATCTGAAGGCCTTAGGAGTGGACCGAAATTGCCACTCTTTCTCTTTCTTTCTCTCTTTCTCTCGAAACTCTTTCTCTTGATACCGAGCTAAACAAACACATCGGTAAAGCAGCTACCACGTTTTCCAGACTCACAAAGAGAGTCTGGTCCAACAAGAAGCTGACAGAACACACCAAGATTCAGGTCTACAGAGCTTGCGTCCTCAGTACACTTCTGTACTGCAGCGAGTCATGGACTCTTCGCTCACAACAGGAGAGGAAACTGAATGCATTCCACATGCACTGCCTCCGACGCATCCTCGGCATCACCTGGCAGGACAAAGTTCCAAACAACACAGTCCTGGAATGAGCTGGAATCCCTAGCATGTATGCACTGCTGAAGCAGAGATTTCCGCATTGGCTCGGTCATGCTGTGAGAATGGATGATGACCAGATCCCAAAGGATCTCCTCTATGAAGAACTCGTGCAAGGAAAGCGCCCTACAGGTAGACCACAGCTGCGATACAAGGACATCTGCAAGAGGGATCTGAAGGCCTTAGGGATGGACCTCAACAAGTGGGAAACCCTGGCCTCTGAGCGGCCCGCTTGGAGGCAGGCTGTGCAGCATGGCCTTTCCCAGTTTGAAGAGACACTTGGCCAACAGTCTGAGGCTAAGAGGCAAAGAAGGAAGGCCCATAGCCAGGGAGACAGACCAGGGACAGACTGCACTTGCTCCTGGTGTGGAAGGGATTGTCACTCCCGAATCGGCCTTTTCAGCCACACTAGACGCTGTTCCAGAACCACCTTTCAGAGCGCGATACCATAGTTTTTCGAGGCAGAAGGTTGCCAACAACAGGTTGGTACTCCTTTCCCTAACTGTTTGATCTGGGGAATTCTGCCATTGCAAGGGATAAGACTCGGTGATTCTTGTCTATGCATTGCTGGTTGCATAAAACCAAGAACTACACAAAGGCTTTTAGCATCAGAGGAAAACAGCCTGTGATACTTTGAATCATGATACTTTGAACCTTTTGTTGCCAACCGCATTCCGATACAGGCATATTTTTCTCACCTACTTAGCTATTATAAGTGAAAGCTTGATTTGCTAATGTTCCTTCTTTTCAAGATAGCAAATTATGCACCGAGTGTTGTGCAGCTTTGAATTTTTGCAGTAGCATTCAAAAGAGAGCAGCACAGCCATTTGATTTCATTTCCTGTCGTGCTCAGAAATGATCACCGATTTCCATTTCATGACTTGCTTTCACTTTTCTTGACTGAGTGCTTAGTTTCATCACCTCCGAATGCAAGTGCAGGCAATTTCCTTATCTTAAATTTCCCATGCTCTAATCTCCTTTGTTTGCCTCATCAATGGCACTTTATACTGCAATTTACATAGAATCAGGCGGGCCTGATTCCTATTGTGTGTGGTTACATTGTAGTTAAGACTTACATGATATTTTGCAGCAGCTGGTTCTCATCGTGCATCCTTTTGGCCTGAATGTGAATGATCACCCATCCATTCATGCAGCGACAAGGCTGTTTGGCGTAAATGTTTGTTGATTTGTGTTGTGGCTGTTCTAAAGATGAAAGTGCTTCTGATTTGTGTATTATATTAAAAGAAAAGGTTATAGACTGGATTTGTGTTAAGATTCAGTCATTTTGTGACTGTTTGTGTCAGATTGTGATTAAATTTGTGCTTGGTCACGTCTACCAGATTTAGTATATAATGAACATTCAGGTAATATTCAGGATGTTTATCAACAGATGTCGGTAATCACTATGGGCCAAACCAGAAATGCGGTGATAGAGTCATGATGAATAAAACACTATCAAATTTTGTTTTATCTATTGTTTATTAAGCAGCCTCACATTGCTACTTTGCTCAGGGTACTTTGATCAGTTTCAAAGTGGTACTCTGGGAAAAGATGTTTAACTCCTTCATTTCTTTTCTTTTCCCTGATGTACATTGCTCTATCCCATAGAATCCGTCATGGCAGTGATTTCCAAAATATTGAGTATCACAACCCACCTTGTTCTCTGCAGCGGGTTATGACCCGATGCTTAAAGCCTTTCTGGGAGATACTGGAGGCTGCTTCCAGGTTGTGCCAGGCCTACAACCTACTCCATTGGAATCCATGGGTTCAGAATGCCTCCTTGAAGTGACCAGAAGTCATGGAAGCAAACAGAAGTAAACCGGAAGTCACGTCTGGACTCTTCCAGGAGGTGTTCTGGACCTGTGCAGGCCAATGGAGTGCACAGCATGACCTAGTAGTGGCCTCCAGGAGCTCCCATAAGGCCTTGTGGTGAAGCATTGAGCATCAGGTTGTGACCCACTGAACATCAGTTTGCGACCCACCGGTGAGAAATGCTGTGCTATGGTATTGCAACAACCTATGGTTTTAAGCAAATAAATTGAAACTGAAACTGAAGCTGTGCTATGTGCTCGGCAAGGTCAGTGGAGAAGACACTCTTCTGAAGTTTCTTTTCTCAATTCTTTTTTTCTTCATGGAGTTACAAGCAACTAGCAGTACAATTTAGAATGATGACAGGGCAAGGGACAAATGGGACTAACATCCCCTTCCAAGACATCATTCTTCTAACCTTCAGAAAAACTGCAAACCAAACTACATATTTTGTGAAGTCACACATGGTCCACCATGTTTAAAACAAAATATAAAAGCCAGCTGAGGAGGATGATCCTGAGCATGGCATATGGAGAGTGTATGTCTTTACTCTTTCATTTCAGTAGCAATGAAAGTAACCTACAAGTAACCATGAAGCAGCCATTAGCCCAAAGAAAGAGGCTTCTATTGCTACTAAGTGAATTTTTCTATCAGAGAAAACTGCAGTGGGTAGCAGGAATGTTTTCAAACTGATAGTGGTGAAAAAAGGAAAGAACTAAATACCCCTTTCCCATGCATGAATCATGCTCCTGATCAAAGTTGGACTGCCAATTAGATTTTTAATTGCAAGCAGAAAATTTTAATCACAGATCACCTGTGTCATATTTAGTTTGACCCAATGCAATACAAAGGAACATTGCAAAATCTAGCTTGGAAGCACTGACAAACTGTAGATGACTCTTTTGCAGATAGGAATCATGTGTGCATGATTTCTCTTAGACAGCTTTCAGGAATGCATGTGAGAAACCTTCTTCAAGGACCTATCAGCTGTTCTATGGGAACAGGGAAGAAAATTTTAGGCCTCAGTCCTAGCTGGAGACTACAGCATCAGATATCACAAGCCACCGCTGTGAATCTCAGTCTGGTGGCACAAAAGCTGTGCTGCTGTGTGCTTCACAACTGCAAATGACTGGAGGTCTTGCATGCATGCCATTGGCTCACCCAGTCCACACTGGAACAGGGCTAGATCAGGGCAGGGGATGGGATGGGGGTGGTTCAAGGTTTCGTGGGAGAGGATCTCGGTGACAGCCATGCATGCCGGGATCCTATCCCTCTTTTTTGCCAGCGAAATAGCTAGCATAGGTATAAGGAGTCACATTAGTGGCCAGGAAACTTATGGAGAGGTAAGTACAAATCATTTTTACTTACCTTTCCTGGGCCATTTGGTCACTCCCCTGTGCTATACTATGCAGTGTGCACTCCATCAATAGTGCAGCATGCTGTAGGCAGGCAGGCAATAGGATTGTCTGCCCATCTCCTATTTCCCTGGCTGGCCAAAGAGCTGAACAGTACAATTTCTACCCTTTTCTTTTGTTAAGGTGACTCAGGGTGCACAGTCTTAGAAACCAGATCAAGGATAGGAACTGTGCACATTTACAGCTGGATTGGGGCTGATATATATAGTGTTTTGTTTTCAATATTTGATCAAAGAGTTTAAGTTTATATAAAATAAAAATTATTCATGGTTCTGATAAATGAAACAGCTTTATACTCCGATCCATGATGAATTGACAGTATGGGTTGTAAGCAAGAGCATTCTGTGCTGTTGGCTGGATAGAATTCTGTGCAGTTTCTCTCTGGGCAGCCTCCGTGCTGCAGAGAAAAAGAAATATTTTCCTGTTCCTTGAGGAATGTCACTTTAAGCACCATAATGCTGGCAGTTTTGTAGTATTACTCAATGAGCAGATTTGGATAGATTAGAGAGCTTTCTAGCATAGCACTGATAAGAAATTTGTCCGTGTATAGAGTTGTCATCTAAGTGTTGGGGGGGGGGGGGAATTCCAAATGTTGCAATGTTGAAAATTTCTGTAGGCCCTCTTAAATTTCCAGAACTGCTTTCAGTTCTGATTCCTAGAAACCTCAGGTCAATTTGAAGGTCTGACAAGTCACTCTAAGGCTGAGCTTGACAGTGATGGTACAGACAGTTCCATTTCTGGATCTATGACATACGGAAACAAAATCCCCCCCCCCGATTCTGAGAATCCTATCATAGTGCTCCAGTAGCTGAACAAGTTGCAATAGCATCTGACCCATTCCACAAACCAGTAGATCTCAAATGATGCTGAACCCATTCTTCCCCAGTCCACAGGTGTACAGGCATGTGCTGCTTAACAACCGTTCACTTAACGATGGGCCACATACATGACGTTGGTCAAAGTCAACAAAGAAGCTCTTAATGAGGCACTCAAGTTTCCATAACCTGCAGCAGAGTGTCTGTTTACACAACAGAGAGGCTCTTAATGTAGAGAAGAGGCACTCTATCTCCAGTAGTCTGTGCAGCCAGCTAGTGTCTGGTAGGGAGTGCCTGTTTACACAACAAAGGACTGTTGTAGGTCCTTTGGATTGGACTGAATGTTCACATAATGACCTAATCGCACAACAGTGGGAATAGGAGAACATATCCCCGTCGTTAAGTGGCGCAGACCTATATACAGTTGGTCCCTGTTGCGTATATGCAGCATTGGGCAGAAATGGCTTAACTAGCAGTCAACAAACAGATACATGCTATGGATTAACATCTGATATGCTAAAAATAAATGAAAAGTTAAAAGAGTACATTTCCTACTTATTTAAATTATACGTTGTAAAATCACCCACCAGAGCCCTCTTCAAATTAAGCTGTGAAAAACCATTTCAATCTGGAGAGTCCTCCAAAGGGTGTAAGCAATTTCTTTTTATCATCAATAAGATAAGAAAGCCAACCTTGCCTCCTTTCAGCAGAGGTAAAGGGGAAGATAATGGTAATGAGCTAAAACATTTCAAGGATTTTCTGAACATAAGAAAGATTCACTAGAAAAAGAAGCAGTGGCCAATTTTTTTTAAAAAAAATTAATAATTAATAAAATCTAGCTAAAAAAGAAGACTGGAACCTGCCTGGACTATGTCCAGTGTTCCTCAACACTGTGGGTTGGGACCCACCAGGTGGATCACAAGCCAATTTCAGGTGGGTCCCCATTCATTTCAATGTTTTGTTTTTAATATATTAGACTTGATGCTACCATGGTATCCATTTAGGGAAATGTTACAGACCTGTATTTTAACAAGCTACTATGTATATTCTTTTAACAATGATAGTAAATGGAACTTACTCTTGGGTAAGTGTGGGTAGGATTGCAGCCTAGGATTGTTAAAAAATTTTCTGCTTGATGATGGGCGCAATCCTATCCTGTGCTGGAACAGGCAAGCCAGGAGGCTTGAGCTGTATCCAGTGCAAGATAGGGAGCATAAGTGGCTTAGCCAGTGGTAAGGAGAAATAAGCTGCTGGCCCCAATGGGTTTCCTCAGACTTGGGCCATCTCTGGAGGTGGCACAAGTCCAAAGAGAGTGGAGCGACTTGGAGCCACTCCATTCTCCCCAGGAACGGGGGTTGGAATCCAGCATAAATGCTGGATCCCAGCCCCGCTTCCCTCTCCTTGCCCACCAGCCCAAAAAACCCTTTAAGGGGTAGGGCGGAGGGATGATGATGATGTGATTACAACAACCGTGCTGCAAATCGTGATGCGATTGCAAGGAGCGCAAGTTTCGGGCTGACTGCAGGCCAGCCCAGGGCAAGAGGAAATGTTTCCCCTTACCCTGTGTTGTGCTGCAGCAGCCCCAATGGGTCTACTCAGATCTGTGCCTCCTGACGAGGTGGCACAAATCTGAGCAGCCCAGGACTGCCCTGGGCCGCCCAGGAACAGGGTCAGGATCCGGCATAACCACCTGGTCCTGGCACCACCTCCTGCTCTCCACCCACCCTCCCCCTGCCCTGAAATGCCTCCCTCTTGTCTTCTCTCTACGCTCCCCACACTCTCCCCGACCCCTGCATCATTGGAGCTTGGCCGACACAACGCACCCACTCCCTGGGGCCCGCAGCAGTGTGTGGGCCTATCTCCCCAATGAGTGGCACCAAAGTACTTTACAGTGCTTTTGCAATACTTCCGGGCCAGCGCAAGGGGCTTGTATTGGCCCAAGTGCCAGGTAGGATTGCGCCCATAATCTGATAACTGTTAAAAATGCTTGTAGGAATTTGGCTTGTGCTTTCTTTGTTAAAGTGCACAAAATATATGCATATTTAGAGTCAGGATTGTACAAAGTGATATTATAATCAGTGACCTTTTGAAATCCTGGTTTTGTAATGTGCTCTGTCAATTTTTTTAAAAAGAGCATCTTTGGAACATGGCAGTTTGGCAGCTCTGAAAAGTGAAGTTTTGTTTTATAGACAACTAGAATTCAAGCAACATCATTATAAAGTTCCAAAATTGCCTTCTTAGAATGGATCGGTAATAGGAGCTGGAGAAAAGTGCTGAAGTGGAGAATCTAGCTGAGATTCAGTTTGATTCGAAGGAACTGCAGTGACACTATGACACAAATACCAAAGCTGTGAAAGTTCCTTAAGCATGATGTGAACGTCCATTTCGGCTACATGGACATTTGTCAAAGTAAGTACTGCTCATTGCTGTCTGAGATTTGTGTCTTGATTCATTCAAGAAGTAAATTTATACTCTCTCATCACGAGTAAGAACACCTTTGTCAAGCTGCGTGTCCTTCCTTTATTTTGATCTCTCCTCAATTTTCTAGCCAGGGTATTTGGGCATACTGAGAACTCTGTTTTCCATTCCAGGCTGACCAAGTACTATGGATACACTACACAAGTGCGGAAGAACCTTGGGCCTCTGCACAACTAGGTGAGCAATCTTAAATAACTGCCATAAAGCATGTTTACACCTCTATGGGAGTCAACTGGGCTGTTGCAGGGATGTGTGCTGGCTAACAGAAGCTGCATCCAGGCTCCACACAGACCTGGAGATTGTTGGCCAATGCAGGGGTCTGGGGAGGGCAGGGAAGAGGCAGGAAGGAGGTGTTCCAGGGGCAGAGGGAGGGTGTTCCAGGTAAGGGCAGGGAGTGGGAGGCGGAGCTGTGACCCAGCAGTTATGCTGGATGCCAACCCCATTCCCCTAGTAGCACAGAATGGCTTGAAGCCTCTTCATTCTCCTCAGAGCTGTGCCAACTTCTGAGGTGGCACAAGTCTGAGGAGGCTCATTGGGGTTGGGTTTCCGCTTGCCTCCAGCTGAACCACTTCTGACCCCAATCTTGTGCTGAATACGACCTCCTGGCCTACATGTTCCGGGGCAAGATAGGATTGCACTGTAGGTGAACTAGGTCCTCAGAAACAACATGAACAAGGATGAACTAGGTCCTCTCAACCAATATTACTGAGTGACTTAAAACAAATAGGTCTTTCAGAAGGGCAGAGCACCATCACCTGTTAGATTATCTTCTGAAACTGTCCTCCATATCTCAAAAGACCATGAAACAAAAAAGTCTCTGCTATGGCAGATAAAAAAACTCTAGGAGGATTTCCTGCTACAGGCAGGGGATTGGACTACATGACCTTGTGGTTACCTTCCAACTCTATGGTTTTATGTGAGCAACTTTGAGCACTCTAAAACTTTGAGCACACTTTGGGCAGGAGGTCTGGTCTAGAGGGTAGAGCCTCCGTTTGCCTGAAGATAACATCCACAGGTCACCGGTTTGAGGCCACCGGCACCGTGCGACCTTGAAGCAGCTGACAAGCTGAGCCAAGTTATTCCATCTGCTCTGAGCGTGGGAGGATGGAGGCCAGAATGTGAAACCAGATCAGAAAGAAACATCTGAATGTTGTGGTTCTTGAAAGATAGAACCTTCTTTCAATTGTAAAAGCCCTACAGGGATTTAAATAGCCTGCCTATGTAAACCACCTTGAATAAAGTCTGAGGAGAAATCTGATGACCAAGAAAGGCGGTATATAAATATTATTATTATTATTATTATTATTATTATTATTATTATTATTATTATTATTATTATTATTATTATTATTATTATTATTAAAATGCTTTTGAAATGCAAAACATTTTAAAGTACATGTCTGTTTTTACTGAATATTTTTTTCCAACTGTTTTCGAGATTAGCCAACTGTTAGCCAACATTAGCCTTAATGATATCTGCGTAGTTAAGGTAGAGCCATGTCCATGATGGGCCAGTTCAGATGATACTTGACACACCCCACTAGCCCTATGGGATAATGGACATGCGTCCTCTAGCTTTTGGACTAGTTCCTTAGTCACGTGACATGGGAAGGTTTCAAAGTGATTGTTGGGGCCAGGTGTGCATGTCATGAGTGTAAACATTTATAATCCCTTAGGTCAGGGATTAAACTACTGTCCAGACCAGCCCAATTTGGAAAAAGGATTTTTGTATTATAATTTTAAAGATTAAATTGCCTATATTAATTATTGTATTTTAATAATTAAATTATTGTCATTAAACTTGGCATGGGTCAGCATCTTACCACATTTGCATTTTCTACATGGATTTGATTAAATGTTTTAGCACACAAAATTTAGAATTCAAAAATGTAAAACTGTTCATCAATTTATTTTTCAAATGAGAGCCTCCAGAAAGGGCAAAATGAAACACACCGATAATTTCCCAGTGCCTTGAGACGGTATTCCACTATTTCACTGAGTATGGAAAAGAGTATTCCACTGAGCCTATCTTTGCTAACTGAATATAAAAGTAGTTTAGTATAGGTATGTCCCATTTCAAACTACCCTGGTCAATGGTTTCCAACCTTTTTGGCACCATGACCCACCTCGTCCTCCGCAGTTGGTCATGATGCAGTGCTCCAGGCAGTACCAGAATGCTTATTGGGAGGCCTTAGAGGTTGTGCCTCTTAGAGGTTCCAGGTTGTGCCAGGCCCAGGACCCACTCTGTTGGCCTCTCTGGACCTCTGAATGGCCTACAGAAAAGATCAGAAGCAACTTCCAGTTTGCAAGTGCAACTTTTGATTTGCCTGGAAGTTGCTTCTGCTGGCCATTCTGAGGTCCAGAGAGACCAATAAGAGTGGGTTGGTGCCAGGTGCAATCAAGATGAGGCCTCCAAGGCTTCCCAATAAGCATTCCCGTACCACCAGGGGCATCGCATTGAGCCATAGGATCATGACCCACAGTTTGGGAAATGCTGGAAATGTGTTGCTTTGGTTCATATTACTTTCAGCACCCTCATTTGTTCCAAAGTTCCATGCTATCTCTACTATTCATTTCCCCCTGAAATAATCAACACAAACAAAGCATTTCTGTATCAGTGTCACTCTTTGTGGTGCATGTGTGTCTATCTCTGTGTGCATGTATTATAATTTGACACCATCCTTTGCAATAAATCATTCCTTGAAAATAATCTATTTTAAAAGTGTCACGGTATTTTAGATGCACAAATGATACTGGAATAACATTGCCCAGTAAGAAACAAGCAAGAAAAGGCAAAAGCAGGAGGACAAAACTTTAAACTGGCTTAGAGAGGGTGCAGAATCCCACTGAATAAATCAACCCGAATGGCAGACTGTCAGGATTAATGAGAGACATCTGCCTGCACACATTATAAACAAGAGAGTATGCCGCACTGGCACTCAGTGGGGCTTACTTCTGAGTAAACATGGCGAGGACTGTGCTGTCAGTGTAATAACTTATTGGCGGAGTCCCAGCTGTGCCTCATGGAGATGTAGCAAATAAGATGGATACCAAGTACTCATTAACTCAAGATAAATGCATTGAGAAGCAACATAATAGCACTGCATGTTGTGTTGGATAACTAGCTGAACATGGATATCTTGCTTTTGTGTCTGGTTGGGTTTTGAAAAATTATCTAGACAGTAACCTTATTTATTCATGAGTGTCTTTTTTTTTTGCATAAGTACATAAGTGTAGCTAGCTTTCTAGATGGCTAAGGCACTGTTTCTCAAACTGTGGGTTGGGACACACTAGGTGGGTCGCAAGCCAATTTCAGGTGGGTCCCCATTCATTTCAATATTTTATTTTTAATATATTAGACTCGATGCTACGGTCTGTGACTGCATTTGGGGAAATGTGATAGACCTGTACTTTTAACAAGCTACTCTGTATATGCTTTTAACAATGATAATAAATGGGACTTGCTTCTGGGTAAGTGTGAGTAGGATTGCAGCCTAGGATGGTTAAAAATTTCGCTACTTGATGATATCACTTCTGGTCATGACATCACTTCTGGTGGGTCCTGACAGAGTCTCATGCTAAAAAGTGGTCCTGGTGCGAAATGTGTGAGAACCACTGGGCTAAGGAATGGTATCACAGGCAGCTCTAGTTGAGTGCCCAATCCTATCCAAGTTTCCTGCACTGATGTTATCACAATGCAGCCCTGAAGGAAGGGAACAAATATTCCCTTTCCTTGAAGGCCTCCATGACTCCCCTCCCACCACTGTAAGATGCAACACATGCTCCGTTGGCATAGCTGCATTGATGCTAGAAAGGCGAATAGGATTGGGCCCTGAGTGTCCTTAACATCAAGTGAAAACTTCTAGAATATACTTCTGTTAAGTTTGTTCTTTAGGAAAGCATCCTCGGCTAATAAAGACAAATTAATCAAATTCAGTAGCCTCCCAAAATAAGTTACGGTGATTAAATTGGTTAAAGCAAGTCACATTACAATGTGCTTACCAGAATAGATTCAGAATGCTTGTATTGTTGATTTATTTACTACATTTATAGCTATATAAAAAGATATTCTTTCTGTCATTGCACTCAGAGTAGTTCTGGAAAATGTCTGGTCCAACATCTCAACAAAAGAGAGTGTGGTCCAACAAGAAGCTGACGGAACATACCAAGATCCAGGTCTACAGAGCTTGCGTCCTGAGTACACTTCTGTACTGCAGCGAGTCATGGACTCTTCGCTCACAACAGGAGAGGAAACTGAGCGCTTTCCACATGCGCTGCCTCCGACGCATCCTCGGCATCACCTGGCAGGACAAAGTTCCAAACAACACAGTCCTGGAACGTGCTGGAATCCCTAGCATGTATGCACTGCTGAAACAGAGACGCCTGCGTTGGCTCGGTCATGTCGTGAGAATGGATGATGGCCGGATCCCAAAGGATCTCCTCTATGGAGAACTCGTGCAAGGAAAGCGCCCTACAGGTAGACCACAGCTGCGATACAAGGACATCTGCAAGAGGGATCTGAAGGCCTTAGAGATGGACCTCAACAAGTGGGAAACCCTGGCCTCTGAGCGGCCCACTTGGAGGCAGGCTGTGCAGCATGGCCTTTCCCAGTTTGAAGAGACACTTGGCCAACAGTCTGAGGCAAAGAGGCAAAGAAGGAAGGCCCATAGCCAGGGAGACAGACCAGGGACAGACTGCACTTGCTCCCGGTGTGGAAGGGATTGTCACTCCCGGATTGGCCTTTTCAGCCACACTAGACGCTGTGCCAGAACCACCTTTCAGAGCGCGATACCATAGTCTTTCGAGACTGAAGGTTGCCAATACAATACTCAGAGTAGTTCATAGTTTCAAATAATGGCTTATAATTTAAAGTAGTACTTCTCAACTGTTGGTCTGGACCCACTAGGTGAGTTGCGATCCAATTTCAGGTGGTCACATAGCACCTAGCTCAGCTGCCATTGAAAATGAGGAGCTGAAAATACAGGGTATGGAGCTGATGGACTAAGCAGGCTCCCACTTGGAGGGAGACATGGTGCTTTGCCCTGATTAGGTGGGAGGATGTGATGGAAGAAAGGGGGAAGGGCTGTGTGGTTGGAGAAGAATCCAAGTCTGCATTCTGCTTTGACTTCTGAACTGGAATGTTTGGATTCTGAACTATGCAGTGACAGAGATTTTAAAGGGTTAACCTATTTTCTCTTGTTGGGAAAATAACTGAAATAGGAGCCAAGACAAAGACTAGTGTTTCCCGTAAAAAGATATGAGATCATGTTATATCAAAGTGACCTAAAGAGATCATTATTGACAGAACATGTGGAATTCCAAGAGCTTGTGTAACCAGAGTTGTGGGCCAAGAACATTCGATCTCAGAGCAAAATGACCTCCTAGTTAAAGCTAGAACCATGCACCAAACAGTGTCAATATATGCCAAATAAGGAGGTGGAAGTGACATACAGTGTCACATGGTTTGTCTTGTTTGTCTTAGGTTATTTAATATGAAGTTCTGAGTGTAGTTCTCTGAGAAACAAGATGAGAAGGAAGGAGTGCACATCTGTATCCAAATTGAACTGATTTGGCTTGTAACTATGTCAATAAAACCTCCAAAGAGATTTTAAAGGGTCTGTGACTGTTTAGCATTGCGTCATTTAGAAGAATCTGGCAATCTTTCTATCAGCAGAATGATAGCATAAGTGCATTGTGTAATGGGACCTTTGGCTGATTGCTGCTTAGGTTTGAAACCTAAATTGGTGATGTCACTTCCAGCCATGACATCACTTCCAGGTTAATGACATCATTTCTGATGAGTTTGGACAGGTTGTCATTTTAAAAAGTGCGTCCAGGTGCTAAAAGGTTTGAAAACCACTGATTTAATGCATGTTTTATTTTTCCTAATGGTACAAAGAGAAAGAGATGAGGAACAAGAAAATGCTGCTACATGAGATTCTTCTGAGAAGGGAGGAGTCAAATACTTCTGCTTCTCATGTAATCAAGTAGAATGGCTGCTGCTGAAGGTCTGGGAGGGGAGAAGACAAAGATAAATAGGCAGAGGTAGGCAACTTCCCAGCATTCTAAATGGAAAAAAAAACCAAACCATTTATTCAGATAGCTGAATGAAGCAGAAACTGATGTTTCAATTTCTGACATTGTAAGCAATATCTTCCCTCCACCACAATGCTGATCTCACATGCTCCCTGTGCAAAGATGCAAAGGACAGAAAAGTGCTGGCTATGTATGCCTTGTTGACCACAAGACTGGACTACTGTAATATACTTTAAGTGGGTCTGCCCTGGAAGACTATCCAGAAACTACAATCAGTTCAAAATTCAGCTCCCCATGTGGTTGTAGGGAGTGGCAGTTTGACCCAGTGGAGCTGCTCCTCCAGTAGCTGCACTGGCTCTTAGTTCACTTCCAGGCTCAGTTCAAGGTGCTTGTTTTTTACCTTCATGATTTAGGACACTGATTCATTCTGGATCACACACAGATTTGATATGGTCTGATGTCTAATTCACCCCCCCCCCCCGACGTGTCCTGCAGAATCCCCTGAAATAGGACAGATCTTTCTGAAATCTCACTTGTGTGCCATCTTTTTATAAATAGGGTTCAGCATGGAAGGCTACCTCCAGTTTCAATTCAGATATTGATTTTGTGGGTGACCTCACCATCAGTTCTCCATATGCAAACAAGGCAATAGCTGGAATTTAGCTCGCAAGGCTGCTGTGCAAATCAATGTGATAAGGAAATGCTTACACCTTAAAGATTGGACAGGCTACATATTTAAATAACTATAAGAGCCCTCTGTAATCCTATCAATGTTTAATTGCTCAGACAGTGAGCTCCGTTCAGAAACCTATGCCAACCAACCTATACATAATCTTCAAATACAGGACCTCATTTAATTCTAATTATGTACTAATTCTAACTCGTTTTTTAAATGAACAACAACAAAACTACGATATTTTACCAAGCAAGTCTTAGCACAAATCTGTGCTTCTCCAAGGCAGCAGAGCAGTTTATCCCACCTGGCTCCAGCTACTTTCCATATGGCAACGGCCAAAGAGCTGACTGTACAAGTCTTTACCCGGGGGAAGGGGATGAAAGTTCCCTTCTTCCAAGGAGCCGCTGGCGGCTGCCCAAAGTGTGCAGGATGTGGCGGCAGCCATTTTCAGCGTTGCCGCAGCTGCGGGCCCTGGGCAGCTCAGGATTGGGCCGTGAGTCTGGTCAATGTCTCATCTGAATCATATTCCATCAACTCATTTGAAGACCAGTTTCTCACTTCTGGGGTGATACTAGTTTGATTACAAAGCCAAAGGTCAAGTATAGGCATCTTGGCCATCATGTCTTTCTGGTTTGGAGTGATTTCAACATGGTCTCAACTTTATGTAAGCATTACAGTGCCTTGCATTGCATTACATTCCATTATAATGATGCTCCTACGTACAGGTGAATTGTCATAGAAACTCAGTTGAAAACCTAGTTCAACTCTATTCACTGAATGATTTCAAAGAAAGGATTATATTTCTTCGCTCTGGTGTGCACATTGTGGTGCCTACTCAGGGACTGACAGAGATGTGATATCTTCTGAAGATGATCTTTTTCCTGGCTTGATTAATGTTTCTCAGCACCATTTACCTGGAGAGAAGGGGTGCTTTACTTAAATCATAGCTATGCAAGTCTTTGAAATTCAGTCTTCATGAAGAATTTCTTTTCATGTTGGACTGGCTCACATGACAAGCAACAAAGCGCATAAATAAAAGAGGAGCATAACAGAACATAGGTCATCTTGTTTGACAATCACAGCTTTGTTCTTTTTGAATTGATAGGTTTCAGAACGCTAAAAGAGGCTAATATTGAATCATTTCCTAACCATAGAGTATAAGGATTCTCACTGAGATTTTATAAAATAATCTAAAATACATGCTTATTATTCAGTGGCTTGAACAAAAGATGCATTTATTTTACAAAAAGGAAAATGTAAATGGCAGATCCTAATGCAAAAACAAAAGATAAATAAGATTTTATTTCTTCTTAAGAATATTTTTAGAACAACTTTTCAATGTATGCTTATATGCACAAACATATCTGTATGTATACATTTATACTGTATAGCTGTATACTTGTGCTAGCCTCCCTGCCAGCACAACTCCATTCCTGGCTGCTGTAATGTGCCTTATGGCAAGTTTGCGATGGTTGTTGCCTGGACAGCACATGCTGTAATTTACAATTATAATAATTTTTAATTTTGTATAATTATAATAATTTCTCATCTTTTGAGAGAAATTTATAATTTTTTGCTGCTTTGATTGTTGTAATTGCTGTTTTGCATTAATATAAATCACCTTGAGATTCCTTTGGTGAGAAGGGCAGGATATAATATTTAATAAATAAATATACTGATAATGTTATGGACATAGCTGTAAGTTACACAGTCAAAGAACTGTTCATTCCCACCTCTTCTGCTGGTTTTATGGTTTACTCTTTTACTATTTACTGCTGCTTTTTACTGTGTTTTAACATTTCTGCTGCCTTTTTATTATTTTATTATATTTCACTCTTTTGCTGCTGTTAATACTATCTACAGTTTTATGGTCCTTTGTTATCTGATTGTTCTTATTGCTATTTTTATTGCTGCTGCTTCTACTGATGCTATGTTCCTTTTTGTGTTTTTATACTTTTATCAGGTTTTAATGTTGCCTGCTGCTCCTTGATTGGTTGTTTTATGGGTAATTTTATTTTTGTATTTTATTGTTCTATTATGTATATTTCATATTAGCCATCTTGAGTACCGATGCCAGTGGGAGAAAAACAGGAGAAAAAATATTATAAATAAACTATAAGTTTATCTTGTTTCAGAGATGTTTGCCCATTTTCAAGTTTTTCTCTATAAGGTCTAGAACAAGGGTATCAAACTTGTTTTGTATAATAGGCTGAATAGCATTCATGGCTCCTGTTTCAAGCTGGAATTGACATCATGAAGAAGGAAATGATGTCGTTAAGCAGATGATGGCTGGAAATAGTTCTCACACATAAACTCATTAGCTACAGAAGACAGAAGAAAAAATGTGCAAATTTTGATCCTACAGGTCAGTGCTCAGTATCTGCAGGGTTTCCATTTTTGGTATCCTGTAGATACCAAAATTTGTGGATAATGGAATCTGTAGATTTGGGGCCCCTTAAAACCTCCAAAGGTGACCAGAGCTATGCTCCAGTCGTGTCTGGGGCTGCTTTGAGACCCACAGAGGCCGTGCGTGTCCACCCATGGCCTCTATGGACCTCAGAGTGCCCATTCCAGGCAAAAAAAAAAACAAAACACCTTCCAGTTTCAGGTGGACAGCCCAGGGTGCCTCGTAACACCCCAGGGCACTGCAGTACAAAGTTTAGGAACCCCTGCATTAACCTGTATATAACCAGTTCTTTAAAAAAAAGTGTGTTGGTCATTTCACTTGTCCTACAATTCTCACTCGAAACAAAGGAAGTACTAAGTTACATCTCATTTTTTTTCAATTTGAAGTGATTCATTAGCTGTGTGATGATGGAATGTTAGCAGCCAGTGTGCATAATCCACCTTCAAACAGGAACAGAAAGGTCCTGAAACCTGACCTTTACTTCCCACTTCCACTAATCATCCTCCTGTCTTCTTCTTCTGTGATATATCAAGAGAGAACAGCTTTACTCTTTTAATTTGAGCTCTGGAGAAAATGTTCCCCAAAGGCCATTAATATATAAACTTGGAACTTTATTGTTGCCAAGTTGCTGTTGGAACTGTTTAAAAATGCATAATGCAGTAGGAAAAAGAGGTCATATATGTCACGGAGTTGCTTTGGAGATAATAACATACAGCATGGCTTTGCACATTATAACATGTGACAGAAAAAAAAATGACTTGACCTTCTCTTTCAGCTTCATATTGTTTTGTTATTCAAGAAAACTTGCACATTTCCCCCAAACCGGTCCTAATTATCCCTTATAAAAGTACCATTCATAAGCAGACCTCAACCTGTATGCCAGTTACAGACCACTGTTTCACCCACCCTATGTGTAAGAAACAAAACAAAACAAAAAACAAAAACCTTCTGGAGAACAAAGAAGTCAGCCTGAACACCTACCTAGGATTCCTCACCTTGGTACTCTTAACATAATCTGTAGAACTCATCCACACTCTTGCAGGGTATCAAGCCTGCCTATCCACTATATGGCTCTTCTCCTGGGTGCCAAAACTTTGACAGAGCACACCACAAGACTCACCCCCATCTAAATTATTGAAAGCTAGGCACAAGATTTTAATCTCATCTAGTGTTCTTATTTCAACCTTCTACTGTCAGACCCTTGGTTCATTAAGATCAGTATTGCCCAGTGTTGGGAACTCGAGTCAGGTGACTTGGACGCAAGTCGTGAAAATGCACATTTTTCGCTGACTCTGCAACTCGTGAGTTGTGCATGTGGAAGACTGACTCCCCCTGACTCAGCACTCGTCCCCACGCTTGCTGACTCGAGTCTGCCAGTGTCTGGGTGTACTTGCTGACTTTTTTTCCAAGTGAAAAACGTCATGGGGCCTGACATTCTGACAGCGAGCAGCAGGGAGTTCCAACTGGGAGGCAGGGAAGGGTTAATGTATCGGGCGGAAGGGGGGTAGGCAGGAATGAGCTCTTTTTCCCCATCTCTGATAGGAAGGAAGGAACGGATGATCATTGGACAAAAGATGGACATTTGGATATTTTTATTGGCTGAGGGAGAGCAGGAGGTGGAGCCTAATGGGTTTCTTTCCTTACAATTGGCTGCAAAAGCCCAGGGAGGTGGGAGAAAACTCTTTTGCCCAATTCAGCATTCTAACCTTATAGCTTTTTGGCTCTGTTGTTACTTGGGGGAGCAACCCTCATTGAATGACTGGTTAAATTGGGACTACTTCTGAGTAGGGCTGCAAAGGATCGGATCGTCCTGGTAAGCCTCCCAGCTGCTGCGCATGACCCTCCTCCCTCTTGTCACTTTCATCCCCGCTCTCACTCCATCCCTCCCACTCTTCCTGCCCTTTTTACAGGGACAGTATGGGAGTGAGTAAAGAGGACTCCAACATGCACAGAACCTGGCAACAGCCCTGTCTTTTCCATGGTAGGCTTTTTAAAGGGGGGGGGCGAATCAACTCGAGTCAATTAGAGTCACTAAAGGGTGACTTGGAGACTCAGAAAGTGCCCCCATTAGGACTCTTTTACAAGTCAAGTCGTGAGGGGCAGTGACTCTGTAACTCAACTTGAGTCCAGCCCCACTGGGTTTTCCCAATACTGGTATTGCTACAGTGATGACAGCAGACTCTCCAGGAATTGAGACAGGGTCTTTCCTAGCACCATCTAGAGATACCAGGCATTGAATCTGGAACTTTATTCATGCAAAGCTTATTCCTTTAGCATTCTCTTTTGTATGCAAAGTATTTTTGTATCTATGTGGGGAGGGCAGAATTTCCATATGTTCTTGGGTCACTTTAAGTCTTTAGTGATACCCATTAATACATTTTGCAGTTGGAACAATTTCATTCTTTTCCATTTATTTTCTTACATGAAGGTTTTTTTCTCCCCTTTTCCCCAGTGCTAGTATGGGGGGGGGGGATTATCTGTGGATCCCATATTGGAGGATTTGCTTATCTGTGAATTGGGTCCACAGGACCTTCCGCATGCATGCCCTCCAGAGGTAAGGGGAGCTCTGTAAACCTTGCCTCTGGAGGGTCCTCTGAGCCCAGCAGAGGCCACAGATATCCATCCACGGTCTCTGCTGGGTTCCAGGGGGTGGGAGGGAGGTGTTCACTTAACTGTATCTGTGGTTTCACTTAGCTGCGGGGGGTTCCAAAATGGAACCCCCATGGGTACAGGGACTGTTACAGTATGTGCCCCATACAGCAAGGCAATTTGGTGGCTGGATAAGGCAGGCCTACCAGACTGCTGCTGTGTATAAGCAAATGTAAGCATACCTGTCAGACAATGGAGCAAGGACCAATCAGGGCAAAGTGCTGAGTCATTGCACAGAACAAGGAGAGAAGGGAAAAGCTAATGCAATCCCCACCCAGGATGATGCAATGACATTCCTCAGGGATGAGGTCATGGCCTTTCCCATTGGCTGACAGGAGTATAAATGGCCAACAAGCACACTCCACTGGGTGAGTTGTAGGAGTGAGTTGCTGAATGAATCTCTGCTGGATGGATACCTGATTTACTGACTACTTGGACTGTTTGCTGGACTGCCTCTGCTTGCTGATTTTTGGAACTGCCTTCTACCTGTAAATACTGCCTGTAAATAGACTCTGGTGTTGGTACTTCCCTGGGTCTTGCCTCCTTTTTTTGGCGTCCTTCCCTGTGCTCCGAGCACCACACTCTGCAGCTGCCGGTTTGCGCTTCTGCTATCTCTGTGTTTTGCCCAATTATCTCTAACAGGGACACACCTGCATTATTTGTCGCATTGCAGTTAGCTTTTTCAGAGTTCACAGTACCATTTTGAGGTCTACTGATGATCACCAAATACGTTATCCTAAATGGAATGAAATTTGTATTTGGCAATGTAGTTGTCCACATGCAATGGATTCAGATACTGTTAAAAAATTACAGAAGGGGGAAAATAGAAAAAGAAACAAACCACAAGGTTTTTAGCTCTCAAATTCATGTCTATTGCTAATTAATTATTAAACCTATGCACAAAGTTGCATACACCCAAACATAGAGCATTTTGATAACATGAGTTTTATATTCCTTTTGTATTGGCAGACATGTGTACAGATCTAGAAGGTAGATGTTTGAAAACTTCTTTGAGGTGTATGATTATTATCTCAGTTTGAAGTGGGGTAAGATTTTCCATGAAAGCACCTCTTAGAAAACATATATCTGATGTAGGGATCGGTTCAGTGGCTCTCAATTTGCTTCATAAAAGTTTTCCTACAAGATGCCTTTGAAGAAGGTAGCTGTTTGGAAGGAATAAAGAAGGTTTTCAACAGGACATGAATCTCCTTAACCACAGCAGATGCACAAATATTTCACTGGGTCAAGTGGACTCGACTAGCCACCAGAAGCAATTTTCTCAGAGAAGCTTCATCCCACCTGAACACAGTCCCAGCACACCATATCTGTGCTTGTAGCAGAACGTGTCCAGGCTTTCTGCTCTATTCACAGAAGGAGATGTGATGCTAATGTTATTCCTTTGGCGATATCAAAAAGAGATCCAGTATCCTCTGATGGCCTTTGTCTCAGCAATAGCAGCTATTTCTGGTGCTTGGAAGACTCAGGAAAGGTGATGGTTCAAGCCTCATCTTGTCATGTTCAAATATGGTTCGGATGAAAACAGGGGTATAAATTAACTGGATAAATAATGACTACATGGTGATACATTGTATTGTATATATGGTGAATAAACATGTGAATACAATTAATATACTGTGATAACCCCTGCTAATTGAGTAAGAGGCACTTTTTCAAGTGGGTGTTCCTTTTTTTTGAGTAGGGGGAGAGTAACTGACCCACCTCACCCCAGCACTGTCTGTTCTAGTGGCTGTCTGCTGGTATTCCCTGGCATCTTTTTAGATTGTGAGACCTTTTGGGACAGGGAGCCATTTAGTTATTTGATTTTTCTCTATAAACCGCTTTGTGAACTTTTAGTTGAAAAGCGGTATATAAATACTGTTAATAATAATAATATGGTGACTGCCTGCTAATGCTGCAATCCCATCCACACTCACCTGGGAATAAACCCCATTGACTATAATGGGACTTAATTCTGAATAGACATGCATTGTATTGGCCTCAAAATGTTTGCTTTCTCTTAAGTGACATGCAAAACAGGCACTAGCTTCTAGCAGTTATCGACTTATTTCTGACCAGAGCATCATCATGAAGGCCACACTTTTGGAATTTTAAATTCCATTTTCAGCCTTTCTCAACTTTCTCAGCCTTTGAAAGCAATGATCCCCATCGTGCCCCCCCCTCCAGCAATAGTTTATTGTTTCTTCGAACTGTAAAGTAGACCAAGTGATAGAGGCTGGAATGGAAATTCAGGCTGGCAGGAGGTCAATTGTAGCGTATAGGAAGTTCCGTAAAGCAGAATTGCTGTATCAAGGGATAAATTCTTGCTTGTTTTTGCCTGGATACCATCAGCTCTATATCTGCATGAAAGAGCAACCGGTTCGCTTGCTGAGTTGCTGGTTCCTCCTGTTCTCCAAATGTGTCAAGCTTGGTCTCCAAATAAAGCTAGTCAAAGACATAATGTCTTTCATGGGAAGCCTATATTTAACAGCACTTAGAGGGGAATGGGTCTTCAGGGACAAGACTAGGAAGGCATAGTAAGGTTATTGCCCAGAATGGTTGGCAACCTTCAGTCTCAAAAGACTATGGTATAAGCCTACAGCACCTGGTATTCCCAGGTGGTCTCCCATCCAAGTACTAACCAGGCCTGACCCTGCTTAGCTTCTGAGATCAGACGAGATCAGGCATGTGCAGGGTAACAGTTGCTGCTATTGCCCAGACAAGTGTCAAAATGTGACATGGACACATTTATAACTAGGCCAGATTGAGAAGAGTCAATAAACTGTTGCTGCAGGGGACGCTATACTGTCCAGGACAACCAGGCTTCCTTCCCCCACCTTCCAACTTCACAGCTTTGAGTGACTCGTTACAAATGCAAAGTGCAGTGTGGAGACCCAGAGACTTCTAGCTGATAGTTTCCTGTACTTGGAAACATAATCTACTTGAATGTGAGTCATCTTTAGAAGATGTAAAAAGGGAGTGTCATGGAGGACAGGTTTACCAGCAGCCATTAGTCACACAGACTATATGCTACCTCAAGGACAGCATGCTTCCAAATATCAGTTGCAGAGCAGCAACAGTGGGGCAGGGGCATGCCTTCATCTCCTAGGTCAGTGGTTCTTAGCCACTAAGTACTTGCATGGGAGGGGGGGAAGCAGCAGGGGGGGAAGGCTGCGGCGCTAAAGTGGAAGTGGAGCGCGGTAGCTCCGCATTTACTTTCACTGCTGCGGGGAGCCCTGCTGCAGGTCGCGCCGGGCTCCCCACAGCCTGGGGAGGCTGCAGGAGGCTTGGGTAAGTGCACCCAAGCCCCTGCAGCCCCCCTGGGTGGGGCGATCCTGGGATCACACCATTGCCTCCTCCCTGCCTCCAAGCTGCCCCGCCCCTTAAGGGCTCACAGGTTGGGGCATCGTGACGCCCCAGTTTTAAAAGCCCTGTCCTAGGTGGTTGTCCACTGTGGGAAACAGGATGTGAGGGTGGATGAACCTTTGGCCCAATTCAGCCTGGCTCCTATGCTTTTATGTGAGTGGGAGACATACATTTATTAAAGTGCAACATCGTGATAATAAGTGAAGAAACTCTGTAGAAACTCCAGCAGATTTTCAGGAAGTTTCAATGCTGTTCTTCTCTTTGCCCAGTTTTTGTATGGAGAATAATTATCCAAAGAGGGCATAGGAGCTGAAGTATTAATCTTGACTGAAGTTGTAATCTATTGAGACACCTTCCATTCTGTGTGGACTCTTTGCTTTCCCTCAGAGTCCTTAGGGTTCATTCTGGGCCAATATACTTGCCACTGAGGGAATGTTTAGTATATGTTCTTGTTTCATTTTTCTTTTAGTGTGACTTTCCCAAGACTGAGGACTAGTAAATTGGTCCCTGATGCTTTGAGGTACTGAAATGGCTGCCACAGTATCCTATGGGACCAGAGCAGCTGCCGAAAGTCTCCTTGGACTAAGGGAATATTGGTTCCCTTACCCTGTGTAGAGCTGCAGTGGCCCTGATAGGTCTATTCAGAGCTGTGCAAGCTATTTAGCTGGCACAGAACTGAGGAGATCTGTGTCAGGTTCCACAGATCGGGAGGGGGGATAGGATTTAGTGGCAGCATCTGCCACCATTCCCACCCTGTCCAAGGCCTGAACATCTCCCCAGGTCACCCTTCCCTGCCAGTTTCACCCCCTCCCCACCTTCCCCCTGGCCGCCCCCTCCCCAGGAATGCCTTGCCACCAAGCGGTGGAGCACTCACCACTTGTGGGCGCCTGGCATTCTCCTGCTGGCATGGAGACCCAGCACCAAGTGCCACTGGCCTCTCCACCAGCACCTTCCCCTTTCGGGCCACCACAGCATACCTTACAGCACATTTGTGACAGCCTTTGCTGGGCTGCATGTGCACACAGCACTGCCCAGGCAGAGGATCTGGCTGCCCAGTAGTCTAACTATTTTGACACAAGGAGTCTCCTTAGGACACTATTTAAGAACTTTTGCTTTAAATAATTCCAAGGAGTGCTAGTCATGCAGACTGAGTGAACCTCTTGCAAATCATTTTAATCTGAAGAGTGTTTTTCAGAAAAGAAAACCCTAATGCAAAAAAACATTTCTGGATGGTCTAAGCATTTCCTGCAAACTAAGTCCCCCAATATAAGAACAATTGATTGCAGTGCTCATTCAAATCCTTGCATCTTATACCCATTATGGGTTCAGATGAATTCTATTAATGTTGAATGTGTGTTTGTCAGAGACAGAGGAAGAGAGGGAGAGTTGACTGCTATAATGACAGCACACCTTATGAAAGGAGAAGGCACTCAAGCTTGTCCTCTCTCAACAAAGAACTCCAGAATCATAAATATTGCACCAAGGCCACACACTCTTTTATGCTTTGCTGTTTAATGAACACATTTCGGCTTCCTTTATTTTGCACTTTTCAAATATAAATGTCAATTGGCAGCTTTTACAAAACTACACCCAGTCTGCTTGTCACGTCGCCTTTCAACCATGAACAGTGTATAATTCACTATTATCTTGTTGACAAGGCTATGATTCATTTCACACATCATTGTTCATTAAGATAATATGTACCTGTGCTCCAGTCTCGTCCCACTTCAAGGCTCAACTACTAACAAATTCATGGCCAATTAATTTAATAGGAAAAGGAGCAGTTGGGAGCTGAGGCTCCTTCTTCAACCTTTAGCATTTCACCCTATAGGCAACCCAATCCTATTCCCCACCAACCTCTGCAATGCAGTAGCATCAAAGGCATATGTGCTGCATTCAAGGGTGGGGGGGGAGGCGACCATATGGTTCCAGGAAGCCACCTGGCTGCCAATGGGTCTCTGCAGACTTATGCCAGTGATTTAGCCAGTGTACATCCTTTTAAAATTTATTTTATTTTAATAAATTTATACCCCAGCTTTTCCATGCTGAAGCAAATGCCCAAGGTGGCTTACAAAGCTTTATAGTCAAGTACAGAGTATCACAGCAAGTAAAAATTTCAAACAAGGCAGTAAAACATTAATTTTAACATTACATGGCGAAAAACAAATGTCAAAACAGAGCAAAGTTTAAGGGGAAAAGAAAAAAAGAAACCAGTGGGGAACAGATAAGTCCAGGGAGGCTATCAGGTCATAACAGTATGACAGGGGCACAAAGGGCAAATATCCGCCCAGCAGCCAAATGCCAGATGAAACAGGTATGTTTGGAGCCCTTGCCAAAAACCCACGAGACAGGGTGCCGTTCTCAGCTCCCCCAGGAGCTGGGTGGTGCCACCACAGAGAAGGCTTGCCCCTGAGCTACCATCTCTCTCACTTGGGATAAAGGTGGCACTTGTAGAAGAGCCCCTTCAGCTGACCTGAGAGGGCAGGCTGGAATGTATGGAAGGAGGCAGTCTTTCCGGTAGCCTGCACCCAGGTCATGGAGGTCCTTAAAGGTTAGGACTAGAACCTTGAATTGGGACTGGAAGTGGATGGGCGGCCAGTGTAATTGCTGGAGTAGTGGTCCAGCCAAGTCATAATATGGGCTGTCGCATTCTGTACTAATTGCAGTTTCCAAACTGTTTTGGTAGGTAGCCCCACATAGAGTGCAAAGCAGTAGTCCAGTCTTGAAGTTATGGGTCACTGTAGCCAGGTCCAAATAGCTCAAGTATGGTTTCAGTTGGTGCACCAGCTTCGGCTTCAGCCCTTCTGGCAACTGATGCCACCTGATTTTCCAGAGAGAACTGAGAGTCCAGGAGAGATCCCAAGCTGCTCACCTGTTTTTGTAAGGGTAGTGCAACCCTGTTCAAAGTGGGTAGATGATTCAGTGCCTGCACTGAGGATTTCTTGACCAGGATTTCTTTTCTGGATTAGTTTTAGCTTACTGGCTTTCATCCAGTCCCTAATGGCATTCAGACAATGCCCCAGAACTTCCTCAGCTTCTTCAGAGGGGGCTGGTAAGGAGAGATGGAGTTGGGTGTCATCCGCATATTGGTGGCATCCCACACCAGATCCCTGGATGATCTCCCCCAGAGGTTTTATGTAGATGTTAAAAAGTATGGGGGAATAGGATAGACTCTTGTGGCATCCCATACTGTAAGGGCCAGGGTGCCAACAGGTGTCACCCAGCATCACTATCTGGGACTTGTTGGACAGGAAGGAGTGGAACCATCATAGAGAAGTGTCCCCAAGCCTCAGTTTGGCCAGCCAATCCAGGAGGATACATTGGTCGATGGTATGCAAAGCTGCTGAGGAGTCCAGCAGGACCAGGGATGCACTTCTCCTATTTAATCCTTGGTGAAGGTCATCTATCAGCGCAATCATGGCTGTCTCTGTTCCAAACCCTGGCCAGACTGGAGCCAGACATCCTGAGGAACCTCAGGAGGCATATTGGGCTTGTAAAAGTGGGATAGGATCTTGCCCTGTGCTGCTGCTGAAGAGACCCTCCCCTCAAACATCTGAACTCCTCGATTTGGCCTAGTTTCTGCCCCAATCCTCTCCCAAATCTCCCTCCCATGTCATCTTACCTGTTTCGTCGGCTCTAGAGCACACAACAGTGACATGGCTTTCACATTGTGGGAACGGGGCTTACAGCAGCAGATCACAAGAACCGCTGCTATAGAAATTGAACAGGATGGTGACATAAATCTACTAAATCAGTGGTTCTCAAACTGTGTGCCCAGGAGCCACCAGTGGCTTATGACCCCATTTTTGGTGGTTCACAAATCAGGCCAATTAGGCCAATTAGGCTATGTGCATCAAGGGTTAAACAAGCTGCTACTTGGGGGAGGGAACACTGTTGGAATTGGTGCAACTCCATATGCTCTCAAGGGGTGGCAGGAGACTGTCCTAAAAAGGGTTAAGCCATAGCCCAGTGTCCTTTGCAATCTACCTGTCCACTTCTAATGACCTATGTGGGAGGGGCGTGACCCAGACCCTATATAACTCCTGAGCACGCTCTCCTCCCTCTCTCTTCCCTCTTCCTCACCACAACTGAGCAGACAAGATGGCATGCAGCAGGGATCTGCTGGTGCTGCCATCTTGACCAAATGAGGAGGCTGGTTAGAAGGAGGTTGAAAGGGAGGGTAAAAAGAGTCCAGTCTCTCCAGAGTGCATGGAGGCTGCTTAAAACAACAGTAATAGAGGCCCAGCAGAGGTGTATACCGCAAAGAAAGAAGGGTTCCACTAAATCCAGGAGAGTGCCCGCATGGATAACCAGCCAAGTTAGAGAGGCTGTGAAGGGCAAGGAAGCTTCCTTCCGTAAATGGAAGTCTTGCCCTAATGAAGAGAATAAAAAGGAACATAAACTGTGGCAAAAGAAATGTAAGAAGGTGATAGGGGAGGCCAAGCGAGACTATGAGGAACGCATGGCCAGCAACATTAAGGGGAATAATAAAAGCTTCTTCAAATATGTTAGAAGCAGGAAACCCGCCAGAGAAGCGGTTGGCCCTCTGGATGGTGAGGGAGGGAAAGGGGAGATAAAAGGAGACTTAGAGATGGCAGAGAAATTAAATGAGTTCTTTGCATCTGTCTTCACGGCAGAAGACCTCAGGCAGATACCGCTGCCCGATCGGCCCCTCCTAACCGAGGAGTTAAGTCAGATAGAGGTTAAAAGAGAAGATGTTTCAGACCTCATTGATAAATTAAAGATCAATAAGTCACCGGGCCCTGATGGCATCCACCCAAGGGTTATTAAGGAATTGAAGAATGAAGTTGCAGATCTCTTGACTAAGGTATGCAACTTGTCCCTCAAAACAGCCACGGTACCAGAAGATTGGAGGATAGCAAATGTCACGCCTATTTTTAAAAAGGGAAAGAGGGGGGACCCGGGAAACTATAGGCCGGTCAGCCTAACATCTATACCGGGTAAGATGGTGGAATGCCTCATCAAAGATAGGATCTCAAAACACATAGACGAACAGGCCTTGCTGAGGGAGAGTCAGCATGGCTTCTGTAAGGGTAAGTCTTGCCTCACAAACCTTATAGAATTCTTTGAAAAGGTCAACAGGCAAGTGGATGCGGGAGAACCCGTGGACATTATATATCTGGACTTTCAGAAGGCGTTTGACACGGTCCCTCACCAAAGGCTACTGAAAAAACTCCACAGTCAGGGAATTAGAGGACAGGTCCTCTCCTGGATTGAGAACTGGTTGGAGGCCAGGAAGCAGAGAGTGGGTGTCAATGGGCAATTTTCACAATGGAGAGAGGTGAAAAGCGGTGTGCCCCAAGGATCTGTCCTGGGACCGGTGCTTTTCAACCTCTTCATAAATGACCTGGAGACAGGGTTGAGCAGTGAAGTGGCTAAGTTTGCAGATGACACCAAACTTTTCCGAGTGGTAAAGACCAGAAGTGATTGTGAGGAGCTCCAGAAGGATCTCTCCAGACTGGCAGAATGGACAGCAAAATGGCAGATGCGCTTCAATGTCAGTAAGTGTAAAGTCATGCACATTGGGGCAAAAAATCAAAACTTTAGATATAGGCTGATGGGTTCTGAGCTGTCTGTGACAGATCAGGAGAGAGATCTTGGGGTGGTGGTGGACAGGTCGATGAAAGTGTCGACCCAATGTGCGGCGGCAGTGAAGAAGGCCAATTCTATGCTTGGGATCATTAGGAAGGGTATTGAGAACAAAATGGCTAGTATTATAATGCCGTTGTACAAATCTATGGTAAGGCCACACCTGGAGTATTGTGTCTAGTTCTGGTCGCCGCATCTCAAAAAAGACATAGTGGAAATGGAAAAGGTGCAAAAGAGAGCGACTAAGATGATTACGGGGCTGGGGCACCTTCCTTATGAGGAAAGGCTACGGCGTTTGGGCCTCTTCAGCCTAGAAAAGAGACGCTTGAGGGGGGACATGATTGAGACATACAAAATTATGCAGGGGATGGACAGAGTGGATAGGGAGATGCTCTTTACACTCTCACATAATACCAGAACCAGGGGACATCCACTCAAATTGAGTGTTGGGCGGGTTAGGACAGACAAAAGAAAATATTTCTTTACTCAGCGCGTGGTCGGTCTGTGGAACTCCTTGCCACAGGATGTGGTGCTGGCGTCTAGCCTAGACGCCTTTAAAAGGGGATTGGACGAGTTTCTGGAGGAAAAATCCATTATGGGGTACAAGCCATGATGTGTATGCGCAACCTCCTGATTTTAGGAATGGGTTAAGTCAGAATGCCAGATGTAGGGGAGAGCACCAGGATGAGGTCTCTTGTTATCTGGTGTGCTCCCTGGGGCATTTGGTGGGCCGCTGTGAGATACAGGAAGCTGGACTAGATGGGCCTATGGCCTGATCCAGTGGGGCTGTTCTTATGTTCTTATGGCATGCAGGACAAGGCAGCTATAGGGCCTTGTTGTCTTACGTTAGTGTACCTCTGAACATATTCAGATGCTGTAACCATACTACTAAGGAACTGTGAGTAAATGAATCTGCTCTTGCAACTTCAACCAGCCAATGTTGTTTGTGTTTTTCTTGACTAGCAGTCAGCCGGGTGTGGGAGGCTCCCTGGGGTTGATTCCCAGCAAAAGGGGGGTTCTGCTGCTGAAGCGACTCTGCTCCCCCCCCTAACAGAGGAAACCAGGTTTAAGAAATTCCTCCAACAAACACTACTGCCCAATCACCATTATAGCCACACACCCTGGCATTCATAAATCAGGGTGCAGCCTCTAGGGCCTCTAGGAAGTTTGAGAACCACTGTACTAAATCAGCTGGAATGCAGTATATTATTCAAAGCAAGATGTGTTGTGAATGTGTTGTGAACTTCCATTTTTTATAGTATTTTTTTTTATATGATATGCTGGAAAAATCTATAGCTACTTATGGCCAAATTCTATTAGGATCCTGCACTGATGGTGCATACTGATGATGATACTGGTGTAATGTCCATCATATTGCTCATACCGGCAATGTCACACTGATGGCACATTGTTGTTGGCTCAACAAGGCCAAATGCCAAGTGTATCCTGGCAAAGCACACTGCGAATGCCCTTTCCAGTAAGACTCCCAGCATCCAGGGAAACACTGACACATACAGCAGCATCCTGATGCCAGCAAGTCATCACCGTGACATTAGTGCATCATTAGTGGAAGATCTGTATGTCGCCATCATATCAGTGCATCATCTTGTGACATCCATGTATCGTTGGTACGATGTACAGGGAGCCAGTCATTGCATCCAATCAGCCCCAACACTGGCAGCTAGAGAAGCGCTGCCAGGGTCAACAGTGCAGGAGGTGGGAGCAGGTGCAGGACCAATGGGTGGCCCTGCCACCCACTTGGTGAGTGGCCAACACAGCAACAGGTACTACACCTAACCATGGGAGGCACAAGGGGATGCTGAGGTTATAGCAAACATGAATGTGTCTCCCATATTCATCATCTGCTTGATGAAAAATACTCTTGCCTGAAGAACAATTAGTATGGAAGACATAGAAAGGGACGGCAGGATGGCCATATGGGTGTCATACCCACAGTTTCCATTTGTTCTAACAGTTCCTTACACTGCCTACTTGCACGTTTGTGCATTCAGTATGCAAAGTGAGTACATGGGGTCTATTTAGGTCTCTAATGCATGCTGTTGAAATGCTTTGCATGCAGACATTACACCTGTTGTGTGGGTAGGTTGTGCCCATCAAATTTTCCTTAATAGCACAAAACATCCATTAACGTTTTATAAGACCTTAAGAGAAATAAGCGCTGGCATTTCATATTGTTCCTGAGTCTTGTTCCATTGCAAGCATTTCAGTTTTAACTTTATAATTATGTCATGAACCTGTTAGAGAGATGCCAGGGCCCCTTGTGTGCCTTACCCTGTCCACAAGAATGGCATCAAAGAGCACATGCGGTTTCACCTTTCCCATACAAGTCTGCAGACACAGCTTGTTAGACTGCTAACTGGAGCCACTGCTTCCTGCATTGTAGACAACCGTTTTATCTAGTGCCAAAAGCCTGCCAGTCCAAGACAGGAGATGGCTCAGACTCTCTTAGGTCCTAGCTTTTTTGACCTTCCATAGGATGCACACTGCTTCTCATTCAGGCGACCTGCACTCTCCAAGAGCAATCTTTTCGCAGTACTGGTGTCTTTGGCTAATATATTTGAGGAGCTCCTTGCTTTCTACAATGAATCTTTAATGGTTCGATCCTAATTGGCTCTTCCAGTGGGGGAATGCTTCCAAAGATTGCCTTACAACAATCACAAAAGAGCCTCTGGCAGCACATCAAGCTGTATGTTGCAGAAGAGCAGAGGGGCAGCCTCATGTGTGGTGACGGAGGGGGAGGTGCAAAAGGGTGGGGAAGGGTAAAACAGGGCAGTGATGGGACAGGAAAAGGACAAATAGGGTTCAGATAGGAGGTGGGTTCAGCAGCAGCAGAATCCACCAAATCCTATTCTCTTTCCCAGACTAGAACCCATGGCCCAGGTCTATATGGACCTGAGCCAGTGATTTTGCTGGTGCAGGTCATAGTAGACCTCTAGGTGCTATGGAGGCTTATCCTGAGATAAAAGAACAAATGTTTCCTTGCAGGATTCCCCTTGCAGGATGCAGCACAAAGCATTTCAGTGTAGCTGCATCACTGGGTGTGGGGGGGGGGGGGAAGTATAGGAATGAGATATAAAGACACTCTTTTTCCTCCAATCAACTAGAATATTATTGATAAAGTCACTGCCTAATCACATTCTGACAACTCCTGCAACGCCGCTGGAACCAACCGTATTGGCTTCTGCCTTTCCATTGGACCATTTCAGGGATGTGGAGAGGAGGGATTTGCTGCATGGGAAACAGTCTGTCCTCCATATCTACTTTACCCAGGCTTCATGCACTGGAGAGGACACTCTGTTCCAGAACCACCATTCAGAGAGCGATACCATCGACTTCCGAGACTGAAGGTTGCCAAGAATATACACTGCCTAATCCAATAATCATATTTATGGCAACAGAACACTGTGCAGGTAAACTGGCATGGAAGAGGTTCAAGTGTGAGGAGAGGGAGTAATGGGGCATGTTGGATAAGGAATGGGGGGCATGTCGGAGGAGGAAGTGGATCTAGTGGCAGTTGCCGAATCTTATTTATCCCCTCTTTCTACAGTCTTCCCACCCCTTTTCTCTTCTTGGACATACACCACCCAAATGGCTGGTGCATGGTTGAGGAGAACCATAGGTGATTGGGCAGCCTGCCAGAAGGTAAGTAGAAAATATTTTTATTAGGCTGTCTGATTGCTGCCACAGTGCACCACAGTATTCAGCGCAGCCTTTGTTGCCACACTTGCATGCTATAACATGGCAGGGGCAGGATTGAGGCCCATGTGTAATGCACCTTCCAAAGGCATAGCCATACTTATTTGTCCATTCATGTTGGCAACCTTCAGTCTCGAAAGACTATGGTATCACCTCTGAATGGTGGTTCTGGAACAGCGTCTAGTGTGACTGAAAAGGCCAATTCGGGAGTGACAATCCCTTCCACACTGGGAGCAAGTGCAGTCTGTCCTCATCTGTCTCCCTGGCTATGGGCCTTCCTTCTTTGCCTCTTAGCCTCATGCTGTTGGCCAAGTGTCTCTTCAAACTGGGAAAGGCCATACTGCACAGCCTGCCTCCAAGCGGGCCGCTCAGAGGCCAGGGTTTCCCACCTGTTGAGGTCCACTCCTAAGGCCTTCAGATCCCTCTTGCAGATGTCCTTGTATTGCAGCTGTGGTCTACCTGTAGGGCACTTTCATTGCACGAGTTCTCCATAGAAGAGATCCTTTGGGATCCGGCCATCATCCATTCTCACGACATGACCGAGCCAATGCAGGCATCTCCGTTTCAGCAGTGCATACATGCTAGGGATTCCAGCATGTTCCAGGACTGTGTTATTTGGAACTTTGTCCTGCCAGGTGATGCCGAGAATGTGTCGGAGGCAGTGCATGTGGAAAGCGTTCAGTTTCCTCTCCTGTTGTGAGCAAAGAGTCCATGACTTGCTGTAGTACAGAAGTGTACTCAGGACACAAGCTCTGTAGACCTGGATCTTGGTATGTTCCATCAGCTTCTTGTTGGACCAGACTCTCTTTGTGAGTCTGGAAAACATGGTAGCTGCTTTACCGATGCGTTTGTTTAGCTCGGTATCGAGAGAAAGAGTGTCAGAGATCGTTGAGCCAAGGTACACAAAGTCATGGACAACCTCCAGTTCATGTGCAGAGATTGTAATGCAGGGAGGTGAGTCCACATCCTGAACCATGACCTGTGTTTTCTTCAGGCTGATCGTCAGTCCAAAATCTTGGCAGGCCTTGCTAAAACGATCCATGAGCTGCTGGAGATCTTTGGCAGAGTGGGTAGTGATAGCTGCATCGTCGGCAAAGAGGAAGTCACGCAGACATTTCAGCTGGACTTTGGACTTTGCTCTCAGTCTGGAGAGGTTGAAGAGCTTTCCATCTGATCTGGTCCGGAGATAGAATGTCTGGGAGATTGAAACGTGAAAGTATATGGCTATAAACACATGACAGAGATGATTAAAGGCATGTACACATGATTGTATCTATACATGTTTCTACAGCCGCCTTGGGTGCACTTTGGGGAGAAAAGTGGAATACAAATCTAATAAATAAATAATAAATAAATATACAACATAGAAATCAATGCTCATATATAAGTGCTCAGCTTTCATCATTCAGAGATGAGACAGGAAAGTTTACGTTTGAGAAACATTAATTTGCTAGGTATAATTTGCTAGGTATTAATTTGCTAGGTATAAACAGCCTAATCATATCTCCCACCATCTTCCACTGATGTAGCATGTGCTGAATCCTATGGTGGGTGGGCAATCAGATGGCCAGTGGTGGTAACAAAACTTTTTTTCTTATGTCCTTTTATCTCCCCTTTCCCTCCCTCACCATCCAGAGGGCCAACCGCTTCTCTGGCGGGTTTCCTGCTTCTAACATATTTGAAGAAGCTTTTATTATTCCCCTTAATGTTGCTGGCCATGCATTCCTCATAGTCTCGCTTGGCCTCCCCTATCACCTTCTTACATTTCTTTTGCCACAGTTTATGTTCCTTTTTATTCTCTTCATTAGGGCAAGACTTCCATTTACGGAAGGAAGCTTCCTTGCCCTTCACAGCCTCTCTAACTTGGCTGGTTAGCCATGCAGGCACTCTCCTGGATTTAGTGGAACCCTTCTTTATTTGCGGTATACACTTCTGCTGGGCCTCTATTACTGTTGTTTTAAGCAGCCTCCATGCACTCTGGAGAGACTGGACTCTTTTTACCCTCCCTTTCAACCTCCTTCTAACCAGCCTCCTCATTTGAGGGAAGTCCGCCCGTCGGAAGTCAAGGGTTTTTGTTAGAGATTTGCCTGGTATTCTTCCCCCAACGTGCACATCAAAACGGATCGCAGCATGATCACTGTTCCCCAATGGCTCAGTAACGTTTACATCTCTAACCAGGTCCTGCGTACCGCACAAAATTAAATCCAGAGTCACCTGTCCTCTGGTGGGCTCCGTAACTAGCTGATCTAAGCCACAGTCATTTAGCACGTCAAGAAATCCGGTTTCCTTATCGTGACCAGAACACAAATTGACCCAGTCAATATGAGGATAATTGAAGTCCCCCATGATTACAACCCTGTCCTTCCTTGTCACCTCCCTGATCTGTTTCCTCATTTCAAGGTCCCCATCAGATTTCTGGTCTGGAGGACGATAGCACACCCCCAGTATTACATCGCTGCTCAAGCCTGGTAATTTAACCCACAGAGATTCTACGGTGGAGTCGGACCCACCTTCAATCTCTACTTTGCTGGATTCTATCCCTTCTTTAACATAAAGGGCCACCCCACCTCCAACACGCCCCTGCCTGTCCCTCCTGTAGAGTTTATAGCCCGGGATTGCGGTATCCCACTGATTCTCCGCATTCCACCAGGTTTCCGTTATGCCCACTATGTCAATATTTTCCCTTGTCACCAGACATTCCAGTTCTCCCACCTTTGCTCGTAGACTTCGGGCATTCGCATAAAAGCATTTATACACGGAATGCCCCAGGATGGGCTGCTTATTCGCTCCTTTGTCCCCGCATCCTCTCACTGTGCCAAACTGTCTATCACATCCCATCTCCCTACCTTTCCCAATTTCTTCTCCTACCCTGCCTTTGTCTTGTTGTTCTCTAACCTCCCCATCCTCATCCCATAGGGATGAGGAGTCCCGAACCGGATGCCCCTCGGCTCCTGTCGGCCTTCCCCCAGGGATCAGTTTAAAAGCTGCTCTGCCACCTTTTTAATGTTATGCGCCAGCAGTCTGGTTCCATTCTGGTTCAAATGGAGCCCGTCCCTCTTGTACAGGCCCCGCTTGTCCCAAAACGTTCCCCAGTGCCTAACGAATCTAAACCCCTCCTCCCTACACCACCGTCTCATCCACGCATTGAGACCCCTGATCTCCGCCTGCCTAGCTGGCCCTGCGCGTGGAACAGGTAGCACTTCAGAGAACGCTACCTTTGAGGTCCTGGCTTTCAGCTTCCTGCCTAAAAGCCTAAATTTGGCCTCCAGGACCTCCCAGCTACACTTGCCCACATCGTTGGTGCCGACATGCACCACAGCCGCTACCTCTCCCCCAGCACTGTCTACTAGCCTGTCTAGACGAGAAGTGATGTCCGCAACCTTCGCACCAGGCAGGCAAGTCACCATGCGGTCCTCACATCCGTCGCAAACCCCCCTCTCTATGTTTCTAATAATTGAATCCCCCACTACAAGAAGCCCCCGACCCCCCTCCCGCCGAGGAGTATCCCGAGTGCGCTCGGATACGGGCCCATCCCCTGGAGAAGGGATCCCCCCTAGGGGATTGTTTCCCTCCTCTCCAGGATGACGTCCTCCAGTCCCGAGACTTCCCACCCGGGCAGCCGAGGAGCTGCACGCCTGAGGTTGGGACGAAGCCTGATCGTCCCCAGAAGTCTCCCCACGGTCCTCCTCTGGCTGCCTGCGCTTCTCCAGGTTGGCCACCAAGGCTTCAAGGGAGCGGACGCGTTCCCTGAGAGCCTGGAGCTCCTTGCACCGAGGACACATCCATGACTTATACCCCAGAGGCATATAATCATACATGTGGCACTCGATGCAGAACACTGGATAGCCCCCACTCTGCTGCTGGCTGTCTGACTGCATAGCTTTTTTGTTGCTGTTGTTGTTGTTTTATTTAGGGGTCCTTTTAAAAACCGTACACTGGATAGCAGCCCTCTTCTCTAGGGAAGAGGAAGGGCAGTGTATGGGGCCCTGGCCTCCTCGCCCTGCTGCTGAACTCGCCCAGATGCTAAACTCTTGTGCCTTACCTGGCACTTAGTTCCCAGAGGCCACACGCGTCTGCAGAGAGCCTCACGCGATGGCCCGCCTAGCTTTATACTCCTGGCTGGCTCCTCCCCCCTCCTTCCTTCCTGATTGAAAGGGGGCTGGCCTTCCCAGGTGAGTTTACAAAAGCTCAGGAAGGCAAATGGCTGCTGATGGGCGTGACCTACTCTGCAGGTTTAATTTAAGCAAGTAGAAAACCTGCTTTTCACTTTATCCTCCTCCCTTTCTTCGATTAAGTGCTACCTTAGGTGCAGCTAACTTTCAATTTTGATTTAAATGCCTGACCCTTGGGCTCTTACTCACGAGTAGGACTCTGCTCCTGCTCAGAGTAGCCCTATGTACCTCCCTTAGGTGCTAACTTTCAATTTTGATTTAAGGTTGCTTTAAAGGTAAGATTAAGGTTAGAAGACAGGGAGTTAGAAAGACAAAGCGTTAGAATGAGTACACTTACCTCCTCCTCCTGCTCCTCCTCCTCTCCTTCTCCAAAACTCAGAGGTCTCCTTGCCTTCTCCTCGCCCAGATGCTAAACTCTTGTGCCTTACCTGGCACTTAGTTCCCAGAGGCACTTGGTGTCCCAGAGGCCACACGCGTCTGCAGAGGATCTGTCCTGGGACCGGTGCTTTTCAACCTCTTCATAAATGACCTGGAGACAGGGTTGAGCAGTGAAGTGGCTAAGTTTGCAGACGACACCAAACTTTTCCGAGTGGTAAAGACCAGAAGTGATTGTGAGGAGCTCCAGAAGGATCTCTCCAGACTGGCAGAATGGGCAGCAAAATGGCAGATGCGCTTCAATGTCGGTAAGTGTAAAGTCATGCACATTGGGGCAAAAAATCAAAACTTTAGATATAGGCTGATGGGTTCTGAGCTGTCTGTGACAGATCAGGAGAGAGATCTTGGGGTGGTGGTGGACAGGTCGATGAAAGTGTCGACCCAATGTGCGGCAGCAGTGAAGAAGGCCAATTCTATGCTTGGGATCATTAGGAAGGGTATTGAGAACAAAACGGTTAGTATTATACTGCCGTTGTACAAATCTATGGTAAGGCCACACCTGGAGTATTGTGTCCAGTTCTGGTCGCCGCATCTCAAAAAAGACATAGTGGAAATGGAAAAGGTGCAAAAGAGAGCGACTAAGATGATTACGGGGCTGGGGCACCTTCCTTATGAGGAAAGGCTACGGCGTTTGGGCCTCTTCAGCCTAGAAAAGAGACGCTTGAGGGGGGACATGATTGAGACATACAAAATTATGCAGGGGATGGACAGAGTGGATAGGGAGATGCTCTTTACACTCTCACATAATACCAGAACCAGGGGACATCCACTAAAATTGAGTGTTGGGCGGGTTAGGACAGACAAAAGAAAATATTTCTTTACTCAGCGTGTGGTTGGTCTGTGGAACTCCTTGCCACAGGATGTGGTGCTGGCGTCTAGCCTAGATGCCTTTAAAAGGGGATTGGACGAGTTTCTGGAGGAAAAATCCATTATGGGGTACAAGCCATGATGGGTATGCGCAACCTCCTGATTTTAGGAATGGGTTAAGTCAGAATGCCAGATGTAGGGGAGGGCACCAGGATGAGGTCTCTTGTTATCTGGTGTGCTCCCTGGGGCATTTGGTGGGCCGCTGTGAGATACAGGAAGCTGGACTAGATGGGCCTATGGCCTGATCCAGTGGGGCTGTTCTTATGTTCTTATGTTCTTATGTCCTGGTAGGCTGCCTGATTGCCTATGGGTCTTCTCAGGCCCATGCCAGCTGTTTTGCTGGTGTAGACTGATGAGAGGAATGGGTGGGGCAGGTTTAAAAATCGAAGATGAGATTTGGCATGTACCTTTGCCACTGATATGCCTTTAAAAGACTTTAAAGGCCTGGATGCCTTTTAAAGGGAATTGGACAAATTTCTAGAGGAAAAGTCCATCACAGGTTACAAGCCATGATGGGTACGTGCAACCCCTGATTTTAGAAGTAGGCTACCTCAGAATTCCAGATGCAAGGGAGGGCACCAGGATGCAGATCTCTTGTGTGCTTCCTGAGGCATCTGTATGGGAACCACGGAAGATCTGGCAAGGAGGTAGAATGTGGTGTCTGCAGTGGCCCCTTTAAATGTTAAGGCCTGGCCTTTCTGCAAAAGGTGTGCTGCACAACTGCAGCCACTAGAGGCAATGAGATCCCTCAGGATATAAGGAGCACCTGAGACAGGAAGTGGTGTGGGTTGTAGAAGGAGTGTATGGTGGAGGAGAGGAGAGGAGAGGAGAGGAGAGGAGAGGAGAGGAGACGAGACGAGACGAGACGAGACGAGACCGACTGACCAACGTACCGACAAACTGAACTTGGACTGTGACTTGGCTTATTGGCTTTGGACTCTGACTTGGCACCTTTGTCTGATTGGACTGGGAGCTGACTCTGACTTTTGCTTGCTGCACTGGTGAGTCAAACAAAGGGAAACTAATCAGCCTTAAGAGGGCACATGACCCAGAGGGGATTAGCTGTGGCACAACAGCATCTAGTGGGCCACTGTGTGATACACGAAGCTGGACTAGATGGGTTTTTGGCCTGATCCAGCAGGGTGTACTTATGTTATCAGCCCTCTCAAGCATGCTTCCTGCTCCTGTCTTCCCCCTCCCCTCCTGAAACCAGCCCCCTCTGCCACCTTACCTAGACTGATGGAGCATCTGGGCAAGTCTGGTGCATGTGTGCAGTTGCTGGCCATTTCTGTCAGAGGCTCAGGGCCCAATACTACACAGTGAATGCCATCTTACAGCCGGCGCGCACTGTTGCAAATGTATTGTAAGGCACATTTGCAGGCCCTAGCACTGGTGGGTTGCCACTACTAACCCAGCACTGGGCTAACACTGGTGGAGCACTGGACCTCCACCACTTGGTGGTCATGCGGTCCGCCAGGCTGCGGAGAGGTAGGTGGGGGTATGGGGGGAGTCTTGGAGGAGGTGTTCCAGAGTGGGCGAGGCAGAGGGGAGGTTGGGGAGGAGGCATACTGGGAGGGGGAAGAGTGGGACAGGAGGGAGGCAGGACTGCCTGACATGGAGGCTCTTCATTCTACACCAGCCTTCGAATCATTGTAGAATCGAGTAGCCCCACTGTGGACAAAAGTCCCCTTCTCTCGAGGAGGCGGCAGTGGCTGCCTGGGGTGCACTGGATGCAGTGGCAGCCATTTTTCCCCATGCCAGGAAGCTCAGGATTGGGCAGCCCATCATGTGAGATGGTGGTGTGACATTTGCAGCATTGCAAGACCATTTATGATAGCAGACCTGTGGTTTTAAATGGCCCATAGGATTGAGCCAACAAGCATCTAACTATGGGTAGAGGTGGGAGAAAATGGTGATAATGGAATTAAAATATATAACATCACTTTTTGCACTACTAATTTTTATTATTTTTAAAATGCAAAATATGCAGAAAAATAACACTGTTTTTTATTTATTATTTAATGAAGGGGTGGATGGGTAATGACTGTGGCTGCATTTGCTGACCCTGTGCCACCTATATTACCTACCTAGTAGACTTTTAAAGTAACTATAATTTATGATTATAATGTAAAGCTTGAAGAAAAACACATAATACCACTTTCTTTACATGTAATTTTGGAAAACACAGAAATCTGCAAAAAACCATTTTCTTCCACCTCTAACTATGGGTCCAAAGAAGGTCTCAGTTACAAAGAAGGAAATGCAGTAGCTGCAAAATTCAGTGAGGATGCAACCACAAGAGATTCTGAGCCTAAGGAGGCTTGCACTGCATCCAATGCAGGATTGCAGTGAGCAGCAGCTCAGCCACGGGCAAGGGGAAGCTCTTCCCCTTACCCGTGGGTAAGGGCTGCGCACCCCTATGGGTCTTCTTGGACCTGCGCCACCTCTGGAGGTAGCGCAAGTTTGAGGAGAGTGGAGCGGCTTGGAGCTGCTTCGCTTGCCCCGGGGACAGGGGTTGGGATCCGGCATAACCACCGGGTCCCAGCCCCGCCCCAGCTCCCCACGTGCCCGCCCCCGGACCCACCCTCCCCCACCCAGTAACGCCCCCTCCTGCCCCTCCCCACGCCCCCCACACCTACCTTTGCCACTTATGTCATCGCGCTTGCGCCAACACAAGTGGCAGCGCGAGAGCTACGGCAGAGGCTTCTGCCTCCATCTGTGTGTTGGCACATCTGAATGCGCCAAAGCAGCTCCTGCCTAAGGAGGCGCAAACGTACTTTACAGCATGTTTGCGACCCTCCAGGGCCACCTATACCGGCATAACTGCCGGTTAGGATTGTGCCCAAAGTTACTTGGTGCAATTAATTTACACCAACATTCAGTTCTCTGAAAATCTGAGGTACAAAATAGTTAGACCAACATCAGTGAACAGCTAGTCTACAAAGCTATGCAAAGCTCTTCTTCAGGCAGCATGAAAAACTATAATCCCACCTGAATATACAAAACCAACCCAACAAAGCCTCTGGAATCCTTGTGCATACAAAGAAGGGATATACATGTACAGCCAAGGGCTTTACATACTAAGAACAAATATAGGATTAGGGGCGTCTGCTATAATCCTGCACATACAGAAAATAGGTGCAGAACTGTAGCCATAAAGATCTGTTACATCTGTTCAGAACTATTCATTATCTTACCTTAAAAAATGCATAAGAAACAAATGGGGAGCAAAATTCAGCAAGTAGTGCATGAACCTTAAATAAGAGAAACTGGTGACTGCCATCCTATGCACACTTACTTGGAAATAAGTCCCAATGAGTACAGTATAGTGGGATTTACTTCCAAAAGAAAGAACCAAGGAGGCTGTCTTACTCCAAATGAGACCATTGGTCCATCTAGCTCAGTATTGTTGACACTGACTGACAGTGGCTCACAAGGGATTCAGATAGGAATGTTTCTCTGCTCTACCTGAAGATGCCAGGGAATGATGCATCTAATCAGACTGTTAGAGTGGCTGAAATGGTTTTACTAGGAAATCTTCTGCACCTCTCTCACAACCTAATCTTATCATCTGTTGGCCCAGAGCATGCAGTGCTGCTGTTACAGCCCTGTAGGAAGTAGTTAGGAACTAGCAGTTACGACCCAGCAGCCCAGGATGGGTGGGGACATCACGGGAGTGTTTAAAGAGAACTCCGACACATACCCCCTCCCCCGGCAGCAGCCCCATTTTTTCCACGGCAAGCTTTTTAAAGGGAGCAGGGTGACTCGAGACCTATCAAGTCATGAAATGGTGACTCAGTGACTCAGAAAGTGCTCCTGTTATGACTCATTTTTGAGTCGTTGCAAGGGGGCTGTAACTCTAGTCTTGACTGGAGTCAAGCCGCACTGGACCTTCTCATCCCTGGTCCTAGGCCAGAAGCTAGAGCCACAACTACCCCTGCTGATTGGGTAAGAGGCACTTTTTCAAGTGGGTGCTCCTCTTTTTTTAGCAGGGGGAGAGTAACTGGCCCACCTCACCCCAGCACTGTCTGTTCTAGTGGCTGTCTGCTGGTATTCATTTGCATCTTTTTAGATTGTGAGCCCTTTTGGGACAGGGAGCCATTTAGTTATCTGATTTTTCTCTGTAAACCGCTTTGTGAACTTTTAGTTGAAAAGCGGTATATAAATACTGTTAATAATAATAAAATAATAACTAGGACACTGAAAAAAGGAGTAACTATTTTCAATTTGCACATTATGGTCTCTGGAATGTATTTTCAATTTCGCTCCTGAATCAAGCTGTGATACAGTCTACAGTCGTTACTTTTTTGCAAGTTATGATTGGGTAATTGGCTTTGGGGCAATGTTGCTTTATGACATAGCATTGTCCTGACGCTAGCCAGAATCCTGCCCAAAAAGAATCCTGGGGGGAAAAAAATTGTGTCGACACTAACCACTGAGATGATGGTAAGTACCATTACCACCTGTGGGGAGTGTTTTGCCTCCCCCTTTGGATCTTCTGTTTGAAAACAGTCAAAATGACTTGTTCTACCTGGCAAGCTATGAATGAGAGGGTGAAACTGGGAGCCATTTCAGCTCAGCCTTAGAATTCTTATCCAGCCACCTCTGTCAAATACTAGGGTAACATAAGGATGACTTATGCTAACTGAGTTAAAAATGAAATGTAAGAAGAGTGCCTTCACATACTGTTCCCGTATGGTGTGTGTAGCACGATTAGTTGTCGGTTTCTTTGTGTAGATTCAGGCTTCCATTGAAAAACAAGGTGATACAATCAATACCAAAGGACTGAAATAGACATTTCATTGTATCTGGTAAGTGTGTAAGAACTGTACTTCTTAAAGAAGGAACTGGAGTTGTTCCAGGGCAATCTCCTTCATAGGAATTAGCACATACAGTGAAAATGGAAAATGTGAACAAAATATAGCATAAGAACATAAGAACAGCCCCACTGGATCAGGCCATAGGCCCATCTAGTACAGCTTCCTGTATCTCACAGCAGCCCCACCAAATGCCCCAGGGAGCACACCTGATAACAAGAGACCTACATCCTGGTGCCCTCCCTTGCATCTGACATAGCCCATTTCTAAATCAGGAGGTTGCACATACACATCATGACTTGTAACCCATAATGGATTTTTCCTCCAGAATCTTGTCCAATCCCCTTTTAAAGGCATCCAGGCCAGATGCTGTCACCACATCCTGTGGCAAGGAGTTCCACAGACCAACCACACGCTGAGTAAAGAAATATTTACTTTTGTCTGTCCTAACTTTCCCAACACTCAATTTTTGTGGATGCCCCCTAGTTCTGGTGTTATGTGAGAGTGTAAAGAGCATCTCTCTATCCACTTTATCCTTCCCATGCATAATTTTGTATGTCTCAATCATGTCCCCCCTCAGGCGCCTGTTTTCTAGGCTGAAGAGGCCCAAACGCCGTAGCCTTTCCTCATAAGGAAGGTGCCCCAGCCCAGCAATCATCTTAGTTGCTCTCTTTTGCACCTTTTCCATTTCCACTATATCCTTTTTGACATGCGGCAACCAGAACTGGACACAATACTCTAGGTGTGGCATTACCATCGATTTGTACAACGGCATTATTAGCTGTTTTGTTATCAATACCTTTTCTAATGATCACAAGCGTAGAATTGGCCTTCTTTACAGCAGGCTGGAAGTATCCAGTGACTGGTGATTCAGTATTACTGCAGTCTAATTGTGATTTAATCCTATTAGGACCAACAGCAAGGCACAAAGTGGTGAGTTTGCTTTTCAGTTGCATAGAACAGTTCCTAAGGGTGGGAGGGAGGTAACCAAAGGAAGGAAGAGGAAAAAAAGATGTTGCTGCTAAAACACTTGACAGGAGCATTATCTGCATTAAGTGGCAATTCTGTTTCATTCCCCACCCAGAATGCTTCTGGGAACATCCCTCCCACATTCATTGCTTGCCCCTGCAGACAAATGATGGGCGTAGAGATGACTGGTGGCATACCTAGCTGGCATGTTGGTATGAAGGAAGCATGACTAATCCAGCAAGCTTCTGCTTACGCTCTAAGTTCCCTGAAAAAGAATTCTCTTCACTGATGAGTGGCCCACCACCAGAGAAATCATTAGGATATGTGTTGCCTGGTGCAAGAGCTCATTTTGTCACCCCCTGATGGACCTCCTCTCATATCAATACATACAGAATAAATTACAATATCATATGCATAACTAAATCCCCTTCCTGAATCTTTTCCCCTGATACGAGCTTCACACCGCTGCACTGGCTATTTAGCTGGCACAGATCTGAAGATCCTCATTGAGTAGGCTGAGGCTTTACATGGGGAAAGGAGAAAAGTGTCCCCTTACCCTGAGTAGACCTCCACCCTGCTCCTAACCAAAGCTGGATATGGCGTGGGCCATGTACCTTGCTGCGCTGGTGCTGATTAGGATTGGGCTGTCCCTTAATTGATGTGGGTTTAAATAGATAACTCAATAGGCATCCTCAATCACACCAGAAGGCTTATATGGGTCCCATGGAACAGACTGGAAGCAATTTTTAATTGGATGAAGTTTTTCACATGGGTGGGAATATTCACCTTCAGGGGAATATTCATATACCACTAGCTGTGCATAGTCAGAGTGGTTATCCCTTCCTGAAAGAGTCCCTATACCATGTTGTGATCCTAATTTTGCTAGATATCTTTTACAGTTATCTCAGTTGTCTTTTGCAGTGAATTCACTAAACTTTTAGAAAAATAGGAAATCCCTATAACTTTTTGGGGCATGATTCAGCCAAAGTTACTCACTTTTAAATCTCATTATTTTCAATATATTTAGACGTGCTTAACTGTGACCTTGAAATCAATGAGATTTAGTTTTAGATGGATTGTGCCTGTACTGTTGCATTATGATGAGAAGATAAATAGATATCAAGGTAATTGTTCAGTGTGCTGAGGATTTTGCCATTATAATAAGACATTTTGGCCTATATGAGGATGGAACTGAATACCTTCCTGATCAAAACCAAGTCCTGCATTTTCACTGCAATTTACATGCACAGGTCAGTCAAAAATTATTTATTACTGTATCCCACGATATACTGTATACTGCCACGATAATAGAAATTAAAAATAACCTGTGCAAGGTATGCAACATAAGGTATGTTCCAAGACATGCGGAACGGGAATCAGACTCAGTTAAAGTGATGGTTTCCATTGATTATGATAGATTAGGATTGTTGATTGATAGAGGTGTTTGTTATTTATTTTACTCAGAAGTAAGTCCATTTTGTTCAGTAAGACTTAGGTCAATGGTTCCTAAACTGGTGGGTTGTGACTCACCTGCCAGGGAAGCTCTGGCCCCTGGCCCCTTAAGGAATGGGGTGGAATGATGGCAGCGATGCGATCTCCAGGATCATGCAGCTGCTGGATACAGAAGGGGGTTTACCTACCAAAGTGAGAGCCAACCTCCGTGGGGTGCAGGGAGCCCCATGGACACCACCACAGGGCCCCCAGCCTCTAAAAAGCTAAAAATAGAGATCAGAAACCACTTTTGGTTTGCAATTGCAAAACTGGAAGCAGTTATCACAATTTTTTAGCATTTTAGAGATTTGAGGAATCCTCCCAGAGGCTGTGCTCACTTAGGTAAGTAAACCCTCCCTTCTGTTCCTAGTAGTGGGACAATCTTGCGGATCACATCACGGCCATCACCCTACCCCTGCAAAGAGACCATTCCCAAAGTCCAAGTAGGAGTAGAACTTTGGGAACCACTGACTTATGTAATTTTATCTTACTTTCCAGAAACAAACACCTCTGTTGATAGGATTTGGTGTTTGGCAGGGGCCAAATTGAGATTTCTCAAAAATAGATCTACGAGGGTCGCCCAGAAGGTAATGCACCACATTTTTTTTCTCAGCCTACAGTAATGGTACGAATGCGAAATTTTAGATATACATTATTTGAATTTTCAGGAGTGCGCACACAAATTTTTGGTTTCTTCAGACAGATAGCATAGCTGCAGCAGTGTTTCGAAATGGCGTCTGTAAGTGATGTACGTTACAAGCAGCGTGTTGTCATTGAATTTCTCACTGCGGAGAAAGAAACTGTTGGGAACATTCACAAACGTTTGTGTACAGTTTATGGAGAATCTGCAGTCGACAGAAGTACGGTTAGTCACTGGGCACAGAGGGTGAGGCCATTAGAAGGTGGTTTGGCAGAGCTCCAAGATTTGTAGCGTTCGGGGCGGCCATCCACGGCTGTCACACCTGACAAGATGCAGCTTGCTGATGTGCTCATTCGCGAGGACCGACGCATAACGACTAGGCAGTTGGCGCTGAAGCTGTCAATCAGCAAAGGAAGTGTGGATGCAATCATCCGTGCTCTTGATTACTCAAAAGTGTGTGCACGATGGGTTCCGCGCTGTCTTACAGTGGACCACAAATCTCTCAGAAAAAACATTTCTTCTGAGTTGCTGAAACGTTTTGAAGATGAGGGGGAAGCGTTCTTGTTCAGGATTGTGACAGGTGATGAAACCTGGGTTCACCATTTTGAGCCCGAAACAAAACGACAGTCGATGGCATGACGTCATCCTCAATCTCCACAGAAGAAAAAATTCAAAGCAACTGCTTCCGCCAGTAAGGTCATGATCACTGTGTTTTGGGACTGTGAGGGCGTCATACTCATTGATGTGATGCCAAGAGGCAGCACCATTAATTCTGAAGCTTATGTGAAGACATTAACCAAACTCAAGAAGCGCTTCCAGCAACTTCAGCGCCATAACAACCCAGGTGAATGTTTGATTCAACATGATAACGCTCGGCCTCACACAAGTTTGAGGACTTTGGAACACATCACTAAACAGGGTTGGACTGTGTTACCCCATCCACCCTACAGCCCTGACCTAGCTCCCTCAGACTTCCACTTGTTTGGGCCATTAAAGTATGCCATTCGCGGAAGACATTTTGAGGATGACGAAGAAGTGATTCGCACAGTGCAGAAATGGCTTCGTGACCAGAACAAGGAGTGGTACCAACAGGGCATACATGCCCTTGTGTCTCGCTGGAGGAAGGCCATAGAACTGGACGGAGATTACATGGAAAAATAGGGAGTGTAGAAGAAACATCATTCTTTCTTGTGTGTAAGTTTCATTGTGTTCAATAAATAATTGCTGAAGAAAAAAAAAGGGGTGCATTACCTTCTGGGCGACCCTCATATCTATCTATCTATCTATCTATCTATCTATCTATCTATCTATCTATCTATCTATCTATCTCCCAGTGGGCATTCAAAGTGGTTTACAACAATATAATAATTACAAAAAGCATTCTAGCATTAATAATGAATATATTTATAAAATCACACATTCCAAAGTCAGATATGCCAAGTTGTACACTGTGCAATACAAATGATGATATAAAAGTATTCAACAAGCATTTAAAAAATCATCTCTGAATCTGCTTAGGTTTAATTGCTTCTGACCACCTTTGGAATCACAGAACCTTTCAAAGGATCTTTCATGGGTCAAGCATAATGAATAAAGCTAGCATTTTGGTAGTTCTAAGCCTCCTAAATTTGGATTTTGGATACAGTCAAAGTCAATTTTTTTCTGTAAAATGTCTGAATGTTGTGACAGTTGATTGCAATTGTTAGAGGCCACCTAATGTACTTGGTGATATTGATATTGGCATTTTTGTGACAGTTCCCCCATCTCTGTTTTCCTTTGTGAATAGGATGGAGCAGAGTACAGGAGTATTATACAGTGTAAATGTAAGTAATAAAGTCTGCTGGGTAAAGCTAAGATGTTTCATTATGGTTAGCCTGGGGCTCTAGAAATCTGAATGGTACAATTGCATGATGGAACGCTGTGGCACTCAATTCCGGCAAAAGGAGCCCGTCTGAAATACATCACATACTCCAAACTGATGTTCATGCAGTGTTTGTGTAAAGACAGTCAGGGATGTGGCAAACAAATTAAATCATTATCCAATTTTATGCACAATTGTGTAATTTATGAAGGTCTTAGTCCTGCTGGAAACCAGTGATCTGGCAGCCAAGGTCCTTTACGGTGGTGCAAAAGTCAGGCTGCTGTCGTGCACTGCTGGACTGTTGCTGCAAATTGTGAGAGGTGTACAGAAGCAGATCCAGGGTGCCACTGACTTTAGTCCAAGTGGGAGTTCTTCTAAGTAAATGTGCATGCGATTATTATGCACTAGTAATAATCAGAACATGCAATCAAATAGTCCTGAATTCAGAACAAATGAGATTTGGTTTCCATACAAGTATTTATTCCAAGGATATATTTCGGATTATCATATAAAGTAAACCCTAAAATTCAACTGTAGGGGGGGGCTATATCCGTGGATCCCATATTTGTGGTTTCATTTATCCACAGATCAGGTCTGCAGGCCCCTCCACCTGCCCCCCCCACGCATACCCCATCCAGAAGTGAGTGCTCTGCCACTGAGGGCTTCCCTGGGCTTACTAATAGCTTATAAGGCATTAAAAACATCACTTCTGGTTTTGTAGGAGAAAAAATAAAACAAAACTCACTTTTTTGACTGTATTTGTCAGTCTGCATGCAGAAACATGCAGTCTCTGCCAGGATCAGAAGACCCTCTGGAGATGAGGGGAACAGAGCTCTCCTCACCTCGGGGAGGGGGGATGCATTCCCTCATATCCGTTGTTTCACTTAACTGGGGGGGGGGGGATTCCGGAACGGAACCCTTGTGGATTTGGGGACATGCCTGTATTTCAAAATGCAGTTGCTAAATATCTTCTCTCTTGTTCTTTTATAGGTTTACTAAAATAGATCTAAAGAGTGTATTTTCACTATAGTCATTATTATTGTTACTACTACTACTACTACAACTACTACTACTACTACTACTACTACTACTACTACTAAGGGAAAGCTATCTCAAGTGCACACAGTTTGTGAGTCTGTGCTGAGCTCAGCTGGGCTGCTTTGTCAAGTAGTACTGCATTCCTGACTCATTCAATTGATTGGGTCTATTAATTCTATTACAACATTAAAACATCCTTAGGGACTAAGAGTCAATCCTCCTTCTGTCTTCTGGCATCACAAGGAAATTTAAAGGAGAAAGCTTGTGAAAAAGAAAATTGGCTTTTTTATTTACCACATTTAGTACAGCAGATTTCAGGACAGCAGATCAGTTATTTGTTAGGATTATAATGCATTCTTTAAATATAAGGGAAGAGTAGAAAAAGTAATAAAACATAAAAAGAACATATGAAAGCACTGTCAGACTTCAGGGTGGGGGAGGGTGGCAATGGGGTTGGGGAGGGTGGATTGGCCCCAGGAAGGGGACAGAATAAGTAGCATTTGTTCACTCCATATCATATCACCCTTCCTGGGCCTGATCTGCCGAGATGGATCAATATGGACTTGCACCAGTGATATTGCTGGCACAGGTCCAAGTAGACCCATAAGCACAGCTAGGAGCAAAGTGACAAATGTCCTCTTGTTAACCCGCAGAGATCTCTTGCCTGCTAAATTCCCCTTCAGTGTGCAGCGTGGCCTGCCTGCGCTGTCACTGCTACACCAGCATAGGTAGGATTGGGCGGTGTCTTTTAACACTTATTTAGGAGTAAGCCCATGGAACACAATGACTTCCAAGTGAATTCACAGAGGAGTGGGCAGTAAGGGCCAAATTACATCTTGAGAGGAATGCACAAGTCTCCCTTATGATGGTGGTGTTTTTAAATACAGCACAGGCAGCATGCACAAGGGGCAATGCTGCAGCAGAGAGGGTGGGGGCCTTCATGGTCCCAATCCTCAATGAATCCTCTGCAGGCCATTTTAAATAGAAAAAAATTGTCCATTGATAGCCAATTAACATAGTGCACAGGACAGACAATCAGCACGAGAACCAAATCGTAAAGCATGCATGGTCACCGAGGTTTGCCTCATTTCGCATATCCATCCTGCGCTACTTCTAAACAGGTCAACTTGAGCATTCATCATAACACATCATTTGGCCCGAAGAGTTTCACAGAAGGGAGAATTCTGTAAGTTGTGGCTTTTCCCATCACCGCAGCTTTTGAGGCAGAAACCTTCAGGGGAGAGCAAGGGCAGAATTTCCTATATTGATTGGCAATAACTGTTTAGTTCACTGGCCGCAGGCTTCTAGTCCAACTGCAATTTATCATCGTATCTACAAGATAATGATGTAGGCATAGCTAAGCTTTAAATGATTGTGTGGAAATATTGCAGATACATCTCCTTTATTGAGTTTAAATTGTCTGCCCAGAGCAGACATCCATGAAATTCGAAGTTCCTGAAGCTCAGCTTGCCGTAGCAACTCAATACCAGATTTTAACATGGAAAAATATGAACGTTCTTCCTAGGTCTGTATTTAATTTTCCTCTGATTATTTATTTAGCATTTTCTGTGTCTCCTCTCCATTTGTTCTTTAGAGGTTAAGATAACATTTCAGTTTTTGAATTGTAACACAGTTCACTGAATGATGTCTAGACGTGATAACACAGGAGAGAAGCACTGGTGAGCATTTTGGGACAGAACTAGGAGGCCTAGACACGCAAGGAGAAGGAGGCCTTCTCAGCTGACCACAAGGGGTGACCAGGTCTTCTGATCCCAAGCTCTAAAGGTTAAAGCCAGGTGAATTGACCTGGAAATGTACTGGCATTTGAAAGGAAAGACAGCGTTGGCCAAGATTTGTGATACAAGTCAGCACAGGTGCAGCAGTTTTTTGCATTAGCTGAATTTTCCAGATAGTCTTGGTGGGCATCGGCATGCAGTGTTAACCCATTTTTGTTATGTTATTTTGTTAACCCATTTTTGCGCGATCCACAGGTGCACATATCTGGTCCCTGTTGTGTGTTTGTAACATTGAGCAGAAAAAAATGTCTTAATCCAAACATGATGGGAAGGAAACTGCCTTGGTCGCCTTGGTGGATGACCTACGCCGGGGACTGGACAGGGGGAGTGCATCCCTGTTGGTCCTGCTGGACCTCTCGGCGGCGTTCGATACCATCGACCATGGTATCCTTCTGGGCCGATTGGCCGAGTTGGGAGTTGGAGACACTGTTTTGCGGTGGTTCCGCTCCTACTTGGAGGGTCGGTCCCAGATGGTAGTGCTGGGGGATGCCTGTTCGACACCCTGGCCATTGAGGTGCAGGGTGCCGCAGGGCTCAATTCTGTCCCCCATGCTATTTAATATCTACATGAAACCGCTGGGAGAGGTCATCCGGGGGTTTGGAGTGGGATGTCATCAATATGCTGATGACACCCAGCTTTATCTCTCCTTTCCTCCAGACTCCAGGGTGGCAGTTGAGGGCCTGGAGCGCTGTCTGGAAGCAGTGAGGATCTGGATGGGGGCTAACAAGCTGAAATTAAATCCGGATAAGACAGAGGCTCTCCTGGTTCGGAAATCCTCGATGCAGGTGCTGGATTAGCAGCTTGCTCTGAATGGGGTTGCACTCCCTCTGAAGGAGCAGGTCCGCAGCTTGGGGGTCCACCTGGACTCGCAACTGCTCCTGGATTCCCAGGTGGCGGCTGTGGCTAGGGGGGGGCCTTCGCTCAGCTTCGGCTGGTGCGCCAGCTGCGGCCGTACTTGGATCGTGCAGACCTGGCCACGGTGATCCATGCTACGGTGACATCGAGGTTAGATTATTGTAACGCGCTTTATGTGGGGCTGCCCCTGAAGACGGTTCGGAAACTGCAATTAGTGCAGAATGCGGCGGCCCGTGTGGTCACTGGAGCTAGGCGGTTTGACTCTGTCAGTCCACTTCTCCGGGGGCTACATTGGCTGCCCGTTCGTTTCCGGGCCCAATTCAAGGTGCTGGTTTTGACCTTTAAAGCCCTATACTGCTCTGGGCCAGGTTATCTTAGAGATCGCCTACTCCCGTACAATCCGGCTCGTCCTCTCAGGTCATCAGAGAAGGCCTTTTTACAAGTGCCGCCGCCTAAGGAGGTACGTGGGGCGGCGGCAAGAAATAGGGCCTTCTCAGTAGTGGCACCAACGTTGTGGAACTCCCTTCCCCTTGACTTGAGAATGGCTCCCTCCCTCGAGACCTTTCGGCGAGGCCTGAAGACCTTGTTGTTTAACCAAGCCTTCTGACGTTATGGCCTTTTTAACATCTTTTATATATCTTTTAGTTGCTTTTTTACAGGCCCGATTCCTCTAAGAACTGCTGTTTTATGCTCTTTTATTCTGACTCTTCTGACTACTGTTTTTATGGGTTCTGCTAATGTGTTTTTTAATATGTTTTTATCTGTTTGTGAAATTATGTTTTAATCTGTTTTATATGTTAGCCGCCCTGGGTCCCTTTTTGGGAGAAGGGCGGGATAAAAATAAAGTTTTATTATTATTTATTATGATGATGATGACCAATGCAAGGTCAGCCACAGTCAGATCTGGCTGATCCAAGAAAGGGCACACCAGCCTAAGCCAGGCAAAAGTGTCCTGGGCCACAGCCAACACATGGGCATCAAGGTGCAGAGATGAGTCTAAGAGCATACCCAAAGTGCAAGCGTGCTTCTGCAAGGGAAAGGCAATCCCTCCAGAGTCTAGACAATCTGTAAACTTGGTTGAACATCTCATAACCAATACCTCTTCTGTCTTGTTTGGATTTAATTTCAACTTGTTTTCCTTCAACTAACCCATCACCTACTCCAGGTATACACATGTGCAATGCATGTGTGTGTGTAACAAAACTTAGAGAAAAAAAATCAACTTTGGGAGGGAGGCTTTAGATGAGGGAGGGATTTTATCCCATTCTCAATCAACTAGACCTCTATTCTAAGTTGCTCTTTCCAAGCTCTTTCTTGCCTTTCAAATGCATATTTTGTCTCTCCAGCTCCTGTGTGTGGAAGAAAAATTGAGTAGGGGTAACTGTAAGTGGAGAATCAGACACAAGCTTCTTCTGCTTCTTGACAGGGTCAGCCCACCCATGGGGTTGACTGAGGCAGGGCACAATCCTAAACCACTTTCCAGCACCGACATAAGGGCAATGTAGCTCTGAGGTAAGACAGCAAGCATTCCTTTACTTTGAGGAGGTCTCCATGAGTGCCACCCAACTGCAGGATGCAACACACATCCCATTGGCACTGCTATGCCAGTGCTGGAAAGTTGGTTAGAATTTGGGTGGCAATTGCCTAAGCAGGCAGATGGGCAGAGGATAACCACTTCTATCCACTGATCTGACTTTACCATTCTTCCTTCTTCCACTCCCTGGATTTGAAAAAAAGAAGGGAATAGAGCAGAAGATGACAGAGGAGTGGTAGGTTAAAGTATTAAAGACTCTCTAGCCCACTATTCTACTTGCCTTCAAACTTCCTCTTCTGCTCCATTCTCCTCTTCCTTTTTCAATCTGGGGAGTGAATGGAGAAGCAATAGTGGTTGGTGGCATTTGGAGGTTTTGGCAGCCCTTGTTTCTACATTCCAAATCCCTTTGCTAAAGCACAATACCCACTGGAAGACGTATACCCAGGCTCTTAACTTAGGGATTTGAAAAAAAAACACAAAAAAACCCTTACCATCATTCCTGCCATTAATTTCACCTTTGTTCTGCCTCCCTGTGAGCAAGCAACGAGGCACCACAGCAACACAAAACTACAGAAGTGCTCTATGTGTATTTGTCAAAAACATAATTGGAAACCAAGGCAGGGATGTGAACCTGCAGGCTGCTCTCAGCAGGGTCAGAAAATTGTATTCAGGCTTACATACATACATATAACGATGCCAAAATTGCCTTCCCAAAGAAATACAGGGTATGACCAAAGATCAAATTAATGGAGTTTCATACAAAATCATTAGAAAAGTCTAAATGAATGAATGCATAACAAATGGATTCGCTTTATATCTTAATTCTAGTAGAGATCTTTTTCTACCATCACTATATTGTTTTTTGTACCATATCATATTGCCTCAATTAAGCATAAGCATGCCTGTTTTCTTTGCATTACATGAATTATATATGTTATTAAAGGAATTTGAACTTAATTGTTGCTCACATTTTTTAATTAAGCCTTTCAAATTATAATGCCTAAGTGCATTTTTCAGTAGATGTTCTGGTCTACTGTATTTCATAATTTCATTTCTTTCTCCCAGGAAATTTTAAAAATGAACTAGAATATTCATACATTATGGTGTATTAAGAAAGCATGATCAGATTGAGAAGAGTTATGAATAACTCCAAGAAAATTAGTGTTTTGATGTATTTCTGTCCATATTGCAATATTGTGTTTTATTTATTTTTAACATTTTTATACTGGCCTTCCTCCAAGGAACTCAGGGTGGTGTACATGGTTCCTCCTCTCCTTTAGTCCTCACAACAACCTTGTGAGATAAGTTAGGCTGAGATATAATGGCTGAGGGCCCAATCCTATCCAATTTTTCAGTGCTGGTGCAGCTGTGCCAATGGGGCAGGCACTGCATCCTGTGGTGAGGAGGCAGTCACAGAGACCTCCTCAAGGTATGGGAACATCTGTTCCCTTACCTTGGGGCTGCATTGCAGCAGCACTGGTGCTAGAAATGTGGATAGGATTGGACGTCCACTCATTTGTTTTCACCCATTCACAGTGCAATCCAAACCTGGCCTTAAGCCTTAAGCCGGCACAGCCTTAAGCCGGCACAGCAGTTCATGCACTGGCCAGGGGTGTTGCAAGCATTCTATAAAGCATGTTTGCGGTGGTTAGGAGTAACCCTGTCATGTTATATATCACTGGATGCGGAATTCTGAGCAGAATGCAATGCAAAAAACCAGTGTGACATATCTTCTTTCTATCAAACGTTATGGCCATAAAACCAGAGAACAAAAAATGCATGGATCCCTATGGAAAGTGAAAGTGAGCCATACCATGCGTTTACTCATGAGGAGGCAAACGTGCCTTAGTCCTTTGGAAAGGACAGGCTAAGAGGAATCCAATGACACCAGAATGGTCCTGATCCAATGAATGCAGCCCCCAAAAACACTTGAGAAGGAAGTCCCTCCCTCCAAGCAGATGAATGTATTGAGCCCTATGGAAAGCGATACTAAGCCTCATGGTCGCGTTTACTCACGAGTAAGCAAACGTGCCTTGGTTGGTGTGGAAGATCAGGTGAAGGAGAGTGCAAGGCTACCAGAATGGTCCTGATCCTATGCACCTGCAGCTAAACAAGTGCTCCAGAAGGCAACCTCCCCCCCCCCCAAAGAATCAAAACAGAGGCTTCTGCTAATAAGGTGGACCTTTTTGAGACTTGCAAAGTCAGGTGGATCCTGACAGTAATCTGTTGAAACAGAAGTTCTTCAATTGAACTGGGCACTGGGTAGGACTGAAAACCTTACTGGTTTTGGAGGAGGGGTGTTATTGCAGTCAGGCTACAGAGGAAATTCACTTGGTGGAACAGGGCTGGCTTCTGCTTATTTATTTGTTTTACTTTAATTAGTTATACTTATTTATTTTAATTTACCTGATCATGTCACACTTCTGGTGGGTCTTGGACACATTGTCATTCTAAAAAGTGGTTCCCAGTGCTAAAAGTTTGAGAAATGCTGCAATAAGGTGTTTGTAAGTTGACACCCGGGGTGTGCGTGTGTGACACCACTAGTGACCAAAATCACAAAAATCACAATTTGGAAGAATAATACTATCATGTTACATATCAATCAATGCGCAATTTCATGCAGAATGTGTTCTATCTTTGTTCTATCAAAAGGTACAGCCAAAAAAACCATTGGGAGCGGGGCAATGGTACATCACCACGCCCACCACCTGGGGTGTTGCCCCGCCCACTGCATGGGGGTGAAGCGAACCCTAGCAACGCCACTGGATCAGGCCCAGGAAGGGATAGAATTAGTGAAGCTGGCTTCTGCCATATCGTATACTCCCTCCCAGGCCTCTCTCCCTCCCAGCCCTACACAGGGCTGCTTGGATTTGTACCAACTAAATAGCTGTGCCAACTGAATACCCCATTAATCTGGGTACACAAAGCCGGGTAGCTCCATTTGGCAGGAAGAAAATCCACTTACCCCAAGGAGACCTCTAACTGGCTCCCAACTAGTGCTGGATACAGTGCAGGCCATGAGACCCTGCTGTGCCAGTGCAGGTTAAGAACTGGGCTGCCTTACTGCAAGGACAGCCTACTTTTATTGAAAAAGCAGGAGGGAGAGACAACATTTTAAAATATACCTATCTAAACACCTTTTCATGCATGGAGAAGAATTTGTTCTTCTGCAAATGTGCAAGTGTCAAACGAAGAGCAGGCATGAAAATAATGGTTTTGATGGCACTTGTTTTATGGCATTCAGAGCTATTGATGTGATATTATTATTTTCTGTATGTGTTGGGAGAACATTATGAAATGATGGAGAGTCTGTGCTGGCAAGTCCTACCCTTGCTGTCACGTTCCTTAGCTCACCCACCATACTTACACCTCAGCATCCCTAATCTTGAGGAATATCATTTCCAAAGTGCAGCATTTATCCTGGCGGACAGAAGCTGGAAGTGTGATGGGTGGGGCACAGAGCACAGGGGGCTGGGCTTGCCGCTTGCCAGTACAGTCCTGAACATTGTGCAGTCATAGATGCTCTCCTGATCATGGGAGTCTGTATAAGGTTATTGTTGGAGGAGAAGGGGTCAGCCCAGATGGTGGCGTTTATCTCCCAAACCAAATTTATTTTTAAGCTTGTGAGCTTCTTGGGAATGGAACTATTGATACTTGGAAAAACTGCTTCAGCTACTCTGAGCCCATGAAATAGAGCAGGAAATATATTAAATAGATAAATAGGTAAGTAAGCAAAACAAAAGAAAATACATATTTCAATGGCTACAACACCAGAAAATACCATTTTCATTTCACTTCAAACACAATGCGTTTAGCAGGGTCAATTAACACATTCAGTTACCAGTCATAAAGTGTACAATAATCAAAGGCAGAGAATAGAATCATGTATAAGCAGATGGGAGCTACCCTTACAGGACAAGATAGTTCGAAATACTGTACACTGTATAAAATGGAGGTGTCAAACATCCCTTGCAAAATATACTAATAAAAGTCTGCATGCATTGAACAACTTCATTTTGATATATACTGTCCACTTCAAGATTTGCATTATAGAGCAGGAATCATACTTACTTACCACGGTTTTATTACAGTGCCCGTAAGTCTGGCTATGACCTCAGCCAGCATAAACATGCATCATGGAATTCCATATTTTTGCAAACATATTTTTATTTTTGTTTAAACATAGTAGCAGTGACAACAAAATTGACAGAAATGTTTCATATCTATTGAAAAATGCTCTGGATGCTTACCTGAAGAAGTAAATTTGTGCTGCCTTTTAAATCTTTATGCAATTCCATCATCTGTTTAGACTTGGATGGTTTTTCTAATTCAAAGTGAATCAGATTACACTGAATTTCTTCCATATCTAAGTATGACTGTTGTATCAGCCTGTAAGTGAAAAAGCTAAGTGAGTAAACAAACTGAGTAGAATTTGTCCAGTCAAATACTGCTAGACATAATTATTAGCAGTTTCAGGAGTCAACTTGGGACCAAATGAGGAAGAGCTCATGCCAATCAGAGGGTCAACACGGCTGTGTTGATCCTGGAACTCAACCATCAAGCAGTGGCCTTGATACCAATTGTAAACTTCCCCAGTCTTGCGCCCCGGGGCAAAGGTCTGCGATGGCACCCTCATGGAATGCCACCCCCCCGTGCTTAAATCCTCCCCCCCCATCACCTGCAGAGAAACGGAGCCTCATGTGACTCCTAGACACACTGGGAAAGCCTCCTGAGGCTTCCCTGTGGTCTTAAACTGTGCTTCCGACAAATTGGAAGCCCAGTTTCCTACTGCGTTGGGAGCCTCAGTGAGGCTTCCATGCGGCCCTAGAGGCGCGCAAGGCTCTGTGCCTGGGACATTTGCCCCTTTCACTTAATGGCAGGTCTGCTACTGCTTGATACAGTGACCTTAGTTCCAGATAGTGACCAATGTGCCTTCTGGGTCAGGTAGGGGAGTGCCATGGGGCCCCAGTATAAATTTGATTTACAAGCCACACTTCCTTAAATCAATTGGGGGTGCTTAATAAAACTGTGGCCTTCCTGGGCTGTGGATCTGAGGCCTCTTGCCATCAGTGCTGCAAATAGCCATGCTACTGATCTGGCTCATGCTGTCTTGGCAGGCACTCAGCACCAAGTACATATGTAAGATGCTCATCTCCTGCATGCTTTGAAATAAAAATAAAGGATTGTTCATGTAACATAGTGCATGCAGTCCATCAACTTTCATTTTGGTAACAGAGCAATGCATACATTCAGGTAGATTTTTGGGATTCCCATCATTAAATTGCTCTATCTTGTTGATAAGCTGCTGAATGTGTGAACTGACTCCCCTGGCAAATATAGGTCATAAGAACATAAGAACAGCCCCACTGGATCAGGCCATAGGCCCATCTAGTCCAGCTTCCTGTATCTCACAGTGGCCCACCAAATGCCCCAGGTCCAGCCTTGTTATACACGGATTTTTTATACACAGATTTAACTCAACATGAATGGGCCCTGCAAATGAGAAGGAATGTGCTGATCCCTGAAGAAGAGGAAAAATGCATCCCTTTAAAATCACAGTTTAAAAAAACTGCTTTTTACTGTTGAAGAGAGTCATGCAAGTGATTATAGGTATAAACTAAGTATCCACATATTTTTTTATCTCAAAGCTGATGAGAAGGGTCCTCTAAATTAAAGGAAAACAGTTGTTTAATTATGTCAGAGAGGGCAGCTGGCTGAGAATCCAACAATCATTATCTCTACAGGCTTCACGCCTCCCTTCCCCCTGAGCACGTGAAAGAAGGTTAAATGGCAGTGATTATCACCTTCTCCATTCTTTCCCCCTTGCTGGGGCTCCTGGTGAAGGGAGGGATTGCTGCCTCCTAATGAAGCCTAAGTGTCTGGAGAGACACTGATTGCCTCTGTGTGCATTACAAAGGTCAGCAAGGCTGTTTTTAAATCACCAGAACAAAGAGACTTTGTTTTTTTAAATTGATTTGCTATAGTGCATTTTTTGCCATCCAAGTGAGTGCTTAGAACGGAACCCTCACAAATAATAAGACTCAACCTGTATTATGTGAAAGGTGAAACTGACTAATTGACACAGTTCTGCTAGTGATGTTTGATCTACAATACCTCATTCATTCTTCAGAGGCATTCCTTGACATAAGCACTTGGATCATAAGCACGAACTTAACCAAGCACTGCTAGTAAAAACAAACAGTACTGAACAGGTAAAGAAAATCTCCCATCTTCCTGTTTTTCAAAGTACTGACATGTCACAAGATCCTAACCCCATTACCAGGGCAGGAGGTCTGGTCTAGAGGGTAGAGCCTCCATTTGCCTGAAGATAACATCCGATGGTCGCCAGTTCGAGGCCATCTGCACCATGGAGACCATGAAGCAGCTGACAAGCCAGAACCGAGTTATTGCACCTGCTCTTTGGTGTGAGCGAAGAGGCATCTTGGCTGCCCTTCAAGTGAGAGATGAAGGAGCTGCTTGTCAGCCTACGTGGGAGGAAACTGGAGGCCAGAAGTGATACCAGACCAGAAAAGATCCATCTGAAATGCTGTGCAGTTCTTGAAAGATAGAACCTTTCTTCAATTGGGGATTTAGAATAGCCTGCCTATGTAAACTGCCTTGAATTAAAGTCTGAGGAGAAATCTGACAACCAAGAAAGGCGGTATACAAATACCTGTACTACTACTACTACTACTACTACTACTACTACTACTATTATTATTATTATTATTATTATTACCTTCCCTTACTCTCTTCAGACTTATGCCAGCAAAATAGCTGCCATAGATCTGAGGGGACCCATGTGGTAAAGTTCCCCTATTTTAAGGAAGCCTTAATGTACCCCACCACAGAATGCAGCATGTGCACTGTGGGCATGGCTGCATCATTGCTGGGGAAGTTAGAATTGGGGCCTTAGTTTTTCACAGTTATTATGGGAAGAACTAATGTGACAGGATGAAGCATGGTACTGAGGAATATTTTAATCTCACCACATGAAGAAGACTATGAGTTGGATACACAGGGGATTGATTTATTTGGAAATATAGTTCTGCTTGAGCAAAGTGCACATTTCCACTATGTCCCCCAGCTTGCTGCAGCTCCAGTACATACCATGTAATTTAACCATCAGCGTGGACTTTTGGGGAGGTGTAGTGGGATACAGTGGGGAGAATAAGGCTGGCAGGAAGACCTTCCGCAGCTTGATTCATGACTATGTTTCAAAAATAGTAACTGAGATCTTATAAACTGTTAATGTTGTACAACAAAGCATTAAAAAAAAATTTTGATCAGGAGATCAGAAGACCCTGGGATAATCTGGCACTTCTGGCTTGGCAATTTAACAGAATTTGGCAATATTGTGCTTAGCAGATGAAATGATCACATGGAGATTTCAAACACTATATTCTTAAACGCACAAGAACTGTTGTTTGGAGTGGGCGGATTTACTTTGCTGAAAAACACCACACAGATGATGGATGGTGACGTGTCTTTATATCCTGGCCTGCATCCATCTGTAATACAACATTAAGGCAGTTTGGGTGTTCTGTGCTGGTTAGTAAGCAGTACATGTTTGTGTACAGTCTTGGACTTGAGGGTCACTCTGCATAAACAGAAAAATTGCAAACATTGCAAAAGCTGAAATAAGCGACTATAGAAATTGAATTCCTGAACAACTTGCCTGCATTTTTCAAGATAAGCATAAGGATAAGGAGTAATTTTCTTACTGCAAAAAATAGTTGTGTCCCATTTGTTTATATTCTGCATGAAATATTCAGTGTCTCCAGCAGATGTAAGGTCTCACTGCCCCGATTTACCTGGTCCAACCTCTAGTGTGCCTTTAAACCCCTTGCTATATGTATTGAATATATTTTCATTTATTGCAAACAGACACTTGGTGAAGATCCATGCCACAACGACTGAAATTAAACTGCAATCCTGAGCATACTGACTTGGAAGACAGCCCTATCGAAAGCAAGATGCGACATCCCAGACCGGTGCCCAGGTCTACCAGGAGAAAGAGCCACACGGGAGTGGAACCAAAAGCTGCGGTCCGGACAGAGAATGCATTTCCGAAAGACTGTGGGTGCTACTTTGGGTGCCGCTGGTCATGAGCATACTTTGAATCGTACAGACTATGAGGACTAAAAGATGTTGGCGTTTTCCCCCATCCCCCCATTGCAGTGAGGCAAGTGAATGACATGTAGCTTTTTGGACCTGCCATGGCAACAAAGTCAATCTTGGGTGATATGAATTGCCACCTTGCCATCCTTTCCCCCTTTTGGCCACTGTGACACATTGGCCTGCCCACCCACACACCCAGGAGGCCAGACCAGGATTAGCTGGTTGCCATGCTGAGGCCAAGTAGGAATTTTTTGCCCAATTGGACTGGAAAAGAGAGTTTGTTCATCTATTTCTGACTGGGTTGCTAGTAATTTAGCCAGGTGGTCACAATTGGTAGGTTTGGTGTCCTTCACCCTCCCAGGGTGAAGCACCACACCTCAGCTGGGTGGCAGGAGCAGGCACTTTTGGGTGCCATCTCTTGAGACTTCTGGTTGTCTGCTCTTCACTGCCCAGCTGATAAGCAGTAATTAAAAAAAATCAGCAAGAACACACACACTCTACACATAGAGACTTGAAGCTGAAAATGGTTTTGATTCCCAAGTCACAAGTCCCCAGCTTTGAGTCCTAAGTCAAGTCTGAGTCTTTGATGTACGCAACTTAAGTCTGACTTAAAATCAATTCACAGGACTCAAGTGCACATCCCTGTTGAGATGCAAGGGTGGTTGTGAACCAATGCTACTGTTGGAATTTGCAGGCCCTAGAACAGATGTGAAAGACAGAAATTAGGGCTCTCATCTCCAGAGTGCATAGAAAAAATGACCCATGACCCTAGGGACAAGGAATTGTTTCCTTAACAGCATTTGTCTCTCCTGTATAATTAATGTAAAGGCTGCGACATCTGGCTATATGCACAAATCATGTAGCCAGAAACGTAATGAGCATAAAGGAGCGCGGAGAGGAGATAAGGATACAGTATGACTGAATGGGGAAATGGTTGGGTCAAGGCAAACAAATGAAGGAGCAGATAAACTCTAAGGGCTAGTTCAGGCAATACCGCTAGGTCCCGATCATCCCAACATGATTAAGGATATCTGCCCCTTCCTTTGTGCCAGGGCGAGCTTCATTAACCATGCAGAAGGAAGCTATTCATCTATTACTCTAAAAATACTACTTTAAAGTAATATTTGGACCACACAATTAAGCAGACTCACATGGGGAGGGAAGAGAGACCAGAATGCATATGTGCCATGAACGTGCATGTGCTCAAGTGCACAAGGCCATTTCATAAGACTTAAAAGTACCATCTGAACCAGCCCCAAGCCTCTGCTGTTTGTTATTGTTTTGACATTAAAAAACCAAGAAAAATATTTAATAACAAAAAGAAAGTTAAGCCAAAGTGCACCAATCTGCCACCCCCCCCCCAAAAAAAAATAAAAAAATAAAAAAAAAAATAGCTGGCTGATCAATGATGCTTGTGCATTGCATCACAATCCTAATAAATGTGAGCAAGTCCTGGTTTAAAATGTCCTGTGTAAAAGTACCCTAAATTGGTTGGACTTGTTTTACAGGGGAAGGTTTCCAAAAGTGTCTCTCCAGTCTCTTGAGCACACAGGTGATTAGCTTTGGCAGAAATACAGAGGCAGTAGGAATTTCTGAGTGTGCGGCAAGGTGGTTATCGGGCAAATACCACCATTCAAAATGAACAAAAATTCTGACCTGGATGAAGAAAGCAAGAATGTGTAGCTAAGCCGAAACCATTACAAAATTCAGTCCCTTCATCTTAACCATTGGAATGTCTTTTGAAAAGGTTTCAAACTGTGGAATAATTTTAATTCTTATGCACGTTTTATGAGCAACTAATGTGGAGAAGGAAATTAAGCTCCTTCTATTTCCCAGGTGTTGATCTGAGACTAGCTTTTCCCTCTCCAACTTTCTTGTTTATCTCTCTCCAGAGCTGTTAGTACAGATTTATACAGCTCCTTTGCCAGCGAGCAAGTCTTCTTTATTTGGTCCCAGCTGGGCCAATTAGCCATCTGTTATTGGGCCAGTGACTAACCCTGCCAGAACTATAGGGATTCCATAGTTTCTTTTAGTTCAGAACTCAAGTGGGAGGTGAACTAAATTAGGCCTGTCCACTTCCTAATGTACAGTTGTGCACCAGAAAGTATCATTTCAATTGAAACAAATCAGTGTGTGTCACCTATGTGAGTTGCAACAAAGGAATATATATGTTTGCAAAAGGGGGGGAGCCCCCCCAATCCAAATATGATACAAAATTTTACAATCAGTCTCAACAGGGTTTGTTTCCTTGCAGTAAGAGAGAGAGAGAGAGAGCACTGGTGACTTAGCTTGATTTTATGCCTGTTTATTTAGAAGTCTATAGATTGAGCATGAAGTAGACAGTTCTAGCCTGTAAAGAGGAAAATAGTGTACCTTTTAAAATAGTTTCTCCTTCCCTAGCGCTATAGATCCTATCTGAGTCAGCAAAATAAATCCATTCCTGTTTATCCTGCTGCCAAATCACTCCTTTCTCTGCAGCCTATGGATGTTCTGCAGACACACCATGCCCATCAGAGGTCCACCCGATTGGGCCATCACTTGAACACACTCCCTCCTTGAACTGGTGGCAGATGTTCACCAAGACACTTGCACCACAACTGCACCTGGAACCCTAATCTCCATGTGGGAGTATTCCCCAATCGCCCCAGCATCATTGCAATGGAAGCATTGGCTGGTACGGAAGAAGGAGCAGCAGCTGCCAAAAACTTCTCTTATTAGCTGATGGGACTGAAAGCGCTGTAAACTCCCACACACCCCACAGTCACAGTCCCAACACCAGTAAGTTTTGGGGGAGGGATGTAGGATTCACTCAGTGCATCAGTGAGGTCTTTGTCACATCAGTACTGTTCGCTAATGTAACTTATAAGTCGTGCTTCGTTATCCACTGGGGTTCCATTCCAGAACCCCTAGTACAGAGGTTCTCACACATGCAGCACCGGGACCCACTTTTTCAGAATGAGAATCTGTCAGGACCCGCCGGAATTGATGTCATGACTGGAAGTGACATCATCAAGCAGGAAAATTGTTAACAATCTTAGGCTACTCATACTTACCCAGGAGTAAGTTCCACTGGCTATCATTGTTAAAAGATTATACATAGTAGCTTGTTAAAAGTACAAGTCTGTACAGGTTCCCAAATGCAGTCACCTACCATGGTAGCATCAAGTCCAATATATTAAAAATAAAATATTGAAATGAATGGGGACCCACCAGAAATTGGCTTGCGACCCACCTAATGGGTCCCAACCCATAGTTTGAAAAACACTGTGGCCTAGTGGATTAAAAAAAAAATCAGTGGATAGCAAATCAGTGAAAAGAAACACTTCAGGGTTTCTTGCTCCTCTATTGTTGCCCCAGAATGCACTGGTATAGATGGTATATCATATTCAGCCACTAGATGGAGTGAATAATGGAATCTAATGGAATGAAATTATAATTATAAAACATAATTATAATTATAAGACAGTGTGAAGGTAAGAAATGGATTTTGGTGGGTTTTCTTCCTTGTTACAAGGCATTTAACAGTCGATTCCATTATCACTGGTGACTCAAATCAGTGGATGCCAAATCAGTGGATACTGCGGTCCCACCTGTATCTGGCCATTTTGGGAGGGCAGTGAAGGGCCTGTTGGTTTCAGACCATGCGCAAGGATTCCTGAGGAGAATTTATACTTCTAGCCATCTTGCTAGTTCTCCATACTGAATTATCATTAAAATAATCATATTAGAATATATACCAAATAGTATAATCCTCATGTTAGAATACATACCAAAAACACAAATCTCATTGCTTAGGATGGCTGAATGTTTGACTTGTATTGTTGAAATTGCAGCATATATTCTTAAACATTATTTATTATAAACAAATAATCATTGCAAATGCACACTTTTTTCTGCAGTTTAATCTTGAAGATGTCCAATAACTTAGGCAACCTGTTCCTCGCGATGTTGACATTAGCTTCCTCCATGCAGGTCCCAACATTTCTTCCATTCTTCGCAGCACCATGCTTTTGTCAACCAGTATCGGGCGACCCGACCTCTTGCATTCCTCTTGTTGTGCTCGAGCATGAATGTGTCCACCCATCATATTGGTGGTCATTCGAGTGGTCTCTTCCAGTCTTTTGGATACCACTCCAGCATCCTTGTGCTCCAACAATCATTGGTTTTTCTTGCGATGTGGCCCGCCCATCGATGCTTCATCTTCTTGATGTGGATGAGCAGATCCTTCATGCCAGAGAGCCTGTGAATATCCTCCTGATCTAGCTGTCGGTCTTGCTGCTGTCGGAGAGTCAGTCCAACGAGTCTCCAGAGATGTCCAAAAGTGGATTTATAAACCACAGTGAGAGTAACTCTCATAATACAATGAAATTTTTCTCTCTCCCAAAATCTGAACTGGTGCCCCTGACACTTTCCCCTTGTTCCTTTGCTCCATGTCTCTCACTGCTATATACAGCATGCCTCCTTATCCATGGGGATTCCAGAATGGAACCCCTTACAGTTGACTGAAACCGTGGATGAAGGTGGATGTTGCTCCCCTTGGCTTCCCTCACCTCTGGCGGTTTCTCTGAGCCCAGCAGAGGCCGTTCCTGTTGACTGAATGTGGACTAAACATTCAACATTCTTGAGAAAGAGGCAGTACCCCCACGTAGCACAGGACTCCTGGCATATGTGGATGCCACTTCTTAATGCAAAACACATCTGCATCACATCAGCTGGTGGAGCCAGCATGCATAGTTCCACTTCTCCTTTCTTGCATTCAATAAACTTGGCAAGTATTAGGTAAACCTGAGAAAAGATGTAAAGGAAAGGTGGATAATTTTTGTACTGGTGATAACCCTGAAGTGCCAACCTGGAGCTCTTTCTCTAATAGGAGGTGAAAATGGATGAATGTTGTAAATTCCCTTTAGTCTTAGGCCAGAATAAGGATGGAAAGAACATAAGAACATAAGAACAGCCCCACTGGATCAGGCCATAGGCCCATCTAGTCCTGCTTCCTGTATCTCACAGCGGCCCACCAAATGCCCCAGGGAGCACACCAGATAACAAGAGACCTCATCCTGCTGTCCTCCCTTGCATCTGGCATTCTGACATAACCCATTTCTAAAATCAGGAGGTTGCGCATACACATCATGGCTTGTACCCCGTAATGGATTTTTCCTCCAGAAACTTGTCCAATCCCCTTTTAAAGGCATCCAGGCTAGATGCCATCACCACATCCTGTGGCAAGGATGTGAGACAGTCTCCCTTAGGACCTGCCTTCACACAATCTCTTAGTCTTAAGATTGAATTTAGAATAAAAAATGATAGTAGAGCTGAAGGCCCATGCATGATCTTCCAAGTCACTACTTCTTAACATGCATTCTCTCCCTTGTTTCCTAATAGTTCATCTGCCACAATTTTGCCAATTCAGGCATGGCTGAACATTCTGATTTGTTTTGTGTTAATGAAACGTGAGCCTCTTCAGTATGAGACTAGCCAAGCACTTTTTGTGACTCACTGACTCCTAACGAAAGGGCAACTTCGTTTTCAGCATTAAAAGTTCACCTAATTAGGTGTCTCTGACAATGTATGAGGAGCAGGTTTTCCACTGTAAAATGTTCAGAACTTAATCCCAGTGAACATACTTTGACTTTTTATATACCTCTGTAGCAGCAATTTTCTTCAGCTACCAAGCCAAAATATTCAATGTCAGCAGACACTATTCATGCAAGGAACTGTAAGGATGAATGCCTGCAAAATAATGAGGTTACAACAATTTTAATTAACATAAAATATTCTTCTTTGTATCTGTGCCTTAACAGCTTTCAAAAGGAACTATTATGGACCACTATGTACAAATAAATCCTCTGGATGTTTGCAGAAATTTTGAATTGCATCTCACATAAATATTATTTAGCAGCTTCTTAAAATGCAGGTTATTAGGGTCTCTGTAGTATTCTGAATAAGCGCTGGACTCTTTGTGGGAGGCTTTCAAACTATGCATCTCTTTCTTTGTAGATGACACTGAGCCCATTATGGTAATTAAAATCACCTTATGTGATTGAAGCAGCTCAGTTACTGACATGATAAGCTCTTGTAGAGAACATGGAGGAAATTTACAGAAAATGTCTTAATCCATGTCCTAAACTGGCACCAGAAAACAACATTGTTTTTGAAACAATTTTAGGGAACCTATGAATATTCACCAAAGGCAGCTGCTTCTTCAACTCCTTTTCAAACATTCAAGTAAGAAAGTTGTCCAGTTTTATATTGATTATACGTATGATAACAAGGTACTATTGCTCTTGGCTGTGTGATATGTTCATTCTTTTAAAGTATCTAGAATGCATTGTCTTTATTATACATTATATTAGGGACAAGCATTCTGATGGCGTAAGGACCTTTACAGCCATCGTAAAAGGCGACAAGCCATTTGGCGTGGCTGGACTGCTGCCACAAGTGGTGAGTGGCCGGGTGCATGTGTGCCAGCAAGCCAGGGAAGACTACTGGTACAGGTAAATCAGGACAGGGGTTTTGAGGGAGGTGATGGGTGGTGGAGGGCAGATCTAGGTCAGGGGCAGCACTGGCAGCAGCAGTGAACACCAATATCCATTCCTAACCCTGTTCCCGGCCTTGGATCTCCCCAACCTTGTCCATGCACATGTGTGTCAACTATAAATTTGGCAAGGTCTGAGTAGACCCAACAGTTCAGTATGGGCTTATCTTGGGGGAAGTGAACAAATGTCCCCTTAACCTGAGGAGGCTTTCAGATGCCAAAAGTTCCCTACACGATCCAGTGGGTAATAGATTGACCCTGCTGCATTGCCCCTCAGGGAGTTAAACAGAATTGGGTTGTTTGTCAGCTAGAGTGCCTCTCTCCTATCTCTTCCTCCTCCCCATGCAAGGAAGAATTTTCCCATATGTTACATTCTTCTTTCAAGGAGATGCCAACTTCATCTTCAATAAAACAAGCATGTGTGAAAATCTCAACTACAGTGTCAATCCCAATTTTATTGTACAACAGAAGCAAAACAGAGCTTGTGCTTAGTCACTGCTTTAAAGCTATTGTCAGGACATCAGCATTCATCTGAAGAAAAAGTTCCATTTCTGAAGATGTTTAAATGTGTATGCTTTTATTTAGCATTGAATACTGCACACATTACCAGTAAACTAGACACAATGTGCCATTTGACTTTTCCTTTTGACCCGGTGAACCTGTTAGGGATGTTTTGTCAGGTCCATAATTGCTTTCTATGAATTGTCAACAGACCTATTTACTGTACCATACCAAGCAATTGTGAAGCAGAGAACAAGTCGGGAGCTTTTGTGAAAGCAATGAATATAATTGGTAACAAAAGAGAAATGTCTACTCCAACGTTAAAGCCTCTAGCATAGGGTTCAGGTTATCTAATCAATGAACAGGCTGACCTCTGGTTGTTTCTTTCATGGCATGACACCTTTCACATTTGTTGACGTTATGGAACAGGTTCTCAGGCTGGGTAATCTCTGCTGCTACCGTAATTGCCATCAGTTGTACCGTCAGCTCAGGGAATGGTCTTACCCCAAGATAATACAAATAGAATTGTTACCTGGCCCCACTGACCTCTGCTTACATGAGTGGAGCCAGCATAATGCTACTGTCCATATTATCCATACACATGGAACTGAGTATTGTTTCCCCTGTTTCAGTTAATGGCTTGACTCCAAAAAAAACAATGAGCAGAACAATGGACAGAGGCTCCCCCACAGGGGGCACCCCACATTGGCACTGCTGCATTGCCACATGGGCAATTGCAGTAGATCGGGCTGTTAGTGCTGAGTAGACATGCATCAGGCTCATATTTTGTCCCTCATGAGGTATCAGAGTATGTCCACACAGACATCCCACTTTAAAACAGATAGATCATAAAGAAGTTTTTCCTTAAAGCCAGATTTATGATTTTGGGCCTTTATTTGTCCATTTTTTTTTTTTACAGATTTCTGACCAAAAAAAAAAAATTACACTTGGCAGATGAACTCCACCCAAAGTGCATTATTGCTCTCTGCATGCTTCAGCTCAATATAAACAAATACTCAATATTTCATTTGCTTGGAAATAGCAAGCTAACCACATTGCTCTAAATGTGGTTATTTCTGCTTCCTTTGCTTTGTTTTCTTTAGGTTTCCTAATACTGTTTGGCTACAATCATTCATTATTAATTTTAAAAATGCAATCGGAAGCAACTTTGCTTTCTGTGGACTGTAATACTGCAATGTGACATAATAAAAAATCCATCAAGCACATTGAGCTGTTACAAAGCTAGTTTGCTTTGGTGTTATTAGCTCTCCACTTTGGAATGAAGAATTCATTCATGCAATCCTATTAATCAGACTGCTTTCATTTATATATTTTTTTTCCAGGGGAGAGAAGAGGCTAGTATAATAAAATGGGAATACTTCTTTTCATAGAAATGTCAATTAGCGATCTATTTGGATGTCTCCTATGTTTAATACAAAGAAGGTAAGGCATCATTATTTACTGGACCAAACTGAGTAGTGTGCATGTTTTAGGCCTGTATAACAGAGTTGCTGCTGCATTTTACCTTATGTGAAATTTCAAGAAAAACACGGAGTTTCTTACATGAGTAGAAAGTGATGAAAAGAAAGTGATGAGTAGAAAGTGATGAAAAGCCAAGTCTATAGATAAGACTATTGAAGTTTGTCAGAAGAGGAGGCACAAACCACAGGCAGCCCAATCCTGAACCCGGTGGCAGCCAGAGAAACAACAGCACCAAAATGTCAACTGCTGCATCTTGTGGGTACCAAGGATACTGTTGGGGTCTCCTTGGGGTAAAGGAGTGTTTACTCCCTTACCCAGGTAATGTGATGCCAGTGGGTTTCTTTGCTTCTGTGCCTGTGTTTGAGTGGGCACAGAGTTGAGGTGATTTGTGTCAGGTCGCCCGGTTTGGGAGGGGGTTCAGGATTCAGCAGCAGACTCTGCCACCATCTTCACCCCCCTCATGGGCCTAATCCTCCCTTCCTCCACCCTCCCTCTGCCCCATTCCATTCATTCCCTGCCACTTCCCACCCTGAAAATACTGATCACTGGGGAGTGCTGAAAGAGCGCTGACAATGACGCGGTTCTGAGGCCCTCCACCAGCACTCCCTTCTCCCCTGGTACCGCGAACATGATTTACAGCACATTCACAACACAGAGTCATTACAAGGCCATTATTAGACCCTCATGATGGGGCTCAGGATGAATGAAGTGCTTTAATTCAAAATTTCAAAGCAAATTTTGGTCCTGTTAAGAATTGATATACCCTATATCTGTGGTTTCAGTTATCAACAGACCAGATCTGTGGGAGTCCCCTATGCATGCCCCCATGCATGCCCCTCCAAAGGTGAGGGAGATCTGCTCCCCTTGCCCCTGTATGGTCTCCTGAGCCCAGCACAGGCCACACACATCCACCCTTGGGCTTCTCCAGACCTTGGGCTTCTCCAGACCTCTAATCCCTTAAAAGACATTAAAAAGTCACTTCCAGTTTTTTTGAAAAAAACTGGAAGTTGCATTTTTTTTCCAATGTAATTGTCATTCTGAGTCTGGAAGAGGCCACAGGTGGACATGTGCTGCCGCTGCTGGACTCAGAAGACCCTCTGGAGGGTGGGGAGGCATTCCCTCATATCCGCAGCTTCATTTAACTGCAGGGGGTTCTGGAATGGAATCTCCATGGATATTGGGGCACACCTGTATATATACCTTTAAGAAGTCTAGCAAAATTTCTTTGGAAGTCGGTGGGGAGGCAGAGAGAGAGGGAGACTGCAGATCCCTAAACTCAAAATAAACCGAAGGCTTTTTCCACAGTTTGATTGAAACTACACACCAAAACAGAGGCACATGATCCTGCAAAAGGTAATTCCTATATGGAAACAAACTGCAATCATGACGATCCATTTTGCATATTAAAGATGAATTTCCCAAGGCAGTGGGAAGTTGCAGAGATTTACTCTTCTCACTGCCACCTTTTGCAAGTTCAAATTCTCTGTGGGAAATCCAACTCATAATACCAAAAATAAAAAAAAAATAAAAAGTGACGGATTAATGTTATCAGGCTGGATGCCTTTACAGCATTGATCCACTGTCCAGGCAGATATAGTGACATTTAATCTGGTTGAGTGACTTCAGTAATTTCATGTAGAATGTGACCTTACAAAAAGGAAACCACAGATGAATAACAGGATAATCCATATTGTGAATCATGAAACAAACCTGATGGCATCGTAGATAATCAAAAGAAAGTGATCCCTTTTTAAACAGTGATATATTTGGTGGGAGTGAACACTGTCTGTTTAAATCTGTAGACTCTGAAAAGAAGATTAAATGATTAAGCATTTGACAAGACTTAAAAAATATCATCACACTGGCTAATCGTCATGCAATCGTGAGATTGCATTTGTAAAACTATCATCTGAAATGATTGCATTTCCAGGATGAAAAATAGTTTAAGGTAAGAAATCAATGTAAGCCCAATGCATGATAATATAGTCTGAGAAACAAATGTCACTTCTATGATCAGCTATCCCTTTTCATAAAGCCTGGATTCACTGTGTAGAAGCAAAATAACACCTTGGGGTACAAAACAGCTGAAAAGCACTGACTGTAAAACAGACTCGAGTTCAGAACAGTGTTGCGGGCATATTGACATGATAGAAAATGGTGTCTCAAAGAGTTTAAGGATAACGGCAGTTCTAAAATATGATGGGAGTGGTTTGAATACACATTTGAAGCTTCTGGGGCATTTGTTCTCAGGGAAGAGAACGTATGCTGCATCCATCTCCAGCAGACTTTAAGAATTACATTCAGAATTTTTGTTTCAGTAGGGCCAACTTTAAACCAGTTGAACCAATTTGCCCCCAAATGGGCCCTGCACCTAAGGAGGCCCCACACTAGGCTAATCTACTCTAGTCTTGTATGCAATTTTATATTAAAATATGCTTAGGTCCATTTCATGCACTCTTTAAGTGCACATTTTGATTGCTTTCCATTCTACCATAGAGATATGAAGTCTATAATAAATTGTATTTATCTTCAAGATTCTATGGACTAGATTCTTGGTTGTGAACCTGGGGCCCTGCAAAAATATGTTTCCAGTTGAGCTCCACAGCTCCTACTGAGTACAGTTTGTCTTCCATGTAGAGAAACTCCTTCTGTTAAGGATGAAACCCTTTGTCTGTCTTCTCTCTAAGAGAGCTGTAGCACCCTAGGATACAGCTTTACTCTTCTAGGTACCTGACTTGCTTTCAATGCAGTCCTATAATTTTGAAATGCCAGTCTGAGAAGCATAAGGTACAGAATATACTCTTGGTCAGGAGTAAAATAAAAGTCTCACCATCATCACTCCAGTTCCACTGAGGGGTTCCCCACAGACACTGAAACAGCAGTGCCACAGTGCAAACCCCCAGATGGGGTGGGGATGTGTGAGGGGCATGGGAGGGACATGGAGTTTCCCACACATGCCATTTCCTAGACCTCCTTCATAGACATACCCTCAAATGTTAGCAAAATGCAACACCAACATCAGATATTGGAATTAAAAAAAAAAAAGCCATTGGAAACAATGAGAAGAGGGGAAACACCCAAAAATCTCAATTACAGTACTATCCCACTTACTTTCAACAGCAGAACTTAGGATATAGGCTACCTTTAGTAGCCAACCACAGTACTAAAGCCCCTACTACGGAGACCAGAACTCAGATGACAAGCAGCTTGGAACTATTTCTCTTTGGCCTCATGATGTGAACACTTGTAGAGTTCATACGCATGGGAAAGACCTACTCCTCTGCATCCTATCCTTGGAAGCCTGACACATGGCTTCTCAAGTCTTCACCAGCAATTTAGCTGGCACAGACATGAGAAGCCCCATTGCAGAGGCTGGGGCATTACTCAGGGTAAGGGGACGAATGTCACCTTTCCCCAAGGAGACCCCCGGCAGCTTCCCTGGTCCCACAGGATACAGTGGTGGCCGTTTTGGCACCACTGTAACCCAATGTGCTGGGAAGCTTAGGATTGGGCTATTAGTCGCAACACGGTGAAGGGACTAGGTGTAATTCCAATAGCTTCACAGGTGGATTTTGAAGACTGATTTGAAGGAAATAAAAGAGGAAAAAGTAACAGATCTATTCAGGTGTTTCTCAAATAGACTCATGCAGACCCAAATTCATTTCCTCTGTATCTCTGTACACTTTCACACCATCAGTAGGCAGTTAAGAGAGATGGAAAAGGAAGAAACAGATTGAAGAACATAAGAACATAAGAAAAGCCCCACTGGATCAGGCCAAAGACCCATCTAGTCCAGCTTCCTGTATCTCACAGTGGCCCATCAGATGCCTCAGGGAGCACACAAGACAACAAGAGACCTGCATTCTGGTGCCCTCCCTTGTATCTGGCATTCTGAGGTAGGCTACGTCTAAAATCAGAAGGTTTCACATACCCATTATAGCTTGTACCCTGTGAAGAACTTCTCCAAAAATTTGTCCAGGTCAGACGCCATCACCACATCCTGTGGCAAGGATGTCCACAGACTTTTGTCTGTTCTAACTCTCTCAATTTTAGTGGATGTCCCCTGAGAGAAGATCAGATGATCTAATTTCAGGAAGTCAGGGCCCTGATAAATCAAGGAGCCATATACAGATAATGTATGGAGGCAACCTCATGTTCAAATACGTCAGGGGGCAGTAACTCATACAACACTGAATTGAATGTAGCGGGACATCCTTATATAGTTTCCCAGTGTCTCATTTTCTGGGTGCCCATTATAATGATAAGCATTTGCACATTATTCTAGATTAGTAAGAAAATGTTAACACCTACTGAGACAGATTAAACTGGGATAATTATAACAAATGGTTGGAAACAATAACTCATCACTGTTCATAGGAAGTGGTTCAATGTGGCTTGAAATCAAAGTATCCCCCCAAGCATTCCGTGTAATTGTGCATAGCTAGGCTGTGTTGTCATGGATAAATAAATACATTTTAAAAAATGGTTCAAACAGAAACATTCAAATCAAATTATGGAACTTCCTAAATGGGTTATAATCTCAAGCAGTGCAATATTGTTACTTCTATTTTTTTTTTAAAGTATATCAAAAACTGGACAGAATGCCCACAAAAGCCTTTGTAGTGGCACATCCAATAAAACGTAGAACATGCTTCAAAGTTTTATGCAAAATGAAAATGCGAAGGTGTACCCTAAAGATAAGTCAATATATTTTTATTTAATTAAACTATTTAGTTCTTGGCACAATTTAGCAGTATTAGATTATTGAAAGCCTAGGCTTTGATCTTACAAATTCCCTGCAGGACCTGATTCAATCTGTACTTTGCCTCAGTTATAATATAAACAGCCTTATTAAAACACAGACACCTGAAGGATTCGTAAGAAGTGATTGAGAGGAAGGGGGCAACCCTCAAACTGCACAGATAAAATTGGAACTTCTTGTAAAGGTGCTCTTGGTCTAACTTGTTATGTCTCTCCCACCTGCTTTTTGTCACTTGATGTGGAAAACAGAGTATCTAAAAAGTGCAAACATTTCTGCTCCCTTTCCAGAAAGATCATACAAAGCATGTGGAAAAAAGTTTTTAATTATCATTACGGAATACAGAATCATTTTCTAAGCTGAAAGTGAATGATTACCTGCTAATGAATTCTGGCGTCTAATTCCACCCAGGTTTTAACATTTCAGATGGTGTTTGTTGCCTGTCCAAGGTCAATGGTTGTTTAAAGGAGAAACATTTCTAATTTCATGTAGGGACGCAAGTGTTTCCTTGTTTGACAGTGAGAAATATGCAATCAATTTTAGTAAAGTACAAGGCTTATGGTGAAAAATCTGTCTATTTTTATCATCCTTTAACATGCTTTTTATATATTTGATCTTCGTAACCCTAAAGAGGTTCCTGGGGTGCCTCAACATCCTGAATGGGATGCTGAGTCCTTCAGATGCAGTAGATAGGTTTGCCCTATTGTTTTTGCTGTTTATTGTTTGCCCTTCTTTTTCGTCCCCAACTAGCTAGTAAACCGAAAGTCTGGCACTGAGGCAGCTCGTTGAACCATGAAGGTCACTTGACTTCCAAAATTGAGAAATTCAAGTTGCTCACATGACCCCAGGTAACCAATCCAACAGGTGGAACCAGGGTAAGATTCACAGGTTATTAGAAGTAGGGTGATGTTCACACACCCTCAACCAACTGACGCATGTCAGATGTGTCAACAGAGACCATGCTTCTGTCCAACTAGTTGTGGGTTAAAGGATCAAAATCTTGGAGTAGCTCAAGCAGTATAGAAAGTACCCAGTAAGCGGTGATCATGTTTTGCCCTCCCTGCCCCATCACAAGCATGCAAATCAAGTGAATTTGGAAGAGCATTGGCCACACAAGGACCTGCATAAGCAGAATGGGGTGATGTCCTGCAGATTGTCCTGCACTGTATTTATAATTCCTGTGGTCTCCTTCTCAACCTTTGCATATTACAGTAAGGAGCATGGAAGAGAAGAATTACTTCCTCTGAATTCCTTGGGTAACGTACTGTTCCCGTTTAAGTATTTAGAGATTTTATTCACTGCAGGTGACATTTTGATATCTAATTAATTTGTTCTTTACAGCAGAAACTCTATAAAGCCTAGTTTCAAAAGTCCATGAACCCTCTTACTTAAGTACTTGCTCTTTAAAGTACAGTTTATGATACTTACAGACTAATTTTTTCACTATGATATTAATGCATTTCCCATATGAATTTGGCAAACCACAGTTAATTGCTGCAGAAGCTGGCTCACTTCCTATCCCTTTTATTTTACTTTTGTAATAATACATCCAGAATAAATATGGGTCATATCACTGTCCACTTTGTGGCCATTCTTTTTCAGTGCATACAATTAAGGACCATATTGCATTTCACTATATTTAACATGTCCATTTGTTTATCATCATGTAAAACCCATCATTTCCTGAGGACTACATCTTTTAGACCCTTTCCAAATGATTGTTACTGTCATTCTATGAAATAATTACAGCTATATATCTGGATATAACTGGTATGTTATAAAGCTACTACATGAAATTGCTAACCTTGAGTAATTGCAATTATTAAATCAAATACTTACCATCCCAAGGAAAGCATGTTTCTAAAGCATCACTTGGCAAAACTAACTGCCAAATCTTATCCCCCAACATTGGCACCAATGCAGTGATGCTGATTGAACATGAGCTGAATCCAGTGGTGGAAGAGGGATTGAAAAGCCAGTCGGAGGTAAATAAAAGTATTCTACTTACCTCCTGTATGCCTGGTTGTAAGAACAGAAGTACACTGTTTCGTAAGTGTAAGTCCAAAAAGAGAAAGTGGTCCCAAGAAAGAAGGTTAAGATCTGACGCATGCTGCCAAGATCCACCACTTTCCTCCCCTTCCCTGTCCCCAAATTCCCCCTGCCCACCCCTATCTCTGACCCCAAACTACCCCTGCCCTCCCCCTCCCTGCACACAACATGCCTCAACCGCCACATTACTGGTGCGAGCAGAAGCTTCTAGAACCGCTGCTGAGCACTCCACACCACTGCCCATTTGTGGCAGCGACCAAGAAGTGCATGATGTCAGCCTGGCTTTCATGCTGCCATAAAGGACCTTGCACTGCAGGAGCACTAGTTCCAGCAGTACAAGGACTCAATAGGATTGGGGCCTAGGGCTACTATCTACACATACCTTAGAGTGGGTCTCATTAAACTCAATGAGGCTTACTTCTGAGTAGATATGCATTGGCTTGTGCTGTAATACTTCTTCCGAAAACTACTTCCGAAATACTACTTCAGAAAACTCAGGAGCCAGTGATAAAAATTTTTTATAGCCACTTGTAAGTGAGCCAATTAGAAGCCAAAAATGGGTTCCTTTCTAGCCAATTAGAAGTGAACAAGACAACAGGTCCAGGGAGCAGACACTGAAGAATCCCTGACACTCCTCTCCCTTTTTAGTGTAGGCTCCTATCTTGGAGGAAATAGTCCACTACCACACTAGTCACCCAGCCATTATGTGCCCTGGTGCAGCTTTACATCCAATGAGCATGCCAACAACTGGCATCTAGTTGGCAATCTTCAGTCCTGAGAGACTCTGGTATCGCGCTCTTTGTTTCCGCACTGTCCAATGAACACTCGAGACAACAGATATGGGAGAACGGGCAACTTTATTTCATGTTACCAAGAGAAACAGAGGCTGAGACCTGCAGCATCCGAGGCAGCAAAAGCCCCTGTGGTGCGGGGAGGGACCTCTGGGCGGTACCAGAAACCTCTGCCCCCAGGCGGGCATGCACCCGACTCCGAGTCGCGCCCCGCTGCTGGGACGGCGCGTCTCATCCATGTCTATCCCCTAAGGGGAAGGCAGCCGGACCGCAGACTGCCCCACCTCGAGCCACTGAGCCTCTGAGGTGTGCCCCATGGTCCCAGCCAGGGCCCCGTCTATGTCCTTTTGCCGCCAAGCCCCTGAGGACTGAAATAGGGTTCTGCCCTGCCTATGCCGCCTGAAGGTGCATGCCAAAGTCCCATTCACACCTCCTAAACTGCACCACCTGCCACAAGGAGGGGTCAGCCTAGCGCTTGACACCCCCGCTCCCAAACAGGGGCAGAAGCGACTTAAGGCCGCCCTGCAGGTCCTTAAGGAAGATGCCTGCGCCTTTCTCCGACAAATGAACACACATCGCCCCTGTACAGGTAAGGTAGCGAGAACACAATTGCAAGATGCATTACCACGCTGCCACCACCAGACCAAGGTGGTATCCAGCAGCCCACCCATATGGGTGGTGATGTCCCCACAGTCTCTGCTCATCAGAGCCAGACCGGACATCCCACAACGGTCATTCTTGCCCAGGAGGAGCGCCAAAACTTCCATTGGGGGGTTCACATTCAGGAACTCCATCCACGCGGGCGGCAGCTGGCCCCATCTCAACCCCTTTTGGCTAGCCAAGCAACCTGCACTGCCGGGCTGAGGCCCAGATGCGATCGGAAGAGGGTTGCAGCCGCCCTCATGCAGGCCCAACGACAATGAAGTGGCCGCAGATTAACATGCGTACCGGGCTACCACAGTGTCCTACAGGATGAAAGCAGAGAAGTTAATGCGAGGCATCCCTTCTGATGCTGCTGCAGCTTAACATGCGCCCCGTGCCACCACAGTGTCCTGCAAGATGAAAGCGGAGGTTATAGCAAGGCATCCCCTTTAATGTTGCTCCCCCACAGATTGGGGAATGCCCGGAACACCAGAGCCACTGAAATGGCCTGTGCAGTACTGGTCGGGAATGCCACCGTTCATTGATGTCCCCGTGGGGCAAGACAAATGGTGAATGAGGCGGTATTCCCCAGGGACCTTCTTAGGCACCACCCCCAGCGGAGAACCTTAAGGTCAGGCCGGGGAAATTCAACCAGGACCATTCCTGCATATCATTCTACCAACAGCCTTCTGCTCAGCCACCAGACCACAACTGTTGCCGCAGAGTAGGAAAAGGGGGCAGAAAACTCACGCCCAGACCCACCCCTTGGCAATCGTCCTCTTGACTATGTCCTCCATGCCCGTGACTGACTTCAGGTTTTCAAGCTAAGCTCATGCCCTTGGGGTGTGGTGAGTGGGTACGGAACCCAGAGTGAAACCCTCCCACAGGAATGCTGCCGCAGCGCGATCAGGGTACTCACGCAGCAGCTCAGCCATCATCAGCAGCCTAATCAGACTCGGCCCCTTTGGAACTGGATGCGTCACCTGCATCTCCTCCCCTCTCCTGACCTGAGCCTCTGCGCCTAGACCTCCTGTCCCGGTAACCCCCCGGGCAGGAGGTGAGCGGGTGGTCTGCACCGCAAAGTCCACAGTTGTGCAGGAATGCACAACTTGATCTAGAACAGTGCCCTGCGGAGGCATACTCGTAGCAGATACGCGAGGGTTGAACCCGTCGGCCTGGCACTCCTGCCTGAGGCTGCCCCGCCAGGTGCGAACTACTGCTCCTGGCAATCAGGTGACCGCTGTCCGATCGGTCACCCCCCGCAGCACCCCCCGACATCACTAGCTGCATCCACAGCTCTGAATTCTTCCTTTCCCAAGAAAGCTGCAGGTTATTTCCCATGTGCATGCAGAATTGCTCATCATAGGCCAACCAACCTGAACCCGAGTATCCCCTAAAAGCCCTGTGAATTGAGTCCAGGTACTTTGCTAGCTAGAGAGATTTGAGCAAAGAAACAAAGGAGCTAACCTGGAAGGGAAGTGATGACAACAAGTAGTTAGTGCCAGATAAACTCTCACGTATAAACCCACATGAGCAGTAATTGCGCACCAATACCTCCAAACTTCGATGGGGTAGCGAGGCAAACCAACCCCGCCAGCCCCCCCAGCCGTACACTGCCCTTAGGTTGTGCCTGGAAGGGTGGCTTGATGCAGCCCGACAGCTCGGCGGGGAAGGGGGGGAATCCCAACAGCACAATACCACCCCGTTGCTCATGGGGGGGCGGTGATTGAGGAGCCCCATAAGGTGATCAGTCAGCATGGGAAATGAAAAGCTGCTTTCGTGGGGGAGGGGGCCATGGCAGCCAGCCAGGCTCCATGGAGCTCCACTCCTTGGGGGGGAGGGTCACAGGCATCCAGCAAAATGGACCTGGGGCGGCCCCCCACCCCACCTGCTGAGCGGGTGCAAAAAGGGGGGGTCCAGCCCCCCCTGGTGCCGATCACACCGCCACCGGCGGCCAGCGGGTCCCAGGGTCCAAGGCACCCATGCAAACTCCCCGAGGGGGGGCAGCCCACCAAGCGCGCTGCAGAAAAGGGGGGTCAGCCCCATTACGGGTGCAGATCGCACCGCGACAGTCGGCCCGGCAGGGCCCGTCCCGGCCGCCACACGCACGCAGCAAGGAGGGAAAAAACCCTCCCAATATGGCACCTGTAGGGGCCGAAGCCGGTCCCTCCCAACATGGCGCTGGCCGCGCAAATGCGAAGCCATCACCCTGCTGTACAGGCATGGAGGGAGTGACCCTCCCAACATGGCGCCGTGAGAGGTCTAGTAATGCCCCCACCAAGATGGCTCCAGCCATGCGTGCACAAGCCGGCGCTGATTCGTGCATGCGCAAAGGCCGATGACCATCCCAAGATGGCGCCAACCCTGCGCATGCGCAGAAGCGCAGTAAATGGGGAGGCAGTAGCACCGGCCCTCCCCAAGATGGCGGCCACCCTCCGGTCCCTTGGAGGTGGCCACCTTCCACCGGCGCCGCGGGCCCCCAGCGAGCAGCCGGCAACAAAGGCGGCGAGGCCCTGCCTCATGCCTGCTCTTGGCAGCCCAGAGGCCAGGGCCCAGAGGGGGAGAAGCGACCGAGGCGGCCGGCTCAGCAGCACACCAGCCCACGCCGCTCCACCCGGCCCCCACAGCTCCCCACCTGCCTGTGCCCGGAGCGCCCGCCAGCCCGCAAACGCAGGCCCCCCACCGTGAGCAAGCACATGCAGGTACTGAGTAAAAAAGGGGGGAGGAAGGGTTCACAACCGCATGATGGGCGCCGTGGGGAATCGGGGAAATAAGTCATGCAGGGGGGGCTAAGGGATTGATGAAATGCAGGGGCAAACCCAGGGGGGGTGAAGCGGGCAGACCCCCAACCTTACCTCGCAAGCCAAAAGTCTGCTGTAAAGACCCAAATGCTGCTATTCCCAAGTATGCCAGTAAGCACCAACTGATGCTATTCCCACGGTGCCCACGTGCACAAAGAGGAAGAGGGTTGGGTCTCGTACCCTTTTAAAAGGCTGCCAGACCCCGCCCCCTTCACCTCCCCCTTGGGGAAGGACTGGACTCTCGTGTCCCGGCCAGGCCAAACAAACTCCGACCACCTCTTTAATTGGGTGATCGGGAGAATGGTGGTTCTGGAACAGCGTCTAGTGTGGCTGAAAAGGCCAATTCGGGAGTGACAATCCCTTCCACACTGGGAGCAAGTGTAGTCTGTCCCTGGTCTGTCTCCCTGGCTATGGGCCTTCCTTCTTTGCCTCTTAGCCTCAGACTGTTGGCCAAGTGTCTCTTCAAACTGGGAAAGGCCATGCTGCACAGCCTGCCTCCAAGCGGGCCGCTCAGAGGCCAGGGTTTCCCACCTGTTGAGGTCCACTCCTAAGGCCTTCAGCTCCCTCTTGCAGATGTCCTTGTATTGCAGCTGTGGTCTACCTGTAGGGCACTTTCCTTGCACGAGTTCTCCATAGAGGAGATCCTTTGGGATCCAGCCATCATCCATTCTCACGACATGACCGAGCCAACGCAGGCTTCTCTGCTTCAGCAGTGCATACATGCTAGGGATTCCAGCTCGTCCAGGACTGTGTTGTTTGGAACTTTGTCCTGCCAGGTGATGCCGAGGATGCATCGGAGGCAGCGCATGTGGAAAGCATTCAGTCTCCTCTCCTGTTGTGAGCGAAGAGTCCATGACTCGCTGCAGTACAGAAGTGTACTCAGGACGCAAGCTCTGTAGACCTGGATCTTGGTATGTTCCATCAGCTTCTTGTTGGACCAGACTCTCTTTGTGAGTCTGGAAAACGTGGTAGCTGCTTTACCAATGCATTTGTTTAGCTCGGTATCGAGAGAAAGAGTGTCGGAGATCGTTGAGCCAAGGTACACAAAGTCATGGACAACCTCCAGTTCATTCGCAGAGATTGTGATGCAGGGACGTGAGTCCACATCCTGAATCATGACCTGTGTTTTCTTAAGGGTGATCGTCAGTCCAAAATCTTGGCAGGCCTTGCTAAAACGATCCATGAGCTGCTGGAGATCTTTGGCAGAGTAGGTAGTGACAGCTGCATTGTCGGCAAAGAGACATTTCAGCTGGACTCTCTCAGTCTGGAGAGGTTGAAGAGCTTTCCATCTGATCTGGTCTGGAGATAGATGCCTTCTGTTGCAGTTCTAAAGGCATGCTTCAGCAGAACAGTGAAGAAAATCCCAAACAAGGTTGGCGCAAGAACACAGCCCTGCTTCACTCCACTTTGGATGTCAAAGGGGTCTGATGTGGAGCCATCGAAGACAACAGTGGCATCTAGTAGACACTCCTCATTGAAGAACAGAATGAGGGTAGGATTAAATGGACAGTTTTCACAATGGACAGAAGGAAGGATTGGTGCTAATGGAAGGTTCTCTCCCAATATCAGCAGAGCTTCAGGGCAAGCAACCTTAGACCAAACTGCAGTGTGGGTGAATAGGGCCATAAATGCCCTGTTTATGCAGGGCCAGCCTAGTGGTAAGGCGACAGAACACATATTGCTTTAAATGGTACACAAGCTGAACCCTGAGGCTATCAGACATTGCTGCTGCTGCGGCTGCTTTTTCTGAACCCCATTTGTCACATTACTTCTTCCCCAGCTCTACCATGCTGAGGTTTGAAACACAGCAGCACAGTAGGGTGGAACAGAAGTCCAGGAAAAGCATCACTCCACTTGGATTTCTCTTGGTCTTCTTTAGCCCATTCCAGAACTTTCAGAAATCCCCATATTGTTTTCAGCAATGTTCCAGAGCATTCAGCTACTTGCAAATAGGTTTGATGCCAACCTCTCAGAAAAGTGAAATTCAAAGGTAATTTCAGGTTTCCTTTCAAGGAATAATGATAAAGGTTCAGGAGAGGGCAAATAAGTTCCTCTAGGAAGGGAAATTACTTGGGGGTGGCATATCATAATGAAGACCACAATTATCTCTCCAAAAATAAGTAGGCAGTGCTATGCCTACCATAGAACATAGAGCAAGAAGTTCAAGGGAGCATGGTTACTGAAAACTCCACCTATTTCATCCATTTATTGGCAGGGAGAGTCTAATTTCTCTGCTGTTACTACTATTCTCAACTAAATTTAATGTTTCATTGTTTTCATTGTTTCTGCAATGATGTGACAATAGGGATCTCTTTCTGGGTACATCATTTTCATTCCACCTTAGTAAAAAGGAGTGGTATCAGGTCTTATCTGGTTCTTACTGGTTTTCACAGGGAATGAGAAAAATCAATTATTATTGTTCCTTCTTTGACACATTGAAAAAAATAATTAAAGAATAAATATCCAAGATTATTTGAAAGCCATTTTTGGGTCCTTGAATTTTGCTGTAGTCTAACTCAATTAAAACTCTAGCTTTTTAAAATGTGATATTCAGATATGCACATCATAGGAAAAAGTCTATACTGCATCTAATTTAGCCTCTGCTTGTGGCGCCAGATACTACTTCGTTAATTAAATACCTAGACACCATTCCACCAACTATATTTATGTTCCTGTTGCTTCATTCACATCATGCATTTCATGCTTTTCAGCAAAATTCTGCTCATGTCTCTAATTTATCAAAATAGTGCTTCATTTTAACCCTATCCCTCAAAACATCTGTGATTCTTTTTGCCTGCAGATTAAAATCCAGATGTTGTATTTTGAGGATTAACAGGAAACTTTCTAAATTGCTGTCAGTCTGGGATTTAACCACTAGAACTGTGTTCATTTTAATTTAGGGGTTTGGGAAAATAAAATAAATCACAGCTGCTGCAGGAAAAATTGTGTTTACAGAGCACCCTCTCCTATTTTGAAGATGCATATGGTGAGCATGAATCTTATGCTTAATTACTGTTTGCTGATTCTTAAGTGTAAAACATATAATGAAACTGACTCTGAAAGATAAAGATATTTCAAACATTTGCTGTACAGGTGCACTGGGGTAAGGGTTTCTTCAGAAAAATCCACTTAACAAAAATTAACACTGCAATACTCACATTCACACAGTCAACCTTAAAATATATACCAGCCTGTGCTGGACTTTCAACATAACAGAGGCTACAATCCTATGCATACTTTCCTGGGAGCAAGTTCCATTGAACATAATGGGACTTACTTTTGAGTAGACCTGCTTAGGATTGGGCTGAGAGAGATATATAGAGGTGTTTGTTTCCTGTGAATAAGATAGGATTACTGCTTAAGTCTTACTGAACACAATGGGCCTACTTCTGAGTAAAGTAAATAACACTGTTTCAAACACCTCCAGTTATATTCTAAGTAGTTAGTCACAACTAAGGAAGTCAATGGAACTGGATGATGAATCACTTCCTTGGTCACAACTAGCTAAACTTAGATACTACCCCAAGTATGGGCCAATTTACACATTGCCTTCTGTGATGTCCATCCCCTGGGTGGAGCCAGGGGGAGGAGCCTCAGTTATGATTTTGTGGGGAGAGAAAGCCCAGACGGAGCGGCAAGAGACACAAGAAGACGTAAAGAGTGGTCTGCAAGCTCTGTTTAGTTTGGTTAAAACTTTTATATTCATTGGAAGGGCGGTTACATCACAGTCATCTTCTTGCAAATAAGTCAATAAAGTTCAGCATCAAAGATTAAGTTGTGCCTGGCGTCTTTGTTACCTCACAAAGTTAGCACGAGCTATGCCGGAGTTGGTCCTGTTTGGCCCCTCCTAGGGTGGTGGCAATGGGGCTCTGGCGCTGACCCTGACACCCTTGGTTGCAGTGCCTGAGTTGTTCTCCAACTGTAGTGGAGGTATATAGAGTCCAGGTGTTGCTCTGCTGCCTGGGGGTTAGTTGGGATGACCTCACGGTGTCCCACGTTGGAAGGGGTGGAGTGGTTGGTTCTCCAGTCCCCTTGTTAATCCACTGTTGGGAAAGGTCAAGGACCTGCCCCTTCTCCCCCTTTGAAGTGGGGTTGTTGCCTTGGGGTGGACTCTGCGGGGCTGTTTGCATTGGAGCTCTGGTGGGGTTGTCCGGGTCCTGCCCTCTCTCTCCCCCCTCCGGCTGGAGCTCAGGGACACGCCACCTCCCTCTTGAGTGGCCGGGCTCCTTATGAGCTCCACACTACTCTGCCCTGGCCCCACCCCTTTCGGGTGTCTCCTGAGCCTGAGATCTCATGAGATTTCGGACCAACCCAGCATCCAGCTGTCCGCCCCAGCCACTTTGCTCGAGCACGTTACTGCCAGGCAGCTGCTTCTCGGGCCGGCTCCCCTCCCTGTGGGCGACCGCGATGCCACTGCCCATTGCCCCAGGGCTCCCGGCAGCTACCTGCTCCCACCACCATGCCCGGCTGCTTGCCCCCTGCCTTCACCTGCCCATGGGGGCTCAGCGTCTGCCCCGCTGCCTGCTACTCCTTCCGGGGTCCTGCCCACCACAGGGTAAGTCCCCGGGTGACACCTTCATAAAAACAGAGGAAGTAGAAACAAATTCTGTGAAATCCCATCACACAAGGCCAGTTCTTCAGCATTACACCTGAGCTAGTCCTCTCAGCACACAACTAGCAACATGCACAAGCAAATCCCAATCTCCCTCCCAGTGCACCTTCCAAATTCTATTAATCGCATGGAAGGGAGTGGTTCTGATATTCCCCCTCACATGGAATCAAAATACTAGTTTAAACTAATATATAGATAGCATTTGAAAGGAGTTAAATCCTCCCATGTGATTAGAAGAACATGGAGGCACACAGGAGAATTGCTCCTGCATGTCTCTAATAGCATGGTGAGAGGTTCAGCTTTGTGCACTGCCTGAACTGACCCTGTGAGACAGCTATCCACACCATAATGTGGGATGCTTCTCTGTGGCACAGTGAACGTCCATGCTACTTATTCCTGGAGGCAGTTGGCCCTGCATGGAAACTCTTCAGATACTGTCAAAGGATCATGTATTGATTGGCTCTACATGCTACACTAGCAGAGAGAAAAGCAACTATTTCCAGCTTCTTCTATGAGAGCATATAAACATAGGAAAAGATCTGCTGGATCAAACCAAAGGCAGTCTGTCCAGTCCAGCATCCTGTTCTTCACAATTACACACCAACTGCCTAGGCTTCCACCAACTACCAACTGCCTTGGTAGTGCTTCTCAAACTTTGCAGCATCCCAAAGACCCACCTAAAAAAAAGTTTCACTTTACCTGCCGCCAAGCCTCTGTGACTTTAATGGTGATTGGGCAGCAGTGCTCCCCATCAAGCAGCATCTGTTTGACCTTTGATGCACATAGCCTAATCTAACCTGTCAGTTTTGTGAACCATCAAAAATTGGGTCATGACCCACTGGTAGGCCATGGAACCACAGTTTGAGAACCGCTGGCCTAGGGAAACCCCACAAGCATACCTCTCCTGCCATTGCACCCCAGCAACTGGTATTCCAAGGCACACCACCACTGAACCTGAAGCTGCTGTGACTAGTAGACATAGGGCGCAATCCAAACCCCTTATGTCAGTTCTTTCCAGCACTGGCATAGTGGTTCCAATGGGGCATGTGCTGCATCCTGCAGTTGGGTGTCACTCGTGGAGGCCTCCTCAAAGTAAGGGAATGTTTGTTCCCTTACCTCAGAGCTGCATTGCCCTTATGTCAGTGCTGGAAAGCACTAACATAAGGGGTTAGGATTGCGTCCATAGATAGATTGCTGTACGTGAGTTTGTCCAAGAACATAGGTAAACATAGCATGTCACAGACATGATTCAGGACTTCTGATCTCAGGATCTTTAGGAATGCATGCTTCACCTTTTCAATATATTCTTCATATAAATGTGCAGAACTCCTTGACAAATTTCACCTGTAGAAACTTGTCAGACTTCCTTTGAAGACGCTCAGATATTTCTCATGGGGAGGAACCCTGACATTTGCTTCAAACTCCACATTTGCAAAAAGTTGCTGTAAACCCTACCCAAAATGCAGCAAGCTATTTTTTCTTGCCTCAGGTTCCGGCCCTTCTGTGTACTGGAAGGTCTATTATACATCGTACCCCAGAGCCACTCGTCTTTCCCACTGCATATTTGTTTGTATTCATTTTGCTTTCTTCTTAGTCACAATATTGCAAAATTTATCAGTCGGTAGAATTGTTTCTTGCATGCAAATGCCTAACTTTAAAACAGGTGGTCTCGCAGTTCTTTTTCATAAACATTTGAAAATTGATGAGTCTTGCCAGAAAAAGATACAATAGAAGCCAGATAAAAATGCCCAAAGCATGGCAAACTTCATTTTGAATTAGATCCCTTCATCTTATCTACTTTTAGATATGTCAATAAGGATTTTATGAAAATAACTAACAATAACTGCAGGACATGAATTTCTAGATTTTGGATGACTATATTTTATCACAGAAGCCAACAATGCTTAATGTGCATGGAATAATACTGAACAAGGCATTGCGTTACTTTTTAAACTAATAGACACAAACCCATCCTTCATACCTGGATAGATGAGATCAAAGTATAACTATCCACCTTTCTCTTTCCTTCTTCCCTGAGAATGAGGCAGTGTTTGTTATATGAGTTTAACAAACTCATTCACGTTATTCTTAACTCTAGAATAATTACGTGGAGGTTATCTCTGCCCTCAAGGAACTTTGTCTAATTCACTTAAACTATAATTTGTTGTTGTTATTCTTCTATTTTGGTTTCCTCTCAAAGAATTTTGTTTAATGTTGTGAATTGTAGCGGTCGCTAAGTAAACAGACCAAAAAGAGGACTAAGGGCATGGAATCAGTCAGTGGTTAGCAATGTGGAGATGTGTGAGTTCAGGTGTTATGGTGAAGCCATTGCTGTCTATTTGCACCAAGTATTGTGCAAATAGATATGCATCTGGAGATATGGGATCTGGGTAGCACAGCAGTTAAGTGTTGGACTCACCTTTGACTTATATACAGGTGTTACCTCCAGCTTGCAGCCGGAATGTATAGTTGGGGTCAGCAGGAACATGCTAACAAGCTTTGTCCCCGTGGTGGTCCACTTTGTAGCCTGAGAAGACAAACACTCTACTTGAAGAGGGAATATCTCTGTGATCTGAAACGCCTGGGCAAATACTCTCCAGAACTGTTACTTGATTATCAACATAGGCTTTTGCAGGTCTTGCTAAACAATGTTAGTTATGCACCTTCAGAATAAGCATATGAGGAACGCATGCATGACAACTGGCCATGATTTTTAGTTACTGGGCAACCGCTGCATGCATGTGCGATCAGTGGCGTCACTAGGGTTCTGGTCACCTGGTGTGGGATGCGAGCGCGTCACCCCCCCATGCAGTGGGCAGGCCAACACCCCAGGTGGTGGGTATGGTGATGAACCATCACTACGCCCCCACTGGTTTTTTGGCTGTACCTCTTGATAGAACACATTCTGCATGAAATTACGCATTGATTGATATATAACACAATGGTATTATCCCTCCAAACGGTGATTTTAGTGATTTTGGTCACTAGTGGTGTCACACACACCCCCATGGTGTCAATTTACTAACACCTTATTGCAGCAGTTCTCAAACTTTTAGCACTGGGATCCACTTTTTAGAATGACAATCTGTCCAAGACCCACCAGAAGTGATGTCATGGTAGAAGTGGCATCATCAGGCAAATTAAAATAAATAAGTATAAATAATTAAAGTAAAACAATAATTAAATAAACAGAAGCCAGGTGAATTTCCTCTGTAGCCTGCCTGCAATAACACCCCCCTCCAAAGCCAGTAAGGTTTTCAGCCCTACCCAGTGCCCAGTTCAATTTAAGAACTTCTGTTTAAACCAGATCACTGTCAGGATCCACCTGGCTCTGCAAGTCTCAAAAAAGTTCACCTTATCAGCTGAAGCCCCTCTGTTTTGATCCTTTTTAGTGGGAGGGGGGACTGCCTTCTGGAGCATTTGTTGAGCTCCAGTTCCATCAGATCAGGACCCTTGTGGTGGCTTCACATTCCCCTTTGCCTGACCTGACCACCAGCCAAGGCACGTTTGCTTACTTGCGAGTAAACGCAACTGTGAGGCTTAGTATTGCTTTCCATAGGGCTCAATACATTTGTCTGCTTGGAGGGAGGGATTTCCTTCTCAGGTGTTTTTGGGGGCTGCATTCATTGGATCAGGACCATTCTGGTGTCATTGGATTCCTCTCAGCCTGCCCTTTCCAACAGACTAAGTCAAGGTCACCTAATCATGAGTAAATGTGCTATACGGCTCAGTTTCACTTTCCATAGGGCTCCATGCATTTTTTGTTCTCCAGTTTTTTGACCATAACTTTTGATAGAAAGGAGATATTTCACTCTAGTTTTTTTGCATTGCATTCTGTTGGAAATTCCACATCCAATGGTATAGTATGCGATGATCCTTGCATTGTCATTGGGGAGACACTGTGGCATTGTCCAAATAGGATTAAGGTGTTAGTTACTTTCATACTTGATTTGCTTTGCTGAATATCAAGTTAAATTTGGTGTTGACATTATAGTTCTAAAATTGGTGGCAATGTTTCTAAGCACGTCTAAGAGCCTATATGAGCCCTGTATGATTTCTGAGTGGCACGCCCACCATGACTACTTTTGAAGCACTTTTTCTTTGTAAGCCCAAGGCCTTCTCTGATCACCCATCTTTTTTGGATCCAGACCATGATCTGTAAATCCCAACATAGTCTTCAGCAGAAGTGTTTCAAATGACAACCTACACTGCCTCTTGGATGGTGATGGAAATGTTTTATGTATATTGCCTTGAGATTTTCTGGACATGATATGTTCTAAATAAATAAACAAGGTCAATACTCCTGTCACCACTGTAAGTGAACCATCAAAAGCAAGTCAGTTCCCTGAACCAAGCAGTACTGGAAAAACAAATGAAACATGATTAAAAATAGGCCCAGGGCAACATCTATTATTTGTGACAGGTCATGAAACAAAAAGGAATCATGACTAAATTCTAAATGCATACTGGTACTGAAACACGTTTGTGAAGCAATGTAATAAATTCCATTCTTCAGCACTTCTTCAGCTTTGTTTCATGTTGAGGCGCAGCGTAAGAACAGACCCAGCAAGCACGTTAGTTTTCAAGAAATCTGTAAGGCTGAGTTTTTAAAAAGCATATGTACTAAAACAGAGAGATCAAGTTTTGTTTTGAATTTCACTGAAACATGAGTTGCTGTTAACTGAAGATGATTTGTAGGATCAGGTTATACTTGTTTTGCAAAAGAAGTTTCTCAGACTATATGTTTATCTCTTGCTGTGTGCTTGGATCTGCAATTTATCAGAGATACAATCTATCTATGGTACAACATACAATATAATGATCTCATCATAAATAAGAAGGCTAAAAGATGAAAGAATATTTATCACTGAGTGCCAAAACACATGAGTCGACAATATGTGATTCAATTTCTTGACACTTTGATTTAAAAGCAGCTAAAGTGGGGAAGGATTGGATCTGAATAATGGCACTGAAGGAAAGGAACAGGCTCTTCATGCCCCCACAACATTTTCTGATCAAAATTATCCCTGATGCTACAGTTGGGTTAATTGTTTGGGTGGGGGGGATAAGCATGATACAGGTAGGTTGTTTTGACTTTTTTGCCAGGTACGGATAATTGCATCTTTGAGAGTACTTATTAGTTGACAAAAACTACTTTTTCAGTTCAACTCAGGAGCATACATGGCAGATATTTATGCCACTTTGAATGTCCATTTGGGAGAGAAAGCGGAATATAAACCTGTAAGTAAGTAAATAAGCAAGCAAGTAATGAAATAAGCAAAATGTTGGGGAATCTGATTACAGATTCTGCATTATCTCTGTTTTGTCTTTTGCACATACAAAAGTAAGAAGCGTTTTCTTGCCCAGGTTGCAAAATAGAACAGGGGCAATCCTAAGCTGCATGGATGCAGCCAGGCTGCATGGCCTGTGCAGCATCTCGTGCAGTTCAGGTGGCAGCTGGAGATCTCCTTGGGGTAATTTCCCCTTTCCCTGAATAAAGCACCAGCCACCCACATGGAACTCTGTGGATCCTCACCAGCTCTATTGCTGGCACAAAACCAGGAAGCCTTGTGTAGGACTGCCCAACTTGCGAAGGGAGTTTGGATGCAGTGTGCACCACTGCTGCTTATCTCATCCCCCTCCAGGGCCAGATCCTCCCCTTGATCTTCCCTCCCCACCCCAAAATGTCCCCTACCTGCCTACAACATGCCCTCCACTCACACTCTCCCATCTCCTGTACCATCCAGCCATGCTGGGGTTGGATGTGGCTCTGCCAAGCTGGCATGGGCCTTCACGCCAGCCCAGCTAGCTCATGAGTGACCACAAACATGCCTTATGTTTATGACACTCTGGGCTCGTGCAGGATCGGTTGCACCAGTTCAAGCACAAGTTTGTATCACGCTGGAAGGATGATGGAGTCTTGTACAAATATTTATGACATAATGACTTTAGGAGTGTAAAATATAGGATTACAAGATTTAAAAAATGACTTCTTTTCCTTCATCTTTAGGGTCCGGGCAAATTTACTGTAGAAATTTCTGTGTCTTTCAGACTGTAATGCAATATGTATTTTCTGTGAATAACATCTCAAAGATGTTTCTGCATTAGCAACCCGCTTTTACAAACATGTGTTTACATCAGTAATCGTTAATTTATAACAAGCTCTACTGACTGTAGTATTGAAGTTCTCAAACTCTGTAATCTTGAGTCTCACTGTGTCAAGAAAAAACCCTCATTATGGCCTCCTGAAGTGTAACTAACACTGTGAGCCTAAATTGGAACCAAGCTTTTTCTGCAGTCTATGAAACTCAACTTCTGAAAACTAAACATGACACAAAATGACACAGTCATGGGGATTTTTTTTTTTTTTGGGGGGGGGGGGATGAAGGGATGACCATATATGCAAAGTCCCCAAAAGAAAACGAAAAGGTTTCACCATTGTTGATATAATTCAGCCTCACCCAAGATTGCATTGCATCTTTGAGATATTTTCTGCAAGAGTGCATATACAGTTTTCACACAAGTAAATTTTATGAATTCTTAATTCACTTACAACTTTACAATTTTTATTTAATATTTTTATCCTGATATGTTTGTGTGCGCGTGTGTGCAAATTCATTTACAATGCTGATATACTGCCTTTCTCTCAGTGCTTTCAATGATGTTTTCAGTTTAAAATAATGTTCTGCTATTTTATAGACCAGGGGTGCTCACACATTTTTGGCTTGAGAGCTACTTTGAAACCCAGCAAGGCCCGGAGATCTACCAGAGTGTGGGGGAGGGAAGATCTCTATATAGACATCACAGTAAGACCAGTGCAAAACCCCTTGCACACAGAACCAACAGATGGAAGTTGGGGGGGGGGGAGATCTCCATACATACCAGTGCAAAAACAGGGGAAAGGTAAGTCAGCCCCAGCAGAGTCAACAGGGCTTCATCCCAGGGATGCATGGACAGGGGAGCAGCTTGAGAGCGGCTGCTCTGCCTGTCTATGCAGGAGTCAGCCCCAGCAGAGTCAATGGGGCTTCATCCCAGGGATGCATGGACAGGGGAACAGCTTGAGAGCGGCTCCTCTGCCTGTCTACTCAGGAGTCAGCCCCAGTAGTGCAGCCCAAGAGCAGCCCCCGATGCAGCTCCGGCTCTAACAAGGCGCCCTCCCCCCTTCTCAGACCAGCCTTGCCTCTGCTCTCTGCCTCCACAAAAGGGGGCCAGGCAGAGGGCAGTCCTGCTGCAGAGCGCCCCTGTATTACAAGAGCAGCCCCCGATGCAGGGACTGCAGCTGAGGCTCTAACAAGGCGCCCCCAGGGAGGGCTGTGCAGAGGCCATGGCCACTCACCTCGCTCCTCACCTCAGCAGCGCTGCCTCTCCCATGCGTCTCAGACCAGCCTCGCCTCTTCCGGGCTCTCTGCCTCAACAAAATGGCCGCGCTCTGGAACAGAGCTGCAGCGGAGGGCTGAAAGAGCATATTAACAGTTTGGGGAGACAGGGCTCCACTATCGATTCATTTTGCCTCGCGATCGACCGGTCGATCGCGATCGACATATTGAGCACCCCTGTTATAGACAATAAGAAAAAGGTAAAGGAATGGGGAGGGAAGAGCAGGTCTACCACTGTGAGATACAGGAAGCTGGACTAGATGGGCCTATGGCCTGATCCAGCGGGGCTGCTCTTATGTTCATGGCAACTGCATGAAACAAGGAGAGGAGGAGCCAATCTGTGATTGGTCCTATTCAATCTCATTGTCCCTTTGCTTCCTATGCATTAATTATAGTGAATTGTTTCCCATTGTAAAGCACCTGGATTAATTGTTCAAGCTTCATGCTTAGAAGTCCCTAAGACCTGTGCTCTTTATTCTGAAGTAAGTCCTACTTTGCTCCATAATGCCGACTCCTAAATAAGTGCTAATTGGATTGTATTGGCAACCTTCAGTCTCGAAAGACTATGGTATCGCGCTCTGAAAGGTGGTTCTGGCACAGCGTCTAGTGTGGCTGAAAAGGCCACACTAGACACACAATTTTTTAATTGGATTGCAGCATTGTAAATAGTACATTAATTCTACAGAATTACCAATTTGGATCTCCTGAAAGTAGCTGTCATCAACTGCAATGGTTTTGGATATGAAAGAATCATTAAAAGGAATGTTTTCCCTCTATAAAGCAGAATCAGTCTTACTACTTCTGCTAAACAGACTCAAAGAGGGATACATGGGTCTCATCAATAAAATGCAGACTTATTGTGAGCAAACAGTAGGTGATATCCATGATAAACGACTTTAAACACCAGGATCTGGCAGGCGCCCAAAAAACTGTGAAATTTAGTAAGTCCTAAAAGACTTTCAGACTCCATTTTCTTGAATGGCAGTTCTCATCCCATGCCTCATGGCAAAGTACTTTTGAAACTGAAGAGTAGTTCAAAGCAGTTCAAAGTTTAAAAGTAGTTTGTGATATGGCAAGTCACAAATGCCTCTGGGTTTACACAGGCCCTGCCTCCTGAAGCTCCTTGAGTTTTTTCTTCCTCCTCCTAAACTTGCATACAACAAAAATATGTATTTTAATTGTAACTGCTTCCCTAAAAGGTTGGCCATCCCGGCTGTCAAACCCTCTAGCTAAAAAAGATACATATTACATGGCATGGGTATCTGAAATGAAATAATTCCACAAATCAAGTAAATTACATTTTTATACAGTGTCATCCTTCCAGTACACTCACCTTTACAACATAAAATCTATGAATACTATCATGCTTAGAGTCCAGTCCTATCCATGTCTTAGAAGAACACTGCATTATAGTCAATGGAGCAAACTTCCAGGTAAGTGCGGATAGGATTGCGCCCTTTAACACTTAAATTCCTTGCAGGATATCCAATATTATTGCCAGCCTGTGATTCATCATCCCTGGTAGCTCAAATAGTTATCACCAAACCGATAGGGTCAGTCAGTTGACCTTTATTTATCAGGGTTCTCTGAGTATGAGAAACACCAAATGGTGTAATTTTAATAGTCTCTTGAAGCAGAGTTAGTTAAGAAATAAATTCATTTTTGCTATTAAACATCTAACAAACATCATGAGATTTCTCAGAAAATAGGTTTCACATGTTCACAGAGCATTTTATGCCATAATAGTCATCCCTGCATGTAAAACACCCAGATGTTAATTTAGTTTTCACAGTCAATTAGTTGCTTAATATTGAAAAGCCAATTTGGGGCATTTTTCATAAGCTGAAAACTACCTAGGGAAGAATGGGTCTGAGTTGGCTGAAGTGGGCCAGTCAATGGGTCTTCTAGAGTTCCCTGAGTAACTGTGATTTAAAGCGCATTTAAAAAATAACTACTAGATAACCAATATGGAGCTATTCAATAATACATTCAACATGACAATCTTTCCATGATCTTCTCTGCCACATTTTGGTAGTTTTGAGTAAAGTTCTCTAATTGTTAAGTCCTTTCCCAGCCTTTTCTTTGTGATAGGGAAAGGCAACTGAACTGGTCATGATGGTGGCATTTCCATAAATCAGTAGTTCCCCAGTTTTGTTAAGTTATGTACTCTTTTCCCAAATTCCTAATTCACATACATGAACAGTGTAGTAGTTTGACATTTGGACTTAGACGTGGAAGATCTAAATTCAAATCCCTGCTCAGCCGCAAAGCTTCCTGAGTGACCTGGGGCCAGTCACTATCTCTCAGCCTCACCTACCTCACAGATAATGGTGAGGTCAAAAAGGATGGAAAGAACCATGTATGCCTCTATGAGCTCCTTGGAGGAAGGGTGGTATTAAAAGGTGAAAAATAAATAAATACATGCTTAAGAGCCCAATCCTGAGTTGCCCGGAGCTGCGGGACCCAGAGGCTTCACGGAGGGCTCCCACCGGATCCAGCGCCTCCCTCGCTACCGCGGGAGGTTCCTTGGGAGAAGGGGACATTTGTCCCCTTCCCCCAAGTAAGGGAAGCAGCCCCGCAATAGGACCACTCACTTTAGTGGCGACTTTAGTTTAGGACTACTTTAGGACTTTAGGACTACTCACTTTAGTGAAGGCGCTCGTGTAGGGTGAACAGCCCTGCCCGAGTGCCCTGGATCCTGCAGAGCTCAGCTCCATGGATCCACCTCTCCCCGCCCCCTGACACACTTCCCCCATGCCCCTGGCCATGCCTCCCCCTTCCCTGGAACGCTTCCCCCACGCCCCTGACCACGCCTCCAACTCCCGTTCTGCAGCCTGGTGGTCACGGAGACCGCCGAGTCACAGAACCCGGGCACCCGCCGTGCACTGGCTCAGTGCCGGCTGGAGCTGAGCCAGCTCCAACGGGAGCCCGGCAGTAAGACCAGCAAATGTGCCTTATGGCACGTTTGTGACTGTGGTCCACACCGCGGAGGCACGATGCAGACCACAGGCTCTAAGCCTTCCCACTGAGCAGTCACTTTTGTCTCCTCTTCCATGTGACTGACTACAGCAAATAACATAGTGACTATTGTGATAATGACACTGTAGGGTGTGCTTAGTTACCTTGGAAATCACTCCATGTGCTGCCACTGCAGTTTAAGCTAAAACCCAGTCTCACTTGATCACGTAATACTTTCAGAAAACTCAATAAAGGACTAAAAATAAGCTGACATTTTTTTGTGATCAACAGCAACAAAGAAAAAACCAAATCTCAGAAATAAAATAAAAAATACCCAATTAATTACCAGATGTATGATGCTTGCTGTGTGTATTGTGCTTTCAAGACATGGATATTTTGGCAGATTTTTTACACATCTAATCATCAAGGCAGCAGAATAATGGGACGGGTGACATCTTGCTTTGAAATTATTTCTGCTTCATTTATTAATCAAGATTTGAGGTTAATCTTGCATTTGCAATACTTTGATTTGCATCCAAACTCAGGCTACTGGATGTTTTTAGAAGCCCACTGCCTTGAGTACCTGGCACTACCTGCTGAGAACACAAACTTTTAATGAAGCTACTCCCGTGATTTGACGTTGATTTTAACTGTGCCAGTGAAATTCCATAGATCTCTGCTCTCGGTTGCAATCTTATCAGCATCATAATAAATAAAAGAGCTGATCGGATTCATTGCTATGTTATGATATTCATGGCTTAAAATCTAATTGCTTCAATTTATGATAAAAAAAATAATAATAGTTGCAGCCAATTCCTCCATGATTAATGCAACCACATAACCCTGCCCTTCACTAATGTAGCAGGAGCTTTCTATTTCATCCCAATGGTTCATACATTCTGCGAAAGCATAGGAAGTTAGGTTATATTAGTGTAACATAACTGAAACTTGTCAGTTAAACTGCAGGGGGAATAACAGGTAGAATGTAAAGGATGAGAAGCATTTGACCCAGAGGGTTATCCAAATTGGTTGTATATTGCTTTGCGCAAATGGACATTTTCCTGATCCACAGTGCAGTAAATGTAGCAATGATAAAAGAAGATAAGGGAAAATGAACTAGTGAAAGACTTAGATCCAGTTCATATAGACAGCTAAGTAGAAATGACAAACCTGCAATCAGTATTGGAAATAAGATGTAACCTTCAACTTAAATGTATGAACATACAAAATGGAAATAATTTCTTCTTCAATAGGGAGGCTTGGAAATGAACTTGTTTGAACTTGGCTTGCAATTAGTTCACTTTCTCTTGCAATTAGTCTTGCCAGTCTCTCTTGTCACCATTTGCCTTCTCACCCTTCTTTCCCAAACTTTCCCTAATTTGGATTTGGGGAGAAGGGAAAACAGTGTAAGTGAAAGCTGGGGACAACTGAGGTCCCATCTTTAACTTCCTGATGTTCTTGGTGATAAAATGGAAGAGATTAGGCTGGGCCCAGAGCTGGGTGCAGTGGATTTTGGTGACAGCAGCATCCATGAGACAGGCCTGACACACCCTCCTGGAACTATCAAATTTATGCCAATAAAATTGCTGGCATGGATCTGAGTGGGCCCATTGGGGACTAGGGAGTGGCAGAGTAGGTAAGGGAAACATTTATTTCCTTACCTCTTGGCCAATGCTCGGTCCACTGCTATGTCAACTGGATCTCACCTGGGGTGGTTTCACCCAAGGCAGTCTGGGCAGGTTTGCTGTCTCTTCCAGGTTAGGTGCCTGCACGCAAAGGGAGAGGAGTCTGTGAGGATATGATCCATTGCTGTTGTAAATGGACCAATAGTTATAGACTAATAGATGTATCTCATTTTACTCCAAATTGCATGATCTCGTATCTCTTGTGGAGGGTATCTATGCAATGCTTTTTCTACACTTTGAATTCACAAAATTATCTGCATAAGCGATAGAGGGCCTGATCAAATGCAGCCTGTGCCGCTGTGCAAACATGCTGTAAAGAACACCTGCAGTGGGGGGGAGGGGCCAGCCAGCAGCCGAGCAGACATGTCTTTCTCAAGCTTGTGAAAGGCACTCTGTTTTTCCCCAAAAACTGCAGATCTGAGGAGACCTCCATGTGATGGCACGATTCCTGAGGAGATCAGACCCAGCCAGGGGGCTTTCCCAGGAGATTCTGCCTTCTTGGCAGCAATGGTGAAGAATTCATGCTGAATCAAGCTGAAGGTCCCAGCAGGGAAAGACTTTGAAAGACTTAAGTAAGTGTTACTCCATTTGTGCGTGCCTGGGGTGGACTGAGTAATTGATTGCCTGATTTGGTTCTTTTTTGCCGGGAGAAGAAGAGGAGGGGGGAGGTTCCCCCCAGCTGTTTATCGGTGTGAGGAGAAATCGTAGAAGAGATTTACCAAGCTTGTTATGGTTATCTGAAAATATAATTACAACTTTACCACTTTGAATTTTGGTGAATTACAAATTAACTGTCCTTGGACAAAGTTTGTGTATTGGAGCGTCTATTGCCTTGGTTTGATACTATTGTTTGGGATTGTCTGAAAACGGCTGGATGTTTTGAGATTCTTGCAGACCGAGGAATGTGGTTGCCAAGGCTACAAGTATAAATAAGATAAGAGAACAGGAACAAAAACAGTGCATCCGTGACATCTAGTGGATTTAAAAAGACATTGCAAGAACTGGATTTGTGTTTATGAGCAAGGAAGATAATACGCTGAGGACACCTAGAGCACTGCAAGCAAAAATCTGAGTTCCAAAGAAAGGAAGAACGAAGATGGTGGGTAAGAAAGTCTGAAGTTTGCCAGCTTTGGAGATGGGATTTGGAAAATTAATACAAAAGGAAGCGAAAGGGAAAGACTGGAAACAGACTATGCAAGACAAGATGGAAAAACTATTGGCAATGGTAAAACAACAAATAAATCAATCTGCACATAGATGAACAGGCCTTGCTGAGGGAGAGTCAGCATGGCTTCTGTAAGGGTAAGTCTTGCCTCACAAACCTTATAGAATTCTTTGAAAAGGTCAACAGGCATGGGGATGTGGGAGAACCTGTGGACATTATATATCTGGACTTTCAGAAGGCGTTTGACACGGTCCCTCACCAAAGTCTACTGAAAAAACTCCACAGTCAGGAAATTAGAGGACAGGTCCTCTCATGGATTGAGAACTGGTTGGAGGCCAGGAAGCAGAGAGTGGGTGTCATGGGCAATTTTCACAATGGAGAGAGGTGAAAAGCGGTGTGCCCCAAGGATCTGTCCTGGGACCGGTGCTTTTCAACCTCTTCATAAATGACCTGGAGACAGGGTTGAGCAGTGAAGTGGCTAAGTTTGCAGACGAGACCAAACTTTTCTGAGTGGTGAAGACCAGAAGTGATTGTGAGGAGCTCCAGAAGGATCTCTCCAGACTGGCAGAATGGGCAGCAAAATGGCAGATGCGCTTCAATGTCAGTAAGTGTAAAGTCATGCACATTGGGGCAAAAAATCAAAACTTTAGATATAGGCTGATGGGTTCTGAGCAGTCTGTGACAGATCAGGAGAGAGATCTTGGGGTGGTGGTAGCAAGGTCGATGAAAGTATTGACCCAATGTGCGGTGGCAGTGAAGAAGGCCAATTCTATGCTTGGGATCATTAGGAAGGGTATTGAGAACAAAATGGCTAGTATTATGATGCCGTTGTACAAATCTATGGTAAGGCCACACCTGGTGTATTGTGTACAGTTCTGGTCACCGCATCTCAAAAAAGACATAGTGGAAATGGAAAAGGTGCAAAAGAGAGCGACTAAGATGATTACGGGGCTGGGGCACCTTCCTTATGAGGAAAGGCTACGGTGTTTGGGCCTCTTCAGCCTAGAAAAGAGACGCCTGAGGGGGGACATGATTGAGACATACAAAATTATGCAGGGGATGGACAGAGTGGATAGGGAGATGCTCTTTACACTCTCACATAATACCAGAACCAGGGGACATCCACTAAAATTGAGTGTTGGGCGGGTTAGGACAGACAAAAGAAAATATTTCTTTACTCAGCATGTGGTCGGTCTGTGGAACTCCTTGCCACAGGATGTGGTGCTGGCGTCTAGCCTAGATGCCTTTAAAAGGGGATTGGACAAGCTTCTGGAGGAAAAATCCATTATGGAGTACAAGCCATGATGTGTATGCGCAACTTCCTGATTTTAGAAATGCGTTATGTCAGAATGCCAGATGCAAGGGAGGGCACCAGGATGAGATCTCTTGTTATCTGGTGTGCTCCCTGGGGCATTTGGTGGGCCGCTGTGAGATACAGGAAGCTGGACTAGATGGGCCTATGGCCTGATCCAGTGGGGCTGTTCTTATGTTCTTATGCACAGACCCAAGACAGCGTGGATTCTTTAACTAAACAATTAGATGAACTCAGTGGACACTTGACAAATGTGAAAATTACATCAGAAGAAGACAAACAAGAGATTGAGAGATCGGGGAAAAAGATAAGAAAAGACCAAGTTAAAATATCGGAGATAGAAGAAAATCAGCACGATGCAGAGACAACTTTAATGGAAATCCAGATGGATAGTGCAGCTCGAGTGGGGAGGATACAAATACCAGAAGAAAAGGAGAAGATACGTCGTGATGGATTGTCAGATTAATATCAGAATGGATTGATACACCGATGGAGAAGATACCTAAAGAATTGGATTCAGTGACAAGAGTGAGCACTTTTATCTGAGAAAACAGGAATTACCAAGAGAAATTCATGTGAAATCCATCAGAATCTTTTACAGAGTTAAATTACTGAAGGCTCCACAAGAAAAGAAATGGACAGTGGATAATAATAGAGCTAGAATTTTGAGATATGTTCCATGGAGAGTGAGGAGGAAGAGAAAAAAGAGTTGTCAAGGCAAGGTGTCGAAATGGGTTGGTGGACGCGCCTATAATTAGATTCAAGATTTGGAAGAGACAAATAAAAAGGTTTCTATATGGAACAGACACCATTTGATAGACTATTGCTAGAAAACAAAAGAAAAATATACTTTAAAAATGTATATGTTTTTATTGAATTTTGGGATGTAAGCAGAAACAGTAAAACAATGTATGATAAAATGGGCACAAAATATAGGCCATAATATTATAATAGATCAATGGGAACAGATCTGGAAGCATAATATTATTAGAACAACAAATTTTAAAGAAAATGTATATAAAATATTTTATAGATGGTATATGATACCAAAAAAACTGGCAAAAATGAAACAGAATATATCAAATAGTTGCTAGAACTGTAAATGTGTGGAAGGAACATTTTATTATATGTGGTGGATATGCTAAAAATGCAAATTTATTGGAGAATGGTAAAAAAATCTAATACAAGAGATTGTTTAATTGATTAAACCCCTGCTAATTGGGTAAGAGGCACTTTTTCAAGTGGGTGCTCCTTTTTTTTAGCAGGGGGAGAGTAACTGGCCCACCTCACCCCAGCACTGTCTGTTCTAGTGGCTGTCTGCTGGTATTCATTTGCATCTTTTTAGATTGTGAGCCCTTTTGGGACAGGGAGCCATTAGTCATCTGATTTTTCTCTGTAAACCACTTTGAACTTTTAGTTGAAAAGCAGTAGATAAATACTGTTAATAGTTATTATTATTATACCTTTGAAACCTGAATTATTTTGTTTAATATTATTTTAGAGGTTATAGATAAAGAAAATGATGTATATTTAGTTATTATGATTTTAATTGTAGCGAGGATTTTATATGTTAGATATTGGAAGGATTTTAAAATACCAATGAAAGATAAATTAATAGAGAAAATAATGAATGTGGTGGAAATGGACAGGTTTTCAGAAAATTTGGATCAACAACAAAAACCAACACAAATTGAGTAATGGAAACCTTTTTATGCTTGGTTGAAAATGAAGTTTTACAAATATTTGATAGGGCATTTAGATGATTGTATTACATATATATTATATTTGATATGATATATTAGACGAAGGATGAATGAAAAATGATATTAAGAGGTAAATTTAGAAGAGGAAATTGACTAAGATATGTAGTGATTTATTAGTTTTAGTGATATATGATAATGATATATGATTTCCTGCACCCTTTTTTGTGTGTGTAGTGAATGTTTTTTGTGTTGTTTTGTGTGTTTGTTTATATTTGTTTTTGGAAAATAAAAAAAGAACACCTGCAACAGTCTGCACTGGTCTGGCACCACAACAGGCTCAGCGTGAGACTGAACTGAGCCGGCGCCAGGCATAGGACAGGAGACCACCAATCCTTGGCCTTTCCAAGTAGTTCGAGAAAGACCCCCTTGTCTGAAGAACTGAAAAGCCCTGCCATTCAGTGTAGAAAATACCAAGTTAGAGGGACCAATTGTCTGACAACATACATAGAAGACAACTTTGTACGTACATATGTCTTACATTGTGGAAGTGATCCAAACTTATGAATGCATACAGGCCAAAGGAGCAGTGGGGTTCAATTGGAAACATTTTTTGTGGGGCTGTGACAAGTTTGCAACTAAGGTCTGTAGAATCTTAGAGATATCAATAAAATATATTATAGACTTTCTGTCTCTACTGTAGAATGGAAAGCAATCAAAATGTGCACTTAAAAAGTGCACATGAGTAAATGGTCCAAATGGATCTAAGCACATTTTAACATAAAATTACATACAAGACCAGAGTAGATTACCCTAGCATATTCCCTAGGGCCCTATTCCCTAGGGCCCTAGGAACAGGGCCCAGTTGGGATCAGTTGGTCCAATTGGCTTAAAGCTGGCCCTGCAGGCATAGCTGCAGGTCCGTTAGATACTCTTAATAATACAGATCAGGTGTTTGGCAGTGAACAGAGCCACTCTTGCAGTCTTTAGTATGCATGATGCAGCAGCCAGCTGACGCGCCACATGTTGAAACCTCCTTCTGCGTGGTGATGGCTCTTAGTTGATTTGGGTTGAGTAGATATGATTAGACAAATTATCCAACCTGTATGAAATGTGTCAGTCCCAAACAACTTATTAGATGAATAATTCATCCTCTCTGAGATGTCACCTATCCCCCTGACTTCAGAATTCTAATAAGCCTTTACCATGGTTCATGGTTTTACATTTTTTTTGTATTAAAATCAGCACATTTGTAGGAGAATTTCTCATCAGATCAACAGTCAAATTATCTAGAAAATCACCTTTTTTTGTGCCAATTTTCCCCACCTCAGCTCCCATCATGCTGCTGCCATTTTTTGCTCAATCTTTGGCTCAGCCTTATGTTAAAAAGATCACATAGTGAGACACCAAGCAGCAAATAGCATGATATTATGCTGTGAAGGCATGACCAGCCTTTAATGAAATCATGCAGTTCAGCACAGCCAGATGTAAGGTAGCATGCAGGGTGTTTCTTTGTTGACAATCAACAAAGAAAGGAAGAGAACTCAGCTGCTCAACAAATGGATATGTTCAGAAATAATTCTTTGGGGGCTTTGTTTATTGTTAGATATGACGACATAACTATATATAATCAGTATTGCAAAAAAATAACAAACAAATATAATTAAGACTACTCCAAAATTAAACCTTCTATAAAGTGGAATCACAACAGGGTCATTTATTAGTAGGACTGCTGAGGGATGTGAGCCCCTTCCCACCAGCAGCATGGTGTGCCTTATCAATTGTCCAAATACTGATGGTGTGCCTTGACAATTTCAGTGCTTTCCCAGTGTGCCACGAGATGAAAAAGATTGAAAATCACTGACTTAGATCCTAAAAATGAATAAATGTATGCAAATAATAATGCATGGAAGTTTGTTTGCTTAGCTTCAGTGAGACTGATTTCCAGTTAAGCATATTTGATTTTGAGTGAAAGTTGCCATTTTGAAAGGGCCCTATGAAAGTCTTCACTAGAAGCATCTACCTTTTCCATGTATGTGCATTTTTTTTTTGTGCCTGTTTGCAGTAATTGTTCCATGGTCTGCAGTATCATTTGTATATTTAAAAAGTTTCTTTAATTAATCAGAAGTCACATCATGAACGTGATTGTACAGATCTAATTAGAGTTGGCTAAGTGGTGTCAGTGTGGGGTTTCATCATTGCCCATACAAAGCTGTAGTGCCCAAATGAAGCTGCATTTCCAACACACTCTCTTATATTCCATTGTTGGCAACCTTCAGTCTCGAAAGACTATGGTATCACACTCTGAATGATGGTTCTGGAACAGCATCTAGTGTGGCTGAAAAGGCCAATTTGGGAGTGACAATCCCTTCCACACTGGGAGCAAGTGCAGTCTGTCCCTGGTCTGTCTCCCTGGCTATGGGCCTTCCTTCCCATTGCTATGTGTTGATGTACAAAATCCTACACATGTACTTAGAAGCAAGCCGCACTGGGTGCAATGGAACCTACTCTCGGCTATGTGTGTATCGGATTGCAGCTGAGTATTTTCAATGTAAGTAAATCCTTATAAATTGGAGAACTATGATGACTTAGTGTTTCTGATGTTGGACTTAGACCTGGAAGATTCAGGATCACATTCTCACTGAGTCATGAAACTTCCTGGGTGACCTTGGGCCAGACAGGGATGGGCAAATTCAGCATGGCTTGACTCAAGTCAAGACATGAGTTCCCCCCGCCCCGACTCAACTTGAAAACAAGTCTTAACAGGGGCACCTTCCAAGTCACCCAGAGCAATTTTGTGACTTGAAAAGACTTGAGTCATGAGTCTTTTTGATACACATGTCAGGTGCAGAAAAAGTGGAGCTGCTGCTGAGCTGTGTGTGCGTGAGAGTTCTCTTCAAGCACTCCCCTGCTGACCCATCCTAGGGTGGGATGGACAGAAGCGGAGACAGAAGTGGCAAGAGGGAGGAGGGTCACACGAGGCTTACCAGGACAACCCAATCCTTTGCAGCTGTACTCAAAACTAGCCCCATTTGTACTGGTCATTCAATGGGTCTTCCTCCTCCCAAGTAACAACAGAGCTCACAGCAGCCATGTGATTGGAAAGCATGATCTGTAGAAATCTCCCAACCTGCTTCCCCGTCTCCTTTTTCCCTGGGCTTCTCCAGCCAATTTCAAGGCAAGAACCTCCTTGGGCTCTCCTCCTGCCATCCCTCATCCAAAGAAACAAATCAGACCTCCTATCCTTCATTCAATGACTGTCAGTTCCTTCAGACATGGGCAAGAGAGCCAGCTTCTGCCTCCCCCTCCCATGCCATGCAAAAACAAAACATTAACCCTTCCCTGCCTCCTGGCTGGGACTTCCCTGCTGCTCACCCAATCTGAATGATGGTTCCATGAGGTCTTTCATGCCACGAAAACAGTAAGCAAGCACAGACAGACACAGACAGACTCACGCCTGCATGAGTGGGGATGAGTGCTGAGTCAAGGGGTCCTTGACTCAAGTGTTTTGCTGAATCTTCCGCATGCATGAATTGAGGGTACATGAGTCAGTAAAAAAAGCTGATTTTTGCGACTCGGACTTGAATTCCAATCCCTGGAGCCAGATGCTATCTCTCAGCTTCATCTACCTCACAGGGTTATCAGTTGAACAAAAGGAGGGGAGGAACTATGGACACCACCTTGAGCTCTTTGAAGGATGGGCATTATAAAAATGTGAAATAAATAAAATACAGGTTAGCGCCGCTTTGCGACACTCCGACCAGCAATGGGCTGCATATGCAACACCGCCATTAGTCCCTGTACACCCCCCTCCAAGCCTCCAACGCTGAGGGGAGCTCTGCTCCCCTATCCTCTAGAGGCTTTTCTGAGCCTGGCAGAGACAGAATACCTGAATCACTCAAGAAACGCGACTTCCATTTCCTTGCGTGCTGCCTCTCTGTGGCTCAGAAAAGCCTCCAGGGGCAAAGGAAGTGCAGCTGCCCCTCATCTTTGGAGGCTTTGTATAGCGTCAAGACTTACTTGATGACAGGGGTGCCAGTCTGCCTCCCTGTCGCTTAGTGACGCACGACTGTATTGTCATGTATAAATGTGAACCTTGTTTCGTCAGTTGATTTATCAGAGTCATTTAATGAGAGTTTCTATTTTCATATAACATAATACATATGACATTAAAAGACATCTACTTCCAAGAAAGAGGTTCAGAAAATGAGGGTGAGGTAGGCAATCATGCATTAGGAGTCTAGATCAGTGCATTTTCAGAGTGTGGTCGGTAGACTGGTTGCCAGCTCCGTGAACCATCAGCTGTCGGTCTGCAAATTGTCTCTTGGCACTTCCTTCTTCTGGCTTCTTAAAGTTTCCTGAGGATTGCCACATGATTTGGACACATGCCAAGCCTCACAAGAAGCTCTGAGAAGCCAGAAGGCGGCATCAGAAAAGACCAGGTAAGCCCACATCAGGAAAAAAAATGCCAGTTCATGACAGTGGACCCTTTGAATAGCCCTAGATCATGTAGGAAGTTCTCATGAGAGCATGACTTCCCTAATGAAACACTTGACAGTGCAATCAAATTATATACCAAGAATTGTGGTAACACCCTTGCTTTTCTCATATTGGTTTTTGCCACTGTCAGCAGGTCAAGAATGGTGGAAAAGAAGGCTGGACTTTACAAAGCCATCTGAGACTTGAAAAGCAACAAACTGCATTATAATACCATTTTTCCAGACTGCCAGGCAGATTGTAGATTTGCAGAGAAGCAAACACATTTGCAATTTCAGTAATGGGAGCCACTTATGCTCTAATCTCCCCAAGTAACCCGTTTGCATCCTCCCTTCCAGCATACATACATACACATGCATCGAGAAGGAACGAAATCAGACACCCACATCTGAATGGAAGATAAAAATGCAAGATTAGGACTTCTGTGCACTGCATCTATGTACAGCTCCTGCTGCCTGAAACAGGATTATTACTATCATAGATTGTCTCATAAATATTTTTCTCCCTTCTCACTTTTTTTTCTAGCTCATGAGTTTGATATACACTAGAGAGCTGAAGAATTATCTGAGCAATAATGTACCATGTTTTTTACTGATAAAAACAGTCTAGGTCTTAAGATTGAGTGCTTCAGCCTGGGCTAGGCACCAATGTTAGCACAGCTTACAAGTTAATTTCAAGATACTGTGTTTTTCAGTGATCAAACTGTTGGACTTTATCATTGCATTGTGGTCTATACTTCACAGCAGTAGTTATAATCTCCCAATAACCATTTGTTTGTTAGTGTGGTTAGCCCTACCAATTTCCTTATACTATCAGGAATTTCATAAACATTTCTTATCCCACCATCCTACTGTCACTCAAATCACTGTCAGTCAGGGAAAAAAATGATTTATTCAGCAATGATGCCTCTTAGTGTTCACATCATGCCTGGAAACTGATAGTATGTGCATTAGAGAAACAGGTTCTTGAAGAGGTCCAGAGGTCCAGGCCAGTTCTAACTTTTGAGGTTCCTAACTGTAATAAAAATAAATTGAGATGAAATGTCACATTTTTGTCCAAGAGCAATGTGAAAAAAAAAAAATTAACAAGTGCCTAACTTGAGGCCTACTTTGAGCTCGAAGCCCAGCTCAAATGACCCTCCTGCTACACTCTGCTCTGATTAGTCCAGTATACACTTAGGGCGCAATCCTAACATTGAGTTAGGCTGACCCAAGCCACTTGGGCCAGTCTGGGAGGGTCACAAACGTGCCATAAGGCACGTTTGCGCCTCCTTGGGAGGAAGTCAGGCTGGCGCTCCTAGAAGAGCCGACCTGCGGAGGCTAACGGAAGCCTTTGAAACAGCTTCCTCCATTGCCTTGTGTCAGCTCGAATGAATAATGAATAAATAATTCATTCAGGTGCGGACGGGCAAAGAGAAGAAGGCGGGGCTGGGATCTGGCATAACTGCCAGATCCCAACCCCCATTCCCGGGGAGAACAGAAGCAGCTTAAAGTCACTCTGCTTTCCTCGGACTGGTGCCACCTCCAGAGGAGGCGCAAGTTCGAGGAGACCCCTTGGGGCCAGCAGCCCTTACCCAGGGTTAAGGGAAAAAGTTTCCCCTTGCCTCTGGCTAAGCCACTTATGGCCCCTATCCTACGCTGGATACAGTGTAAGCCTCCTGGCTTGCCTGTTCCAGCGCAGGATAGGGTTGCGCCCTTAGATGTGTGGGAATCCATGAAGAAATGTCATTGTGGAAAAAGAGGCAGGAGAAAGGGAAGGAGATTTTCTTCTTCCCATACACATACTGAATACTTGGGCACACTTGTTCATACCCCCCTCTTTCTCTGTCACACACACACACACACACACACACACACACACACGTTCACAAGCATGTGTGTCCTTTTGGATGTTGGTTCTCTAGTAGACACACATCTTATCTCTCCCTCACACACAGGATTTCTCCTCCTTTTCTCTCCCTACTTGGGTCATTTTCAAGCTAGGCAACAGGAGAAACTTAATCTGAAACTTCACAGAGCTGCAATGATGGGCAAGGCGTTACCTGATAAATTCCCTCCTAGTGAGCAGCTGTTCAATGCACATCGGTTCTGGTAGAGAATGCTTCTCCCTTCCCCACGTCTGTGGGTAGGGGTGCTCTTTGCCAGGTTCTTCCTGTGGGCAGGGATGCTCTTTGCCAGATTCTTCCAAAAAGGGGAGAAGCAGAGCAGTCGACCTACGCACCATTAAATCAAAGAAAACCTATACAATGTCACGAATTATGCTAGAATCCATTGATTTTTATGTATTTAATATTAAATTGGATGGTCTGATGATTTTTTTTTTTCCTTTTCGGACAAAATATCCTCTGCAAGTTAATGATAGTCATTTTAGTGCTACACATAATGTACTTAGCAAATGCTCCCTCTATTTCATCATTTTGATAGGCAGATTCCATTCTTGTATTTGAACAAGGAAAGTTAGGCCAAAAGTCAATCTTCTGAATTGCTTTTAAATTCATTGTAATGTAAATTTGCAAAGAAAACTGACTTTCTGCTCTACTGCCAGTCTAGACAGTATGTATAGAAATGGTCTGATTTCCGTTGAAGTCTGCCTACATTTTAACTGGAAAATAAATTGGATTTGAGTTGTATAGTATGCTGTTCAGCTGAATTGTGTGCATTCATCAATTGTCCTTAGAATTATTTATTCATTACTTGTAAACCCAGCAACTGAACTGGAATAAGAATTTCCGGTCATGTGCTTATAATGTCGGTGTCAAGGCTAAATACTGCTTAATTACTCCAAAAACTGAAGCTCTGTGCAGATGTTAGGCAAAGTGCGGACACTATGCAGGTACTTGAATGTGCACCCCAAAATTCATCCTCCAAATCAATGTGATTTTGGGTACCATCCTATCCTACTCAGTGCCAGTGCTGAGCTCCAGTGCCTGAGCTGGAGGTCGCAAAGGTGCTATAAGGCACATCCATGGCAGCCAGGGTGGAGGGGCCAGCAGCACTGGAGACGCCACAGGAGTGTCCAGGGGTAATCACACCGCTGAGTGGTGTTGTGGTTGGGATGGGGGAGGCATTCTGGGGTGAGGGAGGGCAGAGTTGGGGGGAGGAACTAGCCGCCGTAGGGGGGTGGGACCTGCAGAGCTCTGCTTAGCTGGATCCTATCCTCCATGGAGGACATGGAGGTTCTCCAGTCTACGCCAACAAAAAGCAAGCCCAGACTTGAGTTGCCCCATTATGGGGCCTGTATCTTTACTTGGGGGGGGGGGAGAGGACGAATATTCCCTTCTCCTGAAGATAGCTCCAGTGGCATCTGCTGGCTGCATGGTACAGTGGTCACCATTTTGGCACCACTGCACTCTGCAAATCCATCGAGGACAGGATTGGGCTGTTTAACCCCTTACTGCTCCCTATGAGCACTGTGATTTTTCTGCAGCAACTAGTGTTGTACCCAGAGAGATATCCTCCACATGACAGGTAGTTGCAGAAATAGATGAACAAGGAGATATCCTCCCTGCAACTGGTAGTTGCAGACAAATACTGCACTTGTGAATACTGGAAGTGACAGGGGTTAGAATCACACCAGCCGCAGGTGGGGTTTGGGGGGAGGCTGAACTTGTAGACACTGAACCTGGGTACAGGAGCCACAGTCTACACATCCACAGGCCTTTAATAGCAAATGGTTTTATGTGTCAAGGTAAATCAGTTGGAATTCCTGGTAATAAAATTATGAGCACTGAAACTGTTGCAGAAAACCTGATTTTATACAATACCGCGAAAGTCAGTCCTGACATGCAAATATGCTATCACTATCTCAGACACAGGGCTGTTAAGTATACCCTTAAACTAAGATTATGACACAGTCATTTTGAACTACAGAATGTCAATTGGCAACTGACTCTGAACCTTGGACAACAGAAAAAAAAAAGCCTTCCTACATGTCTGAAATATCAAACAGAAAGGTCACAGATATGACCACTATTGGTGACATATGAATTTGAATCAAGGCTACTACTATTCATTAGAGATAAATGAGGGGACCCTGGATCATATTGGACTGTCTCAGAAATAAGCCGAGCTATTTTCTGATTTAAAAATAAATAAATCAGAAAACACCTTATTTTCAACCAAGTCTGAATGTACCTCCCTTGCATTCTCTTCTTCTCCGAGTCACAGGCAGGGACTGCTGGCACAGACTCCACTTCCCCCCCCCCCATACATTTATAGTGAGCTCATGAAGCATTTGTGAGAATGCCTATTTCTTGTCCAAGGTTTAATTTCATCTAAGAAACGGAATTTCTGCTGACAGCACCAAAACCTGGAAAGCACAGCACAAACAATTCTGAATTTATTCTGCAGCCCTCAGATAATATGTCAGCTCTTTCCTGTACATGAATTTGATGCCCTATATCAGTGGTTCTCAAACTGGGGCATCATGACACCCCAGCCAGAGAGCCCTGGCCTCTGCCCCCTTAAGGAGCGAGGGGTGGGGGAGTCAGCAACACGATCACATTCTTTGGAGTGGCACAGGGGCTTGCTGAGACTTATCACAGCCTGCAGCAGCCTCCAGGGGGTGCAGGGAGCCACATGCCCGCCCCCACAGGGCTCCCCGACATGCAGAGACAGGCAAAATAACAATTGCAACCCACTTCTGGTTTCGTGATTGCAAACTGGAAGTGGGTCTTGATCGTTATTATGCCTGTCTCTGCATGTAGGGGAGCCGGCTGGGGCTGACGTGGGGCTTCCCAAACCCCCGAGAGGCTGTTACAGGCTGTGGTCAGTCTCAACAAGCCCCTGCACCCCTCCAAAGCAACATAATCCTAGTGATCGTGTCACTGCCTCCCCCCTCCCCTGCAAGGACTTACAGTGGGGCTTGAACTCCCTGGGAGTTTGAGAACCATTGCCCTACATCTGCGGTTTTCAAACTCTCCCGGAGTTTGAAACCTGCAGTAAGTCTTTACGGGGGTGGGGGGAAGGCAGCAATGCGATCCCCAGGATCGCATCACTCAGGAGGGTTGCAGGGACTGGGGTGCACTCTCCAGTCCCTGCAGCAGCCGTCCCTGGGTGCGGGGAGGCCTGCACGAGTGTCTGCAGGGCTCTTCAGGTCAGCAGCAGTGAAAGTGAGCGTTCGTGCTCTGGCTCTGCAAAACTGGAAGTGGAGCGCGATCGCTCACTTTCACTGCTGCTGACCTGGGGAGCCCTGCAGAGACTCACGCAGGGCTCCCCGCAACCAGGGAGTGCTGCTGCAGGGACTGGTGAGTGCACCCCAGTCCCTGCAGCCCCGTCAGAAGTAAAAGTGGAGCAATCGCGCTCCGCTTCTGGTTTAGCGGAGGTGGGGCATGATCGCCCAACTTTGGAAGCCTCAGGGAGCCCTGCAGATGCTCGCACAGGGCTTCCCACACCCCTGGGAGACTGCAGGAGGCTTGGGTAAGTGCACCCAAGCCCCTGCAGCCCCCTGAGTGGCGAGATCCTGGGGATCGTGCCACTGCCTCCTCCCTGCCTCCTGGCTGCCCCCGCCCTGTAAGGACAAAGAGGCCAGGGCCCTTAGGCTGGGGTGTTGCGATGCCCCAGTCTGAAAACCTCTGCCCTACATCCTTAGGTATTGCACATCTATTTGAATTGTTTTTGGAGTGCTTTTCTTTTGTTTTACATTGTATATAAAATCAAATGAGAGATGTATAAAACAGGGCAAGAAGTGTGGTGTGTTGCCTTGCCTGAGAAAGTTAAGCAGGATCAGCAGCCTTGGATGGAAGACCAATGGGAAACCGAAAGCCAGAGACCAATGCTTCCGACAGATTTCTGCAGACAAGTGTGAAGGAATGTGGTGGAATCAGCTGGCAAGATAACACTCGAGGTTTGATTTGCAGCTGCCTGGAAAGCTTGGAAATGCAAAGGACTGACAAGCCAAGATGATGACTGCAGTATGAAGGGAAACACCTGGAGAAATGGAGCGTTCTATGAACCTCTTTCATGGAACAATCCTTGTAAAAAGCCCATTGGAAAAATGTGGTTCATGACCAGCCTGCCTATGGGATCTGCCTTGAATCTATGAGAAAGGCGGCATGTAAATGCTGTATTGAATAAATTAATATTTTTATTGTTTTACAGTTATTGTACACTGCCTTGAGTACATTTTAGAGAAAGGTTGTTCACACAACAACATTGTTTAGGGTGCAATCCTGGTTCACCCTTGGGCCAGTGCAAGTCCCTTGTGCCAACCTGGGAGTGTCACAAACATGCCTCTTTGTGAGTCAGCTGGGTCGGCACAAGGACGTGCGCTAGACTAAGAAGGCCAGATTTGGCCTCTGCGCTGATATGGATGGGTGAGTTTACCTCCCTAGGCCTTTGCAGGGTTTTGGGAAGGGCAGGTGGAGGGCAGAACAGGGATGTCCTCAAGTGGGGGAGGGCAGGCCAGAGGGTGGACCAGGCCCAAGAGGATGGTGAGACCAGGATCTGACACTTGGGCTGGATCCTAACCCCCGTCCCCTGCCCAGTTGGCCCTACATGAACAGTCCAGATCTGCACCACTGATTTTGCTAGCGCAAATCCCAGTATCCCCATAAGGTTTGCTGGGGCATTACTTGGGGTAAGGGGACATAAATTTCCTTATTCTGAGTTGCACCCAGCCTGCACCAGTCAGCCTGCCTGTTCCAGCACAGGTTAGAATTGCTCTGTTAATAATATTTTTTCTTTGAAAAGAGCCATTATTCCCTATTTTTAAAATGTAATTTGAAATTCATGCCTTGAAAGTTTCATCAAATGCAGTGCACTATAGCCTTTATGAAAATAGAGATCCATAAGCATAAGCATAAGCTATTGAATATTTTAAAACAACTTCAGCACTCACTGTAGCAAATCAGGAATGGCTGCAATTTTGAACAGAAGTTAGAAATCTATATTATGTGAAGACTATCTCCAGACAACTGCATATATCCATGACAAAAAAAAAAAAAAAAAAAAACCACAATTGAAGGAGAGAAAAGAAAAGCCCTCCAGCTGGGGATGCAGGTGGAGGGACCCTGTTCCCCGCCTGCATGATGTGCTGAACAGCTATTGGTTGGGGGAGGGGCAAACTTGGGGCCTGTAGTTTAAAGGCTGGCGCCCATGCTTCCCCCAGCCTCTTTGATCCTCGGCAGCAGTGGAAGGAGCAGTGGGGAGCTGCAGTGTTGAGGTGACGAGGGACCAGCGTGTCAGGTCAGAGGGGCTGGGGAGGGGAGTCTGGTACCAGGGATGGGTTGCAGCTTCCCTGTGTTAGCTGCTGCGGAGCTTTGCTGCTGATTCTCCTGCCAGTGCCGGGCGACACTCACGTGGCGTTTCTGCTCTGCCTCCTTCTCTGTATTGTTTATCCCTCCTTCATTGTATTCCTCAGTTCTCTCCCCGGGCGGGTAGCTCTTCCTGGGTGTGGGAGTCACCCACGTGGTGTTTCTTTCAGCCTTCTCCTCCTCACTGTTTATCCCTGGCTGGGCAGCTGCTCCGCCTCCTCTTCCTCCTCGGTTTCTCTCCCCGGGCGGCGTAGAGTACACCGGGTGGTGTTTCTTTCAGCCTCCTCCTCCTCCTTGTTCATCTCTCCCAGGCCCCCGCCCACGTGGCATTTCTAGTTGGGGGGAAAGGGGGGCTGCCCACCTTCCTGCACCTTTCACTTGTCAGAGGGAGAGGAGGCAAAGGACCTTGTTGGAGCAACCCCCCCCCCTTATTTGGTTAGACTGCAGTGAGGGGCGCACTGGTAGGCTGGGCAAGGAAGGCACCTGGTTGGAGGACACTGCAGGGCAAAGCCTGGCTAGGCATTAGTGACTTGGGCAGACCTGCAGCTGCCATTTCAGCCCAAGGGGTTCAGACAGGATTCAGACCCCGATATTGGCTGCCTTTGGCAGGGCCTGGGTGCTTTGGGATAAAAAATCTTGGATTTAATCTGGGCTTAGGCAACTGGTGGTTGTTGCTGGTGGATCCTTAAGCATGCCAAAAAGAGTTCAGAAATCAGGGACGGGAGCAACCAGGCAACCCCCCCAGTAAGGTGCGCTTGCTCCTTCCTAAGATATGCAACTTGTCCTTCAAAATGGCCACAGTGCCAGAAGATTGGAGGATAGCAAATGTCATGCCTATCTTTAAAAAGGGAAAGAGGGGGGATCCGGGAAACTATGGGCCGGTCAGCCTAACATCCATACCAGGTAAGATTGTGGAATGCCTCATCAAAGATAGGATCTCAAAACACATAGATGAACAGGCCTTGCTGAGGGAGAATCAGCATGGCTTCTGTAAGCGTAAGTCTTGCCTCACGAACCTTATATATTTCTTTGAAAAGGTCAACAGGCATGTGGATGCAGGAGAAGCCGTAGACATTATATATCTGGACTTTCAGAAGGCGTTTGACACAGTCCCTCACCAAAGGCTACTAAAAATCTCCACAGTCAGGGAATTAGAGGACCGGTCCTCTCATGGATTGAGAACTGGTTGAAGGCCAGGAAACAGAGAGTGGGTGTCAATGGGAAATTTTCACAATGGAGAGAAGTGAAAAGCGGTGTGCCCCAAGGATCTGTCCTGGGACCAGTGCTTTTCAACCTCTTCATAAATGACCTGGAGACAGGGTTGAGCAGTGAGGTGGCTAAGTTTGCAGACGACACCAAACTTTTCTGAGTGGTGAAGACCAGAAGTGATTGTGAGGAGCTCCAGAAGGATCTCTCCAGACTGGCAGAATGGGCAGCAAAATGGCAGATGCTCTTCAATGTCAGTAAGTGTAAGGTCATGCACATTGGGGCAAAAAATCAAAACTTCACATATAGGCTGAAGGGTTCTGAGCTGTCTGTGACAGATCAGGAGAGAGATCTTGGGGTGGTGGTGGACAGGTCGATGAAAGTATCGACCCAATGTGCGGTGGCAGTGAAGAAGGCCAATTCTATGCTTGGGATAATTAGAAAACGTATTGAGAACAAAACGGCTAGTATTATAATGCCGTTGTACAAATCGATGGTAAGGCCACACCTGGAGTATTGTGTCCCGTTCTGGTTGCCACATCTCAAAAAAGACATAGCGGAAATGGAAAAGGTGCAAAAGAGAGTGATTAAGATGATTACGGGGCTGGGGCACCTTCCTTATGAGGAAAGGCTACTGCGTTTGGGCCTCTTCAGCCTAAAAAAGAGACGCCTGAGGGGGGACATGATTGAGACATACAAAATTATGCAGGGGATGGACAGAGTGGATAGGGAGATGCTCTTTACACTCTCACATAACACTAGAACCAGGGGACATCCGCTAAAATTGAGTGTTGGGAGAGTTAGAACAGACAAAAGAAAATATTTATTTACTCAGCATGTGGTTGGTGTGTGGAACTCCTTGCCGCAGGATGTGCTGATGGCATCTGGCCTCGATGCCTTTAAAAGGGGATTGGACAAGTTTCTGGAGGAAAAATCCATTATGGGTTACAAGCCATGATGTGCATGTACAACCTCCTGATTTTAGAAATGGGCTATGTCAGAATGCCAGATGCAAGGGAGGGTGCCAGAATGAGGTCTCTTGTTATCTGGTGTGCTCCCTGGGGCATTTGGTGGGCCGCTGTGAGATACAGGAAGCTGGACTAGATGAGCCTATGGTCTGATCCAGTGGGGCTGTTCTTATGTTCTTATGTCCATCTGATGAGGGGGGCGAGGAATATAACAGGAGCCTCAGGGTAAGGGTGGAATTTTTGGAAAGGGCCCTGGCAGAAAGTCGAGGGTGCGGTTGTCCCTTCAGTGGCTCCTGCTTCTCCAGTGGTTCCCCCATCATCCTCATCTTTGGCTTCTTCCCACAGTGGTGGGCCACAGCACAGTTCCTCAGACAGGAACTGTCTCCTCCTAGTTAGGTGCCTGCACTAAAGGGGGGTGGAGTATAGCCAGGACCCGTTGCATTGCACCAATCGCTGCGCAGCCTTGTAATGGAATAAATCATGGCCCTGTTTCAACCAAGTCTTTTGTGTCACATATGTTTGTGGGGGGATACCTGGGCAAAAGGAAATACCAAAAAAGTACACTGTAAGAATACTGATTCTCAGATGTGAAAGAATCTTAATTTTCAGATTTGAAAGCAATTTTTTTAATGCAATGCATTATAAATTAGACAATATATTGCGTTGACTCCAGGAATAATCTATTGCTCTTAGGAGAGATTTTCCGTATGTTGATTCTTCAAGGGGGAATGTAGTCAAAACACCCACAAGTATTAGGCAGCTTCAACCAAATATTTTCACTGACGCTCATTAGAATGCAAACAGATAATAGTTCACCTGAACACACTGACCTTTCTCAGTCCAGTCACCCCAAGAGTGACACAGTGCGTTAGGTGCAGGTGCTGTTAGAGCCTCAACGTCTCATGCATAGCTGGGATTTAATTAAAAGATTTTATTAACTGGAGGCAGGTTCTGTTCTCCTTGTTTTGTCACAGAACACCTTCCACTTCAGATTAGCACTGTTCCAATTACTAGTTCTCTGCCTGTGTCCTCTAGATCTTTTAAAATTCTGTTCTGAAGGACATTTCATTAGTTTGCGAGTTCTACTTTTGCATGTATTTAAGCATATTTGAATTTGAAAACACTCAAGCTGTTCACAAGAATGGTCACATTTTTTAGATTTAAATACCATTCTGGAAGCTATAAACTGGTTTGAGCAGGTACAAAGAAGCAACTAAAATTGAACACACACAAGCACCATTGACTTCAATGGGAGATTCAACCTTTTGCTTAATTGTGCTTATAGTAGTTTAAGCATGTGCCTAAATCTCTCCAGTTAAAATAAATAGGGCTTAACAAAATATTTTACTTACCTTCTGAAGGCTGTCCGATCGCCCTTCCACTCCACGATAGCATGCAGTACAACCTCCCTTGACATGACTGCATGCTATAAAATGGCAGGAGGAGAGGATTGGGACTAAAAACATTGGTAATTGGTACACAGGATGTTCCTCCATATCCTCAAACTGTCGATTCAGTCCCTACTCTAGATACATATAATTCCACTCCTTGAACAAGTTGATGTAACTTTATCCAACATCCAGGATCACAGGTGCAATGAATCAAATTATCCTCTGAAAGTGAGTGTTCAGGTTTCAGATATCAAAGTAGTTTTAGAACAAGATTACTTTTCCTGAGTAAATATTTTAATACTAGAAAATAATAAAATAAAAGGATATTAAATTGCATTGAATTAATTACAGTAACAGCAAATGGATCGTCAATATTACAGATTGTTTAATCCTATGCACAGTCATTTTGGGTTACGTTCCGTTGAACACAGAGGAACTTAATTCTGAGAAGACAGAATGACTGACAAATTACTGTCAAATCATTCAAATTTAGTGGCACTTAGTGGGGGAATATAAACAGGTGAAACAGAAATCACTGGTAGATGATGAGCAAAAAAAAATGTTTAGGCTAAGGCAGTATAGTTAGCATGTCAGACTATAATTTGCAAGACCAAGGTTTAAATCCCCACTCAGTCATGAATGCCACTGGATGACCTTGAACCAGTTACTACCTCTTAGCCTAACCTACCTCACAAGGCTGTAGTAAATATAATGTGGTAGCAGGAAAAATGTAGTGTACACAACCTTGAATAGTTTAATTGGATTAAAATATCATTTTAGCTATTTTTATTTATTTTACAATCTTTTTATCCTATCTTTAGTCAACGGAAAAAGAAAACATTTCAATTTTTCATTTTAAAGAAGCCAGCCAATGCAGCAAGCTGTGATTGCCCAAATCAAGTTGACCAAAGACTCAGGCTGCAATTCTATGCACACTCCCCTGGAAAAAAGCCCTTGTGACTTTAAAATATACCCTTATATGACCCAATCCTATCTACACTATACACTGGCAGAATGTGTGTTCAGCTAATGCAGGCTATCGCAAGCAGCCATAAAGTGATTTGTGGCAGCACAAGCTGCCAGTGTGCTGGTGGAAAGGCCAGAGGCTTCCGGTGCATATTGGCAGATATTGGGAGGACTGCTGGATCAGGTAAGGCCAATGCAAGTGGTGGAATGGAACCAAGGGAGGGTGGAAAGGGAGTCGAATGGAGCAGAGGTAGGTGGAACAGAGAGAGAATGGGTGGAACAGGTCAAGGAGGGGGCAGGTTTGGTGACGATGCCTGTTGGTCCAAACCCCCTTCCCAGGCCTGATCAAGCTGCATGGGTCAATGAAACTTGCTCCAGCAATATTGATTTTGCAGGTCTGAGTTGCACATAGTGGCTGTAACTAGACCAAGAAGACCTCCAGAAGCCAAGTCTTCCTTGCAGCAGAGGCTGTATCAGCACCACAGGGCTTTAGGTGAGATTGGGCTGTTAAAGCCCTTAATTATAAGTACAATGTTTACGCTACAGTTTCATTTACTTAAGGTGATAAAAAAAGCCATATAAGTTATAAGACTATAACTATTCCAGTATGAATTTTGGTATACCAAAAGCAGAGATGGAATATGGAATCTAGACATCACACTGAAAGGAATACTTTAAACTTCGGTCTAATCTAATGAAAGGGAACATATTTTGTGAGATGTGCCAGCTCTCATACCTTATTCATCCTCAGTAGAGTAATTTTCACTATTTGTACTGGAAAAAATAGTCTTTACAGAAGAATGTACCCACTAAAATGTGCCTGTTCTTCCTTTATGTAATTTGCAGAAGCACAAATGACATTATACAAAGTGTACAGAGTTGTATGGCTTCATATTTCACTGCCTCCTAAACAAGTCACAGGATATGTGAGCCATTAATTATTTGATAGGATAGGAGCCATTAGTTATTTGATTTTCCTCTGTAAACTGCTTTGTGAACTTTTAGTTGAAAAGCGGTATATAAATACTGTTAATATAAAGCTTATATTTTGGGAAGTCCTCCGCCCTGCCCCCCCCCCCCCCAAAAAAAAATGACTGGGAGCTGGTTCATTCCTGGTTCATTCTGCAGTTCATTTCACATTCTATCATTGATTGTCCCTGATCAGGACTCCAATTTTCTCTCTCACTGATCAAGACTCCAATTCTCTCTCTCTCTCTCTCTCTCTCTCTCTCTCTCTCTCTCTCTCTGTTTCCACTGTGCCCCCTCCATTACCACTAGGGCTGAACATTTTGCAAACCTACAAAAAAAAAAAAACTGCTCCTCTTACACTGGGCTTCAAAATGGGCACACAAACTAATGGGTGCAGGGAAGGATGTCCTTACTGTGAAAGCATCTTGACTTTAATAGCCATTTCGTCTTCAAGCACAGTGAGTTCCTATCAGCCACAGGATGTTCTCTCCAAGCCCCACACCTATTTAGTGCAAACATAAAACAGTTCAGGCAAGTTGCCTCTATTAACATAGTAGTCAACTACAAGACACTGGGATGCAATCATGTTTTCTACAGGATCCTATGTTAGGTTGGAGGGGGAAAAAACTCCAGGGAACAAAAGCAGCAGCAGAGGAGCAAAACAAGAATTGCAGATTGCAAATAGGTGCAAAAAAAGATAAAAAGGGGAATGTTGAAAGAACATTTGTATTCCCTGAAAACCCCCCTCTTGCCCCCCTCCCACGCTCACAGGTGAAAGCTCAGTGCAGTCCTAATGATCATAGCCTTCAAAAACATTTATGCTGAATTTATTTCCAGCAGTTTGAATTGTCTTCTGTGGCTCATGGGTAACAGGGCACCAGTTTCGATTCTTAATATGGATTAATGGCCCTAGCTTTAAGCATCTGCTTTAGACTGTAATTGCAATTTCAGTAATAACTGAAGTCAAAATCATTACTAATTAAGGCACAAAAGAAGCCTTTTTGCACTAACAAGTCAGCTCAGGTTCATGGAAAATATTCAGCTTTCAAAACACAAAAGAACCCATCCAGCACTTCACAGTAAAATACTAAGATTGTATCACAGAAAGTCATGACTTTGTCTAATGCAAGATGTCACAAAGCTTTGCTGTACACTTGCCTCACCTATTTATCTTGAAAAGAACACAGGGCTCGTAGGCCTCTGAAGCAAGTTAATCACTAAAGGCAAGCTTCTTATCAAGTCCATGTTTATTCCATGATCTATTTCGGATGACCAACTAAACCACTGTTTTTCTTAAACATATGGCCTTCCCTTAAAAGTATGCTGTATGGGCACAGCATAGGTCCAAACTATGCAATACGTCCAGTGCATAGTTTGGTTCTGTGTGCCTACCTTTTAATAAGTTAAATAGTAGTAGGTTTAAATATCCCACCATGCATCATTTTCCCAATCTTGATTACCCACGCACCCCCCCCCCCCCGCACACACACACAGCTACTATTAATTTCAAACAAAAATACATGGTCGAAGTATGCACGGGTCATATAATGTGATGTTCAATCTATAACAATCAAGAAGGGGGACTGGCACAGTGGTTTCCAAACTGGTGGGTCGTGACCCACCAGCCTGGCAAGTAGCTGTATCTGACCCTTTAAGGGGCAGGAAAGGGGAAAGGCAGTGACACAATCCCCAGGAACTCACCGCTACAGGGGATGGAAGGGAGTGTTTGACACCTCCACTAGCCCCATGGATGCCTCCAAATGGCTCCCCAAGGCTCCAGAAAAGTAAAAATGATGATCAGAAACCACTACTGGATTTGTGATTGAAAACTGGAAGTGGTTTCCAATAGCTATTTTTACCTTTTTGGAGGCTTGGGAAGCCCTGTGGAGGTATCCACGGGGCTCCCTGCACCTCCTGGAGGCTGGAGCTTGTGGAGGTAAGTGACAAACACCCCCTTCCATTTCCTGCAGTGGTGCAATCCTGGGGATTGCATCGCTGTCTTAGCCCCTCCCCCCCAACTACTTACGTGGTTTGCAGCTCCTCCATAGGAGTTTGGGAACCACTGGTCTGGCATATGGCTCAGTTTTCTTGTCTCTGTAGATATATTATTTGGGTGTTCGGCTGATATTTTATTAGAAGTCCATAATATTTGGCAAATATCACTTTCATTTGTTAATGAAGAATTTGTACATGCACTTTCCATGCTTGCATTATTCTGTTTCCATGGGTATCCAAGGTGATAAATTTACTGGAATTATTTATAATGCACCAAAATGCTTGCAAGATCACTACGTTAAAAAATAAGTGTTGGGAACTCGATTCAGGTGACTCAGACTCAAGTTGCAAAAATGCGTGATTTTGGGCGACTCAGCGACTTGTGAGCTGTACGCCTGGAAGACTCTGAGAAAGACTCGAGTTAGGGACCCCCTGACTTGGCAATCATCCCCATGTGTGCAGACTCAAGTCTGCCTGTGTCTGGGTTTGTTGTGTCTGGGTTGTTTTGTTTGTACAGCATGGAAATCCTTGTGGGATCATAATTCTGACTGGCGAGCAGCAGGGAGTTCCAGCCAAGAGACAGGAAAGGGTTAGTGAACAGGAGTAGGGATGTAGAACTGGGCACTCTTTTCCCATCTCAGGAAGGAAGGAAGGAATGGATGATCTTTGGACAAAGGGTCGGCATTCCCATATTTCCATTGGTGAGGGAGGGCAAGAGGAGGGGCAGGATAACCCTCATTGAATGACCAGCTACAGTGGGACTACTTCTGAGTAGAAGTAGTAGACCTTCTGCCAAGGTCTTCCTGGTAAGCTGCTTGCTGCTTGTGACCTCTTCCCTCTCGCCACTTCTGTCCCGGCTCTCTTGTCATTCCTCCCACCCCTCCTACCCTATTTACAGATGGGATGGGGCAGCAAGGGAGTGAGTTAAAAGAACTCTGACACACACACACACCCCAGCAGCAGCCCCATTTTTTTCCACGGCAGGCTTTTCAAGGGTGAAGGTGAATCGACTTGAGTCTTTTCAAGTCCCTAAAGGGTGACTCAGAGCACAATCCTATGGTTGGTGGTACATTCACGGGGCTCACCGCCAGGCTCCCATCGGTGCTAGCCCAGCACCAGCCAGTGCTGGGCTAGCGCGGGGTGGTCTCCCGGACCACAGAGCAGCAGAACGGGAGGTGGGAGCATGGACGGGGGCATGCTGAGGGGCGGGTGGGAGGCGTGCTGGGGGGCGGGCGGGAGGAGGTTCCGTGGAGCTGAGCTCTGCAGGATCCAGGGCACTTGTGGAGGGCTTCGCGCCCTACATGAGCGCCTTTTCCTTACCGCCTACCAGGTCAGTAGTAAAGTGAATAGCCCCATTGCGAGGCTGCTTACCTTACTCAGGGGAAGAGGATGAACGTCCCCTTCTCCCGAGGAGCTTCCCGCATTAGCACGGGAGGCGCAGGATTCGGCGCCAGCCCTTTTCAGTGCCGCCAAGCCTGGGCGCTCCAGGCAGCTCAGGATTGGGCTGCCCAAGACTTGGAAAGTGGCCCCATTAGGACTCTTTTTTGAGTCGAGTCATGGGGGGTGGTGACTTGAGTCAAGCCACACTGGTTTTCCCATCCCTGAAAAATAAAACACGCCCACACACATGACTTAATTCAAAGCTAGACACATATTTAGCATGACAACATCAAAAAGAACCTGACACAATAAAAGAGAAAGATAAAACGCAAAGCACAATTACCCACAGTCAAATAAATCAAGTCTAGGGGTTGCCACTTGGTTGGACTCAAACTGATCTGACCTTTTGCTTCTCTTCCGTAAAAAAAAAGGAATAGAAACAACACCACACGTTTTAAAGTTTGACTCAGTGTTATATGAAAGCATTCATATATGCTCATGCACAACCCATTCAAAATGCCCATGAGACAATTTTGCTCAGTCTGTATTGATCTTTTAAACTGAAAGAAACATTGCAATTTACTATTGACTGTACTAGAGAAAAAATTAGATTATTATACTGTAATTGTATTACTGATCAATCATATATTGAACCTACCCCTGGAGTTCTCATTCATGTATTCATATTAATGAGTTAAAAACGTGGTTGTCATGAGGAAAGAGCTTATGTGTATTGAGTGAATAGCTGCAAATCTGGCCATCTATTCCACCACCACCACCCCCAGAACAAACACATAGGAGATTCTTTATCTTAAGCATAATCTTTATCTTCTATGTATTGCAACGTGCGCAGACTAAGAAACTTGGCTTCACCCACACATACAAGTGGAAGGCTTCTTTGCCCAGTTCCACCATGGGTGTGACATGTCAGGTTGTCATTGATGGAATCTGCAAGGGGGGGGAGGCTGTAGGACTGCTTGTAGCACAGGGCCATCCTGTGTGCTGCTTCAAAGGACCCTGCTCAGAAGGTTGGCAGTCTGAGACTAGTTGGCCACAATGTGGGGCCAGTTAGGAAATTTTGTTTTTCCATTGTGGATCGGCCAAGGAGGGAAGATTCTTCACCTACCTCAGACTGCCATTTGGGTTGAGTTTAACCAAGTAGGTTGTGTCTGGCAGAATAGTGCAGGACAAGGAGGAGGATTACGGATCATATGTTTGCTTTTAGTCCAGCAAGAGTTGGAGAGAAACCCAGAATCAGCACCCAGAGGCTACCTGACATGGGGATGCAGGCTGGTAGACCCTACCCCCCAGGTTTGAATGGGCATGCCTTACTTAGAGGTTACCCATCTCAAGGTGGGCACAGCAATTCAGTTTCCCTGAACCTTCTTTACAGGAATGGGCTGTGAAGAAGCTGGATGAGCCCTGAGGTGATCCCTAGATTCAGAGCCAGGTTGTTTCGCCCATTGAAGGGCTTCAACAGGTCAGCTGAATACTGAAAGAGCCAGATACATCAGAGTTTCAGAAGCATCACAATTTGAGTAGAGAATGAATGTGGCCACTTTTATGTATTGTCTCACAAGACAGACTTGAAATTTAATGACCATAAAGGAGGGCATACATTCTGGCAATGAAAATAAGGCACATCAAGAAAAGTAAGACCAACTAGATAAAAGAAATTTTAAAAGGTTTAAAAATGTAAAAGAATTGAACATCCATCCAGGAAACAAAGGAAAACACTAGGGCCGGGTTGACTGAATAATACTATTTGAAACAGTCGCTTCAATTATTGATTTATTACGTTTTTATTCATTTTAAATAAATATATATCTCACATTCATTTAATTAATCCAAAAATGATACAATAAATGTCAAGAAATGATACAATAAACCAATCAGGAATTTAAAAAATTAGCTCACATACTATAAAATGACCTCATAAAATGTTACCCTTTCATGAAAAAAGAAACTACAATTACATTTTTCAGGAAATGAATTGCCTTCTGTCCTTTTCTTACTTTCTGATTTTGAGGAGCTGAGGACAAAGAGCTTTTATGGCTTCCAGATTTCAGTGTGTAACTATACAAGTCCTTGAAGGAAAGTCTCATATCATTCAGAATGAGAACAGGAATTATGTTTGTGGTTCAGGTGCAATTGCAGTTCTTCCTCATCATTTGTTCAAGTGTAGTTTGTGCAAGTCAGCTAAAGAAAAGTGATTGGTCCCCAGTCTTGCTGGAATACAGTTTAATATAATATAATAGCAGAGATGATTAGTTTCCTGTTAGAAGGCATATCAACAAGGATGTCGCTAGAAAGGTAGCTGACTCACAGGAACCTTTTAGGAAAACAGGAGCATGTACTGTGCAGGCAATTTGTTTTAATGCCATATGGTAAAATGTTTGATAATGCAAGAGTTCTTGTGTATCATGCTTGTAGGTATTGTGCTGAATGGTTGAAACAATGAACATGCACCAGCGGCGTACCTAGAGGGGGGCAAAACAGTAAGTACTGCAGGCATCACACTGTGCAAGTGGCCCTTCCCACTTGCTTTTGGAGTGACTGCAACGCCTAGGCACTCACTGAACCAAACGGCTTCCCCTGCACATTGCTGTCACTGTCCAAAATGGCTCTGACAGTGAGCAGGAGGGGCTGGTTACATGGTGTGTTGCAGCACCTGCAATACTTATCATTTTGCCCTCCCCATAGCTCTGCTACTGACATATCCCCATCTGAAACTCATAGCAGATTGTACTTCCCCTAGTCTTGTGTGGTGACAATATTAATTGCTGTCCCAATTTAAGCTGCTCAAGATGAAAGGGGTGCAGCGAGTGGATTCTCCTTGCTAGACTTTGAGCCCTGCACCCCATTATCCCCCCAAAATTTTATGTTTTTAAAAGTAGGGAACTTCATTTATGGAAGAAGGGGACACTGCTTCACACAATTGGAAACCCAGGATCCAATCCTATCCAACTTTCCAGCACCGGTGCATCCTCAATGCAGCCCTGAGGTAAGGGAACAAATGTTCCCATACCTTGAGGAAGCCTCTGTGACTGCCTTCCCATCACAGGAAGCAGTGCATACCCCACTGGCACAGCAGCACCAGCACTGGAAAATTGGATAGGATTGGGCCCTCAGCCATTTACTGAAGACACTTTGAAGTGCAGAGCCCACTCCAAGCCCTGAAGCTTCTACAACACATTCTGCAAACTTTGAGGGATCCTAACCACCACTCTGAGCCATGTAGACCTCTGGGGTTGGTCGTGGGTCTCTGTTAACTCATCAGCTAACCACAAGATGCACAGCAGTTCCTCTTATTGACCCTATACCTGCACCAACCTGTGACCTATCCAGGTGTATCAAAAAACCCAACTCTACTCAAACTATCCAGAATAAGCCAAACAAAAAACAAAATGCCAAGGCCCATCAGGCAAGAAGCAAAACATTCCTGCTCAGCTGAAGGTAACCCAGCTGATCTTGGATTGTTAACTGGGTGAATGAACAGTGACTGTGAGCAACTCCACCACCAACAGAAGGCAGAGAGTGCGCAAGCTCCTACCCCAACTCATACCAATGACTGGTTGTCACCACACTTCCCCTAAAGAAGGATGGGGCAAAAAATACTCATGGTGCCACAACAGGTGGAGCAGTACTGTATTCCTGTCAAACAGTATAATGGCTTTGAATAGTAATTTCTTCTTACCTACACTGCTTTCACACGATAGCGGTAAGTAATAGCCTATTTTTGTAATAATGTATGCCACATAGAAGTATACAGGAAATGGAGATACTGAAATACTTGTCCTGAATATTGACCTACTAGCCTATTGAAATTCTCAGCTTACTGACTGTTACTAAGTATTTGTACAAGCTTTCCTTTTCCTTTGCCTCCTTTGACCACTGAGTATGCATGCACAGAAGAGGATATTTGAACATCAGCTAGTGAAAACTAGTTTGTCATGTGTGAGAAGCTGAACAAAAAAACTACATTGAAAGAATCATGACAGTATGATAGGGCCGTTTGAAAAACCATGAGTGATTGCACTAGGCGTAACTTACTGCAAATGTCAAAATTCCTAATTGATGACAACATGGGAACATTTCAGGTAACAAATGCAGGGTGATTGAATTATTGTGCACAGGAGACAGGACTGTGATGCATTCCTATATATGTTCAGTCTGCTATATATGCAGACCATAAACTTTGCATAAGCTGTGCACATACAGCTGAGCAATGGCAGTGGCTGGACAGTGTTTAGACCTACCAATAGCAAGAGCAAGTGCTATGCCTCTCATACAGAACTTTAGTTCTCAGACCTAAATAAGTATTATCTATATTTATAAGTATCATTATATTTCAACCATTTTTACGTTTTCCCACCATGTAGGTTTGCATTTTTCCATGCATTAATCTCTCAATTATAAAATATGTCCTAATTAATTAAAGCTGATTGTTTTTGATTGTTCTTGTGAAGCATGACTTGCTTGAAGGATAGAGCTGGGCTGTATGACAAAAGAGAATGTGCATATCCTCTAAACCAGTGCAGGAACTCTTTTTTTTCAGAGTGGTTTGGTTAGAGGATTCTGAAATTTATCATTCATTTATTGTTATAAATTATATCCTGTCTTTCAGTTACAGTTTTTTCCCCAAAGGAATTCAAAGTGAGTCACAGCACAGAAAACCATTCAGATCAAAATTCATAAATACCTTTATAATATAAAACCAAGGACATGTAATAAAATGTAATCAAATGGGGTAATCAGTAAATACTGTCAATATTAATATCAGTTGAGCCCCAAAGTCTGATGAAGGCCCTTACAATATTTTCAATTTTCTCTGCATTGTATGTTCCTTTGAAGTAACACTAACTAGCAACTCTCAATCATCATCATCATCATCCCCCCATGGATGATGGGGGGGTACACCACTACTTATAGTGGTGTAGTGGTGGTGGGGCTTGCATGCTTCAGTGAGGCAGGAGGCTAAGCTAGACAGGGTCACCCAAACCAGACAGGCCCCTGCTGAGATGTCAGACTAAATGTGTCCCAGACCCATTCTTAGTATAGCGAAACAAATAAAGCCTAATCCTATACTGGATTGGTTGTCATCCGGGTCAACAAGGACTGTGTCAGGTGTTGGAGTACCTGGACATCTGCCGACAAATGGGCTACAGGACTCAGGAGCCACAACTGAGCAAAGAGGTCTGAGCTCTGTAAGGTTACTGGAAGGAAAACAACGCGCAGCCCAATCCTGAGCTGCCCAGGGCGCCCAGGCTCAGTGGCACTGAGGAGGGCTGCCGCCAAATCCTGTGCAACCCACACTACCGCAGGAGGCACCTCTGGAGAAGGGGACATATGTCCCCTTCCTCCGGGCAAGGTTAGCAGCCCCGCAGTGGGACTACTCACTTTACTGCCAACCAAAAGGTCGGAGGTAAGGTAAAGGCGCTCATGTAAGGCACGCAGCCCTATACAAGCGCTTTAGATCCTGCGGAGCTGAGTTCCATGGATCCGCCTCTCATCCCTCCCCTAGGCATGCCTCCCGCCCTCTCCCCTCCCTGCGTCACACCTCCCGTCACGCCTCCTCCCTGCCCCCACTGTCCTTCATCCTCCCCAGAATGCCTCCTCTCCTCCCCTGTCCCCACCCCCACCTACTGTTCCGCAGCCCGGCAGTTCGGGAGACCGCCGAGCTGCAGAACCTGGGTGACCGCCCCGCGCTAGCCCAGCACCGGCCGGCACTGGTCTAGCGTGGGCAGGAGCCCGGTGGTGAGCCCGGCGAGCGTGCCTTACGGCACGTTTGCGACTGTGCTCGGCGACACGGACCCATGCCACCGAGCACAGGATTGGGCTCTAAAGTGGCAAAAGTATGGTGTTGCTGAATGAGCCATAATGACTTGTTACTACAACTCTGAGCTAGAAAAAAGAGGACATCAGAAATGAATATATCAATTATGGAAAGAAAAATATCCTGATACAAAATCAAGGAACAAAGACTAGCAGATCAAAGAGAGTTTATTATGCAAAATAAAGTGAGATTGAATTAGAAGAAATTGAAAATAGTTGCAAAAAGAAACAAATAGTAACACCAGTAGAAATAACAATGCAGACTGAAGAAACACCAAGAGCCATACAAGAAGAAATACCACAAGAAAATACCAACATTGAAGGGGGCAAAAATGTGCTATCACTGCAGCAAGATCTATTGATAATAAATGATCAACTAACTGGAAAGCAAAAGCAGCTGAAAGAAAAGATTATGGAACATTCACAATTACATGAAGAGAAGGTGCACTTGCCAGCACTGAAAATTGTGCCAGAAAGAGCATAAGAAGAGCCCTGCTGGATCAGGCCAAAGGCCCATCTAGTCCAGCTTCCTGTATCTCACAGTGGCTTACCAAATGCTTCAGGAGAAGCATTAGAGATTATAAATCAACAGATAACAGCAACAGCAAGAAAAAATTAACGATATGAAGCAAGAGTCATTCAATTCAAGCAAAGCCAGTGGGTTTCAAAGACGTTTCTATCAAAGCCTTACCGCAAATAAAAATGTGAAAAGTGAAAAACCAGAAAAAAACTGCCACATTACAATTTTGGAAAAACTTATGGGAGAATCAGAAAGATTATAATAAAGAAGCACAATGGATTAAAGATTTTGACCAAAGTTTTAATAAACAACAGATGCAAGAACTAGAAATTACAACGAAAATTGTAATAGAACGTGTAAAAAAAAAAGAACTGGAAATGACCAATTACATGGTTTCTGACTTAAACATCTGACCAGTTTTCATTCAATACTCGCTAAACAACTTAATGAAATATTACAAAAAAGTCAAATTGATGAATGGCTACAGACTGGAAAGACATACTTAATTCAAAAAGAGAAGCTAAAGGGACAACACCAGGAAATTACAGACCAATAATATGTTTATCAACAATGTTTAAACTGCTTACTAATATAATAGCAGATAACATTATGAATTATTTAGGAGAAAATAATATCTTGCCAACAGGACAGAAAGGAAACAAAAGGAAAAGCAGGGGTACAAAAGATCACCTCCTAATTGATAAAATAATTTTAGAAAATTGTAAAAGCCAAGAAACAAATTTGCATATGGTCTGGATAAATTATAAATAAAGCCTTTGATTCATTCCCTCACAGTTGAATTATAGAATGCTTGCAAAGAATAAGTTAGCAAAAACATAAATACATTTATACAGAAGGCCATGAAACAATGGACAACAGAACGGATAGTCGGAAATGAAAACTATGGTACAGTAACTATCAAGCAAGGTATTTTTCAGGGTGATTCACTTTCACCGTTGTTTGTCATTGCTATGATCCACTATTAGTCATGCTAAATAAAACAAAGCTGGGTTATCAAATGACCAAAAATTCACAAAAATAGTAGTATGTAATAGTCATAGTAGTAGTAATATAACATTAGTATATAGTAGTAATACTAAGGCAGCTCATCTGAGAGAAGGAAAACTCTGATCCCAAACCTCCACTGCCTTGTGGCTACATCCAGTTATGGAAAAGGCTTCAGGAGTCAACCTCGAGGCAAAATCCGGAGCCGGAGTCCCTGAGGCAGTTCGCGGCTGAACACAGTCACGTTCTGGCAAATCCTGCGACGTCGCTGGAACCAACCGTATTGGCTTCTGCCTTTCCATTGAACCATTTCAGCAACGTGGAGAGGGCGGATTTGCTGTATGGGTAACAGCCTATCCTCCATACCTACTTTACCCAGGCTTTGCGCACTGGAGAGGACACTCTGTTCCAGAACCACCATTCAGAGCGTGACAACATAGTCTTCCGAGACTGAAGGATGCCAACATCACATCATAATAGTTGTAGAAGCAACTACTACTACTCCTGCTGCTGTAGCATAAAAAACACATATGGAACTAAGGCAGAATTTTGCACTCTTTTGCATATGGTTGCAAACTTTCAGAAAATACATAGCAACAATGAATTGAAAACATTATACCCAACAGTGTCATGTTGTGCACTCTGTTACACAATGCGTTGCAAAACTTGGTGTGCATGTTAGCAAAGCTGCAGAAATCATGGCAGTCGCACACACAACATACTGACTTTTTAAAGAGCTTTACTTGAAAATAGAGAGATCAATAGCCATTGCTACATAAGCAGAGAACAAGATAGGAAAAGGCACAGCTAAAGAGAAATCCAGCTATAGCAGGAGGGAGCATCCTACCCTTAAACAAAGAAGCAGCTACTGATGGAGGCCAACACGTACACACTTGCTGAATACAGTATTCACACTGAACTTAGTGCCCAAGCCCATCCAATTTTCTAGCACTGATGCAGTCATGCCAATGGAGAGTGCACTGCATCCGGTAGTGAGGGGGCAATCAGGGAGACTTCTTCAAGGTGATGGTACATTTGTTCCCTTGCCTTGGGGCTGCTTTGTGGCTGCATCAGCCTTGGAAAGTTGGATAGGATTGGGCCCTTAGTTAGGATTCCATTCAGATTTCTGTGCACAATAACCTTGTGCTATTACTTTTGTGTGCCCAAGATCCTCTTGTGTGCCCAAGCAGAAAGATAATTTAAGATATAACCCTTTTTTTTATTTATTTATTTATTCATACAGCTTCATGAACATACTTAATGATTTACACAGAATGCTCCTTATTCAACTTTTGGTAACCAAGAGAAGCAACAGAAGAAGGGGGAGATTGAGGTAAGCAGGGTGAAAGGGTTTCTGCTATACATACTTGTGAAGGTAGCCATGCCTCAGGACTCTTATAACCAAGAATATTCATGGCCACTGAATATAGGCTGAGCATATAACAGAAAAACCCAGGCACTACACTCAACACAAAACTGAAAAAAAGATTTTTATTCCACAAACTACATGAGAAGGAAAGGTTCTCAGTAACTAAATAGGCACAGAACCAGTAAAAAGAAAAGAAAAAAAATCCCTAAAATCAATTCCCTCCTAGCAGAGCACTGCAAAAGAATAGGGAGCAACCCAAGGGGCAAACAGAACTAGCAAAGGTTAGCTCCCAGGACCTCCCTTTTATACCTCTTTCCTTTCTTCTGAAAAGCCTATCTTAACCTCCTGACTCAATACTCCAGCTGACAACAATCGCCTTCCCTACAAAACAACAAGACAAAAAGAGGACACTGACCCTAGAAACTTACTGCTCTGAAATCATCCTTATTCCCTTCTACAGGATCTTACTTACCAACCCTATGCCTAATTTCTATATCTTTACAATACTTAAGCTTAGTAACAGTACAGAAAGTGACCTAAAGACACCATAAAGCACTGACAGGCATTTTTTTTAGGAGAATGAATACCCCCCACCCCAGCCTCAGTCATCCACAGCAGTACGCTGCCCTTCCTTGGCTGTACTAGCTGGTGTTCATAATTGTGTCTATAAAATATCCCTCCAAGCGATGCTACAGCGTCATTCTGAGGGCATTATGGGGGGAAAATGTCCATTTGTCAGCAACCACCAATAGAGACATTTTTGCCAACGCAATGAAATACAACCGTGGCTACTGAAAACACACACAAAAGCATAGCCAAAGTTACTGTAGAACAAAAATCCTGGGTCTCATGCTGGCATTGCAAAGTCCTTGAAGTTCAGCATTTTTGGTATGAGTGAACTCCTCAACTCTATAATGTCGTAGTATGTACACATTAATCTGTGCAAGCCAAATGAAATCTGTGGGCAGAATAATTATGAATTGTGCTTTTTCCCTACCATGCAATGTTTTGACAGTCATATAAACTCAGCGTATGACAGGCAGGAGCTGCCTTAGGCTGCATGTCACTCACACAGAACACCTGAGTTTATATATTTACATTTTTTGACAGTTTCTTTTTCATTTTTAAGAGGATCCACTTAGTTGCTCATGTTGGCCAGTTCAGCTTGTGTCAAGTTATCAATCATCTTTCATACCTCTGACAGAAGATATATATTTATATATAATCGACACCAAATCTAACAATTATATTTCGTAATGACGGTGGGTCATGTAAACCTGAACTTTGTCAGACAAGTCTGTGGGAATCAGGAAACTGCATCTTCCCCAGGTTGAATATTAAGTTCTTGACACAGGAAAGACAATGGTCTGTACTTAGGAGCTGTGACCTGAAAGACAAAATGTTAATGTTACCATTCTCCATCTTCAACTGCCTATGGCAACAGCCTGGGCAATTTTTATAATGAGCATTCTGTATAGAAATACTGAAGGGTCAAAGACATTATCTCTGTTGAGTGACATGCAGAGGTTTCCCCATTGATTTTTGGGAACTCAGAATGAAATTAGTTTTATAATCACACACCAAGATCCTAGAGGCAGTATACCATTCTATCTTTAAATCCTAGTGTTGAAACCAGTCACATTTAAGTGAGTTTGCTTGTCTGACAAGTATCTTTAAAAAGCATCTAGAACGTAATGTCATTTTGGTTGCACTTGGCAAGCTCAGGGAAGGAAGATTGATTGAACGTCTCTAGCTTGATAGTACCAGAGAAGAGATCAAATTGGTTCCATCCAAGAGATTCTTGATGATCTAAAATCCACACTAGAAACTGACAAGAAGTGGCAATGTGGAGAAGTGACTAGTGTATGGGACAGCAAAATTGCTATAAAGGGTGTGTGAGGTGGCAGACCTATAAAAAAACCTAGACTCTGAAGCAATACTACAATGGGAGATTTGGAGATAAACTGCATTATGCCAGAGCCATTCACAATAGAGAAGGAACTGACACTGTTTCTGCAGTGAATTTCATAGATGCATGGCTTGCATCTTTGATTTGAAACAACCATCCCAGATTAACCACTTTGAGCCAGGACATTAGGTCATTTTCTGAGGGGAAAATGTTGGCTACCAGGCAGCATCTGCCAAAAAAAAAAAAACACACTAATGCCAATGCCACCTCCTCAAGTCAGTTCACATTGCCTCAAATTTGTCTCCACCCCATAGATATTACCAATATGGCTTCCACACTTTCACTGTCTGCAAATGTGGTGGTGAAAGTATTTTACCTCGGTCTCAGGGTCCAATTCTATTCAATTTTCCAGTGCTGATGTAGCTGTGCCAATGGGGCGTGCATCCTTTGTGGCAGTCACAAAGGCCTCCTCAAGGTATGGGAACATTTGTTCCCTTATCTCGGGGCTGCATTACAGCTACACCAACCAGTGCTGGAAAGTTGGATAGGATTGGGCCCTTAGTCAAAAATTTCACATCACTTGATCTCAAACTGAATGTTTCTCAATGTAGATAGTGCAGCAGTGCAATTGTGAACCCCTGAAATCCAGTTGAAGCATTAATGACAGAAACATGGGCTTCCACATTGTTCCTAGGAACGTATGCAACTTCTGCTCCTGTGGTTAGAGCAGATCACATGGTTATGTACCCTTCTAGTGATGCCCACCCACCAAACCATACATGCAGAATTCGTATACATTATCAGGAGCACACCTAGTGTAGCTACAGGACACTAGCAACCACATTAGTGCTAGTAACATATGAGGTTATGCCAAATTAGCCTTCAGCTATAAGCTTTATATTATTGTTCTTTTCAGGAGAAATCTGTGGGTTCAATCCTATCTAACTTTCCAGCACTGGTGCAGCCGCAATGCAGCCCCAAGGCAAGGGGACAAATGTTCCCATACATTGAGGAGGCTTCTGAGATTGCCTTCCCACCACAGGATGCAGTGCATGCCCCATTGGCACGGCTGCACCAGCACTGGAAAATTAGATAGAATTTAGCCTTGTAGCATTTACATATGCAGAAGTAGTCCATTCAACACACTGACCTCATCAATATATGTTCTACATGTCCACCTACAGGTATTTTGAACAAGTACAGAACAAAATGTTTGTAATTGAGCTTTTGAATATTTGAGGAGGGTGGGTGTCACATTTAGACACTTTTGACCCAAGGACAGGCATATTGTTTTCCCTTTAACATAATATCTTATTAGTCTAGTAGTTGCAATTGTTTTCCCTTTAACATAATATCTTATTAGTCTAGTAGATCTTCCATGCATTTGCTTGTTTATTTTCCAATTACCATGACCTTTGGAAACGCAAATCACACAATCTATCTTAGAAATTATTATTTAATAAAAGAATGCTGCTGAATACATTCCAGCCACGTCTATTAAGGCACATTTCATTTTAAAAAATGGGTGAAAGTGAATTGAAGCTTTAGAAAGCCTTTCTCTTAAAGCAATTAGAGGCTGTTAGCACAATTCTATGCTCTGTTAGTGCTCTGTTAGTGCTGTTAGTATCCTTCCAGTACCAGTGGAAGGAACAATGCCCACTGGAGCAGGTGAGGTTCGTGCTGTGCAGCACAAGGGTGGGGGAAAGCAGGAAGGGGTGGGCGGAAAGAAGGTGGTGATGGGAAGAGGGTGGTTGTATTGAGCATGGAAGAGGGCAGGTTCAGCAGCCATATCCTATCCCCTTCCCAGGCCAGCAACATGGATCAACACAAACTTACAGTTTTTCTGGTGCACTGTGCAGTTTTTCTGGTGCAGGTTCAAGTTGACCTACTGCACAGGCTGGGGCTTACCCCGGGGCAAGGGGACAAATACCCCCTTAACCAAGGAGGTTTTCTGACTGCTAAACTCCCCTGCAGGATGCATTGTAGCCCGTGCTGGCACTGCTGGATTGGCACAAGGAAGTTTAAGTCGGATTGGGCTGCCCCTCAACAAGGAGACACAAAACAGAAAAAAATAAAAGAATATTCTGGTAGTGTTGAGGAAATCGTGCAAATCGATTCAGGCAGGCTGTAGGCCTCCCTTGGGATCTTCATAGCTTCTTCACATGTGGAACAGCTGCCTGTGGGGACCAAGGTGAAACGTGGAGAGAGTAACAGGGACTTGACAACAGCATCAGCCACATCTATAGGATTCTCTATCTTCAAAGAGCTACAAAATGGAACCGTTCTGGAAGGGGGGCATGTGAAGGGGGGTATGTCTGATTCAGGTATGGGGCAATGCAATGACCTAGGGGTGGTGACATTTCTGCATCACTGTATCGCCTGGCCCCAAAAGCCAGGAGGCTCCTGTACAGTGTGATTGGTTTCCAAATGTAGTATGTATCTTATGCTCCATTATAGGAAAGCAAGTGGGGGAGGAGGGCAGGAAGTGTCATTTTCTGCTGTTTTCCCCTTCCCAACCGTTCCTTATGGAGTTACTCTTACGTATGCCAGCTCTGTTATTGGCATAGCAGTTTTCAGACATCCGAGGTGTGTCCATTGAACAGGGGTTAGGATATAATTTGCATTTCTTCCTCCTTGTCCTTCCCACATCCCTTCTACATTCTTCCCATATCACACCTCAATCTCCTCCTCATTGCCACCTCCATTGTTGGCTTCTCCGCTGGCAGAATTGCACTGGCATACAAGTGACATCAGAGCTGGGTTTGCACAATGTTTTTCTGACATTGCACCAGCTTCTGCAGTACATCCATGAGCAAGTCGGATTCTACACTGGGGGGGGGGACTATTGTTGTGCTGCTGTATGTGGAGATTCACTAGTGTATTTTGAGGACAGAATTCAGCCTTTAGATCTTTGAGAGATATTGAATGGGCAGAAGAAATGATTGAAGATCGGAAGATGAAGGAATTGGCTTAGGAAAGCAGGATTCATGGTTCTGAGAAGGTGCAAGCCAAAGGCAGCAAAAGAATGACCTTTGAAAAAAGGAAAAGAAGGGTATAGGAAGAAGTATGGAAACTAGAAGAAAGAGTGGATGGAGAGGAGAGTTGTATATGACCAGTAGCTATAGAGATGATGAGCCAGCCAAATCTTGTGATTGTCCTAGAATCAAATCTTGTGATTGTGATGGAAACTAGAAGAAAGAGTGGATGGAGAGGAGAGCTGTATATGACCAGTAGCTATAGAGATGATGAGCCAGCCAAATCTTGTGATTGTCCTCCCCTCTATTGCAAGAAAACAATGAAAATATTCCTAAAGTGTCCCATTTTGTAAATAATGGTTACTGGTATACTCAGAGGGAACAAACCACAGTCTATCTGAACTGACACATTCTGGAGAGGGATAAAAGGGATAGAATGAACATGACGTTCATCAGCCCCAAGAGATGCCTTGTCCAAATGATTCTGGAACAGCTTTCAAAAGAGGGTCTCTCGTCTTTAGAGTATAACAGTAGTGTTGAAAGTAATGAATAAACAATGATGGAACAGATACATTCACTGACTATGTAAATAACAGATTAATGTATTCTCTGGGTATTTAGTGCCACAATGTGAATAAAAGTTTTCACGTACACATTTTCATTTGACTATTGTAGCTTTAGGTAAAGGCAGTCAAAGGTGCAGCCTTGTCAAGATGGATGGAAAATTGATAGTTCATCTATCAATTATCTATCAATCACTCTATCCATCTATCAATCTGTCTAGCACCCTGATCCTATAAAACATGTCTAGTCAAAAGTAATTCCTACTGAATTAAATGAGGAGGCCTCAGTGACTGCCCCCACCAACACAGGATGCTTCTCACACCCTGTTGCTCGGCTGCATTGGTGCTGAAAGTTGGATAGGATTGGGCTCTAAGTGTGCCTAGGCCTGCAGCCTTGAATGCCATTCTTTGTACACAATAAACATCTGGATCCACCACGGTTCTTCCACAGTTCCTCTGGTTTTACATGCTGTGTTTCTCTGCAGTGAACACAAAAATCCATTCTTGATTGCTCCTGTCTTTTTTACAGTCTCTTCTACAGTTTCAGGCCACAACTTTCCCGGAAGCAAACCCTACCGAAAGCCATGGGACTTACTTCTGAGTGGACATGTATCTGATTGTGCTGTCATATGCAAAAACCTCAGTCTGAAGTGGGAAGTGTATGAAAGCAGCCTAAAGCCATGCCCCCCAAGGTCAGTCACACTCTTTGCCTTACAAGCTTGCCATCAGGGTTTTATAATTATTCCAGACTAATTAACAATACAGATTTTTTTTTTTAATGTCATCTGGAGTATGTCCCTTGAGTAATATGGACAGGAAAAAATATGAAAAGGGTTGGCTAAATAAAGGATGGGCAAGAATCGGAGAGTGAATTAGTTGCAGACGGCCAGGAACAGTGAAATTTATGGTGATTCCGGAAGGCTTTACAAAAGAAGGTTGCATTGAGAAGATAGCTATCAAGTGCCAGGTTTATCATGTGCCTTTATTTCCAGCTGCTAAACTTCAATGATAAGAAAGCTGACCCTGACAGAATCCTTATTTGATACATAAACATGCCGGGAGGAAAAATGGAAAAGAATCAGGGTGTTCACTGTTCAGTTGTTCTTTTGTGAACCCAGGCAAGATGGTTAAAGTGTGTTCAGAATTTGGAATGTGATGAGCCTTTCCAAATACATAGTACAACGAAAGATGGTACAGGGATTCATAGCTCAATCTGAGTCATGCATTTCCGTAAGATTACACAACCTGCTAGATTCAAACCAGCCACATTCCTTCTATCTCTAAACATTACACATGCCCCAGCAGTTTTTCCAGTTTTGATGTGCTCAGTTTAATCACAGTCTCAGAGAATAATGGGCTTTCCAATTTATACAAATACAAAGTTGCATACAAAGGTCATGGTTTTGTGTTACTGAGAGTGACATGAGTGGGTGCAAATATAGCCAAAGCTTGCTTATTTGTTTAGTGTGAACTTTATTCCACAATTTTTCCCCAAAGGCAAGATAAAAGGTTAAAGAGGAAACAATTATAGGAGATGTATCTCTGAGAGCCCCATCCGATTCTCCCCTCCCCCCGCACCAATGCAGCGGTTCCAAAATGGGCAGATTGTGTCTGGAAATGGGGTGGGTTCAGCATCAGCACCTGCTGAATCGTAGCCCCCTTACCAACTCAATCCCACAATGTGGATCCACACAGACCTACACCAGCTTTTTAACTATCCCTGTCTTAACCATCTTGTACTATCGACTTCAATCTGTCAGGCAGAGCAAAGAAAGATTCCTGTCTGAAAGGCTACAGAATGATTGCCAGTCAGAGTTTAAAGTATTGAGCAGGGTAGTCCCATATCTAACTCAGTACCAGGCAGCTTCCTATGTTCCTGCATCCGAAATAAAATGAATAAATGTTCTATCTGTAAACCATCATGTTGGAGACAAAAAAAGAAAAGAAAAAAAAAAGCAGTGTCCCATTTTTAAAGTGGAACATTTTATCAATCAAATGTGAAATCTTGTCACCTAGTTTCAATTTCAGAATACAGCACTAAAGCAAACCAAACACATGAGATAACAAACCGAGTTTCAAAAGAATCCCATTTCTACGGTATATAGATTGAATGAAGTTGGAGAGGAAAGCGCCATAGCAGCATAGTTATAGGTTTGATATAGATTAAATTAAGTAGGGAAGGAAAAACAGCCATGCAATTACAGTTCCATTCACAAAAAAAGAATCAGGGTGTTCTGTTTTGTTTTTTAAGGACATTCCAGTGTACGGGCTACTGACCAAAAGTTATCATCCAAGTGACAGGTTTGTATAGTCTACTGAGAAATGGGAATGAATGCCATTCAGCACCTCTCTGCTCCCAAAAATCTGAAAGACTAACGAAAAGCAAAAACCTATTAAGCAGAGGGAGATATTGCACTGTATAACTTGAAATAAATATCTGGGGAAATAAACACAGGGAGTGTTTTATCAGTTGGCCTCGATATCCATATAATGATATTATTTTCCCATCAATACTACAAGCCCATAAAGAGTGTAAACTGACACTACCACTGGATCATTGAAATGAAAGATACATTCCATTTTAACACAGGCCCTCAGTTTCTTCCAATGGGTAATGTGTTTCATCTAAAATAGAAAAATATGAAAAGCCTGACAAAAAAATGTGAGGCAAGGATGCAACGCTTTGCAAAAAGTTGCAGGATTTATGACCACATTGCAGAAAGTTTAGAAGCTGGATAATAGCTAATAAAATTAGAGTTGATACCTGCCCCATCCAGCAATTTCTACTTTATTAATTTCTACATCTGTTTGTTATTCATTATTTTCATATTATTTTTATAAGAGCTTTGATCTATGCTTGGTGTAGAGCTAAACTGTTGCCAACTTTGGTCAAAGCTGGCAGAAAGCATAACAGTCTCACAGTCCAATCCTTGGCTGCCTGGGGTGCGGGGCTGCAGAGGTGCCAAAATGGCTGCCACTATATCCAGCATGCTCCAGGCAGCCACCAGCAGCTCCTTGAGGGAAGGGGACTTTTGTCCCCTTCCTCCAGGTAAAGCAAGTAGCCCTGCAGTGGGGCTACCAAATTCTCCACCAACCCAAAAGTCAGCGGAGAATCAAGAGCCTCCATGTCAGGCAGTGAGTCTGACACGGAGGCTCTGGATCAGGTGGAGCAAAGCTCTACCAGTCTCGCCTCCCTCCTGCCCCGCTCCCTTCCCTGGCACGCCTCCTCCCTGCCCTCTCCCCACTCTCCCTCCACCTCCCCCTGCCCTGGAACGCTTCCTTTCCACCTCCCCACACACCTCCACCTACCTCACCGCTGCTCTGTGGTCCGCATGAACACTGAGCAGCGGAACTCTGGCGCTCGCCCAGCAGTAGCCCAGTACTGACCAGTGCTGGGCTACCACTGCCAGATCACCATCACTAGGGTTCCCATAGCTTGAGGAGGCCTCCAAGACTGTCTCCCCAACACAGGAAGCAATGCATACCCCATAGCCACAGCAGCACCAGCACTGGAAAATTGGATAGGATTGGGCCCTCAGTTGGGTAGGCAGAGCTCCAGCGTGTGCTTTTTGCAGACTTGGAAAAGCCCTCTCATCTGTCCTAAGCCTCTTACTGGTGTTTGTTGTGTTGCATCTGGTCTCCCAATCTGGAAGTAACTGGCAATGACATCATTGCTAGTTACTTCTGGTGGTACTTCCAAGAGGTGGACCATGTGAAGTGTTACTGCGGGGGACAAACAGGCTTGTGGATTAGTCTCAGAAGATGTCAGTCTTTGGGGGGGGGGAAAAAACACTAGAGTGGGGAGCCTATTTGTATGTGTACATCCTATTTGTGCAAGCTTTGTACATAGATAGTGTACATGTTGGAAATTGGATGCAATGCCACCTGCAGGACTCTGGAGCACAGGCACGTGAGACCCTTTGTCTGCCCTCTATTATCCTGGCAGGAGATGTGTCCCCAATACTGTTTCCTTCCTGCCCTTTCTCCATACTCTTTCTGTCTTCTACACCATCAACATAGGAGGATGGCAACTCCACCTTCTGCCCAACGTGTTCATGGGAGGAGAACAGCTCTAGGGTTCTCTGTTCCACAAGTAGTAGGAACCTTTGATCACTCCGAAGATATGTAATCCTGGAAACTGTGAGTAAAGTATTTATTTATTTATTTATTTATTTATTTATTTATTTAGCCAGTCAAAGACTACATAACTACCTTAGAGTATTCCTCAGCCAGAAGACAGGAAGAACTCAGAACAAATGCACTTTAAAGCCTTTTAAAACCTATCAATATAACTTGAATTTGGAGGCTGAAATGAAATGATCATCCATCCTGGAATGGTTGAAGAACTGCAGACACTTGAGATTGTTCACAAGATGGTACTGACTGATTGTGAACCATGAAACCAACCATCAGTATTGCAGCTCTGCAGCAAAAAAGGCTGGTTGATGTGTCTCTATTTGCAGTCAACTATGGGCCCAATCCTATCCAACTTTCCAGCACCAGTGCAGCCGCAATGCAGCCCCAAGGTAAGGGAACAAATGTTCCCGTACCTTGAGGAGGCCTCTGTGACTGCCTCCCCACCACAGGATGCAGTGCATATGCCATTGGCATTGCAGCACTGGCACTGGAAAATTGGATAGGATTCGGCCCACAGTCTTTTATTACAATAAGATACATTTGTTACAATAAGATCCATGGTAGATCAAAGATCTTCAGGCACTTGAGATGGTGTGCCACATCCTACCCCTTCCTTACCTTGTGATGTGCCCGCCACTGCCCCTCCCAGTCCCTGAACTGGAAAAGGAAAAGGGGAACAGATAAAGAGGAAGTGTGGAAGACTGCAAATTGGTGAGCTAGAATGTTGAGGACATACTTCCTCTGTCACTTTGTCCCCCTTATCCTTTTCCAGTTCAGAGAGTGTAAAGAGGAGGAGCAATGGAAGTGAGTGGACCTACATAGTTGGGCATCTACCAAGCTGCTGCCTGACGTGACATGGGTGACCATGCCTTGATAAGAGCTCTTGTGTCATAGCAATTATGATGTGGGTTTTTGGTTAGCAGCATACAGGTTGAGTCTCATTATTCCTGAGGGTTCCATTCCCAGAACTCACACGGATGGCAAAAATTGCATTAAAGCAAATCCATTTGAAAAACAAAGTTCCTTTGCTAGGTGATTTAAAAACAGCCTTGCTGACCTTTGTGATGTAAAACAGAGTCATTTGGCAGACAATCCATCAATCAGTCTCTCTCCAGACATTTAGAAAGGCTTCACTCCAAGCCAGCAACCCCTCCCTTCACCCAGAGCAAAGTGATTATCTTTCTTTTACCTGCTCAGGTAGAAGGGAGGGGTTTCTTGCCTGGGAGTGAAGTTGCCCTCTCTTGCATTAACAAGGCTATTGTTAAACGACTGTTTTCCTTGAATTTAAAGGGCCCTTCTCATTGCATTGAAATAGAAAAATTCATGGATGATCAGGTTATACCTGTAATCGCTTGCATAACTGTCTCTCTACAACAGTAATAAAAGCAGTTTTTAAAACTGTGATTTTAAAGTGTCGCATTTTTTCCCCTTTTCCAGGGATCAGCACTTTCCTTCTCATTTGCAGAGGCCATTTGTGTTGTGTTGACTACATTCTCACAGTTATAATCCATCAAGTCTCTTTTTGTAATTATCAGAAGTTGTGTTCCAGTATTTATGCTACCATAGGGAAAAAAAAAAAATTAGTTTTAGGACATTCTATCCAAATCTCATCCAACTAAACAAGCGTGATCAGATGAAAAATTGTTTCTCTTTGGTGATTACAAAAGCAGGAGCAGGTCTTAAGTCTTGCCTAATATTCCTTGGTCATTATAACAAGGACACAATGAAAACAAGTACAGAGATTACAGCCCTGAGTGTGTGCCTATAAGCTGCTTTGTATCACCAATGCAGTCTTTTGAAGGCAAACTCCATCACAGGATTTCATGGTCATGACGAAGACCTATGCATTAGCATCAACTCAGCCATGTCATTATGTGACTTACCAACTGAAGTGAAGCTTCAGAGTCCATCAAGCAAGTAATATCTAAAAAGAAGTCTCCAGAGGAATACTGAAAAGGACTGACAACCCAATCCTGAGCTGCTTGGTACATGGGGCTGCAGTGGCGCCAAAAATGGCTGCCGCTGCATCCTGAGCACTATCCAGGCAGCACCAGCAGCTCCACAGGAGAAGGGGAGTTTTGTCCCCTTCCCGCAGATAAGGCAAGTAACCCCACAATGGGGCTACTCAATTCTATGGCGACCCATGGGTTGGCATAAAATCAAGAGCCTCCCAACATGGAGGCTCAGAATCAGGTGGAGCAAAGCTCCACCACTCCCGCCTCCCTCCTGCCCCGCTCTCTTCTTCTGTACACCTCCTCCCCACCCTCTCTCTGCTGTCCCCCCACCTCCCCCCCTGCCCTGGAATGCCTCCTCCTCATCTCCCCAAGTAGTGCCCCAGCCCAAGTAATGCTGGGGCTGTATGCATGCTTACAGAATTTTTCCAGCTAGGGTGTTCTCCACATCAGAGAAGGTTCAAATAGGCCTAAAGTATCAGTCAAACAACAATACTGTACAATCGTCCCTCCACAGATAGCAAGGAACCCTAGACGTACTGTTGCTTCACGGAAGCCTTCCAAACTGCTTCCTCTTTGCACCTGCTTCTAACCACTTGTAAGCACTTGCCCTCCAAACCACTTCCAGTGTGTAGTTGCTTGTTAGTGTTTGCTAGCCGTTGCCCTCCAAACGCTAACTAGCGGCACAAAGTGGGAGCAGTTTGGCAGTCAAGTGTTAACAAGCACTAACAAGCAGGCGCAAAGAAGTGGTTTGGAGGGCAAGCGCTAATAAGTAGGCATGAACAGGCATAAGCATAAGCAGGAAGCAGTTTGGAGGGCAAGCACAGAGCAACAGCAACTGAAGCAGGAAGCAGACAGGAGAAGCACACGGGAGACAGTGACAGGAGGGCAAACAAAACAAACAACTCATGAGTCATGAGTGTGATGGTTGTAATTTGTGAATCATGGATAACTGAAACCATGAAAACCGAGTCCGCAAATAGGGGGGCAACTGTATATTTCTCAGTGTAGGTATACTCCACACAAACACAGAGAGCATAAAGAACCTTCTTTCTCCCAGTTTGCATAATAAAGCAATCTAAGGTTTTGCAGATGTTCTTAAGGCAAAGGACAAAGAGTAAATTCTCCTAGTTGCCTTGGTAATTTGAAACAACAGCTGTGTAATCAACTCTAGTCACATTCACAATAGGGTGATATTACCACAAAATATTATGGCAATACCCCTGGGGAAAGGGGAAAGCAAATAGCATCATGAGACCAGCAAAGGAAGATAACCCATCTCCTTTTGCAATTTCCCTGAAATTATTATTGGTAACTAGTAAGAGTTGGTTCAAAGTATACACAAAATAAAACATAAGAAGAAAGGGAGCCAGTGAATCAAATTCTTTCTATCCTTCCTTCTGCTGCAAAATGTATCAACAAATTCATGGATCTCACCTGGGGTGGGATGCATGCTTACCATAACGTTGTTTGGATACTGCATCATTTCTTTTTTAAAAAATTTCATACCACAAGTCTTTATCAGAAATCAAGAATGCTTGGTGAACTACAAGTGCCAGAGAACCCTGCACTATGAACTTCCTGTTGGTCAGGTCAGTGGGCCTAAGATAGTACTTCGCGCCTTCCCCCACTGCTTCTGGAAGGCTGGGTACAGTGAAGACCATGAAAGCATTTGAAATATGTCTGAATTTTCTATGATTCCAGGGAACTATCAGAAAAATCCCAAACATTTCCCATTAATTCATTGTGGGTGCAATCCTAACCAACTTTCCAGCACTGAGGTCAGGGCAATGAAGCTCAGAAGTAAGGCAACAAAGATTCCCTTACCTTGAAGAAGCCTCTGTGACTGTGCCCGAACTGCAGGATGCAGCACATGAATGCCCCACCAGCACAGCTGTGTTGCTGTTGAGTAGGATTTGGGCCTGAAAAGTTTCAGAAACAGAGCCTTGTTCAGAATTGAGAAGAAGGGAGGTTTTCCACTGTTAAACCATCCAATGTTATGTTTTTGACATGTGTCTACCTCCTGTGTATTATGTCTTTGGAGGAAAAAAGTGGAGTAAGAACCAGCCTTAACTAAGCTTAGGGGATAAAGAAGTGTGTATAAGCACCGATGATGAAGGGGAGGCAGCCTTCATGGAAGCAGCAGAAGTGGAAACAGATGCGCAGAATTAGATTGTGTCCCTCTTCCTTTTTAATCATCTAATTTGGGATTGCGCCAGGAGTCCTGTCAAGGTAATAGGGCATGTCGTTACCAAAGAGAACAACTGGCTTTGAGGCTGGAAGGTTTCACTTACTTTGAATGCGACCTGCTTGGGCTCTTAATTAAATACTTAGTTCTTTCACTGGAGAAAAAAAGGGAATGATATGAATGTGTAGCCTTTACACCATTTAATTAAATTCACTTTAATTCAAACAGTTTACCGTTAGCTACAATGATTAGCACAGCAGACAAAGACAGATACAGGAAAATAAAAGGATGCAGAGGGAACACTGGGATAAAAGCAGCAGAACTAAAGAAGTACTTCTATTACTTTTTTTACTTTGGCTCTTGGTTGAGTTCCTGTTTATCTCCAGAGCCTATCCCATGCATAGCTGTTATATGTGTGAGTGTCATACAAAAGCCATTCAGTTCCAGGTGCCTGCAAAATCAAAGATATGGAATGACAATCACCCATTTTTTTCTGATTATACCACAAATTATGCATGTGTACTATAAGCAACTGTTACCCTGCACATTTCCAATCTAGTCTGATCTTGGAATCTAAGCAGGGTCAGGCCTGGTTAGTACTTGGATGGGAGACCGCTTGGGAATACTGGGTGCTGTAGGCTTATACCATAGTCTTTCGAGACTGAAGGTTGCCAACCAACCATAAGCAAAAGAGCAGAAATAGCATTTGAAAGACTGTATGTAAATAGTTGCCTTTGACCATGGTAACAACAGCTCTAAAATAACAGCAGTTAGTTCAAATCTCATTACTGATTTTTCCCCATCATTTCAAAAGCCTAATACAAAATGAAGTATCTTCTCTCTCTCTCTCCTTCAGAGATGTATGCTGGAAAGATATTTTAGCTCTACATTGGAAAATGGAAGAGGAGAAGGCTTTCTGCAAAGCAGTTACCTCAGGGAGCAGACCAGCAGGGGATACCCACATCTTTCAACCTGCTGACGTCCTCTGAGCCTCCTTTTTCCACCCCTTTGATTGGAAAAGGGGACAAAACAGAGATGTGAGTGGTAGGCTAGAGCAGAGCACTCCAAACTGATCCAGTGCCCGTCTAACCCCTCCCCATGTGAATGGAGTTTAACATTCCATGGGGGATACTGCTATCTTTGTTCCCAATCTCTCCCAACATTCACGCTGGCCAGCTGTTTCTGCATCCTGTCACCCCTGCAGGCTTTGCGCCTGGGTTTCTGGGCAGATGCGGCTGGACGGCATAAACTTTGGTTGAGATCTGCAACAAAGATAACTGGCTCCCCGGTGGAACAGTAAGCAAAGGTCATGCAGTGGGAGCCTTTTTTCCAACACACAGCGATTTCCAGTTTGGAGACTGCTGGACTAGAGTGACAGAGGAGCAGATGATGCTAGCACATCATCAGGGCAGGAGGACAGCATTTGGAAAACCACCTCAGGCATCAAGAGGCCTTGGGCCAGCCCTGCTGCTTTCCAATTGTTTTTTGTAATATAAGGTTCATACCATCATTCAGGTTTATTACTTAAAGAAGGATTTTTCTAGCTTACTGATACCACTTCCAATTCTTCTGATGTTTCTGCTAGGACTGCAGTACAAAGTGAATGAAGGTTGAGTATTTGACAGTGTACCTCTTATGGCTCTGAGACAGATTCTGTTTTTCAAATCTAAGCTAAAAATGTAGTACAGGTGCCCCTCCTGTTTCCATGAGGGATTTGTTCTGGGGGCCCAGTTGATACAGAAACAGTGGATTTGGGTAACCCTATCTTCCTTTGACAGGATACAATAAGCATGCAATCGTATAGCGTGACTTGCAGGCAGGCAGCCTGAAAGCTTGAAGAGACTACTCAAACGTTAAAAGGAAGCAGTTATTGAACCCTATGAAATAATCACATTTTTATCCTACTAGTTCTGTTTAGATACATACAAAGAGTTCAGCTGGATCAGGCCAAAGGCCAAAGTTCATCTTGTTTCCCACCAGCCGCCTCTGTGTAGCACATAAGCAGGAGGTAAAGCTGTGATTCTCTCCTGCGGTAGCTTCCCTTCCACTGATATTGGAGGTTTGTCTTACTTGTTAGTACAATTACTTCCACATGATGGCTTGCATCATGATGCTATACCACTTGATTTGACAGAAAAAAAACCCCAAAAAATCAGTTTAAGTAATCTAGGTAAACGTGTTGAGGATTGGGAGGTATTAGGATTGAATTTAGCATCTTGAAAATCATCCTTCCTCATTCTCCACAGAGAATGCACAGAGCTAACTGTTATTCAGGAAAGTTCTCTAAACCATGCTGGTTCCCTACGACATATTCCAGATATATTGGCCTCCTGCTGTTGCTTTGAACCTATAATAACTTGACCTATGGACTATAAAGTCTTTTGGGTGGAAAGCCTGCTTATGTGTCTAGCCTGTAGTGCTTCAGTGCTTAAACAGAGCAGTATAAGTTGTTATGGCCCAGCAGCTTATTCATGCCATTACAAAGCAGCTTATGTTTGCACTGTGTGCCTTACTTAAATCTAGTTGGGCCTGCCAGCTTCTAAATTCTTACAGAAGCCTAAGCAGTCAGGAACTGGCCTACAGCTAGCCACAGACATGTACAGCGGGGAGTTAAGAGGTTGATGTAGTTCTCTCACTATTGTCACTAGTAATAAAAGACTGTTTAACAACAGTGGTTCATGCACTTTCCTCAGTTGGGTCTTGTGTACCTACCTAGATGGTATCCATGCAATGTTAGCCTATTACTCCTATAAGTTAGCTTTGATTCATATTTTACCTGAGTTCTGTGGGTGCATCTTCCTTGTGACTATATTTCAATGTCCCCCTGGTATCAATATGAGATGAGAAAATCCATGTGGGAAATTTCCTTTCTGCATTCATGTTGTCATTTCTCATTAGAGTGGGATTCTTGTATGAGAACTTATAGTGTGTAATCCCATAAGTGCTCCTAACTTCATACGCTGCCATAAACCAAACCGGGTGAGCCTCTGCCGGACAGCGCACACACTTCCATGGGCCCATGGTCCGACTCATAGGTCTGTCAGACCTATGGTCTGACACCAACTGCATAGGCTGAGTAGGTACTTACCCTGTTTTCTTTCCAGATTCCATTCATCTACAAGTATAACAGTAAATGTATACAGAGGCGTAGCTAGGTCATTTGACACCCGAGGCCCATAAATTTTTGTCACCCCATATGACATAATTAATGATTTAATTATGTAATCATTTATTGTCATTATTAATTATATTATCAATTAATTATTAATTATATTATTAATTAATTGATTGATTCACATTTCTATACCACCCTTCCTCTAAGCAGCTCAGGGTGGTGTACATGGTTCCTCAACTTATTTTGTGCTCACAACAACCTGTGAGGTAGGTGAGACACAGATAGTAATAGTCATGACTTGAAATGAATAATAATAATAGCCAGAAAATAAATGCAGTGAATATTTCCCCACAAGCAATGGATGAAATTCTGCATCAAATGGCATATAACATGATGGTATTATTCCTAAAAGCCATGACTTCCACAACTTTGGTCATTAGGGTGTCAACCCCCCCCCCCCCCAAAGAATGTCTAATTGACCTGTTTTGAGTTAAGGCAGTGCTTCTCAAACTTTTAACACTGGGACCCACTTTTTAGAATGACAATCTGTCCAGGATCCACTGGAAGTGATGCCATGGCTGGAAGTGACATCATCAAGTACAAGAAAATAAATAATTATAAATAATTAAATTAAAGAAAAACAAATAATTAAATAAGGGAAAGCCAGCCTTGTTTTACCAAGTGAATTTTCTCTGTAGCCTGCCTGCAAGAACATCCACCCCCACAAAAATATCAGTGAGATTTTCAGCCCTCCCCAGTGCCTAGTTCAGTGTAAATTCTTCTATTTCAAGCATAGAACTATCAGGACCCACCTGGCTTTACAGGTCTAAAAACAAATAAAATGGACCTTACCAGCTGAAGCCTGTTTTGTTCTTTGGGGGTGCTGCCTTCTGGAGCAGTTGTTGAGCTCCACTTTCATCAGATTGGGACCATTCAGCTAGCCTTGCATACCTCTTTGCCTGACTTGACCAGCAGCCAAGGCACATTTACTTACTTGCGAGTAAATGTGACCATGTGACTTCCTTTCACTTTCCTTAGGGCTCAATACATTTGTCTGCTTGGAGGGAGGGACTTCCTTCTTGGGTGTTTTTTTGGGGATGCTTTCATTGGACAGGAACCATTCTGGTGTCGTTGGATTCCTCTCAGCCTGCCCTTTCCGATGAACTATGACAAGTTCACCTACTCACAAGTAAACGTGTGATATGGCTTGGTTTCATTTTCATAGGGTTCCATGCATTTTTTGGTTTCCGGTTTTTGGCGATAACTTTTGATAGAAAGGAGATATTTCAATCCTGTTTTTTGCATTACATTCTGCTGGAAATTCCACATCCAACGGTATATAGCATGATGGTGTTATTCCGAACCTCCGTGATGTTAGCGATGTTGGGGCATTTGTGGTGTCACCCCCCCAAGGGTGGTATCTGGGGCAGATCGCCCCCCGCTCCCACTAGCTACACCACTGAATATATAATACTCTACAGCAAGGCATTTCAGTTCTAGGAATTATTTTAAGCAGCATACTTGGTCTGATATGTATACGTCTTGACATTCTTCATAACAATGAAACCTCTTTGGTTCCTGCTGCATTAAATAAATTTATATCCAATAAATGTGCACAGAGTATTAAAGCTAAAATTGTTTCTTTCTGCTTTACAGTTGCCCTGAGGGCAAGGGAGAGAGAAAGTGAACTTCCTCAAGTGTGATCTCGAGTGCAAGGCCAGACATTGTGTACAGCAAGGTTCTGTCACACAGAATACATCAACTTCTTAGTTCTGTACTTAATGACTCATTTCAAACAAGTCCTACTGTATGCTGGGCTCTAGGAGACAAATGTGTGTTTAATCATGCCTACACTCTGTAGTAACGTCTAACAGTTGTTAATGGTTGCTCTCATATAGTCAATAATTCTTGTTCCTTTTTTGAGGACTCTCCATTAGCATCCCTTTCTTTTCTTTTTTCTTTAAGATCCGGAAAAGTTCCACAATAAGCAGGGAAATGTGTTTGTATGTTGATGATAGTATTTTGTTTCTATGTGCACTGAGTTGTTAACACTGTTGAAATGCAACTTGATTTCTTAAAATAACCAGAGATCTAGAGGACACAATTACTCTTTGATTAGATTTGCAAAAATAGATTTCTTTCCTTCTGCTCTTGCCTCCTTTGCTTTGAGATATGCTGAAGGAAAGAAATTCTGGGTACTTGGTCTATAAATTACTGCAAAGTTGAAGACAATGGATACAAACTTTGAACATAAAGGCAGAATTAGCATGAAGGAACTCCCTATCCCTTGAGTGATATTTTCTTCCATTGGCTGTTGCTTTGTAAGCTAGTGAGCCAGGATTTGCCCTAGCAGGATGTATTATTTGAATGGGCTCATATTAATTTTCTACTTCTACCAGCACTTGTTAATTTGCAATAGTAGCAGTTGTATCAAGCAGGGAGTAAGAAGACAGGCTAACCTTTCTTAACTACCACTGGTGAGAGATGGGGGGGGAGGGGAAGATAGTATTCCTGATTTCTCACTTTCCCAATTGCCAAGACTAGCCCACTAGCCTGTTTTCAAGGAAATGGGATCACAGAACTGATGGGAAGGGTATTTTTGAATGCTCAGGCTAACTGAATGTGGTGGAGGGAAGTATGGCTTCTTCTCCAATGTGGATTTCAACTGGAACTGGAGAAGAATTCAGGAACCCATAATGATTGTGTCTTCTTAGAAGTAAGCAACATGATTTTCCTACCCACCTCTACCAATACCCTGCAAGTTCATATCTGGATGTGAGCCTGGTAAGCTTCACCATCATCACTACTAACATGAGAAACTGATTCCAGTAGTTACAATAATTCTAGTCCATGCCACCCATCATGCAGAGAGCAAGCTTTCCCAGCCCACTGCATTGCGTGAGGTTGAGGCACAAAATGTAAGGCATCTGAATTGTGCCTATCTGTAGGGGTGGAGCCTAACCAATTATTAATTGGTGTTCCTAGACTTCTGTCTCAATCTCGCTCAGGCTTTTGACCCCTACCCATCCTCCCTTCATTCAGTCTGAGATTAGCTGGTTGCCCTTTGGAGCCCGAAATGAATTTTTTGCTGTCTATCTGATTGGCCTTAATGGGCTCTCTCTCTCTCTCTCTCTCTCTCTCTCTCTCTCTCTCTCTCTCTGTGTGTGTGTGTGTGTGTGTGTGTGTGTGCGTGTTTCTCTTACCCCAGACTGACATTTAGCTGAGTAATTTTTTTCTTTTGCCTTTTTGAGGACACTTTTGGTTTCATGCGGGCCAAGCAGGAGTAGTGACTATGATGTGTACCCTGAGGTAAGCAGAGTCGGAGAGTCTGGTTGGTGAGAGCTCTGGCTTGAATTGCAAAGGTAACCTCAAACACTTTCCAGCTCAGTGGAGCTGGTGTAATCCAGATGCCTTGACCCTTCAAGGCTGGCATGAAAAAGCTTGAGCCATCTACTGACCTGCCACAGCTTTGAGTCAGGATGGGAATACCTGTTAAGAGGAATAGATGGTGGTTTGTTGTCTCCCCAAAGTTGGATGCCCACACCAAAGGAGATGGAGTTTCAGGCTTTGCCCACTGCAGGTCTTATCTTGTTCTGATTGGCTTTCCATCAGTAACCCAAGCCTCTGTTTCATGTGATCATTGGGGAGTGCACAGCGAATGGCGTAGATCCTGACCTGTATGGGCATACGTGTGTGAGGAGGGAGCTGTATTGTGCAGATAGTGCTTGAAATGCTACTACTCTCCCACCAATATATTCCTGAAGTCGTGCCCCTGCTCTCCCTCTGGAATGGTATCTGGAGGATAGCTAGGAGGGAGCATTTGCATTCTTTTGATTACATGGAAAACTGTGGGCAGGTTTAACCTCCACCTAATAATGTCCCTGACTGCACCATTTTCCTTTTTCCCAATATAAATGAATGGCGAATACGCACTCTTTCAAAGAAAAGTAAGGGGCACCCATCTCTGTCTCCCTACTTGCTCCTCCTTCTCATTCCCCTCCCTGGATTGGAAAAAGAGGGCAGAGAGGAAGAGGAAATCTAGAGGGGCAGATGAGTGCTGAGCTAGAATGTTGGAGAGGGGGAGAAGTAGAGCCTGGCATATGATGGGGTAATGGGGGCAGCATTTGACATGTCGCCTCAGACATCTGGAAGACTTGAGCTGGCCCTGCTCTTACCTCTGACAGTGGGTGGCCCAGGCTCCCTGAACAGAGGTCTCATGGGATATCGGATAAGACTCAGGAAACACACAGGAACTCCTTCTGCATGCCTAACTATGGTTTGGTTCGTTGGGCATGGTTGAAAGGCCTTGGTTGAAACTGTGATTGAAGATGCTGCTACAATGTTGGTGAAATTAAGTAGGTGCAGGCCTGGAAGGGTTAACACTGGGAATCACATGTTTATCGTTTTCTGTTCCACTATGGAAGAAAAGTGGGATATAGAAATATAGTCCACTTGGCATAATTATAGGCATTCTGCTACATCTTTTCAATACAAAAATAATTATTTAGTAAGCTAACTAACATCACATCTGCTATTATAGCAGCATATAAAGCTTCACAGTACTGTTTCTTAAGTCCGGCTATCTGTCAGAAGCTTGATAAATAATGGAAAATATACTGGGTGATGATGTGACATTAAGATTTTTCTCTTTCTGAATTTATAGTTGAAATTTCTACGAAGTATTCAGTGGAAGGATACTTTCCATTCCAATTCCGTGTTCCCTAACTAATGCGTTAGTTTATGTTCGCTACTTTATCATGGCTGTAGAAATTTCTTTTTATAGAATTTCAAACCACTGGGGATTAGAAGAGAGTAAGTTTGGGGTTTTGAAGGCAAATAATTAACACAGTTACGCTTACTGGTTCTAGCTGTGAGATAAAGGTTAATGGTTACAGTGCCTCCAAGATTGTTGGGTAAGTAAACAGTAATAGATCTGCTGGTAAATTATAATGATCATAATGACTGTATATGCAAAAATAATAAATAATCTTTAACAGTTCTTGCTGTTAGATTCAGAAAAGTAAAGGGACTATACTGCTCTAAATGTTAAAGTAATTTAAGCACATTCATTGCATATAGAATTGCTGATATTTTTCTGAAATACAAAATTAGACACTCTTACAACCCAAACCAACCTAAGTTCCCTCATTGCAGTGCAGTAACACTGGCACAGGATATGCTGCATCCCAGGGGATTTTTAGCTGCTGGAGGTCTACTTGGGGTAAGAAGACATTTGTCCCCTTGTCCTGGGGAAAGCTCTAGCACAGTGGTTCTCAAACGTTTTAGATCAGGACCCACTTTTTAGAATGACTATCTGACTGGGACCCACCGGAAGTGACATCATCAACCTGGAAGTGATGTTGTGGCTGGAAATGACATCAGGAAGCAGGAAGTGCTTTCCTGAGAATGCAGCAAGCACTGAATTGCCCATGACAAGCACTAAAATTGTGCCCTTCACCCTAGATATGTGGGTTATAAATAAATAAAATAAAATAAGGTAAAAAACAAATAAATAAGAAGAGATGAGATGGGGAAGTCAACCCTGTTCCACCAAGTGAATTATCTCTGTAGCCTGCCTGCAAGAGCCTCAACCCCCCACCAATTCACCCACTCCCAGCCCCCTGCCCCCTTCCTGTTCTGCCGGTCCAATGCTTCAACCCTTCAACCCCTTCCCCGCTCTCTCTTTGCCCCTGTACTGAACTTACTGTCAGGCCTTCTGATGACCGCCGGCACCAGCAGGAAGGCTCCAGCCCTCCTGACAGTGCACCTGGGCCTTACACTGTTGCAAAGCACTTCACAGCACTTTTGTGACATGTGTTCTGCCGGCACGGTCCCTTGTTTAGCATTGGACCGTCAGTGCAATAAGGTTCACTTTAATATTTCAGTTGCAACTTACCAGGACGTCTTCAGGGTCTTGCAATGCTCAGTCTAGACTGCATTATTATGATTATGAATATACCACCTGCGATGTACTTAGGTTTTACACAGAATGAGAGAACAGGCACCTGCCCTGGGAGATGTACAATCTAGATTAGTATAAGGGAAACAACAGAGGAAGGGGAGGCAAACGGAGGTAGAGGGAAAAAAAAGGGGGAGAATTGGCTATTGTTTCAGCTTCCCCTACTTAAGCTTAAGGTCAAAGTAAAGGTGATTGCAAATGTATGCGATTGATTGAAATTTTCGTCCTTTTTTACAGCAGGAGGCAGCTGTGTGAAATACGTAACTGCAAATGGAGGAAGGTGCTTTAAGCACTTAGCCCTTGTCACAGCTCCTAGCCTGATCATGTGTCCCCCCACACAGTATTTAGAGTAAATCATAATTGACTTTCAGTAGAAGCTTTTTTCTCCTATAAAGAGCACCTTGGGCCCCATTTTTCTAAAAGGAGTAATTTATAAGAACTTGAACCAATTCCAGCTGAACTCCCATTGGAAAGTTGTGCTTCAGCTGTACTCTGAGCCAATTAAAAAATTACCACAGCAACATGGGAGATGCTTCCTGTGGTTCTTCCCCCATTGCCCCAGTAATTGTGTGCTGAGACTCTCCGGTATGAGCAAATTATTCTAAATACAAATGGCTGCAAACTTCACCATTTGTTCAAGCAGTAAATTCTGTATTTATTTAGAACGGAGCACATCTACAGATTATGGCTTGTATATGCCCAGCTCATACAGTATTGGCTTTACATACAGAATGGACAAGCAGCAGCTATTCTTATTGCAGCTGCATTACTGTGCACATATTGGTGGCTATGAGGGCTTTCAGATGAAGGACTTTGTGAATGTCAGGGGCACTAAACCAACATGCCTGACACGCCCCCCCCCCACCCTCTGGAGGTGAGTGGAACTGTGATCTCCTGAGCGTCTTCTGAGCCAAACTGAAGCCACATACATCTGCCTGTGGCCTCTGCAGGCTTCAGAATGACTGTTAGATTGAAAAAAAGTTATTTCCAGTTTTTTTGTCAAACTGAAGTGATGTTTTTATTGCCTTATAAGGCAATAAAAATGCCATTTCCTGTTTTGCAATAAAACCGGAAGTAACTTTGTTTTCAATCTAACACTTGGAGGCCTGGAGATGCCTTGCGTGGACATGCACAGCCTCTGTGGGTGATGCTGGGGGCTCTACAGATCTGATCCACAGAACTGAAATCATGGATACAGGATCCGCAGATAAGGGGGGCCCCTCTGTATATCCTTAGAGTAGCATGTTGCTGGACCCAGTAGATGTTGGTAAAGGATTATGTTAATGAGATGACAAAGCGTAGCAAAAGTATTCAGTAAAAATCACTGCAAAAGAAGTCAAGAATCAAATAGCCTGGCATAGCCATCAGGGAGAAAAGTAGAATTGTTTAGATACTCTACTGCTATTTGCTGTCTTCCGGAAGGTGCGCTCTCCCACAGAGCTGTGGCTTCCTCAACCTTAGTTCTCTGCAATTCAAGCAGAATTGGCTTTTTATGCACCAATCCATAGGAGCATGCAAAAACTGTGAAATCAGCAACCATGAGTAATAAATCTGGGAAGAAATCCACAGTGTACTGGCAAATATTTCAACTACTGGAAAAATGCAGAGAAAGGATAAATTATTCCCCCAACAACTCTACAGTCAGACTTCTATTCTCCTTGCCTTCCACAGAGGCTGATTATTTCCCATAATCAACGTCCAAAAATTTCATTAGCATTAATAGATTTTACAATCTTGGAAAAGTCGTCCAGTTTTACTTTTTGATCATCTCAACAATTACAATGCAACTAAAACTACAAAAACAAATAGACGCTGGATCTTTTCTGTGCCTGCACATCTAATGTCATTGACTGGGGTTTTCATTTGAAGCATACTATGTATCAAAGATGCTACTGGGCCCCTCATGGACGTGTAATGGAGTGCAATGAAAGTCTTGTTCGGAAATGAATTCTTTCTGATCCGAAATGCATGGGGCTGTTTACCAAAGGCAATTATATGGGGGCCTGGGGGTGCAGTATCTTAAATACCTCAATCTCTTTAGCATATTTTATCCTCCTTCAAATGAACAGGGAAGATTTACGATTCCAATTTTTGTAGATGAAGTTTCAGATCACCAGGGTAAAATTAACAGTCTTGATGTTCTTCATGCTGAGAATTACTGACTCCGTAACAAAACCAGTGCTAGTGCTCTCCTGGGTCCCACTCCGGTCTACAAAAATTACCGCCACACCATCGCTTTTGCATAGCCCTGTGGTAAAAGTAACATATGTAACAATAGTCTGAAACCCTGCTCAATAGGAATGGCATTTTCCTCCTCCCTCCAGCTTCTAGCCTGCAATAATATCAGCTGTGATCACCTTCCTTTCCCTAAAGATTCTTTAATACATGAGGATTCTTTGCAGAGTGCATTTCCATTCCTGTAATATAGCTCAGAGTTCATTGCCCCATAAAGTGTATGCAATGAAGAAAGCAAGGAGGTTCTTTCTTTCTTTCTTTCTTTCTTTCTTTCTTTCTTTCTTTCTTTCTTTCTTTCTTTCTTTCTTTCTTTTCCTTCCTTCCTTCCTTCCTTCCTTCCTTCCTTCCTTCCTTCCTTCCTTCCTTCCTTCCTTATAGTTACTAGTTTGATTGCAAATGGATGCAACTGAAAAAGCCGTCACTTGTTGCATGATGACCTGCTCATATGTTATCCTATTTCGATGAAAATGAGTATCTATCAGATTGAGGACCAAAAGTTCTGATCACATTGGCTGTTAAGGGTGCCTTTCTCCCCCCTTCCCCCCATTTGATTTACAGTTTTCATGCTTGAAAAAGAAGTTTAAACAGCTTGGGGTAACTCTTGGACATCCCCTTACAGCCTGGCACATGGGGTCAGGGCCCCCCCCCGACACCCTCTTTGTATGCCACTGCCATGGGGTCAGCTCACACCAGTTGCAAAGCTGCCCAATATGTTTCGTAATGACCTGGCAGACTGCAAGCTGAATTGCCTGGGCAATTTCTGCATAACAGCCTTTCTACATGCTATATAGAATGATGGATAAATTGCAGGGGGGAGTTGGTGTATCACCATGTGGTTAGAAGCTTTCCCTTATGCTCACATTATAGGCATGTGGGTCTGTGATTTGGACTTGGACCATGGTGTGATGGCTGCAGTTCTAGCCACGCTTTCCTGGGAGAAAGCCCCATTGACTGTAATGGGACTTACTCCTGAGTAGACATGCATAGGCTTGGGCTCAGAGGGTGTTTCACCTTGATTTTTGTGCTGTTTTTTCTACCACAAATCTCTCCATCAAAGCTGCTATTTAATCCTGATAGTGCCATTGTAGAAAATGGTAGGAAGTTTGGGTGGGAAAGGGACCCATAAGCAAAGAGTTAAGCATTCCCTTCCTTTGTGCCACAGTTTGATCCAAATTGCAGCCCCATGTTACTGCTGTTGTCAATTAAAGTCAAGCCTCCAACTTCATAATGATGCATTTATCAATGTCCTGTGCGAGGCTGCAATCCCATGCACACCTACTGGGCTGTAAATTTCATTGATCTGTGTCAGACACTGTGCCCATGTTCAAAGGAGGAAGTGGGCTGGGCGCTGATGCCCTAAGAACCCTCTGGGCCCATCCAGCTCCCAGCCCCCCTCCAATTCCCTTTCAGGGGAGGAGACTCTTGTGTTCCTGGGTGTTCCAAACAAAGTCCTGATCCGCTGCATGATCGGCATTCTGAGTCAACATTCACAGAATTGTACTGTGAGATGGCAGAGTTCCAGACTGCACTAATGCAAACTGTAAGTGGCACATCAGGAAGATGTCTTCACTACTCCTTTCTCACTGAAGTGCTAGGTTGCGCCTTGAAGGGTGAACTTCACTGGTGGAGCATTTATGCGACCTCTCCCACCTGCAATCTTCCGCGCTTAGGGTTAAGAATGCTAGCTCCCCTCCTGGTCTCCGAATTCATTGTGTATGATTTGTGGAACAGTTATCACACTGCAACAGTTCTATTATAATGTTTTCACCCAATCAAAAAATCAAATTGTTTTGGTAATACGAAATTTGTGTGTCATCCCAACGTGCAGTGTAGATAGTTTTGCTGGCACTAATTAATCAAGTCTAGTATTAATGAAATGCATCCATTTGATTTAATACTCATAAAAATTTATGAGCAAGTGAGCAGACCCACACTGTGTTGCAGTGTCACACAGCGCCTGTCATTAAACTGTTGACATTTTCCAATGCAAAGTAATTAGCTTTACTATGTCTTAAAGATATTCCTTGAGTCTAACTTTAAATGTCAGTGGAGTGTTGTGGTTAATGGGAAAATCATAAATGCAATGCAAAACAAGTGTTTTGTGCAGAAATTACAGTGGTAAATAAGCCAATGTTAACAACATTAATTGACTTTGCATTTTTAGCATGCAGTTTTTCTAACAATGATTTCAAGGCAAATTGACAGGGAGTATTTGCTATCACTGTGACCCTATTGCATAACTTTCAATAGCAATTGCTCTGCAAGATTATCAGAAAAAAAAATGCCCAAGAAATCATTTTGATATTGGTTGACATATAACTTCAATTTTCAGTTACCACAAATGTCACTAGGCTTGGTAGGTCACTAATGGCACATAACAATACAATCAGTGGCAGCATCACACAAAAATATGTTGGGAAACAAGATAGGTGCGAAGCACATTTTGGAAGGTTGGGGCAAACTCCATCCCACATGCTAGATTTCTGAAATGAAAATAATGGCATGTTTTACATTAATGTTCCCAGAAGTGCTCCTACTGGGAACTGTGTTTTGTAGACGGTATATTGATTTGATAGATGTAGTAAAGTAAATGAAGAGGAAGCAGATGAAGTAAAGCACTCTGAGTGCAATCCTAAACTGAATATCCGCTGGCACAGTGATTCGAAGGCGGGGGGGGGGGTTTGAGGGCAGGGGCAGAACAGGGGTGGATCAGGCTGGGGGGCAGGATCAGTGTAGCAGGCCTCTGCCATATCCTAATCTCTTTCCCTGGCATGCCAGCATTACACCGGGCTGCTTGGACCAAATAGATCCAAATAGCAGGGCCCCTGAGCAGGGTGACCAGATATTCTCTTTTTCCAGGAGAGTCCTCTTTTTTAGCTTTGCATCCTGGAAAAGAACACATATGTCCTCCTTTTCCCTATGTGTGGGCCCCTGCAGGCAGCACATAGCCTTTTTGTAATTAATAAATTATATATAATAAATCATACGTAATATAGTTTTAAATTTAATGTTAAATAATATAGTGTTTAAATTAACCACATGAAATAAATATATAACTGTTTCTAGCTTTCATTTGGTCATGTCCTACATGTTTCTTGGATGTCCTACATTTTGGGATGCCTTATCCTCTTCTGTGGTTATGACATCTGGTCATTCTGCCCATGAGAGTGGGGTATCTGTATCCAAGCCCAGGGTTGAAAAGGGGGCCCGTGAGTCAAAGAAGGGGCCCAGTGGGGCTTAGGCAGTAGCCTTCGCTGGTTCAAAGGAAGGCAAGAGAACTGAGGGTCCTTTCCAGGGGCAGCTCACCAAGGGCTGAGCTATGGTTTGTTTTGCTCACAGGAAAGGGAGAAAGAAAGGAAGTGAAAAAGAAAAGACAGAGATTGAAGACCTGGTCCTGGTCTGGATGTAGCACCACAGGTAATTGTCAGATTTTATTAGGAAGGAGAGTATGCACTTTGGGATCTACAACCAGGCCTTTTATAGGAATGTTTGTTATAGACTAATACAGATTATATACTGGGAGAGACTGACAGTCCTCTTTGCATGAGAGAAAGTGGTTCTGCTTGTGAAGCCATGATTTCAGAGACAGTATGTCTGCATATGTCTAAGATATAGTTAGACTCCCTGCACCAGCTGAATTATGTGCAAATAGATGTGCTTTCAGCGGGGTGTTTTGGTTTATTTTACGTTTGTTTTTTGAAGGAGCTTCAGATAACCTCATAAGGTATGCTTGACACACAAGCCTTTTGCAAGTACAGAGAAGAAATGTTCGCTACTCAGGGATGAAGCATTTTGTTTACTGGGAAGTGGTTTGATAAAGCAGGTATTTTGACAGCTTGCACATCTCCAGCTGTTAGACTGTTTCATGGGGATTTAAATTGTGATGACACCACTGGTACCCCATTTGACTTTCCTGTGAATCTGCATGATGGCATGTACTGCGTCAGAACTGATTCTAATGCAGGCTGTCACAGTGTAGCTTGACTTAATTTCAGGCATTGTGTTCTGCATATTACTGTAATGTTTCTAAAAGCAGGAATCGGAACAAATGCCCCTCCCCCCAATATCCACCCAATTTGTTATCTTTCACAGAATCTTCAGAGGCCTTATTAAAAAATGCTAAGAGATTTACAATCTCTAATTCTTAATCCAGTTTCTTTTTTGGTTTTGTTTTTTTTTTAATTTTCTGTGTTCACCTGATAGTCTTCCCCCTCCCTAAACTCCCCGTGATATATGAAAGGCCATGAAATAGGACAGAAGATACACCTAAGTGGTGTTCAAGCTTCATTTTTTAATGGGAACAGTGTCCTTCTGTGAAGCTGAAAAATGACTCCCTCACAAAGCTATTTCCTCACCTAAGGCTTCTAAAGTTAGAGGGGGCTTTATTTTTTCACCGGCAATCACCTGTGGCTTCCACAGAACGTAGTAACTAGGCGTTGTCTGAACGAAGGGCCTGAGAGTTTTAATGGCACCTGCCTGGAGGGATGTGTCAAAAGAGGAATGTACAAACAGGATTTATTAAAGCATCTGTCCAATTTCTGCAACAAAGGGTTTGATATCCGTTTACCAGACCTCGAGGGAATATCCTCTTATTCACTCTTCTTTCCTTCTTCCGTTTGCTGCCTGGATTTATATGTGGAAGCAAGACATGATGACTTGGACCTGATCTGGCATTTATCTTCACAAGTGAGGAGACTCATACATCACAACCGACATTGCCACAAATGAGTTCTAAGGTCTCTTCACAAGTGAAGACAAATGATGCATCTGAGCGCAGCCTGAATATCTTACATTAAACACCCAATAAGTCTCACCTTTCCTGTGTTTGATGGAGGTAGCCCTGCCTTCAATGCATTTGAAATCCACTCGCCTGCCAAAAATAAAGACAGAAAGACAGAGTCAAATATGATTACCATTCACTGCCATCAAAGCCTCAGCACATGACCAGTGTTATCAAATGTTACCATTGTCATACCACTTTGCCTGCATGAGTATGATTATGATGAAAAAGTACCTTTTCACATCCACATTCTTAAGAGGGAACTGTCACAGGTCAATCAAAGAGAGATGAACTGTTCTATTAATTTATTTTCTTCCCTGCTCTTCAAAACATGGGTGTCACATGTCTTATCTGGTCAGATCAAATGAGTACAACTTCTGTGTGTCTCCTCACCTCCTTTGAGTCACCTCAAAGACTTTTCTGAAATTCTCTGGACATTTCCCAATAGACTGTACGGCCAAAGCAACCCGTTTTTGTTTTCAGGTGTCCATACTGTCTGTGTGTGAGATCACATAGGCAGAGCCTGATGCCCTGAAGGGATTTTCCCAGGATGGCAAGAGCCAAGCTCATCTCAAAATTCCCACAAGGATTATCACATGGCTAGATATCCCAGTCCCAAGGATATGAGAGGTCCTGGTAGACCAAGCTTGTCCACACCCAAAAGCAATGAAGTCAGATTTCAGCCACTAATTGGCATACTAAGAGTCCTGTTTTGCCTTCATGGCTCTTCCAACATGTATTACTTCACCCACTACACACCAAAAGATCTCATAAGGACATAAGAAGAGCCTTGCTAGATCAGTTCAAGGGCTCATCTAGTCCAGCTTCCTGATGGATCTCATAGTGGTCCACCAGGTGCCTCAGGGAGCAACTTTCTAGAAATGAACCTGGAATTCCTTTTTGTCTTTCAGGAAATCTCTTTTCAGAGACTTCTTTGCCTTTTGTTATGTCCGCCCTTATCTTTTCTTCTCAGTATCACTGCCCCTGGATTTTTGATTTACTTTAAAGGTGTAATAGTATCTTCCTTGCCCGAGTTTCTTCCCAATTGACACTTTTGTCAATTATTGGGAACTGCCAGCCTTTTAAAATACATAGGGATGTGCAAAGCCAGTGGCAGACCTGGAGCAGGGACTGGGGGCCAAAAGCTGGGTGTGGTGTTCACCGCACCTCCGCCCCCACTGCCTCTGCCCACTGCGCCACCCTGCCCGCCTGTCAGAGCCATTCTGTGGACAGGTGAAACCCTGCATGGCACTTGGTGGTGCTCAGAAAGCCTTCTGAGGCTACTCACGCAATCTTAAGCAATACTTCCAGTTTTGTCAGGAAACCGAAAGTTTTGTTTAGAAGTGCGCAGGAAGCCTCAGAAGGCTTCTTGAGTTGTGCTGTGCATCGTGCAAGGCTCCGTAAGCTTCAGTAGGCATCCCAGGGTTGGCAAGATAAGGGGGCGGTGCGATGGAGGTGGGGTAGCATGTTGCGGACCTGAGCCCCGGGGAGCAATGGGGGCAGGCCCATTACTGTGCAAACCTCTTTTGAGTAGGCAGACTATTCCATATTTCTGTCCTTTGTTTTTAAGCATCCACAGAAAATGCATAAAATGACTTGGATAACCTTGCTTTTCCAAACAACCTCAAAATTTCCCAAAGGAGCAGTTGTGCAGATGGAGACACATTATGTGAAAGGCTTTTTACATGTGCCCAATCCTCACCTTGATCCTCCCCCAAAATGCTCCCTGCTGACTTACCTGCTCTGGCGGGGGCTGGAAGCGCCATTGGAGTGCACATGGAGCTGCCATTTGTGCTGGAAGCCCCAGCCTGTATGCAGTCACTGCAGCTGCCACACCAGGTCTTGCACTTGAGCTCTTTCCATCAGCTCAAGGCCCAGACAGGACAGGACCATGAGAGTCCTCACTTTTGTAGCATTGCTTGCTTGTTATTAATCACCTTTTAATTGTCTTCTCTCCATCCCTCAAAATCACCAAATGGACATCCTTAATGTTTACAGAAAGAAAACACACGGTAGAAAACACCTCATATATTTCTTTGCTGTACTCTAACCGACCTCTGAAGCAATTGAAACTAGATTGTTGCTTTTCCAGGTCTTTTATTTATTCATTCATCACCAGCATAGACTTCCTTTACTATGAAAGGCTTGCTAATGAGTGCAAGTCCATTGGTATTGAGCATTCTTATTGGAAGTGATGTTTCTTTCTCAAAGGTTTGAAGTGTTTGATGCATTTTGCTTTTGTTAATCAAGAATAATTTCACTCTGAAAGCAACTGCAGTGAGTCATTCAGGCCAATCCTGGAACAGCAGGATGATTGATTTCTGCACTTGCTTGATATGTGGGTATCTAACCTGATCTTCAACAATCCCAATATCGACAATTTCATGACCATTCTTGGCAGCTTGTTCAATGGAAGAAATATATTTTACCATGAGTGTATTGCTTAACAACCTACATTTCCTTTCCTGCAAGTGTATTCTATGGCATCGATAAATGTCTAGTGAGATGTTTAATATACAAGTTATGCTGAAGATATAACCATGTTTTCAGAAGGAAGGACAACTTTGAGGCTACACTTGTTTTCAGAGATAGGGAGAATTTGTTATCAGTTTTCAGTTGCAATAAGTCTGGTTCCAACTTAAGACCCTATGGGTGCAATCCTATCCTGCGCTGGAACAGGCAAGCCAACAGGCTTGCACTCTATCCAGCTCAGGATAGGGGCCCAAAGTGGCTCAGCCAGAGGTAAGGGGAAACCTTATGGCCCCTATGGAACACCTCCCTCCCACCTACTCCCCACCTCCTCCCTGCCCACACAAGACCCCACCCCACCTCTACTCCCCACCCACCCCAGACCTTTGCATTAGATAAGGGGTGTCAAACCCTTTTGATACAGCGGGCCAAATAGCATTCATGACACCTGCTGAGGGCTAGATGTGAAGTCATTAGGCAGGAAGTGATGTCATTAAACAGGTCATAATGGGAAATAAGCATTTCTTCTCATTTAGGAACTCTTTAACTGCAAATGACAGAAGAGAAACTATGCAAATCTGCATCATATTTTCAATTTTCATGTGGGCTACCCTTTCAGAAGTGACATCCCAGCACTGCTCAGCAGCTGAGAGCCCAATGGCCAGATAAAAAGCTTCCGTGGGCTGCATCCGGCCCCCTGCCTTGGTTTCTACTGACATTTACCTTGCATAGAACAGTTTCTACGAGGTTGAGAGATGTTCCCACACTTCCGGTTGTGCCTACATCTTCCACCTACTTGATTTGGGAGGATGTCATGGTAACGCCTATGCCAGTGACAGCCACCCTAACCACAGAGGCAGAAGACTGATGGCCCCACCCTATTCAAAGGAAGTACCAGCGGAACATGCAGTTGTATTGAAATTTTGGTCTGGGATCCAAAGGGCTCCCAAATAAAAAACAAATCAATAAACTGCAGGAGTTCAAAAACTCATAGGCAACACAGGCAAGTTATCCACATTAAGTAGGAACAGTTTAAATGCTGTTAAGTAGAAGCTTAATGCCTTAAATACATTACAAAGGGAACTACTGTAGTCGAAGAGCAGTGGGCACGAACATGAAAAGGCATACAGTTACAGAAATATCAAGCGTTTCATAAAAAGTAAAAGACAAAAGTAAAACATGCAACAAATGAATAGACAAAATACGTTACAAGTTTTGTTATCCAGCAAGTGGTTAAGCAGCAAACTCAGTTAACCAGAATCTGCCCAGCATAGGTGGAAATGCCAGCTAAATGATGGAGATGCAGTAGTGTAGCTAGAGGGCATCTTGCCTAGATGCCTTTAAAAGGAAATTGGACAGATTTCTAGAAGAAAAGTCTTTCACAGGTTGCAAAACGTGTTGGGTTTGTATAACCTCCTAGTTTTAGGAATAGGCTAACTCAGAAGGTCAGGTGCAAGGGAGTGGAAACAGGATACAGGTATCTTGTGTGCTCCTGGAGGCACCTGGTGGGCCATTGTGAGATACAGGAAGCTGGACTAGAGGGATCTTTGGCCTGATCCAACGAGGCTTTTCTTATGTTCTTATGAGGGGAGTAAAATGGTAAATACTGAAGGCGCCGCAACACGCTGTGTATACAGCCCTTCCCACTCAGGAAGTGATGGCAACACAGAGGTGCTTGTCGAATCAGCATTTACTATCCCCCAGCAGGCTACACTACTGTGGAGATGCCAGATAAAACAAATGGACTGCTCCCTGCTCCAGCCCTCTCTCTCACATACCCAAGAGAGCTCACTCTGTGGTGCTCTCCTGCCTTCTTCACAAGGACCCTCTAGGAATTGGCATGTTCCACTTCTTCCCTTACATGGGCCTCTGCAGAGACAGCCCTACCAAATAATAGAGGGATCATAGGCAAACTTGCGGAGGGGGGGGTCTCGTAAGTCTTATGAAAGTTCTGTTAACTGAAACATTTAGAAAACTTACAATTTCCATTCCTTATGTGTGTCAGTTAACAAAAACTCTACCATATAAATATTTGAAGTATTTGCACTTCAACTTACAGTGCAGTCCAATGCATGCATACTCAGAAGTAAGTCCCACTTACTTATGTTCAGAGGGGCTTGCTCTCAGGTTTCCAGGCCCCATGGATTACAACCTTAAATTTAAAAGCCTCTCAGGCTGATATCCTATGCAGACTTACCTAGGGGTAGGCTCCTCTGAACCCAATGGAATTTACTTTTGAGTAGACTTACATATGATTGGGCTGTTAGATTTAAACATAAAAGAAACCAGAATGTTTTAACTGAAACTTTACCATTAAAGTTCATGTTAAATTCACTAAAAAAAAAAAAATCAAATAAATGGTTGACAAAAGGGAAGCATCCACAGATATCTTAAGTATGTAGAATTATAATAAAGGGGCTGAGGAAACAGGACTTGAGAATGAAAAAAGGAAAGCTTTTCTGTCAGTGAAAATGACAAGCAGCTTTGCATTGTAGAAAATTGTTTGACCCCCGAAAATAAAGAAAGTAAATTACTGATTTGCTGAACTACATGCATTTTGATTCTTTAGACAAGGCTAAATGGAGAGTGTCAGAACAAAGGATTTCTGGGTCTGTCATGAGGGAGCCCCTTCTTCTGAGAAAACTCTTTTTTTCCCCTCTAAATGACAGTTCGCTATAAACACTGAGGCTAACTTATGAAGCAGCCTATCACATTCTCCACGCTGACCAGAGCTCTAGGTCCTGTATCATACATAGCCTTCATTTTTCAAAAGTAAACCGGAGTCTCTGACTGCCTGATATCACCAGAGACCAATGGCTTTGACCTGGTTCACTCCTGGTCATTGGTCCAGTTCATTCATTTGACCAAGGAACAGGAAATGTGAATGTCTATTAATGTCAAACCAGCCTATCGCAGCTTTATCCAATTTTTTGACCTGAAATGGGATAAGGGAGAGCTGCCCAGTCAGGTTAAGATAGCAAGATATGGAAGATATGCAAGACATAAGCTGGGCTTTGCAAGATGGCAGTTCAGCCAAAAGGCAAGCCATGATGCTGTCCAGTTAAGAAACAGTTAACTCCTAGGATGATCTTTCCCTCAGATGTCAGGAGGATGCTGAATTGTAAATGGAAGCCTTAAAGCAGGAAAGCCTTACTTAGGGCACAATCCTATCAGCAGGATATGATGGGGGGTCTCACAGTCTGCCAACACATCATGTGGGCCATTAGAATGGCAGCTGATCTGCCATTCTGTGGAGACCTGAAACAGGACAAGGTCCAGAAGGCTGTGTGCAGTTGACAGTGGACCACAGATTGGTCAATGGGCCAGGTAAATTGGTGGTGGGTGTGGATCGGGACGGGGATTAGGCTGGGCAAGCCCACAGGTGGCTCGAGAGCAGGATGGGGTAGATTTTGTTGACAGCAACAAACCCCATTGACCCTAACAGATGTTGGCAACCTTCAGTCTCGGAAGACTATGGTGCCATGCTCAGCAAAATAGCTGATGTAGATCTATATGGGCCCAGGCAGCTGTGGAGGAGGTCAGTAAAAGTATTCTTTACTTCTCCCCACTGGGCTGGTCCCCAAGAGGCTTGTCGGATGCAGTGGAGACTGTGTTGGAGCGACTACTCTCTTCAGGCTGGTCAAAGATAAGATTGGGAAGCCCAACTCTGGTTTTTCTTTATTTTGAAATTTTCCTCTGATTTCAAATATCGAATTTGATTGCTTTTTTCCTTTGTTCATTTGGTCCTCAGTAAATTATTTTCTTTGATTTGAATATAACCTAGTGCCATAACCTACTGAGCAACTGGCCTCCCATTGAGGCTTTAGAGCCCAATCCTGAGCTTGGCACGCTGGCAAAAAAGTAAATGTCACAACATTTGTGGGCCCTAGTGCTGGTGTTCTGCCAGCGTTAGCCCAGCACTGGCTGGCACTAGGCTAGCACCAGGCAAGTGCCAGAGCTCTGCCACTTGGTGGTCGCGCGGGCCACCAAGCTGCGGAGAGGCAGGTGGAAGTGTGGGGGCAGACAGGGAGGAGGCATTCCGGAGAGGGGAGAGGTGAAGGGAGGGCAGGGAGAGGGCAGGGAGGAGGCGTTCCGGGGGGGAGGGAGTGGGGCAGGAGGAAATCAGAACCGGTGCTCCACCAGATCCAGAATCTCTGTGTCAGGCTGGCTACCCAACATGGAGGTTCGTGATTCTTCGCCCACCTTTGGGTCGCCATAGAATCAAAAAGCCCCATTGCGGGCCTACTTGCTTTACCTAGGGGAAGGGGACAAAAGTTCCGTTCTCCCAAGGAGCCACTGGCGGCTTTCTGGAGTGCGCTGGATGTGACAGCAGCCATTTTTGGCACCACTGCAGCCCTGCGCACTGGGCAGTGCAGGATTGGGCTGCCCGACTCTTTGCTTAGCCTTGTATTCCAACTCACTTCTCTTGTTTGTTTATTGGGGGTTGCAAGAGCAGTACCAGTTGTAGGACCCTACAGCAGAAGAGCATTGTTGCCTTCTTCTCCTGCTCTCTGGGGCACTTGGTTAGTCAGTGTGGCAAACAAGATGCTGAACGAGATCTGCCTTTGTTCTGATCCAGCAGGGCTGGTCTTAAGTTGAATGGATGGATGAGGGAATAGATTCAGGGCACAATCCTAACCAGGTCTACTCGGAAGTAAGTTCCATTGTGTTCAATAAGACTTACTCCCAGGAAAGTGAGGTTAGGATTGCAGCCTAAGAGTACCAAAGTGTCTTGTCACTGATATGGAAAAACACACACACACACACACACACACACACACAAACGTATTTGCCTTGGACAGAAGATGACTTATGGAAAGGAGCATACGTGACAGAGAAAGAGATTCAAGTTTGGTTAGTCAAGGCTAGTTTTTCAAGATGTTACCCTTGATCAGAATGACTAGAGATTTACTGTGTACCTGAGAATTCCATTTTTTGGAGTCATGCCTTTATTTGAACTGCATGAAGTGGTAGCTGTTTGAAGAGATATAAATTTGAAACAGCTTCTGCCTTCATCAAGTCAAACGCAGAATGCACTTTAAAACAGTGAATTACTAGAGAAGTGGAAAATTCTGTTACATAGTGAACAAAACAGTGAAGATACTTTTGAAAGGAAAAGAGGATAAATGTCCAGAAAGATGTACAAAGGAGGGAGGGAGAGACCTGGAGAGGTAAAACCCATAGATCATCTGTAAGCAGAGACAAGGAAGGATAAACTGAAAGAAATAAAATGAGGAACGATTGTTGTTCTTTACACAGAAGAGTGAAATATATGATAAATATGCATAAAGATCAAGTAACACACAGAGTAAGCAAAAGGGATACTGAAGTGACAAGACATGAGAGGTGTGATTTCAAAACAATATAGTTTTTTCGTTTTGTGAATGTAGGCAAGACTCTAGTAAGTATCCTTAATGGAGGCTGGGCATGTTGTGAAGGGAAAGAGTGAGACTGCTCAGAATTACAGGACAGCAAGCAGAGTCATTTTGATTCTTGTATTAGGCCAGCCACAGGTGAATCCTACAGTGGCATTAACTAGTTGTCAGCTTGGTCTTGACTGTTGACCAAGATAATTACTACTTCTTGCCCTCTCTAGTCACAGTACTGAAATCTCAGAAGTGTCAATTAAATCGTCTGCCGGAGCAAAACCAAAAAGCTTACATTGCTCACTAGCTGGGGTCGCTCTTGGCTAGGAGCCTAAAACAAAACAAACAAACAAAAACAATTGCTTAAGAAGCAATATACTGATGTACTGGTGCTCATTTGGTGCACAAGCCTTCCTGTATCCAGAAAGTCCTGGGTTCAATCCCTAGTATTTCCAATTGAAAGGATCTCAAAAGTGGGAAAGCTGTCTACTTGAGACCTTGGCACACAGTAGACAATACTGGGCTAAAAGGACCAATGGAATGTGTCAGTATAAGAGAGCTGTGTTATTTCTTACCATAATTGGGAGGCTTTGGGTTGGTGCAGGACAAGGATGGTCTGATGTGATCCACTGCCTGCCTTGATGCCAACATCACTACCACTGCTGACATTGCTGCATGCAAATACACCCCTTCCTGCATGACCCTTTTCAATAAAAGAATAGGTGCAGGACACGCAGGAAGCTCTCAGCATGTCCTGCATTTCTTCTTTTCTTTAAAGAGACAGCACGAGAAGAGTAGTGAATATATAAGTGGACTGCCAATTTCTGCACAATTTTTCTTACAGAGAAGATCCACTTCTCTACCTCCTCATCTCACTCCTTTCTTGCGCAGTCCCTTTAAGCTAATCAGGAAGTGCACTTCCTGATCGGTTGGAGCAATGAGGTGAGAGGCAGGGAAGCAGCTGTTCCGCTTTCCAGTCAATTTTAGTGAATGGGAAATGGGATGGTGCATCTCCAGCATGATGGGCTGGAGAGAGGTGGCAGCAGACTCAGTGTTAAGGGCAGTCCAAGTCTGCCTGTGCCTCCTGTTGCTCAATGTAAGCCACATCATCCATCTCATGATGGATGATGCCATGGTGGAAAGAATTATAGTTCTCTTGCTCAGGATTATTGAATCCTAACCTGCTGAGCACACGCTCAGTACAACTCAGGGACAGGCCTAATACAGCTCAGCACAGCTCCACTGGAAGAGGCTCCTTCTGCTTGTGAACCATGAGTTGTGCTCATGCCAGGACCTTTTCATGAGTGCAATAATAGAAGGAGATTTCAGAGGCAGAGCTGCACTCCACACAAACTTAGGATGCAACCCATGAGAAAGCCTCCCTCCCCCCCAAAAAGTACTGTCTAGAGCTGCAATTTTCAACCAGTGCGCCACACTGGTGTGCTGTGAATGGTCCACAGGTGTGCCACAGGAGTTTGGGGAGGGTCATTTATTAGCAAGGCCATTGAAGGATCTGAGCCCAGCATGATGTGCCCTGTCAATTGTCAAAAGACTGATGGAGTGCCTTGATGTTTTAGTGCCATATCATGAGATGAAAAGGGTTGAAAATTGCTGATCTAGAGAGACTTTTGCTGAAAGTCAGTAGAAAGTCAATCCCATCTCCCCCTGCACCAGAATGCCTCCTCCTTGCCTCCTCCCATGCTTCACTCACCTCTCCGCTACCCTGCGGTACGGGTGATATTCGAGCTGTTGCCTGCCTTCTGTTGGTGCTGGCCCAGCATGTGCTTGTGCTGGGCTAGCTCTGGCACTGTGCCGGCGCTAAGCCCCAGAAACGTGCCTTATGGCACATTTGCGACAGTGCACATCAGCAGTAAGCTGGCATGCAGAGCTTAGGATTGGGCTCACAGTTATCAAAATCTATATTAAAAAGGTATGTTTTTTGCTACATTTGAAAGCCTGGAAGTGTGCATTTGTGGCCAAGGCCCAAATCCTAACCAACTTTCCAGCACTGGCATAGCTGTGCCAATGGGAGGTGTGGGTCATCCTGCAGTTGGGTGGCACTCACGGAGCCCTCCTCAAAGTAAGGGAATGTTTGTTCTCTTACCTCAGAGCTACATTGCCCTTATGTTGGTGCTGGAAAGTGGGTTAGGATTGCGCCCTAAGTTATAAAAGGAATGGGTTCCCATCATCCTATGTGTTTTTAAGATTTGAAAGCAGTTTAGTGTATCTTGTTCACAAAGGCTTTTTCCCTCTCTTTGCAAAGCACTTCCCTTAGAAAGCACTTGCTACAGATGTAGGTCTAGAGATAAAAAAAGGGCAAAGATAACAATAGGATCTTTCTAAACAGCATATAGAATTGAAAGCATTTGGAGAAAGGTGCACTTGAGGTAATTGAGAAAGCACAAAGGTAAAGTCCACTGGGTAAGGAGCTTTTGAAAATTGCCCAGGGGAAGATCTCCACAGTGCAAAGTGAAAACTCAGCTAATCCAGAGATTGATTTATATATTTTGCTTTGCTACATTAAATTGGAAGTTTCTGCAATTATGAACTTTTTGCTTAGCAACTATAGAGAAAGAATTCCTGGTGGGAGTGAAGTATTTCAGACACTCTAGTCTTCTCTTAACTACTTTAATATCGCAAAATATCAGAGACAACTTTGCATAACAATTACATGCTTGGAGTAAATTCCATTATACATGGGTGTTCCTGAAAGGGGGGGGGCAAAATGCTTAGTGTTGCAAACCTGTGAATGCTGGCATAAAGTGGCCCCTCAAAGTTTTTGCAGCCGCAATGGGCTCTGAACGTGAGGGGGGAGGTCTGCTCTACACCTCAATTCTTGGGCCTGCAACATGGGCAGCCCAATCCTAACCTGCACTGAAACAGGCAGGCCTGTATCCAGTGCACGGTGGGGGCTGGCTGCGGGGCAGGATGAGGTGCCTGGTACGCTCAGGGTGCCACAGCAGCCATTTTGTGAAGTGAAAGAGCTAGCCCAAAGCATTGCACATATAGCTTCTTTCTCTTGTAAGGAAAGAAAACAAAGTGGAACAGAAGTTAATTTATACAATTGGCCCTCATTATCCACGACAGTTCCATTCCAGGAACCCCCGCACATAAGGAAAACAGTGAACGTTTCAATCTGTGATATTTCAGCTGACCCCAAACCACCAAGCCAGACCAGAGCTCAGCTCTGGTTTGGTCCAGAGGCTTTCTGAAGCCTGCAGAAGCTGCGCATGTCTGCCCACAGACTTTGCACGTTTCAGAATAAAGCCTGGAGGCCTTTAAACACAACATCTGGTTTTTGGCGAAAATCAGAATTTGTGTTCAAATGGGCCTGGGTGGCTTTCTGAAGCTGCAGGTGGCCCCCACAGGCCTCAGAAAGCTGCCCGGACCCATTTAACACAACCCAGTTTTTGCCGAAAACCAGAAATTGCATTTAAAGCCTATAGGCTTAATTCTGAAGGTCGCAAAGGCTATTGGTAGATGTGTACAGTCTCCGTGGGCTTCAGAAAACCACCAGACCTGACCGGCATGCAGTTCCAGTCAAGCTCAGCAGGACTGGGAGCCCCGGTTCGGTACCTGCTGATGATCAAATGCGTGAATGCCAAACCTACAGATAACATGGGCCCCCTGTACTACAGAGGGCTATTCATTAAGTTAAGTTGTAGTCGTACAGCACAATCCTAATCCTAATCCACTGAGTTCAATGGGACTTACCGCCCAATCCTCTCTTCGGGGGTGAGAAGAAGTTGGAATGAGTTGGATCCAGTAGCAATGGAGTATGCAAGAACTTCTCCTCTATTTTTAACCCCACCCCACCCCTTTTCTGTCCTCCAACACATGCCTCCAAAATAGGTGGCATATTTCTGAGGAAACCCATTGACGATCAGGCAGCCTACCAGGAGGTAAGTGAAAAGTATCTTCACTTACCTCTTGCAGGCCGTCTGAACACCCCTCCCCCTCCATAATTATTCCTTTACTCAGAGGAGAACTTCTGGACTGTTGTCGTCCCCTCCCCCCATGACCAGAAGATGCAGCAGTAGTTATCTTGCAGGCTGTCTGAACACCCCTCCCCATCCATTATTCCTTTACTCAGAGGAGAACTTCTGGACTGTCCCCCCTCCCATGACCACAGGATGCAGCAGTAGTTATTTTAGAACCGCGGCATTGGAGGGGGGGGGGAATAGGATTAGGCTCAATGTCCGCTACATAAAGCAACTAATTGTGTGGTTTTCTGGAGTCATTGAATCTTTAAACAAATGAGTATGTGGGGAAATAACAAAGAACAGAAGAAATAAACTTTACTGTGGCTGTCACGCTCTATTAAATATATCCTCCCACCCAAACATATTAACTGCAGTATGTTCAGCAGTTATCTTAAAATAAAGTAGACCCACCAGGCACTAGTGAGGTTTTCCATCAATGACCTGGCTTGAGGTCCCTAAAGTCTGACACAACCAAAGTGATGGCCATGGGTTGCTGCAAGGTGTTTGATCATGTCTGCTACCGAGGGTAGTAAAAGGATAATTAGAATTCAAGACATCCCCTATTAGGAGGCAGGATTTTAAAGATACTTAGGTGGCCGGCAGTTTAAATAAAGCAAAACCCATTTTAGGATTTAAAATGTTCCTGATCTGCCTTTGCTGTCAGAAACATACTAACTACTACACTTTGCAGGCAAATTAGCTATGTTGTGCAACCCCTTCATTTCTATGTGGGTGATTATCCTGAAATATTGCGGAATTGATAAACAGTATTTCATAGCAAATGGCTTGTGTTTGCCGTTCCGTATAGATATTTTGAGACATTGGTTTAAAATATGAAACCGAAGCACCATAAAAGACCTAAACATTGCCTTAGGAACAGTTACTTTTGTGATTCATAAAACAGAAACATCCACAGGATTTGGACAATGGACAAGAGAGCTTTATGCTCAGTGCTCATAAATGGGTTTCCATAAGGGCAGAATGCTTCTGTGGGCCAGCTAAGTCATCAATATTCCATGTTCAACCCACAGCAATAATTGATTCAACCTTATTGAAAGATCATTCAGAGTCACAATGGGATATATTGACCTGTTTTTTTTAATCTGTTTACATATGAAGCTAAACTATTTATGCTTTCGTTTTATAATAGAGTTCTATTTAATATAGAAAGAGTTATTTATCAGGCACAAGAGGACAAATAGAGGAGAAAGAATAAGAGGTCAGGGACCATAGCTCAGTGGTAAGCACCTGCGGGCACAATCCAAAGCTATCCTTGGGCCAATGCAACAGGTGAGTTACGTTGGCTGAGTTTGGTCGGTGCAGGGGTCAGGGGGCATGGGGAGGGCAGGGAGAAGATGGGTGGGAGGCATTTCGGGGTGAGGGGATGTCAGGCAGCAGGTGTTCCCAGGGGCAGGTGGGTGAGGAACAGGAGCCAGGGCCAGAATCCAGCAGTTATTCCGATCCTAGCAGCTCTGTTCCCGGGCAGCCCAGGGCAGTCCCAGGCTGCTTGGATTTGTGCCACCAAGTTAGGTGGCGCAGATCTGAGTAGATCGATTGGGGCTGCTGTGGCTCTCCCTGGGGCAAGGGGGAAAGCCTCCCCTTGCCTCAGGCTGACCCACAAGCAGCCCAAAACTTGTGCTGGATACAGCACAGGCTCACCGGCCTACCTGTTCTAGTGCGGGTTAGAATTGAGCTGTGCTTGTATACAGAAGGCCCCAAGTTCAATTCTTTGTGTTTCCAGGTACTGGGAAGAGCAGCTCTCTAAAACCCCAAGGGAATCCTGCTGGTAAACACAGATAGTACTGAGCAAAATGTATCAAAGGGTCTAACAACCCAATCCTATTCTGGGGCAGGTCGTTATGGCAGCAGAAGAAACTTCTACTGTCATAAAATGGCTGCTGCAAGTGGGAGTAGTGCTCCCCAGCCATTGTCAAACCTCACCCTGCCTACTAGAGAAAGTAAGACAGTTTTGGGGGTGGGAGGGGGAAAAGCTGAGTGGGGGGAGGTGTGGGGGGCCATGGGGTTACCCCATGGCCCATGGCCCAGTGACGATGGCCCATGGCCCAGTGACGATGGTGCATCTTTTCCCTCTTTGCTGCCTCCCTGCCCCTTTTTTCTCCTTGGACTTGTGCCAGCTACAGAGGAGACCTGCAGTGGAGGGGGAGGTTTATAGAAGGGTAAGGGAAAATGATTCCTCTTTCTCCTCCAAAGCCTTAGAATCCACTCCCCCCCCCCCACTCCGCTGGATACAGTGTGCTCCTTTTTGGCCCAGCTACACCAGCAGAAGGGGAGAAGGATAGGACTGGGCTCTAACACAATGTAAAGCACATTCCAGGGTGCCTTCTAAGAACATTTAAATATGGGAGTTAGGGAATGCTGTTAGTTTGAATTCTTTTGACTTCCCTCCCTGAGTCTCAAAGAAGCTTTAATGCTGCTGAAATGCAGGGGTTTGTCATAAAGGTTTTCTGAGTGGGTAAAGATAAAACATTCTTTGCATTCATCGGTGCAGTAACCTGGCTCATACAAATGTCAGGTTAGACATTTTGCTTTTAGCCTGCTGACAAGCTTTTGTGGACTGCGAGTTCACTGGCTAGGGGAAACCCAGCTTATTTTAAAGTAGCATTTTTACAGTGCCACAGTTATTCAATAACTTCTGTTTTCTAGGGTTGTTTTTATTTTCTTTCCAGAGTAAATGCTATTTGTTCAGTCTTTATTGCTATTTTGTTATTACTTAAAAAAAGTTAAAAATAAAAGGCAGAAAATAGTGTTATGAAATGGAATGTGTCATGAGCAAGCATCGCTCTCCAGAAAAAAAGAACACTCCCCCCCCCCCCCCCCGGACAATAATCTGTGCATAGTGAGGCTGACCAAGGAAGCAGTCTCATTCTCTATTTTGACCAGAGCGCTAAGTCATACATGAGTCACTCTAAAAGCAGGTGGTTTGCTTTGCTACCAAAGGCACTGGAGCTGGGAAACCTTGAATCAGCAGCAGTAGGCTGACAAACCTCTGCTGGAGCACAAAGGTTGGCAGAAGGGCTGTTTGGGGGAGGTTTAGGTGAGGATTGGGCTAGGCTAGGGGTGGGCTGGGCTGGGCAGATATCTTGGCAGCATCTGCAAGATCCAGTTCCTGGGCTTGACATGACCCCTTGAACCTACCATAGTAATGGCAGCAAAAGAGCTACATGGATCTGAATAGGCCCATTGAGGCCCAGGGAGCAGTGGAGTAAGTAAGAAAAACATGTCTTAACTTACATATCCTTCACTGCCAGTTCAGAACCTTAAGATCCGGCTGGTTCAGAATCTTAAGATCACTCTTTGAATCTGATCACAGTGTACAGAGCCCCCTGAGACGTTTCACTCATCTTTCAGACTCTCATTTGAATTCCCTTGAACATTTTGAAATATTTCACCTGGGGAGAAACTGTGAAATGCAAAACTGGAGTACTGGCTGAGAGACTGAGCTGAGAGACTCACCTCAGCTGAGATTTAAATCTCATTTTAAATATCATGAATTCATAAGGCAGTCTTAGGCAAGTCATTCTGCCTGAGCTGCAGTGTGAGAATAAGAACTCTTATCTTAATGGGAAGTACATGGACACATAGGACTTGCTTGACACCCTCCAAAAACACCATGCCAATTTAAGTACTGCATCGTTATTCATGATGACTGTATGAGATATCAGTGTCAGCCATATGAGCAATACACATGAATGTTGAGATGGACCGGTGTACAAGAGATTACAGCTTGTGATTTCTTTGGGCTGAAAAGCAGATATAAACTGCTTTTCATTTTCTAAGTCAATATGAATTGATAGAATTCATAGACTTTTCTAAATCAGCAGCATCCTTGAAGAATGGAGTATAAACCAGGCAAATTATAAAAACAAAAGAAATAAAACCAAAAAAAATGGTTCTATGTTCCAAAGGGGCTCACAATCGCTCCCTCTCTGACACACACATGCATAAATGCACACATGCCAGACACGCAAGAGTGACACCAGCAAATGACCACTGGAAAAGAGGCTATGTTGGGATGAAGAGGGACAATTACTCTCCCTCTGCTCAGTATAAGAGCATCTCCACTTTAACCCACTTTTGCAGGGTCCACAGGTGTGTACACATTTTATCCCTGTTGCGTATATGCATCGTTGGGCAGAAATGGCTTAAAAGAGGCTCTTTGACCCTGTCAGCAGAGGGTGACTACTGCTCTTCTTTTGTCCTGTAAGTTCATATCCTGGACATATTAAAATGAGGAACACTTTGAGACTGAGGACATCTCTGGATTTTGTCACATTTGATCAGAACTGAAGGTCAAGCAGCTATGCTGGCAGTTAAAATACGATGAGGCCTTTCCTTTTTCAGAATCTGCACTCATATATAAATGCCTTCTCCTTAACCTTCTTTGTGTTTCTTCCATGACTCACTTTGGCAGTAATTATTAACACCTTGTTTTACTGCTGCTTTACTACCCCTTGAATTACTGTGAGGTGAAGAGCAAATGGTATCTGTAGTATATATAGCACTGTATGGATCAATGAAAAAGCAGGAGCATTAAGAAGAATATTACGTTAATAATGGACGGTCAGGACACCTGGGTGTTAGTTAAAAGTTGTAAAACATTTTAATTTACTGAATTTAAGGGCTGTAGTGATCCTGGCCAGCAAACAATACTGAACGAGTGTTCATGGAAAATGTAATTGGGAAGAGAACTGATACAGAACCATTTTTACCCATGCCACAGACCAATCCACCCATGAAGACAAAGTCTACACAGACACTCAAATAAAGGTGTTAACTATATTTTCCGCACAACTGCCTGCAACTGAACCCCAACTGATTTTTCCAGGAGGGGCTGCATTGATAGTAGGTCATGTAGAATAAATAAGCTATAGGGGAGAGGGATGCTTGACTCTTTCCTCATTTATCTTTTCTCCATTGCAATAAATCTCCTGATGCAGAATTTCCCAGAGGAAAAAATTCTGTTGAGAATTCTGATGCAGAATCTCCCAGAGGTCTGTTGAGATTCATGGCCCAATCCTAATGGGCCCTTACACTGGCACATGCATTTCCCCAGCATTAATTTCTTTATGGCCATCACAAACATACCTAGGCCAGGGCATGGGGCCAGGCCACTGCTTCAAGTGGTGAGCAACTGGGTATGCATGAAGATGGACACCAATCATAGCTGGTGCAGGTAAGCTGGCATTGGGGTTTGGAGGGAGGTGGGGAGAGGGATGAATGGGGTCGGTGTGGGTGGAATAGGGCAGTGACAGGGGCCGGGGGAGGGCAGATCGGGCACAGTGGGGGGATGGGTTCAACGGTGGCAGCGCACACTGAATCTTGATCCTCTTCCCAGATCTGATCTGCCTTCACGGGTCAATTCAGACTTGTGCCAGGAATCAAGCTGACCCGAGTTGACCCATGGCGGCTGCTGGGGGTTATGCCAGGGGAAAGGAAACTAATATTCCGTTACCCCAAGGAGGTTTCCAGTGGTCAAAAATTCCCTGTGGGATACAGCAGAAGCTGCAGCAGCACCGCTGCATCACTGCATGGGGATTAAGTTACAATTGGGCTGTCAGTTATATTTTTAGGTAATGTGTACTTGTACTCAAACAGTGTACCACTTCAGGAGGTCACGCCTCTAGCCGTCAGGAGGTCTTGGTCAAGCCCTGTATGTAGGGGGTAACATTTTTTGTTACTCTCTCTGTGCAGAAATTTTCAACATGTAGAAAACTATCAGCCCAATCCTATAGAGGCCTTGCAGTGGTAGATTTTGGTGCCATTATAAAGCCCAGGATGGGTAGCATGAAAAGAGCTCCTCTGAAGCTGCCAGAGGAAATGGCTGGAGACATCTTGTTTCACAACCACAATAGCAACTCACAGAAGCCCCACCAGAGCAGGTAGGCTGGCAGGGGAGGATCAGGGATGATTCATATTGGAATTGCACTAGGAATTAATAGGAGTGGGAGGATCTGAATGGTGGCCACACTCACCGAGACCCTATTCCTGTTTCCCCACCCTGAAATGCCCCCTGAGTCTCATTGCTCTTAGACCAGCAAAATAGCTGGTGTCGATCCAAGGAGACCCATTGGAGGCCAGGTGACCCACAGGAGAAAAAGTAAGAGAAGAGTACTCTCCAGGGTTGTCTGGTTCATGAATTTTGGCAGTAGCACTCCATGCTATGGGCTGGCAGGAAATAGGACTGGGTCATAAGAGAACCACTAGGCTAGAAAACTTTTCTCAGTTTTCTGATGTGTCCATCTTCCACCTGTCTTGAGGACTTTCATTTTTGCCTAGAGCACTCAAAATGCTGCACATCTAATTTTAGCTTCCTAAAATGTTGCATAGTTGAACATTACCACTGCCACATGCTGGCAAAGAACCCATATCAGCACATTGCACAGCCTGAATGTTTACAGCATCTATATCTGTCAGGGTTACCATCTGAGTTCTGCATTGCTGGCATGCAAATACTGCACTCACAGAGTCCAACACATGGAAAATGCTTTTTGAATGATATGCTTTCTGCTTGGAGGACTAACGTGCTTTTTCACAGCTTCCCTGTCAATAGTATTACATTTAAACCAGCTTGCAGAGTTGATGACCCCAATAGCCTTCCTAGTCAGGGGAGAAAACAAACAAACAATTATGTTTTGCAATATGATTAACACATTCTGAAGAGTTGTCTTCTTTGTAGGCAAGACAATATTATACATTTTGATTCCACGGACTATTGTAACAATTTGCCTGGAATTTGTTGAATCATGTTGGACTAAGATTGTATAAGATTTTCTTGCCACTGTTGAATCAGAAACATAATTATATTGCAGACTAAGGGCCCAATCCTATCCAATTTTCCAGCACTGGTGCAGCCACAATGTAGCCCTGAGGTAAGGGAACAAATGTTCCCATACCATGAGAAGGCCTCTGTGACTGCCTCCCCACCACAGGATGTAGTGCACACCCCATTGATATGGCTGCACTGGAAAATTGGATAGGATTAGGCCCTAAGGCTGCAATCCTAACCTCACTTTCCTGGGAGTAAGTCCCATTGAACACAATAGGACTTACTTCTGAGTAGACCGACTTAGGATTGTGCCCTAAAATACATTTTGATTTCCTGAGCATCTGTCTGAGGCTTTACTTCTTTTTTGCAAGTGGCTTTTAAACTTTTTTTGTTGGTTCCTCATTTATTTCTGCTTAATCCAACCGACCCATGCAAAATGAATGACTGTCTATTCACCAGCTGTTTTGAATTCCAGAGACTGGTCTGTCTAGTCTCTGATTTACCCAGTTTCGGAGGGTAGCCAAGGAGAGCTAGACCACAATATATGTTAGAAACAGTAAGATTTATTGGCATAAAAAGGATGCATTAGGCAAAAGTCAGCTTACTACTATGTCTCTTCACTTAACCAGAGATTCCTAGCAGCAGGGGGGCAGGTTCTAGGGCATAATTGTGCAGTCCTTGTTCACTAGTGAAATCCAAAGGGCAAGGACATTTCTGAGCATTATATAGTTACTCTCAGGGAAGCTTCTAGAAGTTGCTACTATTTTAGCCTCTAATACAAAAAACAAACAAACAAACAAAAAACCAACCCAGAAAGTTATAATGTCCTTCTCACACAGATGGGTCTTCCCCATCTGGACCTTGTCCTATCTCAAGTGGTGATAAATCATACTAAGCATAATAATAATAATAATAACAGTATTTATAGATCTATGCTTATAGGACACAGCTGTGGGCCTGCAACTCCCAGGCCTTGCTAAATGAACAGGCAGACAGGAAAACTGTGAAAACTATAGCTCTAGGTCTCACCAAGCGGGCAAGCAGGACAAATTGTGAATTCCATCAGCTCCTCAGATTACAGTAGCCCTCTAATATGCTAACCGCTACACCAGCCCCCTCCTCAGATCAGTTTACATCACATGTAGACCTCTACATGCCACAGGCAGAACAGAGGAGCCACTCTGAAACATATAGTTCCAGATGACTTGCGCAAGGAATGATTCACAATGGGGAAGGCAAGCCCAGAACATCATTGATACATAGTTCTACACAATGGAGGAAAAAGAAATAGCAAAGTTGTTACAAAACAAGAATGCTGCATTTTTCAAAATGAGCAATCTGTAACTAAAAAAGAGAAAGGTCATGTTTTACAAGCGTCACAGTTCCCAAAACATGCATACCAGGAGCGGTGTCCAAGGGGAAGAGAAAGACAGAATTTCATATAATCCAACATCCTGTTTCTCATTGTATCTCTAAATTATCACATCGATAAGCTGTGTTTTAGTATGAGATACCATATTGATTTTAAGAAAAGGTACTCCTAAATGTACAAATAGCCATCAAGGCTTGTGTTCCAGAGGGATGGTGTGTGTGTGCCCATGGGTTTTACTGTTTCCATTAGTTGAACAGCAGGTCCCCACACAAGAACACAAATGGTTTTTGGAACTCACTTGAGTTACACAGTTCTCTGGAATGGTGTTGAGTGGGACGAAGAACTGGCTCTACAAGACACATGATAAGCCCACCCCTCTGCCCTGGGGTGCATGGGGTTAATTTCATGGATTGCAGTTAAAATACTATATAAGGATTGTGGCTGAAATGTTCAATGGCATATTGACAAGTCTCTCTGGTCACAAAAGGAAACTTCAGCCCTCAGGCTGGCAGTGACGATTAAGTTTACAGAGCCAATATGTCCTGGACCTGAAGAGAGGTTGTTTTACTAAGAGCTCTCCTGTCTTCATACATCACTGTCAGAAATCCAATTAAGTGATCCTTGACCTTTGGGACAATAGTTGTAATGTGCTGCCTTGAATGGCAAGTTCCAGATTAAGAAACTACAATCTAGACTGGAATGCACTCTCCAGAGATGTTGGTACTGAAGAGTCAGATATAAGATAGAACAATCAATCAATCACCTTGAAGAACAAATGTTTCAAGAATTGGAAGGTGTAAAGTCTGCTTCTCTGTTCCAATGCATGTTGCAATCCATAGTTTTTTTGTTTTACATATGGCATCACCAGCATCTGTCTGATTAATTTTTCAATAGAGGCAAAGCAAGACAAATAGAGTCTGGCCTATCCCTGAGAATGCTTACTATAAACTTCTCCCTTCTCCTGAATGTGGGCATACAGTAACAGAAGAAGAAATTAGGTGTTATATTATCAAGATATGAGCAGTATGTTGCCTGGTCAGTTTCATTATGTGTCGGGAACATGGTTACAGTAACGGACCTGCCCACGTTGCGCCCTGGAGCGCAGGTCCACGACATGCCGCACCCCCCCCCGCATCTCACAGCCCCCCCAAGGAGATACTTACCAAGCAAAACAGCCTCGCATGACACTCCATAGTGCTGAAAAAGACTTCTAAGGCTTCTGCTGAGCTCTTCAAGGGTTCTTCCACTTTCCCGATGAAACCGAAAGTACTCTTAAAAAGCGCCTCAGAAGGCTTTTCCAGCATTGTGGAGTGCCACGTGGGGCTTCACCTGCCGGTGGGATGATTCCAATGGGCAGGCAAGGGAGCAGGGTGAGCAGAGACAGCAGCGACAAGGGCGTGGCGGGTGTGGTGCCCTAGGCTTTTGCCCCCTGCCCCCTCCCACCTCCACTACATGGATTCCTGGCTAGGAAAACACAGCCTAGGCCAGCAACATGATTATTGACAGGACACAATGGCAAAGAGGCCTCAGATCTACAGGCCAAGAGGAAGGGTACACTTTTAATTTAAGCAAGCACATAAAACAAGTAGACACTACATCCAACTTGGAAACTCCCAAATTTGGAATGGGTGGGGTGGAGGAAGGATGACTTACTTACTTACTTACTAAATTTCTGCCCCACTTTATCTCCCTTAAGGGCATCCAAAGTGGCTTACAACAGAAATTCACAATAAAAACCATAAACATTAAAAATCTACATAGCACAATAGGGCAACAATTTAAAAATTCACATTGAAAAACCAAAAACAATCATAATTGTTTGAGTGCTAGTAGCAATCAAATTCCCCTAGCCAAATTTCCCAGTTTTTTTTTTTCCGCTTCTTCTCAAATTGTTGACTCCAGGTCTTTTTGGGAAACCCAGATCACTTTGCTATGTCAATTCTTCCCTTCTGTCCCTCCATAGTTGAGCTATTGCTTGTCCCATTTCCCATTAATGATTTCCTTTCTCCTCTTTCTTCTGCTTTCTTTACTCTATGGCCAGGATTGGGAACTCGGATGACTTGGACTCAAGTCATGAAAATTGGCATTTTTCTCTGTCTTGTGGACTCGTGAGTCTCACATATGGAAGACTTGGAAAAGCACTCAAGTCAAGGGCCCCCTGATCAGACACTTGTCCCCACACATGCCAACTCAAGTCTGCCTGTTTTCGGGGTATGAAAAGTCTCATGGAGCCATCATGCAGACCATCATGCATGGAGATTAATGTTTGCCTTTTGAATCAGGCGGGAGGGGGGGGAGGCAGGAGTAAACCCTTTTCTCCATCTCTGATAGGAAGGAAGGAACGGATGATCATTGGACAAAGGATGGGAGATTTGATAATTTCTTTGGCTGAGAGAGGGCAGGAGGAGGAGCCCAAGGGGGTTCTTGCCTTATGACTGGTTGCAGAAGCACAGGAAGGAGGCAGGGAGCCAATAAAAAGGATTCAAAGAGAAACATTTTACTTACATTTTAAAAAAATCTGTAGATCTCTGTTGATAGTGCAGGTCCTAGACTTGGAAGAGGACATTGTAGAGCTACTCTCTTTGCAGGAGTGTGTGAGATCTCAGAGCATGGTGGACTCCATGCTGCTGGCTAGAGCTTATGGGGAGAGATTTCTGCATGCTTGGAAGATCAGGAGGAGAGGGCTGGTACAAATATGTGATGATTGACTGCAGCATACTAAAAATGTAACCGATGGAAGTGCATTGACAGTGTGACTGTCTTGCATCTCTTGATATATATTTTGATCAGAAAGTAAGGAAGGGTAAAAAGAGGAAAATATTTTGGCAGATTGAGTTCTATCTCTTTAAAAATCAAGCACAGGGATGTTGATAATAAAAGCTTGAAATGTAAGGAAAATACTTTATTTTGAATTAAAGAAATAGTACTGCTAGCCTAGAATTACAGACAGAAAATAAAAGCTGTCACCTGAGGAAATTATGCCTACAGTCCAATCATAACCTGTGCCGGAACAGACAGGCCACCAGAGGGTTTGAGGTGGACTCCGCACAACTTGAAATAAGAGGTATAACTCCAGGCTGCTCGAAAGGGGAATTAGAATGCAGCCAAGTGCCAGAGGTCAGTCCCAACCCTATCCTCCAGGCCTAGTTCACCCACTGGCCCACCCATGGCCCACCCTCCCCCCCCCACTCCAAAACATCCCAATTCTGGCTTCCCCAAACCTCCATGCTGGCCTGTCCAGGATGGTACATACTCACCTCTTCCAGGTTAGGATCTAGTGGGAGCAGGCCAGTGAGCATCCTTTCACTGGTGCGGCCCACTCCTGGGTTATTGCAGATGTGCCTTACAGCACATTTGCAACAGTCCCAGAGCAGTGCAAGGGACTTGCGCCGACTCAAAGAATGCTTTGGATTGCGCTTGTAGTTTCATTTAGGAATGCAAGAACTCAGTAGATTCATCAAAGTTTTAGGGTTATCCAGTTTTATCGATGACAACTTTAGATCATGCTAAAGTCACCTCTATGTTTTAAAAAATATATATTTTAGATCTTCTGTAGGAGGTAAAATTTCCTACCTGTTTCATTTAGTGTTCCTGGAGTTTTATCATTTTGTTCTTCTCCTTGGTTTGCTTAGTATTAGTTTACTGACTTCCTGATTTTGTATTTTATTCTGCTTTAAATTGAGGGGATGTTCCTAAATTCTGTTGTTAGCTGCCTTAGTGGCACTTTTTGGGGATAGAAGTATGGAATATAATATGTTTAAATGAAAAAAGTTGGATGGCAGGCGGAAATTCAATGTGTGAATCTTCTTGTATCACTGCGTATCCACATCTGTGCAACTGCTAAAGTCACATGGGGGAAAAAGTAGTACCAGTTTGGGTCATTGGTTTCAAAACATTGATGTACTCTGTGAAATCAAGTCATCACCCTTAATCACATCATGCTGTCTGGTCTCCACTGGTAAACTGAAGTTTGAAGCAACCTTCTTTCAGGGTCATTTCTCCAGACACTGCGTTTATTTAGTGACATAAACCAGGAATATACAGTAACTACTCCCTTCAGTGTATGGGTCTTCATCCACTTGCTAGCTCATCTTTTAGCCTGCTGAGCCATCACACAAACCCCCACTATGAAGATTTTGAAATGATACTTTTTTGACAACGAAAGAACATTTTATTCCCATTACACTGAGCCCTAACTATACACATTACTTGTACCAATGCTGTCATTTATTGATAGTGAACTGTCTGGCTGTAAAGTTAGATTCGGTAGCTACAGGGAGGGAGCAGACAGATGCATTTTTGCCCATGGAGCTTGTTAACACATGCCTTGCTTTGTGACTACCCTGAAGCTGAAAAGGTATAACCTAGCCTTCAGTGTATTTGACTGCCAAGTCATCTGTTATGAATGCATAGTGTTCCTCTGTCCCTCTCCCCCTCTCCCTCTCTCTCTCCCCCCTTGTTGGAACTTGACACTTTGATGTCATACCTATAGAATCAATGTTTATGTAACTATATTGCTATCAAATGATCTCACAATTACACAAATCACAATTACAAAATGCATTAACTCCCAAAAGACCCACTTTCTGTAGCACTCCACATCTTCACATCAGGGAGGAGGCACGCTGGGGGGAAGTGGGAAGGGAAGGAGGTGGGACTGCTGGAGCAAAGCTCCACCGGATTCAGAGCCTCCATGTTGGGCTCGCCACCTTACATGGAGGCTCTTGATTCACCTGCCCGAAGCATGCAGGATATGGCAGAAGTCATTTTCGGCATCGCCACAGTTGTGCGCCCCAAACAGCTCAGGATTGGGCGCTCAGGATGTGCAGCGGCAGTGAAGAAGGCCAATTCTATGCTTGGGATCATTAGGAAGGGTATTGAGAACAAAACGGCTAGTATTATAATGCCGTTGTACAAATCGATGGTAAGGCCACACCTGGAGTATTGTGTCCAGTTCTGGTCGCCACATCTCAAAAAAGACATAGTGGAAATGGAAAAGGTGCAAAAGAGAATGACTAAGATGATTACTGGGCTGGGGCACCTTCCTTATGAGGAAAGACTATGGCATTTGGGCCTCTTCAGCCTAGAAAAGAGAAGCCTTCGGGGGGACATGATTGAGACATACAAAATTATGCAGGGGATGGACAGAGTGGATAGGGAGATGCTCTTTACACTCTCACATAATACCAGAACCAGGGGACATCCATTGAGTGTTGGGCAGGTTAGGACAGACAAAAGAAAATATTTCTTTACTCAGCGTGTGGTTGGTCTGTGGAACTCCTTGCCACAGGATGTGGTGCTGGCATCTAGCCGAGACACCTTTAAAAGGGGATTGGACAAGTTTCTGGAGAAAAAATCCATTACGGGTTACAAGCCATGATGTGCATGTACAACCTCCTGATTTTAGAAATGGGCTATGTCAGAATGCCAGATGCAGGGGAGGGCACCAGAATGAGGTCTCTTGTTATCTGGTGTGCTCCCTGGGGCATTTGGTGGGCCGCTGTGAGATACAGGAAGCTGGACTAGATGGGCCTATGGCCTGATCCAGTGGGGCTGTTCTTATGTTCTTATGTTAGTTCGTGCAAAAGTTCTTGCAGCAAATACACAAGTGAAAAACACTAAAATAAAACTTTCCAAACAAAGGAAATGTAACAGAGCAGGTGCAGTGCAACATGGTCTCTCTGTCTTTAAAGTCTATACTCACCAGGATTACACTTGCACAAAAAATGCTCAGTTCAATCCTAACATTAATTTTTCCCAGATTATACGTTTTAATATTCATATTCATACCTTAATGAGAAAAGGAATTTATTTTCATCCCACTGTATCCAAAGGGCTCAGAAAACTTACAAGAGTAGTAAAAACCCAAGAATACGAACACAATATGTAAAAATGCAGGTAATATAAGTAAAAATACTATAGACAAAACACCTGAGTTCCAAAGAAGGTAAAACATCCTGACTAAACTTATACAGTACAGTTGACATATGGCTGGGTTCCACACTATTCACACCTCAAGGGAACCACTGTTAATTGTTTCACAAGGCAGTTCTGATCACATGGCAAGCAATTTTTATGGGCAGTTCACTGAGCAAACTACAATTTGCAGAGTTCTTCAGAATAGAGTCACTCTGCTCTCAGCACACACCCTTCCAACACTTGCAGATCCCTGCAGGGTGAGTGTCAGGCAATGGGGCAACACAGCAGAAGAAACCACAGTGGATGCCCCTTCCACACACTAGGCAGGAATAAATCTGGATGATGGATGGCGAAAGAACAGCGTTACCACCTTGGCAACAAAGGCACTATCAAAGTGAGGGCAGGAGTTCTCAAGGCAGTAAAGGACTATTCTGCATCTACACAGAATGCTGGGATATATTTAGCAGTTGAAGGACACACCAATAAAGATAAGCACAGGCCAGTCATCCTGCCTCTGAGAGGAACTGGTTTGGGGAGCCAGGAAAAGTAGTTTTAGATGCTGCATGAATCCCCCTCTTCATTGTTCTGAGGCATGGGGAGGGGGGCAGACCCAGAAGTATTATGGATAAATATTATGAAGTATTACATTGAGTGGCAAAGACCTGTGAGTTGACATCTACTTGTCTCTTGAGTAGAAACTCAGTTCTTCCATCACACCTCAGAGTGAGCTCTGCTTCCAGCCCACTTTTTAGCATACAGTAGAACCTCCAAAGTTGACCACCTCTCTATACTGACTAACTCCTCAAGTTGACCTAATTTTCATGGTATGGACAGACACTGCATATATACTATGGGAGACCAACCTCTCTATATTGACCACCTCCATAAGTTATATCTTGACCACTTCGACCATTGCACAGAGTATTAATTTACCCTCCGTAAGTTGCCCAGTGAACGCGATACTGTGGGCCTGTGTTTTGTCTGGTTTGTCCCATCTTGGAAAAGCAAGAAACCATACGGCAATCCCTCTCCTTCACCTGCTAGTGCGTGTGCAAAAGAGTTTTTATAGGCGGGCACACTTCACATAGCTGACAGACCTGTGCTAGCTGTCGATTGTACCTGGACATGTACCAAGTTGTGAGGGACATGAGGTTACTCGTGCATAGTGAAGCCACTGTCCTTTCACTTTGGTTCCCATCACCAGTGCATTACTTTACACTTATATTGAAACACAACTGCTATTTTGCTGCCTATTCTTCCAGTTTGGAGACATCCTTCTGGAGCACTTCACAATCCCTTCTGGTCTTCAACACACAGAAAAGTTTAGTGTCATCCACAAACTTGTCTACCTCCCTGCTTATCCTTGTTTCCAGGTCATTTATGAAGATGTTGAAAAGCACCAGTCCCAGGACAGATCCTTGAGGCACTCCACTTTCCACCTCTCTCCACTTTTTTTGTCAGTTGCCCATTGACACCCACTCTCTGTTTCCTGGTCCTCAACCAGTTCCCAAACCATGAGAGGACCTGTCCTCTTATTCCCTGACTGTGGCGTTTTCTCAACAGTTTTTAGTGAGGGACCGTATCAAACACCTTCTAGCATTTAGTGAATCTGAGGAGACCCAGTGGAGGCCAGGCAACTTCAGTAAAAAAAGTGTTGTTGTTTTTGTTTTGCTTTTTTTAGCTATTGGGGCTATGTCACATGCTACGTGCTATGGGCTGGCAAGGGATAGCATTGGTCTGCCTGTCTGCTATGAAACCAAGTATTTTTTTTTAACTTACAATTTTTTTTAAGCTTATGAATTTTCAGGGTTTTTTTTTAAACACCGATTGTGAGCTGTTTATTCTCTGCCTCTTGATATAGATATAGATGATATAAATAGCAAGCATCACAAGAGGATCAATTCTCATTGATATTTGCAATAAAACTTTTTAAAAATCCAATCTAAATAATAACTTGGCCTTGCATTTGTTGTCCTGGGAGCTAAACATGATAATATTTAAATGCCTTTTATTCCGTATGTTGACCACCTCCCTATGTTGACCAATTCCTCACATCCCTTGGGTGGTCAACTTACAGTAGAACCTCTTTAAGTTGACCACCGAAGGTGGTCCACATTTGTGACCACAAATTGCCAAAGGTGACTATTAAGAAATACAGTAGATTTCTTAATAGTCACCTTTGGCAATTTGTGGGGTGCTGCTGCTAGAGCCTGGAGAGGGAGCTAATGACAACTTGCCCCCTGGGCAGTGCCTCCCTTGAATGGATCTATGCATTTTCATTTAATGGCCTGTACTGCACTCCTCTTTCAGTTGCCTAGCCCAAAATGTTCCGTAGCATTCTTACCTCCCCAGGCTTTTCCCTGTTCTCAACCATCCCATTTGTGAGCTTTTCTAATACCAAACAAATTGGCAAATTTCCTTTCAGTTACAGAAGCTGGACTGCAAGTTGAACGTGCCAAGTCTCTCACAGGTCCGCCATTCAGTAAAGTGGTGGTGTTCCACCACTTGGTAAAGGTCCACCACATTGTTGCTCCAAAGCAACAGAGGCAATATAGTTTTAAGAAGAGCCCTGCTGGACCAGGCCCCTTGTCTAGCATCCTGTTTCCACAGCAGTCAAGCAGTCGCCTCTGGGTAGTTCATAAGCAGGAGATGAAGGCATGCCCCTCTCCCACCATTGCCCCCACCACCACCACTACTAATAGGCGCATTGCTCTGAACTTGGAGGTAGCATTTAGCTATCCTGACCAGTAGCCATTGGCAGACTTGTCTTCCATGAATCTGTCTAATCTCCCTTCAACATCGTCCACTCTAGTGGCCATCACCACATCTTGTGATACTGACTTCCATACATAAATGTCTGAGGAACTGCACACATGTTTCAGTTCTAAATCTCTTGTTGGTCAGTGTCGTTGGATCTTTGCTGGATGTTGTGAGAGAGGAAGAGTAACTTCTCTGTATCCACTTTCTCTGCACCATGCATAATATTATAAGCCTCAACATGTCCCTCGTTTGCCACTTTTTCTTTTCTTATTCTTGAATTCACAATCAGAAAAACAGAACATGTAAAAATAAAGAACTGCACAGTAAATACAGAGCATTATAAATGTGACCAAAATACAAGATTCCATTGAGAAGATTCAACAAAATCAGACCTTCTAAGTCCTATCATAATATGTGATTTAAACTTAAAATATATATTCAAAGCAAAACTGTGGCTATTCAACCAAAATGCAAACCTTAAATTGTTTAAAACAAAAACATAAAAGATACAGGGGAGGGCACCAGAACGCAGGCTGTGTTTTGTTGTCTTGTGTGCTCCTTGGGGCATTTGGTGGGCCACTGTGAGATACAGGAAGCTGGACTAGATGGGCCTTTGACCTGATCCAGGGGGGCTCTTCTTATGTTCTTATGCCCCAGTATCTGTGGGGATTCCATTCCAGATGCATTCTGGGGCACAGCTGGGCATTTGAGACAAGGGCCTCCTTGTGACCCAAAAAAGGCTGGAAGAAGCTGAAGAGATGATCAGGCAGGTTACTGGAGGCTTTTTAAAAACTTTATGAACATATTTGGAGTGGTTCCCCAGTATCCCCAGCATCTGCGGTTAATTGAAACCATGGACACCAGATCTGCAGATACGCAGGGCCCGCTTGTACTTATTAATCTAACCCAGGGGTGCTCACACTTTTTTGGCTCAAGAGCTACTTTGAAACCCAGCAAGGCCCGGAGATCTACCAGAGTTTTTTTTACAATGTTCGCGCCATCATAACATATAACATTTATGTGTACAATGTATGTTGGTGTACCTTGAGCCCCACTGAGTATAACAGGACTTACTCCTGAGTAGACATGCCTAGGATTAGGCTGTGAGGCTGCAATCCTAGCCACACTTACCTGGGAGTAAGCCCCATTGAGTACAATGGGCCTTACTCCCGGCGTTTCCTCCCAGAGGCACCTGAAGGGGGGGTCGGCACTCCACGATCTACTCATTTTGCCTCGCGATCTACCGATAGATCGCGATCCACCTATTGAGCACCCCTGATCTAACCCAAGTGCAAGATTTATCTAAACCCAACTAAAGTGCAAGATTAAAGTTGTTTAAAGATGAACTCACCATTCACATTAACTACAAATCCAGATGTCCATATAATTGTTGTAACCGTTCCTTCCTCCTTAATATCTAAAACAATACAGTGAACAATAACCAATTCTGTAGAAGAGACACATTTACAAAAGGCTACTCTCAGTTTTGGCATTGATCGTTTCAAAAAACTACAAATAAACACAATTGTTCTATTTAAAAAAAAATGGTATGCCAATTCATTTGCCAAGTCAGATTCACCATCTAATCTATAAACCAAATTCTTTTGAACCACTCTGAGATAGCGAAGGGAGACTTCCATTTTTTCACAAGTGACATTCTTGCTGCAGTCACCAGGCAGAACAATAATTTGTCTGCCAGGCTAGGTCCTGGGAGCCCTATCAGCCCAAATGGAACATACATGAGCGCATGAAAGAACACCTTCCAAGATACTCTTTATCTTAATTATGATTGCCTTCCAGAAATCTGTTATATATTTGCCATATTTTCAGTCCTGCCTTTCTCCTTCTGTTAGGGACTATATTATGGAACATTCTCACTATGGTCATCTGACATCCAACACATATCAATCTGAATATTGTATACAAATTTTTGTTATACGTTTATAAAAAAACGTTCACATGATGATACATTTACCAGGCATTTCACCCTATTTCCCCAGAGCCATTCTCACTCCTCATGTGTGAGCACGATTCCATTTCTCTCCTATTTTTGAATATAGCCTGGTTCTTTGTGACTTGACATTCGTGAAAGTAAACACCACTTACTAATGGTGTCTCTCTCACCAGGGGGTTTGAGTTAAACATTTAGCATTGGCTAAATCTCACGCTGAATTCATACTCTGCGAAAGAGTTCTAATAGTATGCCTTATCTGAAAATATTGCAATATCTGAAATTGTCTCCCATCCAATTTCTCCCACTGCGTGTACATAAGACTAAATTGTGCCATCTCACACCCGGTTCTGTAGTTGACGGATTGAAACCATATGGGTTTACATATTGAAAGTCGTATTGAAACTAACTAGATATAGCTCCCATCTGACCTACTGCTACAACTTACGTGTTGCAAAATACTAACATGGGTGGAAAAATACCTGCACTAATCTTTTTCCACTGTTATCATATTGCCAAGGAACTGTATACTGGCAAGTCAAAAAAAAGTTAGTATTCCTTTAGTTTTGTTATTAACGCACCATAAATTATTAAACTGTCCCTTCATTTGTTTTTGCCAGAAGTGGCTTAGCCGGAGGCAAGGGAAAACTCTTCCCCTTACCCCTGGGTAAGCCACCATGGCTTCGTTTTGCTCCCCCTGCCGGGAATGGTTCCGAAGGGAGGGGCCACTTGCCTGCCTCACTGAGGCTCCCTGCCAGCCTGAGCACTCTGCCCCCCCTCCAGCTACACCACTGGTGTTGGGCAGCCCAATCCTAAGCTGCTCCAGCCCCCCATGGAACAGCAGCACCAAAACTTTTTTACGACACTTTTATGATACTTACAGCACTTTGACAACAGCACCGGTAGTGTGAGTGTACTGTTAGCATGGCAACCAATAGGATTGGGCCCCAAGTATCAGTGTTTCCTCTCCCTCTGATACCAGCTTTTTCCCTTTGCCAAGTGTATTGAAGAAAGCTTTCTTTTTTCTTTTTAATCTTGTGAATCTCACAAGACCATGCCCGTCTTCTTCAGCCTTTCCCTGAATAGGTACCAATCTTTGTAACTGCCTTCCTCTCAATGGTTCCTTCTTCTAATCTCAAATACTCCTTCCTAGCGGTCATTGTCCTACATTAAACAAAACTCAGTTTTAAACTCAGCTGAAACGAAACACTTCAAGGGTTGTCGTTGTCCCCTAATTAAATAGACTCCCAATGTACTTTTTTATATCAATGATTTATTTCAACAATTCAACTTTTCAAACTTACAAGACGTTTTCAGCACGGTATGTCAGCAACACTTGAAAAGCCGATCACACTCAATTAAAAGTAGGCAAATTTTGTTGGAGCTGTAGACTATTTTTGACAGATTTGACAGGCACATTTTTTGTTAGCAGGTCTCACCTTGATAGAGCAGTCTCACCTTCATAGAGCTGATGAACTGTTTCACAACAGGCAGCAGAATGCAAAGGTTTTGCAGACTCAGGGCCCAATCCTATCCAGTTTTCCAGTGCCGGTGCTGCTTTGCCTATGGGGTATGCACTCCTTCCTGTATTGGGGATGCAGTCACAGAGGCCTCCTCAAGGTATGGGAACATTTGTTCCCTTACCTCGGGGATGTATTGTGGCTGCACCGGTGCCAGAAAGTTGGATAGGACTGGGCCCTAAAGCTACTAAAAAACTGTTAAACTGCAATCCAGCACACACACTTACCAGGGAGTACCTCCCACTGAAATGCAATGGCACTTACTTTTGAGGAGATACGCATAGGATTGTGCTGGTGCAGCACAATCCTATTTTGCACTGGAACATGCAGGCCAGGAGGCTTGCGCTGTATCCAGCGCAAGACTGGGGCCAGAAGTGGCTTAACTGGAGGCAAGGGGAAACTCTTCCCCTTACCCCTGGGTAAGCCATCTCAGCCCCAATGGTCTCCTCAGACTTGCACCACCTCAAGAGGTGAGATAAGTCCAAAGAGAACAGAGCGGCTTGCAGCTGTTCAGTGCTGCTCGAGGAATGGGGCTCGGATCCAGCAAAACTGCCAGGTCCCCGTTCAACCTCTCGCTACTCACCCGCCTACCCCCAGGACTGCCCTCCCTTAGTCCTCCCCACACCCAAAAATGCCTCCCCTACACTTCCTCCCTGCCTCCTCCTCGCCCACCTCAGACCCCTGCGTCAACCGATCTTGGCCGACACAACCCTCCCTCCCCAAGTTGGCATGGAGGCTGGATGCGTGTCCTTGCGCCAGCCCAGCTGACTCCCAAAGAGGCACAAATGTGTTTTATGGCATGTTTTCGACCCTCCTGGGCCGGTGCAAGGGATTTGTGCCAACCTAAACAAAAGTTAGGATTGCACCCTTAGAATATAATCTACTTTAAATAACTCAAAAGACATAGTACCTATAGGTGACAGTGATAGATAATGCACTGTTATTTTATAGAAATGCCAATACTTTTTTCTGTTTTCCTTTGCTGTTTTATTTACTACCTAGTAGTGTGAACATCTAGAAAACTTTCATTCAAATCATTAATCATATCATATATGATTAGGGTAACTAGATACAAAGTGGGACAGAGTGCCTATACCTTTAACCTTTGTATAGAAGAAGTGTGGCTCAACATGGAAGGGTTTAAAAAGCTGCACCTGCCAAAATTCCCTCTTCTATACGGTGGTTAAAGGTATAGGCACTCTGTCCCACTTTTTATCTGGTTACCCTAACTATGAAGATTCACAGCAGAAATAACTGGGAGACCCTTTTTAATTTTCCAATCCTGATCTTGCTTCATCTAACAAAGGGAAAAGAACAAGGAAACATCTGTTTTGTTTTGGGGTTCTTTATTTCCTCCAAATTCCAAGGCAATTCTAGTTGTTAAGGCAAAGTTAATTTGAATACTTCTGAAACCATCCAGAAGAGGGCAGCAATACACATTCTGAATAATGCAATAAGGCATGGTTAACCTGAAAGCTTTTGAGACCCATAAAGGGGGGGGGGGAGTGCATTTTGATCAGGTTTGAATAAAGATCCACACTTATCCTTGCTGATATTCATATTTTTTTCATACCCAATGTTTTCCTCATTCAACATGACAAAAGCAAGTACATTCCGTTCTGAAATTCGTCGACATTTTACCTTAAAAAGCAGGCACGTAACACAAGACTGTTACTTGATTGATTGAAATGCTTAAACAAGCAGATGTTCTCAGCGTCTTCATCATGAACTCACGCAGCTTCCCCACTATTATTAGCCTGGGTATTGGAACAGTCATACAGATGCATCAGAGAAGACTACATGGGTTGGCATTGTCAGGACATTGGCAAGGTCTATGCCCAAGACAAGATCTGGCGCCAGCACCCTCAGGACCTCATGTTCTCCTGCTGCTCCTATACCTCACTATCACTGCATGCTGCTATGATCCTGAGCAAGTGAGCAGCAACAGGAGAACATAGAAGCCTATGCTCACCTTGCTCTCCCCCAGGCCATGATGCAGTTTGGGTCCATAAGGAGACTGCAACTGGTTAACCCCTGCTAACTGGTTAAGAGGCACTTTTTCAAGTGGGTGCTCCTCTTTTATTTAGCAGGGGGAGAGCAACTGGCCCACCTCACCCCAGCACTGTCTTTTCTAGTGGCTATCTGCTGGTGTTGCATCTTTTTAGATTGTGAGCCCTTTTGGGACAGGGAGCCATTAGATATTTGATTTTCTCTGTAAACCGCTTTGTGAACTTTTTGTTGAAAAGCGGTATATAAATACTGTTGTTGTTGTTGTTGTTGCAAGCAAACAGGCACTGGCAAATAGCAACAAAGGAGGAGGTGGGTCCACTTGTGGGGAAGGGGGTGTTATGAGGATCTTGCTCAAGGATCTCACCTGCCCCCCCCCCCAAAGAGAACCCTGGATCTGACATTGGCTCTGTCTTCTTTCTTCCAAAGCAAGTTCTTGCAGTCACAAATGTTTGATATGGTATCTTGGATTCTTGACATAACTGCAGGCACAGCCTCCTGGGGTACCTCCTGGTACCCTTCACACAGCTGCCCATTCTGCATGCTGAGCAGGAGAGTTATTATTCACTAACCAGACTGAGAAGTTTGACTCTCTCAAGCATAGGAGAGAAGCACCCAGGCTTTAGAGATGACCACCCAGGGGCTGCCTTTGGATCTGTCACTGGCTATAGCCCAAGTCCTTTGCTGCATTCAGAACTGTCTACAGCTGCCACTGAGTACCTTTCACTTCTATCTTCTTACCTTCTCCTATTTGTCTATTACAATGTACAGACATTCATTTGCTTCCTCTCCCCATTTCCATGCCTAGTGAAAGTGATCCCAGAAAGACCACTGTCCCAGCATAGTCCACATTTGTACTGAATGAGTGGCTGCAATGACTGTGCTACAGATCAGGCAGCCCCTGGTTTGCATTCATTTCATTTGAGCTGAAATGTAGTTTTTAATAGTTAACTTATTACTCTATTCACTGGGTTTGTTTTGATTGTTTTGATAGTCTTATTGCTTTAATATTGTTACTGTTTTAAATGTGCTAAGCCGCCTTGAGTGCCCCTGTTGGGAGAAAGGCAGGATAAACATTAATTGATTAAATGAATGAATGAATAAATAAATTCACCTCTGCCATTGATTTATTAGATGGCCTTAGGCAAGCCCTTCAGCCTCAACTTGGTGGCAACATTATAAGGACCATAATGCTTACTTACCTTCAATGTTGTTGTAAGGATGACGAAATGTCAGGCATGTGAAGCACTGTGCTCTATGCAAATGCTTTATTGAGGAAGGAAGGTTGATTCACAAGCCCACTGACCTTGTGATCAGCAACTATCTTTTTGATTTGCTAGGAACAGCACACACACATTTGAAATAAGAGCCAGGCTGGTGTAGTGGTTTGGGAGGTGGACTTAGACCTGAAATATCCAGGTTTAGATCTCCCCTCAGCCATGAAGCTTCCTGGGTGACCTTGGGCCGGTTACTTTCTCTCAGCCTCGCCCACCTTACAGGGTTGTTGTGAGGACAAAAGAACAGGAGCGGCTGGGTACACTGCCCTGAGCTCTTTGGAAGGGCAGTATAAAAATGTGAAAAAACAAATAAGTTCTTTCAATTTCAAATTGCTTACGCTCCACTATAACTCTGATTGCTGTTTTTTTAAAAAAATAATTCTATTTTGGCTGCTTCATTATTTATTGTTGTTTTATTGTTTATTGTTTATTTATTGTTGCTGATTGTTTTATATTATAAATTTATGATTTTTTATTTTATTTTACAGTTTTTAATATTATGTTCTTGGGTGCCCTGAGTCCTTCTGTAAGAGGGGAACAGTGGTAAGTATGTCACATTAATACCTATATTTTGTGGGGCTTCACAAAGAGCCCAAGCAGCAATTGGATGTGACAAAGCAACCAGCCCAGAAACTTGGTGGTGTGCTAGAACTAGAAACTGGTCCTTTGCCAGAGTCTCATGCAACTAAGCATAGTGGCAGGGCTGGTGACTGATTCATACAACCAATTGAACTGACACTGTGTTTATAGTGAACCAACCACATGGGAACTGGGAAATTAATGTTACTCTAAAGCCCAACCTGAAGCATTCAACTATTTTGGTGCATTAGAATGGAAAGCAATCATTTGGATTGACATTTATTTTCTAAAATCGTGATCTGAGGCTATATTCCTAACCTCACTTTCCTGGGAGTAAGCCCCATTGACTCTTATGGGACTGATTTCCGAGTAGACTTGCATAGGCTTGGGCTCTGAGTGGCTCACCAAAGGAATACTGATAAGTCTCAGAGCTTGAAAATGGTCTTTTCATGCTAAAGAATTGTCACTGTGGAGCCCGACACACACAGTACCTTCAAGCTGTAGCACTGGTATGAGAATCATCTCTGCCAGATTCCACAAAGTCACGATGGCCCATACCAAAACACAGGGCCGCATGAGAAATTCATGCAGAGCCTCCAGGTCTCTGTGTTTGCTGGCTGAACCTTTTCAGTGTTCCCTTAGACCTTTAGTTTTCAAACTCTTTGAAAACCGAAGTAAGTCCTTGCAGGGGAGCGGAGGGGGGCAGGGGGGAGGCAGCGACACGATCCCCAGGATCAGGTTGCTAGGGGGGGGGCTGTAGGGACTGGGATGCACTCACCAGTCCCTACAGCAGCCTGTTGGGGATGCAGGGAGCCCTGCGCAAGCGTCTGCAGGGTTCCCCAGCCTTCCAAAAGCCTTCCAGAGGTGGAGCGCAATTGCTTCACTTTCACTCCACTTTTATTTTTGGAAGGCTGGGGAGCCCTGCAGATGTTCGAGCAGGGCTCCCCCCACCCCCGACAGGGTGCTGCAGGGATGGGTGAGTGCATCCCAATCCCTGCAGCCCCCTGAGTGACACAATCCTGGAAATCATATCTCTGCCTTCCCTCCTGCGCCTGCCCCTTAAGGGAGCAGAGGCTAGGGCCTTCAGGCTGCAAGATGCCCCAGTTTGAATACCACTGCCTTAGACTAACACTGCAACTGTGAGTACGGTTCTGATAAAAGATGTTATCTCACCTCTTCCACAGCTTGGAAGTTTATAAAATCCACAATTTACAAAGAACTTAAAAACTAACACAATTTATAAAACGTATGACAGTTGTACTTTCCCTTACTATTGCCACTGCTCTCTCTTTTTCTGTGTGTGTGTGCTTGCATATACCTTTTTAAGAAAAAAAGTACAAACCTTTATAATCAAGAATTTTCCTGAATACTCCTCCTTTAGTTTTCCCATACAAAAGGGTATTAACCAGATAAGTTCTAATTAGAATGTTAGAGAGAAAACTGTATAATAATTAAGGTTGAGCTGTCCTTTAAATTCATCTCCATAATATTTAAATGCATTCATTAACTCTAGACATAATTGGGAAGCATGTCATTAATGCAACAGTTCTCAGTGTTTATCAAATTACCTCCAATCATCACTGTATCTTGATGATCCCTGGCAATCCGGTATATGGACATCAATAAAATACTAATTATGAATTACTAATTGTAATCACTCCACAAGGCCTAAAAAAAGCAGCACAGTTTAAATTAAATTAAGTTAACTTTATTGACTTAATTATTGAAGGATGAGCTGTTTCAAGCTGTAAAATTCTGCACTGACATATTAAATTACTTTCCACACTTTATAATTAATGTCAATTCTTTTAAAGGCAGGGCCTTCAAACAAATATGTGCTAACAACAATAGGCCATGCAAGTTCATTCCAGCTGCTGAGAAGATTGAAAAATGATCATATATGCCTTTATTTAAAATTAGATTGAGGCATGTGACAACCAAGAAGTAAGACTATTCCAGCTTAATTTTTGCAAGTCCTGCAATGATTTCCTGGAGGCCTGGACATGACCTGAAGCTGAAAAGTGTAACCATGAAAGCAATTAGTCCTCTTGAATCTCTTTCACGTTCACTCAGGCTGTCTGAGCCCTTCTATTCCTGGTCACTGTCACTGCTATTGTCACTGAACTGCACATCAGCATCTTGAAAAGTCTGTGTCATTTTCACTTTTGAATGGTTTCTTGTGCTATGTTAATTTTATGTCTGGGTCCTTTAAGCCGCTTGACCAAACCCTTAGGTCAGTGGTTTTCAAACTGGGGTGTCGCGACGCCCCAGTCTGTGGATCCTGGCCTCTGCCCCCTTAAGGGGCGGGGGCAGCCAGAAGACAGGGGGAAGGCAGCGGCACGATCCACAGGATCGAGCCACTCAGGGGGACTGCAGGGGCTTGGGTGCACTTGCCCAAGCCTTCTGCAGCCTCCGGGGGCTGCGGAGAGCCCTGTACAACCTTTGGCAGGGCTCCCCAGGTCAGGAAAAGGGAAAGCGGAGTGATCGCGTCCCGCTCTGCAAAACCGGAAGCAGAGCACGATCGCTCCACTTTCCCTTCTGACTGGGCTACAGGGACTGGGGTGCACCCTCCAGTCCCTGCAGCAGCCATCCCTGTGTGCGGGGAGCCCTGCGCGAGCACCTGCAGGGCACCCCAGGTCAGGAAAAGGGAGAGTGGGGTGATCGTGCTCCGCTTCCGCTTTTGCGGAGGCAGAGCAGGTGGCTCCACTCTCCCTTTCCCTGACCTGGGGTGCCCTGCAGGTGCTCGCGCAGGGCTCCCCGCACACAGGGACAGCTGCTGCAGGGACTGGTGAGTGCATCCCAGACCCTGCAGCCCCCTGCCTTCCCCCTGCCCCTGCTGCTTCCCCCCACCCCCTCAAAGACTTACTGCAGGTTTCAAACTCCCAGAGAATTTGAAAACCGCAGCCTTAGGTGGTGAATTGATATAAATCAAGGGAGAAGAAGCCACAACTCAGTGCTTCCCATATATTACAGTCCCAGGTCCAATCCATAGTATCCTAGTTAGGTAGCTTTCTAGGGAAGACTGTGCACAGCTGTTGTCAGTTGGAGTAGATTGGGTAAGATGCACCAATGGTAAGACAGAATCATATGTTAAAATGTCATGCTTTTACTAAGTTTTTCATGCTTTTTCAGAGTCTTACTAAATCACATTCATAAAGTTTGCATTAAAATTCAGATTAGAGAATCACAAGACCATTCTTGCTCACCTCAAAATTATCTGAGCTTTTCAGATGTTTGAACTTCAAGGGACCTTTTGAATATCTAGTAAACTCGGCCCAATCCCATCCCCTCCACCACCCGTTTACACAGCTGTGCCAAAATGGCAACCCCTGTATCCTATAGTAGGGAGCAGTCCAGGAGTTCTCCTCTAGGTAAGGGAACAGTTGTTTTACCAGATCTGACCTAATCCACCTCTACCCCCTCCATGTCCTCTGCTGCCCCATTTTGCCCCTCCCTGCCTCTGTTCCAACCTCCCACCATCCTCCTGCCTCTCCTATAATCTTACCTGCTCCAGGGAAACATCCTATGATGGTGGTGGGAAGGCACAGACCTTCCCAAAGGCACTCCCAGCAGAGTGCTAAATCGTGTGCTGCTGGAGTACCTTTTGCAACAGGTGGTCACTGCTTTATGGCTGGTTACCCATGGTAAGAGCGGGCTGTCAGTTGGCTAAACCTCGGCTTCCCACAGTCCACTCCTTTCTTTCCTCAAACATCACCTTGGGAAAGCGAGACCTGAGACCTCATGGGAAAAACATTGCAAGACAGGGGAGAAATTGCATAAGGCCTATCCATAGCTGGAAATGAGGTCTGGAGCCCAGGAATAATGGGTTTGTAGTTCTAAATGGCAGGGAGGGTTGCATAGCTGTGGAGGCAAAGTATGGTCTTCATTTCAACCAAGTCTTTGTTTAAAGCAAGCTGGACCTGATTTAAAACAGCCAAAGCTTCTGAGTGGGGAAGCTCTCCCCCATTTTGAGTCCCCCCTTCAAAGTCTCACAATATCCCTGATTCAGATAAACTCCTGTGACCACTTCTGTCCAGATGTCATCTACTTTCCCATTTGATTCTACACAGCACTCAATGTTATAAAAGTGCTGGACTTTCTTGTATGTACTATCTGCTGTTCTTAAGAATTCATTATCTTTCAGCCAGTTATTTGACCTTGTAAGAGGCAATATCGATCAAGTAAATACAGAGGAGGACATGAAATAATTTTCTATTCAACACTAATTGCACTGAATATTTAACAGCATGGATCTTTTTTTTCTTTGCTTGGTGTTCCAACCAAAATTGTTCTGATTCTTTCACTTTGATTTCTGTCACAGCAATTGTTTCTGTTTATTCTTATCTGGGGTGTGTGTGTGTGTGTGTGTGTGTGTGTGTGTGTGTGTGTGTGTGTAGATTCACTTTACATTTACTTTTGGTATTTAACGTGCATGTGCTCCACAATTTAATAATTCATTGTGATGCCCTTGCTGCTTACGGTGTCTTCACTTTGACTGTAGTGGAAGAGGAAAAAAAAATTGGGTCAATATTTGGAGAAAGAAGCAATCTGATCCAGCTCATAGCCCAATCCTAACCTGCACTGGAACAGGAAGGCCAACTGACCCCATTCCATATCCAGTGCAGGTTAAGAGGTGGCTGAGGCACAACTCAGAGTAAGAGAATATTTATCCCCTTACCCTGTGTCATGTACCAGCTACTCCTATAGGGCTACTCAGATCTTTGCCAGTGAAATCATTGATGAAAATCCGAGCAGCCTGGTATAATGCCGCTCTGGCTAGGAAGGGGGTTAGGATCTGGTCTAAGGTGCCGAGGGTGGTTCCACCCCCTCCTGGGCTCAGAGTTCAATTCTATCCAACTTTCCAGTGTTAATACAGCTGTACCAACAGGGCATGTACTGCATTCTGCAGTGGGAAGGCAGTCATGGAAACCTCCTCAAGGTAAGGGAACATTCGTTCCCTTGTATCAGTGCTGCATTGCAGCTGCATTGGCACTGGAAAGTTGGGCCCTGAGTCCATCCACCAGTCCATCTACCTCCCCCACCTAAAAAAGCCTCCATTCTACCCTCCCATTACCTTCTCCAGGCTCCTGCACCGGCTGCCCTCACCCAGCACATACTTTCCCCTCCCTTTGTGGAATCCAGAACCAGGAGGCCAGCACACGTCCTTGCACCAGCCTATCCAGCTCACAAGGGGACGCAAACATGCTTTCTGACACATCTGAGACACTTCTGGGCCAGTACAAGGGACTTGCACCAGCCAAAGAACAGGTCTGGATTGTGCCCCCAGTTCCTTTGGCAATAGCCATAGAAGCCCTTATGCACCATCTTTGATTTAAACAGCCACATTGCTTGCACTCAGGACAGCTAGAACTTACTTTTTCATTCTAACAGTGGGAAGTCATTTATTCAAGCAAAAACTTTCTCTTCATTTCCCATGCCTTGTAGTGACCAACCAAAATGACATAGGGACCAATCTTATCCAACTTTACAGCACCAGTGCAGCAGCAATGCAGCCCTGAAGTAAGAGAATGTATGTTCCCATACCTTGAGGAGGCCTCTGTGACTGCCTCCCCACCACAGGTTGCAGTGCATGTGTCATGGGCATGCAGCACCGGCACTGGAAAATTGGATAGGATTTGGCCCATTGATATTAAAAATACATTCACTGTGATCTTCTTCTTCTTCTTCTTCTTCTTCTTCTTCTTCTTCTTCTTCTTCTTCTTCTTCTTCTTCTTCTTCTTCTTCTTCTTCTTCTTCTTCTTCTTCTTCTTCTTCTTCTTCTTCTTCTTCTTCTTCTTCTTCTTCTTCTTCTTCTTCTTCTTCTTCTTCTTCTTCTTCTTCTTCTTCTTCTTCTTCTTCTTCTTCTTCTTCTTCTTCTTCTTCTTCTTCTTCTTCTTCTTCTTCTTCTTCTTCTTCTTCTTCTTCTTCTTCTTCTTCTTCTTCTTCTTCTTCTTCTTCTTCTTCTTCTTCTTCTTCTTCTTCTTCTTCTTCTTCTTCTTCTTCTTCTTCTTCTTCTTCTTCTTCTTCTTCTTCTTCTTCTTCTTCTTCTTCTTCTTCTTCTTCTTCTTCTTCTTCTTCTTCTTCTTCTTCTTCTTCTTCTCAGCAATAGATAATTTCTTTTGGGGAAGGGGGGAGAGGACTTCTTGTCCTCAGGTAGCTACAGAAACATTACAGTTCTTGCTTTGTTCTGTCCCTACTGATTGTTTCTTTGAGAATCCAATTCCTGCTACCGAAAATACACGAGAGAACCGCCAAGAAGGCCATGTGAGAATTTTCTCCTTCTGTTACTGCTGCCTAAAACCAGCAGAATTTAAAAAAGGATGTTTATATTTTCAAGATGAGCCCAAGGTATTCAGAACTGAGATTCATTGAAAATGTCTAAGAAAATGTCTGCTCAACTGATTGATTGGAATTACAGTTAAATAGGTTGTTTTAGTCTTTCCAACATGTGCAAATGATTTGTGACGCTCCCAGCGACAATGTTTTATGTAAAAGGTTGTAGAAAATTTTCTGTGCTGCTTTTATAATCAGCAGCCACTTCAGCGTTTTGCAAATAAATTGTTGCAGTGTTTTGTTATTTTTTTTTCCTTTTCCCCCTTGATTAAATTTCTATTTTTATTTGGATGGTTAAACTGGTACACAGCAAAGTCTTTAGCGCTGTACATTGCCTGAAAGGGTTTATATTGGGAGCTTTATTCACTTCCTTTTACTTCCCGTCATTATCACAGATGCTAACTGCCCCATTTCAGTAAAACAGTGTCCATTAGTCGAAAGCATTAGATGAAAAATGACAACTGTAATTAAACTTTATTTTCCAATACATTTCACATTGACTTGTGTCCAAAGGGCCTTTTCACCTTTTAATGCTCGTTGCTTCACCAAATAAAATAGTTCAAGTTCAGTGTTCTTTTGCCATTATCTTTCATTCATAAGAACAGTTAACTGGAGAACATATTAACTTTGTTAACAGTACTTATTGACGAAAAGGATTTTTAATTCATATGCACTACACATGTTAACTGAAAATTAGTTTTTTAAGCAAAACTGGAGCGAACAATATAATCTTAACTGTCCAGGACCTCTGATATGCACATAGTGATGCACATCAGAGTTTCCTCATTAGCCAGTTTAAAAGGGAGCTTTATATGAATGTTGAAGTTGAAAGGGAAAAAAATGCATGCCCCCCCCCACCAAAAAATCACCACATAGTAGAAATGCATATCAAACTAATTTAAGGCCCATGACATTTTTTTAAGCAAGGTTAATAGTAGGGCTTTTTGCTACGTTCCTGCGACAAGGGCTGTGCAGAGCTCCATGTTCAACAGCTCCCTCCCATGATGCCCAGCACTGACATCATCATTAGACTCCAAGGAGCCAGGAGACAGCCTTTTTAGCTGACTGCCATTTGGGGGTGGGTATGACAGCCCAATCCTAACAAAATACCCCTCCGCCAAGGCAGCATGTCAATGGAGCATATGCTATCAATGGAACATATAATGTATCCTGCAGGGGGGTAGCCCAGAGGCCTCCTCAAGGTAACTTATGCTCCCTTACCCTAAGTCTCTGCTGCCCTGCCGCTTGGATCCGTGCATGCTATTTTGCTGGTGCAAGTCCGAAGAGTGGAAGGGGAGAGGGAATGGAGTTAGGATTCAGTTCACGCCAGTGCCACCAGGCTTCTCCCCCATCCTGCCTCACTCTCACCCCCTTATCCTCCCAGAAACTCCACTGTTCATGCTTGCTGTGGTTTGGTAGCAGTCTAGGTGACTCCAGCATGAGGCTCAATGGTTGCACATGGAGGTGACAGATTCTCCCAGGGGGCCTAGTGGGTGCAAGGATGGGGTGGCAATGCTGCTTCTGGACACCCAGCAAGAAAGAGGAGATGGAGAAAACCCAGAAGAAGACCCAGCTGGAGCAAGAAGGAAAGTGAGATGGACCTGGAAGGAAACAGAAATATAAGTCAGTGAGGACAGAGAACCCTGGAAGGGAAAATGAGTCCCTGGAGAGGGAAGCTAGCCTGAATTGGCTAGAAAGGGAGCTGGAGGTTAAGGGAAGAAAAGTTATGCGGGGGGGGGGGGGGGGAGACCAGGTGTGGCTATGAACCTCCTTTTACTAGTGGCCCCTTCCAGGGCTGGCATGACTCTGCCAGGAATGACATAGAGCTCAGAATGAATAGGGAGGTCACCTTGGCCCTCATTTATCCTCATTTACATAAGAAGAGCCATGTTGGATGAAGCCAAGGGCCCATCTAGTGCAGCTTCCTGTATCCAACAGTGGCTCACCAGGTGCCTTAGGGAGCACACAAGACAACAAGATACAGTGTAGATATATCCTGTGCCCCCTTGTATCTGGCATTCAGAGATTTGCCTTGGAGGGTCTAGCGCTGCCAAGCATCTTTGTAAAGGAGGACCTGTTATTGTATTTGACTGTTGCAACGGCAGGACCAAGATAAAAGAGTGGGAATCATGGGTGAAGGCACCCCATTTCTGTTGGACTCTCTTCTTCCTTTGACTTCTGTTCTAGTGGCAATAAATCCCATAGCATCGGCATCCAGACCCCTTCACTGCCTGTCCTTTCCTGTTGTAAAGTCCTATATGGCATCCTTTTTTGTAGATCTTCCTTTCTGGGATGAAATGGAGGATGGTTTGATGCATACAATTCTCCATACCCCTGACTAGCTCTTCCCAGTTCAACCCCAACACCCTATCACCATACTGGGCAGGAGAACTGTGAGTTCCGCTTGGCAAGGCTATGTGGGGTGAGGGGTTTCAGTAGACTTTAGGACTTTCCCTCCCTAACTACAGCCAGTGCATCATTGGTGGCTGGACATTGATAAGCTGGGGCTGTCAGCAATCTGCAGCTTTGAGTTAGGGTTGATATGCCCAATAGGAAGAATGGACAATTGCTTGCTGACTCTCCCAAAGTATGTGCCCACACTAAATAGGTGGGGAGGTAGGGGGACCCACTGCAGGGTATTTTTGTTGATTTCAGTAAGGTTGTGGCCCACTTAATTCCAAACCTCCTAGTCTCATGTCCCATTGTAGGTATCCTGGGTAATGGCTTTCAGGCTTAACATTCACTACAGTACACTACTTGAGCTCCTCGCTAAGCACCCTCAGATATTAGGCTGTATGACTATCCAGTCAACTCACATCTGATTTCACAAGTTCAAATAATCAATCTTCAACTTTGCTCAGCTGAAACAACCAGCAATTGGCCAATCCAGAGAATTACGTACTGAGCTGTAGGAAGATGGCAAATGCAAAGCTGGACTGAATAAAATGGATGAGACAGGATGAGATAAGATAGGCTAATGTGAAAACACAACACCAGGCCAGGCCTTCCAGGCTGCGATTCTGTGGCAGAGCACAGTGGAAAGCCAGGCTTTGTACTACCACCGAGGCTTAACTAAAGCAAGGACAGATATTTTATTATTAATAATAGTTATATAGTGCTTTGCAACAAAAAACATTTGCAAAGTGGTTTGCATAGCAGAATACGAGAAAAAAATGGTTTCTTGTCCTAAAAGGACTCACAATCTAAACCAAAATGGCACACTAGCAAGCATCCACTGGGCAAGACATCATCCTGGCATAAACAGGGATGACTGCTCTCCCCCTGCTCAACATAAGAAAGAGCCCAATCCTGAGCTTAACATGCCGGCTTACTGCTGGCGCGCACTGTCGCAAACATGCCATAAGACATGTTCACGAGCTCTAATGCTAGGCGAGCGCCTGTACTAGCCCAGCGCTGGCCGGTACTGGGCTAGCGCCAGGTGGGCACCCTGCTTCCGCTGCTCGGCGGTCAAACGGACCGCCGAGCCATGGAGAGGAAAGAGGAAAGTGGGAGCGGGGGGGGGAGGAAGGAGGCATTCCAGGGAGGGGGGAAGCAGGCAGAGGGCAGGGAGAGGGCGGGGAGAGGGTGTGATGGGGAGGTGCGCCAAGGGGAGGAAGCGGGGAGGGAGGGAGGCAAGACCATTGGAGCAATGCTCCACTGGATCCAAAACCTTCACATCAAGCCTTCAGGCTTGGCGCCTGACACGAAGGCTCTTACTTCACTGCCAACTTTGTGGTTGGTGGTGAATCGAGTAGCTCCATTGCGGGGCTACTCCCTTTATCCAGGGGAAGGGTACGAAAGTCCCCTTCTCCCGAGGTGCCACCTGCGGCTGCCAAGGGAGTGCAGAATGCCGTTTTTGGTGCTGCTGCAGCCACGCACCACGGGAGCTCAGGATTGGGCTCAAAGCCAGCATTTAAAAGGTGGCCCTTAACCCAAAAACAGCAAAGGCACCTACTATGTACTATTGGGCCAATCAGTTACTGATAACAAATACTGAGGTGTAATCAGTTGCTTACGGATTCAGAGAGGGAAAATTAAGCTTGTTCTAAACGCAGTGGCTAGAAGGCAATACACAAATAACAGAATGCATTACAGGGGCAGAATAATTCCATCTCCCTCCTCAGCTCTTTCTTCTTCACACTTTTCTCTTCCCCTCCTGAAGTTAGCTACTGGCCTGAGGAGCAACATAAACATAGAAATACATTCCTTCCCCTTCTGGAGGCTTTGTCAGTACATTGTTTCCACTTTAAAAGTAAGAGCAGATCATTTGTAAGTTTGAAATTCCAAACTTGCAATTATTTTATCTTACACAAGTTGCTTATTTTATCCACTATCTAACACAAGATTCAGTCTTATGGGGTTTAGTCAGGTGGTTCCCAAACTCTGCACTGCAACATCTTAGGGTACCATGGTGCACTCACAGGGGTGCCGTGGGATCTCCCTGGCTGCCTCTTCTACCGGCTTTCCCACACACTGCCATCTTGGATCTTGCCCAAATTTTGCAAGATTTTGGTGCTGCCATCTTGGATCTTGAGATATTGCACAAGATTTGGGCATTGCCATCCTGAATCTCATGAGATTTTGTGAGATCCAAAAGTACTCCAAAAGATCTCACTTTTTGTACCTGACTGAGCCAGGAAGAAGAGGCTGCAGGGACACTGCGGCCCCAGTTAGTTTGAGAACCACTGGTTCATTCCAAGTCTATTTTGCATAATCCCTCACCCCTGGGGCCCATGGCACAACTAGTTCAGCCTACAAGGGATGAGAAGATTTCCCTTGTTGCATTCATTTGTTGTTCATCTACTTCACTTTGCTCTGTGCTCCACTCTTTCTGAATTCTGACTAAACTGGGAGGATTTCAGAAAATTAATTCTTTGAATCGTACAGCTTGCTGCAGCATTTAGTACCTTCAGTTCGTTTGCATCCCCACTTTTGTTAACATGTGCACATTGAGAAAACACTGCCAAACAGGCCAATTAGTTGTGATTGTACATCAGGCAGTAAAGGTTCTTTTTCTGTGCAGTATTTCCGAAGTGAAAATGTGCTCCTGCACTTTGGCAAAATACAATACACAAAACAAATGTTGATGCATTCAAATGTGTGATCACATCAGGGTGTTTGCTTGCTTTCGGAGTGTTTCCTCGTCTACCATGTGCATAAGTAAAACTCCATGCAACAAAACAAACAAACAAACCAAACCCTTGAATTAGTTATGCATATGATTGCCTCATGACTGCTTTCTTTCACTGTTTCATCAATACATTTGCATTGATCATGAAGAGGCAAAAGATAAACGGAGGGACTGGGAAGCATGGCAAACTGTGTATGCACAGTATTTTGTGCGAGCATTGAATTTTTTTTTTAAAGATACATTGTGCATTGCATCCCAATATTCTACGCATATCATCAAGCTTTTGCACAAATTTCAAGCAGCCATTCACAAAAAACCCATGCCCTTACAAATTGTCAATTAGCTCTCTTGCAGAGGTTTGGATGTGCTCACAATCAACATTTTACTGGTTTTTTTTTTTTTTTCCTTCACAAAGATTGGCAAACGTTCTAATGGGGAAAAGGGGGTCTTTGCAAGCGGTCCATTATCTTGGAAACATTCAGACTTCAGTGGAGAGAATTCATGCTTGTCTTGATTCAATATCTGAGCAGCTGTTTCTTTGGTTTCTTGGTAGGCTTATTTATCACATTATACAAAATGCTGTCCAGCCCATAGGAGACATGCTGCTTGTGTGGAAACGTCAGGACATCATCAGAGAGATCATAAGAACATAAGAAGAGCCCTGCTGAATCAGGCCAAAGGCCCATCTAGTCCAGCTTCTTGTATCTCTCAGTGGCCCAGCAGATGTCTCAGAGAGCACACAAGACAACAAGAGACCTGTATCCTGGTGCCCTCTATTGCATCTGGCTTTCTGAGGTAGCCTACTTCTAAAATCAGGAGATTCCACATTCCCATCATGACTTGTAACCTGTGATAGACTTTCCCTCCAGAAATTTGTCCAATCCCCTTTTAAAGACATCTAGGTGCCATCACCATAATAGATGCCATCACAACACCCTGTGGCAAAGAGTTCCACAGACTAATTACACGCTGGATAAAGAAATATTTTCTTTTGTCTGTTCTAACTCTCCCAACACTCAATTTTAGTGAACGTCCCCTGGTTCTGGTGTTGTGTGAGAGGGAAAAGAACATCCCTCTATCCTCTCAATCCATCCCCTGCATAATTTTGTAACTCTCAGTTATGTCCCCCCTCAGGCACCTTTTTTCTAGACTGAAGAACTCCAAACACTGAAGCCTTTCTTCATAATGGCGGTGCCCCAGCCCAGTAATCATTTTGGTCATTCTCATCTGCACCTTTTCCATTTGGATTATATCCTTTTTGAGATGTGACCAGAAATGGACGCAATACTCCAGGGTGTGGCCTTTCCATCGATTTGTACACTGGCATTATAGTATTAGCTGTTTTGTTCTCAATACCTTTTCTAATGATCCCAAGTGTGGAATTAGCTTTCTTCGCTACCACCATACATTGGATTAATCACAACTGTGACACACTTGTAGAGAGGAGGGAGCAGTCAGAAAGAGGAGCAACTCTACTATCAAAAGTGAAGGGATCTAAACATGGGACATCAGACTCATAACACACACCCTGTCAGTTCCCTCCAGTTCTTCTTTAGATACTAACCATACTTTTAATTCAGTTTTAACTGTGTTTTCATTTCTATTATTTGATGATTAGCTTGGAAGAAGGATGACCTGTTCCAGAAAGTAATGTTCACTGCGTAAAATTTGAGCATACTTGGACTTTCTGGGATTGCACATTAACTGTTATAAGGTTGTACCAATATTAAACGATTGGATGAAGAAGATGTGAGAGATTTAAGATGAAACCCCACTTTGTTTCAGATGGATTTTGATGGCTGCATGTTATCTCTGACATAGAGAATTGAAAGTGAAATAACATTTGCTGCGGGCCAAATAGATCATCCTAATACAATGGAAGTCTAAAACCTCATTAGTGGAAAAGGAACGAATAATATCACATGTCAAGAAGGAATTTCTCATGAGAAAGTATTCATTTAATAGCTTCAGGGCAATGAAGAGCACAAGAGTATTTGGAATCTATTATCATAAATTAGATTACGGCAATTGTAAATACAAGATTCTTTTTGCTTTCATAGTGTTTTCTTTAACCATTTTCCTATGTTATGTTTTGAGATCTTTAAATTTATTCCCTCGAGAAAACAAATACAATTCTAAACCGAACACATCTCTAGCATATTGAACCATACTTTAATGTTGGATGTATATTTCTTTTAAAAAATCATTTTAATGTCACTGTAGGGGCAAAGACATTTCTGGAGTGGGCTGCTCTTATATCCAGACCCAAACATAGCTGTCATTCATTCTACCCATGATAAAAGTGGTTGTGTGAGATTTTTACTTCAGGCAGAAACTGTGATGGGTTGCACTAAATAATTACCCACTAATCAATGGCTCAGGATAGCATGCCCAAACATGCATTCATCATGAACTCAAGCCATGAGTTTGTTTGGGTATGCTATCATATCAGGTAAACAGCACAAATGCAGGGCAATTGTAACCTAATCCAGAAAGTTGTGAGAATTGGCTCCTGAGATGAGTGCTGAGCGGAACCAGAGAGGCTGAGTTTCAAAAACAATGTTTGAACTCCTTGAAAAATCCTTCCAATTTTCAGTGACTTTTTTTTTTTCCAGAGTGCATAATCAAAAGTGCATGGAAGTGTTTACAGGAGGAGATGGAATATGGCACTGTTTCCTTGATAACAGTGCCAGGGCTCCATTTTGCTGCCTTGCACATCAACACATGTGCACATTTTTAAAAAATATGCGAACAAATCTAGATGCGCTCAATCTACATGATATTGTTGTGACTGGAATGAGTGGTGGAATACATCTTCTCTTGAGATGGCACAGATCCGTGTAGCCCCATTGGAGCTGATGCAACTTTACCCAGGGCCTGACCTAACCCCTTCTGATATTACCCTCTCTAGGTTCATGAGTGATGTTTGTGACTCTTTAACCGCAGCTGTTGCTGGTTATTTATCTGAGATTCCTAAATAACGTTGTCAGAATTTAAATAATTCTGGTATCTTGTTTTTAAGTTGTTGGGTCGGTATGCAAGTTGTTGCGACAATTGTAAAGTATGTCTTAATTGTGTTGTGTTGATATGCCAATAAAGGTTTCAGACAGACAGACTTTACCCAGGGTAAAGGGAAGCAATTTCCCTTGTCCTGAGCTGAGCCGCTTTTGGCCTCAACCCAGTTCTGGGTTTGGGATTGGGTTGTGTGTGACTTTGTGTGTGACACAGTTAGGATTGGGCTGTGTGTGACTTTGGCCCAAATCCTAACCCACTTTCCAGCACTGGCATAGCTGCGCCAATGGGACGTGTGTGATATTCTGCATTTGGGGGGCACTCACGGAGGCCTCCTCAAAGTAAGGGAATGTTTGTTTCCTTACTTAGAAATGTGTTGCCCTTATGTCAGTGCTGGAAAGTGGGTTAGGATTGCACCCTTTGTGATTTCATCATGCCAGCTACATCATCACTGATTGCCTGCAGAAGAGGGGAAAAAATGTTATGGTGGAAAAGTAGCAGGAGGCTAGGGAAATAGTGACTGTGTATGGAAAACACACACACACCTGAAAAAGGAAACACAGATGATTTTTCAAGGTGTTCTTACCCTGCTTGAAAACATACTGTTACATCATATGTTCACAGGCAAAAAATTTGGAGCCGTGCTTGAGACCCTTGAGACTCTGTTCCTGAACATAAGGAACTTTAAAAAAGAAGCTACAAAGAGGTGATACAAATAAACTCAATATTGTTGCCGCTATCTTGCCATAAATCTCTTGGGTTTCAGACAGGAATTTTTCTGCACTCTACCTGGAGATATCAGGGATGGAAACAAAGACTTTCTGCATGCAAAGTAAGTGTTCTATCCAAAAGCTACAGCACCTTCCATGTAACATAAAGATAAAGTAGGTATATGATTCCACAAAGGCTCCCATTGATTGGGGAAAAAAAAATCAGTTACATACTCTTTTGTCTGAACATTTCTAATCAGACATTACTTAATCCTTAAAAGGGTTCAAGAAGCCTGGATATTAAGAACCCTAATGGGATTTAAGAATCCCTCCTCAAGGCTGAATAAACTGAAGTGTGTTCTCAGAATAAATAACAAGATATTACTTTAAGAAGAGGACTTGACAGATAACCCTTCTTACATGGGGACATGAAACAAAGAATTGGATTAACAAATCTCCATGGATATGTAGAAACGGATTTTGGAAAAAATAAAACTTCTTTTTCTTTGTGTGTTGTTATTTGAAAAGGTAATTGCTTTAAACTACTATGTGGGTGACATTTCATGAAAAAGTGGAGGGAGAGGGAAGACACTGGGCAAATTAATGCCACAGAGGTTGCAGGAAAAGAGAATTTTTCATCAGGTACAGCAAGATTGTTCAGTTGTTTGGGGATAAAAGCACAATATTTGCTATTTGGTTTAAATATTTATACTCCACTTTTAGTACACATATGCATGTGAAAGTGGCTTATAGAAATGTAAAAGAAGATAAGGCTTGGGACCAGGGTATTTGAAAGACTGCTTACTTCTGCACAATTCAGTTCATCCCCTTAGGTCGTCAGATGAGGCTTTCTTATGAGTGCGTAGCCTAGGAAGGGGCAAGGGGTGGCAGCAAGAAATTGAGCCTTCTTAGTAGTGGCACCAACTCTATAGAGCTCCCTCCCTTTCCATCTGTGAACTGGTCCCTCCTTGGAAACTCTTTGGCAAGGCTTGAAGACAATCCCCCCCCCCCCCCAGACAAGACTTCTGAATTCTCAGCCTTTTCAATGTGGTTTTTACAGGCTTGGTCCTTCTGTTAAAAGGTGGTTACTGCTGCTCTTATAGTAGAACCAACTCTATGGAGTATCCTTGCTTTTGATCTATGAACTGCTCCTTCCTTGGAGAATTGTGTTCTTATATTCTACTGTAATAGTGTTTTATTATTGTTTTAAGGTTGTTTTAAATTTTCGTGGGTTTTTCGGTTATAGTGTAACTTGTTTTAATTGTGATTTTATGATTTTTTTTTTTTTTGTACTTTCTGTATCTGTTTTTGTAAGCTGCTTTGAGTCTCCTCAGAGAGAAAGCTGGGGTAAAAATGCTGTAAATAAAGAAACATACACATACATACAAACATGCAATAAAGGAACCCTAGGGAAGTGACTATTGACCCAATCCTACTGGCTGTTTATGACAGCAGAACTAGTGTGCCACTGGCATAGAAGACCCCGTGATGGTGCAAAGATTGCACCACTGCCAGGCTATTTGAGGCTGCTGGTGTAAGCAAGTAGAAATCTGTTATTCTTTAAGTAAAATAAGTTATGATGAGGAGGTATTGATTCATTTTGCTTCTTTTGTGTTGCAGCTTTTGGTATTTGGAACCCCCACTGCTTAGCTGTTGACAGTTAGAGATGAGTGGAAAGTAGTTGAGCTAATTGGATTACAGATTGGTGCCATAGCTGGGCCAACTCGGTGTACAATGTGGGATAATTAAGCAGTTTGCACTCGCATATCACAGTACATGTGTGGGAGCATCTACAGTGTCTTCTTTCAGAGTAGGGTGCAAGAGTGGAGGGGCAGGGGGACTTGAGAACTCACCTGAAGGCCTGACTTGGGTCCTCATTGACATATCTACAGAGTTTGGGTCTGGATCCAGGAGCAAATATCATGACACTTGGAACCCTAGATGGTTATAGCCAGAGTCACACCCAGAGAGGCCTGTGCAGAACTTGGCTAGAGATTATTAACTAGAAATGGCTAGGCTGTTGCAGAACTATTGCTAAGAAAAGTTGAATTCTTAGTTCATCCCTATTATAACTACCAGGTGTATCTTCCGAAATATATGGGCAATGGGTTCTTGATAGCAATTGCCTAATAAATTGTAAATATCCAACAATTTTGAGTCACTGAGAAATAAACAGACCAATCTTGTGTTGGACTGAGCTGTCATGAGGAAGCATTTGCGACACCAGAACAAGAGTTCCACTGTCATGAAATGGCTGTCGATAGTTTGTAGAACACTACATTGGCAACCATTTTGAGAATGCCGGAAAGGAGGGAAAGATAGAATTGGGCTCTTAACCCTTAACATGTCCAAGAATATGCATGCACTCAGGTAAAAAATAGAAATTGTTCTCATTGGATAGATATTTTGGGATATTGAACAATATCATCCATAAGACCTCTTAACAATATATTTTTTTATCCCCTTCAGATTTCATTGCACTGAATTTCATTTTACACGCTAGCTAATTCTCCTGTACTGTACGGTTGACAATCTATGACTTGCATAAAAGATTTGCTCTGGTGTCAAATCATTCTCCACACTAGGTTATCTGCTGTACTACATAGGAATAATCAACTGCATGCATAAAAAATTTATAGCATTTCATCTTAAAAATATAACTTGTTACTTACATTACCTGCATATTCTAGAACTAGGAAGCAGCCTGGAATTTACAACAATGTCTGTTCGCAACCAGCATCCTTTCTGTTGCTCAATTTTCTCTGAAGTCTCTGAACTCGTGCAAGGAAAGCGCCCTACAGGTAGACCACAGCTGCGATACAAGGACATCTGCAAGAGGGATCTGAAGGCCTTAGTAGTGGACCTCAACAGGTGGGAAACCCTGGCCTCTGAGCGGCCCGCTGGGAGGCAGGCTGTGCAGCATGGCCTTTCCCAGTTTGAAGAGACACTTGGCCAACAGTCTGAGGCAAAGAGGCAAAGAAGGAAGGCCCATAGCCAGGGAGACAGACCAGGAACAGACTGCACTTACTCCCGGTGTGGAAGGGATTGTCACTCCCAAATCGGCCTTTTCAGCCACACTAGACGCTGTTCCAGAACCACCATTCAGAGCGCGATACCATAGTCTTTCGAGACTGAAGGTTGCCAACGTGATGATACTGTCCTCTTGAGTGAGCTATAGAATGGATATCATGAACAGATGTCTTTGAAATTCCCAAGCATAATCCTAATTTGGAACTCTTTTCAGATCAACTTTTCATTATGTCTCTTCTCTTTAACTACCCAAAACAACTGTTTGCATTCACTAACTTAGGCTGAAATACTAACAACGTGCAATTTATACCCTGCATTTTTTAACTTTAAGTAGAGAACTTAAAGTGTTGTACAATAGAAGTAAAAAATAATGAATGCAAATCGTGCAATAAAAAACACAAATCAAGACAGCAACAAAACCCGTTAGAGCAGGGGTACTCAAAATGGTGGGTCGCAACACAACAGCCTGGGAAGTCCTGTCTCTGGCCCTTAAGTTGCAGGCGAGGGGGAAGGCAGCAATGTGTTTCCCAGGATTGCGCTGCTGCCAGGGACAAGGCAGCGTTTACATTTATCTATAGACAGTGCCAACTTCCAGGAGGGGTGGGTCTGGCAAGCCTGCAGACCCCTCTGAAGGGCTCCCCAAGCCTCCAAACATCTGAAAATAGTAAAAACAAGTTTTCGTTGTGAAACCAGAAGTGGGGGCGTGTGGCAGAGGCCCAGAAGTGCATAATAACTGCCCAGCTTCCATGCTGCCATAAAGGACCTTGGGCTGACAGATCATGAGTTCCAAGAATGGAAGCCCATTTCAGACTGGGCTATAAATCTTTACAAAACTGAAGTCCTCCATAGTTTTCCCCACTTATTTCAGTCAGTGTGAGATTTCAACTCTGCTTTCAATTCACAGAAAAGAAACATTAAATGACTTTCAAGAGGAAGATGTTTTACCACCTGAACTAGTACCTAAGCTAGGAAAATATTCTTTGCTTGAGATGGTAACATGATGATACCAATAATCATTTGTGATGGAATATTAAGTCCTATGGGAAGCAAAGATCCACACATTTGAGTCATTAATCTATTCATGAAACCCATTCAATGTATGCCTGCAGGGAGAAAATCATATTATTATGGTAAAAGAATAATATTTTTTACACTAGTATTTTCAAACTGCTGTGAGAATCAATATAGGGCATAGGCACTGTGACATTAACAGCAAGAGGAAAAAACGAAAGCAAAACCATATGTGTTCCTCAATTTTTATTCCAAAGCAAGATTAGGTGGTGATATCAAGTTAGTTCTGTAGAAGTAGTACAGTGAAGATTATAGATATTTTGGACTCCTTATGGTTCTGCGGTGACTAGTGGACATGGATTCATTAGAGTCAGCCATGCTGTGCACTGGCCAACAGTTCACACACACCAAAGAAACCATCTGCTGAACCTTCAGTAGTATTGGCAGTGGTAGGACCCAATGTTTCATCAGGGGGCAAGCTGGAAAAGTGCCCTGGGAAAATCAGTGCAGGCCTTTTGCCCAGGGTCCCCAGCAGCCTGGCACTGGCACTACTAGTGTAATTTGCTGCATCTATCAAGCGGAGAATGGGACATAATCAACAAAGCTTCTCAAATATCTCGTGACAATAGCAGGATCATACTACAGCAAAGTTGTTACAACAATAGACTTGAAGGTTTCAATCAGCTTCATCTGATTCACCATGGAACACGCCAGCAATGGGGTGAACAGACTCTCATAAGATGCTCCCATTCCCCTTGTAACCAGGGCTGTCTCTGCCTTGAAGCAAATGGTGCTGTTCACGACAGCAGTGGATGGCGGGGGAGTGGCAAATCAGGTGGCAGATCTGGTTTGGCCACCCCTGTCCATGGTTACAATTATATACTAACAGGTCTAGAGAATTAGATCCAAACTAGACAATACATGTATCACATATTGGGCCTGTATATTTGATTTTTCAAATATAGGCACTTGGATTGGCCCCAATCTGGTCTGGGACCAAATTATTGGGGAAGAGAGCCGTTCAGCCTACTTCCTTCCTTTGGTCCTACCTGAATCTCTCTCCAAGGCTGCTATTTGGAAAAGAAAAAGCTACAATCAAGGCAAATGGGAACTTTCTTTCTCTCCAGAAAGCAGCTGCAGACTGAAGTTGGGGCAGTTTGGTGGGGGGAGGGCTAGATTAAATGCGCACATGCACATGAAGCTTCCACTGGTTTGGCGATCATGTTAGGGAAGCTAGGGCTGCCTTCTTCTAATATTGCTTGATCCTCAATAAATGATCTTCCTCTATAAATCTCTTTATCATATAGAGGAAGATTATTTATTCAGGATAAAGCAATCTTGGAGGAAGGCAGCCTTAGCTTCCCTAACATGATCACCAAACCAATGGAAGTTGTAGCAGTTCCACCAGAACAGATTATATAACATTTATCTAATCCTATGGGTGTGTTATGCTGGCAGAAGTGCTGCTGGCATAATGCGCTTTGCGGCTGTCGCAAATGCGACACTTCCAGAGTGCACAGCTGGCTGCCACACAAACAGTGAGCAGCTGGGTCCATGAGAAGACAGAACTCGGACATCCACTAGTGCAGGTAAGACCATACAGGGATTGGGAGGGAGGTGGGAAGGGATGGAACAAGGCAGGGGTGAGCAGAATGGGGAGGACATGGAAGCAGGGTGGAGGGTGGATAGGACCTGGGAAGGGGCAGGTTCAGTGACACCCCATTTCTGGGCCTGATCCCCCTTCGTGGGTGAATGCAGACTTGTGCCAGCGATGTCGCTGGCGCAGGTCTGAGTTTACCCATGGAGGCAGATGGGGCTTATCCTGGGGGAAGGTACCAAATGTTCCTGTATCCTGTATCCTGAAGAGGCCTCAATGTGCCCCCCATGGAAACCCCCCCCCCCCATGGAATACAGGAGATGTCAGGTTGGTGCTGCTGCATTGCTGTGTTACCATGGATGGGGCTGAAAGGCAAATGGCATTTCTGTTTTTTGGGAACACACATTCCATGGTCTCTGCAGAACTCTGGTTACCTAAATCCAGGGGTTTAATCACTCCACCTCTGCGGCAGTGTTAAAAGAATGATTCCTTTAGAAGACAGGAACAGCACATTTTTTAAATATTTGCCCCAGTTCAAATCATACAGACAACTTAGTTATGCAGTGGAGAAATATATCCATATACTAAATTTCAGCAAAGACATCAGAGCCGTGAAGATCATAGTTAGAGAAGGTCGATACTTAATCATTTTCCCTAGCAAATATATTGGCATATTCTTGTAACAGCACACAGTTTTCTCCCAGCCATATATTATTTTGCATGCCATTGTATTTGTTGCAAATGTTAGAGAAGCCAGATACTATTTTGTTTAATCATTTGTATAAAAGATAGGTGGCTCTGACAAAATCTTCCTCATTTTCCAGAGAACCTTTATAATGATTCCCATGGATGTTTTCATAATTTGCAGGAGTGGGAGGTGGGGTAGGCTATCAGCACCACAAGTTATTTGGTATGAGGTCAGAGTTATTTGGGTCTGATTCCTGCACTTGTTTCCAGATCCTGTTAGCTTCAACTCAGGGGTGAGTCTTTGATCAAGCTGGATAATGACACATTCTGATGCAGTGTTTTCACATGTGTGCGTGTATGTCGACACAGTAGTCAATTTATAAGCTATGCAGTGAATGCAGAAACAGATGTGAGACCTGATCCTTAGATAGTTCATGCTTTGACTGAACTTCATAGCTGACTTATCATGTACTTTTTGGAATTGGTGGCTTCTTGTGAGTACAGCACTTGCTGGGACCACGGAGGGGCCACATATTTTTGAAGGAATGAGCCAAACGCATAGACACATTGCTGGTGCCCAGTTGGTGTGGACCCTGGAGTAAAACCCTGCACTGGATTCCCATCAGACCCCTGATGGTGAACTGGGTACTACCACTACCATCAGTACTGAGGATTCAGAGGTTGACCTGTTCAGGAGAGTCACTGACTGGTGTGGGCTGGTCAGTGAAGGTACCAGGAGAAAGCAGGCTGACCAAGGGCAGTCGCTCCTAGTGGTTAGCATTCACACACCACTTCCCACTTTCTGCTTTCCCTTTTTATTTATTCATTTACACAATTTATATCCCCCAAAGGGGACTCAAATCTCTCTGACCCTTTTTACTGGGTTCAGCAACTGAATCAGAAGGAATCTGGTAGTTCAATCCGCTGCCACCATTACAGAGTATAGATACCAGGCAGTTGGGGGCCATCTGTGAAAGAAAACTCAATTCCCGGGAGAGTACACAACACCACAGGTTCTTATTTAAAATCAAGATTGTGTTAGTATCTGACAGTCATCACATTTGACAACCCACTGCAATTACCTAATAGCATGGTCTAGGCAAGCAAGAATCAAAAGATAATGGATGTATTAAAAAAATACAAAGCTAAGGAATTAAATGAAATGGTGGAAAGGGGAGGGGGAGACTGGAAAAAAGTACATGCAGGCTCAGGGAAAATGCCTGAGGGAGGGACACAAAGAAAAGCTTGACTAAATTAGGGACAGTAACTATTAATGCTCAGCAGATGGAGCTAGGAGTCTAAGAGTGAGCAAACAAAAGCCCCAATAGATAGCAAAATGGTGACGTTTGCAGGTGGCTTGGAATAAAAAGGAGAAAGAAATCAAAAGTAAATCCCTGACATATCTAGCTAGAATTACAGTCCCTAGCACTTGCTACTTTGATTATCCCAGGAATCCTGGTCCTGGCACAAACTGAAGAGAAAGTGAGTGTGCCTTGCACAAACCTACACTAGATCTCATGGCAGACCTCGCAGAAACACATGCTTGAGCTTGCCTGTGCAGTAAACATAGTCTTGATAATGTCAGACAGTTACCTGAAGTTGTGGAACCTACCTGGCCTCTTCATCACACCTCTTTGGCTGCCCAGTCAATAGGTGCATGCCAATCAGTAGGAGGGTTAGCTACTCCAGAAATTGAGAAGAACCTTGAATCCATAATCGTGCATGGCTGGCTGCTTAAGGTGCTTCAAACAAAGGACAAAAGGTGCAGTAGGAGCATGTCTGAACAGCTTTTTAGGCCACTGAGCCAACACAGAGCTTCTGGGGCAACACAATGCCTCAAAGTAAGGAGAAATGGGCAAAGAAATAGAGGAAAAAAACCAGGCATTCATCACAGGGCTTTGTGTCTGATCTGACCAACCTCTGATGCCCCCCCCCCCAAAAAAAAAAAAAAGACACACATGATTCAGTACGCAAAAGGATTGATTTCAGGGAAAAAGAAGGAAGCATAAGGACATTCCAAGTAGAAAGAGAGTTCGGGCGGTAACAGGAATAAAATAGGTAGACAAGGACCACAAAATCAAAGTTAAGCTTGGAAGCAAGACAGAAAACAGTCTAATGTTAATGCAACAACAGGTCCAAAAGCTCATCATTTGCAACAGTCAAATCTACAGCAGTTCACTGCAAAGTGAAACCACAGTAAAATCAGCCATGCTTTTTTGTAGCATTGATTACCAGGTAGCAGGGGAGTATCAGATGGGCTTGTTTAGGCCAGTCGATTATCTGGGATAAGCGGAAAATTCCTGGACCTGTGGTGGGTTTTGTTTTGAGGGGAGTAGAAGAATAGATGGGGGAATGCATACTAAAGGGTGCTACACATATGTTTAGATCAGTGGTTCTCAAACATTTAGCACCAGGAGCCACTTTTTAAAATGAGATTCTATCAGGACCCACCAGAAGTGATGTCTTGACCAGAAGTGACATCATCAAGCAGGAAAATTTTTAACAGTCCTAGGCTGCAATCCTACCCATACTTACTGAGGAATAAGTAGAGCTAGGGTGCTGTAGTGGTTTGAGAGGTGAACTTATATCCAGGTTCAAATATCTCCTCTGCCATGAAGCTTCCTGGGTGACCTTGGGCCAGTCACTTTCTCTCAGCCTCACCTACCTCACAAGGTTGTTGTGAAGACAACAGGAGGAGTGCAGCTGTGTACACTTCCCTGAGCTCTTTGAAGGAAGGGTGGTATTGAAATTTTTTTTTACTATCATTGTTAAAAGCATATACATAGTAGCCTGTTAAAAGTACAGATCTGTAACATTTCCCGGATGCAATCACATGCTATGGTAGCATCAAGTCAAATGTATTAAAAATAATATATTGAAATGAATATATGAACCCACCTGAAACTGGCTCGTAACCCACCTAGTGGGTCCTGATCCACAGTTTAAGAAACACTGGCTTAGATTAACATATTTTACAAGTGCATCACTGGAAATATTTTTCAAACTCTTAACTGCAAAAGAGACAAAGTGGAATATTTTTTTTTTCTGGTCTTCCTCTTTTCCTTGCCCTTCACATTACTTTCCGTATCCTCAAGAACTAACAAAGAAGGTTTGGGAATATTTGTCAAGGTTGTAAACACTGGCCTTTTGAAGAGATTTCCTTTGTTGCCAGGTTGCAGCTGAATAATAGAGCAAAATAATGGACTAATTTGTTCAGTGTTCCGTTTCCTATGATGTTGTTATGTATCTGGATGTTTATCTTCCAAAGGGTTCTCATGCCAAAGAGCATCCTCAAGTGAATTCATAACTTACCTTTATAGTGGCATTTTCGTTTATTATTACTAGCTAAGGGCCTGTCAATACGATGGGCTGTATTTTATTCTCTCATAAAATCTTCTCCTTACCCTCTAAGGGTTTCATTCTTGCCATCCTGTGCCCTTTCTAACAGATCTGCATTTCTTCACGCACAATTGGTCGATGTGCTAAAGTGTCACTGTGGGGCCTGAAGGCTCTAGGGCAGTGCTTCCCAAACTCCTACGAGGGAGTTCAGAGTACTGTTATGTGAGTGTAGGAGAGGGGGGAAGGCAGCAATGTGGTCCCCAGGATTGTGCTGTTGCCAGGGGTGGGAGAGGGTTTTTTTTTTACATACCTGCAGTCAGTGCTGCAGGTCTAGGGGGTGCAAGAAGCCCTCCGCAGGGCTTCCTGTGCCTACAAAACTGTAAAAAAAGAAAAAGAGCATGTCAGGTCAGCAGGGGAGGATAGCCCTTGCTTTCCCGATAGTAGAATGGCTTGGGAGTTTAGGGAGATAGCAAAAGAAGCAGGCAATCCCAAACAGAGCCAAAGAAGCAGACACAGGCTTGTTTGTTGCAGAAGCATGTATTGGTAAAAGGAGCAGGCAGAAGAGTAGTCAGTCATACAGTCCAGAAGTCAGGGATACAGCAGGTCACAGTCAAGAGAAGGCAGTCCAAATCAGTACACAAACCAGCAGCATGGCACCCAGAAACTCCACCACAACAACCCACACCTTGGTGTTTGTGCTTGCCCCATATATACCGGGGCCAGCCAATCAGAGTAGGGCGACCTCATAGTCACAAGACAGTCTTGTGACCCACTCTGATTGGCTGTCCAGTGTGCATAGCCACTCCACTGCACACATCTTCCCAGAGTCACATGACTCCCACCTGCAACAGGTGCAGCTGATTGCATCAGCAATGCTGCCTTGCTGATTGCTTCACACCAGGCCCAGATATCAGGACCTCCTGCCACATCCTGGCTATTAACATTCTCAAGCCTGGGATGCCAAAAACCTAACAGAGCACTTCCTGTTTCATCACAAAAACTGGACGTGCCCATTTTTTCTTCTTTTTTTTAGACATTTGCAGGCAAGAGGAGCCCTGCAGAGGCCTCCCCCAGTCCCTTAGGCTCCCCTGGACTGCAGCACTGGCTGAAAATAAGTGGAAAATCCCCCTCCCAGCCCCATCAGCAGCGCAATCCTGATCACATTGCTACCTTCTCCCCTCCCTTTAAAGGGGCAGGGACAATTGCTTCCCTGGCTGATGGGTCGTGATCCACCGGTTTGGGAGCCACTGCTCTAGGGCCAGCCAGTTGATTACTAAGTGGAATTTCGGCAACACCAGAAGTAGTTTTTCAGTAACCATGTACAACTTCTGTTAGATAATCACAGCCACACTGTCTGAACACTATAAGCTTTGGAATTGTTTTCAAAACAATTTTATTACATTTCTACCCTGTCTTTTATTCGAAGATCTTAATACGTAGCTCAGGGGTGTCAATCTCATTTCATACAGATGGCCAAAGTTAGCATTCATGGTATCTGCTAAGGGCCAGAAATGACGTCGTTAAGACAAAGTGATGTCATTAAGCAGATGATGGCCAGAAATAAGCACTTTGATCTCACATAGAAATTCACTAGCTGCAAATGACAGAAGAGAAAATGTGCAAAACTTGTTTATATTTTCAAGATATGAGAGGGCACAATTATCATGCTGGAAGAGCCCATTTATAATGGGGGGCCAGATAAACTGCTTCCAGGGACTGCATTTGGCCCACAGGCCTTATATTTGACACTCCTGGTCTAGCTAGACATGATATTGACCATACTGTTTCACCTTGCATATTTATTTGTCTGTTTGTTGCATTGTATAAATGAGCAGAGGGCTCCTGATTCAATGGGAACTAGGCTAGAGTCTTTAATACCTTTTAAGGCAGGTGGGTGGGATACTGTACCACAAAAGATCTGTGCTGGATCTATCCCTTATATGTAGAGTGAGATTATTTCATTGGCTTTTACATGAGATTACTTGGTTGATGCCCTTTCATATTAGGACTTTCCTTCCATCTTCCTTCTTCAGGGCAAACTTTCCCTCCCGTGTAGCCCAACAGCTTGGAGGAGAGACAAGGAAAATAAAAATGATGTTAATCAGAACCTCTTTGTTTTTGTTGTTCACTCTCCAAAAGCTTTCTATCATTTCTTTTCAGCCTAGAAAAGAGACACCTGAGGGGGGACATGATTGAGACATACAAAATTATGCATGGGAAGGATAAAGTGGATAGAGAGATGCTCTTTACACTCTCACATAACACCAGAACCAGGGGACATCCACTAAAATTGAGTGTTGGGAGAGTTAGGACAGACAAAAGAAAATATTTTACTCAGCATGTGGTCGGTATGTGGAACTCCTTGCCACAGGATGTGGTGATGGCATCTGGCCTGGATGCCTTTAAAAGGGGATTGGACAAGTTTCTGGAGGAAAAATCCATTATGGGTTACAAGCCATAATGGGTATGTGCAACCTCCTGATTTTAGAAATGAGTTATATCAGAATGCCAGATGCAAGGGAGGGCACCAGGATGAAGTCTCTTGTTATCTGGTGTGCTCCCTGGGGCATTTGGTGGGCCGCTGTGAGATACAGGAAGCTGGACTAGATGGGCCTATGGCCTGATCCAGTGGGGCTGTTCTTCTTATTACTTTTGATTCTGTGAAAGCAAGCATCTGGCATCCTCGGCATTATAACAACTTTTCATGGAAGCAGAAAATGGAAAATATGCATTGAGCAACATTTGAAACTGTATTTGAAAGAAGTTAGAATAGACCCAAAACCCAATAAAATATAGCTAGTGATATCACACTCTTTGAGAAAGTTGTCAAATGTTTGCTGTTGTTTCCTTTTAACATAGATGGGGGTGCAGAAAACAGAGATAGCGCAGTTTTTAAATCCAGACGTACATTTGAGAAACACACTCCTGGGTTCACATTATGCCTCACAGAGGCCTCATGGAACAAGCTGAATTGAACACAACTATAAATGCAAATAACTGTGAATTCTGCTTCCTGGTGAGCCAGATGACAAGCTATAAAACTGTTTTCAGAGTTATAGATGAACAGAGGCTTCTGCAAACTCTTGACCTCATACTTGAGAATGTCAGGCGGCAGAGTCAACAAGAGTCAACTCTGTTTCTGAGGAGAAAAACCAAAGGCAATAAATAGCTAGAAAGAGGACTTACGTGTGACTGCTCAGTACTATCCCCACCAGAAACAACCAGAATTCCACACACCGGAAAGAAAGCGCAGTCAACTAGCATATTTTCTAAGCATACTGTGGGATAGAAGCAACTTGCAAAAACCAGGTAACTCCTGAAGGTTTCTGAAAGACCAAAACACAACACAGTAAAGCCTCTACTCCTAAATCCATATTTGTGATCTTTGTTACATCTCAACTTCATAAAGCATCATTTAAAGGAATGGATGCAATTCAGCATTTCAAATTGGAAAACCAAATGCAGTATCCAAAAATTGGAGATTTACGGACTTGGCTAGTAGTCTCATGACTTCTAGAAGAGCAATAGCATTATGAAAATATTACATAATGCTACATAAACACAAACCCTCAATGCTGATCATTCCATTTCAATGATGGGTTGAAGAGCATTTCATGGGCTTGCCCAAAGCTAACTATAATATATGCAATAAGAACATTTCCACATGATGCTTTGGGGCTTCTGAGGCATCTAGAGGCAGGGCTGGCCTTCTGAAGGTAAATCAACCTGATGCCCTTGCAGGGAGTAGTAGGTTCAAAGGGGAGGTGAGATGGAGAAGGAGGCCCCATACCCCATATTTTCTTGCCAACTCCTCTATCACACTGCAGAGAAGATCCAGTTTGCACAACAGTTTGACCCAAAGCGAGCAGGACGGGGATCTGGGCAGCAGCACCTCCCTTCTTGCTCTCAGAAGAAGGTGGGTAAACACCTGGTCAAGACAACCTCTTCATCTCCCCACCCTCTGGCTGCTCAATACCTGGAGGCCTCCTCCACCAGATCCTATCCTCCATGTCGGACTGAAAAGCCCAACATGGAACTTCTCCAGTCTGCACCGGCAAAACAGCTAGTGCAGTCTGGAATAGCTCCATTGCAGGGCTTGTGCCCTTACTCAGGGGAAGGGGTTGAAAGTTCCCTTCCAACGAGGAGACCTCTGGCAGCCTCTGCAGGGCTATTGGATGCAGCAATAGCTGTTTTGGCACTGCTGCACCAGGCAGCTCCGGGGCGGTTAGGTTTGGGCTACCCATTACCCAATGAAAAGGGAGAATTCAAATACAATAGTGATCCTAATAAAGCTGTCAGATGCAACTTATTTTGAAAGCTTTTCCTTGTGTTAATGGTTTACTCCTTTTTCTGTACAACTCCCAATATCAAATCAACTTCCTCTGTTCCAAACTTGACATCTCTACCGAACTGTTCCCTGAAGCACAACAGTCTCTCTTATTTTCTTCTCTTATTAGGGCAACTATATTCATTAACCCGGTCTCGAGAAGATCAGAAATGTCTGCAAGGCATTGTGATCAGACTGCAACTTTGCATGAGAGCTGAAAAGTATGTGGTAGGAAAAGTGTATCTTGGTTATCACATTTTGAATTTAAATATAGCTTTCCTTATCTCAAAATAATACCACATCCAAGATGAAAATGGCCTTTCATGGGTCTTACATCTAGCAGGGAGACACAGCAAGGGAGGTGATTCCTGCTTGTGTTACTAACCAGTCAAAAGGAGAGAGAGACTCAAGTGATCGTGAGAAATAATTTATTGCTCTTGGCCATTGTAGACATAGAGCTTAGTGGACAGGTTGTGCTCTAAATGTACCTGTCAGAGCTCTAAGTGGTAACAACTCCATACTATTAATGAGGGCTTGGGGAGCTCAGAAGTGCTCATAACCTTGACCAGATATTGAATGGTAAGTGATGCTGCAATTTGACAAACGTGTTTTTGAAGTGCAGTGTAAGCTCGACTGCCACTCCTGGTTGTCATCCAGACTACCATTATCAGGAATATCTTTAGCCTGCTTTTAAAATAGGCAGGCTCAAAAGATTGATAAATTACATTCACAGCTTTCATTCTTTCCTGGTAGAAAACATCAAAGTTGCAAGGAGACGCCGTGCTTCAATCCACTGTAGCTCAAAGAGATTCCCAAGGCTCAGCCTATTTGGAAAATGAAAGCTTCTGTCTATTGCATCTGTTGAAGAAACCCGTTATTAATGTAGTTTTCTCACTTTCTCATCCTCTTGTAGTAGGACGTTCAGAGCTAAAGAAGTTTTACCAGTTAACTGGGCTGGGTTGTGCTGGAATGACATTTGTGTAATGAAATTTCCAAGCATGTTCAACATAACTGGGGCAAAGTATAAAGCAACCAAAATATGAAGAACCAACGTGTTATGTAGTAATATATAACAAATGACATTGGTAATATATAGGCATGTGTACACATGATTTATATTCAGAGCTGTAGTGAAAACAGTTCCAATTTACCTATCATCTATGTCGTAGTTTCTCATTTTGCCACACAGTCCCACTCTTTTCATCTAAATGTAACTTATACCTTAGGTGTAGGGTTTCTGTTTCTGTATGAACTTCTTTCACTAGTTTTTTTTTCTAATTTAAGAAATAATTGTGTTGGGAAACTTACAATTTACTGTGCACTTGGAAGTATCAGATGGAGTTTCTCTTCCCTTCGCTGAACACCAAACACTGAAATGATTGAATTGGTGTGCCTGCAACATGTATAATTCCTGTGCTTCAGATTTCTCTGGAGAAATCAGCTCTAAGTTCTGCTGATCCAGAACAATGGAATGGAAATTCCAGATCTGCTCTGAAATTCATCAGCTCCATGCTTGTATATGAGCATTTTGGGTATCATGTTGCATCATGGGTTTTGCAGGTTTCACAATGGAAAGAACTGAATTATTGATGGTCTAACCCAGGAGAATGGTGGGATTCTTGATGTCCCTTGGGGAGGCGATAGGTCTTGTGGCCTTGCCAATGTCTTGGTTTCAGTGTAGAATGGGGATATTAGCAAGATATCAATATGGCCACTCCTCGATGCTCTTGCCCTAATTGTTAGATTAGTCAGGTTAGATCCTTGATAAAGACGAGCTGAGGGCAATGAAACAAATGGGTCAATGGCAAGAAAGCAGATGGCAGAAAACAAATGCTGGATTTCACTGCCTACTCTGTGCCAGGGATGTTGGGGATAAAAGATGATTTTTCCACCTCCATTGCATCTGTACAGTATTGTCCAGCAGAAGGCACTTCTGCACCACCAGGTGAGTTGGGAGGCTGGCGCAGGGGACTTATGCCAACCTCCAGAGGCTGAATGTGGCCCCAGCAGCACCAGCGGAGAGTAGGTATGTGTCAGTGGTGGGCCTTCGGCACATGGGTCTGGGGAGGGTGGGGGAGGCTTTGCAAGGGCGATCCTGGGAGGGGGAGGGCAAGCAGCGGGCAGGCCTGTGGGCAGGCAAGGCCCAGGTAGGGGGTGGAGCCAGGATCTGGCACTTAGGCCTGACCTAATGCTGGGCTTCTTGGATCTGCGCCACCTCTTTAGGTGGTTTAATCAATCATCTAAGAGAACATGTGGTGGTTTGCTGTTTAGCAAAATGCTAAACATTTTGTCAATAAAATTATATCTCTGGGGCTAATAACCCTTGGGCTAATGGATGGTCCTGTTGGCTCAAATGAATAACACAGAAAAAAGCTAGATATTATTTATCTAATTCCAGATGAGCTCTTTGTTGTCTTTTATGTTATATGAGTGGTAAATTTCATATTCAGTCAGTATGACCATGTATGAGTTGTCTTTCCTGTTTAGTCCATTAGCAGTGCATTCACTTAATTCAGTGGTTATTTAGGGGAAGATGCCTTCCCTAACGGGTCACATGTATACTCACCAACACATACAGTGAGAAGGGTTCCTTGTGTGATTTGGAAGAAGTTGATAACAGTTGCTACTGAGCACTTTCTCCCTCTCAGTCTGATCACCGAAAATGAAAATAGTGAAATAGGCAGTGGATCCCAGAAGAAAAGACAACAATGTATATAGATTCAGGAAGAGAGTGTGCTGAGTTCTCTTTTAGTCTATGGTTGCTAAAAATCCTTTGTAATTCACTGCATAGCAATACAGCTGTGTCAACAGGACATGCACTGTACCCTGCAAGGGAGTTCCAGGCCCCAAAGGTCTCCTTGGGGTAAACTCTCGCTGGTGCACCAGGTCTACTTGTACCTACACCAGCTATTTCACTGGCGCAAGTCTGCATGGTCCTGGGTCAGGGGATTGAGGTCAGGAAGGGGGCTAGGATATTGGTGCAGCTGCTCCCATCAATTCTCCCTTCCTGGCCTCGATCCACCCCACTCAATTTCCTCCCCATTCTTCTCCCTTTCCATCCCCTCCCTGCCTTACTTCCACCCCCTGCACTGATGTCCTGACACCAGCAGGCATCCTTTGGCTGCCGTCACACAGACCTGGCTGCATGTTGCTTGCAGCAGCAGCCAAGCTGCACTGATCGGTGTGTTGCATTGTGAGACAGCTGTAAAGGGCCTTACACAGCAGGAATGCTCATTTTGGTGACGTACGACCCTAATCAGATTGGGTTGCGAAGGCTGTGTAGATATCCAACTACTTGTGTTGATGTGTTTCATTAGATTGTGCGTGGTTATTATATCTTAGAAGGGCTTTAAAAAAAAATAAAATGCTTTTTAATTGTTATGCATTTTGACTTGGGATAGGCTAGCTGCAAAAATACTAGAAAATATACAGTGGTACCTCGCATAACGAATGCCCCGCGCAGCGAAAAACCCGCATAATGAAAGCAGTTCGCGAAGTTTGGTAACTCGCATAACGAATTTTTGTGACTTATGCTTCGCATAACGAATTTTTTTTTTATTGTCCTGGTTTGTTTTAAATCGCACAACCGTTAATACCCAGGATGCATTGTGCCTGGAGGTTTAAAAAGCCTCCCCAATGCAGCCTGGGCTCACTTCTCCACCTGCAGTTCCAGGGTTGACTTCCAGGAGCAACTGTGGCCTGTGCTGTGGGTGAACCCTGTCTTTGGTCAACTGTTCTGAGCAGTTCTGAGCAGTTCACCAACTCCTTGGGAAACCAACTACCAGCAGTTAAGGTAAGTTTCTTTGAACTTTTCATAACTTTTGGGAAGTGGTGGCCAGTGTTTAAGGTATGTTTGGGGGGCCAGCTGGCCAGTTGGCCAGTTTTGGCCTGCTGTTTTGGGGAGGTTAGGGGAATTTTTCCAGCAGTTTGGGGAATCTGTGGAACTCATTTGCAACCGTTTTTCCAGACCAGGATTTAAGGAGCTTCTTCACAGGGACATCTCAAGCAGTGGAAAGGTAGGGAGCGTAGCTTCACCATGTGCATTTGTTCTCCTGTGTTGGGGGTGGGTGGGTGTTATGCCACTTTTTGGTCCCAGGCAGGTTTGGCCAGGTACGGAGCGTAGCTTCACCATGTGCATTTGTTCTCCTGTGTTGGGGGGTGGGGGTGGGTGTTATGCCACTTTTTGGTCCCAGGCAGGTTTGGCCAGGGGTAGGAAGGTGTGCGTGAAGCGGATGTGAAGCACTACCTTTTGTTTTTGCGAACGTAGCAACTGCTGACATGGGTCCCAAGAAGGCTGCTCCTGCAGAGGCCGGGAAGAGGACAAAGATGACGCTAGAAATGAAGAAGGAGATCATCCAGAAGCACGACGGAGGCATGCGAGTGACAGACCTCGCCAGGGAGTATGGGAGGAATCCATCCACCATCGGGACCATCCTGAAGATGAGGGAGAAGATCCTTGCAACAGATGCAGCCAAGGGAGTCACCAGGATCATGAAGAACCGGCCAGCTGTTCTGGAGGAGGTGGAGAAGTTGCTGCTCATCTGGATGGAAGAGAAGCAGCGTGCAGGGGACACCGTGACTGAGGCTGTCATTTGTGAGAAGGCCAAGGCCTTGCACGCAGACCTCGTACAGCAAGAGCCAGGAACCTCAGCCGAGGCAGAAGTCTTCAAGGCAAGCAGAGGCTGGTTTGAAAGATTCAAAACCAGATCTGGAATCCACAGCGTGGTCAGGCATGGAGAGGCTGCCAGTTCCGATGTTCCTGTGGCTGAGGACTTTGCCTCGGAGTTCCTGGAGGTCATGACTACACAGGGCTACCTTCCACAGCAGGTCTTCAACTGCAATGAGACCGGGCTGTTTTGGAAGAGGATGCCCAAAAGGACCTTCCTCACTCAAGAGGAGACCAAGCTGCCTGGCCACAAGCCCATGAAGGACCGTCTGACCCTCCTCTTCTGTGCCAATGCCAGCAGGGACCTGAAGATAAAGCCCCTGCTGGTGTACCACTCCGAGAACCCACGGGCCTTCAGGAAGCACAAGGTCAACAAAGATCGGCTGAGCGTGTTGTGGCGATCCAACGCTAAGGCTTGGGTCACACGCGTCCTGTTTGTGGAGTGGGTCAATCTGGCTTTTGGCCCTGCTGTCAAGCAGTACCTGCTAGACAACGACCTGCCGCTGAAGGCCGTGCTTCTGATGGACAATGCTCCTGCTCATCCTCCAGGCCTTGAGGAAGACTTGTTAGAGGACTTCTGCTTCATAAACATCATGTTCCTGCCGCCTAACACCACCCCACTACTCCAGCCAATGAATCAGCAGGTCATCTCCAATTTCAAAAAACTCTACACCAAGGAGCTTTTCAGGCACTGCTTCGAGGTGACCGATTGCACCAACCTCACCCTGCGTGAATTCTGGAGAGACCACTTCGACATTGTCAGCTGCGTGAAGATGATCACCATGGCCTGGGACAGGATCAGCCAGAGAAATCTGAATTCTGCTTGGCACAACCTGTGGCCAGAGTGTGTGGCAACAAGTGACTCTAATGCTTCTGCGCCTGCACCAGAGTCAACAGCGCTGGAGGACATTGTTTCCTTGGGGAGGACCATGGGCCTCGAGGTCACAGAGGAGGACGTCTGCGAGCTGGTGGAGGACCACGACCGGGAGCTGTTCACCCAGGAGCTGGTCGAACTGCAGGCAGAGGCTACACAGGAGCAGGCCTCTTTGGAAGAGGAAGAATCGTCAAGTGAGGAACAGCTGTCCTCCACGGAACTGAAGGACATCTGCCAACAGTGGCAAAACGTGCGGACTTATGCACAGCGGCACCACCCAGACAAGGCTCTGGCACATGACCTTGCGAACATGTTTGATAGAAGGATCATGTCCTCTTTCAGAGGGGTGCTGAAAAGGCGGCTGAAGCAACAGACCATGGAGAGGTTCTTCATGAAGAAGCAAAGAGTGGAAGAGGAACCTGCTGCTTCTACCAGTGGTGCCCAGTTGCCTTCTTCCTCCTCCTCATCCTCCTAGAAGCCTTGAAGTCAAGCCTTGAAGCCTTCTCCCAATTGCCCAAGTTGTTAAGTTAAGTTAGAGCAGTGATGCTGAGACTTGGGGGACAGAGGGGTCTGTCTCCAGGTTGTCTTTGGCTAACTGTAAACTGCTTCTGTCCTAGCTAGACAGCCTGAGACCGTTCCTGCATGCGCCTTCTCCATGTTTGCCAGTGTCCCTGCCTACTCTACTGCGCCTTCCCAGTTGACCAGCGTTCGTGCCATCCCCAGAGAGACCCTCCGCAGCTCTGGGAACGTAAAAGACTGCTGCTGTGACGTGGAGACAGTTCTGTCTGCCTCCAGTTTCCTGACTTAAAAGACTGGTCCTGTAGGTTGAGACACTTCAGCCTCACTTGGTCACCTTAAAATGTTTGTGCACAAGTGTCCCCTAGAACCTTAGAGAGTGGTGATTTTAAAAAGTTTCTGTATTGGTTTCTGTATGATGTCCCTGTTTACATGCCTTAAAAATGTACTTTCTGAAGAGTTTTGCATAGTCCAAGGACTGCTTGTGACTGTTTCTGTTCAGTTTCAGTGTTGAGCCTCAAGTCAGATGGTCCTGCCTCATGTTTGCTGATTTTTAAATGTTTTTCTGTCATGTTTAAAAAGTTGAAGTTTTGTGCTTGAAATTTTTGAAATCCTCTGTACAGTATGTATGCCTTTAAAGAGCACTTAGTAAACACTTTGTAAACCAAATTTGACTTTGTTCTGACTTTTCTTGCCCATAGGAACGCATTAATTAAATTTCAATGCATTCCTATGGGAAAACGCGATTCGCAAAACGAAAAATTCGCATAACGAAAGGACTCGCGGAACGAATTAATTTCGTTATGCGAGGCACCACTGTAATAATACATTCAAAGGATTGATTAAAAGTAAGGCTCACTTCTATTAATTTCAGCAGTGCTGCAGTAATAGCGAGTTCAAGACTGTTTCTGCACTTAACTGTTGACATCATAAGCCAACTTGGTTTGTCTCGCTCACAAATCTGTCATTCAACAGTCCTGGCTGCTGTCAGAAAAATAACACTTTCATACTTCAAGTTTGATATTAAGGGTGCAATCCTGAGGAGGGGATGGGCCGGCACAAGTCCACCGGGAGAGGAATTGGGCTGGCACAAAAGGTGAATCTGTGCCAGCCTAGCTCGGCCAGTGTGGAGGGGCCAGTGTGGAGGGGGTGTGGGGAGGGTGGGAAGGGCAGGGAGGAGGCATTGCTGGGCAGGAGGAAGGTGGGCAGTGGGCAGGCCCATGGGTGGGTAGCAGGTGGGGGTGGGGCCAGGATCCAACATTTATTCCAGATCTTATCCCGCTTCCCAGGCAACCCGGGGCAGCTCTGGGCTGTTCAGATCTGTGCCATGCCTTCAGGTGGTGCAAATCCGAGTAGCCCCATTAGGGCAGCTGTGGCTTTACCCAGCGTAAGGGGAAGTGATTCCCCTTGCCCTGGGCTGAGCCGTTTTTGGCCCCAAACTTGCATTAGATACGGGGCAGATCACCTGCCTCCCTGTTCCAGTGCAAGTTAGGATTGGGCTGTAAGTATTTTATTTTCAGGGACCATCCTTCAGCCATAGGAGGAAATCGTATGTCTCCTAGGAATGTGCAGAACATCTCTGAGAAAACGGCAGTGCCTCTAACAACTGAGGTTGCCTGACAACAACTCCACCAGAGCAGCCCAAAATCCTTTTTGTGGCAGGAACTCATGATTGGGGGGAAAAGACAAAAAGAACTAGGAAGGAAGAAGTGCTCCTGCCCTTACTTACCATCGGCTGCTATCTTATCTACTCACGTCTTCTTCCACAGTTGCTGCTGAAGTGCCAGCATAAAATTGGGCTGCCCATCTCTTGAGAATGAAGGGCCCAATCTTGTTCAATTTTCCAGTGCTACTGCAGTTGTGCCAGTGGGGTGTGTGCTGCATCCTGTGGTGGAGAGGCAGTCCCTGGGGCCTTCTCAAGGTATGGGAACACGTGTTCCCTTACCACGGGGATGCATTGTGGCTACACCAGAGCTGGAAAGTTCGATAGGATTGGGCCCTCAGTCATTTACCCAAACCCCAACCATGACGCCAGCATCTCGTACATGCACACAAAAATAGCCTCTTTTGTCTCATCCCCCTTACTTGCCTGAAGAATTTTCATTCCGCATTCAGGTTGCAATGATCCAGAGCTGCATCCTGTAAGATGTAATGTAAGGGAAATGATGACTTATTGTTGGAACAAACGAAACAGAATCATTGTGTCGACTGGCAATATTCAGCTAATATTTTCTGAGCCTGCAAAACACCTTATTAAATTTCCACTATGTTAACTGATGGGAATTCAAATTCGAGTAAGTGCATAACTATGAATATTATGTCAGCCATCAGAAAGATCTCACTTCTCAGATGAAAACTAATAATACGGGTGGCAAATTCTGAAATTATTCCTAATGAATGATTCAGGCATTTCTCTGAGACTAACCATTGAAATGGCATCATAAAAACTTTGACTCCCTGAAATACCATGCAGGCAGATATAAATCTGCTTATACCTGTAGTTTTTAATGAATGTTTGGTTGATTCAAACATTCATTATGGGTTGATGCAACTTGTGTAGGTTCCAAGGTGAGAAGGAAGACCGGAGTTGAAAAGGTTGACATCAGGCTGTGGACAAATACTGTAAGTCTACAGAGAAAAACATCATTTATCCTGATCTTTCTAATCTGCATTTTGCTGTATCACAACAGTGACTTTGTCTTCCACTGTTATTTACCCATACGCCTTACATCAGGGATGTCAAACTCGTTTCATACAGAGGGCCGAAGTTAGTATTCATGGTGCCTGCTAAGGCTGGAAGTGACATCATTAAGCAGAAGGTGAAGTCATTAAACAAATAATGGCCAGAAATAAACACTTTATTCTCACATAGAAACCATTAGCTGAAAATGTGCCAACCTCATTCATATTTTCAAGATAGTAGAGAGCCCAATTATTCACTAGGAGAGGCCAATTATAATGGGGGCCAGATAAATTGCTACCGGTGGCCACATTCGGCCCGCGGGCCTTATGTTTGACACCCCTGGCTTACAGAATATGTTTCAAACACACCACTGTTCTATTTGTATCCTAGCTATGGTAGATGGCTCTTTCCACAAGTAATAGCCACTGAGCAATGATGCTGATGAAGCAATGATGCTGATGCTAACTCTTTGCCTATTCTAGGCCAGTTCCATTCCACCTGGCTCAGTTCTGTCCCTGAGACCAAACCACAACACTGCAACATTGGGCCTTGATGGGCAATACTATGTACAGCAATGTGACACAAGAGCCCCGTAATTAAATAACCTATGGTGGGTTATGTCAAGGTGTAGAGCCTGAATTTGCAAGAGAAGGGTGCAGATTCTTAGAGAAGGGTGTCCTGCAGTGCTTCAACCTTCTGATCAATGGCCCTTAATTAGCATGATCTTGAATAGAAGAAGCAGCCACGCCTCACCCCTTCCAAGGAGATGCCCTGTCTGCTCTTCTAGAAAATCTGCTAAGAAACCAAGATGGAGTTAGGAGAGATGGTGCATGTTTTGAAATGAAGATCACTGACAACACAGCCCATGGAGCTGAGCAAAGGAGGGGAAAAAATTCCATGCCCCCACACATTGATGCTGCATATCTAGTTCATGTCCCTACCTCCTCATCTCTCCTTGGCTGGCAGTGGTACCCATTGTCACTGTGGTATTTATTCCTACATGTTGCCGGGAGGGGGTGATATTGCATATACACTAGTGGGGACTATCTTAGTACAATTTTTGTGTCCTCATATTTGGGAGGGGGAGAGCAACTGTCCCTCTTTGCGTAAGTATGGTGCCTTTTTCAGTAGCTGTTGCTAGAGTCTCTTCTGTATTTTGTTTTTAGATTGTGAGCCCTTTGGGGTCAGAGAACCATTTATTAATTTTTTTTTTACTATGTAAACCACTTTGTGAACTACTCCTGTTGAAAAGCAGTATATAAATCTTCTTCTTCATTATCATCATCATTGTTGTCATCATTCTTATCCCCTGGGGGCTGGGGATAAGAATAGGCCCTCAGTTTGGCTGTACTTGTCGTAAGAGGCAACTAAACAGCCACTGGGTTGATGGGACTCGTCAGCCTGGGAAGGCAGCTCATCTGAGAGAAGGAAAACTCTGATCCCAAATCTCCACTGCCTTGTGGCTACATCCAGTTATGGAAAAGGCTTCAGGAGTCAACCTCGAGGCAAAATCCGGAGCCGGAGTCCCTGAGGCAGTTCATGGCTGAACACAGTCACGTTCTGGCAACTCCTGCGACGCCGCTGGAACCAACCGTATTGGCCTCTGCCTTTCCATTGGACCATTTCAGCAACGTGGAGAGGGGGGATTTGCTGCATGGGTAACAGCCTATCCTCCATACCTACTTTACCCAGGCTTCACGCACTGGAGAGGACACTCTGTTCCAGAACCACCATTCAGAGCGTGACACCAGAGTCTTCCAAGACTGAAGGATGCCAACTCAATGTTGTCATCACATTGTTACCAGGGAATGGCTGGCAGGGATCAAAGTATCAAAGCACTAATAAAACATCAGAAAATGCAGACAATAATTCTTACAGTCGTTTTCAACCATTTACTTAACAAGAAACACCTCAATACTTCAGACTGTTCTATTAATTATAGAATCTATAATTAATTTTGAGAGAATAAAACTATTGAACTGTTGGCCACATCTTTTTGCTGAAATTCCTATCAGCATCTGTCAGAATTAAGTAGTGATTCTGCACACTCCTCCTCCCATGAGAGTTCATCAAAATTATGTCTCTACAAATGTTGGCTTCATAAAGACTCAAGGCCCAATCCTATCCAACTTTTCAGCAGTGGTGCAGCTGCACTGCACCCTTGAGGTAAGAGAACAAATGTTTCCGTACCTTGAGGAGGCCTTTGTGACTGCTCCACCACCACAGGATGCAGCATATGATCCATTGGCACAGCTGCACCGGCACTGGAAAATTGGATAGGATTGGGACCTCACTGATTTCAAAAGAAAGTTAAGCTCAGAAACAAATAAAAGTGAGATATCTCCCACTGATTCAATGGGGACATTGTTTAAACTTCTGCTGGATTCTTCTTCCTGTTGCTCTCTCTCTCTCTCTCTCTCTCTCTCTCTCTCTCTCTCTCTCTCTCTGGGGTGGGTGGCTCATTTGAAAACCAGACTGAAAACTTTGTTTGAACCTCAATCTGACCATATAGATATATAAGTTGAATCCTGTTCTCCATCCGAACATACAAAATGAAAGTTAACCGTCTTTCAGCATGGACGGGAAAAGCAAGGAGACGATATCATTTCAAAGATAGGCATTCTGAGACTGTTCCATTTTTTTCTGTTTTATTGCTCAGACACTAAAGGAGGAACAGATGAGATAAATGCATTAATTTTCCCGTTCTCTTCTCTTCTTCGTGTGGGCCTGTTTCTTGCTCTTGCCATTCAAGCATGGCTTATCTCGCCTTTTCCTCCTTACATCTTGTCTATTCCTCATGTATTTTTAGCCTGTCTCATTTTCTCAACAGTTCCAGGAGGCTTTCTAGGCAGGATATGTCTTCACTTATATTAACATTCAGTTAGGGCTCCACTGCTGCAATAATGAAAGGTTTGACAGATCCTTAACTACTGCAATCCCACCTGTCTCTCTTACATATGTTTCTTTATTGCTCAAGCATTTCTCTTTTAATCTCACTTCTCATTCTCACCTTTCTACTTTTCATTATTGCTCCTGCATTTCCTGATTGAGGCCCCAATAAGAAACGCTAGAAGCATTAAACAAGATATTGCAGAAAGGAATATCTTTCTTCGGAAGATATGGATGAAATGTGGTTGAAATAAATCCGATCCTTCTGGGTTTTATTCCCCGGGGGGCTTGTGTTCTTTGCACTTAAAAAATAATAATAATAAAAACGAGATTTGTTCAGGTTTGTCCAACATGGTGCCTGGACTATATTCGATATATCTTTTTTAGAAGCTGAACAAGCTTGACAGATAACAGAGCTGTTCTATTAATATAAACACCTGTGTAAGCGCAGCGATATTTAAACAATCCACTAATCACCATCTTTTTCACCATATTTTTATGAAGGGCAAAAAGTTTGGTTGGACACTATGGCAAGTGTTATACCATAGGATTAATCAGCAGGGCCCCATTTTATTGCTTTGGCTCAGAGTTATGGACACACTTCTTCAAATTGCTTTCTGAGACTATTTTGATTCTGGTGTGTTCTAGTAATAGAGGTGAAAGAAATCTTAAAGATGACTTTTCCTTTTTAAAAATGAGTGGCATCAGACTGTAAATTACCCTGCATTTGTTTTAAGATTACAATAATTTCTTGTTTGTAGAATACCCTCCTGGGAGGCTGGTTCACCCGTATTCTACTACACTAAGGGCCCAATCCTATCCAATTTTCCAGTGCCTGTGCAGCCATGCCAACGGGGCGCGCAATGCATCCTGTGGTGCAGAGGTAGTCCCAGAGGTCTCCTCAAGGTATGGGAATATTTGTTCCTTTACCTTGGGGCTACAGTAAGGCTGCACTGGAGCTGGAAAGTTGGATAGGATTGGGCCCTAAAGCTGCAATCCTAACCACACTTTCCTGAGAGTAAGCCCCATTGAACAAAATAGGACTTACTTCTGAGAAGACCTGGTTAGGATTGTGCCCTAATTTAGGCAGGACCATGAGGCCAATTGAAGCAAATCACCCCAGGCAGCAGATTGGCCAAGAGCTTACTTCCAGTCACCCATTGCTCCTCCTTCCCCTCACTCCCTGGACTGCAGAAAGGAAGAGGACAGACAGAGCAGAAGAGGAAGAGCAGAGGAGAGGTTGTGACATCACTGGGTAAAAGGGGAGCAGTGTCTGGTGCCTCTGGCACCAGCCTTGGGCAGTGCTTGGGCAGTGCTTCCAGGAAACCTCAGCAGGTTTTTGGAACGGTCCCGAACGCCACACAAGGCTCCATGCAGCTAGGTAAGTATCCCAGAGGAAGAGGGTAGTGTGATGAGGGGGTGACATTGCAGACCTGTGCCCCAGGGGCCAGGTCTGTAACTGTTGTTAGCTTGACCCAGTCATATCCAGAGCAAAGCACCAGCAGTGTCCCCAACAGTGTTGGGCAACTGATTATGGCTCCCCTCTGAACTACCTATGGAAAAGGAGCATGGATTTATCTTAAAACCACCACTGTCTTGCCATACTTGTTCTTTTATTAATGTTGTTGCCACTGCTGCTGCTGCTGCTGCTTAAACAATTAAGGGCCAAATCCTATCCAATTTTCCAGTGCCGGTGCAGCTGTGACAATTGGACATGCGCTGAATCCTGTGGTGGTGCGGGCAATCATGAAGGCCTCCTCCAAGTTAGGGAACATTTGTTCCCTTTCCTCAATGCTGCATTTCAGCTGCACCGGCACTCAAAAGTTGGATAGGATTGGGACCTAAGCCACCACTGTTTTTTTACAGATCTGGCCATAATATTTTCCAACCTGCTGCCTGTTTAGGACATGTACCCAGGACTGTAAATATGCTGTTTTGCTGTGGAAACAGGAAATAATGAACATTTGCAGCATCTGCAATGGAAACTTCTGCCCTTTCTGTTTATTGTATTCATACAATCTCGTCATTGACCACAAAGGAAGGCAAAAAATTAACCTGACTAAGCAGAACTTTGTGGAGATCGTGACAATCTGAGATTCGGCGATATAGTCATAAATGAAATTTATATTCTTCCATTAATATATTTCATTTCTTAACTGTGTACTCTCAGCCTGTGTCAATGACAATAATATACTATTTTTGCACAATAACAATACAGGTGCAGCCTATTTATCCACGGATTTTTTATCCGCGGATTTGTCTCAACACAAATGGGGTGGGGGAACTGAAAGTCACACACACTTTTGCCTCCTTTGCCCTGCACTGGCATTTCCAGGCAGCCCAAAACACTGCAAAAAGGCTCTGCCTCGCCCAGGCAGGGAAATAGCCCTGGAGCCCTGGAAGAGGTTCCCCTTGCAAAGGAACAGTAACATTCCTGGAGCCCCTGAGCCAGCCGAGGCTGAAGAGGAGAAGGGGGGACCAAAAACCTCTGTAGCCAGAACAGCAAGGTGGAGCGCTCTCTCTCTCTCTCTCTCTCACACACACACACACACACACACACACACGGGCAGGTGCAGTAGCAACAGAGGGGATTGCTTAATAAAAAACCTGGGAGTGTTTGCCAAGCCTTGGAGAGACAGGTGACATTGAACAGAGAGCCAGACTACAAGTCCCAGAATGCTCTGGGGCAGAGGAGTTTCCATGATGGCGGTGGCCAGGGAGGGCTGCAGGAGCGGCAGCAGCGGAGAGGAGGAGGGGGACCTGCAGTGCTGTCGGAAGGCTACCTGGGACACGGAGGACAAGGCTTCTCAAGCAAGCTCAGCATCCCACCTGTGAAGGGGGAAGGAGGGGGAGGCAGGGAGGGGAGGGGATTGACAACAGCTGCCTTAGTTTCCTTCCATTCGGAAGTGTCAGGCTGCAGTAGCACAACTAGTTTTTTGTTAATCACCCCGAGTCACGGAACGGAAATAACGCGAATAAATAGGCTGTACCTGTACCGTTCAAATTGAGAATAACCAAGTTGGAAGTTCTCTGACAGGTCAACTTCTTTGCTGAAGTAAACATAAATTTGTTTTTTTTTTTAAAAAAGCAAATACCTTACTTCAATGATCAAAACACGCTTGATAAAAAACACACTCTGCAACAATATTAGCTTCAAGATTAAAAAGAGTTTTGACAAACATTATTCATCAAGACCAAGCAGGGTTCTTACCAAGAAGACAAATTAGAAATCATATGAAAAAGATATTGAACTTTTAAGGATATTATGAAATGCACCCTGATAAGCAAATGGCAATGTTTTTTATAGATTTTCAAAAAGCATTTGATAATGTGAACTGGAATTTGATGTTTTTACAATTTGAAATGATGGATGTAGGAACTCTGTTTATTGCTATGATTAAAGCTATATATAAGAATCAAACTGCTAGAATTAGAATAAATGGAGAGCTTTCAGAGGAGATAAAAATTGAAAAAGGAACGAGACAGGGATGTCCACTTTCTCCATTATTATGTGAGTGATTATGGAAATACATTTGAATCAAGTGAGAAAGACAGAAGAGATTAAAGGATTAAAAATAAGAGGTGAAGAATTTAAAATCCAGGCATTTGCAGATGACCTTATGGCGATTATAGAAGAACCATTAGAATCTCCCAAAAATTTGTTAGATGTGTTGCGAGAATATACTGAAGTGACAGGACTGAAAATAAATGTCAATAAAACGAAAATCTTAACAAAGAATATGCAAATAAAGAAAATACAGGAATTGGTGAAATTAACAAATTTCAAAGAAGAAAAAAGAATTAAATATTTAGGGATTCAGTTAACGAAGAAAACAAGCACATTAGTGAAAGATAATTATTTGAAATTGATTGAAGAAATAAAAAGAGATTTAACAAAATGGAAAGAATTGCAACTTTCATTGATGGGGAGAGTTGCTGCAGTGAAAATGAATGTTTTGCCTAAAATAAACTTTCTTTTCCAAACAATCCCTGTAATTTTGAAGCAAGATGTATTTAAAGAAACTAATCAAATTATCTCAAAACTCATCTGGCAGGGAAAGAAACCAAGAATTAAAATGAAGGCCTTGCAAGATGTGAAACTAAGAGGAGGCATTGGGCTTCCTGATTGGTTTTTATATTATAAGGCCGCAGCGCTACTATGGATTAAAGAGTGGATTATATTAGAAGATCAAAGAATAGTTAAACTGGAGGGACATGATCTTGAATGGGGATGGCATGCATTTGTTTGGTATGGAAAAGCAAACGAATATAAGCGATTCAATAATCATATATTAAGGAAATCTTTATTATGGATCTGGGCTAAAATACAAAGACAGATGTATACCAAAATCCCCAATGGGTGGCGCCGCTAGAAGCATGTACCCGGCCAAATTTACTAGAGACAACAAAAATGCTTAGATATGAAAGTTTATTTAAGAAAGATGGGCAATTAAAGACAAAGGAAGAACTGTTAAGACAGTGTGGAAATGGATTGGTGGACTCGCTTGCAACTTGATTCAAAATTTGGGAAAGATAAACAAGAAGGATTCTATTCAGAACAGATGCCATTTGATAGAATACTCTTAGAAACTAAAGAAAAATATGTCAAAAGGATGTATATGTTCCTATTGGATTTTGAGATGCATAAAGAAACAATAAAAGAATGTATTATAAAATGGGTGCAAAATATAGGCCATAATATTACATTAGAACAGGGGTGCCCAAACCCCGGCCCTGGGGCCACATGCGGCCCTTGAGGCCTCTCAATGCGGCCTACAGGGAGCCCCCAGTCTCCAATGAGTCTCTGGCCCTCTGGAGATTTGTTGGAGCCCGCACTGGCCCGATGCAACTACTCTCAGCGTGAGGACGACTGTTTGACCTCTCGCGTGAGCTGTGGGATTAGGGCTTCCTCCACTGCTTGCTGTTTCAGGACTGTGATGCAGTAGCGGCAGCAAAGGAAAGGCCAGTCTTGCGTTGTGCAAAGCCTTTATAGGCCTTGAGCTATTTCAAGACCTTCATTCATTCATATAAGTTCATCGTTAATATATTCATTTATGTAAAGTTATGCAAATTTATTCAAATTTTAAATTTAAATTAATTCTTTTTTTTCCCCTGGCCCCCAACACAGTGTCAGAGAGATGATGTGGCCCTCCTGCCAAAAACTTTGGACACCCCTGCATTAGAACAATGGGAACAGATTTGGAAATATAATATAAAATTTACTAGAGCAACAAATTTTAAAGAAAATGTATATAAAATGTTTTATAGATGGTACATGACACCAGTAAAACTGGTAAAAATGAATCAGAACATATCAAAAAATTGTTGGAAGTGTAAATGTGAAGAAGGGACGTTTTATCATATGTGGTGGACATGTAAAAAAATGCAAGTATACTGGAAAATGGTAAGGAATCTAATACAAGAGATTGTTGGATTTACAATACTGCTGAAACCAGAGTTATTTTTGCTTAATATCACCTTAGGTATTATAGATAAAGAAAATGATGTGTATTTAGTTATTATGATATTAACTGCTGCAAGGATTTTATATGCTAGATACTGGAATGATATTAAAATTCCAGCGAAAAATGAATTAATAGTGAAAATAATGAATGTGGTGGAAATGGATAGGCTTACAGAGATTTTGGATCAACAGCATAAACCGACACAGATAGAGCAATGGAGACCATTTTATGCTTGGTTGAAAATGAAGTTGTAGATGTATAAGATAGGCATTTAAATGAATATATTGTATACATATTATACAGGATATGATATGATAGATAAATGATATTAAAAGGTTAAACTAGAAGAGGAACAAGATTAGAAGATATGAATTGATTGATTAGATATATTGATATATGATTGCCTGCACCCGTCAATGGTATGTTTTTGTGTTTTTTGTGTGTGTTGTGTATTGAGTTTGTGTTTGTTATGTGTTTGTTTATATTTGTTGTTTGTTTTTATTTTGGAAAATAATTAAAAAATTAATTTTTTAAACAAGATAAAAATGGGATTCAGATATTCAGCCATATGAACATAATTTCACCTTCATTGTTTTCTTCTCTTTTTTTTAAAGTGTCTCTCATCGTAATGATTAAGTATGTTGAGGTCATCAAAATTTGGCCAGGTAGGGCACTGACCAGGGTCCCACACTCATCTGAAGAGTCGCCTGCTCAGATGAACTTCTGAACCAGTACCAGAGGCTGCAGTAGTGTGCAGCACTAATTAAGAGTGGGCAGCCAGTGCTGGAGGGCCCATGTACAGCTTTGTCTCAAGGCCCCCAGCAACAAGGCACTAGCTTTGATATTAATGATGTCAGTTACCCAGCATCTACTGTTTGTGATGACTATGGGCTACTCTTTCAACAGTGACATGGGCTTCTTTCCTCTTTAGATATGAAAGAGAAGACTAGCGTTCATCACTTCCTATCATATGCATTATGCCCCGCTATCAGATAACTGCAGCAGGACTCCAAACTTGAGCTTCCTTTCATGTAAAAATAGCAATCCAACACGCCAGAGTATTAATTGCATGTCACCAGTGAGGCTGCCTTGGTTTGTGGTTTGCGGATGGATTTTCTGACAAAATCTCAGCCTTTTGGCTCGAAAATAATTGGATGAATTAACACATAAAGCTAATGTGATGACTTTTTGAACTTTGGAATCTCATTTGACCACGGGGGTATTAAGAGGAATTGCCAACTGCCAAGCATTTAAAAAAAAAAAAATCATGGCCTTAGCTGTGCTGGAGCATCACAATGTGTAATAATGAGCTCTCATAAACAGAATACTTTATTTTCTGTGCAGTTCCATATAATATTCTTCTGTGTGGACTCATGCATATGATTTGAGGTGTCTCATCACAAGATACATACTCAGATCTTCACTTGCCCCTTTCTAGCTCAACCAGACATTTTTGAAGACTGGGGAATGTTGCTAAGTGGTTGGTCAACCCACTTAGCGCTGACTGACTTATGAGCAAGATCCCTGTTTGAAACCCCAGAGACTCCTACTTAAAACTTCTAATGTTTCTACTATAAACAAAAACCTTCTCATTTTTTTTGGACTAAGCTTTCTTCTTTCCTTGATCTACTGAGGTGACCAGTGTAACTTCTAGTCGGGTCAGTTTCATTTCATTGTAGTTCTCTAAGCAACATGGGATTCAGGTTTTCCAAGAACTTGAGCTCAAGTCAGGTCACGAGTTAATTAGGGCTGTGCCAAACAGGAATTAACACTCCTGCAAGTTAATTGAATTTGTTTTCATTTTCATCCAACTGTCCTGTGAGTAGCTCAGGCTGCATATGCAGTTTTCCACACCCTGTTCCATTTTATCCTTTCAACTACATGGTGAGTTGGGTTGATCTGAAACAGGGGTGCGCAATACATTGATCGCGATTGACTGGTCGATCGCGAGGCAAAATGAGTCGATCGCAGGCTTCTCTCCCTTCCACGCATTCCTGGGAGTGAGCCCCTTTGACTCTACTGGGGCTGACTCGTGAGTAGACCTGGAGAGGAGCTGCTCGCAGGCTTCTCTCCCGTCCATGCATCCCTGGGAGTGAGCCCCTGGCAGGCTTGTGAGCCCAGGGAGTGAGCCCAGGGAGTGAGTCCAGGGAGCCAAGAGAGTGAGCCCAGGGAGTGAGCCCCTGGATGGCTCCTCCCTGGGAGAGGAGCTGCTGGCAGACTTCTCTCCTGTTCACACATCCCTGGGAGTGAGCCCTGTTGACTCTACTGGAGCTGACTTACCTTTCCCCTGTTTTTGCACTGGTATGTATGGAGATCTGCCCCCCCAACTTCCATCTGTTGGTTCTGTGTGCAAGGGGTTTTGCACTGGTCTTGCTGTGATGTCTATATAGAGATCTTCCCTCCCCCACACCTTTCCCCTGTTTTGCACTGGTCTGTATAGAGATCTGCTCCCCCCCCACTTGTATTGGAATCGAGGAAGATCTGGTGAGGAGGTAGGCTGTGGTGTCAGCAGTGGCCCCTTTAAGGGTAAGGCCTGGGCATCCAGCAGAGTGTGCTGCACAGCTGCAGCCACTTGAAGGCAATAGGGCCCTCAGGGATATAAGAGCACCTGAGGCAGGAAGGGCTCCACTTATTTATGTGAGTCAGCCTTTTCCTACATGAAGATCATTAAGTTCCACCATGACTGATGAACATTTGGAAGTGTGCTTGAGGCTGGCTGTCAGCAGCTACTGTCCGGACTATGTGCCCTTGGCTGATTCACTTCAGTACAAGTCATCAAAGTAAACTCAAGTAATTACAAAAATGTTTATAGTTAATTATGTTGTGTTGTGCAATATTGTCTCATGCGGTTATGCAAGGTACACCAACATACATTGTACACATAAATGTTATATGTTATGATGGCGTGAACATTGTAGAAAAACTCTGGTAGATCTCCGGGCCTTGCTGGGTTTCAAAGTAGCTCTCGAGCCAAAAAAGTGTGAGCACCCCTGATCTGAAAGATAATTGCTGGTCCCACATTACCCAGTGGGCATCACTGATTAATAGGGATTTGAACCCCGCTTTGATTAATCATAATGGATCTGTTAGCAACAGACTTGTTAGCAGTAGTGCTAACAAACTATACACACAAAAGATTTGATATTCTTATTACTATAATTTGCTATCAGATGCATAAAGTGTGTATGGCACTTCACAAAGAGTGAAAAGACAGGATTTTCAATTCCAACAGAGGAAAAAGAGGGAAATGGGGCAGGTCTAAACTGAGAAGCAGTATACTTGCAGATTTATGTTTTTCTGTGTCAAATTTCCTACCCAAAAGTATCAATAGGTAGCAGCGCTCTCCAGACGCTGCCGGACTTCATTGCATCTGCTGGAGCAGGTAAGGCAGCAGCAGATGTTGAAAGGGGGTGAAAAGGGGTGGGGAGGGGGGAGGCTGCAAGAATGGGTGGATCTGGTGGGGAATAGACAGTCACATGTGTCTCCACCAAGGTAGGTCCTATATTATAGGGGACAGGAGTGTCAGGTGATAGAACACCCTGTAGAGTTTGCAGTATCTTGTTGTTTGGTGTTGATTGAATAAATGTTGTCCAGGTATAAACCAAACTTTGCCTCATGTACTGATCAGTGGGGTTGGGGGCAATGAGCAGTTATACTATTTTTAGATAAGGACAGCCCAATCCTAACTTGCCCTGGAGCAGGCGGTTGGCCTGCGCTGCATCCAGAGCAGGATTGGGTTGGATTGCAGTGCAACTCACAGTAAGGTGAATTCATTTGCTCAGCAGCCACCCCATGAGGCTATTTGGATTTGCGCCACCTAAACATCTGGTGCAAATCCAAACGGCCTGGTGGTAGACCAGGACACTCGGGAGGGGTGTTAGGATCCAGCCTAAGTGTTGGATGCCAGTCCCGCCCCTCTCCTGGGCCTGGTTCTCCCACCTGCAGCTAATCCTGCCTACAGGAATGCCCCTACAGGAAAAGCCCTCCCCCTGCCCTCCCCAGAACCCCACACCAGCGGCCTGCCTAGTGCAAACTTACCTTGGGCTGATTTGGTCTCTGGAGGCCAGCACACCTCTGTGTGGCAGCCTACTGACTCTCCCAGTGGCGCAGAAGTGCCTTATGGCACTTGTGTGACACCTGGAGGCCAGTGCAAGGGACTTACTGTTAGGATGGTACCCTAAGATTTACTACTATGCAGCTATTTAAGCACACAACCCTAGCAAGCATGAGAAGAATACGTTTGGTACTACCATATGCTTGAGGTAGTTTTAAGAAGCTCTGGTGGCAATTTTGTTTCATTCTCCATTAAATATATATATATATATATATATATATATATATATATATATATATATGTGTGTGTGTGTGTGTGTGTGTGTGTGTGTGTGTGTGTGTGTGTGTGAGGGGAAGCAAATTCCATCCAACAGATACGCTTCTCCCACTGGGATTATTAAAACAAGAAGTATAAGATATTCTTCTCTCTTTGTGAGGCCCTCTTGTGCTCTTGGATGAGACACAAGGGAGCGTTTCAGGTAAATGAAGCAAGAGAATTACCAAACTACTTGCTATCAAATTAGCTACATATATTATTTTCCTATTGAGATGCAACTGTTGCAGGCCTGCAATCGTTATGTATACATATAATAAAACGACAAGAGATTAGAAACGTCTCTCCATGGTTTGAAGCAACTGGACTGTGTATGTGCATTTGTTAGTACGCATCATTTACTTTTCCTTAGAAGTTTTTTTCTTTTTAACATGCTGCAATATAGGAAAGCTGTTTTGAACAGCTTGAAGAAATATAATGGACCTTTACAGAAAGACATACTTTTATATTTAAAACACACATCAACCAGATTAATTCTTGTTTGACCCTGTAGAACCTGGAGCTGAATCTGATCCTTTGATGAGTCAAGAACGGTGCCAGATGTCTCCAGTTTTGTTTCCATAAACCGGGGGGGGAGGGGTTAACCAATGGTGACACCTAGCTTTTCATCAGGTGCAACTTTGATGAAATTCTATTCAGCTTACCTGAGCAAAAGGCATTTGTGAAATGATACTCAACTCCCATCACCAGAGTGCCTCACTGTCTTATAAAAGAATAAAATCCCATTGAGATCAAGACCTAATATTCTCTAATTCTGGCTTCTAGATGAGCTAAAATTGCCTGGAATTTATTCCCATATACTGCATGAGAAAAAAAAAAAAATAGTACAGCCTTGTATCTAGCATAAATTGGTTTTTACTAATGTAAAGACCCAGCAGCCAAGTTCCTAAGTCTTAAGTTCAACTCTTTACCAATATATTTCACCTATAGGCTAATGGGTTCTGAGCTGTCTGTGACAGATCAGGAGAGAGATCTTGGGGTGGTGGTGGACAAGTCGATGACAGTGTCGACTCAATGTGCGGCGGCAGTAAAGAAGGCCAATTCTATGCTTGGGATCATTAAAAAAGGTATTGAGAACAAAACGGCTAATATTATAATGCCATTGTACAAATCGATGGTAAGGCCACATCTGGAGTATTGTGTCCAGTTCTGGTCGCCGCATTTCAAAAAGGATATAGTGGAAATGGAAAAAGTGCAAAAGAGGGCAACTAAGATGATTGCTGGGCTGGGGCACCTTCCTTATGAGGAAAGGATACAGCGTTTGGGCCTCTTCAGCCTAGAAAAGAGACACCTGAGGGGGGACATGATTGAGACATACAAAATTATGCATGGGAAGGATAAAGTGGATAGAGAGATGCTCTTTACACTCTCACATAAAACCAGAACCAGGGGACATCCACTAAAATTGGGTGTTGGGAGAGTTAGGGCAGACAAAATATTTCTTTACCCAGCGTGTGGTCAGTCCGTGGAACTCCTTGCCGCAGGATGTGGTGACGGCATCTGACCTGGATTCCTTTAAAATGGGATTGGACAAGTTTCTGGAGGGAAAATCCATTATGGGTTACAAGCCATGATGTGTGTGCGCAACCTCCTGATTTTAGAAATGGGCTATGTCAGAATGCCAATGCAAGGGAGGGCACCAGGATGAGGTCTCTTGTTATCTGGTGTGCTCCCTGGGGCATTTGGTGGGCCGCTGTGAGATACAGGAAGCTGGACTAGATGGGCCTATGGCCTGATCCAGTGGGGCTGTTCTTTTATGTTCTTATTATTCTTATACAGTGTCAGCCTGGCAGACGGAGCTCTGTCCTTCAAGGGTGCCGCCTAATCTGCTATAGTGGCCCTTGTACTAGCCCCTGTATTGGCTTGGTACTCTATTAGAAAGCCACCAAATCCTAATTCCTGTCCACAAGGGCTCTACAAAGACATATTCAGGATTCCTACTCAGGATTGGGCTGTCATGCTGAAGGGTTTACAAAAGTGGAACAGAGTTCTGCTGTTGTAAAATGGCTGCCAATGGAGCACACAGCAAGGGGCAGCAGTACAACCACAATAACGGAACCTGCCATGCCCAGTGGACCAGCTAAGGCAGCGGTGGGGGCAGAGGGTGACTGGAGAGGGGGCAGGGAGGGATGAAATTGGACGGGAAGGGGGATGAATGGGATGGGGAGGTAGCAGGAGATGGTGGATCCAGCAGCAATGGTGTGCACCAAATCCTATCCCCTCCACTTGCAGTCTCCCTGCCCCTTTTTTCTCAGACATGCAGCAGCTAAAGAGCTGGCACAAGTCCAAGGAGACCCATTGAAAAGTGAGAGCCTTATGGAAGGAGAAGGGAAATTAATTGCCCTTTCCACTCCAAAGTCTCCTGATTGGTCCCCCTGCGGGATACAGCACACTCCTTTTTGGCATGCCCACATCAGCGGGGCAGAAGGATAGATTGAGCTCTATTTGCAATCCTAAATATGCTTATTTGGGAGTAAACATGATTGCACTCAAATGAAACCTACTTCTGAGTATATACGCATAGGATTTCTCCCTTTATCCCCTCCTTTATCCCCTTGTCACGGAAATGGGTAAATCTGGTTAGAGAGCAGTGTAGGCCTCTGCCTGATGCCATCTTTGGCCTAACTGCATTTTTTCTAGGTTTGGTAAAAAAGCTCATTAATGTGCTGAAAAACGTGTTGCTATCTGAGAGGGGAGTTACCAAATCATTCTCGGAGAGCATACTTTTTCTAGCATAGACTCTTAATTGGCAAAGACATCTTGATTAGAAGATGCACCACAGCTGTGAGTTCTGGTTGGGCAGGGAACGATGCCAAGAGTAAGTGGCTAGCACTCACGCAACCTTTGAAAGTGTTCAGCACATTCCAACATTTGATTGGTTATTGGGTGGTGGCCAGGTTTAAAGAAGTATTCCCTTTTAGGATGGCATGCTTTTTGCCACCTCTCTCTTCAATATGGACACCTGCCTGACCAGACATGGTGCAGTAGACTGAAGACTGTCCAGATCTGTAGGCCATTGTCTTTTGAGTGACAGATAGTTCAGTAAGTCTTAGGAGTTAGCTTAATACTTTTATGCTTTTATGTTCTGTTTTTGCTCTGTTCTTGTCTAAGTGCCTGTCCTTTTTACGTGCAACCATATTTAATATCCTAAAATAAATTTACTATAATTACTGCTGTGTCTTATTGATTACCAAAGGGATTTCTGGATGTTTCTAGGATCCAGCCTGGCTGTTAAGCTTGTGACCAAAGTTATTCTCTCAAGCCAGCCATTTGCACTTTTGGTTCTTGCCAGTCGCAGAACATAAGAACATAAGAAGAGTCCCACTGAATCAGGCCAAAGACCCATCTAGTCCAGCTTCCTGTACGGCTCATCTACTCCAGCTTCCAGTGGCCCTCCAAATTCCTCAGGGTGCACACAAGATAACAGAGGACCTGCATCCTGGTGCTCCCTTGCATCTGGCATTCTGAGGTAGCCTGCTTCTAAAATCAGGAGGTTGCACATGCACATCATGGCTTGTAACCCCTGATGTACATTACCTCCAGAAATGTGTCCAATTCCCTTTTGAAGACATCCAGGCCATCACCACATCCTGTGGCAAGAAGTTTCACAGACTAATTACATGCTAGGTAAAGAAATATTTTCTTTTGTCTATCCTAACTATCCCAACACCCAACTTGTGGATGTACCCAGGTTCTGGTGTTGTGTGGGAGGGAAAAGAACATCTCCGTATCCACTTTATCCATCCCCTGCATAATTTTGTAAGTCTCAATCATGTCCCCCCTCAGGCACCTTTTTCCTAGATTGAAGAGCCCCAAATACTGAAGTTTTTCCTCAAAAGGGAGGTGCCCTAGCCCAGTAATCATTTTGGTCACTCTTTTCTGCACCTTTTCCATTTCCACTATATCCTTTTTGAGATGTAGTGACCAGAACTGGACGCAATACCCCAGGTGTGACCTACCATCGATTTCTGCAATGGCATTATAATATTAGCCATTTTATTTTCAATACCTTTTCTCATGATCTCATGCATGGAATTAGCCTTCTTCTCAGTCCGCGCACATTGGATTGACACTCTCATCGATTCTGTCCACCAGCACCCCAAGATCTCTCTCCTGATCTGTCACAGACAGCTCAGAACCCATTAGCCTATAGGTGAAGTTTTGATTTTTTTTGCCCCAATGTTCATTACTTTACACTTACTTACATTGAACCGCATCTGCCATTATGCTGCCCATTCTCCCACTTTGGAGAGATCCTTCTGGAGCTCTTCACAATCACTTCTGGCCTTCACCACTGGGAATAGTTTGGTGTCATCCACAAACCTGGCCACCTCGCTGCTTAACCCTGTCTCCAGTTCATTTATGAACAGGTTGAAAAGCACCAGTCCCAGGGCAGATCCTTGGGGCACACTGCCTCTCTTCATTGTGAAAATCGCCCATTGACACTGACTCTCTATTTCCTGGTTGTCAACCAGTTCCTAATCCATGAGAGGACATGCCCTCAAACTCCCTAACTGTGGAGTTTTCTCAGCAGCCTTTGGTGAGGGAACATGTCGCGTGCCTTCTGAAAGTTCAGATATATAATAGCCACAGGTTCTCTCTTGCATCCACATGCCTGTTGACCTTTTCAAAGAATTCTAAAAGCCCAAGGCATGGTCAAGAGCTGTGCCAACCTGTAGTATAGTTGGCAACCTTCCGTCTCGAAAGACTATGGTATCACGCTCTGAATGGTGGTTCTGGAACAGCGTCTAGTGTGGCTGAAAAGGCCCTTTACTTATTCTGGGAGTGAATGAGCCTGGTTGACCTATGCTGGTGGTGGTACCAGTTCGAAACTATAAAGGCATTTCCTTTATGTAATATTGGAGTTTCTCTAATTGCCGCTGTTTCTAGTAATCAGAGACCGTGTGTTGAAAACCTGTATTTGTGCCAAATTCCTTAAGAACTGTGCCCTGCTCATCTGAAAGAATTGTAATTCAGATTGGCAGGGGAACGGTAAGAAACTTTAATCTGTGAATATAACTATCTCTCTTACAGTGGTTAATAGCAAGGTAAGAGTGACAGCTGTCCAGAAAAACATTTACTAGGAGCTACATGCATAATTTGCTGAAGCAGAAGAGTGAATTGGGCTTGCATCATAAAACTAAAACCAAGAGGATAGTTAATTGGCTTATGGCCCCCTCTCATGTTTCCCACACCACTGCCTTTTGGAACCTGGTCTTCTACCTGTTTATTTCAGTTCACTTACACTACCTTCCATAGCATGTAATCTTTTGGTTCCTGCTTCTAATACTTGCTCTCTTGCATGTTAGCTTCTTCTTGCCCCAGGAGCTTGAACCATGTCACTCTTGAACCGCACTACTCACTTCAAACACAGAGTGCACCCCGCACACAGAGTGCCATAAACGTGCTTTATGGCATGTTTACAACACCCAGCACAGGCAGCATGCTTGTACCACTGGTGCTGAAGAGCTCAGGATTGGACAATTACTTAGTATAAAGTAACTTACCATATTCTGCATCATGGAACGAGTGTATTTCAAGCAGCAATTTAAGTGGTCTACATGTACCTCTGTGGCAAGCCAGTTATCGGTACCTTTGTGAAGCACGGTCAGGAAAACGTGACCACTGCCTGCTTCCCTGGATTTCGGATTGGGTGCAGGTGTGAAACATAATGCTCACCAGCATCCAGCAAGAAAGTTGCTTTTCAGTGTCACTCTTCCCTTTATGCAGGATCTTGTGTAAGTTCTCTGTTTTCATTGTGGACTCTGGCATCTGGCTGTACAGATGTGACTCGGCTCTCTCTTTGGCTGGGTGAGTGTCCCATGACTATTCAGCTGACCATAATGAAGCCATGCACGCCAGGGAGAGGTCTCTTAATAATAAAAGCTGTATCTGGAAACAAATTCACTTGCCTTGAAGCAGTAATCTACTCTAACAGAGTCCGTAGGAATATTTCATTATTTTCCAAGAACTGCTTCTATTAATAAGAACAGAATCAATGAACTGCACAGTTCTCTTTCCACCAATTTCAGTCCATAAGTGGTTGCTAACAAGGAGTGTATTCTTTTGTCACTCAGACATATTCATACACAGAAAATTATCATGAGCATAATGCACCGTTTTCTAGTAGCTTCTCTTATTGCTGTCCGTGTCTTCCATGAATAAAGTATTATTATTAGTTTTTATTGTGATAGCTCTCACAACACGCTAAGTGCCTTCACAATGCATTCAAAAGATATTATCTCAGTTGTACAGAACTTTCCCATGTTGTCAAACATAATTATAGACAACTCTCAAACTTACAAAGGGGAGAGACTCACGTTTTAAAATATGGGCCAATCTTCCAGCACTGAGTTCTCTTCTCATCCCCACCCTGCGCTATAAGCACACATGACACAGATTATTCAATATGTAGATAATAAATCGGAATGTTGACAGGGTGATTTAGAATGCAAATGTTTGTGCTTGGTGTATTTGTGGTTGAAGGTTGTAACTCTACACACACTAGCTAGGAAGGAAGCCCCACTGACCACAATGGGCCTTACTTTTAATGGAACAATTATAGGATTTCACTACACATTGGTCAAATCCTATCCTCCCCCCCTCCTGTGTAGCCATGCCAAAGAAGCTTGTGTTGTACCCAGCAGAGGGGGAAGAATGGGAGGCTTAAATTCCTTACCCTCCATATGCCTCCTGCTCTACAGTGAATCTTCTTCGACATGCACTGGCTCTTTAGCTGGTACGTGTTGGGAGAAAGAGGGTGGGGAGGCTGCTATAAGAGGGGATAGGATCCAATTTGCACCATCACCAGCAGGTTCTTCTCCTGAAGCCTCCCTGCCCCAATCCTCCTCCCTCACCACCCAGTTTTGTCCCCTCTCTGCCTCTGTTTGGGGCTTGGAAGGGGGTTAGAATGCAGCAGATGTCATTGCCACCAAACCTGTCTGCTTCCTGGACCCAATCCGCCCCTCCCTGCCCCCTCACCACCCCATTCCGCCTATCCCACCTTCCTCCCACTCCCACGCTAACTTTCCAGCACTGGGGAACATCCAGGGACGACTGTTGGGCTGTTGCTGCCACTCATGACCAGTGGCTGTGACCTGTGACAACTCCTCCCAATGGTGGAGGATTGCAACCGTTGTAAAGCACCGAACGCCTCTGGGATGTGAGTTCCAGCCATGTTAGGTAAGCATAGGATTGGGTCATAAGTCTGTATGAGTCTGAAAGAGCTAGGATACATATATCTGTGAGTCATTTTATCCTTGACAGACCTCTTAAATAGCTTCAGTTGAAAGGTGAGAACTTTCCAAAATACTGAACCTCAATGTTCCCATATTCATATCCAGCATTCTGTGCTTCTTGTCCTTCTCTGATGCTTGAATGCTCTTTTTTTTTCCCCACCATGATTACCAGAGCCTGGTAGTTGGAGAGAATCCAGTGCAGTCAAAAAGTGCACTTGAGGAACTTAAAAGATGATGGAAATAATTGAATAATAAAAGCACAGAATAAGTGAACTGACAAAGGTAGAACTTTGATTATGAAGATTGATGTACTTGTATGTGGGAGGCTGACATATTGAGTATGTTGCAAAATATGGTTTCTATTTTGAGCCCTTGCACTTTTTTTTTCCAAAGGGTAATGGCATGCAAGTTTTCCTAGGGCTCTTTGGTTCTATGCAAGTTTGTCTTCTCAAGAAAAAGGTGCAGCGAAAAGACACAATTCCATTATTATTAATTTGAGGTGTATGACACTTTTTATTTATACATTAAAAGTTCAAACCCATGAGAAAAATTGAAGCAGATGGAAACGCTTTCAAGAGACCAAGACAGAGTTATAAAAATGTGTTAATGAATGTCAACCACAGTCGTGGAAGTGGGGTTGACTTTTAGATCCCTGGCCCCCCAATACCATTTTCCTATATTAGCTGTTGTGCCAGAGGTCTACCCACCATTGTCAGTCCTTCAGCTTTAGACCTGGAAATCCCAAATGCTGGTCAGTCCACTGAAGACCCAGACTGTCTATTATATAACAGAATGCTTGCCTAGGAACATAAGCTGCCTTCTTCTGAGTCAGATCATTGGTCAATAATATAGGTCAGTTTTGTCCACATTAATTGGAAGCAGTTCTTCAAGGTTTCAGACAGGAATTTTTCTCTGTCCTACCTGGATATACCAGGAATTGAATCAGGGATCTTGAAAACATAAAGCATGTGCTCTGCACCTCAGCTACAGCCATATCTTGCATGGATGGCTCTGCCCTTAGTTCTGGTTCCTCCCTTTTGGTAAGTACTAAAAAAAATCACAAATTCTCATGTTTTCTTTTTAAAAGATAAGACGAGGATGCTTGCTGCACTGATGATGTAAGACTCTTGAGGGAGTAAAGAGTTAACGTGACTTGCTGGGCCCTCTGAGGGGCCTAGGCCCCTGGCTGACATCTGACCTGGTCAATCTTGGAAAGGAAACACTGTTTTATATGCAAATGCCTTCTAACTTGAACATGATGTAGTATGGGGCAGTTTAAAGTATTCACTTAGAAAGGGATGAAAATGAATGCAGCAGGAGTAGGAGATTAGGGGCACAGTCCTAACCCCTTATGTCAGTGCTTTCCAGCACTGGCATAGCGGTACCAATGGGACATGTGCTGCATCCTGCAGTTGGGTGTCAATCACGGAGGCCTCCTCACAGTAAGGGAATGTTTGTTCCCTTACCTTAGAGCTTCATTGCCCTTATGTCAGTGCTTATGTCAGGGGTTAGGATTGCGCCCTAGATTAAGTTCTGGGAGTACAAATTCTGAGGGGTATGAAGTAACTCTCAGGTAATGCTACTCTTCAAATTGACCAGATGCAAAATCTAATGGGGCCAAAGTCTTGATAGAGTTGAGTTCATCCATCCCTGCAAATGTAAATTCATTTAGAGCAGCTAAATGTTTTCAAATTGTTATTATTATTCTAAGACCTATCTTAGGCCTTAGTTTCTTCACACCCTCTTTTGTTCTAATCTCACTAGGTCATGCAGTCTCATTTGCAGGAGAAGACAAAGGCAAAGTAGGAGCTGAGCAGTTCTGCCTTTCCTCTTTCCCCATTTGCATTTCAACATCTTCCTTGCACAATGTTCTTCCTTGTTCTTCCTCCTTTGCCAAACATAAACATAAAACACAGTTTTATTTTTAATCGCCTCCCTTGTTAACCCACGTTCATTCTAGCTTTAGTCCTTCTGACTCTCTCCAGTGATGTGTCACGACATCGGTAGGAGACTTGGCTCAGTGTGCAGAGCTCCAAAGCATGCTTTTCATGTGCTCTAAAAAGGCTTCCTGTTCACCCCAAGCCTCTTACTGGTGTTTGTCATGCTGCATCTGGCCTCTCAACCCAGAACGGGTAATGAAGTCATCATCACCAGTTACGTCCAGTGACTTCCAATAGGTGGACCAAGCAAAGTGGTATGACGGGACAAACGCTGAGAAACACTTAAAACGATCTACAGTTTTAACTTAGCATAAGCAAGATTGAAGGTACAGTAATATCAGAGTGGGATAATTTACTTATTTACTTTGAGTAGTGCTACTGTGTATCTTTTCTTCTACCTCAGCAAAGTTCTCATTTGCGTTTACTTCTTCTAATAATGCATGGGCATCCAAGGACTGGCTTTCACTGTCTCCCTCATTACTACATGATGATTTTTGCAAAGGAAATGGAGGAAGTGAATAGGTTGCTGATCTCGCTGCCAGGTGAGATGTCCAGGGGTCCCACGAGTAACACCAGAAACCACCTTGAGTACTACTGGTTGAGAAATACTGCTGTAGATCAAAAACTTAGTAACATCTGCTTTGAAGGAAAATTTAGGAAGGGGGCCCCAGTCAGGCATCTTGCCCATGGCCCAGTACCAGCTCTCAGCAGCCCTGTCAATCATGGAGTTGTCTCCTTCTTCCTGCAGTTTAAAGCCCTCCTGATCAGGTTTGCATACTTCTTCCCCAATACATTTTTCCTGGCCGTCAACTCATCTCTTGCCAGAAGACATTATTCCCAAAACAATGACCATCGTCCAGGAAACCAATCCCTTCTTGTTGTCACCATCTACATAGCCATCCATTCACTTTGAGTATTTTTCATTCCGTTTGCATGTCACCTCCCCCCCCCCCCATATTTCATCAATATGTGGTATTGATGAAAATACCACATATGTACCAATTTTTTTTCATCTGGTAACTGAGATTGTGATAGTCCTTGATAATATGGTACCCAACGCTATTGTTTGATCCCATGTGAATCAGCAGGAATGGGTAATAATCATTGGCCCTGATGAGCCTGGGCAACCTCTCTATCAGATCCCTGATTTTCGTTCCAGAATTTCATGAAGACATTAATAGAAAAGAAAGGCATACCATGCTGTAATACTAAGAGATGGGGAAATTAAAGCTGCTGCATTTCAGCTATGAAACACTACAGGGAGAATTTGAACCACAGTAAGTCTTGGTGGGGGCGGGAGGGAGGCAGCAACGCAATCCCCAGGATCATGTCACTAATGGGGCTGCAGGGACTGGGATGCACTCACCAGTCCCTGCAGCAGCCATCCTGGGGTGTGGGGAGCCCTGCATGAGCGTCTGCATGGCTCCCCAGCCTGCAGAAAGTGAAAGTGGAGCTATCATGCTCCACCTCTGCAAAACTGGAAGTGGAGTGTGATTGCTCCACTTTCACTTTCTGCAGGCTGGGGAGCCCTGCAGATGCTCACGCAGGGCTCCCCATGCCCCAAGACAGCTGCTGCAGGGACTGGTGAGTGCATCCCAGTCCCTGCAAACCCGTTAGCGATGTGATCCTGGGAATCGCGTCACTGCCTCCTCCCTGCCTCCTCCCTACCTCCTTGCTTCCCCTGCCCCTTAAGGGGGCAGAGGTCAGGGCCTTCAGGCTGGGGCATTGTGACGCCCCAGTTTGAAAACCACTGGTCTAATGTATCAACTAATTAATTAATTAATCAATTGACTGGGTCAAACAACTACTTCTGGGTGCATCTTATGCAGTATTTGTGTGAATTATAGCATATCTGACATTATAAAGTGTGTGTACATTTTCTTGAAACACCCTCTGTTTAGAACTTGAGTCATGATGAAGCGATATTGACTGGGTTAAGATGTTTGGGAAGGCATATTTTCCTTGTATATACCTATTGTAGTTTGTCCTGTCTGCCCTTTATCCTGTCTCCTCTTGTTATATTTTTACAGAAGAGAAATTCTCTCTCTCTCTCTCTCTCTCTCTCTCTCTCTCTCTCTCTCTCTCTCTCTCTGATCCTGCACTGGAGTTGAACAAACTCAGATTCATGGAGCATTAGTTCTCGTTTTTAAAAAATAATAGGAAAGAGAGCTTGGCATTGGACAAATGATTCTGAAAGCACCATTGTTGTTCCATTTATTTGGAGGCAAAAGTAATGGTACAAAACCCTGGCCAATTTACACGTTCACCAGTGTGTATTCCTTTTCAGTTCTGCTTTAGTTTCTTAAGAAGAATATCTCATCTTAAAACATCATAGACACTGCTGGGTCATGCTCATTACATTTTCATAGGGACACATAATTGCAAAGAGACAGTATTTATCCATTATGTTTGCAGTGCTCAGGTAGGAAGACAATTATCAGCAAGGTGTGCCTTTGGCATATTACAAAGGAGCAGGGGTCATTTGTTTAATTCTCTGGTTGCCTCGCTGAAAAGGTACCTGTGGATATGCATCTTTCTTATCTCATGGTTGCTTCAGAAATAGCACTGTTTGTGATTGTTGCTGTTTATTCCGAAAGCTCCGAATGCTCTTTGTATTCATGGGCGGCCTGCGTTTCTAACAGTACTTGAGATACTAATTATTCTGAATGTGATAATAACACAATGACACATTGTAGTCAACAAAACGTAAATAAGTCATTAGTCCTGCAGAGATATTAGAGAAATCTAAATTACACTTTCCTTTTTCACCAGCATAATTTTTAACACAAATAGAGATACCCAAGTTTCTTAGTCTTTTGTCAACATTAATACTATACATCTTGCTTCCTTTGAGATGTTTTCAGCCAAACAGTACAATTTATTTTTCAGCAACTCACCAGGGTTCTTCATTTCATATTATATAGTAAATCCAGAAATTAATATAAATCTGATTGTACCTGGGCTATGGGCAGTTCATTCATTTTTCTGCCAACTTGATCTTCACTTTTGAATAGAAGATGTCAGGAAAATTAATTTTCTTATAGTTCAAACCTGCCCATGTCAGAATATTGACTTCAAAGTAAGTAAGCAACAATTAAACTTTAACTGTATACTGTATATAAGGTTCCAACAGTTTCAACAAAAGAAAAAAGAATTCCAGAGGTTATTAAGGCACAGAAAACAAATAGGGATAACCACACTCAATTGGCCCTAACTAGATTTGTTTCTCTATCAGATGAGATTCGGCTAGAGGAGACATCCATTCGGCATTGAGTCCAGATATCTTACCAAGCAGCATCCATTTCCTACAATGCTCTGCTCTTCCTAGCTTCCAAAATCAATCCTGGGGTCCTCTGTCTCAGCTACAACTTTTAAAAGGAAGAGATGAGCCTCTCTTACAGCTTTGTGCCAGTCAGGTGACTAATTATACATTTCGGTTTCACTAGAAATAAATTTTGACTCACAATATCCGGAGATTCTTTCCTCCTGTTTCTTTTTCCTGTAATACTTTTACAGCCCAATCCCATCCTCACAATATGCTGACAAATCTCTCTGTCTGCCAGCGTATTGCATGAGTCACCATCAGGTAAGATGCTTAGCAGCTCACTGAAGTTGGTGTGGCCGCTGATAAGCCCTGTACCATCAGTGTTGGGTTGCAGACCAACCATTGGTGCAGGTAAGGTGGTGGTGGGAACAAATTGGGATAGGGATTGGGCTGGACCAGGGACAAATTGGGGGCAGGACTGGGGAATTGGGAACCAGGCCTGGGAGTTCCGGGGGCCAGAACCCTCCCAGGTTTCCAGCAGGCCTGGGTCAGCCATTACAGGCCAGGTGGCTGCCTCCTTAGGGACCACTCCAGCACCCTGTGAACCAACACAACCAGCCAGCCACAACAGCAAAGGGGGTCAGAGGACTAGGTCTCAAATCTTCAGTGACATGGAACAGGAGGTGCTTTTTCTGATTGGCCCTGTGAGTTAATCGGGACCCTATGAATGTGAAAATTTGATGAGCATAAACTGCCTCAGCGAGCTCACCCAGATTCTGTCTCTTCTGTCAAGCTGCTGGCCAAGGCCTTCTGATGGTAAGCACCCCTTCACCCCAGCCCCCTGGGGAAGTTGTGTCTCCAGACACAATGGTCATGACAGAGCCCCAAAGAAACTTTATACCCCCTGATAAAACTTCTCTTGGAGGCCCTGAGGATGAAAGCAGAGGGTATTCATCGCCAGGGTAGGTTTGGTAATGCCTGCCCCTTACCTGACAAGGCTCCACCCCTTGGTTCTGCCCAAGGGATGGTTGTGACAAGGAGATACATTTGTGCTGAACAAAGGCGGCCAACACAGGAAGTTGGGAAAGGTGGCAGGAGGACATAGTGGGGATACTGCAGGGCGGGGAGGGTAGACCAGTACTGGAAGGGGGATGGGACTGGCCTGGGTGACCTAGACCACATCCTAACTTCCCTCCTAAGCAGCCTAGCATTATGCTGGGCTGCTTGGATCTGTGCCAGCAAAATAGCTGGTCAGATCCAAGTAGCCCCATTTGGGTGGCTGCTGTCAACACAGGGGAAGGGGAAATAAATCCCCTTACTCCAAGTTGTGTGGCAGCCACCTCCTCATCTGCACTGGATACAGCATAGGCCAGTCAACCTGCCTGTTCCAATACAAGATAGGATTGGGCTGCCCATGGCTTAATAAGTGCAACTTTAGTCTAATTTCCAACCAAAGTCAACTTTAATACCTGATCTATCATTTTCATTGGCTTGCTGTTAATTATTTTCACTTAATGTTTGATCTGCTCATTTTTGATGAACTGCCTACAATACTCAATTGTCCCAATTCATGTAGGGCATTGTGTGTTTGTGTGCAGATGCAGACTTCTAGTGATGCATCTCTTGCTATAATGGGAACCATACAGGGGGGGAAAGGACCCGTGTGCACAATTTATCTTCTGTGGCTGTGCATGTCATCTGTCACTGAACCAGGGATCGTGAGTATAGCCCTATCAGAAAGTCAGTGTTTTTAGCAGTGATAACATGTTCAGGAATAGGGACTCTGCAAAACAGAATGAAGCTTCTTTCTCATGATGTGACCATGGTGAGTGACCATATATAGAGACAGGGGCCTACAGACATGCATTGAAATGTCTGTAATGTGTCTATGTGCATAGGGCTCACTCCCTATAATTGGGAACCATGCCATTTCTTGTGCATTTGCTTCACCCCTCCATATGGATGTTCACTTATTCTGAATGCCCACTTGAACGAAGAGGGCATGCATAAGCCTAACTGTGCTGTAGACATGCTAACAAATACATGGTGCCATATATCCATTGGATGGTGGTCTGAAGATTGTAGGGGAGGAGCAGGATTACATCGTGAAAAGGGGTCCTTGAGATATTCTGGTCCTATCCCATATAGGACTTTAAATGTAATCACCAACACCTTGACTTGGACTTGAAATGGAATGGGCAGTCAATGTAGCCACCAGAGCAACAACATGGCAGAATCAACTTCACCAAGCCCCAGTAACCAACTGGGCTGCTGTATTTTGCACTAGCTGCAACTTCTAAATCTATCTTCAAGGGTAGCCCCACGTAGAGTGCAATACAGTAGTCTAAATGTGATGCCACTAGGGGATGGACCACCATAGCCAGAACCCACTAGCACAGGTACAGTTTCAGCTGATGCACCAACCGAAGCTAGGCAAATGCACCCCTGGCCACAGATGCCACCTGGCCCTCCAGAGACAACTGTGGAGCGAGGAGGATTCCCAGGCTGCAAATAATTCACCATTATGAATGGTGCCACTTCGAAAACCTTAAGCTTCTGAACTTTTTCATTTGCCAACAAACACTGCTCCAAAGTACTAAATAGTCCATGCACGTCCATAGTACAGGCTGTATAGGCTACAGATTACAGATTCATGCATAAAAGGAAGGTTAGACCTCTACTTTGTTCGCTGGGTTATTTTGGAGATCACTGATCAGAAAGGACCCACCACACCTTTGTGCCAAGAAACTTTTCCATCCAAGACAAACAGAAAAAATATCTCCAATAAGAAACATATTTTTCCTCTTTTTGTGATTAGAGGATTAGGAGAGACACTGATAAAATGATACCAAACAAGCCTCCGTACGGGAGAACAATAATAGGTTTAATGCTTTTTTTTTTTTTTGGTGTATTCAGGGCACACCTGATATCTGTTCCTCCCTCACTGTTCTCTGTGCTGAGCTCATTTTTACCTTTGGAACAGATGGGACTTGGCCTGAAGCAAGTGTAAACTAGGGAAATCATCCAGCACTCAGAAGGGCTAAGCTAAATACAGAGGTAAAATGTGCACAAAGTGATTTTTCTGCTTGAGTTACACACTGTTAAAAATTAAAACTGAAATGAACATTAGAAATGTATTCCATACTTAGTATATAAATATGAATTTTCACAATTTTTAGGAAAAGCTCACATTAAAGTTTTAGACTGCAAAAATCCTCATGATTTCCACTACAGTTACATACAGAGTTTTTAGAGACTTGAACGTGGTATGATAAATGTATCCCTGGCCATAGGTTCACGTGTTCATTATTTTCTGTAGAATGATCTCTAGGCAAACAGATCTGGCATATCTCTGAAGCACTACAAAACCTTGACAAGCTTGTTTGACCAGAGCCCATGATAGGCTAGAAAGAAATGAATGTGTGCACATATGAACCTTTAACTCTGTCATAGTTCTTTCAGTTCTTTGATGGTGTCATCTGTGTCCAGTATTTAAAGATCCACTCTACAGTTGCCTCTTTGGTCGGCTGATGCCCTGAACAGTGCATCACTTCTACTCCTTTTAACTGTACACCATCTCATTTGACCAGGACCTCAAAACACCTCCAAACAGTGACCAGAGAATATCTCAGGTCATGTCTGGAGATCCTATGGACTAGGATCAGTGGCTTTGTATATCCATGGGTTTCAGTATCCATGGGGGATATCCTGCCCCACCTGCCCCGCCTGTCAAGTGTCTGCCCTACCTTGCTGTTCATTTCTTTGTGCTTGTGGATCTGCTCTTTTTGGCTATACGAACGAGGAGACTGGCATTTGCTAAACTCTTCAGGTGCATTGGATTACATATTGGACTCTGGATTGGAATAAGGTATGATTCTTTAGAATAGCCCAAGATGTCAGGATATGCCGGACTTCTTCTAATGTGCTCTAAAATCTAAAATGGGGTGCCCAAACCCTAGCCCGGGGGCTACTTGCAGCCCTCGGGGACTCCCAGTCCAGCCCGCAGGTAGCCCCCAGCCTTCAATAAGCCTCTGGCCCTCCAGAGACTTGCTGGAGCCGGTGCTATGCAACTGCTTTCAGTGTGAGGATGACTGTTCAACCTCTCACATGAGCTGTGGGATGAGGGCTCCCTCCACTACTTGCTATCACATGTCTGTGATGCAGCAGCGGCAGTGAAGGAAAGGCTTGCCTTGCTTTGTGCAAGGCTTTTTATAGACCTTGTGCTACTGCAAGACCTTCATTCATTCATTTAAGTTATATCTCAAATATATTCATTTCCGTAAATTTATTCAAATTTTAAATGTAAATTAGTTCTTTTTTTTCCTGGCCCCAGACACAGTGTCAAAGAGATGATGTGGCCCTCCTGCCAAAATGTTTGGACACACCTGGTCTAAACAAACAGCAAGAAACCAGTGATTCCCCTCATGCCAATGCTTTTTAGCATGCTCAGAGCAGCTTAGCTGGACCATCACTCTCTGATACTCAGTGCGGATTATGGAATCTATTCTAAATTCTGCAGTCCATACTGGAGTTTAGGCAGAATGCAGTGCATCTTTTTTTACTCTGCTGAAAAGTATCCAATCAGAATCCAGTATTTCACCCCAAATCTTTATCACAATATTTTACATACTTGCCTGTGCTATAAATCAGTGTTTCTCAAACTGTGGGTCGAGATGCACTAGGTGGGTCATGAGCCATTTTCAGGTGGGTCCCCATTCATTTCAATATTTTATTTTTAATATATTAGACTTGATGGTGCCATGTTATATGACTGCATTTGGGGTACTGTACTTTTAACAGCCTACTATGGATATGCTTGTAACAATGATAGTAAATGGGACTTACTCTTGGGTAAGTGTAGGTAGGATTGCAGCCTAGGATTGTTAAAAATGTTCTTGCTTGACGATGTCACTTCTGGCCATGACATCACTTCCAATGGGTCCTGACAGATTCTTATTCTAAAAAGTGGGTCCCTGTGCTAAATGTGTGAGAACCACTGCTATAAATTATCTCATTTATTCAGTATTTCTCATTCTGGCTGGGTAAGAAATATGTACAGTTCCAATGCAGCTACCAATATATCAGTGCAAGTATATGGTGCATGGATCCTTTTTGATAATTTCAACCCCAAACAAACCTGATATGCAAAACAGTGTTGTTTTTTCTCTTCCGAAATAGTGTGTCAGGTAGTGAAATGGATTAGAACCGTGTAAAAGGGTTTTAGCCCTTTGTCCCCATTACGATTCTGAGCCTGATTGCAACCCATTCGTGTGCTATTTTAACTTGTAAAAAAAGCTTTAATGGGGTTTATATCATGATCCCAAGAATTTCTTTACACTTTTCTCAACTTGGAAATTGGAAGTCTAATAGACAATGACTGGGTGGGTCTGAGGTTTGGCTGATGGAAGTTAAGAGGTGTACAACTAGCTTTACAACTACACTGCACTGTCAATTATATAGTATGAATGAGTTCAGATATTCTTGTGAACTTCCAAGCCCTTGATAGAAGTTCTTTCATGGTAGTAAAGATAAGCTGAAAGACTTCTGGTCTATGACTTGGTTTCAGCATTCCATTGTGATATTACTTCTGAAATATGCTTCTCTTGGCAGCCTAACAGAAGCAGAGTCGAGTGACCTTCAGAGAATAATGCAAGACATATTATTTTGTTTTATGTTTAGCATTTGATTTTGATTTTTTCATTTGAATGTCACATCTAATTCGTGTTTTAATCTTTGTAATTCAGGTTTTGGCTGACATGCCTGATATTAATAATAAATAGATAAAGCCTTTCTTATTTTATAACATTCCACCTATATATACCTGTCAAAATTATATATGTTCTACTAAACCAAAGATGTGTTTGTTAGCTAATTTATTTTCTTGGTATCTATTTTAGCACCTGAATAGAAGTTGTTTGTTCCAAAAAAAATTAAAAATAAATATGCCACATTGGCAACAGTGCTCACTCAGTTTTGAGTGCCTCTGTAATAGACCATTGATGAGGAAGCTTTGAGGTTATTAACAAAGAATCTCACATTGTCTCTTGTACTCTGGCCCAACAAAAGGAGAAAGAAATTATGAGTATTTTACAGGAAGTATAGAATATAAGCTTAAGCCTGGCGTTTCTGAGCTGGCAACTTTGTTCGGGCTTGTGACACTACAGGCAAAAGTTTTAATGCATTTATTGTGACATGATTTTTTATGGTCAAGAACTGTTGAACACTCTGTTTAGGATAAGACTGACTCTTCCTTACAATAGTGACTTCAACAGTAAATGTTGAAAAAATGTAATGTGACCCTGACCTGCCTTGAATCTTTCAGGGGTTGGTGGTGATAAACTAGGATTGTAATGAGACAGTTTTAGGCAAGGGTGGGATCACTTAAAATGAACAGCAGCAGGTCCTACCTTTCTTACCATCCCCAGTGGTAGGATGTGGACAGTGAATCGTAGTCATCCACTAAGGTAGGAAACCACACAAAATAGGGAAAAGAGTTGAAAGGATGGCTAAATAGGCTAGGATGGATATGTTGATAGAACAGCTAATGATCAATTATGTTGTAGGCAGTAGGGGACCTTCCCAGCCCTACACCTCAGGGCAAAGGTCTGCGATGATGCCCCCTGCAGGATGCTGCTGCCCCCCCAGTGTGCAAAGCCCCCCCACTTACCTGGAGGGCACCTGGAGGGAAAGCTTCGTGCGACTCCAGGACACATCAGGGAAGCCTCCTGAACTTCCCCAATGCTTAAACTGTGCTTCCAGCAAACCATCAGCTTCTGTTTCTGACTGTGTTGGGACCCTCAGGGAGGCTTCCGTGCAGTCCTAGAGGCACATAGGCTTCTGTGCCCGGAGCATTTGCCCCATCAAGTGAATGAAGTCTGCCACTAGTTGTAGGCCCATTTATCTGAAATTACTTGTTTTCTATCTTATTGGTATATGTGGGCAATCAGTGATAGAGCCAGAACTACAGTATCTGTCGTTTCTGAGTAATACTTAAAACAACATCCACCCATTTTCTCCATTCCATAATAAGAATAACTATATTCAGGTGACTATAAATCAGGACTTATTTTCCACCAGCATTTGTTCCAAAGCATTCTTGGATTTGTTGTGAAGACGGGAACATCTCTAAGAGTCCGTGCCAATGGGCTTGTTTCATTTGAACCCCAGATGTTTGAGTCTTGAACTCTTCTGCATCTGCAAATGGGTTTCTTCACAGCCCAAATATCCATTAACTCTGCTGAAGACATACTATATAGTTTTTGAATACATGGGCCTGATTTCAAACCAGTGCCTACCCAAGGTACTGGATGTACCTTTCAAAATTATTCCCAGATGCAATATCTGGAAGCTTAAAAACAAGTTTCATAACTGTTTTTGCCAGTAGGAAAATGAACAACATATCTTCAGAATAGAGATAGGCCAGGTGCCTGCCAAATGAGTCATCCGAATCATCTTCAGATCAATCATATCAATGTGAGCTATTTTGCTAATAAGAAAAATTGGTGGTTCATTCCAGATTCTTTTCGCAGAACATCCAGATGGATCTTATACTGAACTGTAGCATTAGCTGAAAGTTGTGGACAGAAAACTGACTCAGTTGCAGCTGGGGAAGAACACCTATGCCAAACAGAATGTTATCTGCCTTTCAGCTTCAGAAATTGAAACTAAATTGTTTGTTGTGCAGGTGAATTTGATCAGATTCAAGCAAGTGTTCACTGCTTTCAAAATGGGACAACATTCTAGAGGAATACACTTCATCTTCCTTTTACTGATGTGTAAAAAAGAACCTGAAAAGACTTGTGCTACCCAGCCTGGGCTTAGAAAATAATACACTTTCAAACTGCCAACTCACACATTGCCTTCATAATGAAGAAATTTGCATTATCAAGCCTCCATAACATACTCATCTACCTGTATTTGTCTCTAGAGGAAGAGCAGATTGCCATGCATCTCGAAATCCTACCCTTCTACTGCAGCACAATTTTGAAAGGTAGTGACACAGAATAATTGAAACAGATTCCAGAGCTGGCTATCCAATCCTCCAACCCTATGGTAGCTGATCACTCACTGTACCCTGCTGCCCTTTTGCCATCAATACTGCCACCTAATGAACCCAAATCCTTTTTACCAGGGTCCACCTGGGGACTGCTACTCACATCATCCTGCTTGCCCTCTGCAGTATTTTTCAGGGTTTTCAACCTGGATGAAAGTGATCTCAGTGCCTTGGCAACCATGCCTTTCTTTCACCCTTTACTCTTGTTTTCTTTCCCTCTCAGGGCTCCCCAACCATATCTGCTGCTTCCTGACCTTTTCAAGTGTTTCCAGGCACTCTGTCCTCGTCCATGCTCTTTTCTACATCAGATGAGGACTCCTTGGGAACTGGATACTTAGGAGACTATTTAGAGCAGGAGTGCCCAAACCCCAATCCTGGGGGTACTTGTGGCCCTCAAGGACTCCCAATCCAGCCCATGGGAAGCCCCCAGTCTCCAATGAGCCTCTGGCCCTTCAGAGACTTGCCCATGCAGGCCTGATGCAACTGCTCTCAGCGTGAGGGCAACTGTTCGACCTCTCACGTGAGCTGTGGGACAAGGGTTTCTTCCACTGCTTGCTGTTTCACATCTGTGATGCAGCAGCGGCAGTGAAGGAAAGGCTGCCTTGCTTTGTGCAAGGTCTTTTATAGGCCTTGAGCTATTGCAAGACCTTCATTCGTTCATATAAGCTCCATCTCTAATATATTCATTTAATTAAATTTATTCAAATTTGAAATGTAAATTAATTCTGTTTTTCCCGGCCACCGACACAGTGTGAGAGAGATGATGTGGCGCTCCTGCCAAAAAGTTTGGACACTCCTGATTAAGAGGAAAGCCAAGGAGTCTCCTCTTATCTTGTCCTTAGCATTCAGGGAAGTTATTTCACTTCTTACCAATCCATGTACTCATACATACGATAGAAGTGAACAAAAAAGAGGGAAAGGACCAGCCCCTTCCCTGCTGACACCACCATCATTTCCTTCCATATGTACCCGCGTACATGGTGTGGCTTGTGTCTGCTCTAAACAGATTGCTGTCATCATGTCCTCCTGCCAGAAAGATGCTAATCCCTTTATACGCATGGGAGACGCTCTGTCAAGTGGCAAGTGAGGCTTGAACCCAAAGTCCTCACATGTTGCCACTAAGATGTTCTTACTCCTGTCTGCTTCTGGCTAGTTCTCTCCCACACTGTCAAAACCAGCTGATCACAGAATGTCCAAATCACCTCCTTATTCACTGTTCCTGCAGATCACTTGGCACTTCTGTTTTTGCCCTCCCACTTACTGCCCCATTGTGCATTGTTGAAATGCCATCGTGCCAGTACCAAGAAATTCATTTCACAGTTTAATAGCCCTATGATAACAGTATACTTGGATTATTGGAAACTACTGCTACAAATCAAATCACCCAAATTAAAAGCATATTGGTGGAAATTTCGTCAAGCCTGGGCACCTAACAATCAAATATTTGTGTCAAAATACTGAATAAGATCTGTATCACTGTAGATCTGTATTTGAACTAGTGTGACCTTAAAAGGGTGAATTTTCCCTTTCAAAACTAAATCAGGAGTTGAAAAAAGAGACAGGCCTGGTGCATAAACCTTCTGCATCGCAACGGCCCAAATTCACTAAGGACCTACGGCATGTCTTCGCTAGACTAGAGCATTTAATCTTCAGCCAAAACTGATAAAGTGCTAGTCCACAAAACCCTTCCTTCTTTGCCCACTGGCTTTTGTTCTGCTTTGTATTTTCTTGGCACAGATATGTATCTGTATGCCAGCCCTAGTTCAGAGTATTAGATTTTCCACGTAAATAATACTCAGCCGCTTTGAAACACGGTCTGTTTCCAAGCAGATTCTGCTGCAATCTATTGACAGGTTTTTGCCACCTTGTGCACATGCTGGGTTTCATTTACAGGCAACTCGAGCAACGAAACATGTGAGCCAGGGAAGAGAAGCAATAAAAATGCAAAAAAACCCAAAAAAAACCAAACCAAAAACCTTTTAAAGGTATGCCAGTTTTAAAACAGAAACAAACAAGATCCCAACGAAGCGAGTGTTATTAAAAGTAGCTTGAACGTTGGCGGACCAAAACTCTGAGCAGTTTCAGATGTTCAAAACAAACAGGATGGGGGCATGTTCTTGTTACTTGTTTTGAATGTCTGACAGACACATATACACAGGGGTGTCAGTGCTGGGTATACCCACCTGCAGACAGCATGTGACTCTGTCACTATGCGGGGGCAAGGAGACTGGATCCAGCAGCAATGACATATGCCAGATCTTATTCCCTCTGTGAGCAGCCCCCTCCCCATTCCTCTCTTCAGACTTGCACCAGGTAAAGATTTAAATCCCCTTTCCCCTCCAAAGCCTCTGATCCCCCCAATTCATGCACCACACTCATTTTTAGCGCAGCTGCACCAGCAAGGGGAAAGGATAGGATTGGGCTCTTTGTCCACAGACCCATGAGAAGGTTAAGGACTCGTGCATCCTGCTGCAATGAACAGTGCTCAATGCACAAACTTATGCGCAGATTTCCACAACGGAAAGTGTGACTGATAAGAAACACTGCAACCACTGTGCAAGGAAATGGCCTTCCTTTTACTAATGGTTATGATGGCAAAAAGAACGCCATTCAGGATATGGACTGTCAGTGTAGATGAAGGACCACTTTTTTTTCTTCTCAAAATAGCACAAGATCACCCCAAATGGGATGAAACCACAGTAGCGGATAGAGAAGGTTTAGCACTTTGCCCCCCATTGGTTCCTATCCCAAGCATGTTCCCTGTACATCTTCTACTTAGTGAAAGAAATTCAATAAAATTCAATAAAAAGCCACTTAACCTTTTCTATAATTTTGTAAAAAAAATGTGCTGGGCACTGCAAAGCCTACATTGGGAAGAGCACAGTGCCCCGCCTTTGAGGAGACCGATGGGACATTCCCTCCTAAGGCGGGGCTTTGCAGCGCCTCTACCCAGCATCAGGGAAAGTTCAGAGCATTTTCCAAAGCCGTGAGCAGGTGCTGCGGAGCTCAGCGCTCTGTTTTCAGAGGTGGCTGGGCAGAGCTTGGAAGCAAACATGCACCCTCCAGTGTGGCACCTGGGGCATGTGTCCCTCAGGCTCCGCCCAGGATATGTCTCTGCTTGTACCATCCTGCTGTCTTACCTGGAGTGGTTCTGGGTGGTTCATGACACAAGGGATCTGATGAGACTAGCCTGAAAGGCATTTGGATTGGTTTAGAAACATGTTTGCACTGTGTTGGGTTGTGTGTTTGCTCCTTCACATTTCCAGTGTCCATCTATAGTTGTAGCCCTCACATTACTTCCTGCAGAATATTACATGCCTACTCAGAGATGTGATTGTAGTACTTCTGATTTGGGTCCATCTACTTCGGGTGTTACTGTGCTATCCTTCTCATGTGGTGCTTTGCATATACCCTACAAAACTATTTAGTCATTTCCATATCGTTACCAGTGATTAGTGTCATGCAATGTCAGTGTCATGTCATGTCACTGCACTGACTTGGAAGCAAGTGCCAGTGAAATTAATAAGATTATGGGCACAATCCTATCCTGCACTGGAACAGGCATGCCAGGAGGCTTGTGCTGTATCCAGGGCAGGATAGTGGCTATAAGCAGCTCAGCCAGAGGTAAGGGGAAACATTTCCCCTTATCTCCATTAAGGGCTGCTGGCCCCTATGGGTCTCCTCATAGGTGGCACAAGTTCAAGAAGAGCGGAGCAGCTTGAAACTGCTCCGTTCTCCCTGGGAACAGAGGTTGGATCTGCCAAATCCCAGCCCCATCTCCCACTCCCTGCCCACCTGCCACTGCCCACCCTCCCCCCACCCAGGAACGCTTCTCTCCCGCCTCCTCCCCGTCTCCCCCCCACCTCCCTTTTCTGCTTGCGTCGGGAAGAAGCCAGCACATAAGCTTATGTTAGCCTCCACAGGCCAGCGTTTCTCAGAGCACCAGCCCAGCTTCCTCTTGAGGAGGCGCAAACGTGCCTTACGGCATGTTTGCAACCCTCCTGGGCCGGCGCAAGGGACTTGCGCGAGCCCAAATACAAGTCTGGATTGCACCCTTTATTTCCTTACAACAATGGCTGTAATCCATTATGTTTATACCTCTCAGTAACTAAATGAATCTTAATTACAAGCTGCGTACAGTCACAAGCATCTTTACACTAATTTTTATCTAAATGAAGAACAATGGTGAGAAGTTGAATCTTGTGGAGAGCACTGGCAGAAGAGGAAATTTTCATCACCACTGGTGAGTTTTACTGCATTGATCAGTTTTGAAGTGGACATATGTGCATTATAATTGAAAACAGTAGGCCCCTCTGAGTTCAAGGGGCTAAGAGCCCAATCCCATCACACACCATCTCCCACTTACTGTGATGGAGCAGATACTGCCTGTAGGGGGGAACTGGGAGAGGTAAATAAAAATATATTGTACTTACCTCTCCATAGGCTGCCTAGCCATCAATGGGTCTTTCAGACCTATGCCAGCTATTTTGTGGGTGTAAGTCCAAGAAAAGGCAGGGGGCATGTCAGGCTGGAAAAATGGGGATGGTGTTGCACTGTACACTACTGTTGTTGTGCACACTGGTGCACAGTGCTGTCCCCAAACTGGCCCCTGCTTTTCCTGCTCCTTTCGCTGAACCTCCCCTGAAACTCCCATAACCCACCCCTCCATCACTTTGCCTGCTTCATCACAGCTGGGTCCACGCTAGTGCACAGAACAACTGGCCGTTTCCACTGGTGGTACGACATACGTGATGGTAGCACAATGTTTCACCACAGTCAGAGGACTTATTGCAGCACATTGCAAGGTCTACTACTGTAGGCCCTCTATAGAATTGGGCTATTGCTCTCATACAGCTTTGCAGCACATACAGTATGTGCAGCTTTTTGTTGAGGAAACAACTTCTTGAAGATTGAGCTGCAGAGTTTTGTTAGAGCTTTTGTAGCCCTAGTGTATAACCTTCATCTGTTTATCTGTTGCTTTATCAAGGATTAACCTTAGATAAGAGGTCAGCTCTTTCCAGGAGAGATGGGTTGTCAGTGACTTCTGCAAGATACTGGCAATAAAGCAGAACTAGAGGTTTAAAGGCTCAAAACATCATTTTTTATTTTTATATAGAAATTCTATTCTATTCACTGGGAGATCTATGAAAACAAGTCACTCTAATACTTGTTAAGTATTCATATATTTAATTGTGCTAATACACTTTAAATAATAACTTGGTAGACGTCAGTAGCTGACCCTGTCTCCTGGTAACTCATTGGTTTGTGAACTACAGTGGCTATCATATAGCTGGAAATAGAGGAATTTTTAGACTGTGCAGAGCATTCTTTCAATGCAATCAAAAATAAAATGCTAATTAAACCAGGGACATCTTGACTTTTATTTATAATTTCTTTCCATTGTTCTCTGAATCAGATGAAGGTCTAATTCTTCCTCTTCCTAAGCAGTTCATTCCAACTTCCATTAAAAGTCAAGATACTGCAGCAGCTCTTACATAGATGATACATATTTATGATGCCCAGTTCTCGAACCTTTGCAAGTGTCTTCCGCAACGGTTGAGAGAGACCACCGATATCTTGTAATCTGCACGGCACTGGTGCATTAGTTAGCTATATGCTGAATCAGGTTATAATTATACACTGCTGCTTCACAAAGTACTGATTATCAATACAGGGGATGAAAGATTAAAGCACCCAAGTCTCCAGGCAGGTGGAAGCCATCCAACTAATTTGGAGGAGGGAACATTTCATGAGATCGAGATTGGGTATCAGAGGCTGGAAACAAGATGTCAAGGACTAATTACTGCAGATATATCAGGATTTAATCACTGGTTCTTGGCAACTCAGATGCCAAATATTTGCACTGGCCACCCTTCTTGTGATATAGGAGAAGCATCCTTGCAATGCCAGCATAACTGTATGATCTGAAACATGCTAACGAAGTAGCCCATATATCCATCTTGTCCCAAGTGTTTATTTGCAGGTACAGCACTGCTTACCCTGGAGCTGCAAGGGACTTTTGTAACGTAATTTATTCTTAATCAGGTTGACATTTTGTGGAAATGGCACAAGGAGGATGCGTTTTGTATGGGGAATCAAAAGCAACGACTATGCTTGGTTCCTTGCAATTAGGGCATGTACTCTTCTGTGCCACCAGAACAGCTTTGCAGGCACAGAGAATGGCTGACTTGATCTCTGCAGCTCGGATGCACCTGCAGATGGCTGGCAGGTGTATTGCAGTCAAGCCCAGCTGGTTTGGGTCAGTTGGCCAAGCCAGTAAGATCTCATGTGGCTTTAAAGAACTGCTGTTTCTAAGCTAGCTCCTCAGTGTGAGCAACTTGCACTCAGAAGAGGCAGAGCTACTGTGGAGTTCCTAGGTCCCTGACTTTCCTAGGACACAGGAGTTCCTGTGGAGTTCCTAGGTCCCTGACCTACCTGTCCCAAGACTGGTCTGTTTGATTTGCCCATAATGCAATTCTGTTTATATCCCTCTAACTCAGTGTTTCTCAAATGGTGGGTCAGGACCCACTAGGTGGGTTGCAAGCCCATTTCAGGTGGGTCCCCATTCATTTCAATATTTTATTTTTAATATATTAGACTTGATGCTACCATGATAAATGTGACTGCATTTGGGGAAATGTTACAGACTGTACTTTGAATCGATTATTGTGTATATGCTTTTAACAATGGTAGTCAATGGGGCTTACTCCTGGGTAAGTGTGGGTAGGATTGCAGCCTAGGATTGTGAAAAAATTTTCCTGCTTGATGATGTCACTTCCGGTCATGACATCACTTCTGGTGGGTCCTGACAGACTGTCATTCTGAAAAGTGGGTCCCAGTGCTAAAAGTGTGAGAACCACTGCTCTAACTAATCAAAACATTCCTTATAGGCTGTTGCTCAGGCAGCTCCACTTCTGTCGATGTAATTGCGGTGAACTTTCAAATCTCTGCCCTGCTTTTAAGGCTGACTTCCAAAGAAGAATATGGTGTCAAATGTTCACCATTATGAATGTTCCAAATTAACTTTGTTCTTCCTCTATTAATTGTGCAATGTGTTCCAACAGAGGAGTCCTTATGCAAATGCAGACTTGGCTGACTGGCTGATGGTTACATAAAAATCCATAACTAGGTATTTACATAAGGAGAGGATATAGTGCCAGTGTGTTAGCATTTCATTTCCGCATTGCTGTGTGGTTTGTCAGAATTCTAATGTTGTACAAGTTGCTTTCTGCAGTCATTCACATGCAAGGGCCTGGACACTCTTAATTGGTTGTAAAAGGAGAGTTTCTTAGAACTGAAGGTTGTCTTAGAAGCAGCAGAAGTAGGTGTTGTACAAAGACACAGAAAGTGCTTTGAGTTGAAGAGAACCCAAAAGATCTGGAGTCCGGTTTCTGAGGCCTGAAGATGCCTTGAACTGTCATTAGTGCATCTCGCTCAGTCTACTGTGACTGTCACAAGCTATCCAGGGCTCAGCTCCAGTGAGATCCAGGGTGGTGCAGTAAAAACGAAGCCCAAGTACAAATTCCCACTCGGTTATGGAGTTCATCTTGGGCTGGTCCCTAACACTTAGCCTAGCTAACAATACAAGGCTATTGCGAGGATAAAATGTGAGGGCGACGGTCACAGAGCCTTGGCAGAAGGGTGGATTACAAATGCAATAAACAAACACAGCAGGCCCGGTTGTTTCAGTAGTTCTTTGGGCAGGTTCATAGCATCTTATGTGGAAGTTTACATGCTTGGGAGTGCAGCTGAATCTCCAGCTCTCATCTGTTTCCATGGGGATGATGTATGGAACATATGGAGCATGCAGGTAGTAATTGCTTCCTTGTTCATGTCCACCTGATTGGCAAGATGAGGCAAAATGAAGGGGCAGCATTCAATTCTTCATTTGGCAGTGAAATTCTTAATTGTGCAAAGCAGAGAATTCAGAACTAGGATTTCTCTTCATGTGTAAGAGATACTTTTTCCTTAGGGCTTGGGATGCAAACTCTAGTCCTTTTAATAACAACTAATATATTTATTTGAATATTCTATTTTGATTTGTACATCAGCAAAGAACTATTCCAGGGTCCTTCTTACTCTCTGTTTTGCATGTTTGCCTATTAAGAATTGAATTGTTCCCTCTAAGATTAGTATGCCCTTGATATGTTCTAAGTATTGCATTATCTATTCACTATATGCAGGCACTTCTTAATACTGAGATGTTGTTGTTGTTGTTGTTGTTTGTTAATAATAATATTTATATACCACTTTGCAACAAGTATGTCACAAAACTGTTTACATAGTAAAATAAATCAGTAAATTATGTCCTTATTTATGCCAACACCAAACATAAGAACAGCCCCACTGGATCAGGCCATAGGCCCATCTAGTCCAGCTTCCTGTATCTCACAGCGGCCCACCAGATGCCCCAGGGAGCACACCAGATAACTAGAGACCTGCATCCTGGTGCCCTCCCTTGCATCTGACATAGCCTATTTCTAAAATCTCCACACTCCACATCTTTACTGATTGGTCTAAAAACCATTCTCTTTACAGATCTGTACATAAAGGAGTGCCATGTGGTATCAAGATGTTTTAAGACCTGGGTGTTCTGTGCATACAATACTTGTGCTATCTTATTGGCCTCTTGCTTTGCTGGTGCTAGCAAAGAGACTCTTTTTACTGATGTCATTTTCAAATACAACAAAACATTTTAACAGATGGTGAAAGGAAGGGTCTCCCTCTGGTGTCACTGTATGTGACGGGGTGCTCGGCTATGTCCTTGTAACGCACAACAGATGTTCTGCAAACCGCCAAGAAATAAGCAAACAGCATAGCAAAGTGGCATAGTGCAATTTTGCAAAACACATTCTTGATTAATAAGGATTCGAGGCATGCAGAATGCTGATGATAAAATTATTTAAGTGCAGCATTCTAAATTTGCAGACTGCCCCCCCATGTGCTTTGAAGAAAAGCAGAAGAAAGGTAGGTGGGAGTGTGGGGGGAAGGCGGCGAGAAAGCGTTCCAGGGTGGAGGGAGGGCGGGGAGAGGGTGGGGAGGAGGCGTATTGGGGGAGGGAGTGAGGCGGGAGGGATTCTGAGTCTCCGTGTCAGGCTGCCTGCCCAACATGGAGGCTCTTAATTCTACGGCAACCCTTGGGTTGTTGTAGAATTGAGTAGCCCCACTGCAGGGCTACTCGCCTTACTCAGGGGAAGGGGACAAAAGCCCCCTTCTCCTGAGGAGGCAGCAGTAGTTGCCTGGGGTGCGCTGGATGCAGTGGCAGCCAGTTTTGACACTGCTGCAGCCCCGCGTGGCAGGCAGCTCAGGATTGGATTGCCTGTCTCCACTGCCCTGCCCTGACTCTCTACCCATTACACCGAGCTAGTTCTAATTCCTCAATTTAATATAGGGATAGGGTGGAATAATTAGCAATATTGCCTACAAGCTCATACATTGAGATGTGGACAGGCCGCGATTCCAAATTTTATTTCATCTATGTGTGCATATTCAATGGGTAGCCAACTGGCATTACACCAGGCTCCCCAAATTTGCACCAACTGTATAGCTGGCATGGATCTGAGAAGCCCCATAGGGCAGGGAAAAATATCCCTTTACCCTGAGGAGATTTCTAGTTGCCTACTAACTTACACTGGATACAGCATAGGCCATGTGGCCTGGCTGTACCAGCACAGGTTAGGATCGGGCTGTCATTTGTACTATTCTTACTTCCCTTTCCAGACCAGTTCCACAGAGAAAAAAGACACCCTAATCTACAACATAATATCACAGAGACTTTGAATAACAATTCTCAGAATCTATTGCTCAGAAAATTGGAATGTTTAAAGGACTCTATTTTCCTCCAGCCAGCTAAAAACCTATAGATTCAAAATAGGCTTATTACCAAGTAGTGTGTGTAAAATCTCCATATCTCAAAATGGCAAAATTGTTTGAACATGACTAGAGTTGTAAAACTGCCTCATATCTGACCTTCAGTTTGGAAATGTGGGATGAACAGTTATGTATTTTTATTGTAATGGCACTTTCCATTTATTGTTGTGATTATCATTTAGCAATGCTTTATGTTGTTCTAAGCGGAGAAGAATAATTTTCTCATGGAAACAGAAGGAAAAATAGATGAGGTAAAATAGCTATGTGGATTTACAGATCAAAAATACAAAAATTGTTGAACTTCAATAATGTTGCAGTTCCCTTACATGCTTAGAAGCCTTAAAGTTCCTTTGCTAATCCTTTAGGCAGTCTTGACCTGACAGTCATTATTCAAAATTTGGAATTGCTAAATTCCTTAAATCTCTGTTAACATCTGCATTTAAATCTCCATTTAAATCTGCATTAAGTGTACCAGCAACACTGACTTCCGTACCATTCACACATCTTATTATGTAAACTGGGAATCTTGATCCAACTATCCTCAATTTAGCACCATTTTAACTTAGAATTCCATGTTGTACATGAAGACTTTACCACAGTAAAGCATCAACATGAAGAATTTGACACTATGGTTGTTTATGAGCCTGAGATAAAGCTTGTCAACAACCGTTCATATGAGCTTTATCTTAGAGGAATGACTATTTTGCAATGCGCTTCTTCAAACTTCAGTTTTACAGGAAAAAAAACAGTAGGTTGAAATGTTGCTCCTGATAGTACATAAACTCTGGGTTCCTTTGGATATCACCACCCTATCCCCTAAAATGCACAATGTTGTGTTTGTATGTGTGAGTTTGTGAACGTGCATGTTAAAATGTTCCACCCCCAGTTGCACTGTCCTGACACAGCCACAGTGTAATCATGTAGGTTGTAGGATGTACCCCTCACCATGTAATTCAAATATTAGAAGTATTTAAATAGCACAATAAGATGCACTTGGGACAATCCATCCCCCTTGTGTTTTCACAGTGGCATGACAGCAAACCGGGTCAGGGGAGAGACATGCATTTCCGTACTTACCTCTTGTGATTTAGACTTGAGGTTGGTCAGGTGTACTGACCAAAAAAAGAGGAAGCACGGAGACATTGTTGTCAACTAAGGGCCCAATCCTATCCAACTTTCCAGCACCGGTGCAACTACAATGCAGCCCCATGGTAAGGGAACAAATGTTCCCGTACCTTGAGGAGGCCTCCAAGACTGTCCCCCCACCACAGGATGCAGTGCATGCCCCATTGGCACAGCTGCACCGGCAATGGAAAATTGGATAGGATTGAGCCCTAATGCACGGCAACAAAAAAAAGTGAGTCCTCACCATGGCTTGCCTTTCTATTCTCCCTCCAAAACAGATCCCCCCCCCTCCAGACAACCAGATGCAGGCAAAGTCAAACAAATGCACAGCCTGTGAAGTATTCCTGGGAAATGTCAGCATCCTACAGGCAAGAAGATGGTGGCAGGGACATGATTGCAAAGGCTATAGGAAGTGTGCAATTTGATTTATTTATTTTGTGGGCATGAGTTTATCACAAAATTAATTCCTAGCTTAACAACAACAAAAAAGCACATCCTGAAAACTACAGCTGCAGAGAAGTATTTCAGAGGCAGCTCCTCTCTCCTCCAGGCACACTCCGAGCTTGCACAGGAGTACACAGCTCTGGCTGGCCACTGGGGATCTAAACGGCATGATCAAGATAACTATGATTAGAGTGGATAAGTGTGTTGAAATCCTCTGCTTCAACCTTCAAGGCTGATCTACAGCATTTCTCTCCCTGCAGAGTCTGTTGTTAAAAGCCTTCCAAATACCCCAGGCTCTAGCAGAAGTTGATTTAATTCAGCAGGGGGAACAGGCTGGGGGGGGGTTAGAAAGTAGTGCAAAGGACTCTCATGAGAAATGACAGATTGACAGGGCTGGATAGCGCTCGTCTATTTGAATGCACGGGAAGTATAAAAGACTGTCTCAGCCTCATCTGTGCATCGGTTTCTTATTTTGAAAGGAAGGGGCACTTTGAGCAAGGATTGAATTTTGTGAGCGTCTGTGATGCTCGTGGAATGTCATCTCAGTGGCGTGGCTAGAGAAGGTGCAAAGCACTAAGTTTTGCAGGGAGCCTCAACTGCAGCATGCAAGGGCCCCTCCCTCTCCGCTTGGAGCCAGGCATATGCCTCTGATTTGCTCCCCTGCCTGGAATGGCTCCGAGGGGAGGAGAAGGGGGGCCCCTTGCTCACTGCAGTGAGGCTCCCTGCAAAATGTAGTGCTTTGCACCCCCTGTAGCTACACCACTGTCTCTTCTTCTCTCCTAACTTAATGTATTCAAATCGTCCATGAAAGTGCCAGAAAAATAGCTCCCTGTGCTCTTGCCAATTTTGGGCAGTCTTGTCTTTTGGTTCTTTACTTCTGATTTGGAGTGACCAACTCATTTTCACACAGCCCACCCAAGCAGCTTTTGGTTTGCAATTATTTGGGTTTTATTCCAATTCGTGTTAAGATCCAAATGAGTAAATCTGTCTATCCCATTACCAATCACCAATCACCAGCTCTTTCCACTTCGAGGCACCTATTATACCAAGTCTTGACTCAAACTTAGTTATGAGTGGAGTAGAAAAAAAGGTTTTGCTTTAAAAGTGTTGGATTGTCTGGTAAGAGCTGCAGTCCAAGCTATACCTCTACTTGAGAAGCAAAAGGGGGGAAAAAATCAAAAAGCTTGAAGTGGTATTTTTAACTATGTCTGGAGATTTTGATAAACTGTAGAATTTCAGGACGACTGTAGTCATTCTTTGAGAAATGAGAAGAAGGAACTCATTTCAAGGATAGCAACCGGATCCATTGCAATTATTTTGCAGATGCCACAAATAAAAGTATCTGTCTCATACGATAATGTCTTTTTAGGACAACTGAGTTGCATCCAATGTCATCTTTCTTCCAATAAATAGAATTCCATATATGCAACAGACTTTGGCATGCAGATATTTCCAACAAGTAAACATAGTTATCTTGACTACTAACTAGCGTTTATAAGTGGTGGTGTATGGATGTGTGTATTTTAGATTTGTGTATTATAAAGATGCCTGAGGCATATGGCATCACACTGCACATGCACAGCATTGCCCCCAAAGATCCCTGTAGCAATATAGCCAGAGGCGGGCAGAGTGGTAAGTATTGCAGGTGCCACAACACACTGTGTAAGCGGCCCATCCCACTTGCTATTCCAGGCAGCAATGGCAATGCACAGGTGCTCACTGAACCAAACAGCAAGGTTGTGGAGGAGGGAGTTTCTCCTTATTAGGCAGAGTAGCAGAATGCGGTTTCAAGGACGGAGCTTGCAACCCAGCAGAGAATAAACAGACACGACAGATTTCCACCACCAATTAAGTCTGTATTTACAAATATTCACAGCAGCAGCAGGACTGACGAAGCAGCACAGCGCAGAAGATACAACAAATAACACACCACACACGACTTTCCACGATCACCCACAAACGAGGGCTTTCACAGCCTTTCTTATAAGGATCTGTGAGCCAGTCAGGATGGGTATTGCATCATCCTCTTACCTCATCCTGTCTTGTAGTGCATGATCTCATCCCTGTGATTGCATCAGCCACATATATTTACATTACACTTATGCTGCAGTGCATTGTGGACCCTTTGTCATGATGACTCAGCACTTCACACATAGGCGGCATGGAATGCAATAGGCCCTGCCTTATTCAGGCCTGCAAATTCTGTCTGGGTTTTGCTCCAACCCTGACAGTCTCCTGCACATTGCTGTTAGTGCCCGGAATGGCTCCAAGGATGTGAGGAAGGGCCTATTTATGTTGCAGGGTAGAAAGAAGGCAACTCAAGAAATCTCAGTACTCAGGAGTGAAAGTTTGCAGGCTTTATTTCATTGCAAGCAATGGGGATCTCAAGGGACCCATGTCCAAAGCATTGAGAGCAATTTCCCAATATTAACTAGACCCTTTATAGCATTCTGGGTTCTTTGTTTGAAAATTTAGACTTCCCATTGGCTGAAGTTTGACATCATAGATAAGGCTGATGCTTAATAGGCTATAGATAACTTTAGAGACACCTGATAGGCTTGTTTCAGGTTACAGTTCCCATAAAAGGTAAAATTAAACAATTAAACGTATTGAATTGCAAAGTTTTCAAAAGCCAGCAGGGAGTGCTATAATATCATTTTATCCAGTACTGACCCTTATTCACATCCATCAATCCAGTTAGGGGCTTCCTTGACAGGTCTCTGTACCATCCTCATTAAAGAGATGACACAATGTACTTCAACTGGTACCGTTATCTCTCTCTGCATGCCTTTCTCCTATGCTAATGTCAACATAGAAACACTTGTGAAGCCTTCCTGCAATGTTAAAGCTTTTGTCTGTTCTTAAGACTTTTCTAAAATCAAGCAGCAAAGGTTGCTTAAGACTTACTTCTAATGACTACTATGTCCCCATATATGTTGGTTACACTTTAGGGCAGGGATGCTCACACTTTTTTGGCTCGAGAGCTACTTTGAAACCCAGCAAGGCCCGGAGATCTACCAGAGTTTTTTTACAATGTTCACGCCATCATAACATATAACATTTATGTGTACAATGTATGTTGGTGTACCTTGCATAACCGCATGAGACAATATTGCACAACACAACATAATTAACTATAAACATTTTTTGTAATTACTTGAGTTTACTTTGATGACTTGCACTGAAGTGAATCAGCCAAGGATGCATAGTTCAGACAGTAGCTGCTGACAGCCAGCCTCAAGCACACTTCCAAATGTTCATCAGTCATGGTGGAACGGTACTTGGACTTAATGATCTTCATGTAGGAAAAGGCTGACTCACATAAATAAGTGGAGCCCTTCCTGCCTCAGGTGCTCTTATATCCCTGAGGGCCCTATTGCCTTCAAGTGGCTGCAGCTGTGCAGCACACTCTCCTGGATGCCCAGGCCTTACCCTTAAAGGGGCCACTGCTGACCTCACATCTACCTCCTCACCAGATCTTCCTCGATTCCAATACAAGTGGGGGGGGAGCATATCTCTATACAGACCAGTGCAAAAACAGGGGAAAGGTGTGGGGGAGGGAAGATCTCTATATAGACATCACAGCAAGACCAGTGCAAAACCCCTTGCACACAGAACCAACAGATGGAAGTTGGGGGGTGGCAGATCTCCATACATACCAGTGCAAAAACAGGGGAAAGGTAAGTCAGCCCCAGTAGAGTCAATGGGGCTCACTCCCAGGGATGCGTCACTCCCAGGGAGCTCACTCCCAGGACGGGGGTCACTCCCAGGGATGCGTGGACGGGAGAGAAGCCTGCGATCGACTCATTTTGCCTTGCGATCAACCGGTCAATCACGATCGACTTATTGAGCACCCCTGCTTTTGGGCAAAGACTATTTCACCTATATGTGCCTATATGTGTCTTTTCCTTTGAAAGCATGGAAGAGTAACAGTTTAAAACTATCAACGAACACAGGCAGACTGTCCTTGCTAAGACAGGTATACTTCTGCCAAGTTGGGGCCTATCTGCTCCTTACCTAGCAATCGTATCTATTTGCATTCCAAGGTGTTTACGCCTAAGCAGCTCTGTGAGAATACAATTTTGCCTTTAAATGAAGTCAAACAGCTTCTTCTATTCTGTGTTTTTCTATACTTTTGCAGTGTGGCTTTTGCTTTTACTCACATGCTATGTCACCCTGGTCATCCTGCCTGCCACCTTCCATCACTTACAGGGCAAGTTGTAGTGCCCTGCAGAACTTACTATGCCAGTGCCACCGGCTATGCTTCTGGCTTCCTATCAGTGCAGCTGAGCCATCCTTTGTCAGTAACAGGGGGAAGGTCTCAGCCCATTATAATGGTTTCCCAAGTTCAGCTGTTTTCCCAGCAAGAGTGAAAGGTAATCATAAGCCTATCTGGGCAAAGTATCAGGGTGCACTATCAGAAACACTACGGGATCATGAATTAAATCTGCTCCATTGTCAATGCCTTTGGAATCTCCAGAATATGGGATGAGGCAGAGGCTTCCCTTTTCAGTTGTATCCTAGGCTGTGTTTCTTGTCATGCTAGTATGTGATTGAACGTTGGGAATTGGCTTTCGCATACATATGCAAAAATTACTCATATGGAAATCATTCACTACCCTGCTCACTGGGTAAAGAGGTACTTTTAAAAATTGAGATCCCCTTATGTTTCTATTCATCCTGGCATCATGTCTTTTCCACTGATCATTTGGATCATATATTTGTAAAAAAAAAAAGGGAGGGGGAATTTTCACTGCCTGGAATATGTAACATTATAAGCACATTGTCTTTTACAAAATCTCCTGTTGTGTCAGGCAAGCTAGAAAACAATCCTCCTTGGTCTGTAAGATTGACAAAGTGACCTACTGGGCTTTCTCTATTTATAATTTCTGCAATTCAGTTAACTGTGATAATATGGCTAATTATCCCATTTTAAACTGATTACACCTGTAAACATTCTTTGATCATTGACCTTATGGGCTCATGCATTTTACTGACAAATTTAATGGACCAGAAGCAATAGAAAGAGAGCCAATTACTTAAGTGAAATTTATCTTCATCGCTTTTGTTCAATCATTGAGCAATTTTTGGCTTAGCATAAGTCACAACTATATAATTTTTATATGCAAATCTCAGGTTTTGAGCAGTGGGGCATTTTTCTTCTGCTTTAAATTCTGATAAGGTCAACGAGGGTCAATTATCCTTGTAACCAAAAAGATACTGAGAGCACAAGGGAAGGAAATCTGTAATAGGAGGCATTTAAAATGAATCTCAAGCACTAATGCAACACAAGATAATATGAAGAGTCCGGGCATCTTCAACTCAGGGAGCATGAGGAGAACATGATTGCACAGACCAAGTATGGAAAAACCTTGCAAGGGAGGCATCCAGTTTTGAAATTTAATCATAGCTAATAGTAACAGCTGTGGCTCAGTGGTGGAGTGACTGCTTTGCAGGTAGAAGGGCCTAGGTGTAAACCTTACCATTTTTAAGGGCATTTTTAAGCAGGACTAGAAAAAGCTACTACCAGTCAGCACAGACAACATGTAACTGGCAGGGCTAAACTAGACAATACTGATTGGGACTGCTTGTTTTTTTTATTAACTAGATAACAGCTGGATTGGCCTCCTATGGATCAGGACCATAATATGTGTGAGAAGTTTAATTCAGCGGGAGGACCATTGAATCCTGGACACTATGTTCTGGTCAAATGCGCCCTGTATTGGACATTTGTGTCTATTTTTGTGTCCCAGACACAAAATATACATGTATTTATATTCAATGTTCGTACTTTTTCATTTTTAAAACGCAAATGTAGGGGTAGGGTTAGGGTTAGGGCTGGGATAAGAGGCTTAGGATTGATAACACGAGGTTTGTTGTCCAGTTATAGTTTTTTGTTGCCCATTTATAATTTGTTTGTTGCCCAGTTATAGTGTATGCAAATAACCAAGATGCAAAAAAAAACAAACAACAAAAAACCCCCCCAAAAAACCCAAGCACGGTCCAAGGACACCAATGACTGGGGCACATTTTACCAGGACACAATCATCTAGGACAAAAATACCCTAGTTCTGGTTAATTCTTCAGTGTATCCAATCCAAGGTCTGCTGTCTGTGGCTGCTGTCTGCTCCTATGGACCTCATAGGACTGTGGGGGAGGTTGATCTGCCAGTCTGCAAGGGAGGAAAGTGGATACAATACAGCTACTATTTGCTGGATAAAGTGCACCAGCCTCAACCATGTGATTAGAGAAACACTTGATCCTATAGGTGGGGCAGAGTGATAAGAGTTACTTGCACTGCTCTTCACAAGCAAAAGTAAGTGGCTCTCAGGCTCTCAGGGAACGCGTCTGCTCCCTTGAAGCCTTGGTGGCCGACCTGGAGAAGCGCAGGCAGCCAGAGGAGGACCGTGGGGAGACTTCCGGGGACGATCAGGCTTCGTCCCAACCTCAGGCGTGCAGCTCCTCGGCTGCCCGGGTGGGAAGTCTCGGGACTGGAGGACGTCATCCTGGAGAGGAGGGAAACAATCCCCTAGGGGGGATCCCTTCTCCAGGGGATGGGCCCGTATCCGAGCGCACTCGGGATACTCCTCGGCGGGAGGGGGGTCGGGGGCTTCTTGTAGTGGGGGATTTGATTATTAGAAACATAGAGAGGGGGGTTTGCGACGGATGTGAGGACCGCATGGTGACTTGCCTGACTGGTGCGAAGGTTGCGGACATCACTTCTCGTCTAGACAGGCTAGTAGACAGTGCTGGGGGAGAGGTAGCGGCTGTGGTGCATGTCAGCACCAACGACGTGGGTAAGTGTAGCTGGGAGGTCCTGGAGGCCAAATTTAGGCTTTTAGGCAGGAAGCTGAAAGCCAGGACCTCAAAGGTAGCGTTCTCTGAAGTGCTACCTGTTCCACGCGCAGGGCCAGCTAGGCAGGTGGAGATCAGGGGTCTCAATGCGTGGATGAGACGGTGGTGTAGGGAGGAGGGGTTTAGATTCGTTAGGCACTGGGGAACGTTTTGGGACAAGCGGGGCCTGTACAAGAGGGACGGGCTCCATTTGAACCAGAATGGAACCAGACTGCTGGCGCATAACATTAAAAAGGTGGCAGAGCAGCTTTTAAACTGATCCCTGGGGGAAGGCCGACAGGAGCCGAGGGGCATCCGGTTCGGGACTCCTCATCCCTATGGGATGAGGATGGGGAGGTTAGAGAACAACAAGACAAAGGCAGGGTAGGAGAAGAAATTGGGAAAGGTAGGGTGAAGGGATGTGATAGACGGTTTGGCACAATGAGAGGATGCGGGGACAAAGGAGCAAATAAGCAGCCCATCCTGGGGCATTCCGTGTATAAATGCTTTTATGCGAATGCCCGAAGTCTACGAGCAAAGGTGGGAGAACTGGAATGTCTGGTGACAAGGGAAAATATTGACATAGTGGGCATAACGGAAACCTGGTGGAATGCGGAGAATCAGTGGGATACCGCAATCCCGGGCTATAAACTCTACAGGAGGGACAGGCAGGGGCGTGTTGGGGGTGGGGTGGCCCTTTATGTTAAGGAAGGGATAGAATCCAGCAAAGTAGAGATTGAAGGTGGGTCCGACTCCACCGTAGAATCTCTGTGGGTTAAATTACCAGGCTTGTGCAGCAATGTAATACTGGGGGCGTGCTATCGTCCTCCAGACCAGAAATCTGATGGGGACCTTGAAATGAGGAAACAGATCAGGGAGGTGACAAGGAAGGACAGGGTTGTAATCATGGGGGACTTCAATTATCCTCATATTGACTGGGTCAATTTGTGTTCTGGTCACGATAAGGAAACCGGATTTCTTGACGTGCTAAATGACTGTGGCTTAGAGCAGCTAGTCAAGGAGCCCACCAGAGGACAGGTGACTCTGGATTTAATTTTGTGCGGTACGCAGGACCTGGTTAGAGATGTAAACGTTACTGAGCCATTGGGGAACAGTGATCATGCTGCGATCCGTTTTGATGTGCACGTTGGGGGAAGAATACCAGGCAAATCTCTAACAAAAACCCTTGACTTCCGACGGGCGGACTTCCCTCAAATGAGGAGGCTGGTTAGAAGGAGGTTGAAAGGGAGGGTAAAAAGAGTCCAGTCTCTCCAGAGTGCATGGAGGCTGCTTAAAACAACAGTAATAGAGGCCCAGCAGAGGTGTATACCGCAAAGAAAGAAGGGTTCCACTAAATCCAGGAGAGTGCCCGCATGGCTAACCAGCCAAGTTAGAGAGGCTGTGAAGGGCAAGGAAGCTTCCTTCCGTAAATGGAAGTCTTGCCCTAATGAAGAGAATAAAAAGGAACATAAACTGTGGCAAAAGAAATGTAAGAAGGTGATAGGGGAGGCCAAGCGAGACTATGAGGAACGCATGGCCAGCAACATTAAGGGGAATAATAAAAGCTTCTTCAAATATGTTAGAAGCAGGAAACCCGCCAGAGAAGCGGTTGGCCCTCTGGATGGTGAGGGAGGGAAAGGGGAGATAAAAGGAGACTTAGAGATGGCAGAGAAATTAAATGAGTTCTTTGCATCTGTCTTCACGGCAGAAGACCTCGGGCAGATACCGCTGCCCGAACGGCCCCTCCTAACCGAGGAGTTAAGTCAGATAGAGGTTAAAAGAGAAGATGTTTCAGACCTCATTGATAAATTAAAGATCAATAAGTCACCGGGCCCTGATGGCATACACCCAAGGGTTATTAAGGAATTGAAGAATGAAGTTGCAGATCTCTTGACTAAGGTATGCAACTTGTCCCTCAAAACAGCCACGGTACCAGAAGATTGAAGGATAGCAAATGTCACGCCTATTTTTAAAAAGGGAAAGAGGGGGGACCCGGGAAACTATAGGCCGGTCAGCCTAACATCCATACCGGGTAAGATGGTGGAATGCCTCATCAAAGATAGGATCTCAAAACACATAGACAAACAGGCCTTGCTGAGAGAGAGTCAGCATGGCTTCTGTAAGGGTAAGTCTTGCCTCACAAACCTTATAGAATTCTTTGAAAAGGTCAACAGGCATGTGGATGTGGGAGAACCCGTGGACATTATATATCTGGACTTTCAGAAGGCATTTGACACGGTCCCTCACCAAAGGCTACTGAAAAAACTCCACAGTCAGGGAATTAGAGGACAGGTCCTCTCGTGGATTGAGAACTGGTTGGAGGCCAGGAAGCAGCGAGTGGGTGTCAATGGGCAATTTTCACAATGGAGAGAGGTGAAAAGTGGTGTGCCCCAAGGATCTGTCCTGGGACCGGTGCTTTTCAACCTCTTCATAAATGACCTGGAGACAGGGTTGAGCAGTGAAGTGGCTAAGTTTGCAGATGACACCAAACTTTTCCGAGTGGTAAAGACCAGAAGTGATTGTGAGGAGCTCCAGAAGGATCTCTCCAGACTGGCAGAATGGGCAGCAAAATGGCAGATGCGCTTCAATGTCAGTAAGTGTAAAGTCATGCACATTGGGGCAAAAAATCAAAACTTTAGATATAGGCTGATGGGTTCTGAGCTGTCTGTGACAGATCAGGAGAGAGATCTTGGGGTGGTGGTGGACAGGTCGATGAAAGTGTCGACCCAATGTGCGGCGGCAGTGAAGAAGGCCAATTCTATGCTTGGGATCATTAGGAAGGGTATTGAGAACAAAACGGCTAATATTATAATGCCGTTGTACAAATCGATGGTAAGGCCACACCTGGAGTATTGTGTCCAGTTCTGGTCGCCGCATCTCAAAAAAGACATAGTGGAAATGGAAAAGGTGCAAAAGAGAGCGACTAAGCTGATTACGGGGCTGGGGCACCTTCCTTATGAGGAAAGGCTACGGCGTTTGGGCCTCTTCAGCCTAGAAAAGAGACGCTTGAGGGGGGACATGATTGAGACATACAAAATTATGCAGGGGATGGACAGAGTGGATAGGGAGATGCTCTTTACACTCTCACATAATACCAGAACCAGGGGACATCCACTAAAATTGAGTGTTGGGCGGGTTAGGACAGACAAAAGAAAATATTTCTTTACTCAGCGCGTGGTCAGTCTGTGGAACTCCTTGCCACAGGATGTGGTGCTGGCGTCTAGCCTAGACGCCTTTAAAAGGGGATTGGACAAGTTTCTGGAGGAAAAATCCATTATGGGGTACAAGCCATGATGTGTATGCGCAACCTCCTGATTTTAGGAATGGGTTAAGTCAGAATGCCAGATGTAGGGGAGAGCACCAGGACGAGGTCTCTTGTTATCTGGTGTGCTCCCTGGGGCATTTGGTGGGCCGCTGTGAGATACAGGAAGCTGGACTAGATGGGCCTATGGCCTGATCCAGTGGGGCTGTTCTTATGTTCTTATGTAACTCCAGAGCCTAGGTCAACCAGGTGGGTAGACCTGGGTTCCTGGTTGAACTTTGGCCTCCATGGATTGACCTGGATTCCCATCTGGACTTGGAGCCCAGATTTACCTGACAGGTTGACCTGGGCTCCCATTTTGCCCTCAGACAGGCTTTGCTGATGTGGGAGAAGGTGGGGGTGGATTTCTGTGGGGGGGCGGCATCTTGGAGCTTTGCTCCGGACGCGGGGCTGCAGAGGTCCACGACTGCTCCCCATTCCAGTGGGCACCCTTCTCCATTGGCATGACAGTTTGGAGGGGCCATGCACCCATGCCCCCCCGATCCACCTTTGAGCATGACCCCAAGTGCTTTTACATAGGGTAAGTTCCAAAGTGCTACTAAGCAGCCTTGAGCACACAGTTCCAATTCCCCAATAGACCATTACCAAATAGCACCTCCTTCTAAAGCCCTCCAGTCTCCTGATAGGCATGGGGAAATGAGTTTATGTTTCTAGTGAATCAGAAATTTCAGACTGGATATATTTGTAGTAATAATAAAGAACATACACCTTAGGCCCAAATCCTAACCAACTTTTCCGCACTGACATAGCTGTGTCAATGGGCATGTGCTGCATGCTTCATCCTGCAGTTGGGGGGCAATCATGGAGGCCTCTGCAAGGTAAGGGAAACCTCGGAGCTGGATTGTCCTTATCCTTGGTGCAGGAAAGTTGTGTGCCCTTAAAATCCTAAAATGATGCAAATTTGGTTTTTATTCCATGAAACCCTTTTGCTTGAAATCATTTTGACTTACTTATCAGTCTTTTGTCCTTTTAAAGAAAAGTTTCCAAATTCCCAATAAAGAGCTGGATCTTCATTTATTCCCAATTTACAAAGTTGATAATATATTCAGAACAGGGTCTACAATTCCATTGGTTATACTCTTAGCTCTGTGCAGGCTAGATACATTTTTGCACCAACAGAAACACTAGCCAAAGGAAAAATGTCTGAGTCAAACTTTTGTTTTGCTCTTTATACATGTAATTAGCTGCCAGGCTAACTTGTTTCAAGTCCTTGTAACTAAGGATGCATCTACATGACGCACATAGAGGTGTGCCATCTCTCTGCAAACTACAGGGTGTCTCAGTTTGGCACATGGGAGTCCCACATCTATTTGAACTTCACAAGAGGTCTACAAAGAGGGTTTGGTGAGGGTGGCTTGGTCTCTGATTAACTTAAGATTGCAGGTGAAGATGTTGGGATGGATGGTAATGAGGAATGTGGCAGGTTGTTAGTGGATCATTTGAATGAAGGTGCTCCAAGAGACCTATCACATGCACCAGAGGAGTGAGTGGGACACCCACCAAACATATTGAGTTGGGCAGAAGGGGGACAGGACAAATGAGCATATTCATGTCTTGCCCTCCCTGACCTGAATTCTCAACAGTATATGCTAGGTTTGTATAGCACCACCAATGTACTTCCCCATTTATGAGAAGCCCACTTCAAGTTACTGTCACCAGAGGCCTTCTGTGGGATGCAGAAAAGTTTCCTGGAGTTGTGGGACTTCAATTGAAGTTGATCTTGAAAGCATTCTGATCATCTACTTACAAATAATATATTTAGTTAAGGTGCACCAGACTGGGTCCTTCATTTTTTCTCCTAGTATACAGATGTATCAGCCTCACTCTAGGCCTTCTTCAATGCTTGGACTCCCTTATATCAGGTTCAAAATGCATTTGGTACAGCATTAACGGCAGCTTAAGAAAGCGTTAGTGAGACGTATATCTTGAAGGTTAGATGTCACCAATGTGTCCTGTCTGTTCAATGCAAGGCATTGTTAGTTTATGCACAGGGTGTTAAGCAGTTTTAATGTTTACACTGTCTTCTTGTTTACAGCCCTTTTTGATTCTGATTCTGAAAGAGTCGTGATGGCATGTCATAGAATGGCCTCCTGTGAAACAAGTGGATGGCCAATAACAACCGTTTGGATTAAGAAGATGCATTGACAGGGGCTGCTGTGCACTCAACTTTTGTCCACAATACATTTGTTGGCTGGGAAGTAGACTTGCTCTGGATGTATTGACGATCCATCTCAGTGAGAGTGATTTGCTACTGAGACCTGAATTTGATTATCCACATCCTGAGCCAAGTGCAGCCAATTCAACACCTGTTTAAGTGAGTAACACTATTCTAGTCTGATCCATTGCAACACAGAGAATGACAGAATGCAGTTTGCCAAGCAGTGATGACAGAATGGCAAATGACTGTCACCAGAAGTCCAAGGCAGTCGAGACATGGATAATGAAATCTTCCAAACCAGACCTCAGCAGCAAATCATTCTCAGCAAGATGGGTCATCAATACATCTGGGATGGGTCAGCTCGCCAGTCAATGATGTTCTGTAGTCAAAGACTGAGCATACAACGTGCCTTATTGGGGACGATTCACTAGTGGCTGAATCCAAGCTGTGTCCCCATGTTGATATTAGTTGTTAGACCATGGAGAGGAAATCATTAACTACTCAGGTAGTCTCTAATCTCATCAGGGAGTATGGGGTTTTCCAACTCACAACAGCTATGTTATTTTCCTGAAAGGACTGCAACATGAACTAAGAGAGGGACTAGAGTCTCTCTGTATGGCTAAGGGAGAGTATATCAACTAAATCTTGGAACACATACAGTGGAAATCTCTTATGTGTGTGCAAGAGTGTATGTACGTGGGAGTGGGTGAACATGTGCATTAGTGACAGCATAAAATATTTGAGTAAGAGGAAATTCAATGGAATTTGCATGTTATGATGTCAACAAAAATCTGTCATTTTTCCCCCCACTTCTCTTCTGGTCCAGCCATGTACAGTTTTGTCTGGCAGTCGCAAGATAGCACATAGATGGCAGTTTCCTTTCCCACTGTCACTCACAGTGCTGCTTGACCCCTCCCCCTAAACACTTTCAAAGAAAATGGAGAACCTTCATCAATTGCAATTCACCATCCTCTTTCCCCTCCAATCCATTTCTATAATCAGGGCCTGTCTGCCAATGCGCACACGTTGTGATCTTTTGTGTGTGTGTGTGTGTCTATCTGTGTTGGACACTTAAAAACCTTTGAAGACTTTAAAGTTGCTTTTTAAGAGTCAGTACGCTGTAATGATTAGAGCACTGGTTCTCAAACTCACTCAGGGTTTGAACCTGAAGGTAAGTCTTTGCAGGGGCAGGGAGAACGGCAGCAAAACAATCTTCAGGAACATGCCACTGTGAGGGAAGATGGGGCGTTTTTAAACGTAAGTTACCTGCTGCTGGGGTCCAACGTAGTGGGGAGCCCTGCAGAGCCCTCTGCTGGGCTTCCCATGGCTTGCAGAAATTAAAAAAGCTATTGCAACCCGGTTTCCGGTTTCATGATCGCAGTCCAGAAGTGGGTTGCAATAGCTTTTTTTACTTTCTAGAAGCCACAGGGAACCCTGCAGAGGGTTCCATGTGGCTCCCCACAGCCCCCCCCAACCCCTGCAGCAGGTAAATTACATTTTGAAAAAGGCCCCCTATTTTCCCGCCACCAGCGTGATCCTGAGAATCACATCGCTGCCTTCCTCCTGCCCCCACCCCTTAAAGGGAAAGGGACAGTGGTTCTCTAGCTGGCGGGTCGTGACCCACCAGTTTGAGAAAAACTAGATTAGAGTATCAGATTATAACCTGGCTTTCATTTCCCACTTACCCATGAAGCCTGAAGAAGTGGCACAGATCTGAGCAGAATGGAGCAGCCTGGAGCTGCTCTGCACTGCCTGGGAACAGGGCTAGGATCCAGCATATGTGCCGGATCCTGGCCCTGCCTCCCACTCCCCCGCTGCTTGCCCTCTCCCTGCCCCAGAATGCCTCCTCCCTGCCCTCACCACACACACACCCCGACACCCACGCTAGCCTGGAAAGACAGGCACAAACTTACTGGGGTCAGTCAGTGTGAAAGCTGGATCTGGCCTCCACAGGCTGACACACGTCCCTGCTATCTCACATGCCTTGCTTTACGGCATGTTTGCAACTCTCCCAGGTTGATGCAAGGGACTTGTGCCAGCCGAGTGCATCTTTAGGATTGCTCTCTTATTTACAGAAGCAGTCAAATTCCTTCACTAATCCATTTTGAGTTTATGCTACATATGTTTGCAGGACATTCCCACAGATTCAAGAAACAGTAGCTATGAAGTGAACCCCTGGGGAGTTGAGCAGCCTGATCCTACAGTGCTTGAGCACCAGCTCAACAATTGCAGTGCCAGTGATGCAATTGCAGCACTGGTGCTGGGTGCCACAAATATGCTGTAAGGCATGTTTGCACCACCCAGAAAGCAAACTTTCCCAACAGGGAGGCCTGCACTGCCCCATTGAAAGTGCAGTGCGAGTCCCAGTCGTCATCAGAGCTCAGAAAAGTGCCGAGTGGCAAAGGGCCATGGGAAGGGTGGCAGGGAGTTGGGGGAAGGGTGCAATGGGGGTAGAACTGGCAGAGGCCTCCCCCACTGAAACCAGAGAAATAGCTGGCACAGACTTGAAAAGCCCCACTGGGCAGACTGGGGAATTACTCAGGGTAAAGGGATGAATGTCCCCTTACCCTGAAAAGTCCTGTCTGCTCAAATTCAGCACAGGATACAGTGGTAGCTGTTTAACGTTGCGGCTCCTATGCTGGATAGGATTAGGCTTCCTTGGGCTGGATAACCACTGCTGCAGGCTGAATTACTGTAGATCTGATTCACCTCCATTGATACCTGGAAGTTTGCTTCTTCACCTACATGTATGCAAAATTTAGACTTTACAGTTCATAGATTCCTGTTGTAGTTCATGAATAAAGTTGCATTAAACCCAGTTATATGTGCCCTGTTATACTAATGAGGACTTGAGCATGTAGGGTTGGGGAAAGAGGGTGCTAACATGATTCATGATTCCTGCTTTCTAGAAGATTTCTTGTTTTAAAAATAAAAAGCCAAAGGAGTGATGCTCCTGTGCAGATATACCCCAATGGTTGGCAACCTTCAGTCTCGAAAGACTATGGTATAAGCCTACAGCACCCAGTATTCCCAGTATTCCCATCCAAGTACTAACCAGGCCTGACCCTGCTTAGCTTCCAAGATCAGACAAGGTCAGGCATGTGCAGGGTAAAATTTCTAAGAGATAGAGGTGTGCATTTTGGAATTGTGGATATTTGTACTGTATTAAGTGTTTGCAACAAATTCAATGATGAGAGGTTTAAAATATAACATATTAAAGCATAGTCCCCCTCCAACGTGACAACATGATAGAAATGTTACCACCTGATAGATTGTCAATATTCTTGTGTTGTTCTCATTATATCTTTAAAGTGACATTTCTGGCATGTAGAAATTGATGTATTTGTTTATCTTCTAATATTGGCAGGTTGTGGCTGGGAGAAAATGTCTTTCTTGGGGCCATGTTCCTTTCTCTGCAAGAGCACTCCATAGTATGCTGAGGTTTCCATAACATTATGAACGTCTCTTATACAACACAATACTCAAAAATAATTTGGTGTAATTTGGTGTATGGCAGTATTTTCTTCTCTGGTGCCTGTCAGGCATATCAACAATCAGTACTGTGATTATCCTGTTTTGTTTAAATGGTAATATTCCTTTTACTGCCTTTTTGTGGACTCTGCTATATATACCGCCACCCCTCATATCAGACAGTCTGGGGCCTTTCCAATGTGACATCCTCTCACCATTTTCCTAAATAGGCTATTGATAAAATGATAAAAATAAGGCGGGGGAGAATGCTTCAGTTATATATAAAGGAAATTTAGTTCTTGAATACACCAGAAGAAAATGAATGCTGCTATTTATTAGAGATGTTAATGGTTTTGAACAGGGGAAGCTACTACCCATAATTCAACCATTCTCTGTACTTACTAAGAACTTTGCAGAAACCTGAGAAAGCCATTAACAATGAATTTTCTACCTTGGTTTATTTTATTTTTAAAGCATTTGCCTATCCAAAGCACTCTCAACGTGACAACGTATATATTGATTTACTATACCAGAAGAGAGGTACAGGGCCAGCACTCAGGTAATCTTGGCCCATCTTGATAGCTCTTAAATGGACCTCTTCCTTGTAGGATGGAAGAAGTTCTTTACATGCTCAGAAGCAATCTCCAGATGTCAGACTCTTGTCAGATGTCAATCTCCAGATGTCGTCCAAGGATTTTTCACATGATAAACCATTCACTGGCAATGGTGCTCCCTCTCTCTCTATGAAATCATCCAGTGCTTTTTTTTGTAAAAGAAAAGGTGCAGGAACTCACAACTTGTTAATCTTTTATTTATTTATTTATTTATTTATTTATTTATTTATTTATTTATTTATTTATTTATTTTTAAACCATTTTTTATTGGAGAAATAAAATATTTTTTATGTGCTTCCCCCCTAAAGATGAACTTACTTCTGAGTAGACATGCATAGGATTGGGCTGTCAATCTCCACATCCCCTTCCCCCTAGCTACTTTTTCTACACATGGGGAAAAATACTGTACAGGTGCACTTGTAGCATGTAGTATGGCACTACGAGGAGAGGAAGCAGTGAATGGATTCCAAAAAATGGCTTACATGAGTTCCATGTAGAAAATTACTCTAAGCAACTGTGGGAGTAAGAACAAAAAAGGAATTCTTACACGAGAGGGGTTCTTAGGTGCACATAGAAATAGCTACGTTTGCAAACAAGCGATTAAATATGGTTTAATTCAGGTATCAGAATACTCTGTGTCTTTGGGAAGGCACTTGGCATGCAATTGTATGTTCTCTGCTGCCCTGAGCAGCTGCTTTGCATTGTTGGAGAGGAGCTGCAAACGCTGGCTGGCGGAGGGCATGCTTGTGGGGGAAGGATGAGGAGGATCTCTGGCAAGGCTGGACAGCACGTTGTACACACGGAGAATCCCTTTTCACCTGCCCTTAGCATGTGAAAACGGGTGCAGATATATATCTCTGCCAGGATTAAGAGCCCAATCTTAGGTATGTCTATTCTGAAGTAAGTCTTGTTCTAGTCAATGGAGCTTACTCCCAGGAAAGTGCCTAGGATTGCAGCCTAAGAGCCCAATCCTATGCATGTCTATTCAGAAGTCCACTTTAGTGAATGGGGCTTACTGCGGATAGGATGGCAGCCTCAGGGCCCAATCCTGTGCCTGTCTCCTCAGAAGTCAGTCCCATTAGAGTCAATGGGGCTTCCTCCTAGGAAAGTGTGGAGAGAACTGCAGCCTCAGAGCCAAAGCCTATGGCTGTCTCCTCAGAAGTCAGTCCCAGTAGAGGCAGTGGAACTTCCTCCCAGGAAAGTGTGGAGAGGACTGCAGCCTCAGAGCTTTTCCTCTGCCTGTCTACTCAGGCTGCAAGGCTATGACACTTTCCCAGGAGTAAGCCCCATTGAACACAATGGAACTTACTTCTGAGTAGACATGTATAGGCTTGGGCTCTCAGGCTGCAAGGCTATGCACCCTTTCCCAGGAGCAAGCCCCATTGAGCACAATGAGACTTACTTCTGAGTAGACACACCTAGGTTTGTGCTGCAGATTGACACGGGGGCTGCACCAGCCAGCTTCCTTCCCCTCACCCTCTGCCAAGCCAGTACCTGGGCGTTCCATGGGTGCCGCAGCCCTTCTACCTGGCTGGCTGGCTGGCTGGCTGTCCATCCTCCTCCTCGGCGTCGGCGCGTGTCCCCCGCGCCCTCCACCGGCTTGGAAGCTGCGCAGGGAAGCGGAGCGCGGGGGAGGGGCGGCGGGCTGGGCTCAGGCGAGAGCTTGGGGATGGGCAGGAGGGGGTCATTGTGCGGTCAGGCAGGGGCCAGGCGCCCGCCCACCCTGCACCCCCCAGCACCTACCCAGCGAATGCCTCTGTTTTGCTCCCCCCCGGAATGCCTCCGAAGGGGAGGGGCCCCTGCAAAAAGGTGCCAGAACTCCGCCCCCCCGCGTTCCATTAGAAAAAAAGCCCTGAAATCATCCATCCACCTCCACTGCTACAAACAGCGTAGCAGGTGATAACAGATGTCACCAAAATGAATTAAAACAGATGGTGTGGCAAGCACAAAATGTAGACTTGCACTGGGGTAAAACTGGGACTGCTAGTATGGAAAGCTTCTACAAAAGAGTATTCCAGTTGAACCAGAGAAAATTTATTTCCTTATCATGGAAATGCAATACATTTTCTTCTTCCAGGTAACTCCCCCACCCCTAAGATTTCTCTGAGTTCTGCTACCAAAAGATAAGGCCATGTAACAGCACAGTTTTTTTCTATTCCTGCCCTCTCCATGCTACCTAGATATACCACTTCTCCATTGCTTTCCTTATGATAAAAGCATTGCTGCCTTGTTGTCGTCCCCCATATACGGAAGTACACTAGTGGACTACTGCATGCACCCTGTTAGGTACTTTGTGGAGAGAGGTGAAGCCATTTGATCTGCTAGCCTGCATTTGGCTCAGTGGTGTCTGTGATCCCCATCCACTCACCTCATGGTAGTCTGAGGTTAGCTGGTTTCTGTGTGGGGGCAGGTAGGAATTTTTTTTTGCTGTACATCTGATTGGCTTGTGGTTAGCAGGTTTTTCTTCCCACCTATTCTAGACTGTTGCTAAAGCGTGTGAGATTTTCTAGACAGGTTGGTCACAACTGGCAGGTGTAGAGCAGGACAGGGTAAGCATAGGGAATTTGGGGTTGTACCATGAGGTAAGCAGAGTTGGGGGGGGCAATGATCAATCTCCAGAGGTTGTCTGGTTCAGAGACGCTAGCTCGAAACCCCTCAGGTTTGGACTGCAAAGCTGACCTCAAAAGCTTCCACCTTGGGGAAGACAGTGCAATTCAGTTGCCTTGACACTTCCAGAGATGGCATTGAAAAGTAAGGATCATCAACCGGTAGTTCCTAGTTTTGAGTTGGGGGGAGGACAGGCTTGAAGGGGGAATCAACAGTTGCTTGCTGTCTCCTCCAGGTCAGGCTCCCATACTAAAGGGGGGGGGAAGAATGCTTGAGAGTTAGGATCCCCTGCAGGGTTTTGACAATACTGTGTTGATTGGCACTGATTAACAAAAGCAGCCCATTTTTATCAACATCCCTATTCTGGATGCTTATTAGCAAGGAGATACTGGGACAATCTTTTATGTCTTATCAGTCCAGGTTTTCCTACTTTCCTGCTACTGATATATAGAGTTAACACAAAGGGCACTAATACTGGGGCTTACAGCATTGTACTTGTCACTTCTATCCATCTCTGTGTGTTTCCTCTCACAGATGCCATTTGTCTTCATTCTTCAAGACAGTTCTTTATCCTCATAAGCACCTCGAAGCTCCTACGAGGCTTGCTGACCTTGTAGAATGTCACGTACTATGTGGTCAGGATTTTTTATTTTTTATTTTCTTGCAGCAGGTAAATCTTGTCTACAAATTCTTCCTCAGGTCTTTGTACTATTTACTTGAAGAAGAAGAAAGTTCAGTCAAGTCCACAGCAACTGCTCTAATCTTCCCAGGGCTTGCCTCTTTGTATTTATTTTCAAAATTTTCTATCCTGCCTTTCTCAAGGCAGAACTCAAGGCAGCATAAAACAATTGATCAATTAAAAGCAATAAGGATATAATAATAAAAAAGCTACATGTAAATGAATTCACAGCCCAGCCCAGTGGGGTGGAAGGGTTTATGACTACGGAAGGGTCTTCTACTGACATAAAATGGCCACCAATAGTTACCTCAGTACTCACCAGTGGCTGTTCTGCAAGTGCTGCTGCAAGAGATGGCAGCACCCCTGTTCAGGCAGCAAAACTCACCATGTCTGCTAGAATCAGTAAATGAGCAGTGGGGATGGAGTGGGGGGGGTGGGGGGGAGGAAAGTGAGAATACTGGGAGTGTAACTGGCCAGTGAGGGAGGGTAACCAGGGGCAGGATAAAGGCAGGAAGGGGTAGATCTGGCGGCAATGGTGCATGCTGCCATTAACCCCTCTATTTAACCCTTCTATTTAAAACCTTCCTATCCCTTTTCTCTCCTCATATGTCACCAAAAGAGGGGGCAGTTGTCCAAGGAGACCCATAGGCAGCCCAGGGCTATGCGGAGGTAAGTATAAATATTTTGTACTTACCTCCCATTTGCCTTCGAGTCGCCCCTCCCATCGCTGGATGCAGCATGTGCCTTTTTGCACTGCTGCCTTGGTGCTGCGGGGGGGGGGGGGGATGCCCCAGTGCATCCCACTGGAAGTGCTGCCTGATTTCTAGGATTCTCTGGACCCCATTGGCAGGCAGACTGTGGGATGTTCTCCTCAAGTATTACTGTTTTGAATACTCTTCACCTGATCTTTATAGGGCAGAGCGTCTGGCAGCATGGAAGAGGGGGCATGATGCATCAGCATGATAATGGATCACGCACGTCCTTCAAAATGTTGGTAGGTATGTTGTAGCTCTAGTAGCACTGTGATGTCTTATCTATTCGGAGAGCTCTGAAGTTGTTTCAAGAAGCTGGCTTGACGAGCTGCTGTTCTCTTTCAGACTTTTTCTACTCCTTTGCTTGGAAGAAGGATCTCATCAGCTCTCATGGCCTGTTTCTTTGAGCGGGATGAAGTACAATGTAATGTTGGTTTCTCCCCAAAAGGAAATTGCCATGCTATCTCTGAAAGGTTTTAGCCACTTTTGGTGACATCTTTTTCCTCCAGGCACATATCTGGGTATAATGTCTATACATTCTATTCTTTGCTTCAGCTTTCCTTGAAATTTTCTTTGCATTACTTCAGCTTCATTAGATGCTTCCATCTCCTTTTCTGTACTTCTGATGTTTCATACTATAATATAGTAGCACATTACAGTAGTAACACAAACACTCTGAACAGTCTTCCATAGTCAATGTTTGATTCTGTTTATTTCCCTTTGATTCAAGACATGTAGGAGACATGCATGTGAGTAGGTGTACTTGGTGCTGGGTGCCTGCCTGGAGAACAAGTATCATGCAGCAAGAGTCAGACTGGTAATATGCTTATTTATTGGACTGATGATGGCAGGAGGCCATGAATCTACAGGGCAGGAAGGCCACACTTTTCACGGAATCATGTAATAACTCCCCCCAATTTCTCTGTGGAGTTCAATCAGGGCCTAGGAGAGGTGGGTAAAGCGGGTAATTTGTACCTGGGCCCAGAGTCAAAAAGGGGGCCCAGGAGCCAAAGGAGGGGCCCAGAAATTTCCTGGGATCTTACATTTTCCTATCTATTCAGACTTGTTGCCCGCACAGGATGCTGGGGATACTACCATGAGTTTGCGATTGCCATACTGGCAAGCCATATATGCTTGGCCGAGGAGTGCATTCATGACACTCCTTAACACAGTGTCAAATCTGGGAGGAAACTGGCCTGCTACAGTAGCTTTTTGGCTTATGGATCTGTTTATCATGAAGAAGTGTTCCCCCACCCTATTTTGCCCTCCCTGCCTCCATTTTGCTCACCCGTCACCCCTCCCCTTTTGCAAAGGGGCCCAAAAGACACTTTGTACCCCCTGATAAAATTTCTCCCAGAGGCCCTGAGCTCAATGCTCCCAATTGGAACAGAGACTTGTTTACACCTTAAATTCAAATTGAGTTTACACATCTAATATGCAGATGAAGATTTCTAGCTCCAGGTTCTGCTGGGATAGCAGATTTTGTTTCTTGTGACCATAGGCACTTCCTAGGACTCCTTAGTTTGAGAAAAAACAACTGCACCTGCCCATCCCCTGCGCTGACTTACCTGTGCTGTGGCTCACTGGGAGGTCACTGGTGTGCAGACCTGGCTGCTCACCGCTGGATGGCAGATCTCCTTTTGCAAAAGCCATAAAGCAGGCTGTACAGCCAGAAGGCAAGTTCCAGTGGTGCAGAGGCCCATTAGGATTTGGATGACAATCCTATACATGTCTGCTCAGACGTAAGTTTCATCTGAGTTCAATAAGATTTACTCCCAGGAGCGTTACTCCTAGGACTTTAGGCAGAGGCATTGCTAGAAGCAGTGGCACCCAGGACGGTGAGATCATGACATCGCATTGCAACATGATGTCACTTCCAGGTTCTCCCAGAGGAAGAGGCAGTGGCAGTGTCTTTGCAATCTCAGAGATCACAAAGCCAGTGAAACATGGCTTTGTGACCAGTACATAACTGTGACCGAGCTGCAAGAAAACCCTTCTAACATAAGAGTGCTCTTAAAGACACTGTATGTCTTCCTCTCCTTGTCTCCCCCCTCCCCCATGAATAACAACCATTGGGGAAACTACACTGGGCTACAACTTTCTCTAGCTGCTACCATTGCTGCTGTTGTTGGGAACTAGGGGAACTAGGGCATGTTCTCAAGGGACATCTCCAGGACTTAGACGACACCACACGCAGCACACATGTCTCCAGTTTGTTCAGTGTTCTTTTCTTGTTCTCTGCTACTGAGTTTCATTTAATATTTTTATCTAACGTTTAATGTATTTTTTTTTTACTTATTTTACTATGTTCTTTTAATATGTTGTTAGTTGCCTTGAGGGCCTCTCTTCCAGAAGGAGAAAAGCAAAATAGAAATAATTTAAAAAGAGAAACTCGACATTCCTCCTGCTGCCATTCTGCTCCAGAATAAGAAAAATGTCATTACAAAACAAGTCTCAGAAAATGCAGAAAAGAGATAGAGAAAACGTGGCAAGTCAACAAATTGAGGTATGCGTGACGTGGACTCTCAGCAGCAAATATATGAGTGAGAAATTTCAGAAACAGAGACAAAGAAGCTACACAACATGGGATATAAAACAGATTAAGGCCTCAATCCTATCCCCCCCCCCAATCTTCTGCCGTGCAGTCGCACTGAGTGCACACTACGTGTGATGGTGGTATGACCAGATGGCCTGAGAGAGGTAAGTAAAAATATTTTATCTTTACCTCTCTGTAGGTTGCCTGGCCCTCAATGGGTCTCGACCCATTATAGTTGCATGCCATCTATTTTGCTGGTAGAGGCTGGGAGCATGTTGGGCTGGAAAAAAAGGAATGGTATCCTGGCACAGTCTGCTGTCACCAGGATCCACCACCTCCAGCCTCCCTGGTTCCAGCCCCAAACCACTTCTGAACCTCCCCTGACCATCCACACCAGCACCTTATCTGCTCTTGCATGGTGGATGTGCAAAGCCTCTGGCTGTTTCCGCTGGTGGCTCTGATGTACATGACGGTGCAAGACAACTGTGCTGCAGTTAGAGGACTTTGGCAGTTGGTCTCCTCATCTGCTGCATTAGGCCCTCTAGGATTGGGCCATAAGATGTTTTTTGAAAATCTTAACACTAATTCTTGAGCCTTCTGCCTGGGCCTACTTGAGCCATATAATAGGTACTGCTGGCTGCTCTCTGGCCCCACCTTTGTCTTTTATGAAGACACAGGGATATTTGGGCTGTGGGTGAAAACAGAAGAACGTGTTTAAAGGCACACAGATTTAAGGCTTGGCAACTTTTGCCTTAAACATGGTCTTAAAGCCTGTAGTGTTGAATTAACTGAAGGGCAGCCCAATCCCAAGCTGTGCTGGTGAAGCCATGGCCTGTGCTACATCCAATGCAGCTTAATAGCCCACTGTATGTCTCCCTGAGGTAAGGAGGTGTTTTTTCCCTTACCCTGTGTCAAGCCTCAGCCACATCTATGGGCCGTTTTTGGATCCGTGCCAACTATATAACTGGTGCAAATCCAGAAGCCAGGTGTAATGCTGGGTGGCTGGGAGGGGCGTGAAGGTATGGCAGAGGCCTGTTCTGCCTGTCCTGCCCCCCTCCAGGGTTCAATCCACCCCTGCTTCACCCTCACCACCGATTTAGGATTATGCTGTTAATTATTATTTTCTAGATCTCCTGCTAGTTTTATTTTTTTCATTTTGCCAATCAGTGATTCTATATGTTTTATTATTTTGCAACTTGTCCTTGTGAGGACTTTGGAGTATTAACTAATGGTTCTTTTGTGAACTTTGAAGATTAAAAGACTCTGTTAGACCTTTTATTTCAGTTTTGAGAACCTGACATATGGATGGAATATTCAGCTGTTCTGAATAATTAACTTAAACTTAGGAGGGATAACTAAAAACTTTTTTTGGAGAGGTGCCATAGCTGAACAATGGTAGGCTTTCCATAATAAGGGTCTAACCCCCCCCCCCCAAGCAACTTTTATCTGTAGCCATAGTAGTAATTTGTCTTCTTCAAGAAGAGGAGGTCTAGTGCTGACCTCCTTCCTTACAACAAAAGGAGGTCAGAACTAGAAATCAACACATCCGGCTGGTACCTAGGGAAAAAAGTGTCCGTATAAGCAAGGAGATCATTCAAGGAAGAGGGCCATCTGCCTGGGATTTTCACTGTGCTTAGACTTTTGCTGAACTGTAACGTTGGGTATAGCATCTTTACATTTGTTGGCAGCAAGATAAAAACACATTATGCTCTGTGAAACACAGATGGGGAATAATTATATTTAAGAGTGAATAAGTTGGGAAAATCTGGACATAGTTAACATGAAATAAGTCCTCATTGACCACTAGAGTGTGTCATTCCAAAATATCAAGTTTCTATTCCAAATCAGAGAAGTGATGGAGCTAATCAGAAATAATTGCATGCATTGTGTTGTATTATATAAGTGTTTCTTGTCCTCTATAGTGGCAAGTTTAATATTCTTTTTGAAGTGTTTGAAGTTTAAGATGATGGGAAGTTGTACTGCCCATAAAGGATTAGGTTTGTAGTCTGGGAGTGCAAAGAGATAAAGCATTGCCTATGACCCATTAGTGATGGAGGCCCAAGTATCAAGGAGTAGCTTTTACCAGCTGAAATGTATGTTAGTCGGGGATGCACAGACAAGGAAGGCGGGGGGGGGGAGGGGGTTTAAACTTATTTAAACCCAATTAGTTTAAAAAAAAAAGCCCAAGGACCCAACAAGTTAACAAAAAAAGTCCTGTAGCTTGCCTTTCCTTGCCACTCCTTTCTTCTCCAGCACAGTCACTGAGTTAAAACAGTATACACACACATTACAATACACAGGGAGGCAGCTAGCAGCTGATTCGTTGCAATCATGGCTTGCTTCCAATGAAAATCTAGCAAACTGCCTGCATCAGAATCGCTGGGGGAGGCAGCAGGCAGTTACCTCAATAGTTAGGCTGCAATCATGGCTGGCTTCAAATCAAAACAGGCAGAGCGGCTGCCTTCCAATGAAAAACAGGCAGGGAGTGTGCATCAGCAATTGCTGGGGAGGCAGCATACAGAGTTGCCTCAAATCGGTTAGGTTGCAATCATGGCTGGTTTCAAATAAAAAACTGACAGGGCAGCTGGCTTCCAATGAAAAACAGGCAGGGTGCCTGCATCAGCCATTGCTGGGAAGGCAGCAGGCAGAGTTGCCTCAGTTCAGATCAAAGAAAACCATGAAAACACCAGGGAACCTGCAGGAAGGGACCAGGCTCTCTAAAGCACCAGGGGGGGCAGCTATTGAGCTGCCTCAGGGGGCCTCTCACTGAGCTTCCTTAGCTCTGCATGGGGGAAGGTGAGGTTTTAAAAAATTTATTTCTGGGGGGGGGGGCAGAGAGAGAAAGAGTTTTTGGGGGGGGGGTGGCTGTGCCTTCCCAAGCTTGTGGAGGTACAACTGTACTACACATCACTGGTATAAGATATTGCTGAGCTGGTATCAGATGTAACATATAGATTGAACTACTGTAAAGCATTGTACATGGGGCTGCCTGTTAGTTCTCACCACAGTTAGAACAAAATATAGCCACAAGATTATACGTGTCTTAACAGCATAATTGGCTCTCCCAGTCTATTTCCAGATACAGTTTAAAATGCTCAGCATGCCTAAACATTTAGATCAGTGCTTCCCAACCTTTAGGAGGCCAAAGTAGGACCACTGAGGCAAAAGTTGGAATTGTCAGGGACCACATGCAACCCCCACCCCCACCCCTGCACACTAAAAATACATTTAAATTTGTAATACAGGTGGCCCTCATTATCCACGGGGGGTTCTGTTCTCTGAATACCCTCAGATAATGAAAACTGCAGGTATTCGAAACCCATGGTTTTCAGCCCCCCGAACCTGACTGGAGCTGAGCTCGGGTCGGTCCCAAGGCTCTTCTGAAGCCTGCAGAGGCCATGTGCACAATGAAGCCCAAACTCATTTAAAGGTGACTTCTGGTTTTTGGTGAAAGCTGGAAGTCACCTTTAAATGATTCTGGGCTTCATTCTGAAGCCCACAGAGGCTATGGGCGATGTGTATGGTCTCTGTGGGCTTCAGAAGAGCTTCTGGAGGCAAGAGGAGCACAGCTCCCTTCACCTCGGGGGCTATAAGTTTGCCTGCACCACAGGTTCAGGGATTAGAAAAGATCTGTAATTAGAAAAGATTTATTAGAGATTTATGATTTATAGAGAAGATTTGTGGTTTGCTGCTTTTGCTGCCACCTGCAGGCGGTCTGATCACCGCCCTTTCTGGTGGTCCGTGGGGGACTGCTCGTTCAGCAAGATGCTGGAAGTGATCAAAAGCTATTTTTTTCCTGAGATCTCATGGACCACTTCTCAGGGTCTCGCGGACTACCTGTGGTCCCCAGACCTCAGGTTGGGAACCAGTGATTTATATGGAGATGATGATGACCCTGACTTCAATGTACATGGCACTTCATGCAGACTGAGGTTACAGGACCCTTCCTCAAGGGGATTACAATCTAGAGGGAGGAAACTGAGGAAGAGAAGGGAAGAGGAGGTTGGGAGGCCCTCCTCCAGTTACCCCTTGTGGCCAAGGTGAGGTTAGTGGTAACTGTGGAAGAAGTCTTTTCAAGTGTGGTGTCTCACTCATGGAATGCTCTCCTCATATAACAACAACAACAACAACAACAACAACAACAGTATTTATAACCAAACATAGCATCTGATTTCTGATTGTCTAATTGGCATCCTAAGTAGCTTGTTCATATATAGTAAGGATTTTAATATTCATCTATGGTTCTGTTACAACCAGGTCCCTTGAATGAGGGATGTTGCACCATTAGGAGAACTGCTCTTCCTCTTCAGATCATCTATTCATCACGCATCTCTGCTCATCTTCTGAAATTACTGATCTGGAGAAAATTCCCCTCACCAAACCACTCCCCTATATTATATCAAACACAACGACCCACAGAGATTTCTTGATCTACATATTTCTTTCCGAGATAGTCGTCTTTGATTTCTCGGGCAAAGTTCCCAGTTATAGCACTTGACTCCCATTTCTTTTATGTAGGAATTCAGTGATGCCTTCAAGTCTCATGCTCCTATGCACTTAAATTTAAGTAATGTTTATCTCTGCATCTGAAGGGCAAACAGAACATTGCACTTTATGGAAAGTTTTCCCCCAAGAATGCTTGGTTATTTCAATAAAAAATGGTGCACAGGCAAGAGGGAGCTTGTAAGACTTGGTTCCCAAGCAGTCCAGCACTGGCCTGTGAGCCTTATTGTTTTGTTGTTGTGTTGTGTTCTGTGAGTATTTTGTAAGTCGCCTTGGGCACAGCAGCGGACCTCCGCAGCCCCGGGTCCAGGGCAAAGCTCTGCGATGGCGCCCCTCCCCCCATGCTATCGCTGCCCCCTTTGGGCAGAAATCCACCCCCCCCCCACTCACCAGAGGCTCACAGAGCCTCACGCGACTTCCTTCCACGCCAGGAGAACCTCTCTGAGGTTCCCCGGTACTATAAACTGTGCTTCTGGCAAACCGGAAGCACAGTTTCCGCCCCCGTTGGGAGCCTCAGAGAGGTTTCTGTGGGGTGCCAGCGGCTGGCACCTGGGGCTTTTGCCCTGTCCCAGTCTATGGCAGGCACGCAACTGTTTGGGTGTTTGCTTTGCCTAGGGAAAGGGGGGGTATAAATTGCTGATGGGGATCAGCTACTCTTTGACCATGGAAAGCTACTTTCTGGAAAGCTACTCTTTCCAAAGCTTCTCTTAGAGCCCAATCTTATTCCCCCCCCCACCATTATTGCAGCCACGTCAAACTGGTGAACGCTGCATCCAGGGGTGGGCAAGGCAGACTGGGAGGCTTCAGTGGGAAAAGGGGATTTTAATTCCCTTTACCCCTGAGTAAGCCCCCTAACCTGCAATGGGTTTCCTCAGACCTGCACCAGCAAGTGCCATGCAAGTCCAAAGAGAGAAAGGGGGTAGGGAGGCTTCTGCCAGAAGGGATAAGATCCGGTGTGGGCCATCTGCGACAGATCCTCTCCCTACTGCAGCCTCCCCTCCCCCATTACGCCCTTCTCCCCACTCAGTTTCGCCCCCTCCATGCCTCCATTCCACTCTCCCACCACCCCTCCCGCCTTACTGCTTTATGGCACTCAACACCATTCCTGCCACCATTGGGCAGTGAGGGAAAGATTGCACTATTAGCTATTTCACAGCTATTCTTTCACTATGGAAAGGACTCCCATGCTGGTGCTTCCAGTCATATTTTTTGATCCAAAGCTTTGAATGGGGGGATGGGCTGCAGTGGACCAAACAGGCAAATGCAGCAACACTGGCATTTCTCTCAATTACACAAGGATGAAATACTGGTACTGCCTGACCTTCTTTGGATTACATAAGAATAGGATACTGATAGTGAATCCACACTAGCACAAGTACAATGCTGTAAGAGAAGAGCATCAGAATTTAAACAATTATGCAGAAAGGCCCTTGATGGGAATGTTGGCGCCAGCCATGCAGCACTTGCCATACTTGCAATGCAATTTCCTCAGCAACACAAAAACGAAAATGAAAAGACTCAAGTAGCAGTAAATCTAAAATCAATACCACTGACAAAGAAACAACAGCTGCTTTAGTTGCCAACACCTTTTCTTACAAAAGAAAATAATATGTTATGCTTTTTATTATACCTGTTATTGTGCGTGTGTTATTATGGAGGAGTGACTACCATGAAATGCATAGTAATGTAGTCACACCCTGCAAGATACATTTTCAGATCTGCAGCTATTGGGCTGGTTCTTTTTCTTTCTTTTCTTTTCTTTTTTTTGGACAAATGCAGATTATCTTTCATTTAGCATCAGAAATCGACCATAGATCTGCATTGAACGGACAAGGAAGAATCTGAACTGGGTTTCCCAGGCATATCAGAAGCATATACCCAAGACAATCGACCAAACTTTCTAGTGAAGACTGGAAAGACTTTGGTTGCAGATACCAAAGGATTTGCTTAAAGACATTGCCCAAACAATGCATTATACCTCACTGAGGCCCCAGTCCTATCCAATTTTCCAGCAGCGATGAAGCCACAATGCAGCCTGAGGTAAGGGAACAAATGTTCCCACACCTTGAGGAGGCCTCTGAGACTGCCTCCCCATCACAAGGTGAAGTGTATGCCCCACTGACAGGGCTGCACCAGCACTGGTAAATTAGATAGGATGGGCCCTGGATGAGCAAATGGGCTTACAACATTCCATTATTGACCTATAGTTATTAACCCCAGATGGTCCTCTGCCTATCCATTTGGCAGCAAAAAAACAAAAGCCCTGAGACCAGGGTCAAAGGCATGCATACTATGTGTGTGCTAACAGTTTACATATGAAGCTTTCAAGAATGAGAAAGGAAATCCCTTTCCCACTCCCCAGATGTACCCCACCCCCAGTAAAGCACTGAAGTTTGGAGTTGGGAACACTCAGACTCTGAGCCCTTAAATGTTATATTAAACATCAAGGAAATATTTCTGGAGGTGAGGAAAGGGACAAAGTTGTCCTTTTTTTCCCTCCTGCTGAAATTTATCCCCACTTTGTGAGCCCCAAACAGAATTTTAGCTGCAAGAGCTGAGCAATCCAACAGCCCTCTTCTAATCAACATTCATTGAATAGTCCTGAAAGGGCTGTACAGTATTTTGCTTCTGATTCAGCCTTCATGAACACTTCTACTGAAGTTTGTGGGAGGCCGATGTGTGTAATGTTGCTGTCCTCTTCAATATACCAACTAGTCAAGTCAGAAGCTCTGAATTTGAGATGCCGTCCATTTAATGTCAATGAGACTGAAGTTCCTTCAGTCTATGAATTGGGGAGTCATATCCAGCCTAAATCCCTGCACAGTGCTGCAGCAGATACAATGCATCCCTCAGGAGATTTTTGGTTGCTAGAGGCAGTGGAGTAGCTAGAGGGGCTGCAAAGTACTAAGATTTGCAGGTACCTGAATGCACCGTGCAAGAGGCCCTCCCTTTCCCTTTGGAGTCAGTCTGGGCAGGCCCAATATTTAAAAAAAAAACACAAAAAAAACCCCGCCCCATCTCTTTCCCATCCAACATATTCAGACCCAGCTTCCTCTGCATGAGATTCAGTGTTTTCAACCCAGAGCTTTTGAAATCGGCAATACATAATCAAGTAATTTATTTCAATAGGATCCAGAAATGCCTAACTTTCTCTGAATTGAGCCTGCTGTATAATCTCCTTCTGTGTGTGTAAATACATATTTTATAGGATAACAAGTAAACTGCTACAAATAATCAACATAGAAACTGCAGAGACTGAAGCACAAGCAATAAGAAAATCATAATAATCCATTAGGGGCTAGTGAAGATTGAACAACAAGATGGTATTAAAGATACCAGAGACAACCCATACATTAGGCAAAGTGATGAAGGTTGCAGAATACAGAGGGGAAAGAGGGTGGCATACTGGAGGTGCCCCTTACCCTGCGTTTTCTGCCCACCACCTCTTCCCGCCACTATTTCCCTCCTGCGTGCTATGAACATAACCCAGGCTGATCTGCTTTCCACGTGCTCAAATATAATTTGGGAGCAGGGACTGGATAAGTCCTAGAAGGCACACCATGGTAGTCAAGCCAAGTGGTGGGTAGTTCATGTCTGGGTGCCACAAAGTCTTATCCGAATTCACACGAAGAGATAAATGAAGGGAGTTGAGGATCAGTTCCAGCATCAGGAGCCAGACAAAGAGTGAAGATGAAGAGAATCATTAGGAGGGCAATAGCTTTAATTTCTGGGGTCCTCATTCTTTATGGGGATATGTGTGCCTTTGGACAAAAGGAAATGGAAGGCCAGGCTGCCATGAAAAATTGGTATAATGCATAGTGGCAGAATTTAGGAGCATTGAAATATAGCACTTGATAGGTTCTAAAGATAATTTACATTTTGTGCCAGCCGGCATCAACCTCCATGCCACATTCACATCATGCGTTACTGCCACAAATGATCCACGTCATTCACACTATTGTTTGCCACAAACAGAAAGCAAACAAGGTGTCCCGTATCAAAAATGCTGCATGATTCAAGGGTAATTTAGCACAATAGTCCAGATGGCTTGAATAAGTGGCCAAGACACATGCTGCAGGGGAAGACAGAAATAAACACAGCAAACCCAAAATAAAACAGAGATGCTAGCCTGTAAGATTTGGGTTAAAACTGATTCTTTAGTGATATAATTGGGGGGGGGGGAGGATTTTTTTCTTATGCATGAGTGATTTTTTAAAAAAGCTTTTCAAACCAGTTTCTTGTCAACTGATTAGAAATGATATTGAAGTGATGGTCGATGCCTAACAGATTGCCTCCCTGCAATCAACAGGTGTCGGGAAATCCAAAGATGGGGAATGCATATACAGTGGGACCTGGTATCCATGGGGGTTCTGTTCCACAGAATCCACGGATATTGGGGTCCAAGTTTTAAAGACATTTAAACAAACAAACAAAAAAAAGGCATGAAAATTGGGGCTTCTACTGTTATGCGGCAAAAACTATGTTGTTTCCAAGCCTCAAGCACAATTTTTAGGGCTGAAAGACCCACTTCCAGGTTGTGCTGAGGTTCCTCCCAAGTTTGTCCCAGGATGCATCATGACTCCAGTATCTGCTGGCATCTGTGGTAAAACCTCCGTGTGCTGGATCTGCAGATTAATTCATGCCGATTCATGCATTCTATACACGATGGCTGCTTGTAGTGTGTGGTCAACCCAAATATAAAAATTATGTTATTACGACATCAATAATTATCCAGACTCTAGTCCGAAAAAATCCGCCCACGTTTCCATATAAGAGTATAGGCAGAAAAGGTGACACTGGGCACATGCACAGATCTGAGCTCTGTTCCTCCAGCTGCACTTAAGCTGCTGACACAGTTGTTGTAATCAATGAATTGTCCTTGAACATGGTTACGATCTACAGTAGTGCATCCCCAGATCCAGATTGCTATCACATTAGAAGTCCTTGCAAGCAAAATGAAACATTTTTCAAAGCTTCACTGCTTTTTTTTTTCTTTAGCTAGTTGTTTATTTTACAGTCAGTACTGAATTTTCTAATAATGCACCAGGACAAGCCCTGAAAAGGTTCCGTCTATAAACACCGTTTTATACTCAAGAAAGCAGTGGGCTTTCTAGTCTAGTGTAGCCTAGTCTAACTCTCCAGACTCTGGCCCACAGGCCAAATCCAGCACCCTGACTTTTCCCTCCCCCGCAAGAACATCGCTTACCATTCAGTGGAGGAGTCTTCCTGCCCCACCACCAATCTCCTCCGAATTGCACTCCGGCCTGCTGTTTCCGGGTTCTGTCACCCTAGCAGCCACTGCTCCAGCATTTCCCGGCAGATATAGCTGGCCAGGACGCAGTTTGGGGGAGATCAGTGGCGGGGAAGGAAGGCTCCCTAGCAGAACGGTAAGCGCCAGTCACACTGGAGACACCTTTCCCAGAGCACATCGGTCTCCACTTGGGAGACTGCTGGTCTAGTGGATTCAATGCTTACCATATGTCAGGCTCGCACAACTTGTGACCAATCCCAAACCAAACATCCCACCAACAATGTATAGTGGTGCACCAGGAGATTGTGAAATAGTTTTTGCTGCCTACCTGAAACTAAAAATGCACACACATGTAGAAAGAGAGGAGAAGGAAATGCCACAATGCATAGCTGGTGGGCTACGTTCAAATTGGGAGTCTGAAGTTCTATAAGTGATAGAGGTTCATTGATACCTGTTAAAACATTCTTAGGGCCAGTCCTATCACCTGTCAGCCCAGAGCATGCAGCACTGCCGACAGAGGACACACTGCATGTTATGGAGGTGGTGGTGACTAGACAGTTTGGGACCTGTGAGAAGCCCATCAGCAGGAGATAGAGGAGATGAAGGCTTAGCCCTCTCCCAACATTGCTCCCCTGAAACAGTCATTCAGAGTCAAACTGGAGGAAGTATGAAGCTATCATGAATTGTAACTAGTGATAGACCTGTCCTCCTTGAATATGTCTTCCAAGTTCTTATGAAGCCATCTAAGCCAGCATTTCTCAACCAGTGGTACTCGTACCACCGGTGGTACTTGAGGTGGTATCCAGTGGTACTTTCAGGACCCCCATATCCCTGCCACCTGGCAGCGAGACCAGCTATCCAACTTGACAAGCAGCAGAAGCAGGCTTGGTAGACAGAGCTCCCGTGTATATTTTTCACATGACCCCATCCACCCTGTACCTCTTACTAATGTTTGTTGCATCACATCTGGCCAGCCAATCAAGAAGTAACTGGCAATGTTATCATCAACAATTACTTTTGGTGATACTTCCAAAAGGTGCAACATGCAAAGCGGTATGGTGGAGAACAAACATTGAGAAACACTGATCTAACCTACTGACATTTTATGGCAGTGAATTCCATAGATTAATTTTACCACTGCATGAAAAAATACTTCCTTTTCCTGTTTCTCAGACAGAACTGTACTAGCGTCTCTGACTCAAGAAAGAGCTGAGAGCAGAAGTGCAAAATATCTACTTCCTCTTACCGTGGCATGACTTCATAATGCTTTCTCTCTCCCATGGCTATTGTTTACTCCCCCACTGACGCCTCTCACAATTCTCTATTGCTGCTGCCCAAGCCTCCTCTTCTTTTTTTAATCCACCTGTTTGTTCATATTTTAATTAGATACCAAGTTCTTCTGATTAGATATTGCTGTTTTCTAAAAGGGTGCACATTCTAGTAAGACCCAAGGCCTTGAGGCTCTGCAGTACGGATTATGATGGTGTTCTGATCAGTATTTAGATTGTCATTATCATCACTTCCATTCCAGCAAAGCCTGGAAGCTAGACCACAGTAGGTACTCAAGGAGAGAGGAAATGAAATGGTAATAATTGCAGTAAACCCTAATTATAATAAAAGTTTCAATTGGATTTTGCTTGAGAGACCCTGGACAAAATACAAGTTTTTTTTTCCTTCCATGTGCTCTACCAATGAAAGTGTTTTGTTGCTATTGATTTCTGCGCAAAGAAAAGCAGCATTCATTTCCATATCCGAAAGATGGGATTGTAAAGCATCAAGGATAACTACATGTGCTTAAACAAATGCACATTTAAACTTATCATTTTAACAGAAAGCTCCCAAATAATTTAATTTATGCCAAAATCAGAGAGATTTCTTTAAAAAAAATCAGTATAATGGGGGGAAAAAAATCTAATTTCACATGACTGTTTCCTATGAATTCAATGGGAGCATTTAAATCTTTGAGAAAGCCTCTGCTGGACACTGTGAAAACAGGAAAAGTGGTGGCAAGATTTTTCTTTTTATTCCCTTCATATTGTGTATCTCTGCTACAGCATTGTAATGTTTTTGCTCACTGTTGGCTAATCCATGCTGGTGCTTACTTGATTGTATTTTTAATTGTTTGTAAGAAAGCATCGCATTTGGGATGATTACTCACTTTGGCTCATCAACATTTATTCAAAATGTTTGAAGATGACAGCTTTGTTGTTTTTCCTTATTGTACAAAAATAAGTCCTTGTTTCAGCTAGATTTATGGAGGCATCAAGCAGGAAGTGTTTCTTTTTTTCCCCTGTTAATTATCCCAGATTTCTAAGGATATCAGACTGACCCTGTGTGTTCACATTCTTTGAAATCACCACTACAGAAAAATGAAGTACTAAAAGCACAATCATATGCATGTCTACTCAGATGTGAGACCGATTGGGTTCAATAGGACTCACCACCTGAGCCATGTAGATAGGATTGCAGTTTAACTGCTTTAAAAGTCCCTGAAGCTACCAATGGACCTGGAAACTATTTTATGGAAGTTACTACCTAGGAATAATCAAAACAAACAAAAAAAACACTGAAATGAATTAATTCTGTAAGATGGAAGAGATAGCTGTGTGTTTAGACATAAAACTAAATCATGACTTTGGGGTTGGCCCAGTGGCGAACCTCCCCTGCCCTGCATCCAGGAGCAAAGGTCTGCAATGGTGCCCCCCATGGGTTTCCACCACCCCCCCTTACCTGGAGTGCACAGAGCCTCGTGCCACTCCAGGATGCTTTGGGGAAGCCTCCTGGAGCTTCCCGACACTTTAAACTGTGTTCCCAGCAAACCGGAAGCAGTTTCCAACCACATTGGGAGCCTCAGAGAGTCTTTTGCGCAGTCCTAGAGGCAAGTGAGATTCCACGTCTGGGACATTTGGCCCTTTGATTTAATGACAGGTCCACCACTGGGTTGACTCATCTGTTAAGTGGACTGATGCATTTCCCTCAGGTGGTGGATAAGTAGGGTGAAAGGTGCTGTCCACTGCTACCTGCCTCTGCTGTCCAGCGTTGTTAATTCCCTCCTCTTATGCTACCTGGATTTGAAAAGGATGAGGAATGTGAAGAGAAGCAGAATGGTGGGATTTCTGGCACCTACTGGTACACCTCAGGGTGAGAAGCAGCATCATTAGTGGCAAGATGCCACACTGCAACTGGATGAGGAGAGGAGGCTGGTGGCATTTGGTGCCCCACATTAAGTGCTAGAACAGTGATTTTCGACCTTTTTCATCCCACAGCACACTGACAAGGCACTAAAATTGTCAAGGCACACCATCAGGTTTTTGATAACTGCCAAGGCACACCTCCACACTGTGAGGAATCAGTGGGTCATCAAGTACTGATCCTAGAGGCTTTCTGGCTCAGGGAAGCTGGATGGTGAGCCCTTGATTTGTATTTCAAAGTCAATCTCAAAGGCTTTATCTTGGGGGAGGCAGTGTGGTCTAGCTTCCTCAACCCTTCAGAGTTAGTGTAAAGAAGCCCAAGCCGTCAATGGATGGGTTGCAGTTTTGAGTCAGAGTGGGAATGCCCAAAAAGGGAACAGGCAGTAGTTTACTATCTCCTCTAGGTGAGATGCCACACAAAAGGGGTGTGTGTGGATTGTGAGGCTGGGCCTGCTATAGAGTTGCTCAAGTTTGAGATTGACTTTCCATAAAATTGGCTCAATTTATATTCCAAGTGTCTTCTGTGTATACTGGGGTGGGGGGTACATGGGCAATTCATCAGTGTCCAATTACAATCAATGACAGTATATCTCAGATCAATAGAGAGGCGTTTCAGAGTCCAAGTTTCCTAATCTTTCAGGAGAGAAAGTGAACCATCCTTTAGGAGCCAATATTAATACATTCCATTGTAATCAATGAACACAGAGTAAATGACAGTAGAATCAATCGGCACAAAAAATTACAAACAAATGGTTTATAGATTTTGTCCTAATAATTGATCATTTTATTTAATAAACTCCTAGGTAAAAAGATGATGAAATGTAGATTTCAGAGAACAGAAGAAATTCAAATTTCAATATCCAGCTCATCAAAGTTATCTCAGAAATCACCCACTGCTAGTTCTTGCACAGTCTTGTCAATGGATGACCTCAGGTGTCTTAAGTGAGTTGCTAGCAATACGTTTGTAACATAGCAGTGTGTGGAGTGTTATGAGAATCTGTTCACACTATTATGTACACTCTTTTTTTATTCAAGTACTTTATCTTAACTGGGTTATAGATGGCACCATTCAGGGGGGAAAAACCCTGTGGCATTCCTTACAATATGAAACACAAAACTGTATAATGGATATATTTCATGTACACTTCTGTATACAGTGTACATGATACTAAGATAAGTTTGCTGCAATATAGTCTGTCTCCTGCTGAAATGATAGTATACAATTGACTTTATTGAACTTTCCAATCATGACTTTCAATCATAATTCAGAAGAATGCTTTATCATTGTCTTGAATTTATCTTTATTCCTGAAAGCATTTAAGCAATTAGGGGAACAGTACAAATAATTTCTCTTACATAGACAATCAGTTCAGTGGCACAGATACAGGAGCAGAACACCATATATTTTGCCTCTTGTCCTTACAAAGTATCTTCTCTATATCAGTACCTATGGACAAAAACTTATGTCAGCAGCCCTGTCTTCCTCAAGGCAGTACAATGTAGTTCAGTGGTTCCCAAACTGAGCCATGGCTTCCCGGGCAGCCATGAAAACCAGTCAGGGGAGCTGTGGAATCATTGCAAAGAAAACCTATTGCCCTACATGACATATAAGATAGTAGCCCTAATGAGGAGCTGCAGACAACGGCCCAGTAGGTCAAACTTGAAAAAGGCTGGTAGTTCTGATCCATCCAGCTTGTAATATCATTCCAGTATCCCCTTCAAAGAAGCAGCAGAACTTCCTTTTCAGATGATTAAATGGAAGAGATGCAATTTTAGCAAGTAAAGGGAAAGAAATACATAAAATCATATAATATACTGTGATGACTGAGAATGCCATGCTTATCCTTGATGTACTGTGAAGAGACTGCAGTCAGCACTAGACAACAATGGACAACAGAATGAAATTTCTGTAAGGGTGTTACTTAACTGAATGGCCACTTAGCTGCTACTGATTCTCATGGTGTAGGTGTGACTGACATGATGATTGGTCCATTCTAGTCATTCCAACAATAACCCTCAGCCACCGAAGCAACATCCCACAAGTCCATTATACCTTCTGCTGTAAGATGCTATGATAAACATGTATCCCCTCCTATAGGGAAGACCATAGATGTGTAAAATAAACAAAAACAGGGAATGGAATGATGGTGCAATAGAATTTAGCAGGCATAGGAGTGAGAGTTGAAAAATGCTAATCAGGAAGTCTGGAAACTGAGTAAGTATGCAATGAGAGAGTAGGAGACTGATGTCAAATGAGGACAACCCAAACCCCCCCCCCCATTGCATACAAGATTACTAAAGAACAATGAAAAGTACAATAAACCCATGAGAGCTAGCCAAGCATCTCCCTCCCCAATAGCTACTTGGAAATAGATAAACAGGCAGACTTGAGTAGGAATCAGAGCCAAAGTGATGGTATGGGCTGGGGTATTGTATATTCAGCGGACTAGAGTCATTGATCCAGCTATGTCTGTCCTTTACAGATAACCCTTTTTAAATTGAGTGTAAAGTCACATGAAAACACATATGAAATCTAATTTTTGCATAAACTACATGCTATCAGTGTGACTGCCCAAGCGTTTCAGATGTAACATTTTTCCCTGTTCATGTCAATGTAGATAGTGCAGATAGTGTGCAGATTTGCAAACAAATTCTTTTGTTGGCACTCCACATGTCACTAGATTGCATGTAGGATTTTTAACTAGGGGTATATAGCTTCATCACAGCAAGTGGCAATGTGATATATTGGTAGAGTGAAAAGTTCTTATGTTTTAGTGGGAAAAGAAATAATGCAAACTTTCTTTGTTGCACTGGTTGCAGCGCTATGCATTTTTAAGATGCCATTTTATCTGGAAAAAGGTCCTTCGTAAAATTGCATTGACAGACTATATTCAAAAGGCAAGGAAGAGGGTTTTTCTCTTTGTGCTAATAAAGAAGCCCAAACCAGCAATTTTCTAGACAAGTAAATGACTAGGTGTAAGCATCTGTGACACTTTCAGGCAGAAAAAAGGCTTCCAAATGTCCTTTTTCCTAATATTAAAATATTTTATCACATGAAATGAAATTGGCAAGAGAAAGTGAATAAGTGAGAAAGTGAACATTTTGTGAGAAAGTGGCAGGGATTACGTGCATGTGGGCACACACAAACCCCTTCTAATCAATCCAATGCATCACCTTTTCACCAAATTCTTTGTTTATCCAGATCAGACAACCTGTCCAGAATTCAATAACTCACAAATATGAGCTTATCAGTGAACATAATTACTCTTGTAAATTGGTAGCAGCCAACAAATGGAATATCCAACACCACTTTGAGGGACCAGGGGCCACAAGTTCTCCAAACATATCCCCAACTCAGGGATTGTAATGGCCTAGGAATAATATGCTGACTGAAAATCAAACAGACTCTGCAAACATGATGGAGAGCTGATGGGAACAAAGGAAAAAAACATACAAACAGGTGCCAGTTGACATGTATAAAAAGCATGTTGTAAGGAGTCTTAGAATAAATGAGAGATGCTAACCACATGCATTGGTATCACTGAGATGTTTCCCAATGGAGAATACCTGTAGGAAATGGTAAATACCAATGTGAATATATACTGATCATGGGATCATCAGAGCAAAGGTATAGAACTCTATTCAGTGTCAGCAAATTACTGTGTAATGTACCATGGGGGTTCCTGTGAAGGTTGGGCCCTAGGATTCATGTCGGCCTGCAGAGGCAGACCTGGAGAGGTGAGGTCCATGATGAGGAGACCGGGGATCTCTCCTGAGTCCTGTCAGAATACAAGACAGGTCTCAAACACAGTTGATGGAAGGAGTTATTTCACCCTTTATCTCCTCCCAGACCTTAGCTCCATTCTTGGTCCCTGGCAGCCACCCAGCATGGGCCAACACTACTCAGTTGCCTCATTGGATGGGATTGCAGGGTTAGATACAAAGAAGCCTGGTTCTGCTTCCTTCTCTTCCTCTCTTCCTCCCTCCCCAAATAGTGCTCTCCCCTGGTGTTTTTGTTCACCCCCACCCCATCTCCCTGCCAGTCAACATTCCCTGATAGCTCCTTTCACAGGGAGAAACTTCCCCCACTAACCGGTTGTCCTGCCAGTCTGTGAGGAAGGTCCTTCATGCTTTGGCCTCTGTGCCAGCCCCCCAGGCAGGCCAGAAGAAGTTGAACCTCTCAGCAGACCTGGAATTGGACGCTGCAACCGGTGTCATCGGCAAGGTTGGCCAAGTCTTGCCCCTGAGCGCCAGCAAGCTGTTGGGGCTGGCCATCTGTCAAGGGAGGCAACAATAACACAGGCCTACAAAACTGAGGGTCAGAAAAGATTTTCCCAAACTTTATGGTGGTTTGATATGAATTTGGGGTGCCAATTCAAAAAATGGCATCCGTTTTGCCCTGTCACTTCTAGTTTTGAAGATACTGTATAGCCTCATTAGTGAATGGTTCAAGTAGCTTCCTCAAGAGGAAGCAATGGTGTAGGCTTCCTCATGAGGAAGCTGCTTGAACCATTTGCTAAAGAGGCTATGCCGTGTCTGCAAAACTAGGCACGATAGGGCTAAACGGATGCCATTTTTGGAATCGGCACCCCAAATATACCCAGGAATTGGTGTAACGTTTAAGGAAGCAAAATGCGCATTGGCCTGTGTATTCAGAGGCACTGCAGGATGGGCCCTGGAGGTCCCAAATAAGGGTTTACCCAGTCATGTAACAATAAATAGAACTGCACAAATAAAAATCACTCTACTCAAAGAGCATCTGGGTTTGCACAGTTTCCCTAAATGCTTAACTAACACTGAATACAGAACATCCAAAGATTTCTGTTGTATCCAATCAGAGGTCCATCACATCCACAGTCTATTCCCCATAACAACCAACCACATGCTGCTGGGAAGTGTAGAAGCAGATCATGAAGACCACAGCCATTCCTACTACTCTGTTGCCTCATCCAATAAGACAGCTTGTATTCAGAGGCACACTACATCCCTTAAACAAGAAGTTTCTTTATTACTCATTCCTTAAATAATTACATCCTTTTCTTTGTCCTGAAAATGCTGGTGATCACTTTCTTTGAGTGACTTAGTAATATGAGAAAGATAAAATTTTGTACCAGCATTCAGATCCTTTAGTCAGACTTGAATAATCTCTACAGTCAGTCCTGTATTTGCCCCTTCCTTCATCACCAAACACAATTCCAATTAGTACTTCCTTTTTGCTTTCCTTATTATTTGTAATTCCCCTTCCTGCGTATCCCCAACCTTGTCAACTACCCCCCCTTTGCAGGTTCATTCCCCTGCTAGTCCTACTTGCTATTCCACTCAGCCCATGATGATCCCTTATCATTTTGCTTTCTGGTCCACAGATAGGACATCATTGAAAATCCACGCAGTTCTTTCTATTCTTCCTGGCATCTATAAATAACAGGCCCAATTTAGAAATCAAGACAGCACTAGCTTGCTGAAAAGTTATTGTAGTTTTGTTCTGATTTTAATCTTTTAAATATTCCTGACTTAATTTACATCAAATTAGCATGAGCCCTTAAAGTACATGAATGGCATAAATGGCAAACTGCAAAGCTGAATCACTCTCACCCACCCACCATATACTGGTACAGTAAGTTCAGGTGGGTTGCTGCTGAAAATCCCCCCAAACTAACAACCCAATCCTATCCAGTGCTGGCAAGACAGGGCTGCATGGCCCATGATATATTCAGTGCAAAAATTGAGCAGGTCAAAGGTCTTCTCAAGCTCCAGTATGCTACTTGGATTGCTGGCAGAGGATTGCTGGTGCAAGTCCAAGAACCCCTTTCTAGAGCTTCCAGGCCCAGGGAGGGGGTTTTGATATGGTGGGGAGTGCCATGTGGGTGGTACCCAATTTCAGCATCCTAGTTAACCACTTTCTGGTAGGTTTAGAGTGCAATCCTATTCATGACTACTCGGAAGTAAGTCCCATTGAGTTCAATGAAATCATTCCCAGATAAATGTGTTTAAGATCACACATTTGTAGCCCAGTACTATTCAGGCAGAATGCTGGTGGAATGCACATTGACCAACACAGAATGCTTTATAGCAAGGGGTGAGTTTGCTGCTACTGGCAGTTACCAAATCCTAGGCCCCTTCCTGGACCTGATTTCATGGCACGGGTCCACACTGACCTGCACCAGTGAATTCCGAGTAGACCACTCCGCATTGTGGAGGCTAACATTTGTTCCCCTACCCAGAGGAAACCTCTGCAAATGCCCACTCTGCAGGATGCAGAGGTAGCCATTTTGATGTCATTGCAGTAGCTGGAGGGGGAAGAACAGAATTGGGCTGCTAATATATTTGATTTTGACAGGGAAAAAAGATGTACAAATATACCATTTTGGAAGGGTTATCCTGGGCTAGATGTGGACCAAGATATTAGTAATGTACTGCCTTGTGGCTATATCCAGTTGTGGAAAAGGCTTCAGGAGTCAACCTCGAGGCAAAATCAGGAGCCGGAGTCCCTGAGGCAGTTCATGGCTGAACACAGTCACGTTCTGGCAACTCCTGCGACGCCGCTGGAACCAACCGTATTGGCTTCTGCCTTTCCATTGGACCATTCCAGCAACGTGGAGAGGGGGGATTTGCTGCATGGGTAACAGCCTATCCTCCATGCCTTCTCTACCCAGGCTTCGCGCACTGGAGAGGACACTCCAACTTCGCCATAACCACCTTTCAGAGCGCGATACCATAGTCTTTCGAGACTGAAGGTTGCCAATACAATACATACATATCCCCCCACCACATTTTTTGTAGCATGAGACATACAACTGAGTAAACGTCACAGTCTTCAAGATATTAGGGTGCAACAATAACAGATGTATCAAACTGCTTGATACTGACTCAGACCATTGATTCATCTGTATCAGTTATAGTAGACACTGACTGGCAGCCGCTCTCCATGTTATCTGATGGGGATGAAATCTGGGGCTGTCTGCATGTAAAACATACGTTATCAGCAAACTGCAATCTCATCATTAAAAGTTGTTCCAACCCCCAGTATTATTAGCAAGTAACCATGGGGGGAGGGGGAGTGCCATATCACCAGATTTGGAAAATGAGACACACACATTCCCTGTTTCACAGAGGTTTTGACTATTTTTGTAGCATGTTGCAGATGAACTGAAAAAAAGAACTGTATGCTGTTCCTAAAGCTGATCCAACCATGTTAGACTCAGTCCAGCTCTATGTGCATGACACTTGTTGCCAGTGGCGTAGCTAACGATTGTGTAGCCTGGTGCCAAGCTCAAAATGATGCCCCGGACGTGACGTCACACCCAGGCTTTTAAAAAAGTGAAAATTGAGGGAAAATCTGCCTCTTCCCCCAGAAACTCACCACCCACTTGTTCTGCCGCAACCCTCCAGTCAGTGGCATAGCTAATGCATCTACCTGCTACCTGGGGTCAAAGAAGATTTTGTAACCCACCTAGGACAAAATATAATTTAATTAAGTAAATTAAAAGTGTGCTCCTTATTGGTTAGAGGCACTGTGCTAGGCTGAAGAGGGACAGTTATTCTCCCCCTGCTAAATATAAGAGGAGCACCACTTGAAAAAGTGCCTCTTTACCCAGTTAGCAGGGTAACTGTATTATGATACATGGAAATGAGAGTGGACTCATATGAAAACCTTATTGGTTACATGCTTTATCATATAACACCTCATTGGCTCTCAGAAGAATCACTCTCATAGTTTTGAGTTAAGAAAGTTTTGAGTTAAGAAAATCCACTTTCTGTTCCATAAGGCAGTTGTGTTTTCATTTTCTGGTTAATTAGCCATAACTTTTGATAGAATACAGATATTCCAATAAGATTTGTTTCATTGCATTCTGCATTAAATTGCCTTTTCAATGATATATAACATGATGGTATTATTCATGCATACCAATTTTTTTCACAATTTTGCCCACTAGCGTCAAGCTCAGCTTGTTGCCCCCGAAAGCTTGATGCCCGGTGCAACTGCTACCCCCTTAGCTACGCCACTGCTTGTTGCACAACAACTGGAGGCCATTCCATTTCACTTTTCCTAGAAGACCCATCTTGTCATATCTATCCAATCACCTGTGGATGTGAAGAGCCTCCTCTCACTGGCCCTGACACTCTCCTTTGCTCTTTCTCTGTTTGTTTTCTGGAATCATAAGTGGAGTCAGCAGGTCACCCCCCCCCCCCCAAGTCCAGAGTGATCAGATCCAATGGAGGACAGAGTGCATATAGCTTTACCCACTGTATAGGAATTTGGACAGGTGAAGCTTTTTAAACCCTTCCATGTTGAGCTGCACCTGCCCCAATTCCTTCTTCTATACAGTAGTTAAAGGTACAGGCACTCTGTCCTCCTTTGGATCTGGTCACCCTGCCCAAGTCCTGTTTCATGCCTGCAGTTGCCTTTTGTCACCTCACCTGTGCCCTCCTCACCTCACTCTGTGAGCCCAATCCTCTGCCTGTCTACTCCAAAGTAAACCCCATTATAGTTAATGGGGCTTGCTCTTTGGTAAGTGTGGATAGGATTGCAGCCTGCATGTCCCCTCTCAGGATTTCTCCCCAACTGTCTATGACCCCATTATTACCCCTGCACTCACCTTGCTCTCCTGGATCGTTCTAGATGCTTGAGTTTGGGTTTTGTTTTTCTAAAACAGCCATTTTGTCTCCTCCTATCCACTTTGCCCAAGGAGAGCAGCTGTGCATGCAGCCACTTGCCCAGCAATGTGCATGCAACACTGTGCCCCTGGAAACCACCTGCTGCAGCAGGGCACCTCCAGATCAGGAGACCTCCCCCCACCTTGGCAGCAGCGTCTTCCTGCAGCTCTAAGTGGGGCGAAGGCAGCCCAAGACTGCAGCGCCTTCGGGGCTTGGCCTCCCTCCTCCCCGAGTCCTCCGGGGCAACCTGTCGCTCTGCCCCTGCACCATGCCCGGCAGCTGCCACCCATCCCTTCAGCAGCTGCCTCTGCAGTCCCTCGCCTGCAAACTTCCTTCTCATGCACGGCACTCGCAGCAGCGCACTCCCTTCTTAGGAAAGGGCGCTGACCCGCACAGATCCACTCCCAGCCAGCACAGCTGCCTCCCAACGGAGCCCTTCTCTGCCACTCAGTCCAAGCAGGGCTCTGACTGCAAAGCGGCGGAAGGATCTCTCTCTTTCTCGCCTCTCGTACAGCGAGAGCATCTCCCCAGCCAGAAGCGTGCCAGTGAGCCTGCGGAGGGATACCTCCCGTCCCTTCGCGTGTGTGGAGCGGCTCCTCCTCTGCTGCCTCCTTGATATAGCCAAGCGCGAAGAGGCGCTTGCAGTCACTTGGCGAGCGAGCGGCGCTGCTTCGGGCTGGAGTTCTGTGCGGGTGTGATTGGAGGGGAGACTCACGAGCGAGAGAAGGGGACCAGCGGCGGAGTCGGCCAGGTAGCTGCAGCTGTAGCGACCAGAGCCGGCTTCTTCCCTCCTGCTTTGCACCTCTTAACTTAGGAACTGTCCACCAGCCGGAGCTCCTGAAAATGAGCCGCTGGACTCTCTACCTGCTCGGATTCTTCCTCTGTGGCGGGCAAGGTAGGAGGGCTTTTCTTTCTTTGACCCTCCAAATCTTCCAACCCCTCTTCATCACCACCACCACCATCATCATGCCAAGAAAAGGAAACTGACACTTGAAATCTCATCTGCATTGGGGCTCCCTCTTAAATTTGTGCCTGAGAGGAAAAGCAATGCAATGCATAATAATGTATAAAAAATGCATAATAATAATAATAATAATAATATATAATGCACAATGTATATAAAAGATGAAGGACAGAGGGATGCTAATTGCAGTTTTCTTGGAAGTTTAATTTTTCATTCCTGTCCTCTTATTTGGAACAATGGTGGCCCTTGTTTCTCCACAATTGATTTTGTGTTTTTTTTTTTAAATGCAGTAAAAAGGAACAAGATTGAATGTGAAGCCTTTTTCCCCATGTATTAATTAGACTTGGATGTTCCATAAAATGAAAGATGGGAGGGAGGTTGTGTGTGTATGAGCAGCTCTTATCAGTGAGAATTTCTGGAGTGGTTCGGTGGTTCTGGAAAGGAGAGCTCTCCTTGATCTGCTTACCAGTTTGCCATCAGCAGACATTTGGTGCCGTGTTGTGTGAGACACATCTATATATCTCTAGGTATGCCCACTGCACTTCTGATGCAAGGCAGTGCTGTGTGTGTGTGTGTGTGTGTACATCTTTATCATGAATGGCATGCAAGAAGTAACTGCGCAAGGCAGGAGGGTACACCTGTGTGCTGATGGTCTTCATGGGGTGTGTGTCAAAATGTATCTTCAAGCAGCGGTGCTTTCCTTAAAACAGAGACTGGACAGTATCTGCCTGTGCTACTTACTCCTGGGATACTTCAGGATTTCACTACTTTGGGGGGGGGGGTTGGAGGCAGGAGCAAGCTGCACTGTGTGAAAGTGGCACCCTGACAGAACCTCTTTGTGCAAATTAATTGCAGCATTTCAAACTGTTCAGACAAGTTTTTGGCATGAACCAAAGACTGAGCTTGATTTGCCCTCCCATTAGAAGGAAGTTCAGATTTCTTTGTAACTGACTGTGTTGGATTTTAGATAGATTTAAAAATGTAAAAGGATATTGCAGAGTTGAGGAACATGCCGTACATTATATAGCAAAATGGGAAAGAGTTCTCAGCAAGGGCTGCTTCTGGGCTTGCTTTGAATGCATTTTTAGTTGCTCTTTTTACTGAGCCACTTTGGCCAGCAGGGGGTGATCAAGTTCCACTGAAATGGCTACGTTTCTTAATTTTGCTGTGTATCAGGGAAGGCTTTTGCACAGCCAGGAGAAGAGTGATCATTCTTCAAGCACAGCTTGACATTTGGGATGTGACTCCTTTAATTCTCTGTTCTCACCAACACCACTACCACCATCCCCAAAGTGTAAGGAGCTGAGCCCACATACTGGGATGGAAATTAGCTGCAGGGGTTCTTCCCCTGCCTCCCTTCCACCCCCATCACACATATACATGCAAAGAATTGAACGCTATAGTATTAAGAAAAGAACATACTCTGACTGTTAAATTCCCATGTGCAAACTGTTGCACATCTATAGATAGTCAAGCCCACAGCATTGCTAGATATCTCAAGTTGTTGAAATGCAAGTCACTGGTGCCATTGTCTTACACAGAAATGCAGCTGTGTGTCGTTGCCATCTCTGGGTGGGCTCTGGAGCAACTGCAATTAATACTTTAGCACAGCCCTGAGGATTTTCAACGGAGTAACAGATAGAAATGCAAGAAGGGGCATCAAGGCAGAGCCATTTTCTGCCTTCTCCTCCACTTAGTGAATTACTTTGCGGGGAGGGGAAAAGGTATTGGTAAGGACTGAAAAATAGAATGGTGCAAGTTTTCAATTTGTTATGACTCTTTGACTGCCAGTAAGGTTTGTGTATGTCAGAAATTGTGTGATGGCAAACACTGATGTTTATCACACTTACACTATTACTCTGAAGAGCCCAGTGTGGCTTACCTGTGGTCACACATCTATGACCAAACCTGCCTCCCTTCAGCAATAGGACTGGATTGTATGCCTTCAAGATCAATTCTCTGGGCAGGATGATACCCGGTGGGGATGGCATTTGCAATGAAACTCTCAAGCAAAGTGGTGTTCTTTTAGCCATTTCTGAAGATCTTTTCAGTACAGAGAGCGTTGCATCTCTCCCATTTCATATCCATGCAGTGATCTGAAGAGGCAATCACTTGTGCAAGGCCGCTCGTTGGATTTAATAGCCAAGCAGCAATTTGAACTTGCTTCCTTCTATTAAAAAAGAAAAAGAAAAAGAAACTTCTTGTTGTAATCCACTGCACCACTCAGTTCCTCTTTGGTTTTTGTGTTCATGCATCTCTCACCCACACATGCAAATTGCCTCTCTGCTGTGTAGTGTTCAAGAGAGTTGGTGGCAATGTCAAGTTATCTACAGCAAAACAGCTTCCTGCACGACTGCGTAATTAATAAGGTGGTGGGCAGCAAGAATGGTTGTCGATGCAACAACTTCTCTTGGCTGAAATAACATGCAAGCAAGAAAAGGAGATGCCATCCATTAACTTGAAACAAGGATAAATTGGGCAATATATCGGGCAGCTGCTTGGGAAGGAGAATTTGGAAAGGAAGTTCATTGGGAGAAATGAGGGATTCTTTAGGGATCATTTTCTCGGGAAAATATAGAGATTCTTTGGAAGTGCTGCAAAATATTGGAGGAAAAAAAAACCACCTATGTGCATATACTAGAGACTTAAATTGCCTTTTTCTCTGTCTGCCTCTCTCTTTTGCTCGTATTTGAAAGAAGTATATGGGAGGCTCAAATCAAGTAAGTAAAAGTAATCTCTGGGGTCATTTATTTTAGATACAGACCCCCTGTCCCCAAGGTTTACGTTTTACGTTGGTAATATAGTTTCTGTGGATTTTATGCACATGCCCGATCTCGTCTGATCTCGGAAGCTAAGCAGGGTCAGGCCTGGTTAGTACTTGGATGGGAGACCACCTGGGAATACCGGGTGCTGTAGGCTTATACCATAGTCTTTCGAGACTGAAGGTTGCCAACCAACCATTTTTTGAAGCATGATTGAAGCTTATTTCTTTGGGAAAAACTGCATTGTTAGACTTGCAAAGGATAATGTCCTTTATTTTCTTTTTTCTTTTTTGTTTGTTTGTTTAAGCAGCCATAATATGCTTGAAGGTGCAACAGCACCTATTTTGCATGCAGACGGTCATAGTTCCAATCCCTGGCATCCCTTTAGGTATGGCATAGAAGCATTCCTGTCTGAAATCCTACAGAGTGCTGCCAGTCAATGCTGACATCGCTGAACCAGATGGATTTATAGTCTGACTCCATATAAGGCCACTTCTGTGTTCTTAATATCTTGAGCTTTAGCAACCAGGTGCTCAAAATGATAGGAGCAAGACCATCAACAAACCTTAGTGCCTATCAAAATCACCACCAGCTTTCTCACTCTCAGGTTTCATTTGGAATGAACCCATTTCATTTCATTGGCTATGCTATTTTGAAATCCATCACCAAAGATGTTTTGAAGGGTTTAGATTTATTTTTTTGCTGCCATCTGCAAACTGTCTAGAGAAAATTGCTCATTGTTGAATGGCCTGTGTTTAAACAGAAACCCAGAAAAGACCAACTTGAAGCATTTAAATATATACCCTTAGGCAAAACTCATATCTGGAGAAGACAGGCTTAACCTGGGTTATCAATACAAAAATGAATATTAATTTACAGAGGATGTGACATTAAGATTCTAAGGTGCATAATCTTAATTCCTTGTATGCCTTACAACTCTTTGGGCTTCTACACTATGTGCGGTTTTTTTCAGGCTTGAATGGGGCATGGTTTCTCTAGGAGAGTGCAGTACCAGTGAAGTATGTTTTGATCTTCCTGCTGTACCCAATATGATGTGGAGGAAGACACTCTTTTACTGCTGTGTTACTTATGAGGACATGGGTGGCTCCTCTTTGATGCCACTATTTACTCCACCCCACCCTATTACACTACTGGTTTGCAGAAAGTTCCCTTTGGATTTTACCAATCAACAATAGCGCAAGAAAGTGTCACCTTCTAGGAAGACTTAAGAGTGAGGAAACAGCAGAAAGCAATTTACAGAAACTCAATTCTTCTATGCTGTGAAAGAATCATCTAGTCTGGGAACAATAATGTTGTTAACACCAGGGATGTCTTAAATAGCTTTGGTTCACACAAATATTCCTCTCCCCACCTTTGCAAAGTCAGTGGGCTGCTCCAGCTACTTTTGCACTGACAAAGAGTTGATTGGTAAACCGCCGACTGTTACAGTCTGATAAGATGTAGGGTCTCTTATTCTTCCTCATTACAGTTCTCTCAAACATAGGCACAGGCAAGTAAACTCCTACGTTCCTTCCTGAAAAGAGAATTGGGCTGCTGCTGAAAGGTAATTATGGAGGATGTTGATGTGCCAAGTCAGGAGCACTTCCTTGGCTAGGAATGAGAACATTGTGCACTTTTTTAAAAAAGCTGTGTGATTCCTCCTGTGTGATTAAAGGAGGTAAAGGAACTCTGCATTTGGGAGAACAAAGTTGTATCTGAAAAACTGCATTATTTTGCTCACTTTTAGCCCCACAAGAAAACTGGCAAGTTAAGTTAGGCTGAGTAGGTGACCAGCCCAATGTCATCCAATGAGCTTCAAGGCTGTATAGAGATTTGTTGTTGTTTAGTCGTTAAGTCATGTCCGACCCTTCGTGACCCCATGGACCACAGCACGTCAGGCCTCCCTGTCTACCACTAACTTCCAGAGTTAGTCCAAAGGGTAGAGATTAGAAGGACCCAAATGTCCGTGGTCCTAATCCAACCATTAACCCTAACCACTAATCCTAACCACTACATTCATTCTCTTTGTGCTTGTTTTTCAAGACCAATCAAACTGCCCTCTTGCCCTAAAAAAAAAAAAAAAAAAAATCAAAGAAAATTTTCATCACTAACTTTAAAAATAATAGGATTGGATATTGCAGTTTATTCAATGGGATGAATCTGGTTTCAATCCATACACATCAGCACTGGTTTATGAGGCGGAGGGAGCTGCTAGGATGTTAATTCTGTTAGAGTGTCTTCTGACAGGAATCCCTGTGGCTTTTAAAGACTTTTCCAGTTCCATCCAATAGATAATGTTCTCCAAATTTAGGAATATGTGACCTAATCAATTTAGCTGATTTGAGAACAAAGAACTATGTAGAACCAGCAGGCAAAGCCATCTGCTTTTCCAGTAGACCCCCACACAGGCTTCTTTACTTTAATGGTGAGCTGTTGCTATACCATATTGCTGTGCCGCAGTCACCGAGGAAGATCTGACAAACCTAAATTTAGGCTCATCTGCCTTTCGTACTACCTTGCTACTATGAACGGTTTCAGATATGACAGTTGGATGACAACTAAATGTAGCAGACTTCTCAAACCTTACACTGAATTTGGAGTTGCTAATTTTAAACATCAATCTTGAGCAGAAATCGGGATTAAGAGCTTTCTATTGTTAGGAAAAAACGTTGACATTTTTTTTACCATGTAAATGTTCACACTTTTCAACAAATCATATTTCAGATTCTAAATTTAGTGCTGTTTGTTCAATGACTTCAAGCAATTCTGTTTCCTATAACTTTTCTCTCCTCAGTTCCCTTCTTTCTTACATGGGCACACAAATCAATGGCATTATTAATCAGAATAAATAGTTGAAGCAAAAAGCATATTTTGAGAAATTTAATAATTGCTTTTTAAATACCTTACTCTAGCCTGAAGTAAATCTAACTTGGAATTCACTGTTTGATGACACCCCAATGTTCTGTCCTGAACATTGGAACTGTAAATTTTGAAGTAGAAGTGCATTACTTTCTTGAATGCTATGCTCTAATAATCTGATCTTAATGGGGCAAAAAATGACATCACATGCAACTCACTTTGGCCCAAATCTTAAGTGACAGCCCAATCCTATCCACACTTTCCTGGGAGTAAGCTCCATTGACTCTAATGGGACTTACTTCTGAGTAGACATGCATTGGATTGAGCAGTAACTTTCCGGCACTGGCACAGCTGTGCCAATGGGGCATGTGCTGCATCCTACAGTAGGTAGGTAGAGGCTTCCTCAAGGTAAGGGAATGTGCTAGAAAGTTGATTAGGATTGTACCCTCTATTTCTTCTTTACCATAAATAAAACACACACATACAAAATGACCTCATCTAAGCAATATTCTAAACTGCCCATTTGATACTGACAGCCGTGCCTCTTCTCCCTGATGTTCATTTTCCTCCCAGAATGGTCTTGGTTTGCCACATGAGTATCGGTTTCACTGATGTTGCATGTCAAAGGCCCCAGTGTTTTCTTGTTATCTCCAAGTCAGTCTCAAGCAGCATTTGGAGGAGACAGACAAATCAAGCTGGGTGAAGCATAATGAGAGGGGCACTGGAAGAATTTGGGCTGGGGCTCTCTGCCTTTCTGATCTGATTGGCTGAAACACAGTTAGATATATGAATTGCTTTATTACCATGCATTCCCCAAATAAATACAGCCGACAACAGGTATGGAATTAAAAATGGGCCACTTTATTGAATACAAAACATTGCAACAGGACAACTAAGGGGCTATACAAAACCCATCCCAAGTGCGGGGTTCTACGTGGGGGAAATGGCCCTAGCCGTCTTCATCCCCCAATCTCATAGGGCGTCCACCTGACTCCAGGCATAACTCAGTTGTTATTAAGCCCGCCTCCCAACGTCGCCCGAAGAGGGTAAGTCAGCAGAACTGCTAAGCTTTCAGGTAACCCCTGCAAGGCCCTCAAGTTTGGACAAGGGGCTAGTCAGCCTACCTCCTCGAGCCGGTCAGGCATCATGGGAGCAGTTCTGGTTCACCCCTAGTCCTTGCTTAGATTGGACACCGAGAAGGTCTTCTGCCTACCCACCCCGCACTTCTACCGCCACAAGGGGAGGTCAGCCTAGCACTTGGCCTTCCCTGCACCCAAAAAAGTTTTCAAGCCCTGCTTTTGCAAGTCTGCTAAAAACAGGCCATAACCCGGGGGGGGGGGAGCTGCACTCCATCACCACGATAAAGGGCAGGTAGATCAAAACAGATTCCAGGATGATGAAACACTGCTCTTCCGAGCTCCGTGACGACCCCATCCAGGTAAGCATTAATTCTCTTCCAAGCCAAATCTATCCTCCTAATACTGCTGGCCCACCTCCAAACCCTTCTAGGCCAGACCACAGGATATTAATCCCAGGGAACGCCTTACAAGCATTGTAAAATCCCTGTGGGCCTGGAGCCTCAAAGACAGATGTCTTCTGGCCCCAGGTTGTTCTCACCTAAGTGAATAATGATTACCTGGGGCAGGGAATTGAGTGTAATGAACTGCAAATATGCTGGGAAGAATTTACCCCAACACATCCCCCTCTTGGCCAACCAGTCAATGTGAGCAACCTCACTTGGCTCCAGCTGGGAGCCTGAACTGGATGACATGGCGTGTTTCCATGCTCAAAAAACTATGGAATATCTGCAGATCAGGACCCTGTCTGGGCACCTCCCTCGTGGACCTGTTAAGGCAAGAGGAACACTGTGAGGAAATACTCACGTAATCCCCAGATACAACAAGTTTACAGTTGAACAGAGGTATAACTATATACCTATGACTTTGCAGAGAAAACACTTCGCCCCTTTGGTCAGACTGACCCTAGCGGTGTCAGCGTGGAATATTAGTGCACACATGGAATTGATATAGCATAGCGGTGACCAAACTTTAGCATTGGGACCCACTAAATTAAGGCTATACTAACTATTCACGCCTCAGTGTCTATAACGGTTATATACTCTTCCCCAAATAGTGGGCTGTTTCAATGTTAAAGCATATAGCTTAGCCACTTGTCAGTTTCATGACCCATCAAAATTGGGTTGGGCCATATTGTGGGTCATGAAGTCAGTTTGTGAACCATAAAGAGTATTAGTGACTAACTTGAAATCTTTATAGAGCATAATGTCCCATCTGCAACCATCGTTGCAAGGCAAGTCAGGCAGAAGCTAGTCCACAGGAACATCACTCCTAAATCCTTCAAGCATCTTTCAAATCCAAACATCCTTGGTGTAGCCTCTTCCCCCTAAGGTTGTTAGCAAAAAGGATATGGCAGCCAGGTAGGCACTATTTAACTTAGTTGCCAATCCCTTTTCCCCTTTTCAGGTAGGAATGACAATGGTTTGAGGGGTTAAAGCCCCCATTTTCAGGGAGGGGAGCGGACTATCAATATGTGCCGAAGCCACAGATTTACTCAGGTACCTGACTCCAGTGAATGAAACCGGATGGCCAGGTAAGAAGTAACAAAAGCTCTGACCACATTCCTAACCCCGGGGCAACCTAGAACTCTGGTGATTAATAACATGCACCATTGCCATAGTTGTTGCACTAGCAGTAGGCTGTCGAATTTGGCAAGTTCATCAGTGCTAAGGCAATCACCACAGGAAAAACTCCCAGAAGGTCATGTTTGTGATACCCTCTTTCTCTTGGTTGGGTGACTAAGGAGCTGTACCACCAGTCATAAATATATAGCTGAGTCAGGTGCTCTCCCAAAATCTTATGCCACTGAGATTTGAGCAAGGCAAAACATCAGTGCCTATCCTCCCACTTAACAACTGTCACTTACTCCATGGGAGGGGCACTGCAGGAGCACTGTCAACCTGCAGATTGGGAAAATTATGGGAAACCAGGTTCCCGGTACTTCCCGGAGGCAAGAAATTACTCTTGAGTGCTCACTGACCCTTTGGATCCAAATCTGTGGGGGGGGGGGATACAGGCAATGCTCGGACACCTGTTTCCTTCAACCTGACCTGCTCCCGGTGATTTCTCCCACTGTTAGGCTTCAAAAACAAGTAAGACATGCTCTCAAAACCCTGAGGCTGCAAATATCTCCACCCTTTACTGGGAGCAAGCCTCATCAACCCAAAACGGAGCTTACTTCTGAGTATACCTGCACAGGATTGGGCTCTAAGCTCATTTTTCTCGTCAGCTGAAGAAATGGGGGATGAAGGGGCTGGTAAAGGGGGGGCGGTGGCCACACCTCTCCTACCTGCCCTTCTTCCATTGTGCTACAGTCCCTTCAAAAGATGTGCTACTGCAGAGCCTGCCTCCCCCATACCAGTGTTCCTTTTAACAGGTAGGATACAGAACCCTGATGGGCTGCCTGCCCAGATGCCAGGGCTGTGCTCAGGTCCTTAATGTTTCTGCCAGGCTGTAGGTGATGTCAATGTGAGCAGCAGGTTATCTGCTGGTCGGAGGCAGGAGCTTGCACCCAGGCTCCAGCACAAATGCGAGGCGGGCTAGATCCTGCGCCTGACAAACTGCCACAGGCTGGGCGCTGCTCAATGAGCAATGTCAGGGTCTTCTTACCCATTGCTTAACCCGGGAATGAAAACATGTAATGAAGGCCCACCACCCCTGTGCTCTTGCTTTAACTGGTAGGATACACCTGCCCCTTAAGGTGCAGGATGGCCTCTGGCAGCTTGGATCTCTTCTCAGCTGGCCTCTCCTTGCCTCCTTGTCTTGTGCCAGCTCCAGCGCCTCCTCACGAGCAGGGCAGCCCGTGTCTCTGGAGGGATGGGGGCTGGCGGCAGAGGAATCACCCCCTAAGCCCCCCGCTGGTGCCCTCACCTAGCTGGCCCCCAAAGGAGAAACGGGAGGGGGTGTTTCCCTACGCACCCCCACCCCAGCCTGGCGCTGTGCCTGGAGAACAGAGGGAGGTGGCTGTCCAATCCTGCCCCCCTCCAAGGCACAACCCCCTTGAGCCTCAGAGGGGGGAAAATGGTGCTGGGCGCGCTAGCAACCTTTCTCTGGTCCTTTCGACCAGATTCAGATGCAGCATGTATTCGGATTCTCAGGTGGAACACCTGTTAGTTCATAAGAGTGTGCACAAACCGAGTTTTCTTGTTTACTGATTCCATCAATTTTCTCTATAGAGAATTGCATTTGTGTCATGATTCATTTTGGAATATGGCATTCCGTTCATTATTCACTGTGATATTATTTGTTTTTGCAGCTACCATTCATTTTTGCTTCTCTGTAGAAGCAAATGAAGGTGCTTTATTGCAGTTGAGGAGGAATTTAAAGACCCTGCAGCCCAGATAAGAGATGTTGGAGGGCAATCTTCCTGTTTCCCCAAGGCTCTTTAATTGAGTGGGCTTCTGATCCCTCGCAGCCATTTTCTGGGAAGCAGGTTCTCGAAATCTCCTGACCTAAATGAGCTCTGAAAGAACAACACACGTACTATGAGTAATTCACTCATTATTTATAGAGATCTTTAGTTGTTCATTTCAGATTCAGAACAAAAGGAAAATGAACCAAATGGGTTTTGTTGGGCTTGTTTCCTCATTAAGTACTTTGAGGGAATAAACAGGGGTTCATTCTTTAAATTCCCTGTTAAATTTGAAAAGGAAATGACAAGATTGCAAACATGAAATTGCCCCCTTCTTCATTGCTATGAACTGTGAAGCTCCTTGGAGAATGGAAACTCAAGGTGTGCCTCAGGGACCCCATCTCCACTGAAAATGTCTAGATGACTGATTTAGCTGTATTCTTAGCCCTGATGATAAACACCTCCAAGTCAGCAAGTGTTCTGTTTGAGAGCTGGTGTAATGTACTGGCTAGAGAGTATGAGGAAGGAAATTCCCACTTCCTTCCTCAAACTCAGCCATGATCTGGTGCCCTTGGCAAAATCCTGAATCTGAGCCTCAGCACGCACAAAATCACAAACAACACGCAGCCCACCTCGGCGCCAGTGGGGATGACCAAACTTGTAGGGCTATTGCACTGAGGAGCTCAGAGAAAATCTAAAGCACATTTTAAATATAATTCATTGTATACACAGCTGTTGTAGTGATTAACCTTTCCGAGTGTACAGCAAACTCTTAAAGTGCCTTTGGCTACTTTACTCATTCATGGGATGTTTTATGCTCATGAACTTGTTGACTGCCAGCTCATGATGTCATCCATGATACCATCTCTGACTTACTAAACTCAGCTTTCTAGGTAGTGAAAGTTATTGCTGCCGAGACCTGTGAGCTTCAGCATCTCATGAAATGCTGCTCATAGTGTCCATTCCCACGAGAGAAGAACATTTCTCAAACCATCCAAAATAACATCTGAAAGTCTGAAGCAATCCTAAGAAAAAGCAGGGGTGTTTTGTTTTTTTAAAAAATACACAAATGGCTGTTCCTTGTATTAGCAAAGAACTGCAATACATTCAGCCCACCTCCCCCTTGGGGACAGTGGAGAGGCTGAACTTTAATTATGGCACAGGCCCCCTACGTTTTCATGAAAATATTGTAAATAAGAACAAGCCCTGTCATCTCAGATCCCCAAACTGGCACTGGCCAAAAGGGATGTGTGTGCATGTTGTCCTCATGCTACCAGGATGTTGGCATGAGAGATCAGCGTGATGGCACAACTCCTATGCTGCCTTTGAGTCTTGAAGGAGAAAGGGCTCAAGCTCAATAACGTTTGTCCATTTGCAGGGGCCAGAGTGCTTAAGCTCAGAATATGAACCTAGAGTCCCACGTTATCTGCTAAGCCCAACCCCCAATGGTGTTTTGGGGACTGAAGTGTATGAACACAATGCACCCCTTCAGCCTCAAGAGAAGGGCTGCTGCGGGTGTCTTTGGACCTAGCTTCATGGAACCAGCTCTGCAGATAACTGCAGCTACACCTTGTTGTTGCGTGACTGATGCAGGAGCAGTGGCTCCTCCCCAGATCATCTTCCTAGATTCTTCTGGAGAAACCTGAAAAAAGTAGCAATAGCAAGAGGTATAACCAGCAGTGTGGATCCATGAAGCTAAGTTCAGGAACTCCGACTAAAGGCTTCTGCTGGTGCTGGATTCTCTCCAACTTGAGCAAAAGGCTTGTAGTGACTTTCTCCAGCCAGGAAGCATGTGTGCAAGTGAAGAGGGAGGTGTAAAGGAGATAAAAAATCTCCTCCTCTTTGGTATGTCCTTGTGCTCCACTCTGAGTTGGTCATGTTCATAGTGAGCCAAGAATATGATGAAGGAAATCTGTCCTGCACATGCCCAGGAGATGTACAAAATTTTGCGTGGGGTGGATAGAGGGATGTTCTTTTCTCTCACACACAATACCAGGACCAGGGGACATCCACTTAAAATTGAGTATCGGGAGAGTTAGAACAGACAAAAGGATTTTGTTTTTACCCAGCATGTTAATTAATCCATGGAACTCCTTGCCACAGGATGTGGTGAGGGCACCTGACCTTGATACCTTTAAAAAGGAATTGGACCGATTTATGGAGGAAATGTAACCATCACAGGTTACATGTCACGATGACTGTATGCAACCTCCTAGTTTTAAAAGTAGGCTACCTTAGAATGCCAGGTGCAAGGGAGTGGCAAAAGAATTCAGGTCTCTTGTTGTCTTGTGTATACACTCTGAGGCATCTGATCGGCCACTGTGAGATACAAGAAGTGGGACTGGGTGGGTTTTTGGGCCTTTGGTGCTTCTTATGTTCCTATGTGCCAGGAATAGGCCTGATTTTCAAAGCAGGTTTCCAAGATGAACTCTGCTGCAATGTAGGCCCTGTTCTTTGCAGTTAGTTTTGCTGGGATCAGCTTAGGAAAACATGTTCAGACATGAAAACTTCCACAGTACAATGCCCTTAACAGTAGCCATCATTCCATACACTACTCAGATTCACACAGGAATTGTACAAATGATAGATACTGTAATCGATCTGCCAGTTAGCAGCTGGAAATGTTGTTCACCAGTTTGCAATGCTTCCTTAGTGGTCTTTTTAGCGATGGAAAAAATATAGTCATTTACCACAGTCCTAATTATATCTTCTCCCCTGTTAATAATGCAAATGTTTGAAAAACATTTCCGATACTTTTTTCCAAGAGCATGAAATGATCTTCAGTGGAATATCATGATCCTTTTAGTCTGAACTCTTTTCAGACTGTTCCACGGTGTTCTTGTCGTCAAATGCTTCTCCTCGGACCCCAGTGCCAACATTTGCTGCTAAAACAATCTTCAAAGAGCTCTTACCGAAAGGTACAAAATTCCATCTCAGCCTAAGCATGTTACCTTGAAAATAATAGATTAAAGCCTGATCTTGCCATCTGTGGGAGCAACGTTTTCTTCATAAATAATTCTTGATGACTGTAATTGCTTGCAGCAATCTTTTTCTAGACATTTTGGCATTCAAATAATAATTGTTTTAGAAGAAGAATTGTTTTAGAAGAAAAAAAATCAATAGAAAATTGCCGTTCTTATAGAAACTGTAGTTGACCAAGTACCCACCACACATCTCTTGAGGCAAGATAATATTTGGTATAAAGCAAGGCCACTTTATTCTATGATTCTATAAACTTAAATTCTGTGTACAAAACTGCTCCCCCTTCAGTGTGGCACTTACCTTGAGGGAGATAAAGTTCACTTCCCCATTGGGCATTAGCAGCCTGACTCCAATCAGAGGTTTGCTCATGCCAAACTCTGGTTTTCACCACTAGCCCCTGTAAAGGGTGTCAAGGCAGTCAAATTGCCCAGCTCATCTCAAGCCAGAAAGTCTTTAGGACAGACTTTGCAATTCAAGCCTCAAGGGCTGCCAGCCAGCATATCCAAGCCAGACAGCCTCTTGAGATTGGTACTTGCTTCTTCTCTGACTCATCAGTGGCATACTTACCTCTTCCTGCTCCTGGGGCAAAGGTCTGCAATGCCCCCCCCCCGCGCACGAAGCTGCCCCCTACCTCCAAAGCATGACAAAGTCTTGCACAACTTTCAGACTGACTCGGAAAACCTTCTGAGGCTTCCCTGTGGTCTTCAGCTGAAAAACCGGATGTACAGTTTCCAACCATGTTGGGAGCCTCAACAACACTTCCTGCGCAGTCCTAGCATCGCACGAACTCAGCACCTAGGGCACTTGCCCCATTTGCCCAGCACTAGATCCGCTGTTGTGGCTCATGCATACCTTAGGATGTACAACACATCCCTGCTCCTACTCCCAGTCCCACACTATTCCTGCCAGAAGTCACCAAACTGGCTAATATAGCACCTCACCAAAGGAGACAGTCTGGTGTAGGCGACAAAAACCCCTGCCACATGCCAGGCAAAGAGCAAAAACTTCCTACCTGAGCCCCAAAGGTGGTCAGCTAATCTCAGACTATCCCTAGAGCAGATGGGATGGGTATCAATTGCAACCGAAGCCGCAATCCTAACCAATTTTCCAGCACTGACATAAGAACAATGCAACCCCAAGGTAAGGGAACAAACATTGCCTTATTTTGAGGAGGCCTCCATGACTGGCCCCCAACTGCAGGATGCAGCATATGCCCCACTGACAAAGCTATGCCAGAGCTGGAAAGTTGGTTAGGATTGTGCCTTGAGGCTGTGAAGTCTCTGTAAGCATGTTCAATGACTAATGGATATTCAGATGCTCAAGGCACTGGACATTAAAGTCTAGCATGAGGGAGGGATGTTAGGTTTAAATCCTAATGACTGAGCCTTGGGAAGAGACTGTGGGATGCAGGGGGACAGCACCACAGAGGTGTGGAGACTAAATAAAACTGAAAAGGGAACATAAGAACATAAGAACAGCCCCACTGGATCAGGCCATAGGCCCATCTAGTCCAGCTTCCTGTATCTCACAGCGGCCCACCAAATGCCCCAGGGAGCACACCAGATAACAAGAGACCTCATCCTGGTGCTCTCCCCTACATCTGGCATTCTGACTTAACCCATTCCTAAAATCAGGAGGTTGCGCATACACATCATGGCTTGTACCCCATAATGGAACACATAGGCCCAGAATGCATCTTGAAGGAAGGGTGATAGGACAGCTGAGGCAACTAATCAGTTAATCAGAGGAGTTCTGAAGAAATTACACAGTGCTTAAGAAGAGGAGGGTTTGTATGTCATGGAATACAGACAGGAAGAGTGCTCAGAAGTGCTAAAGGAATTGGGATAAAGGAGGCTGTGCCCTGAAAAGCAGGACCCTAAGGAAACAAATGGGTGGCGGAAACATGTAATTGAAGGAAGAAAGAGCCACAGAGCAAGAGGCAAAATTGTCTATCAGGCACAGCGATAGGAGGCACTATGTCGTATTTGAGCCGAGAAGGTGTAGGGTGAGTAGACTAAAATCTAGACCTTGGCAGGGAATTCTGCCAGTGGCAACATGTACCACTTCAGTGTGTGTATGTCCTGGAAACCCGAAGAGGCAACAAAGCCGGGAGGGGGGAGAGGGAGAGGATGCCACAATTAATACCACATATTCATTTGAATGAACCAGCCAGTTCTTGGGCTGCAGGTTTCTGGTCCTGGTTGTGTAAAAAAAAATTTGTGTGTGTGCATGTATAATCAGACCAAACAAGTCTCTGGTAATTCAGAAAAGTATATGCTACACTCGTTTGTGGTTACAAATGATAAGTCATGTGAGCTCATTCTTCATTTGAATTTGTTGATGCCAACATTGGTGATGTCAGTGTCAGGAAACAGAACGTATTTGTAGGAGAACTTACTTTTCAGCTCCAAAGACACATCATACAGTTTTTTTGGTTTATGGTTTTGTATTACAAGTTAGAACTGTTTCAGGGTGTTCAATATTCAAATCATGCTGCTAGTCATTGAAGCATTTGGGCTGGGTGATTGGATAGTAAATGGCTTTGTGCCATTTATGGCAGTTCTGGTCTCTGATTCCAACAGCTACTTAGCGCTTGGATAGATCTCCCCACAGATTTGCATTTGACTTCTGTAACTATTTTTGCTCATATATTCTGTGTACTTATGGGATTATTATACAATGGATTCTTATTTTTTCTTTTCACAGTGATATTTTTACAAGGAATATTTATCAAATAGTAACAGTGCCACAGGATGTGGTGATGGTGTCTAGCCTGGACACTTTTAAAAAGGGATTGGACAAGTTTCTGGAGGAAAAATCCATTACGGGGTACAAGCCATGATGTGTATGTGCAACCTCCTGATTTTAGAAATGGGTTATGTCAGAATGCCAGATGCAAGGGAGGGCACCAGGATGAGGTCTCTTGTTATCTGGTGTGCTCCCTAGGGCATTTGGTGGGCCGCTGTGAGATACAGGAAGCTGGACTAGATGGGCCTATGGCCTGATCCAGTAGGGCTGTTCTTATATTCTTAGTGTAGCCCGATTTCAACATTTCCAACATTGCTTCTACTGTAAGCTACTAAAAAAAAGATAAGCTTTCTAAACACGTGCATCTGAATATTCTTTAATGTAATTGAGCTTAATTGTGGATTTCAGATTTTTACTCCCACTTTCCAGCGTATATAGGTTTTTATTCTAATCATATGTTGCCTTTTTCCAGTGTTGCTTGAACCACACCTTTTCGTTTATAATTTCATGTGCATATGGAAAAAGAAACATGGGGATTCAGCAATAAATATGTGTTGAATTTTGGATTTAATTAATGAACATGTTGCTATTAAGAATGCATGTGTTCAGAAACATTCATTACACTTATCCTGACTGTTTCTAAACCTGGGGATAATTTCCTGGGGGCCTGAATACGAAAGTCGACACAGACATCAACAATGGCTTCAAGTGCTAATTACCTCCTAGGCATACCAAGGGTCATAGCATTGGAATATCCAAGTATTCATTGATAAACATGCTGATTCATGCAGCAAGTTCTATTCCTAATAAAATTAGATGCTAGAAAAGCTGATGGCATATAATAAATTTTGTAACTTCATCCGTGAATATTTGATATGAAAATCAGTGGGATGTGAAAGAAATAAACGCGAGAAGAGTTCAAGGCAATGCAGTTGACCCCCAAGCTTCACAGAGGATGTGAATTATATTGTACATGTCTGAACCTGAAAGCTGATTTTTTATTTTTACAGTAATCTTACAAGTTGGATGTTTTTCATACCACTTCTTGGATCCTAATGGTGGAAGACCAATTTATTTGTGGGACTTTTATCAAAGATAGGATGTCTGTGATGAACCATGAGCCTGAGTCCTTGTAAAGGCATCTTTATACTATGGACAAAGCTTCCATGAGACAAGACAAACATCATGTTTCCTTTCCAGACAGCTTGCTTCTAATTTATTTCCTATAACATCAATTTTGCTTTTTATAACTGATGTGAATTCCATTTTCAAAGTTTTTCCAAGCACACTAAGTTGTGATAATGTTGTGGTGAAGAGTCTGAACTGTGAATCAGGACTTCCTCCGTTCAATGGTCAACTTTCTGTGAATTTTCACTACATGGCCTTAGGCAAGTCACTCAACTTCAGCAACATTATGGGAGTAAGAATACTTTCTCCCTTCACAAGATTATTGTAAGAACAACATCAGAATAATGCATTTGATGCACTTTGCAGCAAAGTCTCTTCAGAAAACTCCACATTCAGATGAAGTCCTTCTATGGCTAAGGAATTGGCTGGAGAACCAAGAGTAGGTCTAAATGGATAATTTTCACAAGGGAGACAAGTGAAAAGGAAGAGTAGTGACCTATTATCTATTTAAATAATGAGGAGCAATACAGAATGCAGGTGTGCACTGCTTACCAACCTTCCCCTTAATGATGGGCCGCATATACCACTGTGGTCAAAGCACAACAAAGAGGTTCTTAATGAGGCAGTCAGGTCTCCCTTAGTCTGCAGCAGAGTGTCTGTTGACACAGCAAAGAGGGTCTTAATGCAGAGAAGAGACTATCTATCTCCAGTAGTCTGTGCAGCCGGCTTGTGTCTGACGGAGAGTGTCTGTTTACCCAACAAAGGCACTAGATTGGGCTGAGTGTTCGCTTAACAACCTAATTGCATAACAACAGTGATTGGAGTGATGCACAGCTGTACTCAGAGTTCATAACTCAAGATACACAGTATTAATATGGCATGACAAGAATAACAGTACAAGTAATACCCCCGTAACAATGACATTCTTGCTAATTGCCCTGTATTTCACATTATACATAATTAGATTATGGTCTCCTGCTTTCATTGTCACAATGATTTTCTTATATCATATAATAAAAGAAACTTTATAAAGAGGGAAAAACAAAAGAAGAAAATAGAATGTATCTAGAGAAGAATGAGTCAATCATTCTCTCCATTTTTCAAGTGCTACTGTACCATGCGTTACTTCCATTGACAGAATTTCTCTCATTAGAGCCAGGCTTCCATTTGCAGGCATAGGAAAGGCTGAATCTGTTGAAGCTTTTTGTTTCAGGAGCTTCAGGCCTGCCTTCCAATACTTGTCTAGGCTGCTCCTTTGGCTTATAGTGGCTTTGGAACTTCCCTGGAATCGAAGAAATCAACAAAGAAGGTATATTAGATGAACTCTCTGCTTCCTGACTGATCCATGAGTATCTAATGAGCTCTACAGCCCATGTAAGAGGCCCTCCTTCCACAACTCCAAGCACCCAAAGACTGCACTCTAGTTAACATTTGGCAAAATAAAATCATACGGATGATTGAAAAGGGGTGCTGAATACATTTTAGGCATCTGCTACTTGCCCAGAAACCTAAACATTCAATGTTGCCACAAAGGAATTTTAAATATTTTTCTCACACTTATCCCACTGTTTTTCTCAGATCAACTTATGGTACATATGGTTTGCAGAAAGACTCCTGTTCAGGCAGCTGGATATAGCTAAATGTGCTTAGCTTTAGTAGTAGCATTTCACCAGGTTCCTTCATTGTGGTGATTGCGTCACTGCCTCCACCTTCACCCTGCCCCTTAAGGGGGCAGAGACAGGGTTTCCCTGGATGGGGTGTTATGACACCCCAGTTTGGGAACCTCTGCTGTAGTGTGTTGTATTGTCTGGATGATAAAATGCCACCCAACAACTTTGGCCATTCTGTACCTAATAGGAGCTCATATAGTGTGGTTCAGGATGTGGACTCACCTCCCTGCATTACAATCTCTGCACATGAACTGGAGGTTGTCCATGACTTTGTGTACCTTGGCTCAACGATCTCCGACACTCTTTCTCTCGATATTGAGCTAAACAAACGTATCGGTAAAGCAGCTACCACGTTTTCCAGACTCACAGAGTCTGGTCCAACAAGAAGCTGACGGAACATACCAAGTTCCAGGTCTACAGAGCTTGCGTCCTGAGTACACTTCTTTACTGCAGTGAGTCATGGACTCTTCGTTCACAACAGGAGAGGAAACTGAACGCTTTCCACATGCGCTGCCTCCGATGCATTCTCGGCATCACCTGGCAGGACAAAGTTCCAAACAACACAGTCCAGGAATGTGCTGGAATCCCTAGCATGTATGCACTGCTGAAACAGAGACGCCTGCATTGGCTCGGTCATGTCGTGAGAATGGATGATGGCCGGATCCCAAAGGATCTCCTCTATGGAGAACTCGTGCAAGGAAAGCGCCCTACAGGTAGACCACAGCTGCAATACAAGGACATCTGCAAGAGGGATCTGAAGGCCTTAGGAGTGGACCTCAACAAGTGGGAAACCCTGGCCTCTGAGTGGCCTGCTTGGAGGCAGGCTGTGCAGCATGGCCTTTCCCAGTTTGAAGAGACACTTGGCCAACAGTCTGAGGCAAAGAGGCAAAGAAGGAAGGCCCATAGTCAGGAAGACATACCAGGGACAGACTGCTCTTGCTCCCAGTGTGGAAGGGATTGTCACTCCCAAATTGGCCTTTTCAGCCACACTAGACGCTGTTCCAGAACCACCTTTCAGAGCACGATACCTTAGTCTTTCGAGACTGAAGGTTGCCAACAATAGTGTGGGAGCTAAGGGACTGAGCTGCACTTCAGGACTTTCCAGTTTCAGATTTCACCTCTGCCACAAACTCAGTTGGTAGCTTAGGGCAAGTCACTCCCTCTTGGCTTTAGACCTCTAGCTGCTATATGTAGCTGCTGCAGTACACACTTTAGAGGTTTGTTGAAAGAACAAAATGTGAAGTACAACCGTTCGCTTAACAATGGACCACATATATGGCGGTGGTCAAAGCACAATAAAGATGCTCTTAATGAGGCAATCGCGTCTCCCATAGCCTGCAGCAAGAGTGTCTGTTTGCACAACAGAGAGGCTCTTAATGCAAAGAACAGGCAGTCTTATCTCCAGTAGCCTGTACAGCCAGCTAGTGTCTGGCAGGGAGTGACTGTTTACACAACAAAGGCAACAGTTTGAACTGAATGTTCACTTAATGACATAATAGCATAACAACGTGGATTGGAGAATGTATCCCCTTCGTTAAGTGGCGCACACCTTTATTAAGCATTATTATTTTTAAGTAAAACAGTGTTATTTGAGTTGAATTAGTCTTTGATTTCTTCAAACTACAATGTAGTTTATTTATAAGAGATCTTGCTGAAAACGTGAAGGGTGGCATGTACACTGAAGTTTATAATGTGCCAGGTTTAATGTATATCTTGTTCCTTCTGATTTCATTGCTGTTTGCTTTTTGTAGAAACAAATCTTCCGTTTTGGCAAGGTGGTCCTCGTTTCCAGCACTTGACGGGATCTGCTGAAAAAGAGCCTTTCTAATTAGAAAAATCTTTGTTGTCAGGTTGCCGCTGTGCACTGCTGACTAGAATGCCAAGTAGTTTTAATCCATATATCCCTTTTATCTGGATGGCACTGGTTGCCAAATGTATGTCAGCAATTAACTTTGGAAGATTTTCATTATAAAAATTTGGCCCATTAATAAGAAAAGGAATTCTTTCCATAAAGCAGGCCTAATGCATGTTATTTTGATTCCCAGGAATGTTTAAACTGTTTAAAAATCTGCAATAAATGTCGAGCCCTTTTTGAGAAGGTACAGCTAGAGCCATTTCTAAGGAGAATCTCTGGCTAATTTTTTTTTTTTCAAATTACAGCATTTGGATCATTGACTGCAAAAGATAAACTTAAAAATTGGGGTAATTTTCAGGTACCCTTCACAGAAAGTGCAGTGCATGATTAGTCTCTCTTTCAGCCCTGTAAGAAGGGTAAAACCCTTAGCTAGAATGATTGCGATAATGTTATCTGAGAGCATGAGTAGAAGGAAAGGACTATGTAATGGACACATTAAATTTATAATGGGTCTGGTGAAGTATCATTTCTCATTCAGGAGCACACCACTAGACTAACAATAAACTGTTGAGTAAAATATATGCACCTCTAGTGCTGCCCGCCCCCAAACATTTACATAACTTTCCTCAGATCAAACCTGGCATGACTGAGGGCGCAATCCAAACTGCACCCTATGCCACCCCAAGTCCCTTGGACTGGCCTGGCAGGGTCGCAAACATGCCGTAAACATGTATGCGCCTCCTTGGGAGGAAGCCAGGCTGGCGCTCTGATAAGCTCTGATAGAAGCCTCTGCGCCAGCTTCCCCCCAGCTGCTTGTGTTGGCGTGGATGAGCCGGCGTAAGGACGAAAGGTAGGCGTGGGGGGTGGGGAGGAGGAGGGGGGGAGGCATTCCTGGGCGGGGGGAAGGAGGGCGATGGGCAGCCCCAGGAGCAAACAGGGAGTGGGAGGCGGGGCTGGGATCCTGCAGTTATGCCGGATCCCAACCCCTGTTCCCTGGGAGAACGGAGCGGCTTGAAGCCGTTCCACTCTCCTCGAACTTGTGCCACTTCAGGAAGTGGCACAAGTCCGAGGAGACCCATAGGCGCCAGAAGCCCTTACCCAGGGATAAGGGGAAGAGTTTCCCCTTGCCTCTGGCTACACCACTGCTGGCCACAATCCTGTGCTGGATACAGTGCAAGCCTCCTGGCTTGCCTGTTCCAGCGCAAGTTAGGATTGCACCCAAAGTTATAGTGGTGCCCTCCCTAATGCCAGGGTATTGTCCGGGCTTATTGGGGTCATGTATGCTTGGTTCATTACTTAAAAATAATTTGCAGAAAATAAACATTTATGCAAAACATGTCCTACACAGTCTTGTGAAAGGTTTCCGGTTCTGTTAAGGGGAAAATAGTGCCACAGCTTCAGTTGAGAAATGAGAATGTGAACATTTTGAAATGCACCTAGAAAGTTTCTTGAAGGGAAGGTCTTAAGGGAGTTGATTCTCTTATTCTACACTGACATCTCTCTGCAGCTAGCTCAATTCACCTTAATAATGGCCCAATCCTACTAGCTAATAGCACGTTCTGCTGCTAGAATAAGTGTTCCACTGTTACAATGAGTTTTACAGCAGTCAAAGCTTGACCTGCCAGAGTATGTGGGCTGGCGCCACCAGGAGTGGTAAGTGACCAGCTCCATGTGGCAGTGGACATCTGCTGCCACAAGTAAGAATATGTAGAGGGTGGGAGAGAGGCTGGGGATGGTGGATTGGGAGCACAGAGAGGGTGAAATGGGGTGGTGATAGGTGTGGAGAGGAGGGTGGATCAGGCCTGGGAGGGCAGTGGGTTCAGTGGCAGTAGTGCCCACCAAATCTTTACTGCCTTCCTTGGCCCAATCTACCTTCATCCACCACCGATATTGCTGACACAGGTCCGAGTAGATCCACCAGGACAGCAGGGGCTTACCCTGGGGCAAGGAACAAAGTTCCCTTACCCTGAGGGGTCCTTTTGAGGCTGAACACCCTCCCGCTCCCCTCCCCCCCCCCCCGGTAAGATGCAGCAGTAACTGTGTTGGCACCACTGCATTACCACATAGGGAGTTAGAATCGGGCTGTTTTTCTGCTTAACACCTTGTGTATAAGGGAGGAGGTCTGGTCTAGAGGGTAGAGCCTCCATTTGCCTGAAGATTAACATCCACAAGGTCGCCAGTTCGAGGCCACCGGCACCGTGCGACCTTGAAGCAGCTGGCAAGCTGCAGCTGAGCTGTTCCATCTGCTCGGAGCGTGGGAGGATGGAGGCCAGAATGTTAAACCAGATCGGAGTGTAACATCTTGAATGTGGTGGTTCTTGAAAGAGAGAACCTTCTTTCAATTTGTAAAAATCCCTGCGTGGATTTAATAAGCCTGCCTGTGTAAACCGCCTTGAATAAAGTCTTGAATAAAGACCAAGAAAGGCGGTATATAAATACTGTATATTATATTATTATTATATTCTATTTTAAGCCTGTAACAAACTATCTGGGCTATCCCACCATGTGCTTAAACATCTTCCTCGCTCCCTTTTTGTTGTTTTTATTGACCATCCTGCCCAGTGATTTTCAACCTTTTTCATCTCACGGCACACTGACAAGGCACTAAAATGATCAAGGCACACCACCAGGTTTTTGACAATTGACAAGGCACACCATGCTGCCACTGGGGGCTCACATCTCCCATTGGCCCTATTAATAAATGACCTTCCCCCAAATTCCTGTGGCACACATGTGGACCAATCGTGGCACACCAGTGTGCCACGGCACAGTGGTTGAAAATGGCTGATCTAGCCTTAAGATCTGGGGAACTTGAGATCTTGCTCACTTGGTGACATTTTTGTTGGTTCTGGAAAACAATAATTTTTTTGTAATGGAAAACAGGATAATTCTGTCAGAGAAAAACATCCTACAGAATGTACGTATTATTGGGCATTTTACCTGTTGACTAGAAAGAACAAGAAATCAGACCACAGGTAGGGCTGAAGCCCAGACCTAGCTAGAGGGAGCAAATACTAGTTGGCTCAGCAGGTTGATTGGGATCCACCAGTCACTCAAAACTGCATGAAGTCTGTACAGATATCAGAGAGCTTTGGCAAGATGCATATTGAAGGTCATATATTTAACAGCTTTATGTAACTCCACAAGACCCTTCAAATCTGCTGAATTACCACAGTTCCTGAGATTTTCCTGAGATTTTATGTTCTGATCGGCCTGCAGGTGGTTATCAAAGGCCACCTGAATCAGGGAGCGGCTTATGGGGCAGCAGGTAGAACTGCAATGGATGGGGAGAAAGGTCCCCTGCTTTACAAGTGAACTCCATCCACATATTCCTTTATATCCTGGCCCACATAAATTAGTATTACAAAGGGTGATGTCATTGTGAAATGGTCCATTAACAGAGCAGTATTAACAGTCATGTCACTTTAGTTGAAAGTGGAGACTGAGTAGTGATTTTTGTCATCAAAGGCTTTGGGAATATTTTACATCCACTTTGTCTGATTGCAAAATGTGATATAGGTAGCTGAAAGGTCGTTTAATGTACTTCCAACAATTTTGTCAAGCATTTGCTGTAAGAAATGACTATCTATAAAGAAAGACCAAAAAAAAAACAAAAAACTGCTGAATCTCTGCATTGTTAAGAATGATGAGGAAAAAAAGGCAATTCAAGCAAGCAGTGGTTTATAATTTGCAAAAAGATTATGTTCATTATCTTATCTCCTGATCTCCTCCCCCCATACAGCATGCCCATTTTTGGTGAGGCTGCACAGGGTGGGGGTGGGGGAGGATAGTATTGGGCTCTGAGTCTTACAGCAATGAATTAAAGCACTTCATGTGTTAGAAGCAGGAGATATTTATATCAGTGTCATAGTACCTTTTGAGACTTCCTCTATTTCTTCAAGAACTCAAAACCTTGCTTCTCTTTCTGCCTGTTCCTAATCCAAGTGGGATATCTGAGTTGAGTTTTGGTCTTCTAAGAAAGTCAGACCTTATCTAATGAAGAATAGTTTTTTGTAAACCTACTATCACCTTCAATTTACCCTTACTGTGCAGGGCAACGTTCTAAAATCTTCAAGCTTCCTTAAAAGCACAGGACATTTTTATGACAAGCCTGGGAGTCCTCTGAAATTATCATATCTAATTCTTCCTTTCATTTTTCAGTTTCCCAAGAGTGTCATGTAATTTTTACTTTATTCAACTCCATCAGGATTTCTGCAAAAGGACAAAAGGATTTTCTTCTTCAGCTGCTTTAACATATTACCATTTTTAAAATATTGGACCTTCAAATAATCTATCTTTAATACTCATCTTCCAATAATAAAATCCATCTGTTTGGTTGATGAGGATTTTGCAAACAGAATTAAATAAAATTGAAAACTGTTCCACATAATTAATCTGTTATATATGAATATGCCACAGCTGTTATTTCTTAATCATAAACCCCAAAGTCTTTGGAGCTTTCATTCTGTTTTAAGATAGTAAAACCTGGACTACTGTTTCAGCAGCTACATTGGCTGCCCATTCACTTCTGGTCCCAATTCAAGGTGCTAGTTCTAACCTTTAAGGGTCCAGGCTATCTGAAAGACAGCCTCCTTCCATACATCCCAGCCTACCTTCTTAGGTCATCTGAGGGGGCTGTTCTACAAGTACTGCCTCTGTCCCAAGTGAGAGGGGTGGCAGCCTGTTGGCAAGCCTTCTCTGTAGTGGCACCATAACTATGGAATTCCTTTCCAGGGCAACAGAGAACTACTGCCTCCCTCATGGCTTTTCAGCAAGGGTTCAAAACGCACCTGTTCCATCTTGCATTTGGTTGCTGAGTGGATATTTGCCCTCTGTGCCTCTGAAATACAGATATAACTTGACAGCTTCCCTGGACTAATTTGTTCCCTGTTGACCCAAGGATATTTGTTAGATTTGTGCTGTTTTGATTTACATTTCAATATGGAATGTTAAAATTAATGTTTTAATGCCTGGTTCAATGTTTTAACCTGTTGTGATGCTTTGTACTTTATTATAGAGCTTTGTAAGTCACCTTGGGCTTTTGCTTTGGCAGGAGAAAGGCAGGATATAAATGTATTAAATAAAATAATAAATAAATACCAAAAATTGCATCATATACAATACTTATGCACAGGCAGAGTTTGTGAACCTCAGTTTCTGCAAGTGTGTATCTATAAAGTTTCTTAAACCCCACATTTAGACTATTGTTATCACCATTACTGGAAAACTTGGGAGGGACAGGAATACTTTACAGTTCTTTTCAATAAAGGTAGTGTAAGTTTCTAAACCAGCAGTTCTGTTAACCAGCACCTCCACCTGCCTTGCGAAGTAAGTGGGAAGGCAGGCAGAGATGTCAGTTAATGACTAAGGGCCCCGTCCTATCCAACTGTTCAGCAGAGATGCAGCTGCAATGCAGCCCTAAGGTAAGGGAAAAATGTTCCCTTTCCTTGACGAGACTTCCATGACTGCTGCCTCCCTACAGGATGCAGTGTACGCCCTGTTGTCACAGCTGAATTACCACTGGAATGTTGGATAAGATTGGGTCCTTAGTTGTCTGGTTAAGAAAGCCGACCTGCCCACCACTCAGCCCCTCCCCTCACTTATTGGATAGGGGATGGTTCCTTCCACACATGGGCCTTTCTACTTTCTTCTTCCTGAGAGCTCTGTGTAGTAAGTAGAGATTCTCCATTCCTAGAGGGCCCTCATGAAGAAGGAGGGTGGAGGGAGATGCTGTATGGTAGAACCAAGCCCTGTCCAGTAAGTGAGAGAGGGGCTGACAGGCAGGCGGAGTGGTTTTGGTACTGTAAAGGTAATGTTAACCAACATATTTGCCAAACAAGCAACTTCCATTCCCCATGGAAGCTGGATGATGATGATGATGATTAAAGGGATTTTTATATCATCTTTCTCAAGATTTTTCAAGACACAAGGCAGTGCACATTGGCAGGCTGCTCATAAACCCCATTTTTTTCAAATGGGTTTTTTTGCAATTATTGTTAAATATACAGCTCATAGACCCCTCAATTTCTCCAGATTTCTCCCCATTGCCCTGGTGGCACTCTTACACCTTCTGAACCTTCACAGGCAGCCGCAGTTCAATATCTTACCTGGTACTTATTCCCTCTGAAATAAGAAGGAGGTAAATAAAGTGAAGTCTGGAGTAGGAAGAGAGGGGTGTTTCAGCTGTTGCCACTAAGGTAATTATTTTCCAGGATTCTGATACTACGTATTTTTTTTTTTTCATTGAGGCTTCTGTTCAAACTTCCCTACTCTTATTTTAGAATACTTCCTAATAGCCCTTCTTGGTTTGGAGCTACTACAACTCCAAGTTCTCAGGGCAAGCTGGGATCTTCCAAGATGTGAAGGTAGCAAAGGTACCTTTAAATAGCTTTAACAGAATAGTCAGCTACTTCTGGTTGAACAAGGAGTAAAAGGATGTGATTGTCGATATTGGAGGATTCTCCTTCTCTCCCCTCCCCCCTTCTGTGCATATTCTGTGTGCTCTTCTGCTTTCCTTTTCACCTCACTACTGCCTCCTTTCCTCTCTGAGCTACAAACTATGATGCTTGCATGAGTGGAAACCCCCCACTGGCAATATTAGCACCACTGGAGTACATTTGGTTGGAACAGTCACTTTATTCTGAGTAATTATCTTCTCAACACCTAGTGGATTACAGTAACATTTCATTTCAGTTGATTATGTCAATAGCAGTACTCCTTTAATTTATAATGTTTGAATTTATTGCCTTTTTATGTGTGCAGTGCGTCTGTTAGTAAGCCTCTTAAGTAGATCCAGGTAGCTTACTTTATTATACAGCCTACTTGCTATAAAAAGAGCATTATTATCATTTGGGAGGCAAATGCATAAAGAATGCCATCTTAGGAATGTTTACTTGGTAGAAGCGTTCCCCCCTTAAGGTGTGCACCTCTTAACCAAGCTCCACACAACTTGACTTAGATCAGAAGTCTCCAAACTGGAAACTGCTGTGTCCTGAAAAAGCTCTCCCCGTCCAGAGCGGCACTTACTGTTCTGCCACAGTGCTGTGTTCTGATCTGGGCACACGGATGCAGAATGTTAAGTACCACTCACAGGAGGGGAGGGCTTTTTCCGAACTCCTGATCTGGCCAGCGGGACAGGGTTTGGCAAGTCCTGACTTGGATTGAAGTTGGTGTGGATCTGAGAAGCTCCAGAGGGGTGGCTGGGGCTTTACCTGGGGCAAGGGGGAAAATATTCCCTTATCCCAAGCTGCATAGGATGTAGTGCAGGCATTGCGGCCTGGCTGTGCCAGCACAGCTTAGGATGGTCTGCCCGTTAAATTTTGGCGGCTTATGGCAACAAACAAACTCTCTTGAAAAATGAGACCTAATCTGTGAAAACTGGCATCCCAGATTATGAATGCCATATATTTAGCAGCCTTTGCTTCCAAAAAGGGACTGCTGTGCAGGTGGAAGCCTTAAGCAACAGGTATTCCATTCTACTCCCAGGGAATTGATCTAGCGTGGCAACTATGAAATTCTGATGTAAATGAGTTTAGTCACATACTCAATAAAACTGCTGTCGCAACCGTTCAAAGAGCTGCCTCTTCATTTTTACAAACTAGAATCTTCACAGTGTTTGTTCAAAATTCTGTAAACCTACCTCAGCCCTCAAAGTGAAAACCCTGAAATATTTAAATAAGCGCATTTAGCCTGGAAAAAATTTCCTTGCTGGCTCTGGTCAATGGACCTATTTTGTATGGCAATTTGAACATTCTTATTTACTTTGATGTAAATAACATGAATTTGTCAGTGCCAAGGTTTTGCTCCAGCATTCAAATATTCTTGTTACTTTTAAGGTTGTGTCCCAGCTTCAGAAAATAGGCTGTTGTGTATAGCGTACATTGTGATTTCTGGTAATATGCCCCTTTTATTTATGCCAGCAAATTTGGAGCTATCCGGTTCTCAGCTTTGAACGCCTTATTCCTGAAATAATTGACCCCAAAGTATATGTTCAGGAGAATGTGCCTTGAGTTCTTCTATAGAAGGTATCAAGCTTTCTTGGGCTGAGTGGTTGACAATAATGAAGCTTCTGGTGTATATAAACACATACCGTGTCATAACACTGAAAGAACATTGTGAAACTCAAACGCATGCTAAATTATAAAGAAGCAGCATGCATTCATTTATATAATTCACTTTGCTGAATTCTTGTTATTTTCTGGACACTGTTGGTCTGAATGACTTATGTTTGGATGACTTTGCAAGCCCCCCACAATTTTCTTTTTTCTTGTTTTTTACTATTTCGGCAGGACTACTCGCAATTGTGAGTTTTAAGTGCTTAGTGTGGTTTCTATATTGTTGTATAACTATTTGTGGCATCCCTTCCCTCTCATTTCTGAAAACCAGGGAAATAGCAAAAATTAGTCTTGACTGTATTCATTTGTGACAGATGTTATCGTTATCAGGATGTCAGCAGAGAAGAAAAGATGAATGACTTTTTTCATATAGACAGATATGACATGCTAAATATGGTTGGCAACCTTCAGTCTTGAAAGACTATGGTATAAGCCTACAGCACCCAGTATTCCCAGATGGTCTCCCATCCAAGTACTAACCAGGCCTGACTCTGCTTAGCTTCTGAGATCAGACAAGATCCAGCATGTACAGGGTAACAGTTGCTGCCAATGCTGCTTTATCTTTATTTCTACTTTTTATACAATTGATTCAGTCTCACTGTAGATGGATAACATCAGTGGGACAATGCTCTAAATGTTAAGAACAGAGATCCCACATGCCTCCTCTCTTAGGCATGAATTTTTATCAGGTTTCCTAAACTTTTAATCAGGTTTTTCATCCATGCCCTTATAGGTGTGGGTAAGTGGACATGAGGGAGGGCGACATCTACTCAGTAGTGGTTCCTAGACCAGGAGGGATAAACTTGTTTCAGGCTAAATATGATTCATGATGCCTGCTGAAGGCTGGAAGTGATGTCATAAAGCAGAGATGTCATTAAGCAGGTGATGACCGGGGGGGGGGGAATGTTTTCTCACTTAGGGACTCAATAGCTGCAAATGGCAGAAGAGAAAATATGCAAATCTTGATCATATTTTCAAGATATGGTACAGCCCAATTATCACATGGCTGCCCTTTCGGCAGTGACACCTCAGTGGAGCTCAGCAACTGAAAGCAGCTGATGGTAGTGCTGAGAGAGCCCAAGTTCCAGATAAAGAGCTTCCAGGGGCCACATCCAGCCCACAGGCCTTATGTTTGACACCCCTGTTCTAGACCATGGGCCATGGATGTTCTAGACCATCCATGTTCTAGACCATGGATGTTCTAGACCATCCATCCCAAGGTTGTACCCCCTTTGCCCAACATGTGCCACCTGACTTATTCTGGTGAAATTTACTTAGATGTGTCTCCATAGGATAATTGCTTTAAGCTACCATTTTATGTTTTCAAGACGATGATGATGATTATATGATGTTTTAATTTATAGTTTCTGTTATGTTGCTTGAACCCTTGGCTACCTTTGGTACAGCTCTGTTGTAGAAAAGCAAGATATCAATAAAGGTAATAATAAAATAAATCAACAGGGTCAAGCACTGCATTTCAAATGTTCAAATTGCTGTTCAAATTGTATCCAAGGAGAGCGATCCTGTTAATATAGACACACAATGGAGAATAATATGTTGTGGACATCTAGTGGACTAGAGAGAAATTGCAAAATGGACTCTGTTCCAGAAATGTGGATACAGAAAATCTTGATTAATACGGATAGATTGCTTGTTATGCAGCGACAACAGCTGAATTGGTCCTCACAGATTCAAGCCAGTCTGGAGACTCTTTCCCAACAGATAGATTGGGTAAGGAACAATTGGAAGATGTGAAGAAACAAGCAGAAGATAAACAAGGGAGTGAAAAAGCGGACAAGGAGGAAAGTCAACAGGATGATCAACAGGACGAAGAAGAGGTGCTGATGGAGATCAAGAAAGATAAGATGGACAGAGTAACAGGAATGCACAAATCACAAAATTTGTTGGAACAAGAAGGAGAAAATATATCCCAGTTAACTGGAAGAATGAACACACCCTACATAAGAAAGTGTGGATTTCTCAGATTCTGTTATAAAAATTTTTTAAAGGTATTACATGAGAAAAAATGGAAAGTAAGAAAGAAAAAGAACCCTGAGGGGTAATCTGAGGGTTAAAGAAAATTGGAGGATTTATTCAGCTAATAACAATGGCCCAAATTTATTTGAAGAAAAAAAAAGAATATGTATGAAATTGATAAATATGAATTATAATGTATTAAAAAAATATAGCTGGAAATGTAAATGTGTGGAAGAATTGTTTTATATGTGGTTATTATGTCAAAGAAAAAAAGTGTAATTAGATTGGAGAATTAGATTGGAGTTGAAATAGCTGAGGTGATCATTTTGGTAATTAGATTATTTTATTTTAATATTAATGAGCAATTGAAGTTAGTTTATGCTTGGTAGAAAGTGAATATTTAGAAAATATAGGATAAGGCAGGGGTGCTCACACTTTTTTGGCTCGAGAGCTACTTTGAAACCCAGCAAGGCATGGAGAGCTACTGGAGATCTGCCTCCCTCGCGCAGCAGCAGCAGGAAGCTCTCGGCCCGCTCCCGTCGCATGTCCCTCCTCGGCAGCCGTAGCTGCGCCACTGCTCCCCTCCCTCCGCAGGCAAGGCCGCGCAGCGGCGCTGGCCAATCGCCGACAGTGTGCCGACACGTCATCCGCCAACGAGACGGAGAGCACCGCCCCCCCGCCACCCAGGGGCATGCCTCGGCTCAGGTGGGGCTTCCCGTCCTCCCCCCACAGCCACCCGCCGTCAGGGGCCGCCCCGCCACCTGGGACCGGCCGCAGTGGCCCTGAACACCCCACCTGCGCTGACGCCACAGCCAGGCAGCCCCCTCAAGGCATGACCCGCTCCCTCAGACACCGGCCTTGAGGGCCCGGCAGGGAAGGCCCTCGGCAGCTACAGCGGGCTCTGGGGAGGAGGAGCCGCCCGCCAGCCCGGCGAGTGATTGACTCACTTTTGCTTCGTGATCGACTGGTCGATCGCGATCGACGTTTTGAGCACCACTGGTATAAGGCATTAGGGAAAATTTATTGTATATTATATAAATGGATAAATCAATAAGAGGTAGAAATAGATGAGTAAGTAGATTAGGAGATATGGTATGATTAATTAGTAATGGTATATGGTATTTAGCACTCCTAAATGTATGTTATATGTTTGTATGTCTGTGTGTATTAATAAAAAAAAATATAGACACACAGTATGGACATTATTCACCATTATGCATCAGACCAGCTCTCATTTCATCAAGTCTGAAATAATCATTGATAATTACTGTAATTCAGAAGTGTAGAATGAAATGCTTAATGTTAATGTAGGTTACAGCTAACAGGAAGTGCCGAAAGTAATCCATTTCAGTAGTCCTTTTGTTCTATTTGAATAATACACATGCCTTAAATCCCAGATTGAGTTTGTTATCCAGTGCATTTTTTTTTCATTTTTGTGGAAGCCACAGAAGTAAAACAAAAGATAAGGATATCTTGGTCGACTGATTATACTGACATATCTTGATGGAACATTCTCTTTCTTGAGGCATAGATTTTTCATCCTATAATTGCTGACATAGACAAGGTGCTTGCATTGTCTGAAAGATGCTGGGCCAAATTAATCCCTGAAGTATGGGAACTGATAGAATGTGGATTGCTTAATGTCGTAATTCAGTTTGATAGTACTTATTTGTGTGCAATTCTGTCAGAAATCTCAGTCCTTTGGGTCACTCGTAACAGACTGTTTTCATCTGTGTTGGGAAATCTGAACAGTATGCTCTTTACAGAAAACAGTCTCCTCTGTGTTTTAGGAAATGTATTAATTATTCCTTAGGAATACTTATATGTGTTTTGAAGGGGCAGGGAAAGAAATGAGAAAGGTAATGACAACCCATGCTTTTCAAAAGCATTGCTTTATGCTAAAGTGTGAAGTTCCGGGCCTTTAAACCAGACTGAGAATGTAACCCACCTGGAAGCCTTTTCTTGCAAACCCTTGCAGAAAAGGCAGCAGAGATGCCATAGAAATGTTGACTTTTCTATCTTTCCCTTTCCCTACTTCATTATTTGCAAACATCTATCTGGAAAGGAGTTGTGCCCAATTTGGAAAAATGTATGCATGATGTTTCAAAGCATTGGGACCACAATACCGTAATTCTTTTACCAACACTGTTGTTTTGGGGGGTAAACCAATTGTAATAAGATTGCTTGATATTTTTCTCAACACAACTTTGAAGGGGATTATTAAAGGCCATGGACATAGGAAGTGCCCTCTATAGAGGAAGACCGCTGGTCCATCTAGTTCAGTATTATCAGGCAGGGGTCTTTTTCCCAGTTGTGTCTGGAGATACTCGGATTGAACCTGGAACTTTCTGCAAGTAAAGCATAAGTTCTGTCAACAGGGATGTATTTATTTAGTTGTGCCCCTGTTGCTGATTGTCAGCCTATGTTACAGGTTTTTGAAGAGTAATATATATTTAAACTTTTAAGTAAAACCTTCTAATTCTAAAGAGCATTGCACTTACCATCTTGAATGTTTTGCAGCTACACCACAGTGATAGCGATGAGCTGTCAGATTGTCTGTTATTCCATTCAAGACTAGCACAGTCCATTAGAATAGTAGTTAGTAACAAGTTAGCTGTGTTCAAATTCTATTGAACGTCATAGTATAGATTAATGAGCAACTAACTTAAACCTCACTTCCTTAAATTTTAATTACATATAACTAATTTATATTGGGTTGGAGCTGATAATGCATCCTGTTTCAGGCATTAGGCTCCAAAGTGTAACTCTTCCTTCCTTTAAAAAAAAAAAAATTACATGTATGGCATGTTGTATAAATCATTGTAGACATTTTTTCTAGAATATACTTGTTCAGCCACCCATTTCACACTTTTTAAAAATTTGAAGGTCATACACTGACATTTGTACATTGTGATGCAAATAAATTCAGGCATGCGCGCTTACCAACCATTCGCACTGCATAGGGTTGGGCCCTGAGTGTGTTGGTATTTGTGTGTACTGGTCACAAAACGAATTTAAAGCATCTCTGAGTGCATGAAACTATTGATGCTTTGTCTGCTGTCTGCATCCTGATCTCTGTTTAGAATTTTCAGACACTTGCAGTAAATTAGCAAATTACATGTTTGAGCTCATGAATATGGAAATGCACACTTGCATTGATGCCGAGTCACCATTAACTTTCTTACCTTGACTTGATGCCAATGTTCCATAGTTTGAAAGTATCCTCTACACATTCAATAACAAGAAAAGTAGTGATTCTATAAAGGTACATGATATATTGGTTTTTAAAAGCAGGATGAGAACATGTGAACTGTGTAATTAAGCAAGCAGGGTGGGGAAATGGGAACTGTATAATTATGCAAACAAAATACTGCGTCTTCTTTAGTTTGCACAGTGTACCTCTGCAGTGTAAATGGTCTTTGAATAATGGTTTCTGTCCACCTTCTCCCAGACTTAAATTATAGCACTGAGTAAGAAATCAAGCTCTGTATCTCGCCTACAGAAGGCCTTGGGCTTTCACATAAGGACAGTAGAAAAATTGACAATGTTTTTTTTTTATAATCTGTCACTTCCTGGGTTAGAGATCACCACTTTTATGTAATGTATTTCCTTGACATACAGGGGTTCATGTAAAATGGAAGTCAGTGACACAGTGATAGCTCTGTGCTCTGTACAGCTCTGTACAGCAGCATATGAAAGCATGAAAACAGTGACCTGAAGAACCAATAATCTGTATAAAATTGTGCTGTTGTTAGCCTTGATTCTGGCCTTGTTTCAGTAAGTGCTGGGGTAGTGGCATCCCTAGGAGGGTATGACGGGTGCAAGCTGCACCGGGTGATGTGCACGGGGAGGGGGGTGACACCATCTACTGGCAAAAAATTTTTAAATCTTGGTATTTTCAAATAATACCTTCATGTTATATATCATTTGATGTGTAATTTCATACTGAATGCAACAAAGCTAACCATGTTTAAATAGCACTATTCTATCAAACGTTATAGCCAAAAAAAACCAGCTGGGATAGAGTGATGGTGCATCTCCATACTCACTGCCCAGGGCCCCATCCACTGCATGAGATGAGGTCTGTCATGGGGGTGATTTGCTAGCCTCCTGCACTGGCCGATGCAAATCCTAGTGATGCCACTGGCTAAGGGTCTTAGGGCAAACTCCCACATGTGAGTGTTACATTGGACATGACCACTGTTGCCAACAGAAAAAATTCAGGAATGGGTCAGTGGTCAGTCTGGCTAATCTCAGATGCTACCCCGATGCAAGCAATTTCACTGAGAGCTATTATTTACTCTTGTACCCCCCCCTTTTCATCTAAAAACGTTTCACCATAAATACGTTATGCTATAGCGAGGCACAGGCAGGCTGCTGGCAGCCTGAATGCTAGAAAAGACTAGAGCGACTTTAACAGGAAGCAGAAAGTTAACTTTTCAATAAGGAAAAGGAAGAACATTAGATCATTATTGAATGGTAAGGATCTAAACTGTGTGGGGGGACAGTGGGGTTAGTGTTCCCCTGTATCCATGCTTTCCATATCCATGGGGGCCCTGGAATGGATCCCCCACAGATACAGAGGCCCACCTGTATTTTAAAATAGTCACAGGCCTACAAAATTGAGGGTTAGAAAAGTTTTTCCCAAACTTTATGGTGGTTTGATATGAATTTGGGGTGCCGATTCCAAAAATGGCATCCGTTTGCCCCATCACATCTAGTTTTGGAGATATAGTATAGCCTCATTAGTGAACGGTTCAAGCAGCTTCCTAATAAGGAAGCCATGGGGTAGGCTTCCTCATGAGGAAGCTGTTTGAACCATTCACTAATGAGGCTATACTATATCTCCAAAACGTGATAGGGTAAAACAGATGCCATTTTTGGAATCAGCACCCCAAATATACCCAGGAAATGGTGTAACGTTTAAGGAAGCAAAATGCGTGTTGGCTTGTGTAGTCTTTTGGGGAGTAGCAGATTTTTTTCCCCATACTGAAGGTGTGAAAAAATGCTGCTACAGTCAAATACACTTAAGCACCTTCACTGAAGGTGGTAGGAACACCACACCTAGTGTATGTACGCAACACTGAAACAAGTGAAAAACCTCTAGGCTTTTCCAATGTAGCAGCATTTTAATAAAACTACATAAATGCTAAGTACTGAATTGTTTTTTGGGTATTCAAAATACGCACTTCCTCAGTGATATTTATAGTGAATTTATTACTGGTAGGTAGGTTAGCATTCCTATCCCAATATTCCCCACGGAGGACTGAGTCTTGGAGATATTGACTTGCTGAAAGCTGAGCTCATAGCAGAGGTAAGATTTCACCTGGGGAACTTCTGCCCTTGCATTCTGCAACAGTACTTTGCACCTGCTTTCAAGACTTGGTTATTGATGAGTAATGTTGTGCTCCTCTTTACTGACTGACTGTTTATGAAAAAGGTGGTGTGATGAGTCTTGAGCTTTCGGGTGAAAAGTATAAATAAATGTTCATAAACAGCCCACCTTCATTCAGAGTTCACACATAAAGCAAGCCCAGAATAGTGTAAGTTCTTATCCTGTTTTCAAATGCTGAAGGATGAGCAAAGTGAGAATTGAGTATTCTCATCCCTACTTAATATTTTCAAGTAACAACATTTAAAACTCAGATGCATTTCTTCTTTCCCAAAGCATACGCTGAAAAGTGAATAGAACCTAGTAATTAAGCCTTTATCGTAGGCACTTCTCACAGCATGTGCCACAGGGTAAATGAACAAACTTCCTTTCTCATATAACCTCTTACATTCTAAAACAGACTATTAATGGGGGAGACGTGCTTGAACTCAGGCATATCAAACAGCACTGCAGTCTTCCCTGCCAAACGGAGCTGAAAGATTTATAAGCCTTCTCCTATGGCCCAATACTATCCTTGGCCAGCCTGTGGGATGCAGCACCACTGATGTAGCCTCCAGTGCATCCTGTGGGTTGGCTAAAGTCCAGGCGGTTGGGAAGAGGTAAGTAATGAAAACCCTCCTCTGCTGTTCTATGGTCCCCTATGGTCCTACCTACTCAGAGATTTGTGTACATCATATGATGTGGAATGGAAAAGGGGAGTGGAATATGAAAGGGGGCTAGAAACTATCCCAGAGGCATTTTGGCTCAAGGATGCAGGTTGGGAGCCCCTTACCCATGAATGGTAAAGTCAACCTCAAAGGCTTCTTAGTTTGTGTGAGTGTTACCTGATCCCCTTCTGGGTGTTGCATTGATAAGCTGCAGTCATTGTTGGCAACTGTTCACTTATAGCTAGGATGAGAATGCTCATGGTGGAAGAATCCACGGCCACTGGAAGGAAGGGAACCCACACCAAAAAGGGGTGGAATGGCAGGCAAGAGAGGTTTGCTGCAAATTTTTGCATATATGTTGCAATAAAATTGCGGCCCATTTAAACTCAGGCCTGCTTGTCTTGTTAATTTGTGGGTGTGGGTGTACAAAAGCAATTATAGTATAGCATCTATGAGAACAAATACCACCGTTCTTTGCATGTTTACTCAGAAGCAAGTCCATCTGTGTTTAGTAGGGCTTGCTCACTAGAAAGTATGTTGTGGAATTGCTATCTTAGCAAAGGATTTTTCTAGTGATAGTCCTGGATTCATAGAATGCCACCTCTCACAGCCTGGGCAGAGAAAGCTACTAAAGAAAGTTAGTCAAGCCTTTTTTTTCAAGAACACTTTTACACATTTACTGTTTGGAGTTAGGTAATCTAGTGTCTGTGGAGATAAGGTTTTTTAAGAGGTGAATTGAAAGGAAACTAGATGGAGCTTCAATGAGGGGTGTGGCCAAACTTAACAGATGAGATCAGAAGAACAACATTCCTCAACCTGTAAGAAACTCAAACCACCAGTGATACTTGAGGTGGTGTCTGGTAGTATTTTGGGGACCTCCAGACCGTGAATGTCTGGCAGTAAGACCAGCAACGCAATGCAACAAACAGTAGGAGAAGGTTTGGCTCAGTGGGCAAAATTCCAGAGTACATTTTTTGTGCACTTAAAGAAAGCCCTTTATTCACCCTGAACCTTTTACTGGTGTTTATTGCATCCCATCTGGCCTCCCAATCCAAGAGTAACTGGTGGTGATATCATTGCCAGTTACTTCCAGTGGTACTTCCTGTAGGGAGTCCATGAAAAGTGGTATGGAGGAGGAAAAACGTTAAGAAATGCTGAGCTAGGAAGCTCTTGGTAATGTAGTCCTCAAATTAAATATTACAATAAAGTGTCAGATATACCAGTGCTTGTATTATTAATCAAGACAAACAACACACTGCGCACAGGTGAAGGGCAAGATGGACTTAAAATAAAATTTGCATAAAAGGAGTTCTGTTTATGCAGTGCTTCTGAAGTTTGGCAGCTGTTAAAATAGAATTTATGGCTATATTTTGGAGAGCCTCTGCCTCTTCTTGATTTGATGCTTCCGCTGATTCTTTAGTTCTGCTCTGATCTGTATAGTAGGATGTGAGGCAGCGGCTTGTCTTGGATCATTTTGTTGTGTGTGAGCTTCTCACTACAGAGTTTTTAGTGGTTCATGGCCGTGTGGACTTTAAATCCACTTTTAGCTTCAGCTCAGCTGGTCTGAATTGGGCTGTAAATTAGTTAATATGTATTAATTACACCTGAGGTTCTTATTACAACAATCAAAATAGACTTTGAACTCATATAATAATACCAGAAGTCTTTGCCATAGAAATGTTTTTGGCACATCAGTGCATGTGTTGATTATTTTTTTAATTGAATCATTTTGCATACTTCTGGGAAGAGTGATTCATACCAGCCAAGGAATTGGTCTACTTCTTTAATAAATCCAGGTGTGACACTGAACACATTATTTGTGCTTACATACTTTTCTCATTAACAGTCATGGGCAAAAGGGGCGCATGATCAAGAAAGAATTTCCTTTTCTGAGGCTTATAATGGGAGGGGGGATATTTGTTGGAACCATCATGCAAAGGGCATAAATGTTTCTCCCTTTATGCTGTGGTTTCCTTCCCCCCTTTATGCTATGGCCCCATCAGTTGCTTTCCCCTGCAAGATATTTACTACTGCAAGATATGGTGATAGCTGCTAATTTAAATGATTTTAAAGGGGCAATTCATGGAGGACCAGGTAACAAGTCACTAGTCAAGGTGGCAGTGTGCTGCCTCCAGATTCAGAGGAAACATACTTCTGAACACCAGTTGCAGAATAGCAATGGTGAGAGAGGGGTAGGATTTCATATTCTGCTTGTCAACTTTCCAGAGACTTATCTTTGACCGCTGTGCAAAATGGGAGGCTGGACTAAATAGATCTTCAGTCTAAATCAGGAATGTCCAAACTTTCTGGCAGGAGGGCCACATTATCTATATGTGTCGGGAGCCAGGAAAAAAAGAATTAATTTACATTTAAAACTGGAATAAATTTATATAAATGAGTATATTAAAGATGGAAGTTATATGAATGAATGAAGCTCTTATGATAGCTCAAGACCTATAAATGGCCTTGTGCAAAGTAAGGCCAGCCTTTCCTTCGCTGCTGCTTCACAGACATGAAACAGCAAGCAGTGGAGGGAGCCCTTGGCCTGAGCTTGTGCGAGAGGTCTAACAGTTGGCCCTCATGCTGATAGCAGTCACATTGGGCCAGCATGGGCTCCAGCAAGTGTCCGGTGGGCCAGAGGCTCACTGGAAGCTCTTTGCGGGCTGGATTGGGGGTCCCTGAGGGCTGCAAATGGCCCTTAGGCCAGGGTTTGGGCACCCCTGGTCTAAATCATGTTTTCATGATAAGGTCTCAGGATATATCTGAGGATATTACATGACATCTTTAGCTTCTGCAAAAGGGACTCTTTTTTATCTATGGTCTACATCAGTGGATAAACACTACACTTGTGTTAGCCCATTTCTGGGAGAACAGTATACACTACTGAATTCTGCTGTTGTATATGATGACTAATGGGGCTAATAAAGCTGAACACACTTCATAATTGGGCAAAGTGCAGATAAGAATTCAGAATATTGGTACTGAAGGTCACAGGATTTTTAAAACATTGTCTCTGCAAATGGTCTGAACTATTCTTTATAAAGTTGTAGGATTTATACCAATTTGGGTATATTGGTATACCCAAATACCAATATTTGGTATTGGTATTTGGGGGGGGGGGGTCCTTTATGTTGAAGACTCCTGTGGTGGCCCTTATTTTGGAATGATGGGTCAAGGTAATGGAATTACATCCTCTAGACCAGCCATAATCTCACCAGATTTTTTTTTAAATCCAGCATGATGTTTTTATATTTTATACAGTCTGTGTGGTATTGTCAGGTCTAGGTCTTTGAGGGCCTTCTGAATCTTTGTGTGTGTGTGTGTGTGTGTGTGTGTGTGTGTGTGTGTGTGAGAGAGAGAGAGAGAGAGAGAGAGAATGAGAATTTCACCAGATACAGTTTTTCACTTCACAGCTAGAATCACAGGAAAAAACATGCTTGGTATTGCATTCTTCTGCTATTTGAGACCATGATATGGCTTCTTTCTCTTTCTTACCTTCTCTATACACATTGCTTTATAATCAGAACTCTATTTTCTTTCTGTACTATGACTGTTTAACTTGGTCATTAATTTCAAATGCCAAATTCTCTCTGAAAAATTAAATATGCTGTAGATACTGAATTTTCTTTATTTATCATAGGAACCGTTTCCTAAATGAAGCAGGTTAGTTAAGCATGACCTCTCCTGCCGTAATCCACAATGTCGGCCATTAATCAAACTGTGTTTTGAATGTATCTTACCATTAAATCACTAATATAATTTTTCAAAAATGATCCTCCTTATGGGTATTAATATTACTCTTGTGAAGCATAGATGGCTTTTAAAAAGAACAGCCAATGCAGATGAACTTGCAGCTCTATCATTATGTTAACATTGCTCCTTGGGTTATTAACACTGGTTGTGGTTATACTCTTGAAGTTGCCGATACTGAAGTTACTTGACTGGTAGCCCAATCCTATGAATGTATACTCAGAAGTAAGTCGCTTTATAGCCAATGAGGCTTACTCCCAGGTAAGTGTGCATAGGATTGCAGCCTGATAGCCCAGTCCTGAGCTGCCCGGAGTGTGCAGCTTTGGCAGCACTGAAAACAGTTGCTGCTGGATCCTGCGTGCCTTAGGCTACCGCAGGTGGCACCTCAGGAGAAGGGGACTTTTGTCACAAAGTTACCACTGACCAAAAGGTCGGCAGTAGGGTAAAGGTGTTCATGTAGGACGCTGAGGCCCAACAGAACACGTGGGAACTCCACCGGACCTGCCTCCCTCCCTTCCCTGGCATGCCTCCTGCCCGCCCTCTCTCTGCCTCCTGCCTCCCCATCATGCCTACTCCCCGCCCTCTTTCCACTCTCCGCCTACCTCCCCCCTCCCCGGAACACCTCGTCCCTCCCCCCTCTCCACCCTCACTTACCGTGCCACGGCTCAGCAGTCTGTGTGACCGCTGAGTTGCGGGGGACAGGCGTCCGCCCGGCACTAGCATGGGTGCTGGCCCAGCAGTTGTCCTCGCAAACATGTCTCACGGCATGTTTGCGACAGTGCGTGCCAGTGGGAAGCCGGAGTGCTGAGCTCAGAGCATTGAGCTCTGAGTTGGCTATTATTGGAATAGTCTGTGACATCGATCTAGAGACCTGCCAATCTTTTGCTGTTGAGGTTTGTGATAACATGGGGTAAACCGCCGGGATAACATGGTCACTGCTGCTGCACGCAAATGGCTTGATCAAAGGAACAACCTTCATGGATGCCAGATTATAATGACCTCCCTGACTCCTGTTTAAACTGGAATGACTTGCTAAGGAAAATTAATAGGAAGACCATGGGGATCTGCTAAAGGTTAACGGTGATGGGCAGAGAGAGAGATAATTATGCATAAATGCTGAGGGATGACGACAGGAGTTATTGGTGCCCCTCAGGTGTTATTTCTAGACTGAGATCTTCCCGAAGGGCCATATGTAGAATATTTAATGAAAGCATTATTTTTATACTACACTGAATGTGGTGGTAGGAAAATCAGAAAGCATAAGGTCATAAAAGTGAAGAACCTTCGCAGACAATTGGGTTGTCATCAGATTGCAAGTCATCCATTTTCTTGATCCAAAGGCTTTTAATAAAATGACTATATACATTCCCTCTCACAGATCAAGCATTCTGTACCAGTAGGCCACCTTCCCTGCTGGTCTTGCATGTGTATTATGCACACTGCACATACACCTTGCAATGTGGTGAAGAGGGAGGGGGAACATCCCCAGTGCTTCTTTTTTCATGTTGCTGTGCTTTTTTGAAGGCCATGAAGTTATAGTAGCAGGCCAAAACAATGCAAGTATCTAGACTTGGCTTTGTAACAAACAACCTATAAAGCAACAGCTAGTTAATGGTAAACCAGAATCATGTTTATCTGGGTGTTAAAATTGACTATGGCTCTTGATTAATCTATATTGATGTTATTCAGAAAGCTGTTGATCTTATAAGATTCCTTCTTGGGCAGGTATTTTTCTTTTTAAACTCTTCCTATCTGTCATATTTAGCACTGTAAGCATATGGAAAGGAACTGTCATTATCTCAACACTTGGTTTATAGATTTTGATTTTATAAATATCATCCCACACCTGAGAGAAGAAAAAATATGGAAAAGCTGTTGCAGAATTAAATGTTCAGCTAGAAATATTTGCATTAGAGCACATGCACCTCGCAGAGAGAGAGAGAGAGAGAGAGAGAGAGAGAGAGAGAGAGAGAGAGCACGCTGCACATGAATGCTCAAAACAAGTCCTATCTTACTATTTTGCAGCTTGTGTGTGTGTGTTTTGGAAGGTGTGAATTTTAGAGCTGTCTCTTAAATGATTTAAGAAATGTCTTCTTGCAGGAGTACATTTCTAGTGTCTTCTAATAGGGACAGGCCTACCTGGAATCAGAAAACATTTGCAGATCAAAGGAATGAGGGTGAAGATGGACAAACATACTAGTGTATGGTGCATACTTTACATAGCATAGGATCCCTAAATAACTTGAGGCCTAAAAGACCTCTTTCTTCATATGTGAGTCCCCATATATTCAGGTCATCATGCGGCACTCTGTCTTAGGTATTTGATCTATTTGTGATTTAACTGGCATCCTTAAGAAGAAAGTCTTGCTCAGGAGCACTCCAGGCCCTTGAAATGTCCTTTCCATTGAGGCTCAACAAGCTTTTGGCAATGGCTAAGTTCTCTGAGTTGATTTTGTTTCTCCTGTTCCACAGTACTGCATTTGATGTTGATCGTTGTGAATATTCTTGTGGTTTTTTGTATTGTCTTATTATTGTGAACTCCATTGGTCCTGCAGGAGAAAGATAGTGTTGGGTAGTGCTGAAATTTAAAAAAAATGAAATGACTGTAATAGCTTATCTTGACTGAGGGAGTAAAATGAGTGTGTTGTCTTGCAATAGTGTAACACTGTTTATAGTGGATGTGACTTAAGTGATTCTGTTCCGTGACTTCTCTGGGCAGTGAAACACTGAGGCCTGGCATTGTGTTTGAGAACACAACACTTCCTTCATATGTTCACAGGGGGTCAACTTTAGAAAGTATCAAAAGAAAGTTTATTGTCTCCTTGGAAGAGAGAGCGCTTCTTTGGTTTTTGTTATTTGAACTTAACACAACAGTTATCAGTACGATATTGCAGGTTCTCACTGGGCACACACAGCTTCGGCTTAAGTACTGAATCACAAACTTCTAACCTTTGAAGTGAATGAGGCCCAAATCCTAACCAACTTTCCAGCACTGGCATACCTGTGCCAAAGGGACGTGTGTGGCATCCTGCAGTTGGGTGTCACTCATGGAGGCCTCCTCAAAGCAAGGGAATGTTTGTTCCCTTACCTAGAACTGCATTGCCTTTTTGTTGGTGCTGGAAAGTGGGTTAGGATTACGCCCTTACATTACTAAATACAGAACTAAAGGGTGTATTTTGGAGCTTTTACTTTCGCTTGTTGCAGAGGCCTGCCTTTTCCCTCAAAACTACTGGTATTAAGCATTGTAATCGCCCTGGGAGTATCTGGGGGTCTGACAAGACCTCAGTTTGCCCCTTGTAGTATTATTGCCCAGACAGACTGTTTTATGGGATGTAATTTTCTTCACCAGAAATCACTTCTGCACTTATCCACAGTGACAGACCAGCTAAAGACAAATTTTCTGAGAACAGAGAACGTCCCTCACTCCAGTTTCCACAAAGTTCCAAGAGAGGTAAAACTCTCCCATTCTAGCAAAATACTAATAGCCAGCTCCCCAAAAATGTTCTCCCCCCCCCCCCCCGTTCTCCATGCTCCCCATCTTAGAACAACAAATGCAACTCTGATTGGCCCTGTACATTCTATTCCTGGATGGAAGGTGTTTGGTTCAAATGTTCTGCACAGGAAGGGCATTTTCCTGTCCATCACAGTGACATAAGTGGCTTAAGCAGGCATTCACTGCATTCTGAAGCATCTGTTTTCAGGGAGTGAATTTGTGTCTCGCAAACTACCTTCCCCATACTTGGAAAGTATATTTTACTTCACCCTTGCTTTTCCTTAATTGAGTCACTGAGTAATACACCTCCTTGCTGAATATTGATGGTGGGCTGGGTTGTAATTTGTTTCTTTGACAAATGTATTGATATTCCTTAAAACAGACATTTTTATTTATTATTTATTTATTTTATTTATTATTTATTTAAGTTTTTAAAAATGGCAGTTAGGCAGAGAGCATTTAATTCTGTGTACTGATAACTTACTAAGTGCTAAAGCAAGCTTCTGATTCCACTTTAGCTTCAGTTGCTGTGGAGGCCATACTTGCTCAGGCCCCCTTTTCCCAACTTAAACTGGGGGGCAAGCAGGAGATTTTCTCTGACCTTGAGTGGTGAGACAGTGTAAAGGGCCCAGGGGAAAATCCCATGCACATGTACCTCGGATGTAAGTCCCACTGAACACAGTGGAAATAACTTCCAAGTTGGCATGAGTAGGATTGCACTGAAGAGTAGGGACAGGGTCTTTGTAGCCACACATTTTGCCATCGTTACCAAGGCTGGCCAAAACTTATGGATCCTTCCTTTTAACAATAAAATAATCTTGCTTTATGATCAGATTTTTTTATTAATAGCTACTTATGCTAACTCCTACTTGGGTCTTTCTATGGGTGGATTGTTAGCCCCATCTTTTGTAGCAGCTATTCCTACAGGCACCAGTCATTTGCATGGTTGAAAGTAGATGTTTTCCCCTTGATTTAGTGTGGATCTCCATGTTGCAATATGAGGGTAGGTGAGGAAGCACTGAGTACCTATAATTCTTATTACATGCTGCTGAAACTTGCAAATCTGGTTCCCCAGTGATATGTGCAGAACTTGGGCTCAGTTGACTGCTGTAAATTGGCCTGAGGGGATCATAGCCTGTGCCTTTCATGAGCCAATAGACAGTCAGTCTGAGTTTGTCTGAGCCAATCATTATAAAGTTTTGTTTGAGCCAATGGACTCACTGTTGAGGAAAGTGAACTGAGTGCCTTGTAACAAGCCCTTGAGACTTGGAGGACCAAATGGAAAACTGCTGCAGGAGAGAAGGCTGCAGTACCAGTGGAGGAAAGGCTGCTGTGTGCAGAGGAACTGAGGCTATAAAAGAGGCTGCACCAGCAAAGAGTGCTGAGAGACCACCAGGGAAGCTCTGCAGAAAAGGAGCTGGAAGAGCAAGCTGGAGAGACCACCAGGGAAGAACTGCAGAGAGGAGCTGAACCCTGAGCTCTGCGGGAGAGCTGAGAGAGCTGCTGAAAGGAGCCCTGGGAGAGAGCCTCTTGCTGGAGCTGAGAACCAGGGGGGAACTTCCATCAAGCCTCCAGCCCTTGGCCTGCCTCAAGTCCTGCTGCCTCCTGCCTGCCTCAGGTCCTCTCTCAATTGGGGGAATTTGAAATAAGGTCTTTCCATTTGTTTGGTTCAGGTTCCATTCCTCCTAATAAAAGCCTTAAACTTAGTTTGGTGTCAGTGGTCTCTTTCGATCCTGCATAACACCAGTTTGGACATTACACATGAAAAGCATGCAATATCTCTGTATCTTCTTGTCCGTGAATATTGTAATACCCATTGTTGTAGATTAGGGGTCTCCAAACATTTTGACCAGAGGGCCGCATCAAACATCTGGCATGGTGTTGAGGGCTGGAAAAAGAATTTAAATATAAAATTTAAATAAATAAATTGGAGATGGAACTTAGATGAGTGAATAAGTGAGTGAATGGGCTCATTCATTCAACCTCTCTGGCCCTCAGAACACCCTCCAGACACAACCAGAGCACAGCTGGTCATGTTCAGTTGAGTGGGCCAGAGGCTTTCAGGGGACAAGAGCCTGGCTTGCGGGCTGGATAGAGGCTTGCTGCAGGCTGCATCTGGCCCCCAGGCCGGGGTTTGGAGACCCCTGTCGTAGATCAGATTGGTTTGGTTGAAGAACCAATTTTGAGCCTTCAAAATACTATTCTCCCCTTGAATGAGAAGAGAGAAAAATAAGTATTGACTTACTCAGTATTGTTCCTGCTCTTTTGTTACTGTTTTGCAATCCAGCTGTCTTCTATCTGAAACATCTTTTGCTATGAAACCTAAAGGACATTAGCTTGCTAAAATCCTATTAAATGTCTACCTCTAAACAAGAGAGTCTCTTGTATGAATTCTCAGCTTGATTTTCAGGAACAGTAGCTGGAGAAAAGAAAACTCATTGAGGTTTCAGTAGAAACTGTTTTGGATCACATAGTCAGCAGAGAAATTTAGAACTAGTATTTTAATTGTACCATTGCAGTAGATCTTTCAATTCGCTTATTAGAATAGATTCAATACAGAGTATGAAGCAAGTATCTCAGACTATATTCTTGCTGTCCTGTTAATTGTAGTGTCTTGCTGCAGAGAACCTCGTTCTGTTATGACTCTGCTATTCTCATTGCATTATGGGGCATTCCACTTCTTGTGTGTTTCAGTTTTCTCACAGGAATGAAGACTTCAGTTTAATTTGATCTGTTTTGATCAAATTGGTTAAATATGGAAAACAGACTGAACATGCATTAGAAAGATATTGCAGAAGTTAATGGGACTCTGATCCATGCATAAATAGCTGTGTTGCACAAATGCATTCAGTAGCAGTCATTAGAGTTAGTTGTCCATTAGTGTAAAACATTGATGGTGGATTGGGTCGTAAACCTAATTTGCTTCCTTGACAAATGTATTAATATTCTTTGCTACCATTACTGTGGAGTAAAAAACGAGTGTTACACTTTGTGTTGTAGTAATGACTACATTGTGTAAAAACAACCACTGAAATTTAATAACTAGGAGATAGCAACTACTATCAAATCATAAACACCAACAGACCATCAATTAAAAAAAATTGGGGATGTGCCAAATGTCTTATAGCAATGTGTTTGGCTTCCACTGAAAATTCTCAGATGCTTGTCAAAATGCTGCACTTGATCTGAACCTTACTTTTTTGGAACTGCACTCCAACCTGACAGTAAAAAACCTGTTCTCCTCTTGTCATCCATGTCTGAAGTCTCTTCTGTCTACTGGGATAAGTAGGAATATAGAAAGCTTCCTCCTATTAATAATTTAATGTACACTCTGTATATAATTTATTGTTTTCATAGCATCTGAGTAGTTGGTGCTCGATCTATTGATACACTCCACTGTGTTGCAATTGAGAAACCAACTAGCTCTGTTGTATCACACTTCAGGATGATGCTGGTGAAGTGTAACCAAGTAGTGCTTAGATAGCAGTGACATGTGGTGAGGTCTCATGCTGGTGATCCAGAGCCACAGAGCTTAGTGATCCAGGAGTGACCTGATAACATCACTGCCAAAATTCCAGGTCACACTTTCACATTTGTTAGTCGCTGCTGAGGTGCACACTGACTTCCACACCTATCCAACTACACCTACTCTTGCCTCGCCAGGTCTAGTCTTGGGAGTCAAACTACTAGTGCCCTTTGCTAGCAGCAGCCCAATCATTCCAGACTACCAAGCAGCTGATACCAGTTGCTGCTGCCTCTTTTCATGCCCCTCCAGCACACCTCTCCTACACACACACACACACACACACACACACACACACACACACACACACACAAGCACTTAATACACATTGCATTATCTTCAGAAATTGTACATGGGCTAAGCTAGCCCACGTAATACACAGAGCTGAGGCAGTTCTACCTGCTGCCTCCCCAGTGATTGCTGATGCAGCAACCCTGCCTGTTTTTCATTGGAAGCCAGCCGAAATTTTTTTTTTAAACTTGTTGGATCCAGTGAAGATCTGCCTTCCTTGACTACATGTTAGACTCACTGTTAGCCAGACAAGAGATTTGGAACATCTGGAAAAGCTAGATAGGATTTAGGTGGTGGGTCTGGAGCAATAATGTGGTTAGGATTGCTGAAGATTGAAAAGGGGAAGCCCAGGCAGATGAGGAAATGGGCAGCTCACATGTAGGCCGTGCTTCTACAGACCAATCCTGTGTTCATGCTGAGATTGCTGTTGGTGCATGAGCATGCGCACAAGCTCTCAGAGGTGATCATGTATGAACTGGGGCTTATAGATGCAAGTAAAAGAAGTAGGAATGGTTTCCCTGACAAAAACATGAAATTAAACTAGGAAGACCAACTGGTTTTACTAACATTTATCTAACAGCATACTCCTATGTCGTCTTCTCAGAAGTAAGTTCTGTATAGGATTGCTTTGTAAACAGAACAATAATCCATGTAGGAACCATCAATTGATCATCTTGCCTCATACTAATGAGACTCTTTTTCACACAATGTGAACCACCCCATTAAGAGTTGTTCTGCTATGTTGAACAACCAACCTATAATGTGATGGTTGTAATTATTAACTATTAACAGTATTTTGACAGTTGTTTTGTATATATGTATAAAACAATATATATAAGAGATTGTCGCCTTATTTTTATACACTTCAACACTTAAATATACAGTTCATAGAATAAAAAACCTTTCGTCATCAATCTGTGGTTGTCTGCATTTTACTACAGGGACTAAATTTCTGGTTTTCAATTTTCATCCAGTACTGAATGATGACTGGAGGCAAATGTGTTCCAAATGAGCATCTCCATGCTTTTGTCTACCAGCCAAACACAACTTGTGTAGCTGAGATATTCTCTCGCATATCTGCATGTTGTATGAATTGGTTTCTTTGAGTCTCAGTTTGTAAGTTTCACAGCCCAACATGAAGCCCCTGCTTTGCTTCTGCTTTGTCCAGTCCCCCCCCCCCCCCGATTCTTAAGGGAATAAAAATCAAACCACCTCAACAATAATTCTTACACTTTCCCAGGTGTCATCGATGTGAGAGAATTTAAATTATAGCAACTTATTGTATTTCATCACGAGTTTCCCCCACTCTTTCTTTGTCATCTACCTGAAAGATCAAAGATATTCTCAGGAGTAACAATGCTGGGTAGAGAGCCCAAACATATCTACTTTCTCACTTTTGTCTGAAAGGAAATAAATAGTGTCTTGCAGCTTAAGTTGTACAGTGTTTCAGACAGTGGGTCCAACAAAGAGCATTCCCAGAGCTATTTTGTATGGAAGCTGTTGTTTTATCTTGGTAGAGTCATAATATTTTAGTGCTCTTCCCAGTAATGACTTCAAAAGAAAAGTTTGCAGAGGCAATCTCGTACTCTATTTATTCATGTAAAATGCATTACTTTGTAGACACGAGAAGATTACATTTCTGTAGCTTCAGTCTCCATGGGATTTGGTGGCACATTTAGCTGCTCTCTGTTATCAAATACTTCAGCAAGCAGAATGAAACCAGGTGTCATTTTGATGTGATTTGGCATTTTCATAAAGGATTTGTTTGTGTTCTTTTCTAAATTGAATTGTGTCACGGTATAGGTTAAAGTAGAATGGCAATAATAATAATCTCTTACCATTTAGGAGAAATGAGAACACTGGGGTTTTGCATTTCAGTTTCTTTTAAAGCCAAATTGCATATTTGTTCCTAGGACCTGCTGGGTTGTACCCACTGGGTTATGTGATGCCCACATATATCCTTCAGCTGACGAATGATTCACTGTTTTGGGGAATGGGGTGGAATGGGGGCTGGCAGACTGACGTTGTTGTAGAATCCACAAGAAGAGAATGTTCTTTGCTAGATTAATTCCTTCTTTGTTTTGTTTGTGAAAAAGAATTGTTTTATTAGGGCTATGCTAGTATTAGCCTTGATCCAGCACCAGTTATTTGATTTTTCATATCCATGTAAATCCATAATACAATATATGTTGAGCTGGGCAGCTATATTCTATATTTTCTTAAAAAAGGGAAAATGTACATTCTTGCACACAGGGATGGGCAGAGTGCAGTCTCTGAAAAGCTAACAATTAAAAAAGGAGAACCTGTAGTAGTAATGGTGTTATTTTTATTAATAGGAATCAACATGAGAAGAAAGGTAGAATATAAATATTTCGGATAAATGCATTTCAGTGGTTTGTGAAACATCAGAGCATTGATGTTGAGGTGGTAACCTTTTTTTCTCAGTGAAGTGATTCATAAGCATTATCGCAGTTCTGAGATAGTGGTAGAGCCTGTATGGCAGACACTAAAATTCAGCAAATAAAATAATATACTACAATCATTCTCAGTGGGAGCCTTATGGTCCCCTGCGGAGCCCTGGCACATTTCGGGGGGGGGGGGGCATAGTTCAATAATAAACGATTTCATGTTTCTCTGTTCATGTGGTATCCTTGTTTGATGGGGGGCCCTGGAACCTGAGAGGAACTCTTAAGGGACCGTAGCTAAAAAAAGAAAGGGGAGAAGTGGGGGATTAACAACCCAATCCTATCCCTGGCGCCGTTGCTGGATGCAGTGGCGCTGATGTGGCAACCGTTGCATCCAGTGGCACTGCCAGGGCCGCCGTAGTTCTCCTCAGGGGAAGGAGACTTTCATCCCCTTCCCCTGGGGAAAGCCTCGCGCCTCGCAATGAAGCTTCTCAGGTCTGTGCTAGCTATTTTGTCAGTGAAGATTTGAGAGCCTCCGTGTTGGGCTTTGCCACCTGACATGGAGGGTAGGGTACGGTGGAGCATGGCACCACCAGTCCCACCCCCTCCTGCCCTGGTTCCTCCCCCTGCCCCACCTTCCCCCTGCCCCCAAAGCCCTCCCTGCCACCCGGAGCTCTTACGGTGCTCTGGACAAGGTTTGTCTGGTGCTGGTCTCAGCACCAGCTGATGTTGGGTCAGTGCTGACTCCTCTCTGGGTGTCACAAATATGTATTTAGGGTCCTTTACGACACCCAGTGCCAGCACTGGAGCTTAGTGTCAATGCTGAGGTTAGATGGGATTGGGCCCTAAGTCATTTTTCAACAGTGAGGTCTTGGGCACTAACCAACAGAGATACACAAGATTATGGAGCTGCAATCCTAACTGCACAAACTGCTGTAATAATGTTATCAAAAGGGGATGTAGTCTGCTATGGCGTCTCTAGGGTTTGCATCACCCAGTGCGGAAGGCCAGCGCCTCACCCCCATGATGTACCTCCTCCCATGCAGTGGGTGGGACAGCAACCCAGGTGGTGGGCATAGTAATGTATCATCGCCCTGCCTCCACAGTTTTTTGGCCATACCTCTTGATAGAATAGAGACATTTCAAAGTGGTTTGTTTCATTTCATTCTGCTGTAAATTATACATTGAATGTTATATATAACGCTATGGTATTATAGACAAACAACAATTTTAGCGATTTTGGTCACAAGTGGTGTCACCCCCCCCCCCCCCGGGTATCTCCTTACTAACACCTTATTGGATACATGCTGTGTCTTAATAACATCTTATTGGCTCTTTGAATAATCAGTCTCATTGGTGCCATCAGGAGGTCAGCTAGGTCAGGGGTTGAACCAGAACCGCTCATACGATACTTGTTTGGATTGCTGAGGCTGGCTGGCAAGCTGCCGGGCTGGAGCAAGCAAAGATCACCAGTGGGCATGGCCTGTGGGGTCTCTACTCTTCTGCTGCCTCAGCCCCTCAGGTTTAGTAGCCTCTTGGGTCAGGACCAAGGGTGACTTGGAGCCAAAATGTGATGCCTGTGTAGCCTGGGGGAGGCAGGCATAAGAACATAACAGCCCCACTGGATCAGGCCATAGGCCCATCTAGTCCAGCTTCCTGTATCGCACAGCGGCCCACCAAACGCCCCAGGGAGCACACCAGATAACAAGAGATCTCATCCTGGTGCCCTCCCTTGCATCTGACATTCTGACATAGCCCATTTCTAAAATCAGGAGGTTGCACATGCACATCATGGCTTGTAACCTGTAATGGATTTTTCCTCCAGAAACTTGTCCAATCCCCTTTTAAAGGCGTCCAGGCCAGACGCCATCACCACATCCTGTGGCAAGGAGTTCCACAGACCAACCACACGCTGAGTAAATAAATATTTTCTTTTGTCTGTTCTAACTCTCCCAACACTCAATTTTAGCCGAACCTAGTTGCCTGCACATGGGGGGTGGTTACATTAGTTTACCCTGCTGCAGATTTTATGGTTTTGATTAATAAAGGTGACCCTTTATCCTAAGCCTTTGTCTGGTGTGCTTATTTTGGAGGTGCAAGGGTATATGTAATTTTTTGTTACATAAGAGAATTGCATTTTTGTTTTCTAGTTTTTTTTGGCAATTAATTTTAGATAGAATGGAGATATCTTACTCTGGTTTTTTCATTGCATTCTGCTGTAAATTCTGCATCAAATGGTATAGAGCATGATGGTATTATTCCTAACGACCATGACTTTTTCACGTAGCCCCCCCTCCATGCACGTTACCCGGTATGGTCTGCACCTCCTGCCCCTCTCTAGTGATGCCACTGGTAGTCTATTCCCTGTGATAAAATATTGCATGTTTTAAAGTGCCAGGCATTGTGACTTCCCTGTGGGAAGTTGCTTAAAGAAAGCCATTTGGATTCCTTGCATCAACATATCCCCCCAAAGGGTAGTTTTTAGTGGGATTCTTTCTTTTTGCAAAATCCACTAAGAAGAAAGAAGAATATGTATCGTGCTCTCAGCTCCAAAAATCCATCCAAACCACTCTTTGCAGAAAGTTGTGTCCTTGAATTAGCACCTTTTTGTCAGTTTCCTTGGGCCTCATTTAGTACCCAAGAGCAGAGAAAGGTATGCAGTATTTTTAATATATCACATTCCCTTGATAGTGAGATGAAACTTTTTATCCCTCTTTTCCAATTAAACTAGTCTCCTAGCTTGATGGATGGCGGTTTATTAGTTCCAGTGTTTGGTTAGATGTGAAAAGTTCCAAGCGAGCGTTTTATTAAAGGCATTGAAGCAAATCTGTACATTTTTCCATTACTGACTTCCGTTGTTGTCAATTAGAACATGTCTTTTGACATTTAGTAGTGTTTGGCTTTAGCCCCTAAGTCGGTCAGTTACAGAAAAAGGAAGCACAAAACTATTTTATTCACAAGCAAAATATAACGTTTTCATGTGATTGATTGTAGAATTTTCCTTTCTGTACTGATTAGATTGCATCAACACTGATGATATTGTTTTCTTCCAAGTCTTTGATTTCTTAATTGAACCTCTGCCAGATTTGAATGCATCTGAGTCTTCAGTTTAGTAATCTGAAAGAACGTCCTGTTCATGTATTTCAATTTATTGTGAACTGTGTTTCTCGAACTGCTTTCCTACAAGTGCCGTCTTTATCCCAAGTTAGAGGGATGGCAGTGCGAAAGCAAGTCTTCTCTGTAGTGGTATCACTATTACAGAATTCCCTTCTGGGGGAATTAACCCATTTATGCCCAGCCCATAGGTGTACGCTTTGGATCTCTGTTGCGTATATGCAGTGTTGGGGAGAAATGGCTTAAGAATTGCCCTTTTCCTCATGGTTTTTTGACAAGAACTCAGAACATTTTTGTTTGGCCTCCGAATGATGCTTTGTTGTCTGACCTCTGATGTCTGTGTCTTTAATAATGCTTTGGTTAATTATGAACTGTTCTTTAGCTATCTCTGTATTAGTATCTGTATCTAATTCTGTACAGAGATTAGTATCTCGGTATTAGTTTACGCTGGTGTGGACATTTTGTGTCTTGGCATGTGATGTTAGACTGATGAAAATGCCCACCCTTCCCGAAAGTGTTTGTAGAGTGTGTAGGCAAACGGATGGGCACTACAGTACTCATTGTCAGGATCCTATTGTCCTTTGACCAAGATGACAGTAATGGTTCTTAAAGCAATAAGCCATTTGCCATCACAGAGCAAATGTTTTCTTGTTTGGCAGCTTCCATCGTTACTGTCAAAGAAAGGCAAGAAGACTTCTTGGTCAGATCAGAGCCTCACTCATAATCGGAGTGAGCAGGAATGCAGGGTTGAATAACAGAAAAAGTTGTGCCAGTGGAACGCCAGAGCTCCGCTGCTCGGCGGTCACACAGAATGCCGAGTGGCGGAGAGGTAGGTGGAGTTGTGGGGGGAGGAGGTGTTCCCGGGCGGGGGGAAGCATAGGGAGGATGGGGAGAGGGCAAGAAGAAGGTGTGCTGGGGGAGAGAGCAGAATGGGAGGGAGGTGGGACCAGGTGAACTTAGTTCTACCAGATCCAGAGCCTCTGTGTTGGGCTGGCCGCCCGACATGGAGACTCTTGATTCTACACTGACTTTCGGGTCACCGTAGAACCTAGTCGCCCCATTGCAGGGGCTACTCACTTTACCTAGGGGAAGGGGACAAAAGTCCCCTTCTCCTAAGAAGGAAGCAGCCAGCTTCCTGGAGCATATAGGAGACAGCGACAGCCATTTTTGGCGCCACTGCAGCCCCACGCACCAGGCAGCTCAGGATTGGGCTGCCTGACTTGCTTGTGATTTGAAATGCTCGAGACATCTACTTGGCTAGATGGGCCATTGTTCAGTCTCAGATGGATTGCTTATATCGTATCTCAAATGTTTTTGAAAATGATGGGTTGGTTTTTTTTTTGGTACCTTGCTTCAGCAACAACATCAAAAATTAGCTTGGATGCACAATGAAAAGTTTCATTCAATTACAGATTCAAAGGTCAGGTTCTACAGAAGCAGTTAACCTTCCATCTTGGCATAAAATGGAGTTAGCATACACTGAAAGCATCAAGGAGGAACATTTCAGTAATAGATTTGACTCTATCAACCTTATTTCAAATCTGTATTCAAAAGGAGCAGGTCAGAATACCCCCCCCCCCCCAAAAGTCTTTATAATGTTGTATTGCAGTTCCTTAATCAAACCTTTAGAAAAGGACACTTCACAGACTTTTCTTGTCAGCTGCCAAAGCTCTCATTACATTTAAGATCAAAAATTACACATGCAAGATAGAATTTGGCCTTCAGGAGAGAAAACAAGATGTTGTAGCCTGTATGTAAATTATACTGTTTGCATTTGCTTTTATCACAAGGACACTGACGGAATATATGAGTGAAATATTTATGCACCGTAGCTTCATTTTGCTTTTAAAATGCTTTACGTGATATAGATAATGTCAGCAATACAGCCACAAGGTTAGTTACTTATTTCAGTAGTGTTTAATATCCTTTTGTAAAAAAAAAAAAATCCCACAATATTAATTATATATATATATATATGGTGCCTTTTGGGTAAAGGGGAAAAAAGGGCCCGCAAAATCTTCAAAATAGCCCCCAAATATTTTAACCTTCAAACAGGGTGGTTTCATGATGTCTTGGTATTTATATTTTTAGTCTGGGTACACACTGGAACCTTGCTAAAACTGTTCTTATGTACATATAAAATGAGTTTTAATTCATTCAGTATTACATCATCCTATTTTAGCTTCCTAACATGAATTGGCTTGTATTGTGAGTCCTCCAAATTGGCTACCTGTAAATAGATATTAAAGCTGGCACCTGCAATGAACATATTCAATGCTGCAGGTGGAATATTAATTTTAGCTGATGGAACTATGGCCCTGACAGGATGCTAGCCAAATGAGTTATTTTGAGTTTGTATGGTTTATATGCCCACAGTCTCTGAAGAGTTGCCATTAAATGAAGGCGTAATTGTTAGCCATTTTGGAGGCCATGCAAAGTCCTAAATAATATGTTGGCATCAGTTGTCACTCTTCTACCCAGGAGAACTGGAGGAGTAATTTATTTGTGTAGGTCTTAACAATAGGAGTTGCACAGCTAAACGAATGCTGTGACAATCCATACTTCCCACTGAAAATGACCTTTGCCGACTGTGAAGTAATTTTGTCATAAACTGGTATATGGAAAATGTTTTGGAATGAGGGAACGAACACACAGATGCTTCTGATGTATCCTTTCTGAATTCTCTTCTCAAATTTTGGAGTTCCACGTTATCTTTTGTTTCCAAAGTAAAATATATGAACTAGGAACATTCCGCTGTTGCATTAAAAAAAAAAAATCCAAATTTTTGTACCGAGTGCTATACGTGACTGGTTTGCTGTAGTTTTCAGTTGTGTCTTTTCCTCACTGCCGCCATTGCATACTCTCACATCTACAAAAACCTTACTTAAGTTTTAGGAGAGAGGTCCAAAGTCACATGACAAAGGTGACGTTTCAGTTTTCTTGCCCGAATGCAGGCTAATATCTCCAGAGAAATTTCATTTGTCATGATGAAACTCATTTGGGACACAATCCAATGCTGCTGTGGTGCTGCGTGGTACGGCAGCACCAAAACAGCCACTGCTACATCCTGTGGGGCTAAAGGAGAAGCTGAAATTCTCCTCAAAGTAAAAAAAACTGGTTCTCTTACCCCACATAGTGCCCCCACAACCCCTATGGGCCTACTCAGATCTGCACCAGTGAAATCGCGGGTGCAGATTTAAGCAGCTCACGTTGGGCTTTCAAAGGTGGGAGGGGGGCAGGAACCAGCGGCAGCCTCTGCTGCCATCTTGGCCCCCTCCTGGGCCCAATCTGCTCCCCCTCCACCCGGTTTCATGCCTCCTCACCTTCTCCCTCCACCTAGAAATGCCTCCTCACTGAGTTGCCGTTTACTTACTGCTGTTTACTACTTACACACCTCTCCTTGTCCTGCTGGTGTGGAGAAACTGCATCTACCTATGCTCGACTCTCCGCCGGCACCTCCCTTGTTTTGTCCACTGCAACATGCCTTATGGCATGCTTGTGACAACAGCTGCCCGCGCAACAAAATTTCGGTTTTTTAAGATTTCATTGCCAATCTAAATGAAAAGATTTGCAGTGAAAAGAAGGCATGAACATGTGATTTGCACTATCAGCTGTCACTGGGAGTATACCTTAAGATTTCCAGTCCTTTCTAGGACCATCAATCATTTAAATTATCAGAACCTCTTGAAGATTCCCTCCTTTTGAGATTCATAGGCATCCCATGCCACTTACCTCATTTATACCAGTGTCTCTGCCCATTGAAAAAGGCATGTTTGTTGTGTGTAAATAAAATGTGATAAATTGAACATTCTCAAAGATTCTTTTGTTGTAGAAAACATTTCTATTTTGTAGCATTATGGGACAGCAGATGGTGCCTGCCTAGAACTGAATGCCCAGCATAAAAGCAGTACTTTTGGTGCACTTTTACTGCAGCCCTATAGGTGTACGCCTCACACTTTTGCTGTGAAAGAAAGAAAGAAAGTTTGTCACCAGCACTGTCCTGTTGACTTGAAAACCTGAATTGATCCAGCCCTGAAAATTGATAGATCTTAGAGTGTCCATGAAAGGTGCATGCCCCCTCTCCCCACCCACTGGATCATCACTAAATTTTGCTCTGTCTATTATTTGTGGTTGTTGTTATGGTGTTCTAGAAAAGGTGTATGATACGACAAGTAAAAAGAATGTTAAAAGTTAGTGTTGATTCTTGTTGATTTCTGCACTCAAAGTAGGAGGAGGAGGGGAAGGAGACAGTGTATTAGATCTTCTTGTTTAAAGGATATTTTAAATCCCTCTTGTATTGTTCTTTTTCCTTTTCCTTCTCAAAAATAATTTAGCTAGAGGTTTTGTAGCTCTGTTTTTCATGGATTCAGTTCAATATTTAGAGCCGCTGTATGAATTTCATATGATAGTAACCAGGCAACTACTCTTAAGAGATACAAATCCAGGTTTTATCTTACTGTAAAAAAGGATGCAGTGTGTGGAAGAATTGTTCTGGTTCTTTCATAAAAAAAACCCCAAATTTACGAAAATGTTTCAATTAATATGGGAGAAACTTTTGTCACTTATGATTTTATGGCAACTGTAGGAGTCTCCTGAATGGCAGAGGGAGCCAGGGAGAAGGAAGCAAAAAAATAAAAAAAAATAAACAAGAAACAAAACAAAAAAAAACCAACCCTCCCCCCACCCTCCATAAAACTAATTGAGCTTCAAATTCCAGCTGTTTCTTTGTTCTTTGTACCATGTTAACTTGGTAAAAGATCCAGATCAATTTTCATTCCATAGGAGAGGAAATCACGGTAGGGAATATTGTAATGGAATATATCAATGTAAGTGTGTGTTTGCTGACACAAGGTACATTCTCGCATAACCTTCACCCAGAAATTAAAATGACAATCAAATTAGGACCACACATTTTCCTAGTAATGAAGAGCACCAGTGCTATTGCCCACAATCTGAATTATTCAGTTCATGTACCGTTCTTGCCATGACTGATGGTACTGAAACCGTTTTTGACAAGAAACACGAAGTAGGAGCTGAAAACAGGCCAGTGTGCCAAGAAAAGATGCATGCCCAGCATCGTAATAAAGGAAGTAGAAGGATAAAGGGAGAAACAAACTGGGTATAACGTGACAGAGTTAACTATAGTAAGTGTCAGTTGGAAGGACATATGATATGATCTCCATCTGAGAATCGGACAAAGACAAATGAACTGAATTGCATGTGGATTGATGAAAGAGGATCCACATGCGAGATTGCTGGCTTAAACAGGTCTGCATCTTCTACAGCATTGCATATGGAAAATTATTTTCATAATGATAGTGAATTTTTAGCACTAGACAACTAAAGACCATAAAACTGATCATACATGCTCAGTCAATCTTCAGCTATCCTGCCATTCCAGTGGGGGTGGGGTGAGGAAACAAGTTGCAGAAGGGCAAAAATATTGTAATAATAATAATAATAATACAGGTATTTCTATACCGCCTTTCTTGGTCCTCAGATTTCTCTTTGGACTTTATTCAAGGCGGTTTACATAGGCAGGCAAATTTAAATCCCCGTAGGGATTTTTACAATTTGAAAGGTTCTATCTTTCAAGAAACCACAACATTCAGATGTTTCTTTCTTGATCTGGTCGCACATTCTGGCCTCCATCCTTCCACGCTCAGAGCAGATGGAATAACTCGGCTCAGCTTGTCAGCTGCTTCAAGGTCGCAGCACCGGTCGAGGTGCCGGTGGCCTCGAACTGGCAACCTTTGGATGTTATCTTCAGGCAAATAGAGGCTCAACCCTCTAGACCAGACCTCCTGCCCATCTCTGCCCAAAATATTGTATGTATTTTGAAAGAGAGATGGGCGACACAATCCTAACCTGTATCCAGTGCAAGCTTGGGACTGACTTCAGGCCAGCCTGGGGCAAGGGGAAATAATTCACCTTAAACCGGGTAACACCACAGCAGCCCCAGTGGGACTACTCATTCCTGTGCCACCTATAGAGGTGGCACAAATCCAAACAGTCAGAGGCTGGGCCAGGCTGCCCGGGAGTGGGGCTAAGATCCGGCAAAAGAGCCAGATTTTGGTCCCTCCTCCCATTCCCCACTCACCAGCCCATGGGCCTGCCTGTCTCCTGCCATCTCTTGCCCTGAAATGCCTCCTCCTAGCCCTCCCCACGCTCCCCCAGGTCCCTGCTCATAATAACTTCTGTAATGGCACCCAAGAAATACTTTGTACTGATAGGTATGTTCCATTTCTTGTAACAAGAACACTCAACTGAAAGAAAGATAATTTAACAATGAAAATTTAATGGTGGAATTCTTTCAATGGTTCGTCTGTGGCTATGTATCTAATTTTACTCTAGCGTTGTGTATTTTGTTGTTGCAAAGTTCAATTTAGACCTTTTGGCCGGTACAGAAAGGAGCTTAATGGAATTGTGATTTGGATAAATCACTCCATTTTATCCTCATACCCTAAGTCCAAGAAGTCGGTCTGGTGAGCTAAGTAAGCAGTGTCCCTACAGGCAAAAGTCTGAGTATCAAAACTGAGAAAGCAATTATACATCATTATGTGTGCTTGTTGAAAATTTCTAGGACAAAGCAAGTACAAAAACTGAATTTACTTCTGTACTTTTATGGGAAATTTCAAGTGCAAGTTGCTAGTCCTGACACCGTATTTTTTTGACACGTCTGACCTGTAAGAGACTGAGAATTGTGTGGAAAAGTGACTTGGTATGAAGTCTCTGGTGGCTTGCTTTGTGATTTGTGAAACCCATTCATCCTTTCTGAAGATGCCAGAATGATCTGTGAAATGCACCAGAAAAACTATGTTTGAAATGCTCTAGAAATTTCCAGCAACCACCAAATTTCCCTAGCCCCCTGTGACTTAGGCAATAAATTTCATAAGATAAATTTGACTCAAAGCCCCCTAAGGGGTTCTGTTAGGAAGCATTGTCATTAATCTGAAAAGTCACTAGAAGACACATTTTAGCAATCCTTATTAGACCTGCATAAATTGTGGTCTACGCAGTCAAATGTGACTGCGGAAAGAATCTCTTGCCTTCTTTCAGAGCTGGGAGGGACATTTTTCCTGGAGCCTCTGCAGCAATTTGGAGATGCGTCAAGTACATTGGAGTCTCAGTGTCTCATCATAGGCAAGGTTCAATGCCACTCCAATTGCAACACTGGACTAGTTACCCCTTACACATAGAAAATATTTAATGTTGGATTTATTCAACATTGCAAGAATATATAGGATTTACAATAGAGTTGAGGAGAAAGTTAAAGCAATAATAATTTAGAATGCAGGTGGACCCTTTTTATTTGCAGTTTTGGAATCTGCTGATTTGTAATCACATCAGGTTCTGACGCTGAGTAGAGGGCAACACCTGATCTCCCAGACATGACCAGATGCCCACCAGAGATGTCAGAAAGTCTTTCAGTTTTCAGCAAAGCTGGAAGTGCCTTTCCAACACCTCTGGGGGGTGTTTTGAGGCCTGGTGTTTTGAGGGGTGTTTTGAGGCTGCATGTGGCCTCTCCAGACCTCAGAACGTGGCCCAGACACACTGATTTGGTTATCTGTGGGTTTTGGCATCTGTGGGGTTTCCAGGAAAGGAATTGGGCAGCTTAGATTGGACAGAATTCTAGGAGAGAATCCTACTGACGTGCAGGGTATCTACAACATGACCTGCATTTCTGCTCCTGCAGGTTTTTGTATTCTATAGTTTACTATTTCAGTTTCAGTGCTGGAAATGGTAGCCTCTTTGATGTATGAGGGTATGCACGCATAGGTTGCAGAGACCCTTGGGTGCATGATCATAGTAGATCACATGACTGCAATTATGACAGTGTTAGTAGGGGAGCATGTGTATTCAAAATGGTAGTTCTGTCCTAATGTAACAGACAACAAACTCTCTTCTAAAACTTTTAGCGGGCATACTAATAACAGTGCAATGTAAAATTTAGGGGTGATATGTTTTAGTGACAGTGCACTGTGGCTGAAACTGGAAGTGTGTGGCTACTGCCCAAAATGGTAGTTGCGTATCTAGTTGTGCTTCCTTTTCTTTCCACTTCTATATTGTTTTCTGTAACTTTACACACATGCCAACCTAGTATAGAATGGTGTGCATTGCCTCAGCTCCACTCCATAAAAAGATCTGTGTGTGCCCGTGCATGTGTGAACGCACACAATCCTAATATTTAAGTTAAATACTTAAGTATTTAAGTTGCATGAATCGGATTAATGGGTAAATTGCATTAGTTCTAGACATCTTGGAGGAAATTACGCTGATTTATAAAATTCTAGAGTGGGGGGATTCATTTGATCCTGGGCCTGCATAATATAAAACACCTGTGCCTTCTGTAAATATATAACAATATTTCTCATTGAGAAAGCTTCACATAATACAGCAGGATTTCTTAGCACAGGAATTTTTTGCTCAGTGTATGTAAGGTTACAACTGTGACCCTTCAATTTAATGGTCTAATGGATGGAAGGGATCTCCATCAATGCCAGAAGTTCATTAAAACTGGAATCACTTCACACCATCATTCGATTAAACCCCTGTCTTAGAAAGCTTCCTTATCGCTTTGCTCTAACACCAGGATTCTCTAGGGAGGGAGATGTTCCTCTTTGGCAGGTAAGTGTCAAATGGGGCTTGGGGCAGACATACCCTTCTTTCAGGGCTCCTGTGGCACTAGCAACCAGGATGCTACAGGAATTGAGACATTACTGAGAAATGGAGGAATGTCTTCTTTCCTAGAACATCCTGGTTGCTAGTGCCAGTGAGTGGAGGGTGCCAATGGAAGGCAAGTAAGCCTGCCCCAGAGGCCTTTCTGATGCTTCTCTACTTTACAGATCTCCTTCAGTGCTGCCAATAAAGGGCCAGTAAAGTCTCTTCTATCACTGCCCCTTGAGAGGTGGGGTGACAGCAGTGACACAAGTGCCACAATCACACCACTGCTGGGAAGGAAAGAATTATTTTACTTACCTGGGGGTCACTATGGGACTATGGAAGGACCAGGGAGCCTGCAACTCCCTTTGCAGGATTCCTTGTGCCTCCAAACTTTTGTAAAAAGGGGCAAAAAAAGTCACTTCTGGTTTTTATCACAAAACTGGAAGTGGCATTTTTTTCTTTTTACAGAAATTTGGAGGCACAGGGAGGCCTACCCGGGGGGGGGGGGGTCCACAGGCTTCCCGGACCCTCTGGAGACCCGTAGCAATCCCCAGGTACGTTATATTAAAAAAAAACTCTTTCCTCCCCAGCAGTAGTGCAATCATGGTGATTGTGTCACCACCCCCTCACCTACCCCACAAACACAAGGTCCCAAACTCTCAGGGAGAGTTTGGTAAACTCTAGAGCAGCCATTTTCAAGCCACATGTAGTCTACCAGTGTGCCACAGGAATTTGGGGGAAGGTCATTTATTAATAGGGCCAATGGGAGATGAGAGCCCCACTGGCAGTATGGTGTGCCTTGTCAGTTGTCAAAAACCTGGTGGTGTGCCTTGACCATTTTAGTGCCTTGTTTGTGCTGTGAGATGAAAAAGGTTGAAAATCACTGCTCTAGGGGTTTAACTGTGGATATTGGAAAGTGGACAGTGTCCATTATTTTTTGAAGTCTGTTGTATAATGGTTCATTAAACGAAGGGTTCACTGTAAAAAAAAAGGCAGTGTATCTTTAAACTCTCCTTGTTTATGACCTCCCAAGAAGTAGTACCACTTATTTGAGTGATGCCTGCTCCAACTGCATCTTGAATCTTAACCTTTGTGATTCAGAATCTAAGCACAAAAGACTTTGTTTTGCCAAATTACTAAGGAGACTGTGCTGAGTGAGCTGTATCTTATCATGTGCCACTAATTGAGTGTTAAATAGCTGCCAGATCAGCATCCAGCTGTCCCTGTAATCCCATGGAAGGCCCGGACATAATAGAATTTAGATGCTATTATACACACTTCAGGTAATCAGCTCATGGAAGCTAATCTGAGTTACTGACATTCCTGTTGTCTGCTGTTCTCTAATTTTCTTAATTTGCACAAAACTCAAAATTATTGTTGATACTAATGCCAGTGTGGGGCACTGCAGGTGTAAGACTGATCAGTACCTTCTTGGTCCAGTTGCAAGTAGTCAGGGTCAGACTGGACAAAACAGAGATACGTTAGCTGTGGAAGTGCTCCATGGCGCCTGCATTTTTTTTCTTTTTTTTTAGTGTGGACTGACTGTGAAGTAGCCAGTACCATGATTACAGGAGCAGTGATTGGGTCAGTTGCAGCAGACTGGAGTAGGGGGAAAGTTTGCTTCAAAGAACCCAAGCTTGGCTCTCTGCCAGAGAGGTTATCTGTGAGGCCCTGAGAAGTGGTTGTAATGGAAGATCAGAAGATGATGTGGTGTTGACAGCGATTCCCATGCTTTGACAGCTCTGGGAAGGGCAGGGCAGGGCTGGCTCCACAGCTGTAATTATTCAAGGCCAACGGAAACCTCTGACGGGCACTTGAGCTTCATTTGACCTTGATGGGATTTTGCATGGACTAACGAGGTAGCTCACAGCTGAGCTGCATTTTGGATAAAGGGGCTACAAGGATAAAGGCAGCTTCAGAAGGAGCAGGGCCCCAGGCCTACAGAGCAAGGACCCAGACCTATGGGACATGGACGGACACTCATTTGTCTACCTTGTCTTCATATTGTGAATGTGAGAAGTTTTCAGATAGGGTTGCCTTCCCCCTCCATTAATAAAAATAGGGAAGTGTTGTATTGTTGGCATGCTCACTGATTGCCATCTTGCCCTTATATCAGTTCTCTCCCCTCCCCTTTTACTAGCCTGTATTATGAAATTAGTTGTCCAATACTGATTATTCTAATGTATTTCCAAATATTTACCCGAGTCTGGAAGGCAGAAGATGAATGATATGTGTCATGTTGACTTTGTTCCACCTCCGGGTTCAGCACCTGTCTGCTTAAATCCCTGTTGGAGGGGAGTGTTTGAATTGCACCTTTGTTGTTAGCTTTAATTTAAAACAATTGCTTTAGAAGTTTTTTTAAATTGTTGTTTTAACAATTATTGTGCAACACTTAAAACTGAAAAAGTGACCTCAATATCTTAAATAAATGCAATCCAACCATTCTATACTAGGAAGCAGGTGGGAGCAGCCATTTCACAAATGTGGAATTCTTCTAGCACCGTTCCACAACTGTGTCACATCATGCTCATCGTGAGACATCGTGGAGCCCTTGTTTCCCAGTGGGGCATACAGAAAGCTAATGATCTTCACATAGCAGCAGCTGCCGCTGCCAGAAGCTCATAAGAAGAGCCCTACTGGATCAGGCCAAAGGCCCATCTGCTCCAGTTTCCTGTTGCTCACAGTGGCCCACTAAATGCTTCAAAGAGCACACAAGACGACAAGACACAACCTGCATCCTGGTGCTCTCCCCTGCCTCTGGCATTCTGAAGTAGCCTGGCATTCTGAGGCAGTTTGTGATTGCTTTGTATGGCCACATTCAGTCAGTCTGAACTGTCACACTGTTGTCTGTGCAGAATGGTAGGTGGAGCATAGCCAGGACAAAGATTGCTAAATCATTTGCGCTGGGCCATGGTGAATGCTGGGGTCTTTTCTCTCTGGCATTCTCCCACCATCAATAAAATCCTGTGAGGTTCTGAAGGCTCAGTAGCACCCTGAGTTGTAGATCTATGACAAGGTTTCAGCAGCTGAATGCCCTGCTAGGCTGTATAAAATATTAGTCTATCCATATGTGTGTGTGTATAAATGATCTGTGACTTTCACCGTTTCCAGGAGTTCTGAGAAGTATTTTGAAATTGCAAAGCATTTCAAAGCAAGTTATCTGACTCCACTGTTAAGGTGTCACATACATTCATTTTGTAATGGGTTGCACGGGATGCAAAATTAGTGAAGAAATTAATGTGCTCTTGTTGGCTCCGACTCTGAACTTCTTTGTAGTTGGATAAGAGCAGAGGAAGACAAATCCAAATTCAGCAGAGAGGAACTCAAGTGCTATCCATTCTGAAAGACATATGACTTGGGAAGGTGGAGAGTGGAAATGTGCATGATTATCCTGCGAAAGAGAAGGCAAAGGGGAGGCACAATAATGAGCCATGCATGCTGTTGTAAAATGTATGGGGACCATATTTGTTAATTTAGCAAATAAATTAACAATTGGTAATAGGATTAAGGCACTTTAAAATATTGGATTAAGTACTAGAGAAAAAATAGCAAAGCAAAAAGACCTGCAGAGGCATTATAGATGTATTTTAAAATGTATTTAATACAAGGGCAGATTTGGCATGTGCCTATTAGAGAAACACGTTTCTTTTGGGGTAGAACTCTCTTGTGTCAGAGAGAGGGAATGAAAGCCTAGCTAGAATACAGTTCCTGAGCTGGAAAAAGAAATAGAAGGCGTACCTCTTCCAGGATCAAGCTAAGCTGCAAGTTCTTCAAGGCTCAGTGTGACTTCTACATCTTCTATTATGCTTAAATAAGTGAATTCAGGTGCTCAATAGGTTGCCCGTACGTGCAGTACTAGAGCTTTCATTGATAGTTTTAACATATGAAACAAACAGATCACGTGGATGATGAGTTCCAAATTGTCACATGTTTTTGAGCAGGATGTTCACAATTTTGCCTGTGAGGTCCCAAACAGGAGTGGGTCAAATAGTGTTCTGCCCAACAGGGTTGAATTTACCCCAATCCTGCAATCATTTTGCCTTTGTTTCACCTGCCCCTTGATCCTTTTTATCTTATGTTGGGACAGGGAAAAGGGGAAGCTATGGAGGTAATGGCATAGGCAGGCTCTCAATGATCCCAGGACAGTGTTTTTCTTTCAGCCAGGAAACACACACGCGCACATGCGCGCGCACACACACACACACACAACTCATATACATGTAACATTCCCCCCCCCCCTTCAGCAGTATCTCAGTAAGGGGTTGGGATTGCACCTAACTCTTCAAGGAAATTACATGGAATATTATTGAGGTTTACAATGTTACAACTTTGTTATATATTATATGCTGTAATAGCTTGGTCAGCATATTGCTAAAGAGGATACAGTCTGAAATTAGCCTGATATGGTCTTAGGAGTTACATCAACGTCTTTACCAATATATTGCACAGACATTGAGGTCATTTTCTGAAATTACCAGTCCTGATATTTGTGAATCTTCTTCGCTTCCTTTTCAATCCACACTCAGTCAGGTGTGTTTGTGCCAAGTACTTTTCAACGTTTTGAGAAGTGCCTACAATATTTTGTGGCTTTCTTATCTCCTGCCTGCTACCTTCAAGCCAGTTTGCACAGTCGTTACAGTGTGAAAGGTGTCAAATAATGATTGCAGGGTAAGGCTTTCCTAGGTGGGAATGAGCCTGATGTAGGATAGCTGTTGTACACAATCAAGGTTCCACGCGACCCTGCCTGTTATCAAGTACTAGGTATGGAAAGAGAAATGGTCCTTAAGAGATGCTGGAGTAGAAACAATGCCATTACTTATTTTTGTTACATATTTATGCCATTACATATTTTTGTTACCTATTATTTTATTAATAGGGGTCCATAGCTGAAATCCTCAGCCAGAAGGAGAAGTGGCATATTATGTTTTTGTCCAGAAAAGGTAGCGATAAAGGGTAGGGGTGTCTAAGCAATGGTATGGTGGCTCCACAATCGGGTACTTTTGGTGTATGGGACATTTGGTGTAATGGTGTAGACAGCCATTAAGAGGAAGTGGAGTATTTGACATCTGTTCTGCATTCTTGTTTACTCAGTAACTGGGCTGAGTTTTTTAGGCTGTTGTGCCTCATTTCCTTCCTTTCCTACTTTTTAATTGCTGGGCAAAGTGATTCCTCTGCTTGTCATTTAAAAACAAAATTTAGTTTTTATGGATTGAGAACCTTTCAATTAGATGTTCTAAAATATGTATGCTGTTGTAGTAACTTGTTCAGTGTTTTATTGCTACTAAATGAAGATTTACAAACAAGGAGAGGTTATTGATTGCCAATAGAACAGTGCACCTTTGCACATTCATGAAGATAGCCCATTTGGTGTCAGCAAATTAGAGATTTGGATCGGTCCCAAACCCTTATAGCGGTTCTACTGCTGTTTTTGTGTGTTTCACTTTGCTGTAGGGAAAAAAATGCAACAAAAGCAAAATGAGGAATCTGCTCATGTCTTTGTGTAGGTATTCTCATTTCAGTGGCAAAAAAGACATTGTGTAATATTATTGGTACTCAGACTGAAGAAAGAAAAGGTCTAAGGGCTGCGACCAGTTTTAAAGCCTGTGAATGCACATTGGGTGTCATCATACCAGCCCTTTGGCATACCCAGCATACGAACCACTGGATGTCTCCTTTGCAATGGGTCTCTAAGTGCATAGGCCTGAATTGACTAAGGGCACAATCCTAACCCACTTTCCAGCACTGACATAGCTGTGCCAATGTGGCGTGCACTGCCCCTGCAGTGGGGAACATAAGAACAGCCCCACTGGATCAGGCCATAGGCCCATCTAGTCCAGCTTCCTGTATCTCACAGCGGCCCACCAAATGCCCCAGGGAGCACACCAGATAACAAGAGACCTCATCCTGGTGTCCTCCCTTGCATCTGGCATTCTGACATAACCCATTTCTAAAATCAGGAGGTTGCACATACACATCATGGCTTGTACCCCATAATGGATTTTTCCTCCAGAAACTTGTCCAATCCCCTTTTAAAGGTGTCTAGGCTAGACGCCAGCACCACATCCTGTGGCAAGGAGTTCCACAGACTGACCACACGCTGAGTAAAGAAATATTTTCTTTTGTCTGTCCTAACCCGCCCAACACTCAATTTTAGTGGATGTCCCCTGGTTCTGGTATTATGTGAGAGTGTAAAGAGCATCTCCCTATCCACTCTGTCCATCCCCTGCATAATTTTGTATGACTCAATCATGTCCCCCCTCAGGCGTCTCTTTTCTAGGCTGAAGAGGCCCAAACGCCGTAGCCTTTCCTCATAAGGAAGGTGCCCCAGCCCTGAAATCATCTTAAGTCGCTCTCTTTTGCACCTTTTCCATTTCCACTATGTCTTTTTTGAGATGCGGCGACCAGAACTGGACACAATACTCCAGGTGTGGCCTTACCATCGATTTGTACAACGGCATTATAATACTGGCCGTTTTGTTCTCAATACCCTTCCTAATGATCCCAAGCATAGAATTGGCCTTCTTCACTGCCGCCGCACATTGGGTCGACACTTTCATCGACCTGTCCACCACCACCCCAAGATCTCTCTCCTGATCTGTCACAGACAGCTCAGAACCCATCAGCCTATATCTAAAGTTTTGATTTTTTGCCCCAATGTGCATGACTTTACACTTACTGACACTGAAGCGCATCTGCCATTTTGCTGCCCATTCTGCCAGTCTGGAGAGATCCTTCTGGAGCTCCTCACAATCACTTCTGGTCTTCACCACTGGGAAAAGTTTGGTATCGTCTGCAAACTTAGCCACTTCACTGCTCAACCCTGTCTCCAGGTCATTTATGAAGAGGTTGAAAAGCACCGGTCCCAGGACAGATCCTTGGGGCACACCGCTTTTCACCTCTCTCCATTGTGAAAATTGCCCATTGACACCCACTCTCTGCTTCCTGGCCTCCAACCAGTTCTCAATCCATGAGAGGACCTGTCCTCTAATTCCCTGACTGTGGAGTTTTTTCAGTAGCCTTTGGTGAGGGACCGTGTCAAACGCCTTCTGAAAGTCCAGATATATAATGTCCACGGGTTCTCCCACATCCACATGCCTGTTGACCTTTTCAAAGAGTTCTATAAGGTTCGTGAGGCAACACTTACCCTTACAGAAACCATGCTGACTCTCCCTCAGCAAGGCCTGTTCGTCAGTCAAGGGGGCCTCCTCATGGTAAGGACATGTTTGTTATCTTGACTTGGGGCTGCATTGCAGCTAGGTCAGTTCTGGAAAGTGGGTTAGGATTGTGCTCTAAGTAGTGCGTGTGCGTGCGTGCCTTATTTCCTTGCAAACATGACAACCAATTCTAACTTTTGTTTAGTGGACCAAATTAGTCATGATACTAAATGCATCAGTGTCAGACTTCAGTATAGCATTTGCTGAGACTCAATCCTTATTAGATGTTTAACTTTTTAATTCTGTGTAATTTTCCTGCCAAAAGCAACCCATCACCATATCTGTTATGGGCCCTTGATAGCACAGTTTAAGAAAATGGCACTTTGCACGGCGGTGGGGCTTGATAGCAGCTTCAGGAGAAGCACCTTTTCTTAAGAGAAAAAAATAGAATTGAGGAGTTAGTGTTTATCTCCTACTGTGGTCCCAATCTGTCCTCTGCGTTTAATTGAAAGTACATCCCAGACTGGATTGTGGCACTTAGGGTGCAATCCTATCTTGCGCTGGAATAGACAAGCCAGCAGCAGTACTCTTTCATATCCTAACCTCCCAGGCCAGCGCTACACAGGAATTCTTGGTTCTGTGTCAGCTAAATAGCTGGTGCAGATCCAAGTACCCCCATTGAGCAGGTTGAGGCACTACACAGGAACAAATGTTCCCTTACCCCAAGGAGGCCTCTCACCTGCTCAGATTGAATGCAGGATACAACATGGACCTAGTGGTCCGCTGTGCCAGCATTGGATAGGACTGGGCTGTAGGTCTCTCTGTTTTTCAGTGCAACTATATGACCCGGCTTTGCTCTCCTTAATGAACTAAAACGCATCAGTCTCTTTTTGAATGTTCTGATTTTCTAAAAACTAGGCAAGATTGGGTTTTTGGGTTTTTTTTTGCATCTTTGAATTAAACAAAAATAATTTCTAGTTCAAATTTACAAGTTCATTTTTTGCTTTGTTTTTGAGGGAAGCAGATGAATTATTTATGCAGGCATAAAATTAGAAATTGTGATAATATTCTAGTCTCATATTGAGAATCCTCTTCTTAGAAACAAGTGAATGTTCACATATTTGATGATGACTTCCATAGTGCCATCCTGATGTGATGTTCAGTAGTCTCGTATTCAATACCAGCCAACATTCTGTCTAGAAAACCTACTCAATGTTTTGGTACACATCCTCAATCTGTAATGAATGATGAATTTCAGATAAATTTCATGGTAATGGTCTTCAGAAGAAGGCTATTTGTGGGTTGCAAATCTGCATTCTGTCCAGAAAGATAATTTCACATTCATGAAACCAGCCTCAAGAGTACCCATGTTTTAACTTCAAAATACATTGTCAGATACTATTGATTTTGTTTTTTATATCTCCTGTCAAACTCCTGTCCCTGCTTCAGTGTCATAGACCTAGTCAAGTGAGCCACTCATGCTGTGAGTAAGCATCTCCTTCACAAGCATCCTTCTTCACATCTTGAATTCTCCCCCAGAAGACAATTCTGTTTGATGATGGTTGGCAGCCTTCAGTCTCGAAAGACTATGGTATAAGCCTACAGCACCCGGTATTCCCAGGCGGTCTCCCATCCAAGTACTAACCAGGCCTGACCCTGCTCAACTTCTGAGATCAGATGAGATGCATGTGCAGGGTAACAGTTGCTGTTTAAAAATTTGCTTAATACCTAAAGTTTTAAAGCCTACAAATGAGTGGTGCAGCCTAACTTTCAGCATGGTGCTGAAGGAAAGTAGGGTAGTGGCTTCAGAAAGCTTTGACTCATAACTTTCTCAAGTCTGCTGTTTCATCTGTTTATTTGAGCTCCGGCAATTTAGGTAGTACAGAAGTTGTATATTAGCTGCCTTTTAAATTTTATTTTTTGAATTTTGAATTTTATTTCTTAATCAAATTATTAAAATGTGTCAAATTCTTGCAAGTAGAGCGTGCTCTGCCACTCAGAGCTTGACCAAAAGCCCTTGGCTTCCATGGATTTTCAATGTTGGTCAATGGATAACTTCCCATCTGCAATAACTTCCCATCTGTGTACAATCTATAGTGCACAGCGCTGATCTAGGGAAGCATTTGGTCTCTCTTGGCTTTCAACTCTAGCTTTCTATAAACTGTTCTTACAACCATTTTAATGTTTAACTTGTATTTATTTTCTTCATTCAATTTTTTTTTAATAATTCCAGGACAATAATTTTATGCCTGGTTGTCATTTCTTTGTAACATATGACATAAGAATAACGCTATTGGACTGCAGAAGGCTATGTAGAATTTGTGGTAAAGGTCTGTTTGTAGACCTTCTGGCATTCTGTAGACCATTGGCATTCTGGATCATTTGGCCAATGTAGACCATTGGCATTCTGGATCATTTGGCAACCAAGATCTCAAACATCAGTTTCTCCGGGATTAAATCAGCATGCCCACGCTGGTTCCCCCTCAACCCCCTGAAATGCTGCTAAGATTGAAGTGCTTGACATGCTTGGTTTGCTTCCTGAGCCAAGCAAATGAGGCCTAGATGAGAGCTTGTTTTCTTCAGTAATGTTCACAGAGGGGGGCACAGTGCTAAGTTTTGCAGACATCTCAACATGCCATGTAAGTGGCCTCTCTTCCTCTTTGCTCTCACCACCCGGAATGGCTCCAAATGTGAGGGGATGGGACCACTTACATAGCGCATTGAAGCACCTGTAAAACTTAGCACTGTCTCTCCCCCCCCCCCCCCGCAGGAATGCTACTGATTCTCTTTTGAGTCAAATTGTCTTTAGTAGCTCTGGTTGCTCCCTGGGGCATTTGGTGGGCCGCTGTGAGATACAGGAAGCTGGACTAGATGGGCCTATGGCCTGATCCAGTGGGGCTGTTCTTATGTTGGTTATGTGGCAATTAACATTTATGACTTGAACCGCTTATTTGTGTTTTGTTACTTATAATCTATTCTTGTATCATTCAAGGGAAAAAAATCAGCAAATTTCAGGGAGAGATTAGATAATGCAGGAATGACGTTTGGTGAAAATTTGACTTTGGCTTTGTGAATCCTGCAAGTTCTGTAATGTGTCTTGGAGAAGCAAGATCTATGAGCCTGTCAGATTCTTGTTCATAAAATCCCTTGAGAGATTTATTGATAAATTTCTTTTTTAAAAGTAACTGTGTCTCTGCAATAACTTCCTGGCTCTGATTGCCTGTCTCATTTAATGACTCAAGAATCTGTATTGCACTTTAAATGAAAAACACATTTTTAGAAGTGCCCTGTCATGGAACCGGGCCAGCAGAAGAGCTTCTGGATTTTTATTTCTATTTTACAGGAACGCAACTTTTGATTAATACAATATTCTTTATGCTGCTCCACTCCTTCTGATGGTTCATCATAGGTAATTAGACCCAGTTGTACCTGGAGTCGAGGGCAGTACATTGGTCAGGGCCACTTAACCTCTGGTTGTCATACTGCTTTTGGTTCCCTTAAAAGAGCATCTCTATCCTTGTCATCTCTTAACTTCCTCTCTTCTCTTCCTTTTCAAATGGGAAAGAATAGTTGTAGATAAATAGTGGCAACAACTAGGTAGTAAGTTTGGAGATAAGCAGGGGCATTGGGGTGGCCATAGTGAGGAGATATGATGGGATGGAGTGGGGAGATCAGGGATGGGGGAAACATTTGCAGTGGTTTTTGTGTACCTTAGAGGGTGATAGGTGGGCTTGGCTGTGCTTGGGTTGAGTGAATAGCTAGTTGAACCTATACTTGGGAAGGCAGGGTTCAAATCCCTGCTCAGTTATCCAACTTTGGTAGGCTGGTGATCAAGACTTAAGCCATGTATTCTTCCATGAATTCCTTTGCAGGAACAGCAGAAAACAAATGTGATGCATAAATGAGACAACGTGTAAAAGTCTGGGAGTGATATTTCCCTGCTCCAGAAACAGATATCGCTTTAAATGCAGCAAGCAAAATGCACTTTATTTTTCAGTGTGTAGTAGTTATAGCCATGCTATGCTGCTAGAGGAAGTGATCTTTTCTCTTTAAATTTTTGAATCTGGTAGAGAGAAGCAGGCTTCCTGAAGAAGATAGTTACTTTGGACTGAAAGTTGTTGCAATTGGCTCATTCCCTGTGTGCATGATTTTTCCTTCTCTTGAACAGATACTGCAAAAAGGTCATAGGATTTCAGTGGTCTCCTTCCTCCTAAAGATCCATTCTGAGACTGTTGCTCTGAATTTATCTCCGTCTGCTTGAGAAATACTGCTTTTTCTCTGTTCTTTGGGAGAGAAATATTGTTATGCATGATTTTCCTGATTAGCAAGTTTGAATTGGTATAAGGTAGCATCTAACTATTTTATGCATGCCATAAGTTTGTGGAACATACTTGCTCTGAATGGGGTTGTACTCCCTCTGAAGGAGCAGGTCCGCAGCTTGGGGGTCCACCTGGACTCGCAGCTGCTCCTGGATTCCCAGGTGGTGGCTGTGGCTAGGGGGGCCTTCGCTCAGTTTCGGCTGGTGCGCCAGCTGCGTCCGTACTTGGATCGTGCAGACCTGGCCACGGTGATCCATGCTACGGTGACATCGAGGTTAGATTATTGTAACACGCTTTATGTGGGGCTGCCCCTGAAGATGGTTCGGAAACTGCAATTAGTGCAGAATGCGGCGGCCTGTGTGGTCACTGGAGCTAGGCGGTTTAACTCTGTCAGCCCGCTTCTCCGGGGGCTACATTGGCTGCCCATTTGTTTCCGGGCCCAATTCAAGGTGCTGGTTTTGACCTTTAAAGCCCTATACTGCTCTGGGCCAGGATATCTTGGAGATCGCCTACTCCCGTACAATCCAGCTCGTCCTCTCAGGTCATCAGAGAAGGCCTTTTTACAAGTGCCGCCGCCTAAGGAGGTACGTGGTGCGGCGGCAAGAAACAGGGCCTTCTCAGTAGTGGCACCAACGTTATGGAACTCCCTTCCCCTTGACTTGAGAATGGCTCCCTCTCTTGAGACTTTTCGGCGAGGCCTGAAGACCTTGCTGTTTAACCAAGCCTTCTGAGTTCATGGCCTTTTTAATATCTTTTATACATCTTTTAGTTGCTTTCTTTACAGGCTTGATTCCTCTAAGAACTGCTGTTTTATGCTCTTTTATCCTGACTTTAATCTGACTACTGTTTTTATGGGTTCTGCTAATGTGTTTTTTAATATGTTTTTATCTGTTTGTGAAATTATGTTTTAATCTGTTTTATATGTTGTTAGCCACCCTGGGTCCCTTTGGGGAGAAGGCCGGGATAGAAATAAAGGCTTACTTTGGAGTAAAGTAAATAATACAGTTTTCAAACACCTCTAAACATATGTTTAGTTTGTAGTGCATTATCAAACTAAACATATGTTTAGTTTGTAGTGCATTATCGCATCAGCTTTTCAGTTAGGATATATGTGAAAATATTTTATTGAGGCAAAAAAAATAATCCAGGGACAGTTCACAAGAGACAGCAGAAGAGAAATTAAAGGAAAAGGTAGAGGTCAGACAGGAGTGGAGAAATCTCTCCATCAAATCTTTTAGTCAATTTCATTTTCCTGCCCTGAAGGCTTCTGATTTGTTCTAATTTCTACATTTGTTCAAATTTCCACATATGACTTTTTTAAAAGCCATATTTGAAGGCCAAAAGAAGAAAATGTTTCTGTTGGTAATTCTGATCAAAACAAATTACTTCAGCATGAGTGGAGGCTATGGAATGAAAGACACAGTTCAGTGTTAATGAGGTTGGTGATGATGGTAACAACTTATATTGCTCTGGACAAAAACACTTTGTTTATTTTTGCAAAAGCGAGGAAGAAAGGAATTATAATTGTGCCTAGTGCTAGTACTCTATCTTATACACAATGCAAGCACAACAGATAATCAAACTTTCAAAAGCAGTGGCAAAGAATCCACTTTATTTTCTTCTAACAGATGTGATTGATGAAGGACACCCATGCAGTCAACATTTACTGCTACCACTCCATATTCTGTATTTTCATTTATTTGTCCAAGATGGGGGATTTGGTTGTATAAATGTTTAGTATGATCCGCTTTTGACCTTCGGATTTGCTTGAAGAGAAATCATGAACAGGTTTAGCTGCTACAAAACAATTGAATTGTTGATTTCATTTTTTTTAAGTGTGAAACTGAAGCAAAATGAAATAAATTAGCAGATAAAAACCATCAACCCATGGACATAAGTAAACAAGACATTATAATACTTCATTGAATTAGAGATTTGTGTGCATATGCCTGCATGACAAGAAACCACTTGCCATCAGTTTGTTCGTTCTATAAACTTCTTCACATATTGTTGGTGTTGCCCTTGAATCCACAAAGGCAGCGTGAGGTTCATTACCCAGAGTGCTACATCCCAATTTAACACTCTAGCACAGTGATTTTCAACCTTTTTTCATCTCATGGCACACTGACAAGGCACTAAAATGGTCAAGGCACACCACCAGGTTTTTGACAATTGACAAGGCACACTATGCTGCCTGTGGGGGCTCACATCTCCCATTGGCCCTATTAATAAATGACCTTCCCCCATATTCCTGTGGAATACCTGTGAACCACTTGCGACACACCAGTGTGCCAGGGCACAGTAGTTGAAAATGGCTGCTCTAGCAGAAAGCAACTTGTTTATTGCTGGTACCAAAGCAAGGAGGCCAGTTGCCTCAGATCATGCGTAAGTGTAACTAGACGCAGCTAGCTTTTCATACTCATTTCAACTCATAGGCACAGTTAGCAAAGCTAAGGGGACAAGGGTTCAGTAACTTTCCACTTTCACTGCCCAGTCACCCACCCACTGGCCTGTCACCCACCCACTGGCGCTATCTCTAGGACAAGACACTGGGTGAGGGGTGGCTTGCAGCTTCTTGCTAAGAAACCTCTTTAAGGCCAGAGTCAGAATTGATGTTAAAATGGCGTTACTTTGGCCAGAGTTTAGTGAGAGCTCTTGGCTCACGGCATCATTGGGGCAGAAAGGAAGGAGGTGTTTAGACTTCTGGTCCCATCTCAAAATGTCTGTGGGGGTGTGTGTGTGTGTGTGTGTGTGTGTGTGACTGGTCTGCCAGCACTGGCCATCTGTTCAGTAGTTTGTATGCAGTGCATTATAAATTAATTTAATTAATTAATTAAAAAGAATGCTTTCAATCTACATTGAGATAATTAAACCTGGATTGAATTATGTTAGTTTCTAGATCTGTTTAAGTATTAATGAGTTTCATTTTCAGGCTTTGCAACCTCTCTGTACTAAAGATTACTGCACTTGTTTATAGGCTAGCTAAACAATATATGGTATGTAAACTTAAATTAAATGTTAATGCTAGGTTGTTCTAGGTCCTCCATCACTTTTCTTTGACAAGCCCTGCGTTCCAGATGCATAGGACCTTAAAAGCTTCCTCCTCTCTTCATATGACTGGGAAGAGGAAGAAACGGGTGTAGCTCCCCCTCTTCTCCATACCCTTTGGGCTTCCCATCATTTGCTTGCTTTCATCATTGGCATTCTCAGCAGCAACAATGTGGGTATGCAAGTAGGCTGGCAGGCAGGCCGGCATCCTGAATATCAAGGGGGATAAAAAAACCGCTTGAATGATTTTTTTGCACAGGGAGTTCCTCTTCTTCTCTCCTTCCACTAATTGGTTTGCTCTCCAGGAAGGAAAGTCTCTGGTTGGTTGGTTGAGGGGTGGAGAAAGGGGCCAGGACCAGAAAGAAAACTGTGGATTCTGCCTCCCAACCCAGCCAATCACGTTCATTCTCCAGGGACCAAACAGCAACTTGGAAGGCCACAATGGAACAATGTGCCCAAATGGGGATGGCATGTTGCCACTTTTTCATATAAAAGTGGGTGTTGGGCCACTTTAGGGGATGTCCAAGCAGGCCCTGGAAACCTTGTTGGTTCTTGGCTAGTATCTACTTCTGATGTAGGCTTTGGTTAAATGTATGAGTTGAATGTATTATAAAAAAATCTTACTCTGTTTTTAAATAATGATGTGAACAACTACAGGGAAATCAGTTAAATCTAACCATGCTGTAAGCACTATTCAACCCAGAAATAATTAAGCATTCATTTAAAAAAATCCACTTAATGTACAGTTAGAATTCCAGGGTAGCAAATCTATGTCCCATTGTGTGCGTCATAGTAAGCATCTTCAGAGAAATCAAATGACACAGATTTCTTGGTATGAAATAGTATTATAGCCTTAAATATCTTCTATTTTATATTCAACTTATGATGTATCACATTTTGAACACAATCAAATTATTGACAGCCAATTGTTAGGAATAGATTTGTGATGGGTGCATTTTTGAAAATAAAGTACTGTGTGTTCAAAACACTATTAATATTTATTAATACGATTAATTACTATTTTTCTTCTTTTTTGGAAGAAAAATGAATATCATTGGATGTTTTGTGATGGTTCTACCCAACCTTGCTTTTCACATAGTGACTACTATTATCTCTTTATAGCTGGATCCTTTTAAAAAGTCCATCACATTTTGATCCATCTTTGATAATGATTTCATAAATGGAAGAAATCCATCTCAATTTGGTGGAAGAAGGCTTAGAGTCATAGAGTTGGAAGGGACTCATACTATATCACCAAAACTAGACGTGATAGGGCAAAACAGATGCCATTTTTGGAATCAGCACCCCAAATTCATATCAAACCACCATAAAGTTTGGGAAAAACATTTCTGACCCTCCATTTTGTAGGCCTGTGTAATTAACCACAGATAGTTTGAACTGACCTTTGTATATCTGTCTGTGCTTAATGTAAGTTAAGCATAACATCCTCTAGACCAGCAATTTTCAACCTTTTTCATCTCACAAGGCACTAAAATTGTCAAAGTACACCATCAGGTTTTTGACAAGGCACACCATGCTTCCAGTGGGTATGGGGCACATCCCCCATTGGCCCTACTAATAGTGACCTTCTCCCAAATTCCTGGGGCACACCTGTGGACCACTCACAACACACCAATGTGCCATGGCACAATAGTTAAAAATGGTTGCTCTAGACTCTCAGTCTTAAGATTTATGAGTCTTTTTTGTATTTATTAAATATTTATTAAATTTAAGATTTATGAGTCTTACAGGGCCCAATGGTATGTAAGATAACAGCACTGATGCAGCCGTATCAACGGGGCATGCACTGCATCCTGCAGTGAGGGGAATGCCATGGAGGCCTCCTCAAGATAAGGAAACGTGCTCCTTTACCTTGATGCATTGCTACTGCATCAGTGCTGGAAAATTAGTTAGGATTGGGCCCTTAAAGTGTCTGTGTGTGTGAATATTTGAGATGAGTTAAAACTTTATCTGAGCTTGGTCATGGGATCTTCTGATATGGTCAGAGTATCACCAATCTATCATGGCCACCTGACTATTTCTGGACATAAGTAAACATATGTTATATTTATTCTATTTTATTTGTTTAGTACTGGTTTTGAAACGGTGATATTGTTATATTCAGTGTTTCAGGCTGTAAACTACCTGAAAGCAGTTTAAAAACCAGTATATAAATTTAATAAATATAGATATTTGTGTTGTGTATGTTTGTGTGTTTCCAATGGCCTTGTGTAAGCAAGAGTACACTTACAAAATAAATACATTCTAATATTTGCTATAGCAGTGGATCCCATTCATGGGAATGATAACATACAGTTTGTGTTGCTTGTACTCAGAGGCATAACTAGGGCAGAGCCTGAGGGGCACCTGCCCTGGGTGCTACACCAAGGGGGCACAATGTTTTTCTCTGCCAGCTCCTCCTCCTCCATGACTTTGAAGTGGCTGCCACCAGCGCCTTCACTCCCTTCAAGGGTGAGCCGTCACAGGAGAAGGAACAGGGACATAGCCAGATCATGAAGTGGCCACTGCCAGTGACTCCTCCTTATCTGAGTAAACCTGAAAGTGACATCACAATGTCATGTGATGACATGATGTCATTGTCCAAGGTGTCGGGGCCATTAGTTACACCTCTGCTTGTATTGCATTAGTTTCTGATAGAAATGTCCTATATCACATTCTCCATACATCCTTGTGCCTAGTAATTATCAGAAAATTCTTCCATGTTACCCGAGTTCTACATTACTGAAGTCAACCATTTCCCAGTCAGAAAGTTGTTCTATTATCCAGAAAGAATGATAAGTAAAAAGCACCAAGATTGCTGTCATTCCATTAAATGTGAATTCTGTGTTCTCATTGCTACAGCTCCAGACTATTTCATTTTTCTGCAATAATCTATTCAGTAGAACACAGCATGATCTATCATTACAGATATCATTAACTATCATTACAGATACCTGTTTTAGTTAATGCACTACCGTCAAAAGAACTGAATAAGTCTGAGTCATCACTAGGGTTTTCATCATTTGGTGCTAGAGCTCATTGCGTCACCCCCATGATTCACCTCCTCTTGCACAAGACTGTACAGGATAAATTGCAATATCATATGGACAGCCTAGTAAACAACAAAAAATCAATGGCCAACTTGAAGACATACCACTGAATAAGAGTTCTAATAATAGCTCTGAGACATGGAAATGAGAGCTGACTCATACTAACACCTTCTTTGTTCCCTGCTGTGTCATAATAATGCCTCACTGGCTCTCAAACCGATCAGTCTCAATGGTCAGTTTTGAGTTAAGAGAATTCACTTTTTGTTACATAAGGCAACTGTGTTTTCCTTTTCCAATTATTTGACTGTAACATTTGATAGAATACAGGTATTTCTATGCAGTTTGTTTCATGGCATTCTGTATAAAATGACACATCAAATGATATATAACATGATGGTATTATTTGAAAATTAATTTTTCACAACTTTGGCCACAACACCTCCAAGTGCTTCACTTGGTGAGGTCTGTACTCTTTTAACGATGCCGCTGGAATAAGTCGATTAGGTTGCAACTCAGACTCACTGTTTAAAGGAGAGAATGAAACCTAACAAAAAAAAAAAACTATAATAGAAAATATAAATGCTCAGGTGGTTCTTGGTTATGAAGCTTTAGAGAGAGTGTATGATTCCATGCACAGCCATGCAAGTTCCCAAAATTTACTGACCTATATAATCCTGTATTTTATACACCTGTTCCTACCCTCTCCCCCGTGAAAAACGAATTTATTTTCTGCAATATATACTTAAGCTGTAGTGCTTATATATTGAGGTGCCCTTAAAGACCATTCAAAAACTTCAATTAGTGTAGAATACTGCTGCATGATGATTGACCAGCATGTTCTCTGGTGTGCTTTTCAGACACATGTTAACATGTGCACTTGGGGGGGAATATATCTCATGTGCTGAGACCCTGTGCTTTTGCCAAGGCATAGCTCAATGTTTTGGTGGGAAAAGATAAGGATAGGGCCAGAGTGGGGTGTAACAACCAACCTCTATTGTGGGGAAAATTTACAAATCTGGGGAAGGGAGATAATGAATCCTAGACTTGATCTTTCACACACATTTGCAGAGCACACATACAAAGGAAGAAAAGAGAGAGGAACTACGCTTGTCATCAACTTGACTGTCCCTGAGAAAGGAAAGATAGTAAGGGTTTTGTGGATCAATGCTGAGGCTGCACCAACGTTACCTGTTGCTTCTCTGCTGATCACGCTGTACAAGAACAAAGGTGACAGGGGTGACTGCAACAACTACCGCGGCATCTCTCTCCTTAGCGTTGTAGGAAAGCTGTTTGCCCGAGTTGTACTAAAGAGGCTCCAGGTACTTGCAGAGAGCGTCTATCCAGAATCGCAGTGTGGATTCCAAGCCAACAGGTCCACCACTGATATGGTATTCTCCCTTAGACAACTGCAGGAGAAATGCAGGGAACAACGACAGCCACTCTTTATAGCCTTCATAGATCTCACAAAGGCTTTCGACCTGGTCAGCAGAGACGGCCTCTTCAACATTCTCCCCAAGATTGGATGTCCACCCAGGCTCCTCAGCATCATCAGATCTTTCCACAAGGACATGAAGGGCACTGTTGGCTTCGATGGCTCCACATCAGACCCTTTTGACATCCGAAGCGGAGTGAAGCAGGGCTGTGTTCTTGCACCAACCTTGTTTGGGATTTTCTTCGCTGTCCTGCTGAAGCAGGCCTTTGGAACTGCAACAGAAGGCATCTATCTCCGGACCAGATCAGACGGAAAGCTCTTCAACCTCTCCAGACTGAGAGCAAAATCCAAAGTCCAGCTGAAATGTCTGCGTGACTTCCTCTTTGCCGACGATGCAGCTGTCACTACCCACTCTGCCAAAGATCTCCAGCAGCTCATGGATCGTTTTAGCAAGGCCTGCCAAGATTTTGGACTGACAATCAGCCTGAAGAAAACACAGGTCATGGTTCAGGATGTGGACTCACCTCCCTGCATTACAATCTCTGAGCATGAACTGGAGGTTGTCCATGACTTTGTGTACCTTGGCTCAACGATCTCTGACACTCTTTCTCTCGATACCGAGCTAAACAAGCGCATCGGTAAAGCAGCTATCACGTTTTCCAGACTCACAGAGAGAGTCTGGTCCAACAAGAAGCTGATGGAACATACCAAGATCCAGGTCTACAGAGCTTGCGTCCTGAGTACACTTCTGTACTGCAGCGAGTCATGGACTCTTCGCTCACAACAGGAGAGGAAACTGAGCGCTTTCCACATGCGCTGCCTCCGACGCATCCTCGGCATCATCTGGCAGGACAAAGTTCCAAACAACACAGTCCTGGAACGTGCTGGAATCCCTAGCATGTATGCACTGCTGAAACAGAGACGCCTGCGTTGGCTTGGTCATGTCGTGAGAATGGATGATCTCCTCTATGGAGAACTCGTGCAAGGAAAGCGCCCTACAGGTAGACCACAGCTGCGATACAAGGACATCTGCAAGAGGGATCTGAAGGCCTTAGGGATGGACCTCAACAAGTGGGAAACCCTGGCCTCTGAGCGGCCCGCTTGGAGGCAGGCTGTGCAGCATGGCCTTTCCCAGTTTGAAGAGACACTTTGCCAACAGTCTGAGGCTAAGAGGCAAAGAAGGAAGGCCCATAGCCAGGGAGACAGACCAGGGACAGACTGCACTTGCTTCCGGTGTGGAAGGGATTGTCACTCCCGGATTGGCCTTTTCAGCCACACTAGACGCTGTGCCAGAACCACCTTTCAGAGCGCGATACCATAATCTTTTGAGACTGAAGGTTGCCAATATACATGTGTGCATTGCATTGCATTACCATGCACTCCCCAAATAAATACAGCCGACAACAGGTATGGAATTAAAATGGGCCACTTTATTGAATTACAACAAGATAGCAACAAGGCAACAACAGGGTAAACAATACCCATCCCAAGTATGGGGTTCTAAGTGGGGGAAACGGCCCTTGCCATCTACATCCCCCAATCTCATAGGGTGTCCACCCGACTCTGGGCGTAGCTCAATTGTTATTAAGCACACCTTTCACCGTCACCCGAAGAGGGTAAGTCAGCTGAACTGCTATGCCTTCAGGTCACCCCTGCAAGACCCCCAAGTTCAGACAAGGGGCTAGTCAGCCTGCCTCCTCGAGCCAGTCAGGCATCATGGGAGTGGTTCTGGTTCACCCCTGTCCTTGCTGACTTAGATTGGATACCGAGAAGGTCTTCTGCCTACCCACCGCGCACTCCTACCGCCAGTGACCAGGATGTTAAAAAGATATATTGCAACCCAAACATGTTCCATAGCCAGTCTGAGGTAGGCGAAAACAATAGGGCCAATCAGATGGTGATTAAAAAATTCCTACCTGGCCCTCCGGAGAGCGACCAGCTTATCCCAGACTAGCTACAGGGCGGGCGGGCGGGCGGGCGGGCGGGCGGGCGTTGCTTCCCAGGAACGGACTGAGCTGGATCCAGCGCCTGCGTGCTAGAACAAGCTCAGCTGTCCCACCCCCTTAGGCAAGCCAGCCAATCAGCTGGCAGCAAAGCCCTGCTGCCGGCTGATAGGGGGATCAGCCTGGCAATTATTGACAGTGCGCCACAGAGGCGTGCTAGTAGCTTTTGCAGGGGATGTGATGCTAGAATGCCAAGGTCAAGCAATCCTTCTGTTCAAAAAGCAAGGCAGAAAAGCCAAAAAGACCTCTGAAGCGAGCCCAAATGCTAGGCTGTAGCTATAGCCATCTTGAGGAGGGAAGCAGAGTGAGAGAGCCAGAGCTGCTTTCCCAGGGAAAGAGTGTGTTCTAAGCCAGCTTACAAAGGATAGCTGTCCAGCTAGCAGTAGCACAGTGATTTTTGGTTGTGCTCAACGGAAGGAAAAAGGAAAGAGGGGAGTAGATGGTTACCAGTCCTGGATGCCAGTTTGGCACATTGGTCCTTGGGTAGTGGCCAGAATGGGGGTGGTTTAACACAGTACCAGCAGGTCAGTGAACAAAAACTGCAACAGAACATAAGCAAAGAATCAAAGATATGACGGTCTGGTGATCTTAATGCTTTTCTTCCCATAGAACCTAGGGGATCGTTTTGGGAGGGAGGGATGAGCTTGGCAAGGGACCTTCTTTTGTGACTTGATATCTGGTGATTGCTCATCCCTGGCCCTAAATGGGTGCTGCTATTGTTCTGCACCTTACCAAGGGTGCAACAAAGAACGTGTGACAAGCTCTGGAGGCCAGTTGCAGATTCCCTGATTGATTGTGGCTATGAAGTTGTATGAAGTTGTGGCTATGAAGATTGTGGCTATGAAGGGGCCTGTACAAGAGGGACGGGCTCCATTTGAACCAGAATGGAACCAGACTGCTGGCACATAACATTAAAAAGGTGGCAGAGCAGCTTTTAAACTGATCCCTGGGGGAAGGCCGACAGGAGCCGAGGGGCATCCGGTTCGGGACTCCTCATCCCTATGGGATGAGGATGGGGAGGTTAGAGAACAACAAGACAAAGGCAGGGTAGGAGAAGAAATTGGGAAAGGTAGGGTGATGGGATGTGATAGATGGTTTGGCACAATGAGAGGATGCGGGGACAAAGGAGCGAATAAGCAGCCCATCCTGGGGCATTCCGTGTATAAATGCTTTTATGCGAATGCCCGAAGTCTACGAGCAAAGGTGGGAGAACTGGAATGTCTGGTGACAAGGGAAAATATTGACATAGTGGGCATAACGGAAACCTGGTGGAATGCGGAGAATCAGTGGGATACCGCAATCCCGGGCTATAAACTCTACAGGAGGGACAGGCAGGGGCGTGTTGGAGGTGGGGTGGCCCTTTATGTTAAGGAAGGGATAGAATCCAGCAAAGTAGAGATTGAAGGTGGGTCCGACTCCACCGTAGAATCTCTGTGGGTTAAATTACCAGGCTTGTGCAGCGATGTAATACTGGGGGCATGCTATCGTCCTCCAGACCAGAAATCTGATGGGGACCTTGAAATGAGGAAACAGATCAGGGAGGTGACAAAGAGGGACAGGGTTGTAATCATGGGGGACTTCAATTATCCTCATATTGACTGGGTCAATTTGTGTTCTGGTCACGATAAGGAAACCGGATTTCTTGATGTGCTAAATGACTGTGGCTTAGATCAGCTAGTCAAGGAGTCAAGATGGGGACCTTGAAATGAGGAAACAGATCAGGGAGGTGACAAAGAGGGACAGGGTTGTAATCATGGGGGACTTCAATTATCCTCATATTGACTGGGTCAATTTGTGTTCTGGTCACGATAAGGAAACCGGATTTCTTGATGTGCTAAATGACTGTGGCTTAGATCAGCTAGTCAAGGAGCCCACCAGAGGACAGGTGACTCTGGATTTAATTTTGTGCGGTACGCAGGACCTGGTTAGAGATGTAAACGTTACTGAGCCATTGGGGAACAGTGATCATGCTGCGATCCGTTTTGACGTGCACGTTGGGGGAAGAATACCAGGCAAATCTCTAACAAAAACCCTTGACTTCCGACGGGCGGACTTCCCTCAAATGAGGAGGCTGGTTAGAAGGAGGTTGAAAGGGAGGGTAAAAAGAGTCCAGTCTCTCCAGAGTGCATGGAGGCTGCTTAAAACAACAGTAATAGAGGCCCAGCAGAGGTGTATACCGCAAAGAAAGAAGGGTTCCACTAAATCCAGGAGAGTGCCCGCATGGCTAACCAGCCAAGTTAGAGAGGCTGTGAAGGGCAAGGAAGCTTCCTTCCGTAAATGGAAGTCTTGCCCTAATGAAGAGAATAAAAAGGAACATAAACTGTGGCAAAAGAAATGTAAGAAGGTGATAGGGGAGGCCAAGCGAGACTATGAGGAACGCATGGCCAGCAACATTAAGGGGAATAATAAAAGCTTCTTCAAATATGTTAGAAGCAGGAAACCTGCCAGAGAAGCGGTTGGCCCTCTGGATGGTGAGGGAGGGAAAGGGGAGATAAAAGGAGACTTAGAGATGGCAGAGAAATTAAATGAGTTCTTTGCATCTGTCTTCACGGCAGAAGACCTCGGGCAGATACCGCTGCCCGAACGGCCCCTCCTAACCGAGGAGTTAAGTCAGATAGAGGTTAAAAGAGAAGATGTTTCAGACCTCATTGATAAATTAAAGATCAATAAGTCACCGGGCCCTGATGGCATACACCCAAGGGTTATTAAGGAATTGAAGAATGAAGTTGCAGATCTCTTGACTAAGGTATGCAACTTGTCCCTCAAAACGGCCACGGTGCCAGAAGATTGGAGGATAGCAAATGTCACGCCTATTTTTAAAAAGGGAAAGAGGGGGGACCCGGGAAACTATAGGCCGGTCAGCCTAACATCCATACCGGGTAAGATGGTGGAATGCCTCATCAAAGATAGGATCTCAAAACACATAGACGAACAGGCCTTGCTGAGGGAGAGTCAGCATGGCTTCTGTAAGGGTAAGTCTTGCCTCACGAACCTTATAGAATTCTTTGAAAAGGTCAACAGGCATGTGGATGCGGGAGAACCCGTGGACATTATATATCTGGACTTTCAGAAGGCATTTGACACGGTCCCTCACCAAAGGCTACTGAAAAAACTCCACAGTCAGGGAATTAGAGGACAGGTCCTCTCGTGGATTGAGAACTGGTTGGAGGCCAGGAAGCAGAGAGTGGGTGTCAATGGGCAATTTTCACAATGGAAAGAGGTGAAAAGCGGTGTGCCCCAAGGATCTGTCCTGGGACCGGTGCTTTTCAACCTCTTCATAAATGACCTGGAGACAGGGTTGAGCAGTGAAGTGGCTAAGTTTGCAGACGACACCAAACTTTTCCGAGTGGTAAAGACCAGAAGTGATTGTGAGGAGCTCCAGAAGGATCTCTCCAGACTGGCAGAATGGGCAGCAAAATGGCAGATGCGCTTCAATGTCAGTAAGTGTAAAGTCATGCACATTGGGGCAAAAAATCAAAACTTTAGATATAGGCTGATGGGTTCTGAGCTGTCTGTGACAGATCAGGAGAGAGATCTTGGGGTGGTGGTGGACAGGTCGATGAAAGTGTCGACCCAATGTGCGGCGGCAGTGAAGAAGGCCAATTCTATGCTTGGGATCATTAGGAAGGGTATTGAGAACAAAACGGCTAATATTATAATGCCGTTGTACAAATCGATGGTAAGGCCACACCTGGAGTATTGTGTCCAGTTCTGGTCGCCGCATCTCAAAAAAGACATAGTGGAAATGGAAAAGGTGCAAAAGAGAGCGACTAAGCTGATTACGGGGCTGGGGCACCTTCCTTATGAGGAAAGGCTACGGCGTTTGGGCCTCTTCAGCCTAGAAAAGAGACGCTTGAGGGGGGACATGATTGAGACATACAAAATTATGCAGGGGATGGACAGAGTGGATAGGGAGATGCTCTTTACACTCTCACATAATACCAGAACCAGGGGACATCCACTAAAATTGAGTGTTGGGCGGGTTAGGACAGACAAAAGAAAATATTTCTTTACTCAGCGCGTGGTCGGTCTGTGGAACTCCTTGCCACAGGATGTGGTGCTGGCGTCTAGCCTAGACGCCTTTAAAAGGGGATTGGACGAGTTTCTGGAGGAAAAATCCATTATGGGGTACAAGCCATGATGTGTATGCGCAACCTCCTGATTTTAGGAATGGGTTAAGTCAGAATGCCAGATGTAGGGGAGAGCACCAGGACGAGGTCTCTTGTTATCTGGTGTGCTCCCTGGGGCATTTGGTGGGCCGCTGTGAGATACAGGAAGCTGGACTAGATGGGCCTATGGCCTGATCCAGTGGGGCTGTTCTTATGTTCTTATGTTAAGTTGATGAGGACAGTTAGGTTTGTTCAATTTAGCCTTTAGGGCCTCAGTTATGTTCATCTGCTCAATCTTCTGTCAATTATACTGTTTTGATATTGTTTTGTATACTTTAATGTTTGGTCTTTTGACAGTATTTATTTTTATTGTATTCTATTTCTTGTATTCTTTTTAATATGTTAATTCTCCTTGACCTCAGCTGCAGGCAAAAGGTGAGATACTAACATTTTAAATAAATAAATGTATCAATATATTTAAAGTTCTTAACTGACATTTAACTTTGGAGCATGCTGTGAGCAAGCTCTGCCTCTTCTCATTCTTCACCTCATGGCAATGTAAACTGTATTTCATGACGGGTATCTGCATTTAAGAGCAAGGAAATCTACAATTACTGAGAAAGTATAGCACTTTTATTTTGCAGAAAACATGCAACTTTTTTATATTGCCCAAATGATCACACTGTATATAAGTCTTTATAGTTGATATTTCGGTCTTAGAAATAATCAGCTGAATAAAATGCCATGAGAAGTGAAGGATCTTCTCTGTTGGTAAAAGGTCAGATGGGTAACTGTCATCAGAAGTGATACCTTCTAGTGTATTTCGTGCTCAGCGCTGATCAATCTGCTTCCAGATTTTTTTAACGCCCTCATCATTAATAAATACTTTGTGCAAAATAGTACAAAATAGTACAATATGTGGTTGTGCAAGTTGTGCAAAATAGTACAATATGTGGTTTAAACCTCATATTCATGTTGAACGTTGTAAAAACTGTAGGTGTTTGGGGAATCTTATATTTTCTTTGTACGAGCTGCAGTGCATTACGCATTTCATTCTCTCTTGACACCTCTTATTGTAATAAAATTGTTTTTACTTGGGCACGGAGCTGAAAAGCAGGCAACCGTGAAGGAGTGGGTTAAACTGATAATTCATGAATACTTCCCAATTTTCAACCTTTTACTGAGAACAATATTTGGATGACTGTCAACATATGTATGCATTCAATAAATATTTTCATTCTAGTGTTTGTATTTCTGTACTGCTCAGTTGATTAAAACAAAAATGACACCGTACCGTTATATGTTCATCAAACACAAATGTTTCAAGAAAAAAAAACTGGGTAACAAGCTCCAAACCATTATGCTTTTAGCTCATGAACACTGCTAAATAATATTTGGAAGACTAATCTTCATATAGCTATGACCATGACTCTCTTAATCATACATTGCTCATAGAAGCATGGTGCAGTAGCATCCAGGGCAAGTTGCCTTGTCAGTGCAAATATGTAGAAAATGAATGCTCACACTGTCACAGCACTGTGCAGAGGCATGACTTGTAGATATTGGAACACATCACCACAGATTGCTAGTACATATCAATGCCTTCTAGACCTAAGGGTATTACAACAGCCACAATTATTCTGTCATTGGTTTTATTTACTGTCAGAATCAATAGTGGCTTTTTAGTCACTTTTTTGTTTAACAGGTGCAATCATTTTGAACACACTGGGCATATTTATTTAAAATATTTATTTCCCACTATCTTCTATCACATTTAAGGGGCTATCAGATAATCCCCATCTTGCGTTTCTCCCATCTTTTCACTTGTATAGGTGGGCTTAATATGATCATCTCTTAGGCTTGTGGACCTTCATTAGGAGAAAATATGTGTTCTGCTGAACATTTATCTCAGAAACCTTCTCCATAGTTGGGCAGCCCAATCCTATGCTCCCCAGAGCGCGGGGATGCCACAGCACTGAAAATGGCTGCTGCAGCATCCTAAACACAACCGGGAGCCAGTCACTTTTGTCCCCTTCCCCTGGGTAAGGCAGGCAGCCTCACAATGGGGCTGTTTGATTCTATGGCAGCCCTTGGGCTGGCATGGAATCAATTCTTTATTTTCTTTTTTTCTTTTTTTTTTGGAAAGCACTTTCAAAGTACTTTTTTTTAGCATCAGAAAAATATGAAATTATCCTCTTGTCTAGTGCGCATGGTCACAGCATAGGAACCTGAGACTCTTAGCTCATCCCTACCCTTCATGACATGATCCAAACCCATCCACAGACTATCTGTATTTATGCTGACCAAGAGTAACACAGTAGGGCCCTGGGTCAGTTGGTGCCTGGCAAGCCTGAATAGGCCCCTTGGACAATTGCATCTTATGAGAGTGAGCAACATCACCAGCTGTTGATAAAGAGATGTGATTTTTTTAAGGCCATGTTTTAATAGTTAAATACTGTTCTTCTGCAGTGAACAGCATGGACGAATGATCTCAATTAATGCTTTCTCTGATGACCAGAGGAGACAGATTTGATGAAATGGTACACCATTGGCATGGAATGAGTTGTTTTCCCTTGTTCTTTGCTCAGCTGTAGCAGCCTGATAGTGACATTTCTCTCTGCCCACCAACACTGAGTTATGTGGAGCCTAGAGACAGCACTTTCTAATCTTCATATGGGAGGGCAAGATTAAGGTCAATTGTAACTAGACTTCTGGTATGATCAACAGTTTTGTGTGTCTGGATTCAGGCAGAAGGTATTTTTGCTTGTTTTTATTATTATTGTTGTTGTTGTTGTTGTTGTTGTTGTTGTTATTATTATTATTCTGTCATGATCCCCCCATCTATATTATGCTTTTAAGGTGTATGTGTGTATTTTTGCTGAATAGTGTTCTGTATGGCTTAATTTGAAAATTCTTGTCCTAGGAAATGAATGTCCCAGGATTGTGTTTACAATGACGGATACCTGGATTGAACAAACATGAAACATTTCTTTTCCCACAAAACTGTACATAGAAGTACTTAACAACCCAGTCCTACCTAAATTCTCATGCGGTGCTGCAGTGGTGCTGGCGTGGGCTCTCCCATAGGGACTTGGCGGCTGAACGCCTGCTCAGGAAAAGGAATATTTGTTCCCCTGCCCTGGGGTATTGTGATATTGCAGCCACAAGTCTGAGTTTATCTGTGCAGGTGGATCAGGCCCAGGAAGGGTATTTGGATTTGGTATGTGCTATCACCAAACCCGCCACCACCTGGACTCAATCTAGCGTCCCTTGCCCTATTTCCTCCCTGTTCCACTCTTCCCCCACCCCCATTCTGTCCTGTGCGCAGGGCTTACCTGTTCCGGCAGGCCTCCATTGCTCCACTGGCACATATGAGAAGTTTCTGGCCTTCCTGTGGTCATGCCAACTCCCTGCATCTCTGCAAAGCACTTTACGGTGTTTTTGCAGCAGCCAGTGCTGGCAGTGCTTTGAGTGTGGATTGGGCCATAACTCTGATAGGATTGTGTGCCTTAGGGCACTAGATGAAATTTTAGATGCAGCATTTGGCTCTGCATGTGTGCTTGGGACATTTTTCAATAGACTTTGGAGGGGTCTGGATTGAGGCTAGTATTTAACCTTTTGCCTCCTCAAGAATTCAAAATCGGAATAGGTTCCCTGTAGTTGTTTCCAAAACACACAGACACATATGCAGGTCAAAACAGTATGTGTGTAAAGCCCAGGGTTAGCCTGAGGACCTACTTCTGCTTGACACTGTGCCAAATACTTCTCTTGTCTTCCCTAGGTGATGTGCCAACATCTGCTTCTCCAGCTGGAGATGGGGGGCAGAGGTGAGCAGCCCCTGCCAATCAGCCACCTGAGGCTTTTACTTCAGTTGGCTTATGGATGGGTTGGCCCAGGGCCTAGGAGAAGGGGGTAAAGGGGGTAATTTGTACCTGGGCCCAGGGTCAGAAAGGTGGGCCAGGAGCCAAAGGAGGGGCCCCAGAAAGTTCCTAGGATCTTATGTTTTCCTAGCTCACTCAAATTCACTGCCTGCACATGATGCTGGGGCACAACTGTGGGCATGTAGTGGCAACTGCTGCTGCAAGCCATACACTCCAGGCCCAGGAAAGCATCCATGACCCTCCTTAACACAGTGTCACATCTGGGAGGAACTGGCCTGCTACAGTTGCTCTTTGGCTTGTGGGTTCGATAACCATGAAGGAGAGTATAGGAGCTCAGGGACCACTGCTGGGCTACTCCGCTGAATAAGTTCATTTTGGTGCACACAGCACACTGTCCATTCTATTGTGAGCCCAAACACAAAGGTGCAAATTTTCTGCTATGATTTTCTATATTTCAAAGATTTTAAAGAGTGTGGCTTACCATATTACTATATTGAGCTGCCAGTGCCACATGGTGGGGTAGACCTGGGCTCCATATCAAGAAGGCAGGTAGACCTGGGCTCCAAAGACAATTCTGGTTGTCATCACCCTCCGCCTGCCCTATTTTGCCCTCCGTTCTGCTTGACCCCATTGCCCCCCTCCCCCTTTGGGAAGGGGCTCCAAAGGAAACTTTGCACCCCCTGATAAAATTCCTCTCAGAGGCCCTGGGTTGGCCCTGGTAAAGCCACAAGTAGTTTGGCCCTAGATTGCATTGATTTCAATAGAGTAGTTTTGTGGGTCCTTGAGTCTGTCCCATCACACAGCCCAATCCTGAATTGCCTGGTGTGCGGAGCTGCGGTGGCGCCAAAATGGCTACCATGGTATCCAGCACACAGCCAGGCAGCTGTCTGGGTAAGGGAAGCACCTCCACAATGGGGCTACTCAATTCTACAGCAGCTCTGGAGCTGCCACAGAATTGGAGAGTCCTGTGTTGGACTGCGCAGTCCCACACGGGGCTCAGGATTCAGTGGAGCAGAGCTCCACCAGTCCCACCCCCTCCCTTGTTGCTCCCTCCGCCACCACACCGCCTCCCCACCCTCTCCTCACCCCCCACACGAGAATGCCTGCCTCTCCCTACACCCCCACTCACCTCTCCGCCACCATGCGGCCCGGGCAATCACGGGGGGGGGGGGTGGTGGAACAAGGGCCCAGTGCGAGCTCACACAGGGTTACTGTGGCACTGGATCTGCAGTAAGGGCTCGCAAACATGTCTTACGGCATGTTTGCGCCAGTGTGCGCCAGTGGTGAGCTGGCGTGCGGGGCTCTGGATCGGGCCCTAAATCAGTAAGTGCAGATTTTAGCTCATGATAATTCTGACTAAATGTCAGTTTATAGTTTTTTAAATTACTGTATATACTCATGTATAAGTCACAAAATTTATGCTTTAAAATTGACCCTGAAAACATGGGTGGATATATACAGAAATCAATAGGTCAATAAAGCTTCTATGAGCAGCTGCTTGGTGAGGTGGGGACAGGCTGAAAAGCAGGGCACAGGAGGGGGAGAGGTTAAAAAAGACATTTGATTTACTGGTAATTGTTTTGAGGCAGCAGTAGAAAGCACACAAAAAATGGTAGCCCTTTTAAGCCATTTCTGCCTAAGGTTGCATATATGCATCAGGGACCAAATATGTACACCTGTGGGCTGGGCAAAAATGAGTTAACTTCTCCAAACAGGAAGAGAGGTGAAGGTGCTTATGGGAATTGTAGTCTTTATGAGGACTACTGCAACACTAGCTGGCTGCACAGGCTAATGGAGAAGGAATAACTCTTCTTTGCATTAAGAGCCACTTTGTTATGTAAACAGACACTCTGCTGCAGGCAGTGGGAGTGCCTCAATAAGAGCTGCTTTGTTGTGTTTTGACCACCTTTGTATATGCAGTCTGTTGTTAAGCAGAAGGTTGTTAAGTGATGCATGCCTGTACTGTATTGCTCACAAAGCCTATAACTTAAAAAAGTGCCTTCATCACCCTTCCTGTTCAGAGAAGAAGGTGCCTCCCCCTTTTGGATTTCTTTTACTGCTTCAGAACAATTACTGGTCAGTCATTTTCAAAGAATTTCATATACCCTTAAGTTTTACCCTTGACATCCATTGATCACAGCAAATCCTATGGCTTTGGCTTAAAACTGGCCCTCGACTTATCCATGAGATGGACTTATACACAAGCATTTGGAAGTAACTGGTAATCAAGAATTAAAATACCTTATTTGCTTTCAATACTACAAGCTAATACAAGTGATAAGTGCTGACGAGGAAACATAAATATGCCTTTCTCTTATAAAGAGCCATAGTTAAAATGAAAAATGAACAGTTAAAAATCTATACATTTAAAGAAAAAAATAGCGGTCATCTTTACAATTTAATTATTGTAAGAACAAAGCCTGGAATTGCTGCAGTCTTTCATTAATATCCAGTTTTTATTGCTACCCCATTGCTAAGAAAGTTAAAAGGAATAGCTTCTTATGTTTGGCCATAAATTGTGCTCTATAAATCAATCCCCTAAAAATGCCTGAGAGCCTTGTTGGAAAAAATTGATCATAGTTCTGAATTCTAACATTGACCACATTTTTGTCTCAGGGTCCTAGCCTGTTAGTTGGCAGTACATTCCATACATCAGATATGACTGCTGTGTCTAGTGTTGACAAGTGTGGCTGTCATTCACTTGTATACATGCAACTGACATGTATATCACTGGCGTTCCTGGAGAGGGGAGCAAAACAATAAGTTTCTTCAGGCGCCTGTCCACTGGTGTAAAGGGGCCCTCCTCCTCTCCTTCAGAATCAGTTGTGACTGTAAAAGCTTTTCCTTTTTGCTAGCGGCCAGGTGTCTGAAGAAACTTTCAGACACCTTTTTCTGACACTGTTTTCCAGGAACACCAGTGATGTATATAAAAGTGTTTAAAGGTGTAGAGTGTGAAACCCTGGTATAATTTGTATATGCAGCAGTCATATTTGCCACATAGCATAGTACCAGTGATGGGGAAGATTTCATTTTTAAGAGCCTTGTAGGTTTCATTTTTAAGGCCCAGCAGGTTAAGAAGTGGACTTGTCTTTTGAAATAGGAATTGTTCTGCTTCTAGGCTCAATCAATTGAATCAGATGGCTTTATAAACTAACTGAGGAATATCCAGACCCTAAGGATAAGATCTAAAAGACCTCACCTGTTGCTGTCTACTTTTCCACTGCTGATTCCGTTTTCCTCACAAGGTTAAGTGTGGTAGGACTTAAAGGTGTAGGAGTTAGGCTTGGTCCTTCTGTGTTTTCTTGAACAACTATCAGAAAGACCCTGAATTTTGGAAAAAATTGTTGGAGTTAGAGTTGGAAATTGTGTGACTGTCACGTCCTGGGGAGGGGCAAGGTTAAATCACAGGGGCAAGGGCACCTTGAAAAGGTTTCCATTCAACATCTCTGGAGTGGACAGCCTTACTACAAATGACCCAATGCAGGTGGTGAAGCTTGAACAGGAAACAACAACAACAACAACAACAACAGTATTTATATACCGCTTTTCAACAAAAAGTTCACAAAGCGGTTAACAGAGAAAATCAGATAACTAATGGCTCCCTGTCCCAAAAGGGCTCACAATCTAAAAAGATGCAAAGGAATACCAGCAGACAGCCACTAGAACAGACAGTGCTGGGGTGAGATGGGCCAGTTACTCTCCCCCTGCTAAAAAAAGGAGCACCCACTTGAAAAAGTGCCTCTTACCCAGTTAGCAGGAAACAGCGCTGGTAACATAGGAAACCAACTGGTGGTCTGCCTTCTTTTCCACTGGGGCAGGGCATTGATGTCCCAGTTCCTCTGGTCTGGTCGCGGCCTACAGGCAGTCCCTCTAGGTATACTGCAAAACAGTCCTTGGGTGGAGCAAGGCACCAATGCTTGTTTGCTGGGGCTGTCAACCCCTCTGGAGTTGGGTTTGGGGCATGGCTCTGCTGCCCCTAGGGTCATCACTGCTCTTCTCAAAACAGGAAGGGGCTAGGGTTGGGGTTGTTGAGAATGCTGCCTGTCCTGTGCCATCTTCCAGGGCAAGGCCAGGGGGAGGGAGCGAGTCGGTGTGGTCACGTAGGAGGAGTGGGCATGGTCTAGGGCTAGGCCCACTGTCAGGAGTCTGGTGACCTGTGCACTCCTCCCATGGTTGCTTGAGCTTACCCCCGTGGTGCTGGGTGGGGGTGGGTACAACCCATCCGCCGCTGCCACTCTCCCCTCCACCCTCTCCTATCTCCACGCCAACCTTAAGAGCATCCCACCTACCCCACCCAGAGGCAGAACCTCCTTGGGGCCAGCTCCTTGTCCTCCCCCTGGCAAATTTGTCTCCTTGCTCAAGAGGCCTGTTTCTTGCTGGTCCTTGGGGCGGGGCCTCATCAGTGTGGCCTCCCTGCAACAGTGACATATCACAAAATGTGAAAAAATCACATTTATTTGGCTTGCAGGGAGTATTCTCTGGGTAGATGAGTCTCTTTTGTGCTGATATTGGGAGAATGCATCACCAGTCCATTGCTCAGCCCCCTCTGCTTGAAAATGCACTACAAAGGACCATAGGTATGCATAGCAGTCTACTTTCTACAGTATGCTACAAATACATTTTTTTAATTTTATAAAATATCGCACTGTAGTCATATGTAATAATGTACTTTTTTAAGGGAATGGGAACAAAATATAGGAAAATCATTCTTCAGAAACACTAAGTGCACTTAAGTGCAAGTTCCACGGTAATGAGTGGCTGTGCTATGTGAATATACATTTAGGATTAGGGTGAAAGGGGCAATTCCCATGTTTTGGGAATTTCTGTATTTCTCTCAGCCTTATAGGTGGTATTCCTGTAAGCATTTGTTTGCTTAATGTGTTTGTGTACTTAAAAGAAAAAACTGCAGAACTTCAATACACTAGCAATATTATTTTTAAATGTAAAATGAGTTCTCTATCACACAACAAAGCCACACTTAAGCATGAGTTAGTATATTATAACTACAAGGGAGCAGGGTTTGTACAGTAGCAATCATTTCAGTTTTCGTAGTGAATTTCTTCAGCCTCAAGATTTTCCTTTCTCATTTCACTTTATGGCTCATTGAAAATCAGAGAGTGCATCAGAATCACTATGCCCTTAAGAGGTCACTACATGGGTAAGGAAGTTTGCACTGCATGAATCTTTGAGTGTCTTGGAGAAAACAGCAGTTCTGGGATCTTGGAAAACAAAATTTCCCTACCTCTAGGTAGATTTGTTCCTGTTCATAGACATAATATTTGGAAGAGAGTTCTGAATCGAATTCATGTTAGGTTGTTATAGAACCTTTAATCAATTTCCAAGAATACTGTTCTTTTTTGTGACCAACAAAACCCCACTTCCAGTTGTTGAACATTATTCCAATACCGTTTATCTGCCAACAGACTTGGAATAAAGATTTCAGACGAAGCGATGAAAATAGCTTGGGATATGTGTGAAAAACCACAGTGAGCAAGCATTGAAATAATTTGACTGTTCAGCAGAGAATAGTGATCAACAGTAAATGCACAGTCCAATCCTGAGCTGCTGAAGGCTGCAGTGGTGCCAAAGTGGCTGCTGCTGCATCCTATGCACGTCAGACAGCTGTGGGCAGCTCCCAAGGCCTCCTCAGGGGAAGGGGACATTTATCTCCTTCCCCCAGAGTAAGGGAAGCAGCCCTGCAATGGGGCTACTTGACTCTGTGGTGCCTATTTAGCTGGCTCAGAGTAAAGCAGTCCCATGTTCAGCTGGGAAGCCTGATGCAGGGCCATGGATCCTGTGGAACTGAGCTCTGCCAGTCCCGTCTCCCTCCCACCCCGCTCCCTTCCCTGCCATGCCTTTGCCCTGCCCAGGAATGCCTCCCACCATGTCCCCACTCATCTCTCCACTGCCCAGCGCTCACTGGCCATGTGGTAAGTGTCACAGGTGTGCCTTACGGCATGTTTGTAACACTGCACACTGGCGCTGAATTGGCGCAAACAGGACTGGCTCGGGCCCTAGGTCTCCTTTCCAAACTTCTGCTGACTTAAATAATTCTATCTTCATTTACAATGAGTTAATCCCCCCCCCTTTAATTTAGGACTCTCCCCCTTGTTAAATTCATAGGATGCAGTGTCCTGATCAATAAGAGCGTATAACCAAAGAGCTTGTACTCACTGCATTCTCACACACACACCCGTTCCCACTCCTACCCTTATGAAGATAGATTCATAAGATTAATAGCGAAAGGAGAAGAGAATCTTAGGAGTGCAAGCGCACCATTAATCAGATGCAGTCATGGTACACTTGTGAGCATGCAGTGATATGGAGACATGTTTGTTTATGCAAATATCCATCACACTTTCATCCCTGGAGGAAATATCAAGGCAGATAACAATTTTTAAAATACAAAAACAAAACTTTAGTAAAAGTGTAAAAAATAGGAGACAATAGTCAAGGAGCAGTCAGAACAATATAAAAAGAAATATGTTTTCACCTCCCACTTAACCTCCCCACACGACAGAATAAGTTGGTTCTCATGGATGAGGTAGTTCCACAATCTGATTGCTGCTACTGATAAGTCCCTGTCCTGTCAGCCAAGCCTCTCTAGGTATCTGGATACAGAACAGGGCCTCTGAATGCTGAATCATTGCTATTTCTAGTACCTCATAAGGGATTGATGGCCCAGTCCTATATGCCTTTTGCAACAGCGGAACAAATGTTACACTGTTGCAAAGACCCTGTGCCTGTGCCCTCTGCAAATGCCTTGCTGTTGTTAGGCATGGTGGAGCTACTGGTTGGAAAGGGCCAGGGGCACCACATGCATGCCAGACTCAGCTGGATGACCTGCCGGTGCCAGTAAGTTGTCTGCACGATGGCACATGGAGGGGGAGGATCGAGGGGAGGGAGGGTGGATCTGATAGCAGTTGCAGGTGCTAGATCTTATCTCCCATAACCCCTTCCCAGAATGCCTCCTGGCTGTCCTCCAATTTACACCAGCTCCATAGCTGGAGTGGACCCAAGGGGACCCTTAGAATCCTATACAGAAGTAAGTATTCTAATTTGTCTTCTGGTCAAACCCCCCACCCCCCAGTAGTATGGAGTACAGCATCCATCGACCAGGTTGCATGCTATGGTGTGGTGGGAGATAGGATTGAGCTCTGAAAGAAGAGAAGTGCATGATTCACTCGTAGGGTTGTGATTAGGAAGGGCATCTAACTATTGAAGACAAAGGTTCTCCAGTGACTGGCAGAAAATGTATCTCCTATTTTTTATCTTCATTGCTCCACAAGCACAGCACTAGATCCAGTGAAGATGAAGAGTTTTCGCTTGCAGCACAGGCTCTAATGACAGCTCATACAGATAATTTTCTCCCAAGAAATATTGACTGAGGCCAGGATTCAAAGAACAGTGAAACTTGTTCTATAAGCTCAAGGGAGCTGTAGAGTTTTGCTTTTCTTTGAATAATGACACCTTATGGTGATTATGGTGAATAATGACACCTGTATGGCAAAGTATTTGTGAAGGTGTTTCAAAACAACAGATGGTGATGTGGCATGCAACCAAACTGTTGAAGCTCTTATCTAGGAAGTTTTGTGATCACATTCAGTGAGAAGTGTTGTTAAGAACTGTAAAGATCTATTCTTGCCTCCCATTTGATGTTTCTTTACTATATTCAGTAGCTTCTTTACATTTAAAGAAGATATAGTTGCTGTGTAGACATTATTATGTTAGTTGTGATCCTGTTTTAAGTGTATACAGCATCTGTTGCTCTAACCCAGAGATATCACCAGGGTTTGCATCGCTTGATGTGGGAGTTCATTGCATCTCCCCCATGACGGATCTCCTCACGTATCGGACCATACAGAATAAATTATAATATTGTCCGCACAGCCTAAATAGAGTGGCATCATTAGGGTTGGTGTAACTCCCCCATTAACTTTATCTATTTATTTTAATATATGAAAGGTCACTCAACAAATCAGTAACCAACAGAAAACCAGTGGCCAACTTGTTGATACTTGTACAACTGAATGAGAGTTCTAGTATTAGCTCTGAGACATGGAAATGAGAGCTGACTCATGCCAGTACCTTATTGTTTCTATCCTTTGTCATAACAAAACCTCATTGGGTCTCGGAACAGTCAGTCTCATTGGTCTGTTTTGAGTTAAGGAAATCAACTTTTTTATATAAGGCACTTGTGCCTTCCTTTTCCGGTTATTTGGTTATAAACTTTGATACCACCATTTGTTTCATTGCATTCAGCATTAAATTACCCATCAAATGATGCATAACATGATAGTATTATTATAAAATACCAAGATTTTCACAATTTTGGCCAGTAGTGGTGTCACCCTTCCCCCGATGGTGTCATCTGGCGTGGTCCGTAGCCCCTCTGCTCTAACCATCTACCCTCTGCCTCTGCTGATGATGCCTCTGCTCTAACCATCTATCAAGGTACAGACTACTGAACTGTCTGGGCAGGAGGTCTGGTCTAGAGGGTAGAGCCTCCATTGCCTGAAGATTAACATCCACAAGGTCGCCAGTTCGAGGCCACCGGCACCGTGTGACCTTGAAGCAGCTGGCAAGCTGCAGCTGAGCTGTTCCATCTGCTCGGAGCGTGGGAGGATGGAGGCCAGAATGTTAAACCAGATCGGAGTGTAACACCTTGAATGTAGTGGTTCTTGAAAGAAAGAACCTTCTTTCAATTTGTAAAAATCCCTGCATGGATTTAATAAGCCTGCCTATGTAAACCGCCTTGAATAAAGTCTTGAATAAAGACCAAGAAAGGCGGTAAATAAATACTGTATATTATTATTATTATTATTATTATTATTAACTGTCACCCATTTGCATTGGATCTAGAAGTTTAGCAGATATGACTTTCAGCATGTGGCTTTTGGAAACATTGAGGAAAGGCTGATGAATGCATATATCATATCAGCAGAGCAGCAATATGGAAGACTGGACAGCAAGAAGATTGGAAGATATGGTTATACTGATATTAAGTACTTTGTAGACTAAAATATAATGTATCAAAATGATTTATGATAGACACTGCAGAAGTTAGCATTATTTTGGTGCGTAACTTGTGCTTTGGTTGTTTTTGAAAGATAAAACCAAACTATTTTGGTTTGTGGCTATTTCTGCTCCTTTAGAGCCCAATACTGTGCTCAGTGGCACGGCTCCATGCTGCAGAGCACTGTCACAAACGTGCCATTAGGCACATTTGCGAGGCTTACTGCCGGGCTCTCACCTGTGCTAGCCCAGCGCCGGCCGGGGCAGTCACCCAGTTTCTGTGACTCGGTGGTCTCCCAGACCAGCAAGCAGGAGTGGGGAGGAGGCATTCTGGGGAGGGGGAAGTCTAGTGTGGGGAGAGAGAGGGCGGGGGTAGACAGGGCAGGGGTGGGCTGGAGGCGTGCTGGAGGGAGGGAGGGAGGTGGGTCTGCGGAGCTGTACTCCGCAGGATCCAAAGCGCTCGTGTAGGGCTGCACGCTCTACAGGAGTGCCTTTACCTTACAGCTGACCTTTTGGTTGGCGGTAAAGTGAGTAGCCCACTGCGGGGCTGCTTACCTTACTCGGCGGAAGGGGACAAAAGTTCCCTTCTCCCAAGGCACCTCCCACGGTAGCCTGGGAGACGCAGGATCTGGTGGCAGCCCTTCTTGGTGCCGCTGAGCCTGGGCGCCCCGGGCAGCTCAGGATTGGGCTGCCCAGCAGTAATAGTATGATGCAGGATAAATCTGCGTTAATGTTACTCCAGCAACTCAGCAGATATTGTTCAATAATTATGGCTACAATCCTGTACACACTTTTACCCCCATACCCCCCAAATAAAGAGACCAGACTTCGGCTTGGATATAAAATGGGCCACTTTATTAAACTTTAACTTTAACTGCAACAGGGCAACCTTCAAACCAACGTGCGGAGCCATATGGGGGAAACGGTCCTAGCCATCTACCTCCCCCTGCAACTCATAGGGCGTACCTCCTGGCTCGAGGCCCCAGCTGTCAAATAGCCAGCCTAGGTCTTTCAACGCCACCTCCCCCAAAGGGGGGCAAGGCAGCTGGACATCAGACCAGCCGCCAGAGCATCACTGGCCTGACCATCCAGGTGAGGGGTTTGCCTGTCTGCCTCCTGGAGCCGGTCAGGCATCATGGGAGCGGTTCAGGCTCGCCCCTCACCTTGCTGCCTTGGATGGACACCGAGCCAGATACCTACCTACCCCGCCCGCACGTATCCTGCCAATCATAAAGTGACCGACCCTCCCAACCAAAAGACCGCACCACCCCGTGCCAGTCTGAGGTAGGCGAAAAAACAGTCATCACACTGCCAATCCAGATGACTGCAAAAAATTCCTACCCGGCCCGAAAACACGACCAGCTAATCCCAGACTGGTTACAGGGAGGGCGGGAGGGGTTGCTGGCTGGGAGCGAACTGAGCTCAGCCTGCCCGCGCGCTCGGGCAGGTGCTCCTGGCCCCGTCCACCCCTGGCCGCAACAACCAATTGCGGCCAAGCCTCAGCCTGGCTGCACGAGGCTGGGGGAAGGGGGCAATCCGGTGCTGGCACCGATCTGGCGCCAACAGCCTTTCTGGGAGGAAAACCCATTGAACATGATGGGACTTACTTCTGAGTAGACATGTATAGGATTGTGTCCTATATCCTTTAGGACTGCAGATCCATAAGATAAGGGACAAAGTCAGATTCACATTTGGACAATTCCAGCATGGGCCAATCTTCTGACGTTGTGTTGGTGTGGAAATGCCTGTGGAACACAAGTATAGTATGTTTAACAGGACTATAGGAAGAAAATGGGGTAGAACATTTTAAAATTAATACAGTTTGGGGCTCCATAAGGGATGGGTAGTTTCCCTTGGCCACAGTTTGGAACTCGCCTTGATTAACTGAGAGAGCTGTAGTCTTATTTTCTAGATCAGTGTTTCTCAAACTGTGGGTTGGGACCCACTAGGTCGGTTGCAATCCAATTTCAGGTGGGTCCCCATTCACTTCAATATTTTATTTTTAATATTTATACTTGATGCTCCCATGATATGTAACTATATTTGGGGAAATGTTACAGACATGTACTCTTAACAAGCTACTGTGTATATGCTTTTAATAATGATAGTAAATGGACTTCCTCCTGGGTAAATGTGGGTAGGATTGTGAAAAATTTTCCTGTTTGATGATGTCATTTCCGGCCATGACATCACTTCCAGTGGGTCCTGACAGATTCTCATTCTAAAACATGGGTCCTGGTGCTAAATGTGTGAGAACCACTGCTCTAGAACTCTGCCACCATTGTTTAAGCCAGGGGTGCCCAAACCCAGGCCATTTGCGGCCCTTGAGGACTTCCAATGTGGCCCTCAGGGAGCCTCCAGTCTCTAATGAGCCTCTGGTCCTCTGGAGACTTGCAGGAGCCCATGCTGGCCTGACACCTGCTCTCAGTGTGAGGGCGACTGTTCGACTGCTTGCATGAGCTATGGGACGAGGGGTCCCTCCACTGCTTTCTGTTTCATATCTGTGATGCAGCAGCGGCAGCAAAGGAAAGGTCAGCCTTGCTTTGTGTAAGGACTTTTATAGGCCTTGAGCTACTGCTAGACCTTCATTCATTCATTCATTCATATAAGTTCACTCTAATAAATTCATTTATGTAAATTTATTCAAATTTGAAATGTAAATTAATTCTCCCCCCCCCCTGCCCCAACACAGTGTCAGTGAGATGATGTGGCCTTCCTGCCAAAAAGTTTGGACACCCCTGGTTTAAGCCATCACCATTTTTGTTTATTTAATGTATAAGTGCTGGTAAGTTGGATAGAACTGGGCCCTAAATTTTTTTTGTAATTGTGATTTGAACCAGGGCAGGTAATTCTCTTTGGGAGGAGGGTGGCTCTCAGGTCAGGATACATCCAAGCATGTATAAGCTGCACAAATTCACATACCCCCTTTCCCAAGTCAACACTGCTACTAATCTTTGAATTTTTTTTTGAAAATGTGGCAGTTCTTTATAGGCATACATTTCTGTGGCGCTTCTGCTGGCAAGCAGCCACATATCTTTCTTCTGGCTTGAAAAAGCTCCAAGCTGAAATGAATGAAATGCATCCTATTACTGCAACATTCAGTGTTTGCTTTATGCTGACTCCTGCTGCGATGTAATTTGCATACTTAAGTACAAATTTCTGGTATGCAAAACTTTCTTTCTTAGCTTTCTTTTTTCTCTCTATGCAAAGGGTCTATGAAAGAATCAGCAGTGATAGACCACATTTGCTATATTATTCATCCAGTCCTCTGAAATATGTGATTTTCATTTGGGGAAAAAGAAGGGAGCCCTTCATACAAAAGTCATGTGCTTAGAAATTTATGAAATTCTACCTTAAAGTTGTATTAGATTCTACCTTAAAGTTGTATTAGATGTTTTCTACTATTAGCTTGCTTCACCAAATTAGTAACAACAGTGGAATAAATCATAACAAGTCCCTTTGAAGTTAATTAAACTGAGTTGCTGTGCTGTGTTTCTAAGGTGTCCTTCAAATGCATAAAAAGTATATGCATGAAAGTATTGTGTGTAGTACCGGACAAGTATTATAACCTTGAATCAATTTAGCAATGGCTAGAATAGAGGGGGAAATTACAGGACATTTTGATTTGCACTTCAAACAATTTTCAGTTGTTCAGATTAATAAATCTAAATTCAGTTGAGGCTTCATCTAATTCAGCACACTGGCTTCATCTAATTTTGAATAGCTTCTGCTTGACAATGGGATGTAGCCGCAAATCCTAGGATTGTAGTTTTTCTAAAGGCTCTTTGTGAAAATAAGCCATTCCTAATGCTCCCAGAATGTAAAAATAAAGTTTGAGTAAGTCCGTATGAATATTGAATCAAACCAAGATTTTACCGTCCTGAACAGTTTCAGATAGACTGAAGAACATATTGCAACATAAGTCTGAAAATATTGTTTTTTCATTTATGAATATGTGCCATTCTCTGCAATATACCAAAAGCAAAAAAGCAATAGCACCACCAACTCAGCAAATGACATAAGAAACCAGCCAATGATTAAAAACTCTAGTTTCATCTTTTGAACAATGGTGGTTTTTAAAAATTCCATCAACTTGTCATTTTTATCCACAAACTCCTGGGAGATAAAGTGCCTGGAAGAGATGCCTTGAAAAACACTCAATTCTGTGACCCATTTTTCCTGGTCAGGAGGAAGAAATAAATGGTTTTACTAGTTTCCAGGGGTGGCCTCTCCCATGGTACATGGTAAGAAAAATAAAAGTCCCTTACTATACTCATAGAATCATAGAGTTGGAAAGGGCCGAATAGGTCATCTAGTCCAACCTGAGTCCAAGTCCTACTCCTTGTATAGTTTCCTCAAACCCAGAAATGTGGAACTTCTAGTTTTATTTGACAATACCACAAGAACAAAGGATTCCATTGATTCATGCAGTCCCTTTAAATAAAACTGAAAGTCCCTCACTTTTGAGTTTAAGGAAGCCATGCAAGTAGCATGGCAAGGAAGCTGATGATTCTCTTCTTGCTCAAGCAAGCCCAGTGAGTTGAAGGGTGGCAATGGGAGACTTGGGGTAAAGGTCATCCTAAATCCACCATCAGCTCAATCAGCCACTGAAGCAAGTGGCTTCAAGTTGCCTTGTGTTTGGACAACCCTGCTGTTCCAAATTCTCATTTCGGTTACAAACAAATGTCCTTTTCAGAGGCTCTAAATAGATGGGTGGTGTCAGGTTTGATCCCCAGCATATGTGCCATCATAAGAATGTTTGTGGTGTCCTGTCATGAACAAACTTCACCTCCCCCAAAATGTTCATATGAGAGAACCTGTTTCCTTTCCAGGGGGGAACTCTGTCCTTCTAACTTTTTGGAATTTGATTTGACAAAGGATCAACCATCAGGAGTGATGGTTTAACTGTCCATCTGGCAAACCAACCAAGGGACATCATTTAGATTAGATATGTACATTCTGTGTCTCTTAATTGACGTGTCCTGTTGTAAAGCATGGAACCATTTTTAAAATGTCCTCTGCCCTTTAGTTTAAGTAAACCCATTTAAACTTCCCTGCTTTTCTTAACTAAAGCTCACCCTCACTACCTGCTTGGCAATGTTGTTGTGGTTAATTTTTAAATACAGGAGCTTGATGTTTATAGTCATGCCTCACTAACAAAACAAAAACATTAAATTTATTCATTAAAGTGACAACTTTCCCTGTCATTTATTCCTACTTTATAACTTGTTATACTTCATTAAAAGATCTAGCTCATTTCATCCAAAACTCTTAGAGTGGTTTTAAAACAATTGTATAAAAATGAGCTTTAAAAATGTTCCAGATAAGTACTGAGGATATAGTGCTAGCATTTACTCAGATGTTACACTGTCTTCAGTAGGGCTTACTTCTAGGTAAATTTGCATAGAATTGCAGTCTGAACGTACATAAGAGCTACATAAGGTCTCCCAGGTAGCCTTTGAGAAAGACAGCCTAGAGATGTTAATGTATGGCCTAGACAAACTTCTCACCTTGCCTCCTGCCAAATCTGATGCTTCTTTTGGGATAAGGTCCTTGGGGAGGGGGGGAGTTATAAAGGCCCTACTTGAGCACGCTGCTCTTCATGTCACCAGTCCTACTGTAGGAAAAGTTCTGGAGTTGTACTTCCCCCTGCTTCCCCTCAGCAACACCCCTGGCACCAGGAAACTAACATTACAAGGTCAGCCTATATGAGCAAAGATACCCATGTCTAAAAGTGGGTAGAGGAGCAATGGGATAGCAGAATTAGTGCCATCTGTCAGAATAACACGGCCAAGGGAAAGGCATATACGCAGTGTTGGCTACAGACTGTTGCATGGGAGCCCTTTGTAGACATTTGAATGAACATGTTAGTCAGGTGTGGAGCTGGCTGTTGAAATGTCATATTTTAAACAGCTGGATAGGGCTTCTCTTTCATATATTCTATCTAGGGATTGGAAGTCTTTGCACAGATTGGTCAAGCAGGATACCTTTCTGATCAGCATTTATTTTGCTTGTCTATAAGTGACATCTACCATATAGTATATTTTTAAGGTATATATTTTAGTATATTTTAAATATTATACTATATTTTAAAAATATTTATTTATATAGTATATTTTAAAGTATATTTTTATAGTATATTTTTAGCCACCTTGGGTGCCCTTAGGGGAGAAAGGCGGAATACAAATCCAATAAATAAATAAAATAAATAAGGCGACAGCACTAAAAATGGCATGTATCAGAAGTCCCTTTTGAGTTTTTGTTTGTTAATTTTGCTAGTTCTCCTCTCTATTTGATAATCACTGATTGCTTGTCCAGGCAAAACCATTCAATTAAATCTCTGATTCATTGACTGCTGTTAAAGTCAACGTGATAAATTCCTGTAAATATACAAGTCTGGGGAATGCTGACAATGGTGCTTCAAAAATCCTGATATGTTTGCTTCTACCAATGGTGAAAAAAGTCTCAGAAACAGAAGTGTTCCTTATTTATATTTTCCTTTATACTATAACAAAAGGAATACTCTATATTTAAGTTGCTATACCACACAATTGGTCTAAATTTTACATTTGCAGTTAGACTAATATATATTTTTAGGATTAGCCTTAAAAAATTAAAGTGAAGCTAGATATTTTTTCATTTTATAAGCTTATATGCTGTGTTGATAAATTGCCTGAGATGCACAATCCTGAGGTGTCCTGAGATGCACAATCTTGTTTATTAAAAGAAAAGGGAAAGGAAATCTCTAATATATTTTTCAGAAATACTGAGTTTCTAGTCATCTATGCCACTCTGAATTCAGAAGGTAAATTTAGACATTTTCCAAAAATGACAAAATCGGGATGCATGAGCAAATCCCGGTTCAGTAGGCCCTCATTTTCCATTATCCTGGGTCACCCTGTCACCAAGTTTTCAGGGTGGTGGAATCACAGCTTATTATCTGTACTGATCCTACAGTACTGATATAAATTAGCACTATGTTCTTGCTGGATGCCTGTTGCAATACTGGTACATTTGCAAGAACATTTGTCATAATGAAACAAAAGCACCCTATTATTCCATGCTTAAGAGACCATCCTTTCCACAGAAGACAAAAATTGGGGGCTTCTCTTCCATACTGTTTACTATCTTTGCATGCTCTTGCAACTCACAAGTCTTGGGAAAGCTTTGATGGTGTGAAACCAAGCAGTGGAGAATGAGGAGTGCTGTAGTTTTATCTGAAGGGTTAATAAAAAATGACTCAAACCAGAGTGCTATGGTTCAGTGGAAGATGAAACTACAAGTCACATACCGACCTCCTAAAGTGGTAGCATACATCACTCCATCCTATCTGTCATATTCTGTACATCATTAAGCCTGCAGAGGATTACAGCATATTTTGGACTAAGCTCTAGTTCAATGGGCCTGGCTCCCACTGAACAACAATGCATGGAATTGAGGTGGGCTGTTATTTACACAATACATATCTTTTCGTCATATTCTTAAAATTTTGTTTTGTCTATATAAAACGAGGTGATAACAAAGATAACTTGCTGAGCTTCCTGAAGGGCATTTTCTTATCTTGAGAGACCATTGTACTTGAAAACTAGTATGAATTCTGCACCCACAGAATCCTGCAGCCAAAGCCCCTTTTCAAAGATTTGTGACATGAACTGCAGTGACAATGTCTTTTTGAATTTGAGTGTCAAAAGGCTTCACAAGTTCTCTTATCTGCCAAGAAAACAGCTGCTAAGACATTGTGAAGGAACTAAAGTGTGACTCAAAGGTTCACTACTTCCTTTAGGTGCTCTCGTTATATAACTGGTAAGTGTAATTGTAATATGAGTTTATATTAATATGTAATTATTTATATTATATGTAATATTGCCACATACTTTTTGCCCTGGCTATAGATGGTTGAGAAAAGAGCATCATTGACGTGGGGGAGAAGAATTCCATTTTTGCTATCTTATAAAATACCTCACAACATTATATGGATATATTTGATTTTTTTTTTCTTTTAAACAGACATTTGCCAGAGTCATGTACACCAAACTCACAATGCACAATATATAGTCCTGTGAAAAGGCGAACTCTTTCCTCTGGTTTTTTGAAGTCATTATCGGTACACCTGCAGACAATTTGGCCCACATTAGCAGTTCCATGGGTGCAAGTTTGCCAGCTGCAAGTATGCCAGGATCTTTCAATACATGAAAGGGGTCTTAAATGCAAAACAGAACAAGAAATGTTACAGTATTTGTAGAGTGAACATGTTACTGTTGGCAAAGAGTACATACAGCAAACACACACAATGAGAGAGAGAGAGAGAGAGAGAGAGAGAGAGAGACAGTTCATGATTTTGTTTTATATTTCTTTGAAAAGAAAGATGAGAAAGGTTGGTAAATTTCTAGGTCTAGTTTGTGATGTGTGCTTCCCTGTGACCACACTGTTAGTAGGCACAAAGGCTTGAAACCTAAGCCATTGTTTGACTTCTTCCTTTAGAGTGACAGAGCTTTATGCCGCATCACAAACAGCTTTTCAAAGCTTCTTCAAAGTGTGTGATATTGGTTTGTGCTACAGCATGGGGATCTGTCACTTAATAGGACGGTCAGAGTTTCCATGGGCATGACCACGTCCTTGGGTGCATTCATGCAGCTCTTTGGCCCCAGACCATTGTCATCTTCCATTTAGATCAAAATGACATTGTATTCTGAATAAACTTGCTCATTCCCTAGTAAAATCACAGTGCTGCATATGAAGGAATACAAAGAAAATAACCTCTTTTACGCTAATATTTGAAAGAATGCCCTTACCTAAACATAAGAACATAAGAACAGCCCCACTGGATCAGGCCATAGGCCCATCTAGTCCAGCTTCCTGTATCTCACAGCGCCCCACCAAATGCCCCAGGGAGCACACCAGATAACAAGAGACCTCATCCTGGTGCCCTCCCTTGTATCTGGCATTCTGAGGTTGCACATACACATCATGGCTTGTAACCCGTAACAGATTTTTCCTCCAGAAACTTGTCCAATTCCCTTTTAAAGGCATCCAGGCCAGATACCATCACCACATACTGTGGCAAAGAGTTCCACAGACCAACCACACACTGAGTAAAGAAATATTTTCTTTTGTCTGTCCTAACACTCCCAACACTCAATTTTAGTGGATGTCCCCTGGTTCTGGTATTATGTGAGAGTGTAAAGAGCATCTCTCTATCCACTTTATCCTTCCCATGCATAATTTTATATGTCTCAAAGAAACATATATATGAATATGCACTGTCAGATTATGAAATCTGAAATCATCAGTGAACACAATTTGTGTAGTTTTCTTTGACAGTTTTGCCCAAGTGAGAACTTTATTCTAGATCTTGAAGGAAACACACAGTTCCCTTTGATAGATCATTATTCATTTTCATGTATTCTCGGGGGGGGGGGGGAGGTGAGCTGCAAGTCTTCTTAAAAATATTTTAATAATGTCTTTAGCAATTTAACAAATAGAGACTGCAACCAGACATTGCAAGAGCTATCTCTGTGTCACTGTAAGCAGTATCCCAGCTTCTGTTCTCTGCAGTGTCTAGTAATACTGCATGCACAAAATGACATCACATTGTAACATTGCCTGACATTGAACAGTACATTGCCCAGGATGGGCAAGCCAGGTGTGACTTAACTCCAGTAGAGTCACGAGTCTCCGCCCCCCCGTGACTCGACTCAAAAATGAGTCATAATGGGGGCACTTTTCAAGTTGCCTGGAGCGTTTTCATGACTTGAAAAACTCAAGTTACGAGTCTTTCCCTTTAAAAAGCAAGCTGCAGTTCCATGGGGAAAAAAATTGGGTTGCTGCAGAGGGGAGTGTTGGAGTTGCCTTTTACCACTCCCCTGCTGTCCCCATCCCATCTCTAAACAAGGCGGGAGGGAGTGGGAGGGACTGCATGGGAGCAGAGACAGAAGCAGCAAGAGGGAGGGAGGTAAGCTGCAAGGCTTACCAGGACGACCCAATCCTTTGCAGCTCTACTCAGAAGTAGTCCGATTTGCACTGATCATTCAATGGGGCTACCTCCTCCCAAGTAACAACAGAGCTCACAGTAGCCTTCTCAACCTCCTTTTTCCCTGGACTTCTCCAACCAATTCTAATGCAATAACCTTGGGCTCCTCCTCCTGCCCTCTCTCATCCAAAGAAACAAATCAGATTGCCCATCCTTGGTCCAGTGATCATTGGTTCCTTCAGTGATGGGCAAAAGAGCCTGCTCCTGCCCCCTCCCTCTGCTTGAATGCAAAAGAAAACATTAACCCTTCCCTGCCTCCTGGCTGAAACCTCCTTGCTGTTTGCCCAGTCTGAATGATGGCCACATGAGGTCTTTTATACTATGAAAACAGTAAGCAAGCACAGCCAGACTCGAGTCTGCATGCATGGAGACTGAGTGCCAAGTCGGTAGCCTCAGACTCAAGTCAATTTCTGAGTTATCAGCACAGCTGACTCAAGTGTACATGAGTCAGTGAAAAACACTGATTTTTGCAACTCACCTGACTCGAGTTCCCATCCCTGCACATTACCCACCCCAAGTCCACTTCAGGGACTTCCCTTACAAGGGAACATGCAACATGACAATGCCATGCATATTTTATATTACCAATATTTACTGAGATTCAGAAGAGGAGATGGGCTGGGAGAAAATAAGGGCGAAGGGTTTTGTGCTCTGCTTGTGAGTTTTCCGGGGCATGTGGATTGATCTCTTTGGGATTGTAATACTGGATTGCAGGGAATTTTGTTTTGGTCTGCAGGGGGTTCTGGTCTGTGTTTTCAGTGGAAAGCTATACTTTTGAGCTTTGTTTATTCTTGGCATGCAGATCCTAAGCATTTGCATTGGCATATGTGACTGCAGTGTTGTGCGACATCAAAGCTGGTGCCTGTGTGTTGGTGGCTTATGCAGCAACTTTTTGGACTGAATGTGACAAAAAAAGTGTGCATAGGAATCTAAGAGCAGAAAGCACTATAATGGACATACAAAATGAAATACAAAAAAATGTGCTGAGTGAAAAAGTGTTCTGGTTTATGAGAAGAATGCTGCTCTACCTGTAATGGTGTCAGGAGTGTTCTTTGCCCCCATTCCCCATGGCAGGCAAATGTGGTGGTAGTCAGCCATTGGCTGCTTTTGAGCTGGGGTTTGGATTTGCCAGCTGTTGGAGTGGTAGATACTTGTCACCTTTGGTTTGGTGGCTTCGCTTTACTTATGGTCCCCTCTCTCCCACCCTTTTATCCATCTGAGACTAGCTGGTTGCCTCTGGACCCAGGTAGGAATGTTTAGTTTCCTGCTGAGTTGGCCTTGGTGGGTTTTGTTTGTTTGTTTGCCTGTTCCAGACTGCTTGGGGTTGAAGTGAGTTTTCTTTAGCCACGTAGGTCACAATGGGTAGTTTTGGTTGGAGTCTTGAATAGGGATTGGTGTGCATCCTGTAGTTAGTTGATTGGTTAAAGGGAACCGAAGACCAACTACAAGATCTACATGGCTTAGAGTGCTAGTTGGGATCCCTTTGAGCAAGGCCTACAGAGTCAGCCCTTGAAGTTTTGCGGTGGGCTCTGTGGTTAACAGCTTTCTCAGTCTCCCTACCATAGTTCTGGGTGGTATCACCAATAAGCTAGGGATTGTTGGTTGGTAATCCTTTGAGTGCAGGTGGTAATGCCCATTGGGGGGAATAGACAACTACCGTGGTCTCCCCCAGTTTAGGAGCTCACACCAGTTAAGGGTGGAGTTGAGGTTAGGAAGTTCCTGTTGCAGATTTTATATGTTTACGTTAATAAACTGTGGCTTGTTTTATCCATATCACCTTCTCTCTCTCTCTCTCTCTCTCTCTCTCTCTCTCTCTCTCTCTCTCTGTGTGTGTGTGTGTGTGTGTGTGTGTGTGTTTGGGGGAGGGTAAGTGAACATCAAGATGTATTCTAGAAACAAGGTAGATATTTACATTGCGGTACTAGCAAGTGGCTCCTGTTTCAGTAACAGCCATCTTCGGTTAGATAAGGAACAATATGTCTCAGGCTGGCATCCTTTTTTATGTATGAGCAGGTTTTATTTGTTTAATCCTATAACATCCAGCTGTGTTCTGGATAGGTGTTAGAAGCATTCTGTGTTGATACAGAAAGGACAGAGGTAAGGAAAACATTCTAAAAATTTGACAGCATAGTTTCAACACATTTTCAGTGAAATTTACAGCTAGGCAGCAAATATAACAAACTTAGATTTATATTTTGGAAAGATGTTTGCCTGATACCTTGGATGTATATGATTTTGTTTAGGAATAAAGGCTTATCCACTTACCACTGGCTAATTAGCAGCTTCTTGAAATTCCTCTAGTTGTTCCCTGTCCTGTCACATTTGGAATTGTTGCAAAGTAGAAAGTAAATGAAGAAAGGCATGTCCGTCTGTTCCCTCCACCCCAATTTAAGAATGTGGATTTTATCCCTTTTATTTGCATGGAATTTTCTTTTGCTCCACAGCATGGTGCTGGATATTAATTTCTTACTTCTACCACCCCCTGCCTTTTCATTATTTGATCTGCAGTGCGACTTACACAAAACCATAAAATGAAAAACAATTTTGAGCATGTAACAATAGAAACAGTATCACAAATAATAAACAAACAACAACACCACAATAAAAGATGCCCAAAAAAGGATGGGGGCATAAGTTGGTAGAAAACCAAATGATTTGCCTCGCAGTTTTAATCTGTGGAATCTCCATGTAGTGTTGGAAAAGAGGCCTGTCTGAAATTCCAGGGAGCGGCTCTCAGTCAGTGTCTCGGACCTAAATAGGCAAATGGCCTGAGTATTGGCTTCCTCTGCTCTAGATCAGAACAGAGTTTCTCAATGTTTGTCCCTTGCCGTACCACCTCACATGGTCCACCTATTGGAAGTACCACCAGAAGTTACATCATTGCCAGTTACTTCCAGATTAGGAGATCAGATGTGACACTGCAAATACTGGTAAGAGGCTCTGAGCAGACAGGAGGGCTTTTTCGAACATGCAAAAAGTGCACACTGGAGCTCTGTCCATGGAGCTGAGCCTTCTACCACTGTTTGTTGTGTTGTGTTGCTGGTCTCCCTGCTGGGTGGCAGACATCCAGCGGTCCTACGAGTACCACCAGACAACACCTCAAGTACCACAAGTGGCACCCATACCATTGGTTGAGAAACAATGCTCTAGAACAGAATTCTTTGCTAATTTCATGCTATATACTTGGCGGTTTCACTGATACTTTTTTACAACCTTCTTGGCAGGGGCTAGATAAGGAAGACATTGTGCATGGTATTATGGCATGCAGAACTTCTTGGTAGTGACTCCTGGCTTTGTACCTCTGTGCTGTACAAAATTTGTGAGGTCCCTTCCTCTCCAGCTTTCAGGACAGCCTTTAAGATGGTTTTATTCCACCAGGTTTCCAAACTATGATCAATGGAGGCTCACTTGATGAAATTTTGCTGCTGCTGCAATTTTTGAATTGATTTTTACTTCTCTGTTTGATCTAATTAGGATTTTCCTTGTTGTTTTAGTATGTTTAATCTATTTTATTGTGGTGGTGTTTCCCACCTTGGGATCTGTAGTGAAAGATGGAATGAAAATGGAAAGCATAAATAATCTTTCATAATTTTGGAGAATGTTTTAAGCCAAGAGCAGTGCTGAATAACTAGCTTTCCACCCATCTCTGCAGTGAGTGCCCACAATCACATTCCTATTGGGACTGTGGGCATTATTTAAAAATCCTTCTACATTTCACATACTCAGATACTGCCCAAGCCACTCTGGCACATGAAGCAGCCTTGAATTCCAGTCCATTTGTGCACCAGCACCAACACCCAGTATCAATGTGCATAAAGTAGCATCCCCTACATCAGTGTACACTGTCAGACAGGATCCAGATTTAAAGTCACTTCAGCCTAGGGATCCACCTCCATACCAATCTCTTCTTAATTAAACCTACAGCACCTGTCATTGTTATCTTTTGGCGACACCATTGACACAGAGATAGGAAATGACTTTCCCAATATGCACACAGATAAAATGATCTAATACCGTATATCAAAAAAGGCATGTGACTTTGGGAATGTTCTGATTTACTGTTACCTTCTTTCACTGCCTTATAATCAAGTTACAACCCTGTTGCAACATGGGGGAAATAATCCATCTAGATCAGTGGTTTTCAACCCTTTTCATGCCACAGCCACCAAAAATAAAGTATGAAACTGGGGAACCACCACTGATTCTGCCCCGCTCCCAGTCTGCCCGCCCTGACTCATTGCTGCCCACCCCATTTCCCATACTTCTTTTGTCTTCACAACAACTCTGTGAGATAGCAGCCTCAGCAGGACTGGCCTTAGAAGCTGTGGGGCAAGACAGCAAGCAGACTGTGCAAGATTACATCAAGAACTCAGGTTTGATAAGGAAGTACCATTATTAGGATTGGATCCAAGCTCTTCTTGCACAGGCTTTGAAAGCTTGCTGCAACCCTCCAAAGAAGGATTTGGGATCCCACTGGGGTCATGACCCACAGGCTGAAGAATGATGATCTAGTTAAATTGAGGAATACAGGAACAGGGGTTCCTGCCTGCCCCTTACTGTGAGAGAACCCCTTTGTTCTAATGGTTCACATTCATTAAGCACTGTAGGAAATTCTGATTGCTCCAAGACAAAATATTTTTTTTTCCTCCAAGCAATACTTCTGTTATAGAAGCATTGTGTTTTCCTGGAGTCACATTTTATGGCTGGAAAAATATATTTTTCACCACCATCACTTGCTGTGATGGTGTCAAATGTGGTTATGCAAGTATTATGGGTATTTAAAAAGAAAGAACACTGCTTGATAGTGCATTTTTGGTCAGTTTTGTTGTATGTTACATACTCTTACTTTTCTATAATTCTATTAGTGTTTGTCACTGAATAATTCAAGCAAAGGGAGCACTCTTAAAAACTGTAACAAATCCACCAAAGGGATTGCCTTCTGGGACCATTGGCTATAAAATAATTAGAAACAGGATGTGTTGAGCTTGAATGTCTAGATATAGGTGGAATCACTAGGTTCTGCTCTGCAAATGTTTTGGTAGAATTCTTCTTTATGGACCTCTGCAGTGGCGTAGCTAATGATCGTGTAGCCTGGTGCCAAGCTCAAAATGTTGCCCTGGAAGTGATGTCACAACCAGAAGTGACATCACACCCAGGCTTTTTGAAAAGTGAAAATTGGGAGGAACCCACCTACTCCCCCCAGCAACTCATCACCCACTTGTTCTGCTACCTCCCCTCAGTTAGCGGCATAGCTAAGGCATCTATCTGCAACCAAGAAGATTTTGTAGCCCCCTCCACATGACAAAATCAAATTTAATTAAGTAAATAAATAAAAAGTTATTAGTTCCATGCTGAATCATAATAAAATCTCGGCACTCAGAACAAACAGTCTCATAGGTCAGTTTGGAGTTAAGCAAATCCACTTTTCATTCCAGAAGTCTGTTGTTTTTATATTCTAGTTAATTGGCCATAACTTTTGATAGAAAAAAGATAATCCAGTGCTGTTTGTTTCATTGCACTCTGCATTAAATTACCTTTCCAATGATATATAACATGATGGTATTATTCATTCATATCAAGATTTTCACAGTTTTGGTCACTAGTGTCAAGTTCAGCTTGTTGCCCCCCTAAAGCTTGATGCCTGGTGCAACTGCTACCTCCTGCACCCCCTTAGCTATGCCACTGCACCGCTGATCATTTAATCAAAACAAGTGGATTGTTTTTTGGACTTCATTGTATTCTGGGATGGTCATTGAGGGCTCCGGCATCAATCAGAGGATGCTTATAAGGATGAATCTTGCACGGTCAATGGCTCATGGCAAATTTCAGCATCAATGATGGTTAAGCCTTGCAGTATCACCATTGTCAAAGCATTGCCATTGTAAAAGGTCATTCTATGGCTGTTAGCTTTTTTTTTTTCTTTTTTTGAATGGCAAATGCACATACCCTGTTACAAATTGCTTTTCAAATGATGGAAAAAGATTGAAAACAGACTGTAAACAGCTTCCTATACTGTCCAAACTGTTGTGGAGAAGGAAGAAGTTATGAATTTCCACTTGGTATCCCCAACCAAAAAAACTATTTGTATTAATAGTGTTTTCATCAATGTATCTGGAAGACAAATTGTATTGTGAAGTCTATATTCTCCACCTGGGTATCCTTGCTTCTTTGGTGAGAAGGCTTATTTTATGGATTACTTTCCCAGGTACTTCTAGTTTGTCTTTTTTTTTTTTTTTTTTTTTAATCATGGCAGCCTCATCATGGTACCAGATGTTCATGCACATCTGAGGTACACTTCCAACTGGAAATAACTTTTTTCCCCTTGAATATTTTTTTGGGGGGGGGGGGAGAAATTTTGATCAGAACAAGGATGAACAGGTGGGAGCCTGTTTATCTGTGGATCTTTCATCCTTATATCTGGCTCAATGCGGGTCCCCCTCAATTTGGGCCCTCAGAGCAGTGGTTCTCACACATTTAGCACTGGGACCCACTTTTTAGAATGAGAATCTGTCAGGACCCACCAGAACTGATGTCATGACCGGAAGTGACATTATCAAGCAGGAAAATTTTTAACAATCCTAGGCTGCAATCCTACCCACACTTACCCAGGAGTAAGTCCCACATAATATCTTTGTAAAAGCATATACTTAGTAGTCTGTTAAAAGTACAGAGCTGTAACATTTCCCCAGATGTAGTCACATACCATCAAGTCTAATATATTAAAAATAAAATATTGAAATGAATGGGGACCCACCTGAAATTGGTTCGCAACCCACCTAGTGGGTCCCGACCCACAGTTTGAGAAACACTGCCTCAGAAGCAGTTCACTGCCTCTACCAGCTTCAAAATGACTGAGAGAGGTGAAAAAACACAATTTCCGGTTTCCATTGGTTTCCTTAGGCCTCAGAAAGACTTATATGGCGTAAAAATGTCACTTCCAGTTTCCATTAGGAAACCAGAAATGACATTTTTTTTGCCTTTCCAGACTGTTCTGGAGCCTGCAGACACAGCGGGCAGGCTCACGCTGCCTCTGTGGGCTTCCGAAAGCCCTCCGGAGGGGATGCGCTCCGGTCACCTTCAGTGAAAGAAAGGGGAGGAAAATTGCGGATTTGATTATCCATGATTTTTGGTATCAGTGAGGGGTTTGAGAACAGATCTCTCGCAGATACCAAGACCCCACCTTTATGTGAGAGGGGAAGATTCATTCTTTTCATCCCCCAAATTTTCCCCTTGAATCAGTGATTTTTCTCCTGAAGCAATGATGTGAAGAATATGTTGTTTAAGGCTTTAAACCTGGTTATGTAATGGGTATTAAAAGGAAGTGTTTGAAGAAATGTGCTGAAATTATGAATTATGCACACTTTCTGGCTTCCTCTTTAAGCCTGTGTTCTCAAACTTTTCATTGTTCATAAATTTGTTTGCTGTTCTATTCAGATATTTTTTTTCCTCTGCAGAATACCTGATCAAGGTGTTATCTCAAAAGAACATATTCATTTCAAAAAGTAAAGTGGTAATTGCTAGAACAGATTTTCAAAGCTGGTTTCCACACTAGCCGTCGATAGATTTTTCATGTCTTCAGTCTTAATGATCAATACAATGGCAACACTTTCTTCTTCCATTCACTCAGGGCATGTGCATTCTTGTTAAAATCATTTGAATCCTATTGCCTGATATTTTTGATGTCCTATAGTTTAAGTAACCTATAAAATCTGAATGTTAGAATCAGAAATTGTATATTACATTTAAATTTAAATTTATGTGGTATAGCAATTACATTGGTTGATTAGGCTTCATTGTTTAGCCCACAGATCATTACAATGTCATTGTGGGTAAGTGCATTCTTATTCATCCCTTTGTTGTCTTCTGCATGTCTCTTTTTCAGCAATGTGAGCAAAGAAGCTACCTTCTCCTTCCCCTGCTATGTGAATATTTCTGAGAACTCTTTTAGTTAAAAATGGTATCTAAATATAATAATATGGTGTGTACATGTACAATGAAGCATTTTGCGTGTATGCCATATAGTAACAAAAAGTGAGTTTGTTCTAGGACACATGTGTATGCCATGACAGAACTCTTAGTAGGCCATACTGAATAGATTCATTTCAAAACTGTTTAGTGTCCTTCTGAGTCAAAAGTACCTACTTGTAGACAGTGGCATACCTAGGGGCTGTGATGCCTGGAGTGGTGACATTGTGACAATGTGTGACATCACTTCTGGGTTCTCTTGGAGGAGTCAGTCAAAAATTGCTGCAACTGCTGCTGGGAATGTGCATGCGCTGCAGTCGCTTCCTGAATTAGGGCCCAATCCTATCCAATTTTTCAGTGCCAGTACAGCTGTGCTGCTGGAGCATGCACTGCATCTTTTGGTGGGGAGTCAGTCACAGAGGCCTCCTCAAGATAAGGGAACATTTGTTCCCTTACATCGGGGTTGCATTGCAGTTGCACCAGTGCTGGAAAGTTGGATAGGATTGGGCCCTTAGGAAGCTACTGGAGTGCATGTGCACTCAGAACATCAGCTGGGGTGATATATCCAATACCTCTGAGCTTTCCTGAGTTGCTGCTTTTTGTTTCGCAAGCACTCACGAGAACAGGAAGTAGCAACTCGATGCAGTCGCTACTTGGAGCAACTCAGTGGTGTCCTCTTCAAGAGGTGCCCAGGACAGGTGCCCTTCCTGCCATACCCTTGATATGTCACTGCTCATAGCGGGAGCTGCCTGTTGGTTTTCAGCATAGGTCACTTATTTGGTCTGGCCTGGCAACAGGTAATTCTTCAGTATGGAAGATGGAGCACATTTGACTCTTCACTAATTGGAGGATCCTATTACACTCACTCTCAACAGAGATATGCAAAAGAATTACCTGCCTTCCAGAACATCATGGAAAAACAAAATGGTGAGCTCCTCTGCAGGGTGGGTAGCACAGTCATTGAACCTGAGAACGTTTGTATTTAAACAAGTTCTCTTGTCACTGAACTGTCATTTTCAGTGTGCCTTTCCCCCCCTCTTCTACTATATTTTATGGTTTCTTTCACAAGTGACTCAAGATCAACTTTTTGCTCTTGTGATAATGTGAATTACGATGTTGGACAGGGCTGGAGATCACCATCCACTTTCACCCACTCAGCTCTGCTCCTCCTCTTTTTGCTCCAATTCAAAATGGAATGGTGTAAGAAGAACAAAGTAGAAGGTCAAGTATGGAGGAGGTGAGAGTGTTTGCTAGAGTGTTTGAGCTGCTCCTTTGCTGAATCCAGGGAGTGAGGACCTCTCTTCACAGGTGAACCTGGGGGGTGCGAGTGACCACTGGCGGCATGTCTGTGGGGGCCCTGCCACCATCTACTCCCCCCCAGCCACTCAGGTCACTTGGACCAGCTGCCTGCTTCTTTCAACCAGAAAGAAGCAGGCAGCCATTCCAGTTATGCTCTCTCCGCTTGGAGTGACTGCATGTCACTCAGAGTGGCTGGGCTGTCCACTTTTTTTGCTTTGAAAGAAATGGGCAGCAACTCTGAATGACTGTCCAGTTCTTTCCGTTTGCGCACCACTCGAATTGGCCACCCGCTTCTTTCAAAGCTAAAAAAATGGATGGCCTGGCTGTTCCTGGTGATGTTCAGTCACTCCAAGCAAAGACAGCATAATCACAAGCACATGCAGGAAATTGCAATGACATCATCACATCACCACATTTAGTACTGGATCAGGGCAGGGGGTGGCAGTTAAAGAGGTGGCCCCAGGGTGGCACAAGCCCCAGGAACTCCACTCCCTAACCTACTCAACTGCTTGAGTAGAGAACTCAAGTTCCTCAACTGCTAGATAATGGGGCGACATTTAGCATGCCACCTCAGGAGATACCGAGTCAGCCCTAGAAACCATTGAGTTGGATCCAGACTTATCCAAACAGAAGTGTTGTAAAAGCAATCTTTTATACCTTCTCATCTTACCTGGTTCACATTTCATTATCTGTAGTACACCACTATGGACAACACGGCTTTCACTGGTGTAAAGACAAATCAAATGCAAATGATAATGAATAAGTATTTAATTCCTTGTTGTTGGCAAACTTCAGTCTCAAAAGACTATGGTATTGTGCTCTGAATGGTGGTTCTGGAACAGCATCTAGTGTGGCTGAAAAGGCCAATTCGGGAGTGACAATCCCTTCTACACTGGGAGCAAGTGCAGTCTGTCCCTGGTCTGTCTCCCTGGCTATGGGCCTTCCTTCTTTGCCTCAGTCTGTTGGCCAAGTGTCTCTTCAAACTGGGAAAGGCCATGCTGCACAGCCTGCCTCCAAGCGGGCCGCTCAGAGGCCAGGGTTTCCCACCTGTTGAGGTCCACTCCTAAGGCCTTCAGATCCCTCTTGCAGATGTCCTTGTATCGCAGCTGTGGTCTACCTGTAGGGTGCTTTCCTTGCACGAGTTCTCCATAGAGGAGATCCTTTGGGATCCGGCCATCATCCATTCTCACGACATGACCGAGCCAACGCAGGCATCTCTTTTTCAGCAGTGCATGCATGCTAGGGATTCCAGCACGTTCCAGGACTGTGTTGTTTGGAACTTTGTCCTGCCAGGTGATGCCGAGGATGCGTCGGAGGCAGCGCATGTGGAAAGCGTTCAGTTTCCTCTCCTGTTGTGAGTGAAGAGTCCATGATTTGCTGCAGTACAGAAGTGTACTCAGGACGCAAGCTCTGTAGACCTGGATCTTGGTATGTTCCGTCAGCTTCTTGTTGGACCAGACTCTCTCTGTGAGTCTAGAAAACGTGGTGGCTGCTTTACCAATGTGTTTGTTTAGCTCGGTATCGAGAGAAAGAGTGTCGGAGATCGTTGAGCCAAGGTACACAAAGTCATGGACAACCTCCAGTTCATGCGCAGAGATTGTGATGTAGTGAGGTGAGTCCACATCCTGAACCATGACCTGTGTTTTCTTAAGGCTGATCATCAGTCCAAAATCTTGGCAGGCCTTGCTAAAACGATCCATGAGCTGCTGGAGATCTTTGGCAGAGTGGGTAGTGACAGCTGCATCGTCGGCAAAGAGGAAGTCATGCAGACATTTCAGCTGGACTTTGGACTTTGCTCTCAGTCTGGAGAGGTTGAAGAGCTTTCCATCTGATCTGGTCCGGAGATAGATGCCTTCTGTTGCAGTTCCAAAGGCATGCTTCAGCAGGACAGTGAAGAAAATCGGATGTCACTTCGGATGCCACTTCGGATGTCAAAGGGGTCTGATGTGGAGCCATCGAAGACAACAGTGCCCTTCATGTCCTTGTGGAAAGATCTGATGATGCTGAGGAGCCTGGGTGGACATTCGATCTTGGGGAGAATCTTGAAGAGGCCGTCCCTGCTGACCAGGTCGAAAGCCTTCGTGAGATCTATGAAGGCTATAAAGAGTGGCTGTTGTTGTTCCCTGCATTTCTCCTGCAGTTGTCTAAGGGAGAATACCATATCAGTGGTGGACCTGTTCGCTCAGAATCCGCACTGCGATTCTGGTTAGATGCTCTCTGCAAGTACCTGGAGCCTCTTTAGTGCAACTTGGGCAAACAGCTTTCCTACAACGCTAAGGAGAGAGATGCTGTGGTAGTTGCTGCAGTCACCCCTGTCGCCTTTGTTCTTGTACAGTGTGATGATGTTTGCATCCCTCATGTCTTGAGGTATTCCACCTTCTCTCCAGCAGAGATAGAGGATTTCATGCAGCTCAGTGACGATGATCTCATTGCAGCACTTTAGGACTTCAGCAGGGATGCTGTCTTTTCCAGGTGCCTTGCCAAAGGCAAGGGAGTCCAGGGCCATGTGAAGTTCTTCTAGGGTTGGTTCACTGTCAAGCTCCTCCAGCACAGGCAGGCACTCAATGTTGTTCAGCGCTTCTTCGGTGACTACATTTTCTCTGGAATATAGCTCAGAGTAATGCTGCACCCAGTGTTCCATCGGCTGTGCCCGATCCTGGATGACCTCGCCTGCGGCAGACTTCAGAGGGGCAATTTTCTTCTGTGTTGGACCTAGGGCCTGCTTGATACCATCATACATCCCCTTGATGTTGCCCGTGTCAGCTGCTATCTGTATCTGGGAACAGAGCTGGAGCCAGTAGTCATTAGCACATCTCCTGGCAGTCTGCTGGACTTTGCTGCGAGCAGCTCGGATCACCTGCAGGTTGCACTCACTGGGACAGGCCTTGTATGCTGCTTGAGCTCTCCTCTTTTCCTCAATAACTGGTGTCAACTCCTCAGAGTGGGCTTCAAACCAGTCTGCCGCCTTGTTGGTCTTCTTGCCGAATATGGACAAGGCGGTATTGTAAACGGTATTCTTGAAATGTTCCCATCTGTTGGATGTGTTTGCGTCGGCCGGGCCTGGAAGAGATTTCTCAAGCGCTCGTGCAAATTCCTCCACTTTTCTCTGATCCCGGGTCTTGCTGGTATCAATGCGGGGTCTTCCTTCCTTTTTTGTGTGATACAGTCGCTTTGTTTGCAGTTTCACTCTGCTGCACACCAGGGAGTGGTCGCAGGCAGCACCCTGATAACTATGTGTGATCTTGATGCTGGGAAGGCTGGAGCGTCTGGTTAGAATCAGGTCGAGCTGGTGCCAGTGCTTTGATCTTGGGGGTCTCCAAGAGACTCTATGTTGGGGCTTCATGTTGAAGAACGTGTTGCTGACACAGAGACCATGATGACAGCAAAACTCTAGCAGGCGTGGGCAATTTTCACAATGGAGAGAGGTGAAAAGCGGTGTGCCCCAAGGATCTGTCCTGGGACCGGTGCTTTTCAACCTCTTCATAAATGACCTGGAGACAGGGTTTAGCAGTGAAGTGGCTAAGTTTGCAGACGACACCAAACTTTTCCGTGTGGTAAAGACCAGAAGTGATTGTGAGGTGCTCCAGAAGGATCTCTCCAGACTGGCAGAATGGGCAGCAAAATGGCAGATGCGCTTCAATGTCAGTAAGCGTAAAGTCATGCACATTGGGGCAAAAAATCAAAACTTTAGATATAGGCTGATGGGTTCTGAGCTGTCTGTGACAGATCAGGAGAGAGATCTTGGGGTGGTGGTGGACAGGTCGATGAAAGTGTCGACCCAATTTGCGGTGGCAGTGAAGAAGGCCAATTCTATGCTTGGGATCATTAGGAAGGGTATTGAGAACAAAACGGCTAGTATTATAATGCCGTTGTACAAATCGATGGTAAGGCCACACCTGGAGTATTGTGTCCAGTTCTGGTCGCCGCATCTCAAAAAAGACATAGTGGAAATGGAAAAGGTGCAAAAGAGAGCGACTAAGATGATTACAGGGCTGGGGCACCTTCCTTATGAGGAAAGGCTACAGCGTTTGGGCCTCTTCAGCCTAGAAAAGAGACGCTTGAGGGGGGACATGATTGAGACATACAAAATTATGCAGGGAATGGACAGAGTGGATAGGGAGATGCTCTTTACACTCTCACATAATACCAGAACCAGCGGACATCCACTAAAATTGAGTGTTGGACGGGTTAGGACAGACAAAAGAAAATATTTCTTTACTCAGCGTATGGTTGGTCTGTGGAACTCCTTGCCACAGGATGTGGTGCTGGCGTCTAGCCTAGACGCCTTTAAAAGGGGATTGGACGAGTTTCTGGAGGAAAAATCCATTATGGGGTACAAGCCATGATGTGTATGCGCAACCTCCTGATTTTAGAAATGGGTTAAGTCAGAATGCCAGATGTAGGGGAGGGCACCAGGATGAGGTCTCTTGTTATCTGGTGTGCTCCCTGGGGCATTTGGTGGGCCGCTGTGAGATACAGGAAGCTGGACTAGATGGGCCTATGGCCTGATCCAGTGGGGCTGTTCTTATGTTCTTATGTTCTTATGTTCATTTTCGTTCATCCTCCCAGTGCCGAACTGACCTAAGCAAGTGGGCCATGAACTGTTATCAGCACCAACTCTAGCATTGAAATCGCCGAGGATGAACTATGGCTCTTTTACGGGGATCTTCTTGATAGTGGTGGCCAGGTCATCATAGAATTTGTCTTTGGCTTCTGCTGGAGACAACAGAGTAAGTGCATAAGCACTGATGAGAGTGACAGGTCCTGCTGATGACTGGAGCTGCAGGGACAAAATTCTTTCACTTCCCACATTAGGTGGGATGACGGATTTCAGCAGGGTATTTCTGACCGCAAAGCCAACGCCATGTCCCCTGGTTTCATTTGGTGGTTTTCCCTGCCAGAAAAATGAGAAATTTCTCTCCTTGACAGATCCGGAATCTGGCAGCCTAGTCTCTTGAAGGGCGATGATGTCCATCTGCAGTCTGCTCAGCTCCATGTCGATGACAGCTGTTTTGCGTGCGTCGTCTATTTCTTGCAGGTCATTAAAGAAGCTAGGTGTCATTGTCCTAACGTTCCAGGTGCCAGCTTTAGGGCAGGAGTTTTCTGTTTTCTGTTGCATGGTGCGGAGTTGTCGATCCGCTTGTCGGTTTTCACCCAAATTGGTGAAATTTGGATCGGTTTGCAAAGGGGGGAGGGGGAGAGAGGGAGTTGTGGGTATTTGGGAATTGCAGAGGGAGAGCAGGGATGAGGTAAACAGAGGATTAATTCCTTAGGAGGAGAAAATTAATCATATGCTGAATTTATTTTGGATGCACACCAGAAAAAATAAACATATGCGCTAAAATGCAAAGCACAATTTATGCATGAACAATTTCTGTTGATCGGGAATTAGCTGTGAAGATGTACCCAGAGGATAACTATCTTTGTTGAAACAGGAAGGGGACAAGTAGGTTCTAATGACATTCAGTAATTTTTACCAATTGTATAATATAGCACTGGGAGGGTTTGCAAACATATTAGAGTTCAAAATGTTCTTGGTAAATGTTCTTAGGCGGAAAACAACAAGATGAAATGTCAGACAAAGGCAAAAAAGGAACAATGGATTATAAAACTGGAGACAGCATAACTTACCATGCATTGTTACAGTTGGAAGGGAGTTGGTGTGCAGCTGGATGATAAACAAAATATAGGCAATTTATGTGAAAAATATAGGCAATTTAGGGTGGAAAAAGTTGCAGGGGGGGAAAAAGCAATGCATGTTTGTTTTTAATGGGTTGGAATTTAAAGTTCTCTATGTTTTCACAAGCCCACTCTAAGTGTTTGGGAACCCAAGTCCCACCTTGTGACACTATTGCATAACCCGTATTGTCAGGAACACAACATGTTCCTTAGTCTCCCCTCAGATTTCTGTGCACTCCCCCCCCTCACACACAAGTTCCACCTCTGCAGCTCGCGAAAGATCTTGACACTGGTGTTGCCATGTGTGCTCTGGGATGCATGTTCTAGCGATTTCACATTCTGAGGACAAATCTGTTAAGTAAAGCTTTGACCATTGGCTGCAACTCACCCATATCTGAGTCTAGTACCAGAATAAAAAAAAAAATTGGAAATACTGTTGCTTTGAAACCTTTGAAAAAAATAGAACACATTTTATACAGGAGCTAGTAAAGTCAGTAATATACTTATATTTTGTAATGGTTTGTTTTTTTAAAGTATATTTGATGTGTTTGAATAATTGTAAGCTGCCTTGGGCATCTTTAATTTTTTTAAGAGGATATGGAGGAATATAAATGTTTTTTTAAACATTATGGTTTTATAATAAATGAATGAATACCCTTTTTATTGGGCCTCTGCTCCTCTTGGACCTCTTCCCCTCAGCTACAGCCATTTCAATGTTATTCTCCTCTGAAGCAGATGGAGATGACTCATTCATATTATTATTAATTATTATTAACAGTATTTATATACCGCTTTTCAACTAAGTTCACAAAGCGGTTTACAGAGAAAAATCAAATAACTAAATGGCTCCCTGTCCCAAAAGGGCTCACAATCTAAAAAGATGCAAAAGAATACCAGCAGACAGCCACTAGAACAGACACTGCTGGGGTGAGGTGGGCCAGTTACTCTCCCCCTGCTAAAAAAAGGAGCACCCACTTGAAAAAGTGCCTCTTACCCAATTAAGCAGGGGTCATATGTGGCCTTTTTGTTGACCACAGATTGTTGCTATCTCTTGAGCACCTTTCCTGTCGCTCTAACCATCCCTGGGCATTATTGCAACTGTTTCTGTGCTCAACTTATTGAACATGGAAGTCTTCTTGGAATCAAAAGGCAGCCTGCATTCCTTGGACCCGAGTTTTCCTTGCACTCTGTTGTTTTCATCCATGTCAGAATTTCAGCTTTTACTTCAGCTGTCTTTTCTTGCTTATACTCACACATGCTCTGCTGTACCCACTGAGCATCTGTTCTAAGAATAGAACCTAACATGACACTGCCTCCTCCTACATTAGGCTGTCTGATTACCTCCCTCACTGACTCTCTGTTCTCAGTCCGCCACTGATACAAATTCGGGTGCCAGGGACAGGACCTTCTTTGTGGTGGTAAAATACCACTGGAAGCCTTTCCCTGAGAAGATCTGCCAGATGACCTCCCTTGCTGCTTTCAAAAGGGCAACCCACAGTCCCAAGTTTTAATGGCTGATTTTATCTCTGGTTTTAACTGTTGCTGCTTTGTGTTTTCCTGTTCTTACTGTGTTAATTTTATTGTCGTATACCACTGTGGATGTTTTCCACAAATATCTTTATTGAGACAACTTTTAAAAATGAAATTCTTATACAATGTGGGAGTTTTAAAACCTGAAATGCAGGATATAACAGCCCAATCCAAACCAATGTTCCAGCACTGATGCAGCCCCAGTGCAGCATTGAGGTAAGGGAACAAATGTTGCCTTTCCTTGACGAGGCCTCTATGACTGTCCTGTCACCTCAGGATGCTGTTGGCACAGCTGCATCCTTGCTGGAAAGTCAGGATTGTGATGTACATCTTCTTAAATAAATGCATCTGCACCTTTAATATAGCTGTGTCAAGTGCAAGGTTCACACCACAGGCTTTCCAATTAAAGAAAATAAATAAATCCCAGGTAGCAGGATTTGGAAATACTGTTGCTTTGAAACCTTTGAAGAAAATAGAACACATCTTATACAGGAGCTAGTAAAGTCAGTATTATTCTGCCACATGTACAGTATGCGTATCCACAGTACGTTTGCTCCTTTTGGTTTATTAGTTCATGCTTGAAATGTAATCCAATTTTTTTCTTCAGGCATGTGTGCTTTATTCTGTAGAGAAATACACTAAAATAATACAACTCCTAATAAGCATGACTGCTTAATTCTTTAATCCTTTTTATTAGTCAGACTTCTTATAGTATATAATGTTGAATCATAGAGAGTCCCTGTGGAACTTCATACATTCTCTCGTGAAAATTTCCAGTTTTGAGTGGCTGTGAAAATATTGCATTGAAATTGCACTAAAATTATGGGAGTGTCCTTTTCTTTTCAGGTAGGATATGGAGAAAAACAAACAAACATCCTCTTATATCTTCACATAAATGTTAAGTTAAAATAGAGCAAGGAGTCTTATATTAATTTGATTTCCAGTGCTTTTCTACCCAATTCTTGCAGTCCTTTGATATAGTAAGGTTTATAGCTTGTTCTGACAGATTGAAAGGTTCACCGATAAACACCATTGTGTGTTTGTTTTAAATATGGGTAGAAAACACCAGTGGTATAGCTAAGGTGCCTGTTACCTGGGGGCACAAAAATTGCTGCGCCTCAGTGGGCCTTCTGGAGGCCTCCGAAAGGCACTTTAATTTTTTGTGAAAACCAGAAGTGCCTTTTGGAGGCTTCTAAGAGGCCCTCTGAGGCCCAGCGGGGGCACAACAATGTTGTACAAAGAGTTTTGTTGAACTTGAACAAAGGAGACCTATTGCAGGTGGGAATCTTACAGAAATGCCCTTTCCCCTCCAAAGTATCCCAATTTGCCTGCACCATCGGATACAGCTTGCCCCTTTTTGTCATGGCTGTACCAGTGAGAAGGATAGGATTGGGCTGTGAGATAAACTGCAGCCCAGTAATCATTGTGGTTGCTCTCTTATGCACCCTTTCTACTTCCACTGTCTCCTTTTTAAGATGCGGTGATCAGAACTGAACATAATACTCCAGGTGTGGCTATACCATCAATTTGAACAATGACATTATAACATTAACTGTTTTATTCTCAATCCCTAGCATGGAAAAATCCCTAGTTATTTTTTTTAACAATCCCTAGCATGGAATTGGCCTTCTTCACTGCCAAAGCACATTGAGTTGACACTTTCATTGAGCAGTCCACCAGCACCCAAGATCTCTCTCCTGAGCTGTCACTTTACACTTACTTACATTGAAACACATCTGCCATTTTTCTTCCCATTCTCCCAATTTGGAGAGATCCTTCTGGAGCTCTTCACAATCCTTTCTAGTCTTCACCAGAAGAAGAGAAGTTTAGTATCATCTGCACACCTGGCCACCTCACTGCTTTTCCCTGTCTCTAGGACAGATTGGAAAGCACAGATCCCAGGACAGATCCTTGAGGCACACTGCTTTTCATCTCTCTCCATTGTTAAAACAGCCCATTGACACCCACTCTCTGTTTCCTGGTGTTCAACCAATTCTTAATCCATAAGAGGATCTGCCCTCTTATTCCCTGACTGTGAAATTTTCTCAGCAGCTTTTGGTGAGCTTCTTACCCATGAGTAATCCCATTTAGCCCCATCAGGAGCCTCCCAGGTAAGTGCCCTCCCAGGGGTACTAGCACCCCTACCTTATAAAGAAGATCTTTTGCTTCCACCCTTTTTCTGGAGACACTTCACATTCCCTCTGGTTTGTCTCTCCCCCCACCCTGGAGTCCTCTGTCCATCTCTCTCTGCTCGCATCCCTCTTCGACTGTTCCTGATGTCTCCCCCCAGCAGGAGGTCCCGGGGGTGGGAGAAGTGCCACAGCTTGAACCTTGGCATTGCCCAAGGCAGGCCGGCTCTTGTTTGGCTCATAACCTAAAAGCCTCCCTCCCGAATGACAAGAGGCAAGAAAAGAGGCCACATGTTGGTACTAGGGCACTTCTAGCTATTTCCACCTCTGGAACACAGCTGCCTTCTACTTATACCTGCTTGCTCTCTGTTGATGCTCCAAGCCTATCACTCTCTTTATACCTGACAAATTGGGGGGGGGGGAAGATAGCTGTGAGAAACACCCAGGAAACCCCAAGAGAAACACACCTGCAGCCCTAGGAGCAGACGGCCTCCTTCCCTTCCCAAATGTGCCATTCCCCCCAAGTCGCAACTCCTCTTGTGCTCCTCTTACTCACTTGGTAGAAGAGGGTTGCCTTCCCCATCTCCCCCCATCTCTGGAGCCTGCCTGCTAAATAAATTCACTTGCAACCCAATCCTATGCATGTCTGCTCAGAAGTAAGTCCCATTAAGTCAATGGGGCTTACCCCTATGTAAGTATGGCTAGGATTGCAGCTTTGGTGGAACATCTGCACTTTTCTCTCCCATTTTTTTACACACACACCCTCACCGGGTGCCAAACAACTCCAATTGGTTGTGGTTTCAGTTCTAAGAATTATGGTAAGTCTACTTATGAGTTGCATCACCCCAAGGAGAGCAGGCTGAGCCACATGCCAAGGCCACTGCAGCAGAACTATCAGTAATAAACTGTTAGGCCTGTAACTCCACCTTTTGTTTGGCTTTTCAAGCCACAGCCAAAAAAATAGTTACTTGTGTTAGCATATTTGTCAGTAGTTACTACAAGTTTGAATTGTATTTAACAAAGATGGGAACTCGAGTCAGTGACTCAGACTCAAGTTGTGAAAATGCATTTTTCAGTGATTCATTGACTCATGAGTCACATGCATGGAAGACTCTGAAAAACACTCTAGTCAGGGGCACCCTGACATGGCACTTGTCTCCATGGATGATGACTCAAATCTGTCTGGGTGTGCCTTCTTACTTTTATTTTTGCGGCCTGAAGACCTCATGGGACCATCTTTCAAATGGGCAAGCAGCAAGGAGGTTCCAGCCAAGGAGGCAGGGAAGGTTTAACGCATCTGAGCAGGAAGCGGGAGGCAGGAGTGAGCTGTTTTGCCTATGATAGGAAGGAAGGAACCCATGATCATTGGATGCAGGATGAGAGGGCAGGAGGAGGAGCCTAAGATGGTTCTTGCCTTAGGATTTGCTGGAGGGGGAAAAAGAAGGTGGGGAAGCTTGGGGGAGGTGGTTTGTAGCAATCACACTTTCCAACCTCGTGGCTCCTATGAACTCCATTGTTACTTGGGAGGGGAAACCTACATTGCATGACCAGCTGCGGTGGGACTACTGAGTAGAGCTGCCAAGGATTGGGTTGTCCTGGTAAGTCGCGCAGCTGTTGCGCCTGATTCTCCTCCCTCTTGCTGCTTTTGTCCCCACTCTCTTGCAGTTCATCCCGCCCCTCCTGCCCTGTTTACAGATGGGTGGGGGCAGCAAGGGAGTGTTCAAAGAGAACTCTGACACACACACCCCTTGGGCAGCAGTCCTAATTTTTTTCTACAGCGGGCTTTTTAAAGGTGGCAACTCGACTCGAGTCCTATTGAGTTGCAAAGGGGTGACTTGACTACTCAGAAAGTGCCCCTATTGTGATTCATTTTCAAGTAAAGTCTCATGGGGCGGAGATTCTTGACTCAAGTTGTGCTGAGCTAGATTTTCACATCCCTGTTATTTAATAAATTATATCTCAGTTTAATAAATTATATTTCAATTATATTTCAGACCCTGTGCATGTCTGCTTGTAAGTTGGCCTCACTGAAAGCACTGGTGCTTGCCCCTGTGTGAGTGTGTGTAGGACTGCCACCTTAGCTTGGTAGTTCTGAAAGTCTTACCCTTGTGGATGTCTGAATGTTGTTTACTCTAACTTGGGGTGCATTAATTTTTTTTGGAGCTTACTTCTTTGTGATGCTTTCAGAACAGATTTATAAATATCTAGTTCTCTGCATTTTTTTTGTCTCTGTTTAATTCAGGTTATCTGGATATGAATCAGATTTTCATGGTGTCAGATACCTATACCTGCATTTCCTATTCAGCATTTGTTGCTTTTGACAGGAGCAGCCTTTGAACCATCAAGGGACAACTTGTGCTGTCTGTTGAACTTCTGTTCCTTTGTTTCTTTTTAATACAAAGGAATTATACATAAATTCATATGTACAGACAGTCGGCATGTTTGCAAAGTGGAAAGAATAAGAGGGAATCGTGGGAGCAATTTGATTTGCCCATGAGCCATAGGGGGGTGTATATTCATTCTCTCTCTTCTGCTGTTAGAGGGCAGTTTTTGAATTGGTTGGTGGGGTTCTAGACCTACTTCCTCCTTCTTTTTATGTAGAAAAAGTAAAGGGCTGTGGAGGAGGGATTATAGAACCTGCATTTCAGCAATTGAGTGGTGTCATAGTTTACAGGGATTATTGTAGCTGTATCTCCCCCTTCATTTTGTTCCTTTAAGCCTTAATTTTCAGTGCCCCTTTTCCTCCAAATCACTGGGGTCTATGCTAGATGAGGCTGTCTGTTCACTGGTTTGCGCCTGCTACTGCTGTCTCTAAGGCCCTTGTGGCTGGCAAACGCTGCTGCAAATATTTTCATGCAATAGAATACAGGTTGAGGCTGTAGCTCAATGGCAGAAGGTTGCAGTCTAAGCCCAGAAGGGCTGTGACCAATCAGCGTAAATATCACAGGTATGATGCTCGACTCAGCAAATGGCAACTCTTTAGGTTTACATTAATCTTGAATTCTTCCAGCCTTTATGGTTTCGCAAGAAGAATGTGGTTCACCTTGCATTTGGTGGGTGGTTCACATTAGCTAAGCCATCGGTCATGACAACAGGCATAATTGGATTTTTGTAGTTTCAATGGATGTCGTTTGTCCTCCCTGTTGCTTTTCCTGCACTAATAGTAGCAGGCCAAATTGTTCATCAGACTTGCTAGGCTGGAATGGGGAAGAGGCTAGAAATATAAGCAATAAACAACTGATTTTAAATCAAGGAAGCACGTGAAATGTTAAGCAGAGACGATGGCCCCTATTGGACACGTAGGGTGGGGAATGTTTTGGCCCTGTGGAACTGCCATATGAGAATTGCCAGAGATGTTTTGTGGAGATTCATGGAAGGAGATTGTGAAACAGGTAGCTTTGAGTCTACATTGTCATTCAAGGTTAATACAGCAGTAGCAACAATTTATTCCAGTGTTTCTCAACCAGTGGTATGGATACCACCAGTGGTACTTGAGGTGGTGTCTGGTGGTACTCATGGATCCCTGGATACCTACCACGCTGCAATGAGACCAGGAACACAACAGTGGTAGGAGGCTCCAGAGCATGCTTTTTCTGTGCATGAAAAGCGCTCCTGCCTACCCTGAGCCTCTTTCTGGTGTTTGTCACATTGCAGTTGACCTCCCAACCCAGAAGTAATTGACAATAATGTCACTGCCAGTTACTTCCGGTGGTACTTAAAATAGGTGGACCATGTGAAGTGATACAGTGGAGGATAAACAGGGAACACTGATCTATTGTGTTACTTGTTCATACAGGCTTGAGCCTGGTATCCACCTTGCAGAAGTTCCTGGCATACACAAGTAGGCTGAAGAGGCTTAGAGCCCAATCCTATGCAATGCATGCCGGCTTACCGCTGGTGCACACTGTTTCAAATGTGCCATAAGTGGCCCTCAGTGCCGGTGGAGTGCCGGTGGTAACCCAGTGCTGGTCATCGCTGGGCTAGCATTGGTGGAGCACCGAAGCTGATTTTGTTTGTGTGTGTGTGAATAAACTGAACATTTCTTAGAATAAAGTTATTGAGTGAAAGGGTAATAATAACAATAACAACTGATATGACTTCATTCTGCCCCTGAGGGGGATAGCTTTGTTAGTATGGTACATTGGGGAAAGGAGTAAGGCATTGATTATCAGGAGAATTTGCCAATATGAGCAGAAAACAACTTCTGGCCTGACAAGCAGGCGCCAGACGGCACACACTCCTAAGTAGCTACAAGTGCTATAGAAACTTTTCTGTGAGGGGCAAGCAGTGATCTTAACTGGAAATGACTCACCAGTTTTCATGTAAGAATTTTACATTGATATTCAGCATTATAGGTTGAGTCTATCTGTGGATTTTCTATCTGTGGATCTGGCTCCATTTGCGTTCCCCAGACCCATGTTGAGCCAGACTTGGCCCAACCTGAACCCTCCGAAGGCAGCCAGAGCTGTGCTCCGAAAAACTGGAAGTCGCATTTTTTGCCTCTAGGAGGCATTCTGAAGTCCACAGAGGCTGTGGGTGGAAGCGCATGGCCTCTGCCATCTTCAGAAACCCTTCTGGTGACCAGAGCATAGTTCTGGTTGCCTTTGAAGGGTTTAAGAGTCCAATCCCAAAGGCAGTGCTGCCGGCAGGAGCAGCAGCAGCAAGTCAGCTACCACTGCCTCCAGTGGCATCACCCAGTGCAGGATGCCAGCGCAGCACCCCCTGCATGCAGTGGGTGGGACAACACCCCAGGTGGTGAGCATGGGGATGTACCATCACTCCGCCCCCACTAGTTTTTTGGCTGTACCTTTTGATAGAACACATTCTGCATGAAATTACGCATTGACTGATATATAGCATGATGATATTATTCCTCCAAACTGATTTTAGTGATTTTGGTCACTAGTGGTCTCACACACCCTCCCAGGGTGTCAACTTACTAACACCTTATTGCAGCAGTTCTCAGACTTTTAGCACTGGGACCCACTGTTTAGAATGACAATCTGTCCAAGACTCACCAGAAGTGATGTCATGGTGGAAGTGACATCATCAGGCAATTAAAATAAATAATTAAATAAGTGTAAATAATTAAAATAAATAAGTGTAAATAATTAAAGTAAAACAATCAATTAAATAAGCAGAAGCCAGCCCTGTTCTACAAAGTGAATTTCCTATGTAGCCTGCTTGCAATAACACCCCCCTCCAAAACCAGTGAAGTTTTCAGCCTTACCCAGTGCCCAGTTCAATTGAAGAACTTCTGTTTAAACCAGATCACTGTCAGGATCCACCTGGCTTTGCAAGTCTCAAAAAGGTTCACATCAGCTGAAGCCTCTGTTTTGATCCTTTTTAGGGGGGGAGGCTGCCTTCTGGAGCACTTGTTTAGCTGCAGGTGCATAGGATCAGGACCATTCTGGTAACCTTGCACTCTCCTTCACCTGATCTTCTACACCAGCCAAGGCATGTGTGCTTATTTGCGAGTAAATGCGACCACGAGGCTCAATACATTCATCTGCTTGGAGGGAGGGACTTCCTTCTCAAGTGTTTTCGGAGGCTGCATTGATTGGATCAGAACCATTCTGGTGTCATTAGATTCCCTTCAGCCTGCCCTTTCTGATGGACTAAGGCAAGTTCACTTACTCGCAAGTAAACACATGATACGGCTCACTTTCACTTTCCATAGGGATCCATGCATTTTTGGTTCTCTAGTTTTTTTGGCCATAACTTTGATGGAAAGGAGATATTTCACTCCCTTTTTTTGCATTGCATTCTGCTCGAAATTCTGCATCCAACGGTATATAATATGTTGGGGTTGCTCCTAACCACCGTGATTTTAGCACGTCATCCCCCAGTGCGCGTCACCCCCCCAGTGCGTGTCACTTGGTGCGGCCCACACCTCTGCACCCCCTAGTGATGCCACTGACCGCCTCCTATAGACAGCTGCTAGAGATCTCCTGCGGGGGGGGGGAGCACCAAGCCCTGCAACAGGGCTTCTCAAATCTGCACCAGCTATTTTGCTGATGCAGACTTGACACAAAGTTCTGGATCCAGCAGAGCAAAGCTCTGCCAGTCCCACCCTTCCCACCCTGCTTCCTCCTTCCATCCACTCTCCCCCCACCCTGAATGGCTCCCAGCCCCAGAATGGCTCCCCCCCCCAACCTGACAAACCTTACTGTTGCCCAGAGCTCTTCCCGTGCTCAGGGTGATGTGTGGCTGGATACTACCGCTCGCTCTCTTCTCTGTCACTCCCCTTACCCTGTTCCGCCCTCCCTGGTGACATACACTATGCGGGAGGCCTCTCTCTGACAGTATTCCAGAGTGTGCTGCTACAGCACCATTCATAGCAGCCATAGAGTAGCTACTGCTGCCAGAATGCAGCATAGGATTGCAACCTTAGGGTCCAATCCTAAACAGTGCATGCTGGCTCACCGCCACTGTGCATGTGCCGTAAAACATGTGCAAGCCCTCAGCACCGGCCCAGCACTGGAGCTAGCCAAGCTCCAGGCGGCACTGGGCTAGCACCTGTGGAAAGTCAGTGGTCTGCTGCTTGGTCGTCACCAGTACCACTGGGCAGTGGAGAGGTAGGTGGGAGCGTGGGGGAGGAGGCATGCCAGAGGAGGCAGCAGGGTGGGATGAGGGCGGGACCAGTGGAGCTCAGCTCCACCGGATCCTGAGTTCTGTGTCGGGCCCCGTGGTCCGACAGAGCTCTCCAATTCTGTGGCAGCACCTGAGCTGCCATAGAATCAAGTAGCCCCATTGCGGAGCTACTTCCTTTACCTGGGGGAAAGGGACAATTATCCCTATCTCCTGAGGAGTTGACAGCAGCTACCCGGGGCACACTGGATGTTGTGGCAGCCATTTTTGCCGCCGTGGCAGCCCCGCATTCCAGGCAGCTCAGGATTGAGATGTTAATCACTTAACATTAGTGTGTGTCTTGTTTGAACTATATGCTGATGCAGGAGTAATGACAGATGTATGTGACCCTGATCTTATGGAAGCAGACACAGGAATTTGTAGGAACAGAAGTAGCAGATTTTGTGGTGATGGTTTGGAACTTAATTCATCTCCCTAATATGCAACTTTGATGTCACCTGAAAGAAAGAACTGACAATCTTCTGTATTTTGCCCTTGTGACATATGAATGTACTACTATTTAAATACAGATAAGTAGTTCAGATGACCCACCAACATGACAGCATTGCAGGACAGGAATAGGATGGACATACCATAATCAAGCAATCTCCTGTTGCCTGAGTATTTTCCAAACCACCCTAAAATTAGGTGTCTGTCTGAATAGTGATGGTAAGCTGATATATTAGTTTAATATTAGATTATATTATTAGAACGAGAATGTAATGAATGACCCTACAAATTATAGTATTGCACTGAGGTACCTAGTGTTGAATTGGGGCACATCAGGATTCTTCTGAAAATGTGCAGAGGGCCTTTTCCTCATCACTGAGTAACCAGAGCCACAAGCCTAGGATTATGTGTGAGTATCCCAGGTCAGCAGGAGTGGTTTTTCAGGCAAATTTCCAGCAGCTCTCACTTTTAAACATAATTGCTAAATGCATAGGTTTCCAAGGTCCATATATGGTCATAGATATGCCAAGATTTTGGACTGACGATCAGCCTGAAAAAAACACAGGTCAGGATGTGGACTCACCTCCCTGCATTACAATCTCTGCAAATGAACTGGAGGTTGTCCATGACTTTCTGTACCTTGGCTCAACAATCTCTGACACTCTTTCTCTCGATACCGAGCTAAACAAACGCATCGGTAAAGCAGCTACCACGTTTTCCAGACTCACAAAGAGAGTCTGGTCCAACAAGAAGCTGACGGAACATACCAAGATCCAGGTCTACAGAGCTTGCGTCCTGAGTACACTTCTGTACTGCAGCGAGTCATGGACTCTTCACTCACAACAGGAGAGGAAACAGAACGCTTTCCACATGCGCTGCCTCCGACGCATTCTCGGCATCACCTGGCAGGACAAAGTTCCTAACAACACAGTCCTGGAACGTGCTGGAATCCCTAGCATGTATGCACTGCTGAAACAGAGACTCCTGCGTTGGCTCGGTCATGTCGTGAGAATGGATGATGGCCGGATCCCAAAGGATCTCCTCTATGGAGAACTCGTGCAAGGAAAGCGCCCTACAGGTAGACCACAGCTGCGATACAAGAACATCTGCAAGAGGGATCTGAAGGCCTTAGGAGTGGACCTCAACAAGTGGGAAACCCTGGCCTCTGAGCGGCCCGCTTGGAGGCAGGCTGTGCAGCATGGCCTTTCCCAGTTTGAAGAGGCACTTGGCCAACAGTCTGAGGCAAAGAGGCAAAGAAGGAAGGCCCGTAGCCAGGGAGACAGACCAGGGACAGACTGCACTTGCTCCTGTTGTGGAAGGGATTGTCACTCCCGAATTGGCCTTTTCAGCCACACTAGACGATGTTCGAAAACCACCTTTCAGAGCGCGATAACATAGTCACTCGAGACTGAAGGTTGCCAACACAATATGGTCATATCATTAGGTGCAAAGGAAAGTTGTGTATGTGTGTGTGTGTGTGTGTGTGTGTGTGTGTGTGTGTGTGTGTGTTTTAAATTGCCTTAGCTGCTGAATACCAATTATTTACCAAAAAATATTTATTTTAACTTGCTGAAGGATGCATGTAATAATGTTCAGTACCGTATTACCATAGCAACTGTTCAGGCTGTGTCTCGGAATAGCAGCTGCTCAGTCTGTCTCTGAAAATGAAACAATGCTTAACTTAAGTGTATAGATAAGGTACATTCAAGCCAAAGTTAAGCACATTTGAATACGCTGATTTCTGTAAGATAGGCTTAACAATATGTTAAAGACTGCAATTTTGTCCACACTTTCCTGGGAGTAATAGGACTTTCCAATAGGATTTACTTCTTAGTAGACATGCATAGACTTGTGCCCTAAGGAATTTATACATCTTTTCACCACCACCACCACCCAAAAAAGTGTCCAAGGTAGCTTTAGTGTCTTATTGAAATTGATTATATTTTAAAGTGCTTAATTTAGGCTGGCTTATTTACTATGTGTTTAAACTTTCAGTGACATTAAAGTGCACCTAAACTTCTTAGAATTGTAGCAGAGTCTGTATTACACTCACTGAAGAATGAGATTCTTGCATCATTTTCTTCACACTGGAAACATCCCTAGTGCCCCAAGGACTGAATGAACTTTGTATGACTCCTAGTTAAATCCCATAAGGGTAGCTTACTTTACCTGATGTAAAAGACAATACAAAGGTGACTTCAACACACAGCCATCTGTGCAAGCTTACAAATCAGGAACATAAAATATGAGTAGAATGAAGTATAGCAGTCGGTAAACAATTATACATCAATGTTAAATTGAAATCAAGGTGACTGATTCTTATGAAGATAAATCCCAAATGCACAGGATTTCTGATAAGGCCAAGAAATCCCAAATACATACAATAAATGATAAGACAATAGATGAAAAGTTTTTTTTTTCCATTCTTAATTAATCATGAAAGCTTAATGTCAAGCAATTAAAAATGCAACAAACGTCCCTTCTTACTTTAGTACTCTGGAGGATGCAGCTTGCCAAATTTGTGAGGTGGAAAAAACGAAACAGCCTCAATAGAGTTCAAAGTTTTGTTTGTTGAAACTGGCAGGTGCAGTTCACAGACCCCGTGGACATTTGCCCTGTCTAAATGACAGGAAGTTGATGCCAGATAGGTACTTAGAAGGATGGAAACTTGTGTCATTAGTTTGTATTGCAACTTATATTGTTATAGCAGCTCTTGGAGGACATAATTGCTTTACCTTCACATAGGTCATTAACATTGGCCATTATCTTTACTGCCAGCCATTCCCAATAAATCTTTAATGATTAATAATATACTGTATTTATATAGTGCTGTGTATCCTTGCCTGTTTCAAATGTGTAAATCGGTTCTGAGAATCTCTAAGTGTCTGGGCTACCATTCAGTTGCATCTTCTGAGTAAACTCATTTCTGATTAAACTTACCTATTGAAAAGTATTCCAATAGCAGTACTGAGCCCTCAAACCTAACAACCCAATCCTATCCACACTTTCCTGAGAGTAATCCCCATTGACTCTAATGGGACTTACTTCGGAGTAGATATGCATAGGATTGAGCTGTAAGGGCGCAATCCTAACCATGGGTTAGCCTGATGCAAGTCCCTTGTGCTGGCCCAGGAGGGTTGCAAATATGCTGTAAAGTACATTTGCACCTCCTCGGTAGTCGACTGGACTGGCACAGGGATGCACTCTGGACCACAGAGGCTGTAACCAGCCTCCGCACTGACATGGGGAGGGTTGGGTCGGCCGAACTCGGCCAACACAGGAGTCTGGGAAGGGCGGGGAGGACGTGGTAGGGTGGGGAGGAGTTGGGGTGGGAGGCGAAAGGGAGGTGGGGAGGGCGGGCAGAGGATTGTTCCGGGGCGGGCAGGGAGCAGGAGGCAGGGCTGGGATCCAGCTGTTTTAAGAGTTTCCCCTTGCCTCCATTTCTGGCCCCAGTCTTGCGCTGGATACAGTGCAGGCCTCCTGGCCTGCCAGTTCCAGCACAAGATAGAATTACACTACACGAGGTGCACTAGGCCTTTGCTCTGTTGCCAAAGTGCCATAAAGCTTTTTACAATGGTGCAAGGGCCAGAGCCTTCCTGCACATGCTGGTGCAGAGAAGAATGCCTTCCAGAGCAGGTAAGACTGGCATGGGGTGGGGAGGTGGTGACGGGAGCAGGTTGTGCAGATTGGGCCCAGGAAGGGAGTTGGAATTTGCAGATCAGTGTCCTATCCCCCTTTCCAAGCCTGATCCTCCAACATGAATCACAGCAGACTTAAACCAGCTATACGGCTGGCTCAGGTCCAAGTTGACCTGTTGTAACTGCTGGGGTCTACACTGGGGCAAGAGGACAAATGTCCCCTTATGCTGAGGAGACCTCCAGTGGCCAAAATTCCCCCACAGGATGTAGCATAGCTTGCTCTGGCACTGCTGCATCAGCAGTAGAGGATTTAGGTAGCATTAAGGATTAGGCCCATGTCCAGTCTGCAAATTCGGTGAATTTTGAAATCTTAAGAATATCTAAATATCTGAGATTGTTTCAAACTAGATTGCGAAGCCTTCACAGCAAAACAGAAGCGCAACTGTAGTTTTAAAGGCAGCCTTCAATTGGATTGCCTCCATAGGTTAGTGATTTCAAAGTATGTACAGGAAATACGTATTTTCTTCGCTGCTTCTGCCACCAATACTCACCAGTCTGAGAGTTGATTCTCACGTTATTGTAACCACTGTAAGAAATGTTTTCAGTGACTGCAGCTCCACACATGGCTTATTCATGTCAGCATAGCACATTCTGAGCAACTTCTAGACATTGCAAAGACATTATCAATAAATCTGTCCTCACTTGGAGCCCAAACTTGAGCTCTGCATGCTGGCTTACCACTGGCACGCAGTGTGCCATAAGGCACGTTTGCAAGGCTTAGCACTGGGCCACCACCAGAGTTAGCGCAGCACCAGTTGGTGGTGGGCTAGCACCAGTGGAAAGCCAGTGCTCCACCGCTCCACGGTTGCCTGAACCACAGAGCAGCAGAGAGGAAGGTGTGGGTGTGGGGGGAGGTGGGGAGGAGGCATTCCAGGGTGGTGGGAGGTGAGGGGCGGGTAGGAGGTGTTTTGGGGGGATGTAGCAGGGTAGGAGGAGGGCAGGAAGAAGGAGGAGGGCAGGGCTGCGCGACCTGACACAGAACTCTTTGATTCTGTAGCAACTCCAGAGCTGCCTTAGAATTGAGTAGCCCCATTGCAGGGCTACTTCCTTTACTCAGGGGAAGGGGGATGAATGTCCTCCTGAGAAGGCAGTGGTGACTGCCTGAGGTGTGCTGGATGCCATAGTAGCCATTTTTGGCACCACAGCATCCTGCGCTCTGGACAGCTCAGGACTGGGCTGTCAGCCCATTACTACGTAGTCCATTATGACCGTGGAAGTGAGTTCCTCTGAGTTGAATGGCTGCTGACAGAGCGCAGAGCACTCCATCAGGGGCCATTTTGCACACACTGCTGCAAGAGGCAGCTGTGCAGCAACTCCACTGCCAGATACTGCCATGCCTGCCTTGTGGGGGCAGGGCAGGGGTTAAACTGGGTGGGGAGGAGGAACGGAGGGTGGGGAGGCAGCAGAAGGGGCAGCAATCCAGCAGCAATGAAAGATAACGGATCCTGTCCCCTCTTTTTAAAAAAATCTTCCTGTCTCTTTCTTCTTCTTGGACTTGCCCAAGCTAAAGAGCCAGCACAGGTCTGAGGAGATCAAATGCGAAGCAGGAGGTTTATGGTGCGATAAGGAAAAATAATTCTCCTTCCCAATCTCCCACCACCCCCCATTAAAGTGTTCACCTTTATTGGCACAGCTGTATCGGCAGTGTGGGGGGGAGGATAGGATTGGGTTCAAAGTCTCTAGTTTATTTTTTTCCACCTCCTCTTTCTTTTCAAAAGCCTTCCCTAGAAATAGGATTTAAATTGCATCAGAGCTTTCCAGAATACTGCTCCAGAATCTCTTTTAGTCCTCTCTAAACACAAACAAGTGGAGAGATGAGACATTCTTTGCTTACATGTAATAATTAGATTTTGATGCTCTTCAATCTTCTAAATAGGTTCTACTTTTGGTAATTTTTTGTTTGATCCATAAAATAACACCTATGCAAGATGGGGAAAAATGTAATTGTATGGCTTTGATGGTGCTTTTTTGTAACTTCTTTTTTCAAAATCCGTTTTGTGAAGATTGAAAAGGCAATTGAAATATTATTTCAGTGTTCTGTACAGCACCTGGTATATGGATATTGGATAAATGTTACAAAATAAGAGATAGCAACAGGAAAATTAACACTTCATGTACGCTTAAGCAAGAGCTGCTCCAGTGACTTGATAAATAGATAATTGATGCGTAAGCTGAGATACTGTCGTGTGTAATTTAAGTTGTTTGTTGCTGTGTAGTCTTTTACGCACTAGCTTCATTACACCACCCAATAACTTCCCCAATCTAAGTGGCTTCTGCAGAAATAAACTTGGACAAGTTATAAAACTTTTTTGGACCGTGCTATCTCTTTAGAATATTTTCATTTTAATTAAATGTCATGCTTCAAATAACTGATGAGTGAACATGCCATAAGCCGGTAATGGAGTTTGTCTGACTACCTCATAAGCACAGATTGCTAAACTAGTCACTAAGGAGATACTTTCCGGTTCTAATTTGCATCAGGGAATGTTTTTGGTAGTGGTTTTTTTTTTTTTCTCTTTTCTCTTTTTTCCTAGTTATATTTACATAAAGCAGTGCCAGAAATGATTATTCTGGCTGGGCAAGGAAAAGAAGGCATATGGTCTGATATTTTTCTATTTTGTAAATATTAAAGAACCATATGTAGGAAATGTGTTGATATTTTTTGCCTCTCTATAGCGTTATTACTAAAGCTGTGCTCAGCTTTAAATGTGGCTCAAGAATTGTGCTGTTGTCTGGCTGTGATGATGCATACCTTAGGCCCGCGGTGTCAAACATAAGGCCTGGGGGAGGGGCGGATGCAGCCCCTGGAAGCTTTTTATCCAGCCCTCAGGCTCTCAGCTACTGAGCAGTGCTGAGGTGTTACCACTGAAACAGCAGCCCCCATGAAAATTGGGCTCTCCCATATCTTGAAATATGATCAAGATTTGGATATTTTTCTCTTCTGTTATTAGCAGTTAATGAACCTCTATATGAGAGCATGGTGCTGATTTCTGGCCATCAGCTGCTTAATGGTGTCACTTTCTGCTTGATGGCATCATTTCCAGCCCTTAGCAGGTGCCCCGAATGCTAACTTTGGCCCTCTGTATGAAACGAGTTTGACACCCCTGCCGTAGGCTGCAACCCTATACACTCTTACCTGAGAGTAAACCCTGCTGAACACACTTACTTCTGAGTAAGCATGTATAGAATTGTGCTGTTAATTAAATCATGTTTGGATTATTGTGATTTGCTCTACTTGGGACTGTCTTTTGAAGAATGCCTGGAAACTTCAGCTGGTCTACAATGTGGTAAGCTTTTGACAGGAACCTAGTTGCTAGGAACATTCTACTCCCTTATTCTAACAACCACACTGAATTTTGGTTAATTTCTGGGTCTATCTCAAAATATTAATTGACCTTTAAAATCCTGTATAGCTTGGTACTGTCTTTCTACATGAGAATGCCCAACTATTTTCAATAGATTGGACAGCCCTGTCCACGGTACTTCCCTGCACAATAATGCAGTTGACTTACCTATGAGGAATCTGCTTAAATTGGCATATAAGGTGGCTATGCCTTACTTCCAAAACTAGAACCAGTCAGGCAAAACCAATGACACATTTTGATTCAGCACCCCAAATATATCCAGGAATAGTTCTAACTTTTATGACAACAAAATGTGCATAGGCCTGTGCTATCGATAGCACCAGTATGGCACTGTGAACATATTGGTCTTAACAGAGGAGATCTTGGTTCAAGTCTCTGGTCAGCTATGATGCTCAATGGATGGGGCAAAGCACCATACATCAGCCTAATTCATTTTATAGAGTGAGTATTGATAGTAGGATCAAAAAATTCTTGTACACTGCCTTGGGATACTTGGAGGTAGCTGGGAACTAACAGCCCAATCCTATGCATGTCTACTCAGAAGTAAGTCCCATTAGAATCAATGGGGCTTACTCCCAGGAAAGTGTGGATAGGATTGGGCTGTAAAACTCTGCTTAATAGAACTATCACTCAGAGGGTATAGGATTAATTGTACGAGTTTAATACAGCTTTTGTATGCTCTATTTATTAAAAAGCTAATAATCCTGAAGAACACATATTTTTGAATGTTTTTAGATGATTTGCATACACACAACTTTGAAGCAGGCATCAACTTGAAGAACATAAGAGCACCTACTGGATCAGCCGATAGGCCCATCTAGTCCCAGCTTCCTGTATCTCACAGTGGCCTACCAGATGCCTCAGGGGACACCAAGATAAAAAGAGACCTGCATCCTAGTGCCCTCCCTTGCAACGGGCTTTCGGAGGTAGCCTAAATCAGGAGGTCGCACAGCTTGTAACCTGTAACAGTTTTCCTCCAGAAACATTTCCTCTTTGGATGAGACAGACGTCTCTTATAAGACAGCGTCACCTTTAGTTTTTGAGCAAGGCATGCTGTTGTGCAAGTTTGTGCGTACACACACACACACATACACACACACATCTTTTTCATTTTATAGTATAGAAGCTAGGGCATCCACCTGACTTTTCATGGGGGTACACTCAATGCAGACTACAGCTCCAAGAGTGCAGTGATAGAGAGAGCTCCATTGTGGATGAAGGCAAAGAGAATTTAAGCTGAGGGAGGGTTTTCAAGTCTGTGAGAATGGTACAGTTGTCTGTATCTACTTTCCTCAAGGATTAGTGACTAGTGAGTGATTCTGGGACAACGGCCCTATTGTCTGTAGGCCTCAACTGGCTGACTAAACTTCTGTCAAGATTTCAGACACATCCAGGCCCTCTCTGCTGCCAAGTACCAACACAGAGCCCAGGGACTCTGAACTGAGTCTTTGTAGCTGCAAGAGAATAATATGAGTCACCCACTGCGGTCTGATGGGGTTTGCATTTGCTAGCTTGATAATAGTCAGCTGCCCTCCCAAATATTTAGTTTTTTAAAGGATTTTTCTTAGGAAAGCTGGAATCTCCAGGTCAAGCTGCAAATTCAGCACACAAAGCACAGGCTTGCTGATGTTTGTACTCCAAAGAAGCATTTTTTGTTTCAGCCCTGCCATATTTAAACTTTTTTGTTGTTTTGGTCAGTTTAGCTTCACTGAAATTTTCTAAACCATGTTGTTGCCATTTAAACTGTGCTTTCTTTTTCAAAGGTCACAGCCCAGGTGTTTTGGTAAACTAATTTGTTTCTGTACTTGTGAGGGATTAAAATGTTCTTTTGACAAAAAAAAAAAAAAATGAAGCCAAACAAAACCAATCTGTTGGGGTTTTTTTCTAGCTTTTTGAGAATAGTGCAGTTTGTGAGGGAATCATAGTTTCCTCTCTCTCTCTCTTTTTAATAACATTATCAACACCTAGAGATTTAATGTTTAATGGTGCTGAGTAAAAAGAGATGACAAGCAAACACCTCAAGTGAGCGTAACATAACACCTGTTGAACTAGTTTTGACATTAATTTTAATGGACTTAAAAAAAAATCTCGCCTTTCTTTGTGAAAAACAGTCGCAAGGTGGCTAACAAAAACTACAAATGGAAAATAAGCAAACTAGCTATATAAATGCCCAAGTTTGCATTGCAGGCACTTCTCATTTTAGATGGGTTTGATTTACACATTTTTTTTCTTAAAATAGCACACTTGTTCACGTAATACTGGAACCTAATTTATGTGGGCATTTTTTTTTTTCAAATAACATGGTTAGCCTTCCCGTGTGTTACTGCAGCATAGACACGTGCGATGTGTGTGATGGCATTCATATGTGTGGCAGCTGCTCCCATTATTATGAGCTGGTAAGACAGAGGATGCCTTCTTGGTGATGGGAGGGGGGGAGGACAGCAACTGCCACAGAAGTGAGTTCTCCTTTGCACCAAGCCACAGCACAAAGAAGAACATTCTGCCCTTTACTGGGGCATTCACTGCTCAGTAGCAAGGCAGTCAAGGCCCAGGATGGAGTCTTTTTCTTTCATGCCGCTGCTGTGAACTGTGGTGCAAAGGAGAACTCTTCTTCAGTTTCCTGCCTGCCTGAGTTGGTGACAGAGGGGGTTGTTGCATGTGCAGACATAGAAAGGCAGTAGATGTCCAATAGACAAATAGAAAGCCAAATGTCCAATAGGGTGACCTCACAATAGTCAACCCTAATAGGGTTGATGCTTCCATAGGGGAATGTCCAACAGATGGCAGGATTACGCTAGGGACTTGCAAAATATGGAAGATATTGGCGGGTTTCAGTAGAGCCGCCTTTATAGTTGCTGATGGGCACAAGCCAGCTACCCCCAGCATCATGTGTGAGGATTAACATGAAATTTGCTTACGTTGCCCTTTGGCTTGTGAGGCTTCACTGGGCAGCCTAGTATCTGGGTATCTTTAAGGGGGCTCATTCCCCCCCCCCAACGAGCTGCTTGCCAAATCCAGGTTTGCGTCCCCCCTAACAAGCATTGTGGCATGATGATTGCAGGTTGTGTCTTAACACAACATACTGCCACCTGCAGATGGATGAGACTGACCGGAAGGAGCATGGACGATGGTGCGGTGGTGTCTCCCCTAATGGTCACATCTGCCCAGCTTACACCAGTCCAGCCACCCACAATAATCTCCTCCCAGGCACCTGACCTCCTCCTTGTTAATACCTCATCAGTTTCAGAGGATATTTAGAGGCACATGGGGAGCCCCTGGCCATCTCGGATTGCTTACAACATGCACTCCATCTATGTGGGAGCCGCTTTGAAAGCTGCCTGGCCAGGCTTCAGCACCCAAGGAATTGAGCAGAGTGGATGGGGACATGCTGGTGCATTTAATACTATGTTTTCCCTGGGCATCAGCAGGGCATTTAGCAACTCTCTGGTGGGCATGCTGCCCCTGCTCTTTGAGAGAGGAGATATGTTCTGTACCACCCTGCTTAATGGGTGCACCGCCCCCTACGCCTTTAAGGGAAGAATAGCGTTCCATTACCAACCTGCTTAACAGGTCTGCTACCCCCTTCTCCTTAGGGGAGGATGGCGATCTGTTACCAGTCTGCCTAACGGGTGTTCTTACCCGACTCCTGTGGGGGCGGTGGTGTTCTGCCAACAATTCGCTTACCAGGAGTACTGCCCCTACTCCTTTCAGAGAAGGGGGTGTTCCAGTGCAGACCCACTTAGTGGGCATAATGCCCTAGGCCTTTGGAAGAAGGGAGGAGGTTTCTGTTAACAACCCGCATAGCTGCTTCTCCTTAGAGAGGGGTGATGTTTTGTTACCACCCCACTTAATGGGTGCACTGTCCCGGCTCCTGGGGGAGGGGCAATGTTTGGTTACAAACCCACTTATGGATTTGTGTCCCCTTCTTCTTCGAGAGGGGGGCGTACTATTAGCAACCATTTAATGGGTGCTCTGCCCCTCCTCCTAGGAAAGGGGTGATGTCCAGTTACCAGCCCGCTTGACAGGATTGTGGCCCTTCTCCTTGAGAGGAAGGATTTTTCTGTTAACAGCCCACTTAATGGGTGCTCGGCCCCCACTGCTTTAAGGGCGATGTTATCACCAACCCACTTAACGGGTGTGCTACCCCTGCCCAGTGGGCGAGGGGTGACGTTCTGTCAACACCCCGCCAGTGGGCATACTGCCCCGGTTCCTTGAGAGAGAGGCGATGCCACCAACTCACTTAACAGGTGAGCGGTCCCTCTTCTGGTGAGGGAGGGGCGATGTTCGGATGACAACCTGCTTAGCTACCCCTACTCCTTTAAGAGAGGGGTGAGGTTTTCCAACCTGCTTGACAGGCGGGTTGCCCCTGTGCCCAGTTGAGGTGCTGCAGGAGTACGTAGCACATTCAGCAGCGCGAGCAGGAGCCCTGATCCAGCACGCGAACGGCTCCCTGCTGACTTTATTCCAGTCTAGGGTGGTCTTTTCACATGCTCTCATAGCCCTGGAGTGGCAGCCAAAAGAGTATAGCCTTCATTCCCTGCATATAGAAGCAGCTTCTGCAGTCTCGGCGTTGTGCCTGTCCAGGGGTGACATTCAGTAGATAGGACATTGGTGTTCTGCAGCTTATAGGTGCTACATTCAGGTCTTTTAGAGGCAGGCTCTTTCATTGGCACCCCCGCTTTATGGGGGGGGCGCTGCAAAGGTCAGGGGTTGTGGCAATAACTTCTCTTTCTCCTTCTGCAAGATGCGGTGAGAAGCCAGTTTGTGAACTGTCTGCGGCCATTCCATGGTAGTTTGGGCCTATAAGTGGGCGGCCATGAGGCAATTTGGAATGCAGCTCAGGCTCAGCCCCGCCATGCAAGTTGGCTGGCTGGCCAAGCGGGGGATGCAGTGGGGCCAGCTGCTGCCCACAATGGTGGAGAACTGACTAATTAAAGGAGAACTTGTTGCCTGACGTACTGGTGATCCACCTGCATGAAAATGATCTGTGTGGGATGTCCAGGCTGCCACTCAGGCCCAGAGCAGGCAAGGAGCTGGCCACCCTTCGGGGTTGGCTGCCCGGCATCTTGGTGGTCTGGTTGGACTTCCTACAGCGGCAGGTGTGGTGTGGTGTCAGCCAATGTGCTAAGGTGGAGAGGATGAGGAGGAAGGTTGCCAAAGAGATTGACCAATTTGTGGCACGGACTGGTGGACGGGTCATTGTGCATCCAGCTATTGCCTTCTCGATGCCTGCTCTCTACAGAAGAGATGGGGGCACTTGTCTGAGCAGGGGGCGGACATCTTTCTGAGAGACCTGCAGGATGGCCTTAAGGCACTTTTCCCCTGTTTGGGAGCGAGGGGGTCAAGCGCTAGGCTTATCCCTCCTTGTGGCAGGTGGTGCAGTAGAGGTGTGCTTGGGACTTTGGAGTGCACCTTCAGACAGCATAGGCAGGGCAGAACCCAATAGCAGGGGCTCAATGGCACGAGGACATTGGCTGGGGCCTTGGCCGGGACCGCGGGGGTCCTCCTCAGAGGCTCATTGGCTCAAAGCGGCACAGCCCACAGTCCGACTGCCTTCCCCTTATGGGACAGACCTGGATGAGCTGCGTTGCCCAAGAACGGGGCACAGCTTGGAGTCGGGTGCACATCCAGCCTGGGGGACAGAGTTGGTTCTGGGGCCGCCCAGTGGCTCTGCCTCCACACCACAAAGAGGTTTTCACTGCCCCTGCAACTGCAGGTCTCAGCCTCCTTTCTGTATTAAAATGCTAATAAAGTGGCCCTTTCTCCCATGTGTGTTGTAGCGAGTGTTCATTGGACAGTGCCCAGACAACACATAGGACTATCAAGGGAATGGAAATTGTGCTGTGAATTTCCACGAGAGGATGTGAAGTTCACTAGAGGATCATAGACAAGTCATTAGCCCTGTATTCTTCTCTGAGCTCATTTTGAGGAACAGTGGGTTAAAATTATAACAACCCCCCCAAACACACACAAAGTACTGCTTGAGATTTTCATTAACATATGAGTATGCATATACCAATGCATTTACATTAGAGTTGGTTTTAGCATTGTGGGTAGTTTTGATTATTACAACTTTCTGCTCCTCAACACCTGGGAAAGGAGGCAATAAAACACATGGGTGATCAACTAAATGCATGTATCAGATTTATGTCCAGACCTTCAAATATTTATGTGAAGTGACCTCATTTAAGAATAATTTGATATTATTTTGCTTCAGGGTTTTTAACTTGCTTACTGTTTTGTAGACTGAAAAAATTATCATATAAACTATTGCTTTTGCTTGAGTTTTTGGATGGGAAAAGGGAGAAGAATATTGAGGCATTACTTAACGTAATCACTCAGTTTTCACACTTGTTCATTTAAAATGTAAATTTCGTCATTAGATTAGCATTATCTGTCCCCCTGGCATATTTTGCTCTTAAGAATGCTACATTTACCAAACTAGTACCTAAACCAGGGGTGTCAAACTCATTTCATACCGAGGGCCAAATAGCATTAATGATGCCTGCTGAGGGCCGGAAGTGATGCCATTTGGGAGAAAGTGATGTCATTAAACAGGTCATAACGAAAAACAAGCACTTTTTCTCATTTAGGAACTCATTAGCTGCAAACGACAGAAGAAAAAATATGCAAATCTTGACCATATTTTAAGATATGGGAGAGCCCAATTTTCATGTGGGCTGCCCTTTCAGCAGTAACACCTCAGCACTACTCAGCAGCTGAGAGCCTGAGGGCCAGAGAAAAAGCTTCCATGGGCCACATCAGGCCCCCAGGCCTTAAGTTTGACACCCCTGGCCTAAACTTTCCATGGGAGATGTAATTTGGGGGCACAATCAGAGGTTCTATTGAACTCTTACCTTGAACTATGCTAAAAGACTCTTTCAAAAAAGAATCCAGTTTGTAGAGAAAAGATTGCACGTGTAAAGTGATTGTGTGGGAGGGTTTTTTTGTATTGGGTTATATATTTTTCTGTAACATATCTAAGTGGGTGTGTGCACAACTCAGATGTATTTCTATTCCATTTATATTTTACAGCACTTCTACAAGTGTCAATTTCTCTCAGCAAGGTAGAAGTCAGTGTGGGTGTATCCAAATTCTTCACATGCACAGGTATGCTTATGTATTCTTCCTCAACATGTATTTGTATACAGTGTCTATAGCTTAATTTCAATGTATTTGAATGTATTTCAGGGGGAAGGACTCACAACATGTTATGAGAAACAATCAAGCCTAGTTCAGCTTGATAATCGTATGGCATATAATGCTGATTCTTCAGGAGCCTTGTTAGAAAGGAATGGGAAACGTGCAAAAATGAGAATGTAGGTTGTGCTCATGCTGTTAAATCAAGTGACTGATAGTTGAAATCAAAAATATCAAGAGAGCACTTCATTCTTTTATTCACTTCAGTTCAGAATGAATGGAAACTGTATATTGAAAAACTCTCAGTGGTAGTACTCTGGTAGTTTACTTTGAACTTTTTTATTTTGGTATAAAATATCAATTTGAGGATTTTTCTTTTAAGTAAGTTAGTTTTACTTGATTATAAGTTGCAAAATACATGAGAAAATCTGTATTGTAATGTAAGACAGCAGTTCCCAAATTCTTCAGTGCTGTGACCCAATGAGTCCTCTGTGGTGGATTGCAGGTACTGGAGGGAGCCCAAAGGATCTTCTGAGCCCATGAGGCTCCTTCATATAACGCTGGGCTACAGACCCGGTCTATTGGCTGGCTCAGAATGGCCTGCAGAAGCCTCCAGGAGCCATGTTTGGTTTTCGGAAAGCCACTTCTGGTTTGTTTCTGAGAACTGGAAGTGACTTCCAGAGGTGTGACCCAGAAGAACCCCCCAGAGTTGTTTATCCTCCAGAGTGGCTCCTATTTGCAGCCACACCACATCACTCACAACACAGACACACCAGCTATGGAACACAGCTCAAAGAAAGAGTAGCAGAATTAGGATTGTCACCTACTGTCGGGGATGGATAAGCCAGCGCAGCTTGACTCGAGTCGAGTCACAAGTCCCACCCTGCAACTTGACTCAAAAACGAGTCCTAAAGGTAGGACTTTCTGAATCACCTAGAGTAGTTTCACGACTCAAAAAGACTTGAGTCTTTCCCTTTAAAAAGTTAGCCACAATTCTGTGGAAAAAAACAGAACTGCTGCCAGGCTGTGTGTGTGTGTGTGTGTGTGTGTAGGAGTTCTCTTTAACCACTTCTCTGACGTCCCTATCCCTTCTATAAATAAGGCAGGAGGGTGTGGGACAGACTGCATGAGAGAGGGGACAGAAGCGGCAACAGGGAGGATGGTCACGTGCAGCAGCTGGGAGGCTTACCTGTATGACCCCAATTCTTTGCAGCTGTACTCAGAAGTAGTCCCATTTGCGCCAGTCTTTTAATGAGGCTTACTCCTCCCAGGTAACAATGAGCCCAAAAGAGCCAACCAGTCTGTTGGCAACCTTCAGTCTCAAAAGACTATGGTATCACGCTCTGAATGGTGGTTCTGGAACAGCGTCTAGTGTGGCTGAAAAGGCCAATTTGGGAGTGACAATCCCTTCCACACTGGGAGCAAGTGCAGTCTGTCCCTCCTCTGTCTCCCTGGCTATGGGCCTTCCTTCTTTGCCTCTTTGCCTCAGACTGTTGGCCAAGTGCCTCTTCAAACTGGGAAAGGCCATGCTGCACAGCCTGCCTCCAAGCGGGCTGCTCAGAGACCAGAGTTTCCCACTCGTTGAGGTCCACTCCTAAGGCTTTCAGTTCCCTCTTGCAGATGTCCTTGTATTGCAGCTGTGGTCTACCTGTAGGGTGCTTTACTTGCACAAGTTCTCCATAGAGGAGATCCTTTGGGATCCGGCCATCATCCGTTCTCATGACATGACCAAGCCAACGCAGGCATCTCTGTTTCAGCAGTGCATACATGCTAGGGATTCCAGCACGTTCCAGGACTGTGTTGTTTGGAACTTTGTCCTGCCAGGTGATGCCGAGGATGCGTCGGAGGCAGCGCATGTGGAAAGCGTTGTTTCCTCTCCTGTTGTGAGCAAAGAGTCCATGACTCGCTGCAGTACAGAAGTGTACTCAGGACGCAAGCTCTGTAGACCTGGATCTTGTATGTTCCATCAGCTTCTTGTTGGACCAGACTCTCTTTGTGAGTCTGGAAAACGTGGTAGCTGCTTTACCGATGTGTTTGTTTAGCTCGGTATCGAGAGAAAGAGTGTCGGAGATCGTTGAGCCAAGGTACACAAAGTCATGGACAACCTCCAGTTCATGCCAGCTATGTGGCTGGAATGTGTGATCACTATGAAATACCTCTCTCTTGCTTCTCCGCCTCCTTTTCCCCCTCTCTGGGCTTTTCTAGCCAATTCTAAGGCAAAAACCCTCTTCGGCCCCTCCTTCTGCCCTTCCTATCCAGAGAAGCAAATCAGACTGCCCATCCTTTGTCCAATGGTCATTGGTTCCTTCAGAGACAAAGAAAGAGGCCACTCTTGCCTCCCTCCCTCCTGCTCGATGTAAACGTTAACCCTTCCCTGCCTCCTGGCTGGAACTTCCCCACTGCTCCTCCGATCTGAATGTTGGTCCCAAGAGGTCTTGTATGCCACAAAAAAAGTAAGCAAGCATACCCAGACACAGACAGACTCAAGTCTGCATGCATGGGGACCAAGTGCTGAGTCAGTGGCCTCAGACTCGAGTCAATACCCAAGTCACTGACTCAGGTGACTCATGTCTGCATAAGTCAGCAAAATCACTTTTTTTGCAACTCAGACTCAAGTCACCTGAATCAGGTTCCCATCCCTGCCTACTGTTGATGTTTTACTGTTCTTAAGCCATTAATATTAATCTTACAGAAAAATCTAGCAGTGAAGCACTTCTGTTGTCTTGTGTGCTCCCTGGGGCATTTGGTGGGCCACTGTGAGATACAGGAAGCTGGACTAGATGGGCCTGTGGCCTGATCCAGCAGGGCTCTTCTTATGTTCTTATAAGGATTTTCTGGCTTGTAGATAAGTGATGCGGAAAAGTTCCAGTTGTCCTGAAAATACTTTTGAAAACATTAGAATTATGTAATTTACTGTTATTTCCACAAATGTTTTGACACAAACTTTAAAGTAACTGCTAAATAATTTGAACACTGTGAGGTTTCCTGCCATGTTTACTATCTTCTGCGTTTTGACCAAGAAAACCACACTAACCTTGAAATTAATATTTCAAATAGTATGCTTCAAAGATACCTTGAAATGGGATGATCTCTGTTATGTCATTTAGCTAGGAAATAGGAAGTTAGTCCAAGTTTTTATTATGAAGTTTGTCAATTTATAGGCCTGCTAGCTACAAACTATGAACATAAGAACATAAGAACATAAGAACAGCGCCACTGGATCAGGCCATAGGCCCATCTAGTCCAGCTTCCTGTATCTCACAGCGGCCCCACCAAATGCCCCAGGGAGCACACCAGATAAAATGAAATGATAAAATGAAATGATATCAGCTCAGAATGCAGTACAGTATACAGATTGAGTCTCATTTTTTTCTAGGGTTCCGTTCCAAGAACTCACGTGGATGGCAAAAAATGTACTAATGCAAATCAATTTAAAAAACAAAGTCTCTTTGCTCTGGTGATTTAAAAACAGCCTTGCTGATCTTTGTAATGAGTCTCCAGGCGCTTAGGCTTCACTAGGAGGCAGCAATCCCTCCCTTCACCAGGAGCCCCCCCCCCCCACACACACACACACAAGGGGGAAAGAATGGAGAAGGTGATAATCGCTGCCATTTAGCCTTCTTAGCTCAGGGGGAAGGGAGAAGTGAAGCTAGAGAGAGAATGATTGATGGATTGTCAGCTGGCTGCCCTCTCTGGCATTATTAAATGACTCTTTTCCTTTAATTTAAAGGGCCTTTCTCATCAACTATGAGATAGAAAAATCTGTGGATAATTAGGTTATACTTGTAATCAGTTGTATGACTGTCTCTCTGCAACAGTAAAAAGCTATTTTTTAAACTGTGGTTTTAAAGGGATGCATTTTTTCCCTTCTCCAGGGCATTCCTTCAATTTGCAGTGGCCATTTGTGTTGAGTCAAATCTGTGTATAAACAATCAGTGCATAACAAGGCTGGACCTGTACTCTTCATGTAATCATTTTAATGCACATTCATTCCAACAAATTAAATTTTGGGTTAGATAATTAAAGATGGCTCTAGAAACAATTAAACTAAAACCTCAACTGAACAAATGACAATCATGATAAATTGGGCTTGAAAAATAGTCTAAGTTTTCAATTATTTTGCTTCAATCTAAAGAGATCTTGATTTTAGAACTTTTTCTTCTGAGCAGTTTAGGCCCATATCCTAACCAACTTTCCAGCACTGACACAGCTGTGCCAATGGGGCATGTGCTGCATCCTGCAGTTGGGGAGCAGTCACGGAGGCCTCCTCAAGGTAATGGTTGTTCCTTTACCTCGGAGCTGCATTGTCCTTACCTCAGTGCTGGAAAGTTAATTAGGATTGCTCCCTTAACCATTAAGTTACAATGTGTAATTATTTCCTTTGAAATAAAACTATGAAGGGCATTTATTTAGTGACATAATTGTGTTGTTTGGTAAGTGTTCTGGCATATGCTGGCAGAAACTGGAGAGAGATCAAGAATGAGACACACAGATAGGCAGGAGCTACTTCTAAAAGAGATTCTTAGGGTACATACTTATATTGACTGCTTCCTGAAGAAAAGGAGCAGGAAGGAGTTCCAGTATTTGTCAGTATTTGAAAAGGAGTTGTCAGTATTTGAAAAGGGTCTTGTACAGATGAAATATGGAGTCTGTTCTGTATCCTTTTTAAACTTTGTGATAGCAGAGAGAAAAAAAGTTCTCCCCTATGATCATTTGCCCCTCATATATCTAGTACCTTCATAACCTGACATGAGTGAGGGGGGGGGGGAAACCCATCTGCAGGTCCAGCCTTGTTATACATGGATTTTTAAAACACAAATTTAACTCAACACAAAGGGCCCTTGCAAATGAGAAGGAATGTGCTGATCCCTGCAGAAGGGAAAAAATGCATCCCTTTAAAATCCGTTTTTTAAAAAACTACTTTTTACTGTTGCAGAAAGACAGTCATACAAGGGATTACAGGTATAACCTAAGTATCCACAGATTTTTCTATCTCAAAGCTGATGGGAAGGGCCCTTTAAATAAAAGGAAAAGAGTTGTTTAATAATGCCAGAGGGGGCAGCCGGTTAACCATCCATCAGTCATTTTCTCTGCAGGCTTCACTCAGTGTTGTTTATTTTAAAGGTCTGCCTATGTGCTGAAGCAGATGAGGAGAAGACACTTGTTCGATTAGACTCAACATGTCCAACTGCTTAACAAGGTGCCTTTTCAGTAGATGTGGGTAAACCATTTGTGGATACCATTGGATTAGCTCAGAAATAAATGGAACTACTTCCTCAAAAATCTTTCCCAGACAGTCCTGCCCTCAAAAATCTAAGTTTACCAGACAGTCCTAAATTCAGTCCCACCCTCCCGTTACCCCATACATAATAATAATAATAATAATACAGATATTTCTATACCGCCTTTCTTGGTCCTCAGATTTCTCCTTAGACTTTATTCAAGGTTGTTTACATAGGCAGGCAAATTAAATCCCCGTAGGGATTTTTACAATTTGAAAGACGGTTTCTATCTTTCAAGAAACCACAACATTCAGATGTTTCTTTCTTGATCTGGTCGCACATTCTGGCCTCCATCCTCCCACGCTCAGAGCAGATGGAATAGCTCGGCTCAGCTTGTCAGCTGCTTCAAAGTTGCATGGTGCCGGTGGCCTCGAACTGGCGACCTTTGGATGTTATCTTCAGGCAAATGGAGGCTCAACCCTCTAGACCAGACATCCTGCCCCATAAGTCCTCAAACCTCCTCCATCCTACTCATCCCTCCACTAAACAGGTGTGCCTTCCACTCATAAAAGTAGACACATAGACCCCTTAGTTAAGCAACAGAACAAATTTTGGAAGAATTGTTACTATTTTCCAAAACATTAAATTGAAATTGTACATTTGTACCTATTTTGAGATACTAAGGACACAATCCTAACCAGGTCTGCTCAGAAGTAAGTGCTATTTAGTTCAATGGGCTTACTCTCAGGAAAGTGTGGTTAGGATTGCAACCTTAATTTATTCTACAGTATACTTGCAGGTAGGAAATGTTGGCTGTTAATCTGTTCTTAAAAGTATATTCTGCTTTGTTGATAATAGTTATGTACATTGTTATACTTTTTATGCTTTTTTTATCTTTTAGTCATCGGTGAACCTGAGAGTATAGACTGGTACAACCCACAAGGAGAGAAGATTGTTTCCAGTCAAAGAGTGGTGGTTCAGAAAGAAGGTGTCCGATCACGGCTAACTATTTACAGTGCAAATGTGGAAGATGCTGGGATATACAGGTGTCAAGCAACAGATGCTAGAGGACAAACTCAAGAAGCAACTGTTGTTTTGGAAATTTACCGTAAGTTCAAAGAAGAAAATAAATTCAGTGATAAGGCTTTTTAATGTATAGAAAGTTGCAAGAGAACAGTTGCAAGGAACACTTCACCAGTAAGCTTTTCAACAATGCTAATGGGTGTGAATGAGGGCGTGTAGCCCCCCTCCCCCCAATCCACAGATAACTGAATCAGCAGATATCGGATCCTTGGATACACGGGCCTGTCTGTACTTCTTTTTATCACATGAAGCTGCCTTAGTGCCTTGGCAGTGGCTCTCTAAGGTCTCAGGCCAGTGATGGCGAACTTTTTGGGCTTGGTGTTTCAAAAATTCAAAAAATGCCTAACTTGGCACTGTTGGCATGTCATCCCCCCTTCCTGAACAAAAGATTAACTTCTTGTTGGCAACCTTCAGTCTTGAAAGACTCTGGTATCGCGCTCTGAATGGTGGTTCTGGAACAGCGTCTAGTGTGGCTGAAAAGGCCGATTCAGGAGTGACAATCCCTTCCACAACGGGAGCAAGTGCAGTCTGTCCCTGGTCTGTCTCCCTGGCTGTGGGCCTTCCTTCTTTGCCTCTTAGCCTCAGACTGTTGGCCAAGTGTCTCTTCAAACTGGGAAAGGCCATGCTGCACAGCCTGCCTGCTGCATGCTGTGGGCCGCTCAGAGGCCAGGGTTTCCGACTTGTTGAGGTCCACTCCTAAGGCCTTCAGATCCCTCTTGCAGATGTCCTTGTATCGCAGCTGTGGTCTACCTGTAGGGCGCTTTCCTTGCACGAGTTCTCCATAGAGGAGATCCTTTGGGATCCGGCCATCATCCATTCTCACTACATGACCGAGCCAACACTTCTTTACATATTCATTTTTTAAATGGTCCAATCATGTGTAGTGCACCCATGCCAAGGGAGGGGAAAGAGAGGCATACCCAACCCCATTTTCCCTTTATGTACCTGAGCTCCACAGCCTCTCTTTCTCCATTGCAGTGCTTCTCTCTGAAATGAACAGAAGCAGCAGGCATTAAGAAGCATGTGCTGTTCCTGTTCACTTCAAACAGAAGCCCCAGGGAAGAGGCTGTGTCCATAAATAGGTAGATAGGTGGGCACCCCCCATGACTAAGGAGGGGGAACAGAGGCACCCCCAATTCCCTTTACTTACTGGACAATTGTGTACAGCTTGTCTCCCTCCTCTGCACCACTTCTCTTTGCTCAGCAGGACTGACAGCCCAATCCTATCCACATTTTCCTGAGAGTAAGCCCTATTGACGCTAATCACCATGTGATTTGTTTTGTATTCCCGCCATTTACTTCCTGGTTCCAGGGGCTTCAAAGCCCCATCGAGTTTGGAAACTGCTCCTATATACACTTACCTAAGAGTAAGTTCCATTAAACTCAATGGGACTTCTGAGTAGACATGCATGCGTTTGCTCTGTGCTTCATATACACTAAATGCTAAGTACTGTTGTTTTATATACTTTTGAATGTTCTGCTGAAAGGTAGGAGAAGCTGATAATGTGTATTTCCTTATTCCTTAGAAAAGCTCACATTCCAAGATATCTCATCGCCACAAGAATTTGTACAAGGAGATGATGTACAAGTCATTTGCCGTGTTACTAGTTCACCTGCACCCATTGTCAGCTGGTTGTATCAAAATGAGGAAGTCTCAAATATTGCTGACAGTTAGTATTTTGGTAACTCTTTAAATTATATGTTTTCATTCAAAATTCATTCCGTTTAAAGTTAATTAAATTAACTTTAACAAAATTAAACATTTTCCAATGTTTTTTATATACATAAAGAAAGGAACACTTGTAACAAAGAGTGGATGGAAGAATGTGTGAAATCATCGTCATTGAGACAATAATTATACATTGACAAAGATGTGTTTGGCAATTATTTACAACTAAATTTTCTTGAAAGTTGTTTTCCAGGTTCTGTCTCTTTCCCCTTGCATATAAGAGAAACTGTAGCTTTGGAATCAGCAGCAGGTGGCTTCTGGGCTAAAATTGGTGCCACCTGACCCCCTACTTTCCAATTCAAAGGTGAAGAGGGTTGTGGAGGGTGGTGTGGTTCTGATCTCAGGACTTGATCCCTAGTCACTTCAGCTCTGATCCAGGATATCAGTCATGCCTGTAAATGATGGGAGAGCTTCTGAATCCCATTTATCCCACCTCTGTTGCCAGGCTACTGCTGTTTCTAAAAGCAGGATCTTTAACCAATCCCCTACTATCAGAAATACCAAATGGAGAGGGCTCAGTCTGAGATATTCTCCAACAGACACAGTGGTGCCTAGCTTTTTGGAAATCCCTACAGATAAAATGAAATGAAGGCCTAAGTATTTGCAGAAATGAGCCCACAGAGTATATTGGAAAGAAGTGGGATCAGGAAGGCCTCTTAATAGACATGCGTTAAAAAAAGTCAGTAGAATTTGATCATTGATACTTGCTACTCAAGTCACATGTACCTGCTGTAGCTTTATGTCACTCACTGAATATAAACCTAACCTTAGGCTTTTGTATCTGATGTTTCTTACTATCTCCAAGTTCTAAAAACTTATGTAGCCAATGGTTTAGCTACTACTTAATAGTTCCCAGAGGTGGTCCTGGTGCTTTTCCCACAAGGGGTCGCCCTCAACCCGGAAGTAATTGTGGTGACGTTATCATCACTGCAATTCAGTGCCAACTCCTCCTTTCCCCTCTGAGAAAAAGGAGGAGGAAAGAGGCGACCCAGGCTCCAGTGAAACTTTTTCACACCGCTAGAAGCGGCACCCAGGAGGCTTGCTGCTTCCCCAAGCCTGGCACCCAGGACATTTGCCCCCAATTGCCACGCCAAGTACGCCACTGATAGTTCCCACCTCGAAGCTGGACTGGTCCAAGAACTGGCATCTGAAGCAGCATGCCAATTTCTCCCCCCCCCCCCGATGATGTTGCAAATCTCTTGCTCCTGGATTGGAAAAGGAAGAGGGGTTGGAGCTATTCAAATCTGCCCCTGTAATCTCCTCCATCCTGTAATCTAATAATCAAATCCACCCCTGTAAGCGGCATGCCCTTTCTTCTCCGCCCTTTCTCCTCTGTTCTAGCCCTCTCTTCCAGTCCAAGGAACAGGAGCAATGGAGGTGAGTGAGCACAGAGATGAGCACTCCTCCACCAATAACCTAGATGCCTTAGGTGCCCATCTCAGTTGGTTCTTGAAAAGATAAGCCCTGTCTGGAAGCCCCTTCACTGGCTTAACTATCCCTCCTAACTCAGTACCAGTGAATTGTGTGTGGATTTATGACATTCACAACAGTACATTTGAACTGTTGCTGTGTCGTCTGTGAGTTTTGTGCAACTGGATACTGGATTTAATAAGTCTAAGGCTACCTTTTGTTTGCTTTGCGTGGCTTTGACATGATTTATTCAGAACCCTTTTGTTCTATTATGGCCAGTGTTTAACCTGTTCTTAAACACTGAAACATTTTAACAATTTCCAACAATTTAACATATCCGGGTAAAAGACCATGGTTGTGTAAAATCCATGTTGTTAAAAAGTCCAATGTTACGTTCTGTAACTTTTTCAGAACTTCGTCAGGGAAGCAAGCCTAGACAGGACATTTTGCTAGAGAGAAAGCCACAAACAGCAGTTAAGAACAGCACCCTCTTGGTTTTTAACTGTAGAGTTCTATTTTACTGACTGTCTTCTTAAAGCAATCTTATCCTAATTACATGAGCCATCTCTGCTGGAAACCTCTTCCTTTTAAAATTCTTTTATGTCTTTAAATTCTTTTTAAACCTCCCCATAATATCAACAGAAAACCACTACATATTAGCAATACTTGGCTTCCAGTCTTAAAAAGAACAGACATAAAAGACATAACACCTGTATATGTAAAATTGTTGGATTATTGCTGGCCATGAAAACCTATGAACATACTGCTAACCATACCGCTGTTTAAATGTTAGCCATAGACTGCTTTTAAACCGTTGATCATCCCATTAACCATTACAAAAAAATGATAGCTTTGAAACTTTACTTCAGTTTAAAAATGTAGTTTTTTGCAAAATACTGACCATGATTGATACATTCTTATTTATAAGTCATTCTTGTTGTATATGTTAACTGCTACTAAGTACAGCTGTGTGTCATTTAGCGACCTGCCAACTAACGACTGACAAGTTTTTTATGACGGTGGTCCTTAGTCAGCAGCTAGTGATTTTAAAAAACAGTTTAGAAAAAAAAATTAGAAATAGCTTACCAGATGTCAGGATGCCTCTGGATGTCCTCCTCTGGGCCTGGATGTCTCCTCTATGTTGTCCAGGGCCTCTATGGGCCTCAGAATGCCCTGTAGAAGCACCTGGCACTTCTGGTTTTTGGAAGCCACTTCCAAAAACTGAAAGTGCCTCCCAGAGGCTTCAGCACCATTCTGAGGCCCTCAGATGCCCTGTGTGGCATGTAGGCGGCCTCCAGGGTCTTCCATGAGGTATCCCAGCACTCAGTAAGTCATTTTCATTTAGAGATCAAGTTCATGGAAAAGTACCCAATCATTAAGTGACATACACCTGTATCAAAATCTGTAGATCTATTTCGTAACAATGGGAAGAATGTGTATATTCCTAGTATTTCACCTTTATTACTAATTCAGTTAAAATGATCAAGAACTGTCATATAAATTCCTGTTGTATTTTATGAGCTGTGGGGGAGGAGGGGATTGGCTAGAATTATATGACTTTATTTCCTTAAGACTCTAAATTCTACTTGAGTATTATATGTAAGTTCTTTAGCTAGATTCTATTGAGTGTCATCTGAATTGCACGGAGATAAAACCTTGACAGATTTAATAAAATGCTTTGCTGTGTATTTCAGCTGCCATAAGATTATTGACTTTTGGGATGAAATGAAGCAATGTATTCTTAATTTGTCTTCAGCTATATCATTTCCTTTAATCATTTGGTTCTGGGTTGAGCTATACTTATGGGTGCTTTCTGAATACAATACTTATAGGTTTTACAAGCTTGTTTTGAGATAGAGAGGTTGATATTTCACCCTTTCAAGTCTTGCCACACTTTTCATTTCAGCAGTGAGTAGAGGGAATACTGAAGCACAGTGCATGGGAGGCAAAACAAATCTTAAAAATAGACATCTGAAACTTGTATTTGGCAGCAGTTTTCAGTACTGAAGTTTGAGTACTTTCATTCAGCATTCACATAACCTTTATTCCTCCTCCTTTCTCTTCTCCCTACACTCCTACATTTTTGTTTCTTGTCCTCTCATCCTTTCCTGTTTATTCATTTCTTGTTAGATTTTTGACAAAAACTAGGGTGCTAGGGAGGAAGATGCAAGATGTTGTTTTGTTTATATATTTGTAAGAATTTTAAAGAAGCAAAAATTGCAAACAAGGGGAAAAAATATCGCCACCAAGGTATTTGAGATAGGCAAACTAAACTACCAAGATTATGTTTTACTTGCATTTTAAAATGTGTTTTGTTGGTGAACAATTTGATAGTATAGTACACAGGTCTAAATCTTTGAATTTCAAAACCACCTTAATAGCAGTGCCTTCATTTACTAATTCTGTTTTATCTCTTATATGTCTTTCCAGATAAGTTTGCCATGTTGCCAAACAATAATCTTCAGATTCTTAAAATCAATAAAAGTGATGAAGGAGTTTACAGATGTGAAGGAAGAGTAGAAGCCAGAGGGGAAATTGACTTTCGGGATATCATTGTAATTGTGAATGGTAAGAAGCAAAACTGAATTACTGATGCATTGTTTTTTTGTGTTATAATAATGCATATCGGTATTGTGAAACTAATTGTAATACAATGACATTATTACAATTAAATTCATTGCCATTTTAAAATGTTATTGCAATAATTGCAGTTATTCCATTAATGTTGCTGGCTTCTTTTAAACACTGTGGAAAATCCACTTATGTACCAGAGTGCTGAGTACCTATATGAACTCTAACACATCACCCTGAAAAAAATGTGTATGGTTATACCACAAGAGAGTCTGTGGAACATTCCAAATTTGTGTGCAAATCTCTGAGGTACTACTATACAGTTATGCGCCACTTAACGACAGGGATCAGAACCGCGATCCCGGTCATCAAGCAGGGCTTGACACAATCTGGTCCCTCTGTGGAGAAGGGGATGCTCCGCTCCCCTCCCCTTTGAAGGGTCATCTGAGCTTCCCAGAGGCAGTGCAAGTCCACATGCTGTCTCTGCGAAGCTCAGTCTGAGGGAAATTGTGTCTCTCGAGTGACTTCCACTTTCACGGAGGAAACCGAAAATTGCAAGAGAGACACGATTTCCTCGGTCTGAGCCTTGCAGAGGCAGTGCATTGTGTGCACCGCCTCTGGGAGACTCAGACAACCTTCCAGAGGGGAGGGGAGCAGAGCTGCCCTCGCTTTCCAAAGGGTGGGGCATGCGCCCCCGATGACCACGTGCCCACACATGGTCATCGGTTATGCAATCCTGGCATAAGCCGGAACGTTGCAAAGTGGTGCACACCTGTATTTAATATATATATTATGTTGTTATAATGTCCACAATAATATCAATGTGAATCAAATCTTCACATTAGATTCATTAGAAAGTGAAGTGATGATGATGATGCCTTTGTTTTGTCCTTCCTTAGAGTTAGCAGTGAGTCACTATATTCTGTATATGAAATAAGTTTCCCAACTACAGTATTATAAACGTTCAGCAACATTGTATTATATTTTTTGTCAGCATTTTCTACAAAGTCATCTTTAGAAGGCAAGAAGGTCTGCACAAAAGCATGTCTTTTTTTTTTTGTCCTTCATTTGCAGAGTAGCAAGTTGTAAAGTTTCAATGGGAAATGAAGACTCTAATAAGCTGTTTGTCCAGTTCTTTATATGAAATAATAATTTTTCTGTTCAGAGACAGAGCATTAGTCTAAGTGGCTCAGTTTTTTCTTAATTTTCTTATTTATTAAGCTGTAGACTGTGTTTCCAAAGTTTAGTGCACAACAGAAACTAACAAGCAAATCACAGTAAATGCAATTAAAACTTAAAAAAAATGTTGCACCAGTTATACCTGTGCTACCATCAAGTAATGCACAGTAAGTATACTGATAGACTGATTTGGAATTGTAAAGGAGTGTAAGAAGAATTTTGGCAGCTTAGTGTTATTGAAAGTTTATTGTCCCCCAGCTGAAATGACTGGAGTCTTTGTCACAAAGCAATGGGAACAAGGGTATCATTTAATGAAATATATATAATAACATGCATGTTCTTTCAGTACTAACTACTGTTCTCCCCCCCCCCCCCGTTCTTCTCTGAAAGTGTTTGTTTCTTCACAGCATAAAGCTTTTGTTATCTATGGTTAATATGTGGTGCAGTTATTGGTGTTCAAACTCTTGCAATTTTTATTAGATACAAAGTGTGTGCTGTACTCTGTTACAATTAAAGATTGTCTAAAATATTTCTAGAAAGCAAGATTTTATTCTGTTCCCATTACTTTTCAGAAACATCAGGTAGATAAATAGATGAAAATGCAAGTTTACAAAGAAGAAAATGGGCATAGACAGCCCAATCCTGAGCTACTTGGGGTGCAGGGCTGCGGCAGTGCCAAAAATGGCTGCCACCCCATCCTACGCACTCCGGGCAGCCACTGGTGGCACCATGGAAGAAGGGGACTTTCATCCCCTTGCTCTGGGTAAAGAGAGTAGCCCCACAATGGAACTGCTCAATTCACCACCAACCAAAAGGTCAATGGTGAATCAAGAGCCTCTGTTTCAGGCAGTGAGCCCAACATGGAGTTTCTGGATCCAGTGTAGTGAAGCTCAACTGGTCCTGCCTTTCTCCATCCCTGCCTCTCCCCTCCCCGGAACGCCTCCTCCTTGCCCTCTCCCTGCCCCTCCCCTCCCTGGAACGCCTCTTCCCCACCCTCTCCCAACCCTCTGCCCGCCTCCGCCCAAAACACCTCCCGCACACCTCCCCCCACACTTCCACTTACTTCTCCACTGCTCAGAGTACGTGCCGGCACACACTGTTTAGGATTGGGCCCTAAATCACAATAGGTTGGTCAGAGTTACACTTTTGTAGTCACAGTAGGCCGGCATGTTTAATGATGTACAGTCACACATCTTTAAGCAAGTAGTTTCATCAGCAAAACCATCCCTGGAATAATAACCTATCCTGTTGAAATATGATATGAAACATGTTTTAAGGATTGACACAGATTTCATTAGCAGTAAAGAGCTTTAAATTTGAACTGTATGCGAGCTTCTGTAAACTGCTACCTTCACATGTGAGCTTTTCATGTGCAGTAGACTGCACTGAGTACTGTTTCTTTTTCCCTCTCTCTCTCCCTCCCTCCCTCTCTCTCTCTCTCTTCATACCACTTCAAACCTTTGAGGGTGGCATGGGAAAGAGATGATATTCTTGAAGACCCTAAATCTGCAAATGAAGCACTGATAATGCCAGAAATCAGCATCTTTTTGTTTTAGAAAAGGAAGCCATAGATTGCAAAATATTCTGTTGGGATATCTCGAAGCTTTTTCCTAATAACCTGAACCTCAAACTGCATACATTATAGTCCTTCCTTCTAATTTGTGGGGGGGGGGGGGGAGTGCTTTCAGTAGATATGCCCTGCACTGATGTGTGCTCAGGCTATTAATATGAGCTGTAGCTTCATTACAGTAGGAATACATTTCCAGTTCCAGTCATAAAACTGCTACAATAATAAGCGTAATTTATTGGCATGTTGTTGTTGTACCCTGAGATTATCTTACTTCATGAGGCTGAGCCAGGGGAGGGGGGAATATTATGTTCCAATTTTTTAATGCTATCATGCACCTGAAGTTCTCATATGAGCAGAAGAGCAATATAATGAATGAGTCCTCCAAACCCAAACCCCAATTTTCCTTATTACTATTGTCATATTCAGTTATTACATTCAAAAGTTTGAGTTATGAATGTGTATTCTTAGCTTTAGACCTTCATTACCTTTAGTGCAAGTATGCTGATGTAAAGATGACTTTACAATACTGTATAATGTTGGAAATACTTTTTTTGCATGCTGTCCTAATTTTATTTTTCAGAGTGACACAGTTCATTGTAGCATAATGCTTATAATGGACACGTAAACTCTTGTGTGTTATATATCAGTGTGCAAGTGCTAATCATGTATTTACTTTTTACAGTAAGATGAATGGATGCTTACATTTGATGGTCATGCTGCCTGTGTTCACATGTGCATGTGTGCATAGAAGGCTGCACAGAGTTTGCATTTTTCTGGATCTTTTGGTATTTGAAAAGTTTCAGGGTTGTATCTGCAGAATAAATATTGATTTTGCAATTGACCAGAAGTTATAGTTGTACAGAAAGTAATGTAACTGAACTGTACCTACAGCGATGAGGAGTATTGTACTATATGGAATCTATTCTATGTCAGTAAACAAAACTGGATGCTTATTTGATTGGCTGATTTTAAGCCACTGTGGGAAAAATGAAAAGCATCGTGCCAGTGTTTGTAACTTTGTCTAGTAAAAACTCCAGAGGAAAAAGGAATTATTCTTTGAAATATTCATGAATACATTAAGAGATAGACTCCTTTGTGCCTAAAGCTTGCTTCTGTAGAATAATATAATTTGAAATCAATTGTGTCTACTTTAGTTATGAGTGAGAAACTGCATACAGTTTAAGTTTTAGGGTGGCCCCAGCTAAGAAAGTGTCTATATCAAAGAGATTAAGGGCCAAATCCTGTCCAATTTTCCAGTGCTGGTGCAGCTGTGCCAATGAGCCATGTGCTGCATCCTGCAGTAGGGGAACAGTCATGGAGGCCTCCTCCAGGTAAGGGAACATTTGTTCCCCTTCCTCAGGGTTGCATTGTGGATGCACACGCACTGGAAAGTTGAATAGGATTGGGCCCTAAGAGCTTCTGTCAGCCAAAGTAGATGGTGGTAGAGGTGTACCTCTGCTGAGTAGAGGTGTATAAATATGCTATAATAAAGTAGATTCTGATGTGGATGCTGAGTAATGAACCTAACAATATTTTGCTTTGACTTGGAGTCTCCATGCTTCTCAGTACTGAATTTTAAGCTGCAACCTGTACTTCATTTCTGGGCAGAATCTTATCCATTTTAGGCTGCAATCCTAACCCACTTTCCAGCACTCCAAGGTAAAGGTAAACTCCAGGGTAAAGGAACAAATGTTGCCTTACTTTGAGGAGGCCTCCATGACTGCCCCCCAACTACAGGATGCAGCACATGCCCCACTGGCACAGCTATGCCAGTGTTGGAAAGTTGGTTAGGATTGTGCCCTTAATTTATTAACTCAACTGAGAATTGCACTGGGGTTTATCTTAGACTATTTTTTATGCAGCTCGTATCTTTCAAATAAATATAGACAATATTTCTGTCTTAACAATGTTAAGATAGAAATTGTATTAACCAATATCATACACCAAGTACAAATGTATATGAGCTTTAGTATATATAATTTGTGTGGAATAAATACTTAGCAATTAATTATAATTCATTTGAACTGTTCATTTATTGATATTGCATATGCTCTAGTCCAGGTATGTGTCATTGTCATCATCATGTCCCCCCTCCCAGCACGTCCCCCCTCCCATCATGTCCCCTTTCCAGGAGTCTTTGGTTGCATGCTTATGCCTGAAAGTGAGGATAGAGTTAGGGTCTTATCCGATGTGTACGCATTTGACCCTTTACTATTGACTTTATAAACAAACCACAGCACTCCCAACTGTGCTGTGGTACAAACTGGTATTTAGCTTGCACCACTCTTTAGAGCCTGATCTCAGCCTCCCCCACCCTGGAGGCATTCCAGGGGAAGGAACTGGGTGGGAGGAGGGTGAGAGCTCAACTCCACCAGATCCTGAGTTCCGTGTTCGTCTGCCCAACCCAACATGGAACTCTGATTCTGAGGCAGCTCCGGAGCTGCCTTAGAATCGGGTAGCTCATTGCAGGGCTATTTCCTTTACTTGGGGGAAGGGGACAAAAGTCCCCTTTTCCTGAAGAGCCGGCGGCAGCTGTGTGGGGCATCCTGGATGCTGTGGTAGTCATTTTTGGTGCTGTGGCAGCCCTGTGCTCTGGGCAACTCAGGATTGGGCTGTTAGTATCATGAATGATGTTGTGACTAAACACCTCCATTAAGTATATCTTATTTAGTAATATTGATGATGTGTTCTGTGTTTCTGAATTCATTTCTATACAAAAACAAGCAAAATAATTACTTTGAATCTGTTTGCTTAGATTTCTTTTTTAAACATAAACTGGGAAATAAATAACAGAAGTTCAAGAACTTTTCCACTGAACTTTAAGCTGATGTAATTCAAATGTTGTAAGTGAACTTCAGTTGTTTAGGGAATTGAGTATGTATAATGGAAATTGCTATACTGAAGACCAATTTGGAAAGGCTGTCTCATATTGGTGCGCAGTTGCAGTTCAATTGCATAGCACATACAGGAATTGTGTAATAGGGCATATTTTTCATTTAAAGTAGATAAATTAACATTAATCAGAATCGTTGCTCCAATGTGCTCAAGCAGGCAACAGTTTCTGATATATTTTTAAATCTTATTAATTCAAATATTCTGGCCAATCATTTATACAAGTTGATCCTCACCATCCTCAGAGAGTTTCATCCCCGGAACCCATGCAGATGCCAGAAACCATGGAAAATGAAATCCATGGTCCCAATCTGTTTTCTGAGGACCTCAGAAGACCTTTTTGACGTGACCCCCAATCATATATGGGAGTCCTCCGTGGGTCCTGCAGCCACGGGTTTGACTCATAGTCGGTAAAAATCCATGCATTCCAAATCCATGGATAAAGAGGACCCATGTTTTAGCAGCACAAATCATTTTGCTATTAGGAATTTTTAGGTGGGCTTCTTCAGGGTTGTTATGGATGAATTGTATTTTAAGTGAAATTTTTGTTGATTTTGGTTTGTAGAATTATTTTAGTGGGTTTTATTAGCTTACAATTTGTCTATATAATTCTGGGTGTCTCAGTACTCTAAGGGTGAGTGCCCTATTCTTTAATGTTGTTTCACAAAAGGCTCATTAAGCCAGGTTTGTAGGATTCAGATTTGACTTTTTACCTGAAGTGTCCAGAGATGTACTAGCATATGTAACTGAGCAGTACCTTTATATGGTTAGATGTAGTCAGGTGTTGTGTTTCAGTGGCAGGGTGTCTGAATTTCCCTCATCTTTCCCAGTGACAATGCACCTGTCAAAGGAATTAATATTGTAATCAGTCTTTTCTGTCCTGCATGAGCAAATTGTCAACCATTTGTAGCAGTCAAGATGGTAGTGGTTGTTCACAAGTTCATGAGTGGGGTACTCATTTTGCTGTTTCTTTATGGTTTTGTAGGTCAGGTGGTCATATTTGAAAAGTAGGATTTTTTTGTTATCTGGAGGAGTTTATTTGGAGGGCTTGGGTGGCATTTTGATGGACATTAGCATCAGCAAGTGTAGATGCTGGTGTCTGAGGTCTGGATAAGTTTCTGGCATTGAAGTAATGGGTTGTCTTTGGATGGCTTGGATTTGTGCTCTATCTCATCCAAATATAAGGTGTAAGTTCAAGTGGTTTGGGATTGGTATCTGGCTTGGAAAAGGATAAGATGACTTCTGGAAATTAAATGGAAATGTTTGTATTTCTTTTGTAAAGTTTTGATGTCTATGTTGCAACTTATATTACTTTTTAAACCGATAGGAGATTTTTTTGTTATTTTTAATGTTTTATTTAAAACTGAAACCAAAACAATGTTATTTTTAATGTCACTATTGAATTTAGTCTTAATAGCATTAAAATGTATTGTAAGAATTCCTCCCCAAACAGTGAATAGCGAAGCTTTAATTAACACATCAGCTGCTTCCCATCCCCCTACCCCCAGACTCATGTTGTGTTTGCAAATGAAATTATTATAGAGGGATTATTTTCATCAGCATGAGAACTTTTCAGTCATGCAGCCTCACATATGTTTTTCACATTTTGTTCAGTTCCTCCAGTGATTACGCTGCTCCAGAAGTCATTTAATGCCACTGCGGATCGGGGAGAGGCAATTACTTTATTCTGTCGATCCACTGGTTCTCCTGAACCTGAAATCAACTGGTATAGGTAAGTTTGTTTGTTTATTGTATTTCTACCCCACCTTTCTCCCCAAAGGGACACAAGGAGGCTTCCAACAGTGTGGGGAAATACAAAGAACATAAAATAACCAATAAAAACACAAATTACATTAAAAATACTTCACACTTAAGAACATCATAAAAACAGCAATAAAATATTAATACAATAAAAAGAGCAGCAGCAGCAAACTTATAAAAGCCCCAAGCCTGTAAAAGCCAGATGATAAAAAGGTGTTTAAGGAGCTGAGAACTCAGAAGACTTGTCTAGAAAGAAATGTCTTCAGGCCTTGCCAGAAGGTGTCCAGGGAGGTTTCCAGGGAGGGAGCAGTTCATAAAATAAGAGGGACTCATAAAAGGCACTCAAAAAAAGGGCCTTCTCCAATGACCTGAGACAATGAGCCAGATTATATGGAAATAGGCGATTTCTCAACTTTGGCCCCAAGCCATATGGGGCTTTAAAGGTCAAAATCAGCACCTTGAATTGGGTCCAGAAATGAATGGGCAGCCAGTTCAGTCATCGGAGAGCGGCCTGACAGAGTTGATGGCCTGCCTCCAGTGACTACATGGGCCGCTGCATTCTTCATTAACTGCACTTTCTGAACCATCTTCAAGGGCAGCCCCACAGAGAGCATGCAACAATAACTTGGATGTTATCATGGTGTGATGACATAGCCAGGTTCTGCATGACCCAAGTACAGCCACAGCTAGTACACCAGCCAAAGCTGAGCAAAAGCCCCCCCTGGCCACAGCCACTACCTGGGAATCCAGGAGTAGCTGTGAGTCTAGGCAGACCCCCAAGCTGCAGACCTGTCCCTTCAAGGAGAGTGCAACCCCATTCAGTGCAGAACAATACTCCAGCACTTATATCAAGGATTTGTAAACCAGGAGAACCTCTATCTTGTTTAGATTTAATTTCACCTTGTTAGCTGAAGTTAAGTTTGTGCAGTAGTGACATTCAAAATAGAACAGAATGTCTAATTCAGAATAGAACTGAATATTCAGTTCAGAATATTACTGAAGTGAGATAAAAATAAAACTTTTTGAGTATAACAGGAATTTTTGGAATACACTACTTAAACAAGCAGTGTTTCTTTTCAGTTAGAATTATCAGCTATAATCCTGATGAACATGCAACCTATTGAATTTTTCCTATTGCTTTTCTCATGACAGGAATAGAAATTTAAATATCAAAATCTGTTTTCTGAAATGAGCTTGTTTTGAGCCGCTGACCTTGATCAAGTCCTCCAAATGTTAATTAAAGCATACAAGTTCACTTATATTCTCATGGAATGAATGAGGCAAATTTGGTTTATAGCAGAGCTATTCAAACTGGGCATCGCGACGTTCCAGCCTGACAGCCCTGGCCTCTTCCCCCTTAAGGTGCAGGGGCAGGGGGAAGCTAGTGATGCGATCCCCGAAATTGCGTTGCTAAGGGGGCTGCAGAGACTGGGATGTACTCACCAGCCCCTGCAGCAGATTGTCGAGGGTGTGGGGAGCCCTGCCTGAGTGTCTGCAGGGTTCCCCAACATTCCAAAAATGAAAGTGCAAAATCAGAAGTGGATTGCAGTCACTGTGCTTTTGCTTTTAGCAGGCTGAGGAACCCTGCAGACAGTTGCGCAGGGCTCCCCACTTCCTCTGGGAGGCTGCAGCAGGGACTGGTGAGTGCATCCTAGTCCCTGCAGCCCCTTTAATGACGCAATCCTGGGGATCGCGGTGCTGCCTTTCTCTCGCTGCCTCCCTCCCCTCCCCTCCCCTGCAAGGACTTACTGCAGTATTCAAACTCCCTGAGTGTTTGGAAACCACAGGTTTACAACAGTGTTGCCACAAAGAATGTAAGAAATACAATCCATGATCAAATTTTACTTGTATTTTATAATAATTTATACTATGGACACTTGTTTTAGCTGACATTATCCTGACATTTTCTCTGAATGTCTCATAGCTATCTCAGAGGCATGTGGAGATTATAAAGACTAATGAGGAATTTTAAATTATAGTTCATCAACATTTTAATTTTCTTATCAGTTCAAATAGTTCAGATTATGCTGTGCAGCAAGAAACTCAACCTGAATATTCATATTCTACCGTTTTGAGTGTTACAAATCAGATATGGAAGCAGACTGTGTTATTGTGAAAGCAACCAGAACCAATCTCTTATGGAAGCCATCTTACCACATGTTCTATTAAAAGAAAGAAAGAAAGAAATCGATAGATAGATCGATCACAGTTGGTACATCAATGCATTCATTTTAAAGAAGAAATAATTTTTCCTGTAATCATTGCCAATCCCAACAATGTAGTCATTTTAAACAATCCTATAAAAATCCCCCCCCAGCCACAAAGCTTCCTGGGTGACCTTGGGCCAGTCACTTTCTCTCAGCCTCACCTACCTCACAGGGTTGTTGTGAGGACAAGAAAGAGGGGAAGAGCAGCTGTGTAAACCGCCCTGAGCTCTTTGGAGGAAGGGTGGTATAAAAATGTGAAAAATAAATAAATATAAATAAAAATACCTTGCCTGAAGGACACATCTGTTTACAAATTTCCATATTAAGATTATTCCCATATTACTGGATTATTGGAGGAGACCTTTCTTTTTCCCCCTCAGCAGGGTTTCCAGCATATGACAATGTAGATTTCCTCACAGAAAATTTCAGAAAACTCTTTCTGCATGCAAACTGTATTTGTGGGTCATACTAGCTGGAAAAAATTTCAGTAAAAGTTGAAGTCATTCTGTTGGCTTTTATGAAAAGCATATTGACATGGGAAATGCCTACTGATGAGCAGCCCTTCCTGGACTTCCCAGCACCCAAGGCTGCAGCGGCACTGAAATGGCTACTGTTGCATCCTGTGGGGCTATGAAACAGCACCAGGGTTACTCAGGTAGTGACCAGGCAGCCGGATGGGTCTCCTCAGATCTGCGCCTGCTGTTGCATCTCCTAGACTGGGAGGAGGAATAGGATATGGCTGAAGGCCTCCGCCCTCTTCAGTCTCGCTCCCTCTCCTGCCACACCTTCCTCTGCCCTCCCCTGCCCCCAAATGTCCCCCTCCCTGCCCTGACTTACCATTCTGCTGCCCTGGCTTCTGGCCTCTGACTGGCACTGGCCCAGCCTGGGCTCTTGCTGAGCCTGCTCCAGCAATGGGATGGCAGTGACTGCTGCAAGCACGCCTTGCAGCACATTTGCGACAGTGCGTGCCGAGGCTGGGCCAGCACCCATCACTTAGGATCAGGCCCTATGATAATAGTCTTATGATTATCTTCCTGATAACTTTTTCTCTTCCTGTTCTGAAATGGTCCATTTTCTCAAAAATGAGACTTGTTGCTTTTGTTGTTTGCTATCTTCTAATTATTTATCTTACAGAAATAAATTCTTTACAGCATCCGTTGTGAGTGTTCAGATCCTTGCATCCTGACACAAGCAAAACTTCTTATTGCCTCAGGGAGAATTTTTTTTCCTTGTTTGAGGATTGTATGATCTGCATCTTTGCAGATATAAATATTGCTTTTCTTTAGATGAAAGAAACAAGAAGTTAGCTCAGTGGTATTCAAACTGGAGCGTTGCGACACCCCAGCCTATAGGTCCTGGCTTCTGCCCCCTTAAGGGGCGGGGGCAGCCAGGAGACGGGGGAAGGCAGCAGCATGATCCGCAGGATCGCGCCACTGGGGGGGGGGGCTGCAGGGGCTTGGGTGCACTTGCCCTAGCCTCCTGCAGCCTCCTGGGGTGCAGGGAGTCCTGCGCAACCTTCAGCAGGGCTCCCCAGATCAGGAAAGTGAAAGCAGAGCGATTGCACCCCGCTCCGCAAAGCCGGAAGCGGAGCACGATCGCTCCACTTTCCCTTCTGACGGGGCTGCAGGGACTGGGGTGCACCCTCCAGTCCCTGCAGCAGCCGTCCCTGTGTGGGGAGCCCTGCATGAGCACCTGTAGGGTGCCCCAGGTCAGGGAAAGGGAGAGTGGGGCGATCTGGGGATCATGTTGCTGCCTTCCCCCTGTCCCTGCTGCCTCCCCACCCCTCCACCCCCCGCAAAGACTTACTGTGGGTTTCAAACTCGGAGAGTTTGAAAACTGCAGAGTTAGCTGAATAAGCTAACTTGTTTTGTTTTGTTATGATTTTTAAAAAACACTTCCCAACATACTGCAGTCAAGAGAGGACAAGTTGTGTATGGTGTGAACACTACAGTGTTGAAGTGAGATTATCACCAATATAACATTACAGATATTGGGTTTCTCCTTAATCAAACCAGCAGAATTTCAGTTTTGTTTAAGTCATAATTCCCAATGATTGGAGAACTTTTGCCAGCCAGACAAGCATGAAAGAAGCAGCTAGTCCTAGTTTACATTATGGGTAGAATCTTCTAGTGGACAGGTACAATCGGAACTCAGCTGGGTGTCACAGGTGTCATGTTTGTCCATTGTACTGAAGGGCACAGAGTTATGCTATTTCATTGTCCCTTTTTCTGTTGAGCAATCTAAAGATATAATCAGGGCTTTCTTGCTGGACGATGAGGATATGAGGAGTAAATGGTGACTGAACCCAGGCATGTCTGTGCCAAGCAGTTCCATTTTGGACACAGACAAAGGCTTTTAACAAAGGGTAAAGGTTTGCTGTTCCCATACAACTATTGGTTTATAAAAAGAAAATCACTAACACTGCATGTTTTCCAGTAAGTTACCAAATTGTGTGGTTTTGTTGACACTTGCTGTGTTCTCAGATGGAAATGACTTTGAAACATATAGCATTTCTAAAACAGAAAATGGTGCATGAACTTTAAATTATAAAGTATGTTTCATAATTATAAAGTGTTTCTTATTTCAGAAAAGGCAAGCGCATTGAAGAAAGTGATAAATATACATTAAGAGGAAGCAATACAGAACTGACTATCAGAGATATCAAAAATACTGATGCTGGTCCTTATTATTGTGAAGCAAAAAATAAAGCAGGAAAGGTGACAAATCAGACATTCCTTCAGGTTTTTGGTAAGTACTGTTTGGTATCTCTGTCTTTTAACTCGTTATTTTCCTCCTTATGGCCTACTGGAGTTCTAGTGTATACTGTGTCATGTAGCTCTGAATTTCACTTAAATCAAAATTGGAGGCAAGTTTAGAAGTTTCTACACATTCCAGGGAGGAAGGTGTATGTGTCACAGCCCAATCCTAACCAACTTTCCAGTGCCAGTGCAGACCCAAGGGAATGGAAACAGATGGTAACAAAGCAGATCTCCATGATTGCTCGCTGCCCACCATAAAATGCAGTATGCGCCTGGAAAGTTGAATTGAAATGGATTGTCATACACATCCAAGTTGTTACCAGATTTAACAGCATTCAAAGCAAATTGGAAATTCCTGCTTGAGCTTAAAATAAAATAAAAACTCAAGAATTTCAAGCTCAGTGCTGTCAGATCCAATGCCTCGCATTAGACCTCTTGGCCCGACATGGGACTACTATACTTTGCGCTAGCTAAATAGCTGGCACAGAGTCAAGTAGCCCCATTGCAGGGCTTCTTACCTTACCCAGGGGAAGAGGATGAATGTCCTCTTCCCACAAGGAGGCGTCGGGAGCTGTCCACAGCTATCTACAACGTCCATAGGATGCAGCGGCAGCCATTTTGGCACCACTGCAGGCTTGGTCACTGGACAGCTCAGGATTCGGCTGTGAAGCAGTTTGCTTTCTGTATGTTCCACTTCCAGCATTGATGTCAAACTGCGAAAGAGCTGCCCCGCACCCGGGGCAAAGCTCCATGATGGCGCCCTGTGTGGGCTATCGTTGCCACCCCATTCCGAAATCCATCTCCCCCTACTCACCAGAGGCTCATGGAGCATTGTGCAACCTCCACCCACGTCAGGGAAGCCCCTGTGAGGTTCCCCAACACCATAAACTGTGCTTCCGATTTTCCGGAAGCACAGTTTCTGCCCCCGTTGGGAACCTCAGAGAGGTTTCTGTGGGGTCCTAGCAGCCAGCACCTGGGGCTTTTACCCCGTCCTGGTCTATGGCAGGTACGCAACTGGACTGCAGCAAGGTGGGGTGGGTTTTGCCTTCCCCCACATGCTCCTTTTGGCATAAATACTGCACCTACCTACCTACCCAGCTTTGTTTTATAAAACAGGGCAAATATTTGTTTAAAAAAAATCATTGTTGCCTTGAATATCTAATTTGGTCCTTGGTTTAATTTTGTTAAGCCTCCATAATATTCTATCCTGTATTCTATCTTGAGATTCCACATTGCAGACTTTGGGCTTATGCATGGAAACAGCTTTCTCTCCATTCTCACCCCTTACATTGTTTGTTCCGTGCAAACAATATAGATCTTTTTTATTCTTTTATAACTGTATTTATTCCCCCACCTGCATCTTGTGCAACCATTTGTGGCACGAATTGGGGTGAATTATTTTAAGTAAATGTATTATATTTATTTGTTGTGGTTTAAACTTTTTATCCTACCAAACCAGCCTAATATTCAAGATCTTGGGATGGTTTAGAATAAAATTGTTACCAAACAAATTAAATTAAAGTAAACCAAATAACAGAGGATTGATTATTTAAATCAATAAAAAGAAGTCCTTAAAAATAAAATATAATCAATTCATGAATTACATTATTTTCTAAGAACATTTACTTGTGAAAAAAATCAATTTCTGATTCGGTGAAGGCACATATGGAGAACAGTTGGTGTGACCCCTACAACTTATTCATCTAGGACAACCTTTTAGCATCAGGACCCACTTTTAAAAACAACCATCTATCATAACCCACTAGGCAAAAAAAAAAAATCTAGAAAATATTTAATTAATAATTATTAACAAATTAATTAATAATAATTGGGGTTCTATACTCCCGAGGCTGCTAGAGATCTTACATATAATCTGAGTGTATAGGCATTTGCTTGACTCTCAAGGACTATTCCCCCAAACCTTTATAATCATTTCAGGGTACCCAGAAGGCTGAACTGGAGAGAAAGATATGCAGTTAGGGACTCCCAGGCCAGACAAAAGACTGAAACTGGGTTCACATGTGATCTATGGCACCCCAGGTACTAGAGAAATTTGGAAAATGTGGCATTTAAATTTGGGGTATGAATTACCAATTACCCCTGCTAATTGGGTAAGAGGCACTTTTTCAAGTGGGTGCTCCTCTTTTTTTAGCAGGGGGAGAGTGGCCCATCTCACCCCAGCAGTGTCTGTTCTAGTGGCTGTCTGCTGGTATTCTTTTGCATCTTTTTAGATTGTGAGCCCTTTTGGGACAGGGAGCCATTTAGTTATTTGATTTTTCTCTGTAAACCGCTTTGTGAACTTTAGTTGAAAAGCGGTATATAAATACTGTTAATAATGTTAATAATAATGAAGATTACCTCATACCAGTTTACTATTTTCTTCTGCAAACTGGACAAGGGTGCTTGCAAACCCCTTTTTTCAATATTTCAAAAACATTTCATGACCCACCAAAAATTGTCATGTGACCCACTAGTGGGTCCCAACCTACAATTTGCACTGATCTAGGACACTTTGCATTAAATAGGCATCAATGGTTCCTCCTGGATTCTTCTACACTGTTTTCCCATTTAACTGGACCTGCTAACAGCTGTAACCTAAGCACATAAGAGCCCTACTGGATCAGGCCAAAAGCCCATCTAGTTCAGCTTCCTTTATCTCACATCGGACCACCAGATGTCTAAGGGAGCACACAGGACAACGAGAGACTTGCATTTTTTGTCACTCCTTACACCTGGCATTCTGAGGGCAATTCTTTAGCATTCTATTTCTAAAGTCAGGAGGCTATACATAATCATTACAGCTTATAACCTATGATGGCATTTTCTTCTTTCTCCTGCTGGTGGCCTCCATAGAACAGTAATGACATAAATATATTAGAGATCTGCAAGCATCCTGAACATGCAAAGCTTCTGTTGGTGGAAATTTCTGCAGGAAAATAATTCAAAAGTTGGATTCATACAATAATACCTTTACATTCATCCACTTTCATCTCTTTGCTCTTTCAGCTGTTTTCAGTTATAACCAAATTTTGTCCCCGTGCATTCCTCTTTTGTCTAATTTCTTTCAACTTTCCACAACGTTCATCAATTTTCTTTATTTGTCTTTTATTTCAATTTATTTAAGATTCACATGCATTCTCATATGTTATTTACATTTTTCACTGGAAGTTTGCAAGCTAAATAGGGCTATGCTTTGACATTCATCCATTTTTTTGACTTTCATTATTGCTTTGGTCCATAACCAAAGCCCAAGGTATTGCTGTATGTAGATTTAACTGGTTCTTGAAGTGGCCCATTACTGTTGAACCATTGCCTGGTGAGGTTCGTGTTGGGTGCACTTAAAAGAAAGGCAGGGTATCAATTCAGTAAATAAAAATTAAAAAAAATAAGCCTGCTTGGTCCTAGGAAATTCTGGAGCTAAGTGACCTTTGGCAGCAGTGGCAACAATTACTGAACTCTTAGTATTCTTTTTCCCTTTAAAAAAAATTTGTTGAAAGATCTGCTCTGGGAGGGATGTGGGTTGTATGGAATGAGTCTAGTAATAAACACAGTAAATGAGTTGCAATCTGTGACAGAGCAGGAAAGTAAGCAGGGAAGTAAGTAACACTAGCATTGCCAAGGGTGTAACACTCATACTGTTCCTATGTGCACCCTTTTATTTTATACAAATAAGTATTCTATTTTCAAATAAGTAATGTACTCATGGACAATATCGTGATGTAGCAAATACCCATTTTCACCATAAACACCTTTGGAGGCAAGAATTGGCACAGTTCTAAAATTTATTTGAACAGAAACAAAACTATTTTCAAATAGGCAACTACATAGTTGTTCATTATACTCCTTCATATCAACAATGAGTAATATAATTTATATTTCTAACAGTACAGCCTCAAATTATACAACTTAAAAATGAAACCACCTTTGAAAATAGTCAAGCAACCCTCATATGTGAGGCAGAAGGAGAACCAGTACCTGAAATTACTTGGAAGAGAGCCATTGATGGAATAACATTTTCTGATGGTGACAAGGTAAATCAATTCATGTTTGTTATTCTGTTGAATAAAGTTGAGATAGATAGATATCTTTATTTAAAAAAAAAAGTTGGGAAAGGGATTTAAAGATTAATATATGAGCACATCTTATTTCCAAGGCAATTTTATGAACATCTGGGTCAGGGCTTTTTTTCTAATGGAACGCGGGAGGACGGAGTTCCGGCACCTTTTTGCAGGGGCCCCTCCCTTTCGGAGGCATTCCAGGAGGGGGGGAGCAAAACAGAGGCATTCTCTGGGTGGGTGCTGTGGGGTGCAGTGTGGGTGGGCACCTGGCCCCTGCCTGACCGCACAGCAACCCCCTCCTGCCCCCATCCCCAAGCTCTCGCCTGAGCCCAGCTCGCCTCCCCTCCCCCCGCGCTCTGCTTCCCTGCGCAGCTTCCAAGCCTTTGGAGGGCGCAGGGGACACGCACCGATGCCGAGGAGGAGGACGGACAGCCAGCCAGCCAGGGAGACGGGCTGCAGCACCCACGGAACGCCCAGGTACTGGCTTGGTGGAGGAGGAGGGGAAGGAAGCTGGCTGGTGCAGCCCCCGTGCTAATCTGCAGCATGAGCCTAGGCGTGTCTACTCAGAAGTAAGTCTCATTGTGCTCAATGGGGCTTGCTCCTGGGAAAGGGTGCATAGCCTTGCAGCCTGAAAGCCCAAGCCTGTGCATGTCTACTCAGAAGTAAGTTCATCTTTAAGGGGGAAGCATATAAAAAATATTTTATTTCTCCAATAAAAAATGGTTTAAAAATAAATAAATAAAAGATTAACAAATTGTGAGTTCCTGCACCTTTCTTTTTACAAAAAAAAACACTGATCTGGGTAATGCAAATGAGAAGGAAAAAAAATTAAAAGTCATGTGGTGCTATTTTCCAGAATAGAAGCTTTAGCAGTTAAGGCTACATTCTTCAACAGAACTTGTTATGCTATATGCCCCAGGCCTGTAGAGAATTTACAGGCTGGATAGAGCAAGGCCCTGATGTCTTGGCCTGCGTACAGTGTAGCATCATGGGAGTGGCTGATGTCACCAGATGGTGAGTCATAGGATCACCAGACTGTAGCCTGCCTCTCATTGGCCAGTGCCAGTATATACTGCAGCCTGTGCAAGCTGCTATGTGGGAGATGTTATGTGGAGTGTCTGTGGGAAGCTACGTCAGTGTGATTCGTGATCGGAGTGTCGAGAAAAAAAGCTATCTGTGCTGTTTGCTTGCAAAGCTACCTTTGAACTGTAAATATCTTGTACATACTTCAAGTAAAGGAACATCTGGTGGGAAGCACTGCTGTGTGCCTTGTTATTTCCCGGGAGTACTTGCCCGACCTTGAGTCTCTGGAGCTGCGATGTCGGCTGCGTACAGCAACAGAACTCCTTTACTTTGGTTCCTCTGGTAACAGTCCAGGATCTGAACTGCAAGGAAAAGTACTCCCTTGAAGTCTGAAATTCTCACAGAGTTTGAACTAAAATATCAGAAGAAGTCACTATTATGTCACTATTATGTCCTATGCAGCTATATATGTTCCATGAGAGGATTGCAGAGAACTCTGTTTGACAATTATCATGCACTCAGTTGCCATTGCCTTTTCTCTTATGTCCCACCCCAGGAATGAGGCTCTAGGTGAAGGGCACAATTAATAGTGTACCTTCGCTAAAGGAAAGGGCTGTTTGACTGTTTCCTCACACTTTATAGCAACTGCATTTATCTTATTTGTACTGGTTATAGTATGAGATGCTGATTAAGCTTATGATTTCTGAACACAATGGCTTGCAGGTGGCATTAGTTTTGAAGAAAAAGGTATCAAAGTGGGGGGGAAGTGTGAAATACTGTTACTCTGGAACTGTTCTATATTAGACTTGTGTTTAGAACGCTGATTGATTTGACTATTATATCTTGTTGCAAGTTCAAACTTAGTTACAAGGAACCAAGTCCTCTTGTGCAAAAGAAGTGCTTATGTGAGGAGTCTACTTGTGTGAAGATGGAGCCACAAACCCATTTGATTTGGCCAATTTCCTTCTTTGAACTAGAATCTCACCAGGGTTTGTTGTTCCCCGTGTCATGCCACTCACATGAGTAAATTACTCACATGGACGGTTATTTGTGGAAGAGAGCAACTCATTAATCATCAGAAAAAAACTCAGTGTGGGAATGGAAAAGGAATACTTATGACCTTTATATTGGACAGTCTTTGCTTCCTGCAGCTATGGTTGACTGTGTCCTTGGATTATACTAGGCATTATTTTTCAAGAAGTTGTCATGCTAGTTCTTATGTACCATCTGCCCAGGAGAGCTCATTTTGATTCCCTAGAGGTAATTTCTTTCTACGCTTATTCATCTGTTCTTGGAATTTCTCTTTTTTTACCCTTGGCTTTCCTGCTTACTATGGTTTCTGACTGAAGATCATAATTTATTCCTGCAGTTAGCAGAAATGACAAATGCTCTAAAAGACAATTGTATAAGGGAAGCCTGAAGAAACTGAAATATTTAATCAAGAAAAAGGAGGCAGATGATGAGTTTACAACTTATTTTAAAAGATATCAGAATATCAGTTGATTGTGTTGGAAGAATCAGCATTTTTTAAAAGTGCTAAATATATTCTAGTAACTAGTACATCTTTATTGGGAAGGAACCAATAATTACCTTAAAATATTGTCAGTATGTTCTAGTAGTACATGACCTGGCTGAGTTTTTCATCTTTACTTTCAAAAGGTCTGTCATTCTGTGCACTGTGTAAATAATAGTAAGGCCATGACTAACATGTTAAATGTGGAGAAATTAGTAGCGTGCAGTAAATTTATATTATTTGATCTAATATACCACTTTGTATTATATAGGCAATCTATATTTCTCTCCCAACTCTCAAAACATATGGAAGATAGGTTGTAGTATACCTGACCACACTGAAGTATGTAAAGAAAATGGAATTATGACATGCCTGTAATATGACTCTTGTCTTATTTTCATGGAATTTAATACAAAGAGGTTTTATGGACAGGGAGGATGTTTATCATATTTTTCTATTTCTCTTCATTTTTGAGTTAGTGAAATAACTAATGTAAATTAATATATGAGAAAATATGCAAAAGTTGATCTCAGTCTGAAATCTCAGTCTAGGAGTATCCATTGGAAATTATATGCCCTGGGTGACAATCAGTGTGAATATTGTTTAGACCTACAGTACTTGTATAGTACATGTTTTGAAGGTTCATATTTGAAACATGGTGCCACTGGGATTCCTGGATGGAGGTGCAGTGGTACCCATTAATGTCAGTTTAGGGGATAGTACCCATAAGAGTCAATTGAATGGTTTTGTAATTTGTAGATTACAGTCATCTGAACTAGTTTATTTGGAGAGAGAGAGAGAGAGAGAGCACACAGATGGAAAAACAAAGAGTAATGAATGGTGACTTATGGGGAAGAGAGGGAAGGGAAAAATTGCCAAAGTGAAGAGAGGGGAGTAAAGAGAATTTTGGGAAGGAGGATGAGAGAAACAGAGAGACAGAGAATTTACCCTTAGATTCCTTTGAAAGTTCTGCCTCTGAATGAAAATAAATTATCTGAAATTCAAAACAACTGAAATATTAGCATTCGTATTATGTGCTCTCAAAAATACAAGCTCTACTATCCTTTAGCATAGGAGATATCATATACTCAAGATAAGATCTGTACACTATGTGTCCTGAAGGCAGAATTGATAACTCATTCCCAACTGATAATGCATTGTGTCTGTTTTCAGAAATAGGAATATATGTGCTGAATTTCAGATCCTCTTATTGGAAATGATATTTTTGTTCAATGTGTATACCATTTCAACCTCATTCACATTCATTTTTAAAAATTCATTATTCATACCAATCAGTTCCCATAAGAAAAGTTGAGAGACCTCTGAGGAAAGCAGAGTGGCTGTACAAAGAGATTTCTAAAAGTTGAGCAGCAAGAAGAACATGTACCAGAGGTGAAGGAGGGATATTTAACAAAGGAACAGTGCAGAAGTATAGTTTGCACCAGCAGGATAGTGTCAGGAAAGCAACAGTGCAGAATGAACTGAGCTGAGGGTGCCAAAAAGAAAATAATGGGGTGATTTCAGAAGCCAACATGAGTTGTCAGAACAAGTCTAGTACATCATGGAAATGGCATAGACACAGTATACTTTGATTTCAACAAAGTATTTGACACAGTTGCCTGTGATATTTTCATGGATAAAACCTGGGCAATTCGTTACTACGGTAGGGGTTTTGAAGCTGGAATATGCTGGATGAATAACTGTTCCCAACAAGTGCTAATAAATGGTCCCATGTCAACCTGGAGAGAGGTACTGAGTGGGTTGACACAGTGGGGTGTCTTGGGCTCCGTGCTGTTCGACATTTTCTTTTATAAGGTGAATGGGGTGGGTGGAGGGGATGCTTATCAAGTATGTGCATGCCACAAAGTTGTGGGGGAGAGAGGACAGCTGATGCTTGAAGTTGGAAAATAGAATCAGAATTGGAATTCTCGTAATAGGCTTGATCATTGGGCCCATACCAACAAGATTAAATTCAGCAGAAAGAAATGTAAAGTTCTGCATGTAGGTATAATAAAAATAAGAGGAACAAGTATAGGATGGGGTAGACCTGGCTTGGCTGCACTTAACATGAAAAGGATATAGGTGTTTTAGTGGACTACAAGCTGAACATGAGCCAGCAGGGTGTTGTAGCTGCTAAAAAAAAAAAAAAAAAGCTAATGCAGTGCTGGGCTGCATTAGAATCTTAATTTGAAATCCTGCACTGGAATGTACACTGTAAAAGGGACATTAATAAGCTGAAAGGGGTTCAGAGGAGAGCAATAAAGATGGTGAGTGGTCTGAAAACTGAGTCCTATGAGGAACAGTTAAAAGAGCTGTGTGTGGTTAGTCTGGGAAAGAGAAAGTTAAGGGCAGATATGATAACCATCTTCAAATATTTGAAATGCTTTCATGCAGATGAAGAGAAGGGCGTACTGTCTTTGGCTCTTGAGGGCAGGACTCAAATCAATGGGTTGAAAATGCAGGGAATTCGATTTAAGCTAGATATGAAGAAGAATTTCCAAATTCTAAGTTATCTGGAACGATCTACTTTGTGCAGTTTCATTGGAGGTTTTCTAGCAGAGGCTGTATGGCCACATGTGAAGGGATACTGTAGTAGTTGACTACATTGAGCAGGGGGGTTGGACCAGATGACCAAGATACCTCACAACTCTTATATTTGGGGATCTCTTGTGAAATTTCTGTGAGATTCTGCATTCAATATGAGCTGCATTGCTGTAGTCTCAGTATCTTCTATAGTTAGCAAATCAAGCACTTCTAAAGAAATAGGTTAATAATCAGCAGGAAAGAGCTTAACAAGATAAAGTTTCTAAATTCTAGCAAGTGTAATAATAATAATAATAATAATAATAATAATAACAACAACAGGTATTTATATACCGCCTTTCTTGGTCTTTATTCAAGACTTTATTCAAGGCGGTTTACATAGGCAGGCTTTATTTAAATCCCTTATTAAATAGGGATTTTTACAATTTGAAAAAGGTTCTTTCTTTCAAGAACCACTACATTCAAGGTGTTTCATTCCGATCTGGCTTCACATTCTGGCCTCCATCCTGCCACGCTCAGAGCAGATGGAAACTCGGCTTCAGCTTGTCAGCTGCTTCAAGGTCGCACGGTGCCGGTGGCCTCAAACTGGCGACCTTGTGGATGTTATCTTCAGGCAGACGGAGGCTCTACCCTCTACACCAGACCTCCTGTCCACAAAATGATCAGTGAACCAGATCTTTTAAGACACTGTTGTCATATTTGGGATATCTGCAAGTGTAATTGTGTTTCTTCTGATCATCTGGTGGCTCTTATAGAAACCTTTCAACCTTTTTCATCTCAGGGCACAATGACAAGGTACTAAAATGGTCAAGGCACACCATCGATTTTTTCAGCAGTTGACAAGGCACACCACACTGCTGGTGAGGCTAACATCCCCCCCCAATGGCTCTACTAATAAATGACCCTCCCCCAAACTCCCACGGCATACCTACAGACCATTCTGTAGCACACCAGTGTGCCATGGCACAGTGGTTGAAAATGGCTGCTGTAGCCATATTATTTTTTGAAGTTGGATGAATAACATTCATAATAATGAAGAGTATCCTTCTGAATGTTTGATTGGATTTCTAGAAGGTAGGGACTAGCAAAACTAATATAATACAAAAATGTTTTAATTCTGTAGTCACCTACAAAAAAGTGTGCTGACTAAAAAAATTTGAATTGTTCAGATACATGCAGACTATTTGCAGAACTTATTACAGATGGTGAGGAACCTTAGTTCAGTAGCAGAGCCCATGCACCACATGTTGAATGTTTCACATTCAATCCTTGGTAACTCCAGTTAGGGGTGAGGAAGATATCTAAGTTGAAAAACATAATCTAAAATTTCTAAACTAAACAAACAAACAAAAAAAAGCAAAACCACTTTCATACATGGAGAGTTCCTTTGAACATGTGAAGGGAACCAGCAGCAGTTGTGAGCTCATCCAGGAGTAGACATTCTGAGAAAATCGTTTTCCGCCTCTCTCTTTTTATATACTTACATGATCTTTGCAATGAATGAGTCTTCACTCCTTCTGATTTAGGACAAGGCAGGTGATGAAGTGAAGGCCTGACTTGCAGTTTTGTAGAGAATTCTGTATCCTCTTTAACTAAATTATATATTGTGAATCTGTAATTTAACAGATTTCAGAAATAATGGATGCGGTCTGCTTCATTAAAAATTAGGCCCAAATCCTAACCAACTTTCTAGCACTGGCGTAGCTGTGCCAATGGGGTGTGTGCTGAATTCTGCAGTTGGGGGACAGTCACGTAGGCCTTCTCAGAGTTAGGGAATGTTTGTTTTCTTACCTCGGAGCTGCATTGCCCTTATGTCAGTGCTGGAAAGTGGGTTAGGATTGCGCCCTTAGTCATATACACGTCCACTGTTGAAAATGCATCTGGATTTAACAGACTTTCAGCCTTAATTGAACCCCTTCTTCAAATTAGACCATTAAATCGAGGTTCACTGTAATGGTATATTTTAAGTTAAATAAAATTAACTACCCCGTATTCTTTAATCACTAAATTTTCTCCTATTTTCTCCATTCTGTATGATTGCTGGAACTCTTTTATTTATTGTTTATTAGCAACTCATCGGTGGTTTCTTGTTTATTTCATAGTGATTTATGACAAGCAGTTAAAATATCCTTTATCTTCATTATTTCCCTTTTTTACCTTCCTACAATTACAGGCACACCAATGCTGGCTCTTTCAAGAACAGAAGAAGTAATATTGGTTTTGGTATGTACAATGCCCTGTGTCACCTCTTTATATAACCAACCAAAATGTTGCATGAAAACACCAGCATAAAGCAGTGATTAATCATGTCTCATATTGCTACCATTTCTTAAATTATGTCTGATGTTTTTAAGAATTTATTTATTGTACCTGTATGTAGTGATAATTATAAGGTAATTCTCAGTACATACATAATGTCATTTCTTCTTTTAAATCTTTAAAATTAGCTGCTATGTCTACAGATGGACAGGAAGCCAAAGCAATGAAATATTACTTCAGGATTGATGTAGTGGTTTAAACACTAATCAGCGATTAAATAGATTACTACAGATAATTTCTCCCCATGAGGAAAAAAAAAATCAACCCATTAAGGAAATTGTAGCATGTTGCAATGATTAGTACCTGTGTGAAACTGAGAAATAAACTGCACTTGTAAGCTCCATTCAAAATCTTCCATTAAAAAAAAATCAAGTGCAAGACTTAAGTGTAACATGATTCTGAATCAGTGGACCTAAGACATATACACATGGCAATACTCTGGAATTTTCTGCTGTTTCCAACAGGTGCATGGATAGAATACATTTACCTGAAGAATGTGGGGAATGTTGTGAATGTCACATCTATAACCCGGAAGGAAGCTTCCATCAGCTTCTCCATTTTGGTGGCTGTTGTGAATAACAGCCCTTGCTCATCAAAGGTAGCTTTTTCAGCCTAGGAAATCTTGGCCATCTGTTTCAACTTCTGGAAGTGTCATAATGCCTTCAATTCAGATAGCACTTTTCGTCTACATTGCTTTTCTGCTACTTGAGGACCTAGCTTACTGTGCAGAGTTGATCTGCCTTGTGTCTGACATTGAAGCCTGTCTGACTTGCAAGTGTCTCTACTGATTGGGTTTTTTTTTTTGGTGCCTCCCCTGTGGATACTAGTTTGTCAACAATACAACACACAATATCATTCTTGGCAAATGGATACATTTCATGGACTTCAAAGACAATGCCTTTCAATCAGGATTCTGGATTATTTCGAAATTCAGTGACATCTGGTCCTGAAAACACAAGTAGACCACATACCTGACTTTCACAGCTAGCCATCTTCTGCCTGCTAAACCAAATAGCAGTTGAACTAAATAGGAGCAGAGAAGACTAAGTATACAGTTAAGGCATCATCTTGCTTTGGCTCTCCTACCATCTATACTTATGGCAATTATATAGATACTGCATACTCTGTTGACTGAAAATAACAACTATTGCCATTTTTCTGGGGAATGGGTTGTAAGTACTATCAAGAAACCAATATTGTGACATACATGATACATTTGAGAAATGGCAGTATTATGCATACTGGAGCTTTATTTCCTGTCATTATGGCTGGTGACACATGGCATTCTTTAGATCTAAACCAAATGAACATGTTAATAGCAGATGGATGTTGTCTCTGAAAAGTGTATCACGACTATAAACAGTGACAAGCAAAATCAACCTTAAGTAGAATAACTGCATAGTTCCTATACAGGGATTAAACAAAATGGTCAATATTGACATAAAGTTTAACAGAAAATGCTTTTTTTTCTGAATTGTAGTTTTTTTATAAAGGATGTTATTCTCATCCTTGCACTATATGTTTGCAGAATCCAAGTCATGGCCTTCTTTGAGCTCTATAGAAAGGAAGAAAAACTTGTTAAAGCTACTGTAAACCAAGCACAAATTGTTGCAGCTTGCACGTGTTGTCACATAATATCTTCCAGCCAAATCAAAATGAACAATCTGACAACTGCAGTTTTTGCTATCCCATGCAAAAAAAGTACTACCAGCGTATAAGATGAGTCACAAAACTGCACATATTGTGGTAGAGTATAATTGGCTATAAATCAGATAATAGGCGCTAGGGCAACAAAAACTAAAACAAGAAGTCATATTTCTATACAGGAATGAGACATTTTCTCTCTTCAGTGTCAAGTGCTTTGGTTAACCAACTTCAAGAAGTTGGTTTCCGTTCTAAAGGATACCTCTCCTATTATTTAAAAAAATTGATTTTGCTTATTCTTCATCAATCTTACTGGGTTCTAAGGAGCCATGGACAATACTGTGGAAGGAGTAACACATTAAAGCAGGTGACGGTTATCTTTAATGCAAATATAGATATAAAGAGAGAGGGAGGGGAGAAATGAAAACATAACAGAAACGTTCAGGTAACTAAATTGAAGTGCCATTACTTTTGCAAACAGAGATTTCAATACAAGTGCTTGAATCTACAGCCTTACAGACCCAATCACCGTATACTCCATTTTTTAAAAATGTTACATTCTGATTTCTGTTATGGAATAATGTATAGGAATGGAGCTGTTCATTTCATTTGCTGTTTGGAACTGGTTTTTTCAGTTTAAATTCAAATATTAACTCTGATCTTATGCATCAATTGAGTACTGTAAATGGGAAAAATAAATGTATTTCCTCTGGCAGCAAACCTGGGCACTTTGTTTTTATGATACTCAGAGATGTGCTGAGAGTTTCTGGGTGTTTTTATAACAACTTCCCATTAATTTCAATGGCAAGAAAAGCTGCTTACAGTGTAAGATTCCATGTGTGTGCCATTGATGTAAATGATGATGCATTTTTTGTATAATAGAGCTTCATGTGTGCACTACACCAGCAATGAACTCTGGTCCAGGATTTATTTATTTATTTATTTATTTATTTATTTATTTATTTATTTATTTATTTGGTAATTGAAATGTCTTATTTATGGTATTATATCCCACCTATGTGTGTACACGCATGTGCCTGTGTGCGTAATGAAACAGTACAGTGTGAATAAGTGAAAATGCTATGGATATGTCTCCCTCTACTGCTAAAGTTTGCAACCCATGTCAACAGTTTTATAGTCAAAATGTCACAATTGCTCCCTAGAAAGCAACGCAGGGTTATGTGAAGAGGGTTGCCAGAGACTTACAGAAGTTAGGAAATTTCAAAAAACTCCCAAAGCTGGCAAAAAGTCTCACTTTCTTATCTAGGGAGTCTAATGATGAGAGAGAGAGAGCGCTTGATATCCATGGGGAATCTGTTCTCGGATCCCTGTGGATAAACGAATCTACAGGTCCAGTTCATCGGATCTCCAAAAGTAACCAGAGAAATTCTCTAGTCATCATCCGGAGTTGTTCAGAGGCCCATAGGAAGCCTCTTTGGAAAAGCAGGAAGTACCTTTCTAGCACCTCTGGAAGCCTTTCTGAGGCCCGCAGAGGATGTGCGCAACCAGAAAACATCTCCAGTTGTGTCCAGGAGCTCAAGTTCAGCCTCCGTCACAGGTTCAAAACCCACAGCTAGTTAAAACTGCGGCTCCCAAATTTTGGAGGTGGGACCTGCACTTCATAGTGCATTAGAATACTTATGTGCTACCCAGAAATACATTAGGGTGCTGCAGAAAAAAAGTTATCTTATTTTCAGGAAGTGCACAATGCACATGACATGGACTAGAAAGCTGACATTAGAGGGAAGAGAAAAGATTGAAAAAGAAGGAAAAGAAAATTAGAAGCTCAGTGAGTGAATGAGCAATTGCTGATGCCGAACAGTGATTCTGATTGTTTACTTTGAAGAAAACAAAACCATGGAATCCAGTGGAAGGTGCTCCAGTGGAGATGTAATGTAACCACACGGCAAGAGGAGCCGTGCTCTCCTCACCTTCCGAGGCTTTTTTGAGCCCTACAGAGGTCGCATGCATCCTCCTGTGTCCTCTGTGGGGCTCAGAATGACAGTTTAGGCCAAAAAATAAGTGAATCCTCAGATGAGTGAATTCGCAGATATGGGCATTGCGGATATGGGGGCCCCCTGCAGTATAGTTTATAGACTCTTGAAGATTAGGTGCTTGGAAATTTCTGTATTACTCTAATCTTGGTAATATAATATAATATAACACAATTTACAATTATCCATACAATTTTATGTATGATTAACATGGACTTTGTTTATTCTTATGTTAAATAAAAGATAGGAAAAGTATTAAAAGTACTCTAAAATTGTATGGATAATTGTAAATTGTGTTATATTATATATAACACATTATATTATATTATATATATTACTAAGATTAGAGTAATTGATTTCTCTAACCAAATCCATTCATTTACTTAAATAATTATTGATTTATACATCTTGGCAAAGTATTATGTTTTTGTTATATAATGTCAGATGATGTTGTTTTTCGTAATGTTAAAATAAATGTTCAGAATATATAGTGGGTTATATCTCCCACTAACATAAGGCTCCTCTGCCTGACTTTCAGTGATTCCCTTTTCTCCCTGTATCCGTATGTCACATACTATTCCCGAGGATTCCTGACTTTAGGAAGCACCTTTTCACGGGAGGTGCTGGAGTGCATTGTGAGAAGGGGGAGGTAGGAGCATCTGCTTCCATAAGCTTCCTTACAGTTGTGGCACATTGGATGCAACTTAATGTATATAAATGCAGTATTAATGTGACCACATTAAACTTCTGGCATAGTGAGATATAGCTTACTTGTGCTCTATCTTTGGTTTACAACATATGAGAACTGCATTTGATTTTTAGGTTCAATTCTTTATGCAGATACTTGCATTCAGCACCATGTAAACATATTGCATTGTTCTGGAATAATAAAATCGTCACTGTGATGTAATCCAGAAAAAAGTGAAATATGTTTAAATCTATAGGATTTAAATGGTTATGTACTTAGGTGCCAGTAGTTGTAGTGAGACTTTAGTGTGCCTTTTGCTTGAGCACCTGCCACAAATCATGTGAGACATGATTGCTATTGTAAATTGGGCCACTTTATTGATTTCACAATACATTCAATGTAAATCCTGCAACTGATACTGGCTAGGGAACGTCTCTCCCCTTTAGTACAGGTACCTACCCTGAGCAACTGAGGGCCCAATCCTACTCAGCATGTGCCGGCTCAGTGCTGCCGTGCACTGTCACAAACGTGCCATAAGGCATGTTTGTGGGCTCTATCGCCAGTGGAGCACTGAAGCTCTGCTGATTGGCAGTCGTGTGGACCACTGAGCAGCTGAGAGGTAGATGGGGACACAAGGGGAGGCTGGGAGGAGGTGTTCTGGGGTGTGGGAGGTGGAGGGAGGGCAAGGAGAGGGTGAGTTGGAGGCATACTGGGGGAGAGGGAACACGGCGGGAAGAAGGGAGGCAGGAAGCTCCACCAGTTCCAGAATCTCCGTTTCAGGCTGGCCACCTGACACGGAGGCTCTTCATTCTATGCTGGCCTTTGAGTTGGCATAGAATCGAGTAGCCCCATTGCAGGGCTATTCGGTTTACCTGGGGGAAGGGGACAAAAGTCCCCTTCTTCCATGGAGGAGGTGGATGCTGCCTGGAGTGCCCTGGATGCAGCGGCAGCCATTTTCGGCACCACTGCAACTCTGCACGCCTGGTAGCTCACAATTCGGTTGCCCAGCACTTGCCCTGATTCAACTATTCATTTTCCCCATTGGGCATTAGTAACCTGCCTCCAACCCGGGCACCCTGAATCTTCTCACATGAACCTGGTTTCCCCACTGACCCCTGGTAGCCAAATCACGCTCCAACGCTGCAAAACCAGAAGTGCAGTGCGATCGCTCTGCTTTCACTTTTTAAGACCTGGGGAGCCCTGCAGAAGGTTGCGCAGGGCTTCCCGCACCCCCGGGAGACCGCTGCAGTGATTGGTAAGTAAATGCCAGTCCCTGTGCCCCCCTTAGCTGCCTCCCCCCTGCACCCACATCTTAAGGGGAGAGTGGCCAGGGCTCTCTAGCTGGGGCGTCACGATGCCCCAGTTTGAAAAGCACTGCCTTAAGGGTTGCCAGCTGTCATCCCTTAGCCAAACAGTGTCTTATAATTAGTACTGGCTTCTCCTCTGGCCCTTGCATATCTTAGGATCCTACTCCCAGTCCCACCCTATATTTGCCAGAATTAATCAAACTTGCTAAGCTAACATCACACCTCAGGGAACAGTCTGGAGTAAGTGTGGGGAGCGGAACTATAGGACAATCAGGTTAAAGGCAAAAAGTCCTACCCAACCTTCATAGATGGGGCAGCTAATCTGAGAATATTCCTAAGGTGGGTGGAATGAGGCCAGTGCTCCTGAGCTTCAAATGGTGAGCTTGAAGATGTGGAGCTTCAAAAATGTTGAGATAAGCCCACCAAAACACAGCATACCAATCGAGTGCCACTTTAGTGCAATTTGCTTGTGTGAAAGCAGAGGCCTCTGCCCTCAATAGCAGTGTGACCACATTTCTAGATTGTATTCACTATCAGTTATTTAATCACACCAGGCATTTCTATTTACAATGTTCTACTTAAAATATAATTAAGTATGTGTTTGTTGTGCATTCCAATTATTCTAGAGTTTTTAATGCAGGTCAAATAAGACTTTAAAATCAGAGTACAGGCATTCATTTTGGGGTACAACTGCATTTTTGTTTTGTTCCAGTTATATTCAATAATAGTCTGTCTAGTGAAATGTATTTATCTCCTTTTCTTCTATCTGTTCTTTTACAATATGTTTCAAGATGAAATAGCATACGTGTATTATAATTTTGCTTTCTGTGAACACAGGTCGCCATGATTCTTTACATATTTTACATTTGCATTTTCAAGAGCATTGTCATTGTAATCTGGCGATATTACAAGAATGCAAATGAACTCTGGAATGTGTGTTTTTGTTTGTTTTTAAATTTCCAAATGTATTTTTGATATGGTTTTTTATTTATTTGTTTCTAAGAAGAAATGTAGTCTTATTCTTGAATATTCAGATTTTACATCCTCTTATTGCAAACATGTGTAAATCTGCTCTACATAATTTGTCCTTGGCAAAAACAACAACAAAAGCCCTATGAGCAGATTGTGCAAAATGGGCCTGTATAGATACAGATTTAAGTAAGTTGGGTGGGTTGAAAATTTGCATCTGCATACTTTGGTGAGTATAGGTGGGCCTCGTATCCGAAGATCTGGAATCCGTTATTTCAGTTATCTGCAGAACCCTATGCTCCACTTCACGCCCATTAACATTATTTAAATGTTTACCAAGAGAAAATATTCCTGCTTAACAGGGTCACTATAAGCATATGAGCTTATAGCGATGCGCAGGCTGCTTCTGGGCAGCTTGAACAGTTGTAAAGACTACACCAAGTTTAATAGGAAGTGATTTCCTTCCACTTCCTGCTAATCTCGATCTAGTCTTTTCAAGCGCACATCACTATAAGCTTTTATGCTTATAGCAACTCTGTAAAGCAAGAATATTTTTGCTCAGTAGACGTTTAATTAATGGTTGCACAAGGGGGCTGCAGGGACGTTCCCCATATCCACAGTTTCCGTATCTGTGGAGAGTCCCTGGAACGAATCCCTCATGGATGTGGGGACACACCTGTAGCTGAAAACCAGGTCCACTTCTCTGTCTCTCTCACACGCAGCAGGTCTGAGTGAATCAGCTCTGCATTACTCTTATTTTGACCAATGCTGGACTTTAATACCCTAACCCAGTGGCCCCCAAACCTACCACCATCATGATGCCCTCCATGCTATAGAAGCACAGCCTTGCACCCAGAATTAATTGGCGATGATGTGGGATGCAAGGATGCAATGGCGTTACCACCACTTACTTCTAGATTGTGAGACCATGAAGTGACCCTGAAAACAGCTCAAGAAAACAGCTTATTCAGACCCTGAATAAGAGGCTCAGGGTGGGCAGGCTTTTCATGCTGTGAAAATGTCACACATGGAGCTCTACCCACAGACCCTAGCCTCTGCTTCCCTGTCTTTGGTGTTGCTGTCAGGGTCTTGGCACTGTGAAAACATAAAACTGGTCTTCATGTTATTTTACAGAAGTAATACAGTTTTTTAAGCTTTAATATACTTTACTAAAAGTATGAGATGCCTTCAACAGGAATCTTGCATTCAGATGTAACTGTCAATAATGAGCAATACATTGTAAATAAACAAACAATCATTCTGTTTCCTAAATTACTATAAACAGAGCCCAGATGGCCGTATAGAAGTCAAAGGGCAGCATGGAAGGTCATCACTACACATTAAAGATGTGAAGTTGTCAGATTCAGGAAGGTACGACTGTGAAGCTGCAAGCAGAATTGGTGGACACCAAAAGAGCATGTACCTTGATATTGAATGTAAGTTCAGTTATCTTCTCTTTAAATGTGCTTGGAAAGAAAAAGTGCGTTCTTAACCCCAAAGTGCCCATTCATATGGAGGAGTTCCCTTGTTCTCTGAATGGCTGCTTCACGCCTTGTGTCAGACTGTTGCTCAAGAAAAGTGAAATGAAATTCAGAAATGCTCTTTCAGGGTCAGCAAATGTCCCAAAAGGAACAAACAAACAAAATATGTGTAACATCTTACACAAGCAGGGACATGAAAACTTAGCTAATATAGTGCTATCTGTGCTATAGTATTATCTGTGAATGCTTGGCAATCTCTTGTGCAAGTGTTTGTAAAAGGGCTACAGTCCTTTGACTTAAACCCATTTTGAAGACATCTGAGTTGACTATAAACAGAAACATTCCAGGAACATTTGTTTTGCATGCCTGATTTTGAAAGCAAATAGTGTAATCATATGCATGTCTTCTTGGAAGTAAGTCCCATTGAGTTTAATGAGACTCCTAAATAAGTTAGTATAGAATTGCACCTTAGGGCACAATCCTAACCCCTTATGTCAGTGCTTTCCAGCACTGACATAAGGGCAATGCAGCTCTGAGGTAAGAGAGCAAACATTCCCTTACTTTGAGGAAGCCTCCGTGAGTGACACCCAACTGCAGGATGCAGCATATGTCCCATTGGCACCGCTATGCCAGTGCTGGAAAGCACTGACATAAGGTGTTAGGATTGCACCCTTAATGGAAATGATTGTCTCCCCATCATGTCATTCTTTGAGCTGCCAGAACCCATGTTCCAGCAATGCAGCATGATTTGTGGCATTGCAGAATGCAACATGGTACAATGTGTTGCCAGGCTATCGCCACAAATAGCAAACAGTGCTGGCTACACTGCAGTAACTTGGATCCCATGGTGCTGATAGTTGGCACAGAAAGTGAGCAGTGGGCAGGGAGAGGACGGGGAGGGTGGGGATTGGGGATGCAAGGAAGCATGGTGGGGACAGGCAGAGGATGCAGGGGACATGGCAAAGGGACTGCCAGTATCCTATGCCCCCTGCCCACTTTTACCACACCCCCTTGGGTCCAAAAGCTGGTGTTTATCTGGGTAGACCAACAGAACAATGGGAGTTCCCTTACTTTAAGGAGGCCTCCTGGTTGCCTCTGCAGTATGGACTTCATGGCATGTCTGCATCGGTTCAAATGGTGGAGGATAAGATTGGAGCATGTATTGCTGAAATCTTACACACATGCAAACACCTAATACTAACTTACTTCCAGAACATGGTTAAACTTCCTTGTAAGTAACAATCAGTGCATGGACTGATTCTGTTGTAATTATTTTTTTTCATGTAATCATGGTTGAAGAAGGTAGACTACTTCGGATTGCTAGATGCAGGGAAGGGCACCAGGTCGCAGGTTGTGTCTTGTTTTCTTGTGTGCTCCCTGAAGCATTTGGTGGGCAACTGTGAGATACAGGAAGCTGAACTAGATGGGCCTTTGGCCTGATCCAGCAGGGCTTTTCTTATGTTCTTAAGAAGAATACATGTAGGGTATCGATTCCATCTACATTTTTCAGCAGGTGTCTTTTGCTGAAGGTCTTACCTGTTCATACTTATACATGTAGGGCCAGCCCATCCTTGAGGCAAGATGGTGGGCTTCCTCAGGCAGTGAGTGGGTGTAGGTTGCACCCTACATTCTACACATAACAACCTCCACTACAGCCATCTTACCTTATCTCCACTCTTCTCCTCTGAGTGTACACTCTCAGAGTGTACATGTTTATTTTTTTAAATAAGCAGAGCTAGCCTGAAGAAGAAAGCCAGAAGGAGTACTATTCCATTTCCATTTGCATTTTTTTTCATCTGAGTACTCTATCAATGAGGATTAGAAGAGTCCATTCTGTGGTACCTGGAAATATTCAAAATAACTGGTAAGGAGTCATCCAGGAGATGTTCTGAGGTGCAGGGAGGTTGTGCGCAACCTCCCCATGCCTCAGAAGGCCTTCCACACCCTTCTTAAAGGCACTTCTGGTTTGGCGAATAACCAGAAATGTCTTCTGGACCACCTCTGGAAGGCATCCCTGGAGAGGCCATACTTCTTGATGCGACTGGAAGGCTCTTCTGGTTGAATCCAGGAGGTCATGTGAGGCCCTTCAGCTCAGGTCAGCACTCTCGTTGGCATAAATCTGTGGGTGCGAACTTGCAGATAAGGGGGGTCCACTGTATCCATTCTCTATGCTACTGAAGCTTTATTTCAGTCTAAAAGTTTGCCTTTAGGTAGCATATTCAGGTTAGAATTTTTGCTTATGTATATTTTATTTTAAAACATTTCTACACCTTTCAAGCCCAAGTGACTTACTTAGAATAAAACAAAGCAGAAAACAAAATAGAACATCAAATAAGACCAAATTAGATATTTAACTCAAACACAAAATGTGGCCCTTTTTGTGGTTCTGCCTCCCAAATAGTCTATCGAATGGGAACCGACAATGTCACAATGCTGTGGTGATTCATGCTGTATTATTCAGTAATAAAGGAATTTTTTTTAAATGCTGTGGTGAGGAGCGCGTTTTTTATCTCTTTGCTCCCACCACAGATCTTGCCCAATCTCTCTCTCTCTCTCTCTCTCACACACACACACACACACCACTACCCATTGAAAGCCAAAGCAAGGTTTTGTTTTTGTCCCAGTACAAGTGATAGGTGGGGGGAGGGCTTGCACAATTGGGGTGGGGACAAAATGGAAGAAAAAAGCTAAAATTCCCTATCCCCCTCCCATCACAATTTGCAATGTTTCAGGCTCTCTCCAGCATTCCAGGTAAATTTGATTTGGCCCTAAGATTTAAAAAAAAGTCAGAATCTACAACCAAAAATCCAGATAACATATCTCTACCATAGCTGCAATCAACACCTTTTGTTCAGAATTTTTACCATAATAGACTGAATTTGTCTCTAGGAGAGCCTGAGCATTCCTTCTAGGTGTCACCTTGTTGTTAGATACAGAGGTGCACATTCCACAAATACAGGTTGGACCTTGTCATCTGCAGATTTTTCACCTGTCGATCTGAGTCGGGTCCAGGGACTCGCATTGAGGCCTGACCTGTACCCTCCCAAATGCAATCAGAATACTGCTCTGGTCACGTTCAGAGCTCTCGTGTGCTTCGACTTGTGGATTTATCTACAAGTTTGGCATCTGCAGGGAGTTTTGGGAATTGAACCCCTGCAGATGCTGAGGCATGACTTACTCCCTGATGATTGTCTCTTGAAATGAAGTTAGAAAACCACGTTTAATCTTGTCAAGCTAGTCCACATAAGTCAGAATGTCACAGAAGCCCTGTTATACAAGGCAACATGCTTGCCCATTAGTATCTTCTGGTCCTACAACCATTGTATAATTGCATGCCCCAAGAAACTCCTGTGCATCCAGCACTCCTTTTCCCTTCCTGCTGCCTCTCCCAGTTCCTTGAGATGCAGTTTGATAGGCTGACCATTTCCAGGGAGTACTCTGCTCCCTATCCAGGCATGTTTCCTTTGTAAAGGTTGGCCCCTCAGCAAAGGCTGATCTGTGTTCTGCTTGTCCTTTGCATGAGGGAGCAGGGCTACTCAATCTGGTGTGCATTTGCATACATATGGCTTATCTAACCTATTTGCAGTATGCTTGGACATCTGCAGAGCTTCTAAAGTGCACCTTGTGTGCACACCTTGCTGAAGGCTGTGTTGTTCCCCAAGCCTTGGTAAAGGTTTTCAGTTTTAAACTTCAGTTAAAGAAGATTACATTTTCCTGAAGTTCTGAATTAAAGTGCCAATATAAACACAATCACCCATTTCAGATGCTAGGGAGATTAGCCCTTTAAACCTTTTCATTTTGTTTTATGTTAGTGAACTGCATTGTATTGGAGATTATGCAAATATTTTGGCTTTATGCCATTTCATTTCAGAGCCTTACAAAGGCACTTTGTTCTGTTGAGTTGAACTGAAAATGGTGTCCAGCCCAGAGAATTAAAAGGATGTCCAGCCCAGAGAACAGAATTAAAAGGACTAGAGCTGCGTTGATTTTTTTGATGAGGTTTTATTTTCCTGCACGAGTTGCCATTTCAGCGTGACAAAAAAAGTTTGAAAGCCCTGTCTGCCTTTCACTCGTGCACAGTTTGTACATTTTGTGTGTTTGTTTTCATCCATTCTCCCCCCCCCATCTGTTTGTGGAAAAGAGGAGACCAAACACACCCATAATACTCTAACAACCAGACTGATGTTCCCTGCCTTGCCACACTGCACGGGCAGTTTCATTGCCAGTGAAGGGAGTGCTCTTGTCATGACTAAGTCCATGTTAGGCCTAAATTGGCATGAGAAGCCTGAACCAAACTAGGAAAGTGTAACTGAGAAGTTGCTAGCAGTTCCCAGATGCAGGAATGTGGGTAAATAAACAGAGGAAGGAATGTGTTGTCTCTCCTTTGATGGCCAGGAAGGACAGATAACAGGAATTACGACCAATTGGAGGGCTAGCACTTTAGCAGACAGAGTGTCTCCTTATCAAGGGTGATTGAGTGCAGTGGTGGATCTTCAGTTGGGAGGGATAAGAACTATGAGGGCTTAGCAACCAGGCCAACTTCGAGAAGGTTCTGTTCATCAAGGGTTCTGATTGGACAGTCTAATCTTGAAGTCACTTCAGTACAATTAGCATAAGAGGTATAATAATGAGTGCCCAGGGGGGTTAGGATTTCCCTCTTGGACAGAGTGTCTCAGGTGCAATGATCTGCACGTGTGTAAGCGCCATTGTCCATCATGGGCACCTGGCCCCATAGGTAACTCTGGAGCTAAAAGATCTGATAGACGTGATAGACGGTTTGGCACAATGAGAGGATGTGGGGACAAAGGAGTGAATAAGCAGCCCATCCTGGGGCATTCCATGTACAAATGCTTTTATGCGAATGCCCGAAGTCTACGAGCAAAGGTGGGAGAACTGGAATGTCTGGTGACAAGGGAAAACATTGACATAGTGGGCATAACGGAAACCTGGTGGAATGCGGAGAATCAGTGGGATACCGCAATCCCGGGCTATAAACTCTACAGGAGGGACAGGCAGGGGCGTGTTGGAGGTGGGGTGGCCGTTTATGTTAAGGAAGGGATAGAATCCAGCAAAGTAGAGATTGAAGGTGGGTCCAACTCCACCGTAGAATCTCTGTGGGTTAAATTTACCAGGCTTGTGCAGCGATGTAATACTGGGGGCGTGCTATCGTCCTCCAGACCAGAAATCGGATGGGGACCTTGAAATGAGGAAACAGATCAGGGAGGTGACAAGGAGGGACAGGGTTGTAATCATGGGGGACTTCAATTATCCTCATATTGACTGGGTCAATTTGTGTTCTGGTCACGATAAGGAAACCGGATTTCTTGACGTGCTAAATGACTGTGGCTTAGAGCAGCTAGTCACGGAGCCCACCAGAGGACAGGTGACTCTGGATTTAATATTGTGCGGTACGCAGGACCTGGTTAGAGATGTAAACGTTACTGAGCCATTGGGGAACAGTGATCATGCTGCGATCCGTTTTGACGTGCACGTTGGGGGAAGAATACCAGGCAAATCTCTAACAAAAACCCTTGACTTCCGACGGGCGGACTTCCCTCAAATGAGGAGGCTGGTTAGAAGGAGGTTGAAAGGGAGGGTAAAAAGAGTCCAATCTCTCCAGAGTGCATGGAGGCTGCTTAAAACAACAGTAATAGAGGCCCAGCAGAGGTGTATACCGCAAAGAAAGAAGGGTTCCACTAAATCCAGGAGGGTGCCCACATGGCTAACCAGCCAAGTTAGAGAGGCTGTGAAGGGCAAGGAAGCTTCCTTCCGTAAATGGAAGTCTTGCCCTAATGAGGAGAATAAAAAGGAACATAAACTGTGGCAAAAGAAATGTAAGAAGGTGATACAGGAGGCCAAGCGAGACTATGAGGAACGCATGGCCGGCAACATTAAGGGGAATAATAAAAGCTTCTTCAAATATGTTAGAAGCAGGAAACCCGCCAGAGAAGCGGTTGGCTCTCTGGATGGTGAGGGAGGGAAAGGGGAGATAAAAGGAGACTTAGAGATGGCAGAGAAATTGAATGAGTTCTTTGCATCTGTCTTCACGGCAGAAGACCTCGGGCAGATACCGCTGCCCGAACAGCCCCTCCTGACCGAGGAGTTAAGTCAGATAGAGGTTAAAAGAGAAAATGTTTCAGACCTCATTGATAAATTAAAGATCAATAAGTCACCGGGCCCTGATGGCATCCACCCAAGGGTTATTAAGGAATTGAAGAATGAAGTTGCAGATCTCTTGACTAAGGTATGCAACTTGTCCCTCAAAACGGCCATGGTGCCAGAAGATTGGAGGATAGCAAATGTCACGCCTATTTTTAAAAAGGGAAAGAGGGGGGACCCGGGAAACTATAGGCTGGTCAGCCTAACATCCATACCGGGTAAGATGGTGGAATGCCTCATCAAAGATAGGATCTCAAAACACATAGACAAACAGGCCTTGCTGAGGGAGAGTCAGCATGGCTTCTGTAAGGGTAAGTCTTGCCTCACGAACCTTATAGAATTCTTTGAAAAGGTCAACAGGCATGTGGATGCAGGAGAACCCGTGGACATTATATATCTGGACTTTCAGAAGGCATTTGACACGGTCTCTCACCAAAGGCTACTGAAAAAAACTCCACAGTCAGGGAATTAGAGGACAGGTCCTCTCGTGGATTGAGAACTGGTTGGAGGCCAGGAAGCAGAGAGTGGGTGTCAATGGGCAATTTTCACAATGGAGAGAGGTGAAAAACGGTGTGCCCCAAGGATCTGTCCTGGGACCGGTGCTTTTCAACCTCTTCATAAATGACCTGGAGACAGGGTTGAGCAGTGAAGTGGCTAAGTTTGCAGACGACACCAAACTTTTCCAAGTGGTAAAGACCAGAAGTGATTGTGAGGAGCACCAGAAGGATCTCTCCAGACTGCCAGAATGGGCAGCAAAATGGCAGATGCGCTTCAATGTCAGTAAGTGTAAAGTCATGCACATCGGGGCAAAAAATCAAAACTTTAGATATAGGCTGATGGGTTCTGAGCTGTCTGTGACAGATCAGGTGAGAAATCTTGGGGTGGTGGTGGACAGGTCGATGAAAGTGTCGACCCAATGTGCGGTGGCAGTGAAGAAGGCCAATTCTATGCTTGGGATCATTAGGAAGGGTATTGAGAACAAAACGGCTAGTATTATAATGCCATTGTACAAATCTATGGTAAGGCCACACCTGGAGTATTGTGTCCAGTTCTGGTCGCCGCATCTCAAAAAAGACATAGTGGAAATGGAAAAGGTGCAAAAGAGAGCGACTAAGATGATTATGGGGCTGGGGCACCTTCCTTATGAGGAAAGGCTACGGCGTTTGGGCCTCTTCAGCCTGGAAAAGAGACGCCTGAGGGGGGACATGATTGAGACATACAAAATTATGCAGGGGATGGACAGAGTGGATAGGGAGATGCTCTTTACACTCTCACATAATACCAGAACCAGGGGACATCCACTAAAATTGAGTGTTGGACGGGTTAGGACAGACAAAAGAAAATATTTCTTTACTCAGCGTGTGGTTGGTCTGTGGAACTCCTTGCCACAGGATGTGGTGCTGGCGTCTAGCCTAGACGCCTTTAAAAGGGGATTGGACAAGTTTCTGGAGGAAAAATCCATTATGGGGTACAAGCCATGATGTGTATGCGCAACCTCCTGATTTTAGAAATGGGTTATGTCAGAATGCCAGATGCAAGGGAGGGCACCAGGATGAGGTCTCTTGTTATCTGGTGTGCTCCCTGGGGCATTTGGTGGGCCGCTGTGAGATACAGGAAGCTGGACAAGATGGGCCTATGGCCTGATCCAGTGGGGCTGTTCTTATGTTCTTATGTTCTTATCTGCAAAGAGTAACTGACCCAGGTGAGAGATAGGTATGAATAGAGATAGCCAGCTAGCTTTATTATTTTATTGCTGATACGTTTCGTAGATGTTTATGCCTCTAGCATTTGCTGCCTTACTGTAGAGTGTGTAACCTTATGTACTTAATAAACTAAAACATCTTTTACTAAGTTGTTTCATTGTCTTTTGGGGACAAAGGTTCAGAATCCTGCCTAGCCATTCAGCAAGCTACCAAGTGCTCATTGAGGTTTAGTAACTTGAGGACTGAGGCTTTAATTCGAGAAAGAGCTCAGTGCCTGCAAGGGACAGCATTCAGCCTAGAGGGTCTCAGTGTCCCTGGACTGAGGCACTGGCATGTACAGGGTGGTGGCAGTACTACCGGGCAAGGGGCCTTGAGGGTTTAAGGTGCAAAAAACCAAGACCCTATGTCTCCAACCCCCCTTTGTTTATGACAGCTTTGTGGCAAGACTCCCACCTGACTTCAGCTCTAGTTGTGCATACATATACATGACTTGGGGTAGAATTTGGATGGAGATGTACATTTGTACAAGCATCAAAATGCACATTCAATTGAATGTAAGGCTGAGCTGAGTACTGAGGTTCCTCCCCCCCCCACGCACTAAAATGCTTGTGAACCAACCTCCCATTTCAGCTCAGCACTATTAAAAACAGTGTAGCCATGTTTTTAACATGTACATTGTTTCATGTAATAAACTGAAACTGATTTCATTTGTTATATTTGTTATTTTTCTATTGAGAGTTAAAAAAAAAAAAGAAATTGTTATTCAAGCTCCCTGTTATTCAAGCTTCCTGGAAGTTTCCTAACTTCATCAGTACATATAATCTTAATTCCTCAGTTAATTACATATTGCATTTAGAAATAATTCCCCTCAATCATATCTTCAATCTTTTCTTTTCCTTGAGTTGGTCACTGTGGGATTTGGCTTTATGAATTGGATAGGTTGAAATATGAAAGTTGAGATTTTCTTTTCTCCAAGTGAGTTTGTTAAAAATGCTGGGCAGCCCAATCCTAACAGGATTGCCCGTGCCACACTACAGTGGATATGAAATAGCTGCCACTGTATCCCGTATGTGCAGTATAAAGTCATTTACGGCTGTCACAAAACATGCATGGTCTGGCTGCCACCTTGAGCAGCCCAGTCTGTGTGCTGGTGGCTGAAGGATGCCTGCTGGTGCCAGTAAGTCAGCATAGGGGGTTCAAGGGAGGTCAGGATGGGCAGAACCAGGGCAGGAGGAAGAGGGATGGAGATGGGGGTGGGAAAGAAGGTGGATCAAGACTAAGAAAGGAGTAGACCAAGCAGGCCAGCATGGGGCAAGGGAGCAAATTTGTTCCCAGGGCAAAAGAACAAATGTTCCCTTACCTTGAGAAGGCCCCTGGGGCTTGAAACATCCCCTGCATGATACAGTTGGAGCCTTTTTATTCACAGATTTTATATACAGGTGGAGCCTGTTTATCCATGGATCTGGATCAACAAAGATTCCCTGGACCTGTGTTGAGCCAAACTTGACTCTACTGGAATTCTCTGAAGGGGACCAGAGCTCCACTCCAGTCACCTTCAGAGGGCCTGCTGAAGCCCGCAGAGGCAGAGCATGTCCACCTACAGCCTCTGCAGGCTTCAGAATGGCCAAAAAGGCCAAAAAAAAAAAGCTACTTAGTTTCCCTCTGGAAACTGGAAGTGACACATTTAATGCCTTGTAAAGCATTATAAGCCCTCCAGGGCTTCCCCGGGTTTCCCAGTGCCTTATAAGGCATTAAAAAGCTACTTCCCGTTTCTGGAGGGAAATGGGAAATAGCATTTATTTGTTTGTTTTTGCTTTTTCAGCCATTCTAAAACCTGCAGTGGCCACGGGCAGACATGCACAACCTCTGCAGGCTTCAGAAAGCCCTTCAGAGGCGACCAGAGCAGAGCTCCAATCTCCTTCAGAGGGTTTAAGGGACTGAAAATAGCGGATTTGCTCATCCGTGTTTTTTGGTATCTGTGGATGGTTCAAGCACGGATCCCTCATGGATACCGAGACCCTACCTGTACGTACAACTGATTTGCCTGATGGAGTATTTCAGCATCAAGCTCTTCAAAATTATTATCAAGAGTATTTTTCTTGGCCTGAAGCTTGGGGACAGTTTTCTTTTTCTCTTCTTTTTAGTTTTATTCTTTTTTTTTTTTAAAGCACATATCTTACTAGTTACTTGATTGAAATCAGTAATCTCAGCCCCTCAATTTTCCTCTGTGTAATTTAGCATAATGCAACTATTTGTAAGTGGCAATCATATTAACCTTTGAAAGCAATATTGAATGACTTGTGTAGAAAAAATTTCCTTTAAGAATAGCTTCACTTTTTGGAGAAAAACAGAGTGCATTTATGATTGAATATTCTTTGAATGTTCTTTCTACTAATATGAACTAACCTACTTTGTCATTAGTTTTCTATGTGACCTTATTTGACTGTATCTAAGAGCAGAATATTTGAATTCTTCAATTTAGAACCAAAACAATGCTTAAATTTAACCCTTATATGCGCTGTTAGGTGAATTCAGGCAACCCATTAGTATACATCTCTGTTCATGGACAACTGCAAATGGGATGAAGGGTCAATAGGACCAACATGCATGCAGGATATGCAAGGTGCCTGTATGCATTTACTATTTAGTATTTGAATGTTTTTAATTTCTTTGAAGGTTGTTCGGGCTATGCCTTCTAAGAACTCAAAAAATGGGACAAATCTAGTTACTACAATAAACTGGAGAGGAACTTCATAGATATGAAAGCTGAACTTCATTGTATGAATAAACCAAATAGCAAGTTTCCCCACTGGAAAACAACAGTACACCAAAGTTAGAAAACCTTTGACCATCTGTTTACGAGCAAAATGAGCTTGAGTGTATCACTGTCATTATAGCTCTCTAGACACATGTGCTGAATCAGATAAATTTTAATATCTAATTTTGCATACAGCTCTGAATATATGCTAAGTTTGAATCTAGGAAATCATTAATTGAATTATCTGCTGCATGTGACAAATGATATATTACCCACTACTCCCGTTTCTGAAGCATTGACCATTATGGAAATATTCAGATGTGTGGAGACAGTTTCCAGCCAAGGGTTTCCTGCTCTGCATAATTTTCTTTATCGATTTTATGCACAGCCACTTCTTATAGTTGTAATGATCATCGAAGAGCGTGTCTTTTCCCCTTCAAGAAAAAAAAGGTGGTAGGACCCAGAAGAATGAGTTGTTTTATATTCAGTTTTGAACCTGCATGAATTTCAAAGTTCTTGTAACTTTATTTAAAGATCCAAGTATAAGTAATACCTTCTGTTTATAATTACATTCTTTAGCAATTGTTGTATGCTTCTAAGTATTCTCCCTTCTGCATGTCAAATTACCTCCAAAAGATACTTCTCCCTGTTCAGTTTCCTTATACAAGTCTGATTTGCTGATTTTAACAATAATTCTTTATTGTTCCTGAAATTATCTTCCTGATTACCTTTCAATGTATGGTCAGTGTTGAGGAGGGTTGGATGGTGAAATGCTATCTTTATTTTTAACCTGCTATTTCACAAAGCAAAACAAGTAAATACATCATAATTCAAACTTGAAAACCATGCTGTTTGCCCAGATCATTTATGAAAATGGGAAAAAGCACTGACCCAAATACAGATTCTTGCAGAGTCTCACTTCTTTCTTTTCCTCCTTGTGAAAATTTATTTATTCCTACTTTCCGCTTCCTGTTCTTAACCTCTTGCCAATCTATAAAAAGATCTTCCCCCTTAATCAATGACATCTCAGTTGACTCAAGAGCCTTTGGTGGGAGACTCTGTAAAAAAAAAATTGAGAGTTCAAGTGTACGATGTCAACTGCATTGTCTCTATTCCCATGCTTGCTGACAATGTCAGCTCTAGATGGCTAGTGAGGCAGAACTTAGCTTTGCAGAAACAATGCTTATTCTTATATATGCTCAATAATTTTATCCTTTATTATGCTTTCCCCTAGTTTATCTGGATGAGGGAAGCTAATTGTACTGTAATTTCTAGATCTCTTTTTATATACTGGTGTTAAATGAGGCTGAATGAGATAGTAGGTAGCAGACTGGAGTACTGCTACCATTGACATTCTAGCCCACCATTCTCCTCTCCTCAACAATTTCTCTTCTCTGTTCCTCAATTCTTCTTCTTCTTTTAATTCAGAGAACAGGAAGAAAAGGCTAGAATTGGTGGCTGGTGTGTCATCAGGTAAGGGGAAACAACATGCAGTTGGAGGCCCTAGACCAGCCCTGCGTTCTGCAATGCATTGACAGAACTACATCTAAAATACTACATGCAATTTTTGTATTCATAAGTTGAAGATCAACTAAATGTTTTATACACTTGGAGTTTAATTTAAACTCCATTTAGTTATTTGATTTTTCTCTGTAAACCGCTTTGTGAACATTTAGTTGAAAAGCGGTATATAAATACTGTTATTATTATTATTTATTATTTAATTTAGAAGTGAATATTCAAAACATCATGTGTTTGACAGAGGACATAATTAACTCCATTTGCAAAATATATAGCCCAATCCACTATAAGTCTCTGCGCGGCCGTGAAGGCTCTGCTGAATCCTGCAGGGGAGTTTTGGTCTTGGGAGACCTCCTCAGGGTAAGGGAACATTTGTTCCCTTGCTCTGTAGTATGCCTCTGCAGGCCTAGTGGGTGAACTTGGACCTGCGCCAGCTCTGTAGCGTTGACCCAGGAAGGCAGATCTGGCCCAGGAAGGGAGTCAGGATTTGGTGTGTGCCATCGCTTCCAAATCCACCCCCAGGCCTGATTCACCCACCACCTCTCCCATTCCACCCTTTCACAGCCTTACCTGCACCAGTGCTTCTGCTCCTGCTGTTCATCTGTTAGTACATTTGTCAGTCAATAGGTCCAGCAGTCCATCAGCTAGTCCATTCGTTCCTCAGTCCATCAATCCTTCAGTTTAATGCTTGCTTGCTTGCTTGCTTCTCCATGCTTTACTCCTTCTACTACCCACACCCCTTTTCCTTCCTGCAGGTGCTACTTTTTTCCCTGAGGGCCTATTGCCCTAAGTTACCAGATTAGGGGCTGGCCATTTGGTTGGCAGAGAAGGTAAAGACATTCTTGAGGGTGGACAATTTTCCATCTGTCCTTAAAGAGGCTATTTTGTTATTGAAGCCCTCTTTCAAATCAACCAATGTTATCAGCCAGTGTCCCAACTTGTCCTTCTTGGGCAAGTTGATGGAGCAAGTGGTAGCAACTTAGCTCCATATTTTTCTGAATTATACTGATTATCATCTAATGATTCTAATTTAGTTTCAGGCCCAGGTATAGGTCTGAAACAGTTTTGGTCACCTTTGTCAATGGTTCTGCTGCACCCTTAGCAGAGTTCACTACCATCAGCTGTGGTAGCCTTCTGGTCTGCTTGGAAGGGATAAGATTAGGAGGTACGGTCTTATGGTGGCTCTGCTCCTACTTCTTGGGTTGATACGAGAAGGTAGCTCTGGGAGACACTGCTCAACTTCCTAGCCACTAACCTATGGGATCGCATAGCATATGCCCCCTCATGCTGTTCAAAATCTATATGAAACCACGGAGAAAAGTTGTCAGGAGGGTTGGAATGAAGTATGTTGATGACACCCGACTCCATGTATCATTTCCATTTGATACAAGGGAAGCTGTGAAGGTCCTGAACCAATGCATGTTCCGCCATGAAGGAGAGGATTTGGGCTAATTGAAATTAAATTCTGACAGAAGTGCTATAAGTCAGTAAGAAAGTGCATTTGGGGGTGGATCTGCACAGTTTTGGGTGTACTTCAGGGCCCAGCTTTGCTCCGGGATACACATTACCGCTGTGGCCAGAAGGGTGTTTGCCCATCATCAGGTGTTGCACCAATTGCAGGTCTTTTCTGAAAAAGGCAGATATGGCCACAGTGATCTATGGCTTCATCTCATTTGTTCTGATGCAATACGTTCTCTATTGGCAGTCCTTGAAGACTGTCTATAAGCTTTAAGTGATGCAGAATGCAATGACCAAGGTATTTTCTGGGCACCTGCTAGTTGGAATGTATTAACACCAGTGCCTGCCTACCTGCATCAGCTTCCAGTATGTTTCTGGGCACAATTTAAAGTGCTGGTTGTAAAGCACTGGACTTGCAACCGGGATACCTGAAGAACTCTTCCACATCCATCTGCCTGAACAGTGTGATCAACAGCACAGGCTCTGCTTTGTGTTTCTTCCTTAACTAAGGCTTGGTTGGCAAGAATGCTAAATAGGAATTTTTCAGTGGCAGTCCTGTCTGGAATTTTGTCCCCTAGAAAGTCCATTTGACCCCAGAACTCTTAATATTCAAACAGGCCATTAGCAATTTTTTGTTGTCTTGTTTTCACTATCTGTTCTTTTGCTTGCTTACCACCATTTGTTTTAATGTTTATTTTACTGATTGATCAATTCTTTTTCTTAGTTAATATACATTAGCTTTTTAATTGCTGCTAGCTGCCTTGATGAGACCAAAAACAACATATAAATATTTTTAATTAATTAAAATAAAATATTTATTGGATTTAAACTAAACATGAGAAATGTAAAACACCAGTTCAAAAAATAATCAGAGAACTATATACTGTAATAGATGTTCTGGCCCACTGACTGACACTGTAAAGAGGCAGGGTTGAAATAAGGAGCTATGATTGCAACAACCCGCCCCCTGCTGTAAGTTTGTTGTCATAACTGGTTAATGAACTGTTCCAAGATTTCATTGCCAGCAAAATCTTTAGGACAGAAGTTTATTAACCTTTGTGCTGCATATACTCCAAGGAGAATTGTGTACTGGCCATCCACCCCTCCCCCAGTTTTGGGGAGTTTATTTTATTTCAATTATTATTCATTATTTTTCCTGAATTTGCATTGAATGTATGTGGCAAACAATGGAAATTAAAAAAAATAAAATTTAAAAAATTTCAATCAGTTTCACATTTTCAAAATAGTTCAATCATAGAAAAAATATGTGTATTCAGGCCATTAAAAAAAAAAAAATTCCAGGAGCAACTCATGCACTCCTTTGACTCCCTTCTTGCAAGCCACACAAGTTAAGAATCCCTACTCAAGGAGATTAATGTTGAAGCTGAGACTCTGAGTATAGATAAAAACTCTGGCCCTGGCCCTCATCAGCTGTCTAAAGCCATAGTTTACAGTAAGAAAGGTTCTACTCTAGTTTGCTTTCTTAAGGCCTTCCTCAGCTAATGTAAACACTGTAGCGGACTGATCTGTGTATAGCAAAATGATTAAAATGGCTGAATTTCCTGGCTTCCTGTTGGACTGCTGATGTGGCCTTCCCCTTCTAGATCAGTATTGCTGAAAAACAAGCTTGACCTAAGCGCCAAGAGTATTAGCAAATAGTATTTAATGCATATAGGTTCTGAAAGACATTTTTCTGATATCCAGCATCTGCAAGCCCCTTAAATATAAGAGGAGGTCATTAATGCTATGCCTTGAAAACTATAGTCCAAGTAAATCTTAATAAGATTTTATCACACTAAATAGAATTGATGTGGCTTTAATTCTGCAAAATGTATGAAGCACTCTTCTTGGCATTTAGCTTGCTTATTGGCTCTGTTTTGAATTACCTGCCATTCCAGAAACTATTGACAACACTGCAATTTAACTGTCACAACAGCGTTTCACATGCCAGAAATTGTAGTAATTCAATTTGCTGCTAATCCTGGGCTTCCCAGTGAGCGGCATACTGTCATTTTAGTTCTTGATAGAATGACTTGAGTATCTTTTGGTACTCGTCAAATATTTTTTTTAAGAACATAAGATGAGCTGGATCAGGTCAAAGTACCATCTACTCGAGCATCCTGTTACTGATCAATTGCCTCTGGGTAGGTGATGAAGCAGTGATGAAGTCTCTTGTCATTGCTCACTTGCAACAGGCATTCATGCTGCTTCTGCATCTGGTGGTAAGTAGGTAGGGAGGTAGATAGATAGAAAAGACCTTTATTGGCATACAATCTGGTGGTAGCATATGGTTATCATGGCTAGTAACCAGTGATAGATTTGTCCCCCATTAATTTGTCCAATCCTTTTTTTAAAGTCATCTTTAAACTAATGGCCATCAGCACATTGTGTGGTAGTGAAGGTCATAGATTCATAATGTGCCATATGAAGAAGCACTTTTGCCCACTGTAAATATCCTACCAATCAGTTTCATTTAATGATCACCCATTCTAGTGTTGAGAGGAAGAACTCTCTCCACACCTTGCTTAGTTTTAGAAATCTCAGCCTTGCCCCCTTTACCTGCCTTTGTTCTAAACCAGGGGTGACCAAACCCCAGCTTGGGGCCAAACCCCAGTTTAGCCCAAGTTCTAAACCAGGGGTGACCAAACCCCAGCTTGGGGGGCCAATTGTGACCCCAGGGGACTCCCAATCTGGCCCTCAAGGAGCCCTCAGTCTCCAAGGAGCCTCTGACCCTCCAGAGACTTTCTGGAACCCGTGCTGGCCTAACGCAATTTCTCTCAGTGAAGGCAACTGGTTAACCTCCAGTGCTTGCTATTTCATGTCTGTGATGCAGCAGCAGCAGTGATGGAAAGACCAGCCTTGCTTTGTACAAGGCCCTTTATAGGTCTTGAACTATTGGAAGACCTTCATTCATTCATATAAGTTCCATCTCTAATATATTCATTCATGTAAACTTATGTAAACTTTTTCAAATTTGAAATGTAAGTTAATTCTTTTTTTTCCTTGACACAGTCTCAGAGAGATGATGTGGCCCTCCTGCTGAAAAGTTTGGATACCCCTGTTCTAAACTAAAAAGCACCAAACTTTGTAACTTTTCCTTAAGGAAGGTATTCCAGCCCCCTGAATATTTTGGTTCCCTTCTTTTCTTGCTCTACAGTTTCCTTTTTGTGAGTTCTGCACAGTATTATAACTGTTTCTTTTTCAATGCCTTTTCTAGTTATTCCTTGTATAGAATTTGTCTTTTTTACAGCTGCCTTACACTAGGTCAGATTTAAGGAAAGAATTTAAATTAAGGTAAAAGTAGATTTTAATCTAGGAAAAAGTTCTTCCTATGACAGCAAAATTTTCAATTCGTAAGCTTCTGCCAACGACTGGAATCTCCTTCTGTGAAAAGGCTAGATTGATGACTGCCAAAAGCATTTTTTAGAAATTGACTTTGTGGTCCTAAACTCTGTGATTGCACCATTTCCATAGCAACTCATAAACATCATAGCATATCACATGAATGGTTTGACATAAATATATTTTGAAGATAAGCAAACATATTTGAATACAAATAGCTCTGGATTCTGAACAATCTGGTGACAGTCCAGCCAAAAATTAGGTGTTAAATCACACTTATTTAAGTGTGCATGACTGTACACCGATGGGGATAATAGGCCATAATAGAGTTATATATTTGCTTGCAAAGTGAGGATAATTGAGTTAATAAAATAATGGATCTGCGTGCAGGAGTACAAAATGCTTCCAAAAAGCCCAAAGTTTCAAGTAGTTTAAGGTATGTTCATGTGGGATGGAAGTAAACTACTGTCTTTTTTTTTCTTTTTTCACATCAAAAGCATTATTTTGTAAATTGAACTACTTATACATCTCTCAGAGCCAGTTCATATGTCACATGGTTCTCTTGAGGATCCAAAATTGCATTTTGAAGCTTCAATTGGGTAGCAGAGGCTGCTTATCTTAGTACTTGTAGCCTCCATTCCATACCTCCAGAACATGACCCCAGCAATACCCCTAAACTATGTGCATACATTTACAACAACCCTGTTCATATGCCACCCAGATAACCGATCTGAGTAAACAACCCTCCTTTAGTTGAACAACTCCCTGGTCTGTCCAGGCATTTCAAAAAAGGAACTATATGATACCTCATCTTAAAGAAAAGGATTTAACTCAGTCCTCTCCACTGCATATTGAATAATCCCTAGCCACCAGAATCCACTATGCTTTCAAGAAACATGTTTTCTTTTGCTTTGAATTAAATGCAGTTCTAATAGCTGCTTGTAAAAACTGCGGCAGATGTGTGGATAGTCCTAGGTGAACTGGTTGACCACTTTCCTTGTTTGCTACAGGGGATTGGACAAGTTTCTGGAGGAAAAATCCATTATGGGGTACAAGCCATGATGTGTATGCGCAACCTCCTGATTTTAGAAATGGGTTATGTCAGAATGCCAGATGCAAGGGAGGGCACCAGGATGAGGTCTCTTGTTATCTGGTGTGCTCCCTGGGGCATTTGGTGGGCTGCTGTGAGATACAGGAAGCTGGACTAGATGGGCCTATGGCCTGATCCAGTGGGGCTGTTCTTATGTTCTTAAGGGGACATTCCACGCCCCCACTCACCATTTGCTGCCTGGCAGTCCAGGCAAGCGCCAGGAGGCAGAACGAGGGTCCAGCACTGGAGCTAGCCTAGCATGGGCTCATGCTGGGCTAGCTCCGGTGCTAGGCCCAGGGTACTGCTCACAAACATGCCTCACAGCATGTTTGCAATAGTGCACACTGGCGGTAAGCCAGAATGCGAAGCACAGGATTGAATCCAATTCTTTGCCAACTGTTTGCCAACTGACTCTTGCTATCTGTAAAGGAGGTGTTTTATGATGCTATAACAGAACTTTTTCAGGCAGAATTGGGCTAGCATCTCAGAGACAAGTAAGTTGTTGCCTTTCCAAGAAATCAAAAGGTAACCAGAAGGATGTGGAAAGTTCAGTGCATGTGTGTTCTGGGTGCTTCTCATCTAATGGCTGAGGTCTTTACCTGCCTATGGACCTAAATCTGCAAAGATAAAGTATCTCCAGCATGATTGCTGAATGACTAGCAGGGTAACCTGGCAGAGAGAATGTGAAATGTTAATACAGCAAGCGTTAATTTAAGTGTAGAAAGTATATGTGGGATTGTGTAATTGCAGTGCCAATTGTTACTGAATACTTGCACATTTAAAGTTCAGTGTAAATATTAAAGGAACAGTTTCTAATTTTTTTTTATATTGTTTTGTATTAGTCATTTTCCCTACTCAAACCCTTGTTCAGTAAGAGATGCCACTGAGATTCCTTTCTGTTATCCAGCATTTGTTTGGTGGAGCTGCTAAGTGGTGAAGTTGCGCTTCAAAGGAAAAGGCAGAGTGTGAATTAGACAGTTGCTAGGCAAAGAAAGAGGCAAGCACTAGTGAGAATGGCTTTTAGCCTAGAACATTTATGTTTTGCTGGTGATCTACACCAGTGTCTCTGTAGACATCAGTTCTGAGAGGGTGGAGTAGCTGAAACAAACCAAGATTATGCTAGGTCGTTAAGATTAGGTCGTTAAGTGAACATTCAACCAAACATTGAATTCATTTAAACTGAAACTGAACCAAACATTCAAGTGAACATTCAGCCAAATCTAGTGCCTTGTTGTGTAAACAGATTCTCCCTGCCAAACGTTAGTTGGCTGCACAGGCTACTGGAGATAGATTGTCTCTTTGCATTAAGAGCCTCTTTGCTGGGTAAGTTGACACTCTGCTGCAGGCTTTGGGAGACCTGACTGCCTCATTAAGAGTCTCTTTGTTGTGCTTTGACCACCATCAAATATGCAGTTGATCATTAAACGGAAGACTGTTAAGCGACACACACCTGTAGTGGTTTAATCTTGATTTGTTTGCTGAAAATAAACCATGGTATTTGAAGGTTCCTGTTCACAAGATCAAAGAAACCATAGTTACATTAAATAAACCATGCCTCTGTGTGATGGCTGAACCAACTCTGAATGCTGGCCTGTATGCGAAGTTCTTTCTGCTGCAATCATTGTCGGTTATGACCTTGTGCAAGATGTTTAAACGAATTGGGGGTATTATGCCTAATGTTTGTTCTTGAGAAGAATAACTGGTGTTAGTACATATATTTAGGAGTAAGTTCCGAAACAGAACAGTGATAAGAATATCTGAGATAATTTTATGTAGTGCTTATCGAAAGGTATTAATTGATGTATGCAGATTCTGATAATAATTTGAATACTACATAGTGAATGAAGACATAAAGCAATAACATACCTATATTTCCTTGTTTTGCAGATGCTCCAATATTTGTTTCAAATCAAACAATATATTATTCTTGGGAAGGAAATCCCATCAATATAAGCTGTGATGTTTTATCTAATCCATCAGCATCTATTCAGTGGAGGCGAGGAAAATTGGTTTTGCCTGCAAGAAACACAACTCATTTAAAGACTCACAGTGCTGAAAGGAAACTGATATTAGAAGTAAGTTTTTGAATTTGGTTGGTAACTTGCATGCTACTTCATTGTATTTTCTTCATTTTTGCAAATACTTATCAAACCTGTCTGGGATTATGTACTTTAAAAAATCTGTTCTTACCTCAAATGTTCATTCAGTAGAGACTTGTAATTATCAATGCTTGTGTTTTCCTTTCTCAGATCTTTTATAATATGAGTACAGAGATTAAATACACACACTTTTAACAGTGGTTCTCAAACTGGGGTGTCATGACACCCCAGCCAGAGAGCCCTGACCTTATGGGAGGCGGCAATGCAATTGCCAGAATCACAATGCTGTGGAGGCGAGCAGGGGCTTGCTTAGACTTACCAGAGCCTGTAGCAGGCTCCCAGGAATGCAGGGAGCACCGTGCCAGCATCCTCAGGGCTCCCCAACATGTGGAGAAGTGCAGATAACGATCACGACTCACTTCCAATAATAGACAAGAGGGCTGGATTTAAATGGGCCTCAATCTTTACTCTAATGCAAATCACAAAATTGACAGCGCTCTTCACTTCCTACCATTCCATCCCCATTTGTACAAGTTCCTTTCCTTAGGAGAGACAGCAAGTTACTATTTATTTCCTTTTATCAGCATTCCTAACCTGGCTGTAGGATGTAGATTGTTCTTCATAATTGTCAGTGCCAAACCCTGCAAGGAAGACCTGGATTGCACTACCCTTCCCAAGCTGAGCAGCCACTGTAGATGACTTTACAATCCTTGGATAAGCGGTTCCCAGCCCGCATTTCCAGGCCAAGCAACATCTGGAGATTGTTTGTGGCCCCTTTATCAAATCTTCTTCCCCAGAGTGCACATCAATCCCTATTCTTTCCCCTCCCCAAACCTTTCATGCAAGAGCGTTCCCCTTGCCACACCAGTCTCCAATACAGCACACAGGCCCCATTGCAAGCTGCCTAAAAATAATTAGTAAAAAGTAATTGCTCCACCATCACCCTCCCCGAGTCTGCATAATACATAAACTAATTCCGATTCTTGCTGTCACTGAAGCAGTTCCAGTCCAGAAGGAATGCATAATGAAATTTTCATAGGAATCTCTTTGATTAACGTGTCCTCCTATTCCAGTACAAAAATTAGTACAATATTAGAACAATCCCTGTTTTGCTGCTCTGTATAACAAATACTTTCAAATACTTTCAAAGATAAGTGACTGGGAACAAAATAGAACAAATACTTTCAAAGATAAGTGACTGGGAACAAAATAGAACCTTTCCATATGCCCTCTTCCCCATTGGCCTGTTTTAGATCATCTCTGCTGGATTTTAACATGCAGGGCCCTTTTTACTCCTTGTAGCAACTTACTCGGACAAAAGGCCATGAAAAAGGGCCACAGAACCCAGTCCTCTGTATGTCTACTCCTATTATAGTAAATGGAGCTTACTCCCAGGTACGTATGGATAGGATTGCAGCCTTAAATAGCCTACCTCATAACTAGACACACTGTTAGCCTGCATATCCCTGATCTTGTCTGATCTTGGAAGCTAAGCAGGATCAGGTCTGGTTAGTACTTGGATGGGAGACCACACGGGAATACCAGGTGCTGTAGGCTTATACCATAGTCTTTCGAGACTGAAGGTTGCCAACCACCAGACGTGTTAGAAAGCATCTAACAACGGCTCCAAGATAACCAGTGTAAATAGTTGCCTCTTGTTGGGAGGAATTGTATTTTGGAACCTAAGTTCCATCTGCTGCTTTTGCTAGTCCAAGGCTGCACATATGTGAAACTTTTTATGGTTGACTAACCAGGCTTTGCTAGTATAGTCCATGAAGGCCTGACATACTATGTCTAAATACTTGACCAGCACCTTGGCTTTGACAGACTTGCAAAATCAACTACATATAGATACTACAACCAGACAACCAATGTGCTCAGCTCCTATGTATTTTATTGCTGCAAGCAGTCTCCTGATCTTGTACTGGCACCTATATCTTATGAAACAGGTTTAAATTCCTGCTAGAAACTGAAATAAATAATCAATGTATTCCCCTTTCCAGATTTTTTTTCTTTTACACGGGAAGAGAAACCTTCCCATATGGGTAGTTCTGGATCCCACTCGCTACATTCTGCACCCATGGGGCAAGGGGATGTATGCCCATTGTGACTGGCTACCAGCCAGATGGTCCACCAACAACCAGTAAGGTGAACCACCCACCTTGCCACATCAGACCACAGACCTGGAATAGTGATTGCCACCTATAGCACCTCAGTCTGGCATAGCCTTCCCTAAAGAAGGGATTGGGCACCCAAGGAGACTCAACTTGTATTTTCAGTAAAGATTCCCACTCCTCACAAGTACAGTAATCCTCACCTGGTCCTGGTGCAGATGTACCTTCCACTAACTCAACCAAATTATCTTTAATTATGTTTGTCCCCCTTCCTCACTCAGGTCAGCCTGTTGCTCTCCTTCTGCTAATTCTGTCAGGGGTCTCCAAACTTTTTCACCAGAGGGACACTAGTTTCTGAGGAGCGTTTTCACTTCAGACATATTAATATGGAGATTAGATATGATAAATGTGTTGGATACTGAGGTGGTAGAGATGTCACAAGATTGAGACGGGTTCAAAGAAGGCTTTGCACAAGCTAAGCATGGAGGCTGGGTGGACTCACTGCTGTTTGAGGCCGTGCAAGTGCATACTTTGTGGTCACCAAATCAGCATTCTTAAAAGGTTATTCTCAGTGCTTGTGCAGGTGTGTGTATTGCTTCCATAAACAGAACATCCAAATCCTACACACCACTCTCAATACCCTAGAACTCCTTGCAACCTTCTCCCTTCTGCTTCTTTTTCTTCTTTTTTTCTAAGATGCCCAGTTGGCTCCAGACAAAACTGTAGGCCCAGATAACAAGTAGGTGGAGGGGCAGTTAACAATCCCCTTCCTAGGTCTACCAGCAATAACCCAAACCATTTAAGAAACAGGGAGATAATCAGTACTAACTCCTTTTATAATCCCTAGCCTACTACCTCACCAAACTGCACAGCTGATAAAGTGGGGGTGGGGAGGTAGCTGTGATGATTGCTATGAAAGAGGACAGGTGGGCAAACAAAGACCCACTTCAGTGCTCATGTGGTTCCCCCCCAAGGGATAAGGCAAAAACCACTGTGCCATTTTCCCCACACCCCTTACCTCCATGCCAAAAAATCCCCTGCTCTTCATCTTCTTGTTTTTTGTTTTTTGTATTTATTTATTTATTTATTTATTTATTTATTTATTTATTACAGATACAGGAAAGGAAATAGGTTTAACTTTGGGTGGGTACAACACAGGTTACACATAAGGTTTGGCTCCAGATTCCAACATACAACATCCAATTAATTTAAAAAAAGATAATAATCATCAATACAAAGGCTATCATATTTATCAATATAAAAAATTGACTTTTATGAAACACTCAATCTTGTCTAAATAAATTTGTCTACCCAATCATAAAAAAACTTCCAATATTTTCTTATTCTATCTAAATCTCTCTCTTTCATTCTTTCTGTTGAAACTTCCATTTCTGCTACTTCATAAATTTTATCTATTAAATTTTCTTTAGTTGGCACATCTATAGATTTCCATTTTTGCGCAAACAATATTCTTGCCGCTGTAACAATATGTACAATAAGGTGTTTCTTAGATTGGTCTTTAATTTCTGATGTCACATTTAGGAGGAATATTTCTGGTTTGAATAGTAATACACAATGCAATACCTCATGCAACACTTTATGTATCATTTTCCAGTATTTCTTTGCTTCTTCATCTTATTGTTTTATGTTTTATTATTATTATTTTTATCCCTTTCCATGTTTCTTGTCACTCCTATGGCCTGCCAATTAGCTCCATCGCATCCTGATCTCCCAAATCTTGTCTTATGTGTATGCCATTCAACTACTTGGCACATATTGAGGAAGCAAACCAATGCATCCACCACGAAGCTGTCTAACTCTGCCACAGCAGCCTGCCTTCTCCCCACTTGGCCTTATGCAACGGGTTATGGGAGAAGCACTAACCTTGTTCATCCCCTGGGATTAGTCATGTTTTCCACTCATAGGTAATGGGAGGAGATGAATGACAGAGATTTCTTTTAGCTCTTTGGGATGCAACTGAGTGCAGATACAGTGCTCACATTTGGTATACAGTTTGAGGAACTGATCTACCCACTTTCCAAACCTTCAGTTTATTTTAATGACAATGGTTTTTTTTCTTTTCACATGTTTCAATCACTAAACCTGTAACCAGATTCAAAAGAACTTTGAAGTAAAATCTAAATATAATTATTACAACTTTCTACTGTATTCATGTACACAATGATTCAAATTTGTATTTATCTATTTATCTATCTGTGTTTCTAAAGATTGCTCCCACATCAGATCATGATTTTGGACGGTACAATTGCACAGCCACGAACAGAATAGGGACGCGATATCAAGAATACGTCCTTGGTTTGGCCGGTATGTAAATGTATTTGTTTTGTTTATTTACTTAAGAATGTTTATTCTGAGTTAACAGAAAAAAATCAGTACTCAAGATGGCCTAAGAATAATGCAAACGTAACATAAAACAAGAGCAAAAACAACCATAATCTATGAAGCAAACAGCTATGATCAGTCAATACACACCAATAGTGTCTACGTTCTGTGCCATTTCTGGGAATATCAAGAGTTTGTTCTGTTGTGGGTAAGCCCTCTGCCTGCCCCTCCCCTGTTTGTTTTGTTACTTAACTTGAGATTTTCATTAAGAAGATATTGAAATAAGTTATTACCAAATTAATTAAAGGGAATGGGGAAAAAAACAACTTTCAACATCAAAGGTGCTGGGGATCTAAATCACTACCAAGAAGAAAAACTGACTCCAACAATAGCTAATTTCTGTTGATGCAGCAATTATGATAAGAAGGTTCATAACTCATTATTCATAACTCTACAAAGTTTTGTACTGCGTAAATATGTGCATGAATAATACTTCAACACTGTCCCTAAATGTTGTGTTTTGTATCCTTGTACTATAAACAATTATCCATAAATCAATGTCATATTTTTACATTAGATTTAAAGTAGTTGTCCAATACATTAAGTTTTGTTTTAAATTTGGACTACAAGTGGGCCCTTGGTATCCACAGGGGATCAGTTCTCTGTCCGTCCCCCCCACCAACAGATACCAAAAACCATGGATAAACCCACGGTTTCAGCCCCTTAAAGCCTCTGAAGGTGACTGGAGCTGTGGTTGCCTTTGGAGGGCTTTTTGAAGCCTGCAGTGACAATGCACGTTCATCTGCAACCTCTGCGGCCTTCAGAATGGCAATTTCAGGCTGAAAAGTCACTTCCAGTTGTTACCAAAAGGGGCTGTTTTGTTTAGGGGAATTAGTATCCTCCCCTTTTTGGAACTTCAGGATCACAGGCTAGATAACAAGACGGCGTAATGCAGAGAAATTCCCTTTTTTTGCTTAAGGAGGAGACTGAGAGAAAGATAACTTTTTAATACAAGATTAGAGTTTTATTACAAAAGCACAGAGGAAAACATAATGCGCATTTCTTGGTACTAGTTCTCGAAAAGTGTACCTAGCTTTAAGGTGGTTGCATGTGACATGTATTTGGTGCATCCGAGGAAATTAGGAAAAGGGAAATTTGCAGGGAAGGATTTTAGGGGTCCCTGGTCTGCTAAACCCCGTTGCTAACTAAAGATGGGGAGAGAAGGGAAGAAATAGGTGGGAAAGAAAGAAGGGAAAGAGTTCCAGACGCATATAGTTACCTGTCCTGAAAAGCAGTTGGATGGGAGATGGAGAGTCCTATGGAGGACCCTCACAACACAGATGTGTTGTGTCCTTGGAGGGGGGAGCCCAGAGACAGCAAGCATGAGGCGAAGCCCTCTCTTAAAAAGGATTTTTTGTGTGACCGAGATGGGCTGGGCACTGAGCTGGGGGAAAACAGCCACCCACCAGGGTGTTTGGGGTCAGGATGTCCCTTATCAGCAAAATTCAGTGTGTCTAATGGTTGACTTCCTAGCTAGGGGAACTTACACAATAAGCAGTGATTGAGTTAAACAATACAACAATAGGAGGCACTTAAGCAACGATTTATTATGCCAGTCTGGAGAGGTAGAGGCTGTATAAGCGACCTGGAGAGGTGGAGGTTGTGTGATCCATGAGTTTGTGGCTTGACCAGGGTTTTTTGGGAGTTTGGCCTGTGAGAAGTTTTTGGCCTGCATGATATTTTAGTCCATAATAACATAACCAGATATAAAATCACAACTTAAAAGGAAAAAGGGGATTTTCACGTAACACAGTTTCCTAAGGAAAACCAGAAGTGACATTTTTATGCCTCTTAAGGCATTCTGAGGGAAATGTGGCCTGTGCAGGCTTCAGAAAGCCCTCTGGGGCCAACCAGAGCATGGCTCCAGTTGCCTTTGGAGGGTTCAGGTTGGGCCAAGTCTGGCTCAGTGTGGGTTTGGGAGAAAAAATGAAAATCCACAGGTACTGAGGCCCCACCTATACACTGAAGTCCAATTACCCTCTATTGGATTAGAGAAGTGTTTTTTTTACAAGCATGGGATTACATTGCAAACAGCTATCTGAACATCATAAGATAGCAAGTTCAGCAGGCATCTCTACTTTGGGAATGGAAAAGTGGGATACCACTGCAAAGTCCTGTTAGCCATTTAATTGACATTAAGCAATACTTAGTTTTAGATTTGCTATTTTGTTGATATTCCACATTTTGGCAAAGAAGGCAAAGCAAATCACATATGAGTTTCCTTGAACTCAAGATGGTCTGTAATGATGCAACCAGTGAAAGGGGCACAGTCCACATAGCTCTGTATGTAACAAAATTTAGCACCTTACAGTCAAGTTCTCTGTTGAATACATCAGCCTGTTTTTGGCAAAAACCAAGCTGGATTTTTTTAAACTTTGAAAAGCAGTTCCCCTGTGCTTCTGACAGTCCCTTTGAGTTTAAAAAATAATTTGCGAATATGGCATGAGGAGCTTCAATTAGGAAAAAATAACTTGAAAGCCTTCTAGGTTATGTGTAACTAGTTGTGCTTCTTGTCTCTTCCATCTCTTCCCATTTCTTAATAACTGCTTTGTGTGTTAAGGGGAGAAGTGGTTTCAGGGAAGACTGCTTGCCCTCCATAGCCATTCTCTTAGAGAGGCTACCAGGTTTCTGTGGCACAAACTTTCTTACAATTATATATATTTTTTTCCTTTCCATAAGGATAACTTCTTGAATACAAGCTGCATAATTCTATTAGAACACCAGTTATTTAATATTTCAAGAAAACAGCCTTACAGTTGATCGTTCTGGAGGAAATTAGTATTTTGAGAGACAAATAGAATTTGAATAAGAGGATGCAAACTGGTATTCAGTATTCAGTACTTATATGATGTCAGTCATACACAGTGATCGTGTAATGCACAACAGAAACTGACACATCTATCTCGTCTTAAAGTATATCCGGAATGATATTACTGAAGAGCTATGGAGATATAAGAACACAATCTCCTTTATTTGCTACTTTCAATAGCTAGTCTATAATATGTTACATTACAGCACATAAATCTAGGTACCAAATGGTGTGAACTGGGGAGTACTGAAACAAAGCCAGGATATTGCAAGGTGATGATTATGTAGCTTTCTTTCTAACTTCATTTACTCTAATTGTAATTCTTAAAGGTTGATTATGCTGCCTAAATGTCACTGTGCCTTCTTCATATGCAATTAACATTTTCTTTATCAGCTTTATGAGAATGACCCTTAATGTATTCTTTAAAGCAGTTGTTTAAAAGAGGAAGGATTGGAGTGTTTTTGTTGCAGAGCAGTTTTGTGTGAGGAAATAATAGGATATGCAGCTCAATAAATTTCCTCAAAGCAAAGGAGAAAAAAACCTGTCAAGTAAATAGTTCACAAGTACTGTAACCCCTAAAATGTATATTTGTGTCTGTTAATACAGTAGTTTTGTGTGACGGGACTGACAGCAGCTTTAAGAACACATTAACATCTTTTCATCATGATATGTGATTTGTTTAGCATTTATTCTGCACTACAGCAATATTGAAAATGTATACTTAATGAAAGTCATCATAAAGAAAAAAGAAATGCCAGCAATTCTAAGCAATATTAATTCACAGCCCAAACCTATCCTGCACTGGACCAGGCGGACTGGCTGAGCTGTGCTGTATCCAGCGCAGGGTTGGGGCTGGCTATGGTGCAATCCAGGGCAATAAGAATTGACTCTGCTTCCCTCGGGTAATGCGGCAGGGGCCTGAATGGGGCTACTTGGATCTGCGCCACCTAAAGAGGTGGCGCAGATCCAAGCAAACCTGCACTAGTCTGGACCGCCCAGGACGGGGGTTAGAATTCGACCTAAGTGCTGGATCCTGGCTCTACTCCCTCCTGGGCCTGGGTTGGCCACAGGTCACCTTTCCTCCACTTCACACCTCCTGTAACACCTCCTCCCACCCTCCCCAGACCTCTGCGCTCGTGGTCTGCTACCTGCTCATACTTTCCCTCTGCTGGCACTGCTAGGGCTGTATTCAGCTTCCAGAGGCCAACACGAGTCTCCTGCCCCGTCCTCCTGACTCACCCGGTGGCACAGAAGTGCTTTATGGCACTTTTGTAACACCAGGAGGCTGGTGCAGGGGACTTGCACCGGCCTAGATCACTCTTTGAATTGCTCCATATGTGTGTATGTATAATAATCATACTATGTAGATTATGATTCAACAAACCCCAGTGGAAATACTGTTTCCACAGAAGAGAGTAGCCCTCTCCCAAGGAGGCTCTGGCAGCTCCCTGGAGTGTGCTGGATGTAGCAGCAGCCCTTTTTTGTGCCGATGCAGCCCCGCATGCCGGGCAGCTCAGGATTGGGCCATTAATTGTGTTTGTTTTTTGCAGCCATGGAGGATCTGAGAATAGAACCCATCTGGATGCCAAGGCCCAACTGTAATTGTGATTATATTATCACGTCACCACAATTATGTCTGGGCCAGCGAGCGGCATTTCAAGGGATGGCCGTAGAGTGGCACAAGCCTAAGGAATACTGCTAAATATTTCAGCTGTGAAACCTGCTTCCATGTAAACATCTTCCCATCATGGAAGCAGTTATTGATACAGAAGCCTAATTGAATTTTGCTTTTCCTAAGGAAGGATTGTCTTGATAATGTAGTAAGCTTAGCAGTTGTCCTGATGGTTCAAATCTATCTCAAATTGCACTTTGAGTGTAACCAGTGGCTTCAGAGGGAAGTGTGTGTTCATAATGCAGATCCCATAAAAAAACAGATAATATAAAAGATAACCAATACAAGTACTAAAGTGTGCTCCACAAACATCAGTCCAAAGATAAAGGGGAACTCCTGAAGAGGTGTTATTGAATGTGTTGCATTCCTACCATAACAACTTTTTCAGTGGCCATGCAGTTCCCTGTATCATTCATCTCTAATCAGGAGATACTTCCCAAGGATCTCTCTCTCTCTCTCTCTCTCATGATAATCTTTTAAATGACTAGGGGCACAATCCTACCCTGTGCTGGAACAGGCAAGCCAAGAGGCTTGCGCTGTATCCATTGCAGGATAGGAGCCAAAGATGGCTCAAGCCAGAGGCTGAGGCTCAGCCAGGTAAGGCGCCCTTTCCCTTATGGGTCTCCTCAGACTCACATATGGTCCTGAGGTGGCATAAGTCTGAGGAGAGCGGAGCGGCTTCACACCGCTCTGAACTCCCTGGGGACGGGGTTAGGATCCAGCATAAGTGCAGTAGCAATCCATCACTTCCTCCAGCACCACTGGTGCAAGCAATCACAGCAATAGTGCTGCTAGAGAAAAAAATCTAGCAAGGTGTGGTAGCAATCTGGTTCTGATCATTCTGCTTCCATGAGAGTGAGCCAAACAGGATTACGCAGTCTATATCTCCTTTTTATCCACTTGTCTATGGACAAGAAAAAGGCAAGAGCATAGAATTCTCCCTAACTAATTCAACAATTTTTTGCTTGTTCTGGGGACGCCTAGTTGGAATTTCGGACAGGCTGGGCAGAGCATGCTGGGGCCAGAGAAAAATCACCTAGCCCATTGGTTTGGACACAACTGGGAGGGGACAACCAGGGAGCAATGGAAGTAAAAGTGGGGAGGTGCAGTAGTGCTCTGAAATCAATGTGTTCTCTACTCTCCTTGCCTGCTTGACTGTTTCTTTAAATGGGAGACAGTGGCAACCAAAATGTGGAGGCCAAAAATTTGGATACTGCCATTTGGGCCACTTAAAAGGTTTGATAGTGGTAAGATGTGTATTAACATGGGTGGTAGATCCATATCATTCAAGTAACAAAGGTGCAAACATTGGGTATTTACATTTTAAGTTTGGAGCTAGATAGTACTGTAGTGACATTGCTTGGCCAGGAAGATGGCAGGAGAAATGGAGGACAGCAGACACATAAGGGCCCAATCCTATCCAAATTTCCAGTACCGGTACAGCCGCAATGCAGCCCCAAGGTAAAGGAACAAATGTTCCCGTATGTTAAGGAGGCCTCTGTGACTGCTGCTCCACCACAAGATGCAGTGCATGCCCCATTGGCACGGCTGCAGCAGCACTGGAAAATTGGATAGGATTGGGCCCTAAATCTGCTAACGTAAGTGAAATTAGCAGCCCAGTTCTATCCATTTTCCCCATTTATGCAGCAGCTCCAAAATGGCAACCACTGCATTCACTGGTGGAGGGGGCAGTCCAAGAGGTCTCCTCTGGGTAAGAGAACATTTGTTCTCTTCCCCAGGGATAAGCGTCCATGAGGTAGGGGCTCTACTCGCACTTGCAACAGCTAAATAGCTGGTGCAGGTCTGTGTGGATCTGTGTCATAAAACTGAGTCTGGAAAGAGAGTTAGGATATTGGCTGCACCGATTCCACCCCCTCCCAGGCCTGATCCGTCCATCCCTCACCCTCTGTATTGGAATCTCGGTAGATCTGACAAGGAGGTAGGGTGTGGTGTCAGCAGTGGCCCCTTTAAGGGTAAGGCCTGGGCTTTCAGCAGAGGGTGTGCTGCACAGCTGCAGTCACTTGAAGGCAATAGGGCCCTCAGGCATAAAAGCACCTGATGAAGGGAGAGTTTGGTGTGAGCAGCAGAAGGAGGAAAGCTTGAGGCAGGGGAGACTGGATTAATGGACTGATGGGTGAATGGACTTTGGAGACTGCTGGAACAGACTGCTGGAGGCACTGGAGTTTGGTGTGTGGCTGCTGTGCCCAAGACCTGCTGAGGACCAAGGGTCTGATGTAGTGGCGGGAGGCTGCTGGCAGGAGAGAGGACCTCTGCAGATTGAACAGGGGAGCTACCCTGGAGGTGGGGTCCAGCAGGACTGCAGGGCAGAACCAGGGTCATTCTTGGGTGAAAAAGGAGTGCTAATTAGGTAAATGTGGGCATAATTCTCCAGGCAGAGACTGGATTGTAATTTGGCAGAACACCCTCCGCACCCCCCATTTTGCCCCATTCTATCCCAACCTCCCCTTGCCCCTCCTGCTGACATCTGCCTTGGCCATCAGCAGGAGAAGCACTGAAGTGAGAAGGCATATTGGTGGGGGTGGGCATATTGACTAGCATACTGGTGGAGCACCTTTTCCCACTGACACTGAGTGCTTTATGGCAGTAAGTGCCTGTGGAGGACCAGGAATAAGGGTGCATGGTAAGTGTAAGATTGGGTTGTAAATCATTTAACAATTGCATTGCCAATAGTTTCATTTTCTAGTTCTAAAGTGTTGTTTCAAGTGTTGAAGATACTTAAATTCAGCAACATTTACATAGAATCTGTTTTTTGCCAAGATGCTAAACAGAATACTATGGGTTTATTGTTACTCATATATTATCCAGTTACTGCTGTCTAATTAAATTTTTCTGTACTCTTTTCTAGATGTTCCATCCAGTCCACATGGAGTGAAAATTATAGAAATATCACAGACTGTTGCTAAGGTCTCATTCAATAAACCAGATTCACATGGAGGTGTCCCCATTCATCATTATCAGGTGGATGTAAAAGAAGTGACTTCAGAAACATGGAAGGTTGTGCTTTCCCATGGAGTTCAGAGTGAGTCTGTAAAGGAGGAAATAATCATTATTCATAAAAATAATTTTAAAAATTTTTAAAAAATGAGGGTGTATCTGTTAAATGTTTGTTTACTGTTTTATCCACTTGTGTTTTAGGGAACGCATTCTGTAATGGTGAACTAAAATATTACAGGGAATGTTCATAAATACAAAGTGCCAAAATTACAGACCTTTTGTAATACAGGTGCAACCTATTTATCCACCGATTTTTTTAAATCTTCGGATTTGTCTCAATGAGGTGGGGGATCTGAAAGTCACACACACCTTTGCCCTGCGCTGGCCTCTGCTCCAGGCAGCCCAAAACACTGCAAAAAGACTCCACCTCTCCCAGGCAGGGAAATAGCCCTGGAGCCATGGAAGTGGTTCCCCTTTCAAAGGAACAGTAAGACTCTTGGAGCCACTGAGCCTGCAAAGAGGTTGAGGAGGGGAAGGGGGGGGTGGAAAATCTCTGTAGCCAGAGCACAGTGCAGCAAGGTGGAGCTCTCTGTCTCGCTCACTCACTCACACACACACACACACAGGGGCAGGTGCGGTAGCAACCGAGGGGATTGCTTTAAAAAACCCAGGGAGTGTTTGCCCAATTCCCCCCCCCAGATGGTTCAGGCTCTCCAGCCTGGGGGGGGGGGGAAGAGAGAGAACAGTCCAGCAAGGAAGACTTCCCAGCAAGCAAAGCATGAGATTTAGGCTACAATCCGATCCACACTTTCCTGGGAGTAAGCCCTATTAACTAGAATGGAATTTACTTCTGAGTAGAAATGCATAGGACTGGACTCTTAAAAGTTCAGCATCCCACCTGTGAAAGGGGGCGAAGGGGGAGTCGAAGGAACGGAACTAAAGAGTATAAATAGGCTCCACGAGTATAGTGAAAAGTCAACACTCAGGGTCCAATCCTATCCAATTTTCCAGTGCCAGTGCTGCTGTGCCAATGGGGTATGCCCTGCTTCCTGTGTTGGGGAGACAGTCACAGAGGTCTCCCTCAAGGTATGGGAACATTTGCTCCCTTACCTTGGGGCTGCACTGCAGTTGCACCAGTGCTGGAAAGTTGGATAGGTTTGGGCCCTCAGTCTTCAACATTCATAAGTATCTCATAAGAGATACTCAGTGAAATGAATAATAAAAAATAGTGCATGTTTAAATAATAGCTGCTTGGTGGTGTTGATTTTGTTGCAATTCCATCAATGTCACAACACTTTACCTCATAAGCATCTATAAGACTAGGGCCTTATAATCTTGTGCAGTTTTTTACAGGTTCAGTGTTATTCCAGAAGCTGATACCCTTCCTAAAGATTTTTGCAAGAGAACTGTGTACCGCATCCTCTCTACCTATGGACAATTTTAAATATACAATTTGAAGTCAATTTAAAAGATCATCTAATTAGGCTTAATCTATTAATAATTTATTTATAGTTCTGATTTTGAAGTTTTGTTCTATTCTTGGTGACACTACTATATTTCTAAGGGAAGAATGTGTTAGGGTTTTTTTTGTTAAAAATATAGCAGCTTTATTAGTACTCCCATTAGATATGTGCTACACACACACACACACACACACAGAGAGAGAGATATAGATTTGTTTACAAAACAAAAAAGTTGAAGTAAGTTTATGGGTCTTAGGTATATATATGAAAGAGTACAGCTGGAATAGAAAACTGTGCACTATGCACATTAAAATGTTTGCTAAGTGGGGGACAGAGACAACTATCTGGGCTGATGTAAAAATTAGATTTTTCAATCTCAAAGTAAAATATATTTTTACTTTCTCTTCTGTGACTGTTTCCAACCCTAATGAATGCCCCTTTTTGTCTACCATCTTTTCCCCTTGCTCTTTACCCTCTTTCCCATGTTCCTCTCCCACACAAGCTGCAAACCAGGTTTATAGCCCAGTACCCTATGTGTGCGCTCAGAAATGCCTCAAAGACTTACTCCTCTTTACTTATGGACAGGATTATGGGAATATACTGTACTGCTTCATACTCAGAATAAACTGCCCTGTTTATTCACTTCCCCTGTTCCTCAGTGGCTTTGCAAAGCAGTTGAACAAAGCAGTTGTTCAGTCTACTAACAATCACCTTGAACAGCTGTTGCAAAACAATGAACAGTGTCTTTGCAAAGATAACCACAAACAGTGAAGAAACAGACTGAGGGTGAAGAGGATAAAGTAATACTTTTTCTCTTCCTTCTTTTTAAGAGATTGCAAGATTTTCTTAAGCTGAGAGCCTATATAGGTTGGTTCTCTTTATCCACAGCGTCAAACCAACCTATACCTTCAGACACGACCTCCAGTCGCAACCAGAGGTATTCTGAGACATGGGGAGGCAGCCGCAGCTGCCCTGTGTCTCAGAAGGCCTGTCTGAGGCATGTGAGTCACACTTTCAGTTTTTGGAAAAAGCAAAAGTGAGTTTCAAAGGCCTCCAGCAGGCCCTCAAACTTGAGGGTTCTTCATAGCTCAGAGGGTCTGTTGAAGGCCTCTGGAATGTACTTCTGGTTTTCCCAAAAACCAGAAGTGCAATCAGAGGTCTCAGACAGACTTTCTGAATATATAACTGTATACACTTTCCTTGGAGGAATTCCCATTGAGCATTGCTTCTGGGTAAATTTGCTTCTGGCATTGTATACTTGTGTATAAGCCTATTAAACTAAGTGACTGCTGTGTAAATGTACTGCAAGCAAACTGCGCACTCTCTCTAGCACACACATACTACTGGCTCTCTTCTCTGTAGCTATTGTGTGTGCTGTTCTTGGTAGACTTCACCACCACAACTACAGCCAAATATAAGATATATCAGTTAAAATTATTATAAAATAATTGTAGGAAACTGTTTTTTTTCTTTCCAAACAAGCAATCTTCCTGCCCTTATTCAAGTTCAAATTTAAAAATGCTGTGCGTGTTTCTCTTATTATATATATTTTTAAATATGTAACAAGAAAAAGATCTTCCTTACTAATAAAAGTACCAGTGCTGCCTGGGCTTCCTTATCAAGAACCATGAGGTAATTTATACAGTATACATTATAAAAGCAAAGATACAGCCAAACTGAGTACTTCCAATGATTCTTAGAGTAAATAGGGTTCTTAAGTGGGTAAAACTAGTCTGCTCGCCTACTGTGATTCATATGATTCTGGAAATGACAAGGTCTGTTCCACAAATATGAATAATTCAGTTTTATGCAGCTATTCATATAGTAGAAAATAAGTTTTTGCCTTGCAAACAAATGTTCTCTTAATTTTATTCCAGCAATTACCAGTAACAGAATTAAAAAATTATTTTCAAAAAAAGTATGGTACTTTTTAGACCGCTGTTCTACTGCTCATTAAGAATCTGATACGTGCATTTGCAAATCAAAATAAGTATCCATTAAAAAAATGATTATAAAATTTTGTATATAAACACTTCAGTTGGGAATAAACACATGATATACAAAGAATGGTAATGGAACTCAGGGGGAGGTAGAGGATATTGCCTGTGAAAAGGGCATTTGGATGAATTGTTTCTGCCCAGCAAGCAAAACAGATTTGTTTACAAAATTTCTCTTCTCAATCTTTCTTGGATTTTAAAATTCTGGATTATCTTTTTTGAAGGTAATTATTATTTTTGAAGGTCAGGTCTTATTTTTGAAGTCAAACCAGTGCATTGGGAATTCTCTTCCCTCCCCCCATGGGGAATGACTAATTTTGTACCGAGCATTATGCAGTTTTGCTGCAATTTTCACTTCCTTACAGTTTATTCATATCTTCCCCCACCTAACTCGATATGCATAATGATAAAATATCAGAAAGAAAAACAGTCTTGTTTTGATGTATGTGTGGTTGCTGTGAAATTCTTTTGTTTTTGTTTTACCCCCACACCCGCAAAATAAAGACACGAGACTTCGGCTTGGATAAAAATAGGGCCACTTTATTAAACTTCAACTGCAGCAGGGCAATAACTCTGTACATCAATCGTGCGGGGCCATATGGGGGAAGCGGTCCTAGCCACCTACCTCCCCCTACGTTCTCATTGGGCGTACCACCTGGCTTGAGGCCCCAGCTGGCAATTGCCAGCTTAGGCCTTTCACCGCCACCCCCAAAGGGGCAAGGCAGCCGGACTTCAGGTTAGCCGGCAGAGCCGCGCGATCCTGTCAGTCCAGGCCAGGGGTCTGCCTGCCTGCCTCCTGGAGCCGGTCAGGCATCATGGAAGCGGTTCAGACTTACCCTTAATCCTGCTGCCTTGGATAGACACCGAGCCAAGTCCCTACCTACCCAGCCCCGCCAAGTCCCTACCTACCCTGCCATAGGGGAGGACAGCCTAGTGCTTGTCCTCACCACTCCCCACAAGGAGAAACTCCTTCAAGCCCTGCTGCAGGTCTGACTAAAACAAATCATTGCCAACAGGCGACAAATGCACCCCATCGCTGTGGAACAGGGCAGGCTCCATTAAACCCAATAGCCGGGTGCCTGATAACTGCCCTGCCCTGCTCAACCACTACCCTCCCCAGGTAATCATTAACTCTTTTTCTAGTAACATCTATCCTGCGTACACTCCGCGCCCCCCGCCACACTCGCTGCGGGAGGAGATTCAACCAGAGGATAGCCATCCCCGGGAACCAGCTACAAAGAATCGAGAACTCCCTACGTGCCTGGAGCCTCAAGGACATCGAAGTCCTCTGGCCCAGATCGTTCTCCCCTAGATGTACTACGATTACCTGAAGAGGGGGATGCCGGTCCAGATAATGCAGCAGCACAGGCATAAACTGGCCCCATCACATGCCCCTTCTGGCAACCCAGGAGACACTGGCAAAAAAAACCCAGTCCCAACTGGGAGCCAAAGCTGCTGGACACTGCTCTTTTCCGGGCCCAAAAGATAATCGAATGTCCGCAGATCAGGACCCTCACCGGAGGCAACCAATGCAGACCTGAAATAGAAAAGGCAACATAAGCCATTGAATCAACAAAACACAAGATGCCCGCAGGCAACACAACCAGGGACTCCCAACTTACGGCCCCCGCACTGCACCAAGGCTGGCGATGCCAGTCAACACGTCCCCCAACCACTGGGGGAGCCCGTAACAACTGCCTGCCAGGCCCCACCGACCTGCAGGCCTAACGCACATAGTACCGAAAGGCACCAGAGCACCACCGGCCGATCTTTTTAATGGCCCCCGCCGGGAAGCCAAGCCTGGCTGTCATCGACGCTGCACCGATCCGAAAAGAGTGCAGGCCGAACAGGTCGGGCTCCAAGCCGCGTCCCCGCAGGGCAGCTTGAAACACAGCCCTAAACTGATAAATGGTCAACGGAGAGGCATTCTCATGACGAAAAAGGGGGCCCGCACCCTGCAGTGCCACCCTGCGATAAGCGACAATCGCCTGTACAGGGCAGATCTTGACAGTAGCCGCACTCTTCAAATGGACCCATTGTCCTTTACCTCGTTGATCTGTTTTAGACTGCCTTAAAATAAAGAAACATGATTAGCTCCCAACACACAATCACCCCACCGCAGGGCTCTATCCCCAGGCTTAAACTTGGAAATGGACAAACGTCACTGGGACGAAAAGCCCCAAAAATAAAACCAGGCAACAAGCCTTAAATAACAGTGCCTCGTAACGAGACATACAGAGCGTATCAAAATCGGCACAAAGGGCCTTCAACATACCAGGAGTAACCGGCTGACGGATGTCAATGGGTTTGGGGCAACTCCTTCTCAGCCCTTCCAGCCTTCTCCTGATCCGAAAATCAGAAGTGCTATCAACCCAAACCAAAGCCCTAGCCTGAAACAAAAGGGCGGCTAAATAGACAGCGATCGAAAGCGCTGACAGGTCCCTATCCCTGAGGGCAATGATGAACCTCATCAGGTGATCCACTGGCAGAGGCCACGCGTCCACAAGATGCCGCTGCTTGTGGAAAACCACAAACTCTTGAATCTTTCTGGCGTAACTAACCCTGGTGGCAGTCGCTAGCGAGGCCCAGATCATATCCAGGTCGGCTCTGAGCCAAGGCTCCACAGCCATAGGGGCATTGGGTCTGGGTCCGGCCGCGCCCCCGGTGCCAGCTGCCGAAAGCGCTCCCCCTGAAAACGAGAGAGAGCATCGGCAATGCTGTTCCGCACACCGGGCACGTGTCTAGCTGAAAAAAGGGGGGTTAATTGATAGGCACTGGAGAACAAACGCTCTCACCAAGCGCATGACCCTAGACGACTTAGAAGTCTGACTGTTAACGATTCTGACCACCGCTTGGTTGTCGCACCAGAAGTGGACAGAAGAATCGGCAAATTCCTCGGCCCACACATGCACAGCAACTAAGATGGGAAAAAACTCCAGGAACGTGAGGTCTCGAGTGATGCCGTCCTGCACCCCTTCACCAGGCCAGCGGGCAGCGCACCATCCCAAACCCGTGCCCCCCGGCCGCATCAGATTGCACCTGAAGCTCATCCTCAACCAAATACCTCGGCCTCCAAAAAGACACCCCATTGAACTGGTCGAGGAACGCTAGCCATGCCGCTATATCTTCCCTAAGGGACCGCGAAACCCGCACGCGGTGAAATGGCCTACATAACCCTGCCATTTCTTCACACATGCGCCTCAAGAAGGCCCTGCCTGGAGCCACCACCCGACAAGCGAAGTTGAGGTGCCCTATGAGCACCTGCAACTCCCTGAGGGTCAGCTTTTTTTGGGGGGGGGCTGCAAAAGCCTGCCGAAGCAAGCCAGACAGCTTGACCAGCTTTGCCTCTGGGAGCCTACTACATTCATTAACGGTGTCCAACTCTATGCCGAGGTAGGTCAACCTGGCTACAGGGCCTTCGGTCTTGTCATGTGCCAGGGGAACACCCAGTTGCTCACACAGCGTCACAAATGAGTCAAGCAACAGTTCACATGTTCCAGTACCTGCTGGTCCCATAAATAAAAAATTATCAAGATAATGCGCGGTGGTCATGTGACCAGTCCGATATTGGACCGCCCATTCCAGAAAGGTACTGAAACATTCGAAATGGGCACAGGATATTGCACAACCCATTGGCAGAGCCCTATCAATGTAGTAGGCGCCCTTGAAGCAAAACCCCAGGTGACAAAAATTATCCAGGTGGACAGGCAATAGGCGAAATGCTGACTCAATGTCCGCCTTTGCCATCAAGGCCCCTACACCACATGACCGCAACCTCCCCACGGCCTGGTCCAGAGAGGTATACCTGACTGAACACAGTTCGCCAGGGATGCCGTCATTCACAGATGATCCCTCAGGGAAAGACAGGTGATGGATCAATTGAAATTCCCCCGGGGCCTTTTTGGGAACTACCCCGAGAGGGGAGACCCGCAGGTTGGGAATAGACGGGGTTGAAAAAGGACCAACCACCCTGCCCAGGTCCAACTCCTTAGAAATCTTCCTTCTAACAACATGCTCTAACCCTTTAACGGAACGCAAATTCTCGGTCAGCACAGGCGCAACAGGCCGCACCGCCGGAATTAGAAAACCCTTCAAAAACCCCTTCACCAAACATCTGGCAGCAACTCTGTCCGGGTAAACTCTTAACCAAGAACACAGCTGTGGCAACTTAATCGGCGTTGGCCCCCTTTCCATCTGCAGGATTGAAGGGGGGTGCCCCGCCTCCGCGGCCTCGGCCTGCCTGCCTCCCAGGGGCCTGTCTTGGCCCTCCCAATTTTGGGCACGAGGACATGGGATGCTTTGCTCCACACAAGCCACAGGCGTTCAAGAAAGTGCAGTTATTTCTTCCGCACTTCCCTGACGCATTGTACTCGAAACAGGTTCTTGGGTTCTGAACCCACTGAGCACCGCTAGGTGCCTTGCCAGGTTCAACCTTATTCCTGGCAATAAGATGCCTGCTATCAGAGCGGTCACCCCATGCCGGCCTGGATGGCAGGACTAGCTGTGTCCACAATTCCCATTGTGGGACGCGCCAGTCCAGCGCAGGGTCGTGAGATGCACGTATGCGAAAATGGTGATCATACGCCACCCAAGCACTACCCGTATAGTCCCTGAAAGCCCTGTGTACTATGTCCAAATATTTGCACAGAGCCTGGGCACGATTGGGATACATCTGGAGTAAGACCGAGGCATAGATGACATATCCATTTAGCCAATTGGCCCAGTTCTTGTCTATTTTACGCCTCCGAACAGACTCCTGATCCCTGACTGGCTCCCCTACCTTCGGCATGGGCTCAGGCTCCATCTGCAAAAGGCTGAATACATCCACATACTCACCTCGCCAGATTTTCTCTTTCACAGACAGAGCCAAATGCCCCCAAGAGGAAGAGCAATGTCCCCGTAAGACACCCGGGGGCGTTCACCTGCATCAAAACAGCCCCCCATCTGCATCCCAGGGGCAGCCAAAGGACCCATCAATTGACCCATAGGGGGCACGCCCGGCACGCCCTGGACCCCGGGTGCCCAGGCTGGAAGCGGGGGGGCGCCAACCCCAGCAGCAGCTGCCGGGGCCTGCACACCTCCGCCCAGCGCCCCCTGTTGGTAAGGACCCCAAGGGTAATAAGGGTTAGCAGCCCCCCACTGAGACCAAGGCAACCATTGTGAAGCAAGGGCCGCTGAAGGGAAAGCAAAGCCCTCCCTTTCATCCCAGACAGTGCCGACATTGTTGCCCACATCCTGCACCGCCTCACCTGAAGGACCTATAGCCGGCTGCCCACCACTGGGAACGGCCTGCAAGGCGCCCGTAATCTCCACCTCTGGCACCTGGGCAGCCGGGGCAGGAGGTTCTGAACCGCTCACCCCACTTGGCTCCAGCACACGCCTGCTAGAAGATAAAATCCCTCTCAGTCTGGCACCACGCCCCTTCCTAGTTGACCTACGCAGCGGGGTAACCACACCCGAGACCCCACCACCATCACCCCTCCCCGCCCTCCTCAGGGCCTTCTCCTTTTCCCGGGCATCAAAACTGCAAGCACAGCCCAAAGCTCATCAAACTCATCCTCCCCTTCAGATGAGGAGGCGGGAGAGGAAGGAGGAGGGGGAGCAGGTTGCTTGGGGGCTTCCCCCCCGCTTAGACTCTTCTTCCCCATGGTGTGAAACCCAGTGACAAATTGCCCTCCCCCGTGTGCTAATATTCACAGTAGGATACAGTGCTAGCTAGCACAAAGGGGAGGAGGTGCACTCCTGGGCTCACCAAGCCCTCAGCAGGTGCCAAAGGCATGCCAGGCGAAGAGCTGGCTCCCCTCCGAAACGCTCCTCCACTGGCCCGTCGATCGCTGCGCTGGCGCCTCCCTCGCAGGTCTGCCGCTCGCTGCGCTTCGCTGCCCGGGGGAGGGGCGCAAAAACGCTTCCCACTGCTGCCCCTCTGCTGCTCCTCGTCCTCAGCCCACCAGCCCTGGCCTCAGGAGGAGGAGAGAGGCAGGCTCAGCGCTCCTGCTGAGGACACGTCCGTCCTCGTTGCCGCTCAGGAACACACTGAGCCTGAGGCGGAGCACGCTCTCCGCACCAGAGCTCTAGTACCACCTCCCCAGCCGTGAGAAGCAATCGCGGCTCAAGCCTCAGCCTCAGTGCACGAGGCGGGGCGGGGGCAATTGGCTGCTAGCGTCTGATTGGCACTAATCGCTGTTATCAGTGTACAGCCGTACACGTGCATTTTTCTTTGCACAGTTTTTATCGATGTAACATGCACTCCTGCACAGTGTTAAGGAGCATGTACTCTGGTACATAAAATGAATCTTAAAACATGTACTTTCGTTGTTTTCTGTATGCATGTATTATAATATATTGGTAATATAGAACAGAGGATGTAACTGCAGTTTTTGAAGGAACTGAAAGCTGGATAGTGCTTCTCCTAATGATTCTGCCCACTGAGAAGAGTGAGAGTGGAATATGACATATACAATGTTATATAGAATATTAGCCAATATAGCATGAACATGAGTTGTGAATCCTTGGCATACTAACATTGCCTGTGTAAGAATCAGCAGCTTTATTGAAATGTGACACAACTTGCTTAAATTGGAACTGAATTTATCTTAATTGTGTCTAAGGTTGTTCATTAATTTTTAATGCAACCACTGACAATTCAAGATAAGCATTATCGAACTGGTAAAAACTTACATTAGAAAATGAGCCATTGTGAATTAGTCTTATCATATTACAGGAGGAGGAGGAGGATAAAATCCTTTCTGTTAGATAACTGCACAGTTAGCTTGGATTACAGATTGGTATGAAATAGGACAAGATTCATATCATAATGAAATTGAACATCAGGGAATTTCTATGCCATTCACAAGCTTATTGTAGTCTTCTAGGAGAGATTGAATAAAACTTATCAAAGATTTATAAATACAAGAAGTTCTAGCAAGAAAAAGTACATTTTTTCAAATTTTTTCAACCCTTTGAATTCATTCATTCAAATGAAGTCATTCATTAAGACATACACTGAAATTCATATTTCAGTAGATGAGGATGTTTAGTATTTGGGAAAGGTATAATCTATAGCTTTAATATTTTGTGAATGGTTCAAGCAGCTTTCTCATGAGGAAGCCTACACCATGGCTTCCTCATGAGGAAGCTGCTTGAACCATTCACTAATGAGGCTATACTATATCTCCAAAACTAGACGTGATAGGGCAAAATGGATGCCATTTTTGGAATCGGCACCCCAAATTCATGTCAAACCACCATAAAGTTTGGGAAAAACTTTTCTGACCCTCAGTTTTGTAAGCCTGTGTAATTTATGTTTTTATTACTACAGATCAACCATTTTACCACTCGTAAGTTAGGAAGGATAATTTATTTATGTTAATTGACAATATGAAAAGGTGTTTATTGCATGCAAATTAAAAAGTTTGGTACCTTCCTGAAACTGGTTTTAGAAACTGAGGGTGCTTTTGAAGAAATTAATGCAAGAATTAGACCAGAATTAGACCAGAATTAGGCAGGAGGTCTGGTCTAGAGGGTAGAGCCTCCGTCTGCCTGAAGATAACATCCACAAGGTCGCCAGTTCGAGGCCACCGGCACCGTGCGTCCTTGGAGCAGCTGACAAGCTGAAGCCAAGCAATTCCATCTGCTCTGAGCTTGGGAGGATGGAGACCAGAATGTGAAGCCAGATCGGAATGAAACACCTTGAATGTAGTGGTTCTTGAAAGAAAGAACCTTCTTTGAAATTGTAAAAATCCCTATTTAATAAGGGATTTAAATAAAAGCCTGCCTATGTAAACCGCCTTGAATAAAGTCTTGAATAAAGACCAAGAAAGGCAGTATATAAATACCTGTTGTTGTTGTTGTTGTTGTTGTTGTTATTAAGAATTCAGAATAGAGATCTGGTTTTGATTCAAAGGTGCTTTTGTGTGAACAGAAGGCATTTCAGGGACCAAGGAACTACAGTGGAGAGCAAGTGCAGAAAAACCACTCACATTTCTTTGGAGTCAAGTCAATTCATGCTGTCGTACTGTTGGCCAACAGACTAAGGCAAAGAAGGAAGACCCATAGCCAGGGAGACAGACCAGGGACAGACTGCGCTTTCTCCCATTGTGGAAGGGATTGTCACTCCTGAATCGGCCTTTTCAGCCACACTAGACGCTGTTCCAGAACCACCACTCAGAGTGCAATACCATAGTCTCTCAAGACTGAAGGTTGCCAACAACAACTGTTGGATGACATGTACAGTATTAGAACAATAACTGTTCAGCAGAACTGAACTGTGTAATTTAAATGTTATGTTCTATAGTAGACGTTTTAATTTTCTTTTGTATTTTAGTATGTTTTTAAATAAGAAAATGTGGACTATCAGGTGCATGTTGAAACCCTTCATGGGTAACATGCTCCATGACATTTTCATACTGGGCTTAAGCCTAGCTCAGGGGCCCAGCCTGTTGCCCCTGCCAAAAGTTGTGAATGGTTGTGTTGTTTGCCCTGTCTTTACCCCACACAAGGCAGGAGACTGGCCTGGTACCCAACTGATGCCTGAACCAGCTGGGGGACAGGACCAGATAACTCTATTCCATGCTTGGCTTTCATCCCTAGCATTGTGAGCCTGACTGAGCACATGACTCAGATCACTGGCCCAATAGAAATTTCTGAGATTAGCTGCTCACTGTTCAGGGGCTGGATAGGATTTTTTTTTAACCTATACCTGATTTTGGCAATTGGTATGGACACTTTTTGCCTACAACAGACTTTCCTTAAGATGGGTTTAGCCAAATGGCCACAACTGGCAGTTATAGCATGGGACAGAGAGTAGGAGTAATGATTTGATGACTAGTATGAGATGAGAGTCAGCGGGAGAACCACAATTGTGCTCAAGAGGCTATTTGGCTCAGAAATGTAGGCTGGTGATCCCTTGGGCTTGAACTGTAAGTTCTACCTCAAAGTTTACCAAGGTCGGTGTCGTAAACTTGTCTTACACTCCCAGGGTTTTGGGTGCTTAGAGTTCCTGATTCCTGAACCCTAGAGCCTCAAGAACCCCTGTTCGGTAGCACTGCCACCACCCTATATGTGCCAGTGCCTCAGTCCAGGGACACTGAGACCCTCTAGGCTTACCTATATCCCTTGCAGGCACTGAGCACTTTCTTTACTTAAAGTCTCAGTCCTCAAGTTACTAGTCCACAATGAGGATTTGGTAGCTTGCTGAACGGATAGGCAGGATTCTGAACCTTTGTCCCCAACAAACAATGAACAACTTAGTAGAGGGATTTTTACTTTATTAAGTACATAGGGTTACAAAAGGCAGCAAATGCTAGAGGCATAAAAACTTCTAGGAAACATATCTGCATAAAACAACAAAGCTAACTGGCTAGCTCTATTATTCTCTAACTCTCACCTGGGTCAGCTTCTTTTGTAGACCTTCAGGTCAGTTACCTAAGAGGCCACATGGTCCTGGCCTCATGGGGGCAGGATGTGCACCCACCTCCAATCTCACCAAGAGACAAAGACCCTGTCCTATGGAAGTGGGGCTGGATGCTAGCCCTCTCAGCTCTTCCCTCCCCCCTGGAGATCTACAGCTGCATTCCATCCTTGATGGATGTCTTTCTGGCTGCCTAGGTGCTACATTATCACCTTCCATTGAGTTGTAAATTCCTAGCAGCTAGGAACTGCAAGCCACTTCTGTGTTACTGTTTTAGCTTGGTTCAGGCTTTACATGTTACTAGGCCTAAACTGTACATATTCATGACAGTTGGAAAGCTATGATCGCCAAGAGTTGGAAAGCTATGATCGCCAAGAGGCAATCTTATCTTGGAGCCAGAGTGGTATTGCTTGACAGGTTCGTGTTTTCTTCCTGGGTTAGGTCCACAATTAAGGTGGGAGGAGTTTGTGTACACACAATCAGCTGCAGTTGTGAATTAATTACTATAATAAACATGGCCCATTTTGTTCCATGTCACTTTGTCCAATGTGACTTGCGGTTGATACCTGGACAATGAAATATTCTTCATCAATATCTCACTATTGTCTGACTCTGAGCCTGTATTCTTATACTGTATCTCAATTGCATGGTATTAAGTTCTGAAATGATTTATTGCAATATATGACCATTAAATGGAATCTGTGAGATTGAAGAGCTTTAAAGTATTAGTAGTATCACAAATAAAATGCATATCCCTAAGAGAACTAGTAAAATGAAGAAATTAATAATGTGGCTTCTAATGGTTATATGGCAGAGCCTGTACTGAGATTCCTTGTAATGAATAATCTCATTTTCCACACCCTGAGGCTAAATTTTCGAGAACAGATGTAAAATTTAAAACTTGATGCTGGTTGCATATCTATTTATATAACATGCATTTAATTATAACTGCAGTGTATGGTACTCTTTTTTTTTTTTAAGCTGGTCTTTCACATGGTAATTATAACCCAACTTTTAAAAATAGAAAAAGGAGAGATTTAGAGTAAAATAACAGAAGTTGTTGAATGAATTGTTTGAAACATATTAATTAAAATCCATTGTATTTAACTTCAGAATCAAAAATAACCATTCTGTATTATGTCTCTTGCAGCATTAAATGTGTACATTTGACGTTGATTCATTTAAATACTTGGAAGGACCACCAATAAAAATAGATAAAAAGTACAAAATATGGACTGAAATAATAAAATTGATATAATTCAGTTATATTTGTTATTATAGTCATATAAATACAACAATTTTAACAATGCTGCAAGTCTTAGGAACTATCCAATTTAGTTTTGAAAACACTTTATATTGATTTGTTGTTTTTATAACTTTCCAGCAACACATTCATGATTTCTCCTTTCATTCACAAAAAGTTCTGAAATGGAGAGCTGTCATTTGGTGAGGAATTAGGATCAAACTCTGGAAATGTGCTTCTTATGGCCACCATTTTGCAGTTTAACTTAAGCTTTAGGTCTGTTGAGTGAGAGTTCAGCAATTCCTTTGCTATAATAGATATTCAATAGGATGAGAAGTCTCTGCTCGCTTTCCTTCCCTCTACTGATATACCAAAAACTGAAAATCCATCTGACTGTTGCATGTTAGACATAGATAGAATTTTCATCTTCCTGAATACTCACGTAAACAGTGTTCTTGTCTGTCTTTTCTGAGTGTTATTAAAATGCAAGGAGATAGTGTAAGTGTTGGCTGTTTGAAAGTGGCTATTCAAGAGAACCTGAGAACCGGTATCCAGAGCAGAATGCTGGAGACGTAAGACAAACAGCCCAATCCTGACTAAATTCTAGTGCAGCAGCAATGGCGTGGGGTACGCTGCATCCCATGGTGGATTTTTGGGTGCTAGAGGTCTCCTCAGGGTAACGGGACACTTGTCCCCTTTTTCTGGGGTAAGCCCCAGAAGAAGCCACAATAAGTCAATTCAGACCTGCAGCAGCAATATTGCTGGTCCCCGTCCTTGTTGATCTGTACAGGCGAATTAAGTCCTGGAATGGGATTGGGTTTTGGTGTGCACTGCCATCATTGAACCCTCCCCCTCATGGGCCCAATCTGCCCACCCTACCCTATCACCCCGTTCTACTCTGCCCCTGCCACCACTGCCCCTCCCCCTTGTGCTGGGCATACCTGCTCCAGTGGGCCTCCATCACTCTGCTGATGTATGAGGCAAGGCTCTGGCCCTCGCACCAGCACACCGGCTCCCTGAACTGCCGCAAAGTGCTTTACAGCATATTCTGTTGGCACAGGCCTTGAATAGACCTGTAAATGTCAATTCAGCTGGTGATTCATATGTATCTGGACATTAAAACAGAATCTTATTTCTTGTGCTTCCCTCATCCTCATCATTTCGCCCCATCCTTGTCTCTTCTTCCATTTCCTTTTTTTCTTCTTTTCTAATTGTTTAACATGGTTGATTTTTGTTTTTTTAAAAAGCTATATTTTGAGGATTAAAGTTTGAATTGTAAGGTATGCTGAGTAGTGTGCTTGCATATGAGTTGCAAATGCAATTTGATGCAAATGAGTCACAATTTGGCTTGCATTTGAGTTGCTGCTGGGCTTACCTGAGACTATTTTGTTTTCTTTGCACGTTCCTCTATAAGAATTTTGCCTTTGCAATACACCAGTTGTACATTCCTACAGATTCAATTTTAGTCTACATCATACAAGTTTTGATAAGTTATTGTTTAATTTCAGAATTGTTTACCGCTTTCAGGGGGAAAAAGAGGGGGAAAGCAAACAGGATTTCCTTCTGTCTCTAGATCCTGCTGAGAGCTTTGAAGTTGATTTAAAGTAAACTTAAATTCATTGATTTTATTATCACAGCATATGCCTTACCTTTTAGCATGCAAATTGAAATATGTTTATTATCAAACTGAAACTTGGCATTTTAACTGCATGGTGACATTATAGCCAGATGCTTGACTTGCCAATGAATCTAGTTATTTGGGTGCTGCACACAGATGTAATTGGGTCAGTGAGACAGTTTCTGATTATAAATCAATAATAGTGTCTTTAAAAAAAATAAAAATACCACCTAACATTTTTCCTCTCTTTGCTTACCAACAGCATTATGAACCTATGCACCACTTCTCTGAAATAGCTTTTGCATTCAGTTTAAAAGAGAGAGAGAGAGAGAGAGAGAGAGAGAGAGAGATTTCTTTTTCTCATCTGCTATAGGATTCTCACTTTAATAAAGGATATTATGGAAAAAAGCTACAGTGACAAAAAAAATATTTATGGACATTACTTTCTATATGCGATCCCATAGGACCCTCTTTTTCTTATTGTTCTGTTTGAGGAATCCTCAAACTGTATAAAAGAAAGTGATTTCAGATAATGTCAGTCAGCTTTGGCTTCCAAAGCCCATGCTACCATATTTTACAGACAGATAAGTCTGTCACATCTCCTCCTGGATAACAACCTTCCTTCTGATATTTACAATGGAATGCTTCATAATTGCCTTGGAATACTAAACCTGTAGAATGGGATTCATTTTGACTTTGGCTGCAGTTTGATAACACACTTACCTGGATGCAAGCCTATTAACTCAACAGGATCAACTGTTGATTCCCCTGAGAAGTTCAGGTTCATCATTGCCTTGCATTTTGAATAATGTTTGACTTAGGGCGCAATCCTAACCAACGTTCCAGCACTGACCTAGCCACAGTGCAGACCCAAGGTAAGGTAACAAACACGTCCTTACCTTGAGGAGGCCCCCTGGACTGCCTCCCCACTGCAGGATGCAGTGCATGCCACATTGGCACAGCTATGTCAGTGCTGGAAAGCTGGTTAGGATTGCGCCTATAGTCATTTTGTGGAGTTTTGTACATTATGTTGCTTACCTTAGTGCAGTTGCAGTCTCCTTGATTAGAGGAAAACTCTGGATGTGCACAGCTTGACTTGCCACATCTTTAAAGATTCTTTTTTCATGGAAAAAGCAAATTCTCCACACTGGCTCATAATCAGTAGACTTTTACTAGTATTTATGTTATTTATGATTGTTCCAAGATTGAACTATAAAATAAGTTACAAAAATTCATAACATGCCCTGGGGATGCTCTAGATGTGCCCCCACTTCTAGTGCAGACTGCTAATGGGGGCAGACTGCTGCTCCATTTTTACACACAGGGTAGATATGAGATTATTATTGATGTGCTCAGGATTGGGGTGCCACAACTTAACACTGGCAACTATTCTTTTAGAAAACTAAGGGCGCAATCCTACCCTGCACTGGAACAGGCAAGCCAAGACGTTTGAACTGTATCCAGTGCAGGATAGGGGCCCAAAATGGCTCAGACAGAGGCAAGGGGAAACTTTTCCCCTTACTCAGGGTAAAGCACCCTGGTCCCTATGGGTCTCCTTGGACTTGCGCCACCCTCTTGAGGTGGCACAACTTGGACTTGTGCCACCTCAGGAGGGTGGTGCAAGTCTGAGGAGACCCATAGGGGCCAGCGAGTGGAGTGGCTTGAAGCTGCTCCAGTCTCCTTGGGAACAGGGGTTGGGATCCGGCATAACTGCCGGATCCCAGCCCTGCCTCCTGCTCCCAATTTGCCTGCCCCGGGGCTGCCCACTGCCGGTTCTCCACCCACCCAGGTTCGCTTCCCTCCCACCCACTCCAGAGCCTTGTGTCAACCCAGCTGGGCTGATGAAAGGCTCACGGAATAAGCCACCACAGAGGCTGGATTCAGCCTCCATGTGTGGGCGTACCACCGTGCGCTGATGCAGCTTACTCCCGAGGAGGCAGAGGGACTTGCGCTGGCCCATGAGCACCTCAGGATTGCACCCTAAGTTTCCAATCCTATCAAACTTTCCAACACCAATACAGCCGCAATGCAGCCCCAAGGTAAAGGAGCAAATGTTCTCTTACCTTGAGGAGACCTCCGTGATTGCTTCCCCACCACAGAATGCAGTGCACACCCTGTATGCATGGCTACATTGATAGACAGCTGGATAGGATTGGGCCCTTAGTTAAATTTGTCAGTATTTAACTATAATGATGGAACTGATGTTTGCATTGTATTGATGGAATTGCTGCATTTACCTATGGCAGTAAGTAAATAATGTGCTGTTATACATTACTAATGATCAAGTGAACTATCATTTGAACTCTGCTAATACAGACTGTGATTAAACATTGTATTTTACACCTGAGCAGGTGGTTTTTCACTTTTAATTTACTAGACACGGATTCTAGTATTCTGTTTCCTACAGAATAATAGAAACTACTGTACTATACTAAGCTGTAGTAATAAATTTTTCACCAGTGATTCTGACTACCCAATGATTGCTCTGCGCCTCCCCCAATTTTCCCCCCAAAATAAATACTAACACAAAATAGTGTGTTAGTGACCAGCTTCACCATTTTGAAGAGTTTGTGTTGATCAACAACTTCAGAGCATACTTCTGCTTTATACAGTTTTACATCCCTTCTGATTTTCTTGTTCCAAAGCTACTTTGGCAGGTATTATGCATTTGCAAAGGGTGACAGAAAATCATACAGTGAGAACTGTTTCGTATTTAAAAATAGTTATTGTATAGATGAAATGTAATCCAAAATTGGTACAGCAGCTTAAAAATAACTTTTTTTTTTTTACTAAGGAAAAAAATGCACAGGATATGCAATATTTGACATGGTATTTTCACAAGAACTTACGTTTTACTCCAATACTGCAATGCATGCTTATTTTAAAGTAAGCATGCATTACTTACAATTCAGTTCTACCTCCCCCTACCCTATGACATGCAGCACCAGCAACAGAGCACATGTGGATGCTTTGGGGGGGGGGGGCATGACCAAGGCATGACATAAGGAAAGGTAAATAAAACTTACTGCTTATCTCCCCATAAGCCACCTGGCCACCAGTGGATCTCCTTGGACCTACAGCAACTACTTAGCTGGTTTAAATTTAAGGAGAGTTAGAGGGCCTGTCAGATCAGGGAGAAAAAAAAAAAAAACAGCCCCTCTGGATCAGGCCCATCTGGTCCAGCCTCCTTTATCTCACATTGGCCCACCAAATAGGGGGATAGTGTCACAATATGTGCTGCTACTGCTGATATCCTCCCTTCCCACCCTGGGCTTGGTCCAGTCCCCAAACCGATCCTCTTCCGAACCACCCCTGCTGCCACCTTATCTGCTACATTTGGGGTGTCCAGGAGCCATTGATCTCTGTGGGGCCTCCACACATTCATGCTGGTGGTGCTGACCCACATACTATCTGAGAGCCTTTTGCACTGCCAGACCAGGATAGGATTGGAAATTTAATTAAATTATAGGGTATGGTTTGTAAGCCTATATTTGTCAAACAATCTTCTGTAGTGCATCTTAATGCAGTGCAGGCAGAAAGACTATCTGAGCATGTGGCAAGTTGGCAGCATCTTTCTGCAGTCACTTTCCTTTGGTGCATTTCATTTGCATATCATGAAAAATAGCTATCTCAGAAGGCTGTCCCATTATTCTTCTGGGTCTCTTTTGTATTAAGAAAGAATATATTTCTTTACCTAATGTGTAATTAATCTGTGGAACTGCTTGCCACAGCTTGTGGTGATGGTGTTTGGTCTAGATGCCTTTAAAAGACAGACTTCTAGAGGAAAAGCCCATCTCAGGTTACAAACCATGATGTGTATGTGCAATGTCCTAATTTTAGGAGTAGGCTATCTCAGAATTCCAGGTGCACGAGAGCGGCAACAGGCCTCTCTACCTAGAGGGGGGAAGTGGGGCAAATACCCCAGGCACTGTGCTGGGGGGCACTGCTGCAACACACCCCCTGTGACATGCCCCTCTCATTCATCAAGAACCATGCTGAGAGAGGCTACAGGAGTACAGCCACTCTTGGCATGGTTCTGCGCTGCTCTGAGGGTTGTCCCTCCCCTCTTGTAAAAGGGGAAGAGAGGGGGCCCCTCAGATGTGTCTGGGAACCGCTCACTGCCCTGTCATCGAACCCTCCCCCTTACTCAGCTGTGGAAGCAGGCCCACTGGCCTGCCTGCTTCCAGCACAAGTTAGGATTGTGCCCTCAAGCACATAAACAGCCCATAGACAACAGTCGTTCAAAGAAAAAAATTTATCACTTTGCATTGTGTACTGCATACTTTGGTTTTAAAGTCTCTACATATCAAATGTTCCTTCTGTTTAACATCCTTTAGATTCTATCATCTGAAATGATAGAAGCCAGGCAGCTTTTTCCTGTTGACTTAGTGCTAGCTGTTTTAGAAATTATTCTTAAATTAATGAACATATATCTCTGTTTTGGATACAGGCATATGCACTATGTAGATTTCTACTACATATTGAACACTAATGGAGAGTGACACTTCACGTGATTTCCATGTTTGCAACATTCTCTCACCTTTAAGTATACATTTTAATGCACGTAGACATTTTAATTTCTGCTTGGTGCTTTGGAGCAAATATCAATAACACAGTCATTTTTGCATATTTCTATTATTTATATTTTAATAACAGATCAAAATGAATTATATTATCCTAGCAGCATTTTTGTCCAAACAAACAACAAATTCAACTGCTGATGAAGAACTAGATTAATGTTCTTTTCCTAAAGATAAAAATAAATTAGTCTGTCTCAACAAACTGAGTAAATGGTTGTGAAGTAAATGAAGCAGAAATGTTACAAAATGCCTTTGAAAATTATGTATTCCTTGTCATATCCAGTATATTTGTTTTTAAACTGTATCTCTCTTCTTTTAGCAATGGTGGTTCTTAGCAGTCTGGAACCAAATACAACATATGAAATCAAAGTTGCAGCTGTAAATGGAAAAGGGCAAGGAGAATACAGCAAAATCGAGATATTTCAGACGTTACCAGTTCGTAAGTAAACGTATTGCCCTTAAATGAAAAAATGTATTTAGAGAGCTGGTATAATGTACTGGCTGAGCAATGGAACTGTGAATCAGGGCTTCCATGATTGAAGTCTCACTTCTGCCATGAACATCACTCTTAACCTCAACTCCTCAGCTGCTACAGAGGGATAATAATACAGGTTGAGTATCCCTTATACAGAATTCCAAAATATGGTACTTTTATGAGTGTTAAGATTTTTTAAAACTATTTTGTCTAATGTAATAAAATCACAAAGTGTGTTTCATGTACAAATCTTGTTTCATACACAAAATTATTTTTTAAAAAAATTGTATAAAATTACCTTCAGGTTATGTGTATGAGATGTATATCAAACATAAATGAATTTTGTGTTTAGACTTGGGCCCATTCCCATGATATCTCATTATGTATATGCAAATATTCCAAGATATAAAAAAATCCAAAATACTTCTGGTCCCAAGTACTCCAGATAAGGGATGCCCAACCTATACCCAAACCTATACCCCAACCTAGCCCCCCTGGGGGGGGGCTAATGGTAGCTCTACCCTCTAGACTAGACCTCCTGCCCAAGATAAAGTGCTTTGTACACAGAGAGAATACTTTACCAATGTTAAGTGCTGTTGTTATATTTTTATTCATTTATTCTGCACATGTAGGTAATCCTTGTAATGCCAGCTCACACATGTAAAGCACAATCTATTGCTGTTCAGTAACACTTGAGAATATTTGTTTGTTGTAGCAAATACCTTGTTTTCAGTTTGGGAGTGGGTGAAAAAAGGATTATTTGAGGCATCCATGAAAATGTATTTTAGAAACTGAGCTCAGCAATTTTCAGGCTATGTGAGGCTTCATGTGAGGGCAATGGTGACTTGAACAGGCATGTGCCACTTAACAAATGTTCGCATAACGACGTACCGTATATATGACGATAGTCAAAGCACAATAAAGATGTTCTTAATGAAACAATCACACATCTTCCATAGCCTGCAGCACAGTGTCTGTTTACACAATAGACTTTTAATGCAAAGAAGAGGTAATCTGTCTCCAGTAGCCTGTGCAGCCAGCTAGTGTCTGGCAGCGAGTGGCTGTTTACACAACAGAGGCAATAGATTGGACTGAATGATCACTTAATGATCTAATCGCATAACAACGGTGATAGGAGAACGTATCCCTGTCGTTAAGTGGCGCGCGCACACACACACACACACACACACACACCAGGAACATGTAGTACGGAGATGGCAGGTGAGGCAGAACTGCCCCACTGTCATCCTCCAAAAATTGCCGCAGCCTAACCTGGTGATCACACATGCGTTCCAACTGCTTACTCATGGGCAAACCAGTGGAGCTCATGAACAATCATCAGGTTAGGCTGTGGCAATTTTCAGAGGATGCAAATGGGATGGTGGGGTGGTTCTGCCTTGCTCACCGCCCCTGCACCGCATGTCCCTGGTGTACACCCATGAACAGCAAGGAAATGTATGTACTTTGTTTAATCCTATGACATTTTAGATTATAAATATAATATAAATTATAAATATTTCCTGTGGATAAGTACTTGTATTTCAGTAACAGCCATTTCTTGGCAAGTAGAGTGTAACACTTGACCTTTAAGAAAGTACTGTGGTGTTTTCTCTTTTGATTGACTAATTAGCTCTTAGTTGTAAAATTAATGCATGAAAGACATGGAATTACTGCATATTTCTTCTCATCCAACCTTTTAGGTGAACCAAGTCCCCCATCTATCCATGGACAACCAGGCAGTGGGAAGAGTTTTAAACTGAGCATAATAAAACAAGATGATGGTGGAGCACCTATTTTGGAATATATTGTAAAATATAGAAGTGTAAGTATTGTATTAAACCAAATATGGTGCCTTCTCTTTTGACTTTTGTTTTGGAATTAGAGAAGAGATTTACTTTTTTATTTAACTCTTAATAAGAAGTGTCCCTTCTCCCTTATTGGAATTGAAGGATTCCCCTCCCCGCCCCCATTTGAAATGACATCTTAGGATACACTCTACAACAGGGGTGCTCACACTTTTTTGACTCGAGAGCTACTTTGAAACCCAGCAAGGCCCGGAGATCTACCAGAGTTTTTTTTACAATGTTCGCGCCATCATAACATATAACATTTATGTGTACAATTTATGTTGGTGTACCTTGAGCCCCACTGAGTATAACAGGACTTACTCCTGAGTAGACATGCCTAGGATTAGGCTGTGAGGCTGCAATCCTAGCCACACTTACCTGGGAGTAAGCCCTATTGAGTACAATGGGCCTTACTCCAGGCATTTCCTCCCAGAGGCACCTGAAGGGGGGGGTTGGCACTCTGCGATCTACTCATTTTGTCTCGCGATCTACCAGTAGATCGCGATCCACCTATTGAGCACCCCTGCTCTACAACTTTATTGAAAACTTTCAGAAAAAGCAAAAAAAAAAAAAACTTGAAAAAAAATCAAAGAATTTAAATGGAGCTTAGATGACAGAAATACATTAAGAATATTTATTTATATACTGTTTTTTATTTATATACTGTTTTTCATAGAAATAATCAATAAATGGTGAATGTGTGAGTAGGGTCAGTTTGCATACTTTAAAAAAGTTTGAGGGGCAGCAAAAAGAGGGTGATATGGTCTCCAGTATGTTGTATCCCAATTCAGAAAAGCAAATATGGAAAAAAGTATTCCAGCAGAATTGCTGAAGCTAGGAACAGAACTGTGACCTGAGTTTGCAAGAGGCCGCCATGGAAAAGGAGGAGAGAGGGCTGAATGGCATTGTACCCTAAAAAGGAAGCAAATATATAAAATGATATCCACTTTTTTCAGGCTTCCAATACCATTGGTGTGTGGTGAATTCCAGGTCCGGGGAGGCAATAAACACTCACTCTCCCCCCTTCCTCCCTTAAGCTCAGTCTCTGAAACACACTCTCTTTCCCTCTGGAAATAAATAAATAAAGCTTAGTCTCTGAAACACACTCTTTTCCACCCCTTCCGGAAATAGGAGCCGGGGAGAGCTCAGCGTAGGCCTCCTGAGGCAACTGAAAAGCTGCCTCTTCTAGTACTATGCAGAGTGGTTGTGTAGGCTTCCTGCTTTTTACCCATGGTTTTTTTTTAAAAAACAGAGCTGAGGCAACTCTTCCTGCTGCCTTCCCAGAGCTTGTTCATCCAGGCATCCTGCTGTTTTTTGTTTTTTTTAAGCCAGCCAACACTCATGATTGACCTAACCTGCTGGAGACAAATCTGCCTCCCAAGAGATTGCTGACTTGGGGCCCAATCCTATCCAACTTTCCAGCACCAGTGCAGCCGCAACGCAGGCCCAAGGTAGGGGAACAAATGTTCCTATACTTTGAGGCAGCTTCTGTGACTGCCTCACCATCACAGGAAGCAGTGCACACCCCATAGGCATAGCAGCAACAGCACTGCAAAATTGGATAGGATTGGGCCCTGATGTTGCAATCTTATCTATACTTACCTGGGAGTAAGTTCCATTGACTATAATGAGATTTATTTTGGAGTAGACATGCAAAGGATTGGGCTCACAGACACCCTGCTGGTTCCCCCACCACTACTGGAAGGCCATGATTACAGTGAAATGGCTGCCTGCTTGGAGGCAGGCTGTGCAGCATGGCCTTTCCCAGTTTGAAGAGACACTTGGCCAACAGACTGAGGCAAAGAGGCAAAGAAGGAAGGCCCATAGCCAGGGAGACAGACCAGGGACAGACTGCACTTGCTCCCAGTGTGGAAGGGATTGTCACTCCCGAATTGGCCTTTTCAGCCACACTAGATGCTGTGCCAGAACCACCTTTCAGAGCGCGATACCATAGTCTTTCGAGACTGAAGGTTGCCAACAGGCTGCTGAATGCTCTGCTTTGTATTCTAATGGGTGTGTGCGCTGCTTAACCTCACTGACAGTGCTGGAGAAGAAAGGAGCAGCACATAAAGGCAAGGAACTTTTTTTTAAAATTTGGGTCCTTGAACTTTGATTTTTTTTTTTTAACTTCTTGGGTCTGGTGAGGTTCTTCTCCCCTGACTGCATGTCACTGTCCAATACAAGGTGTTCATGAGAAAGAAAAAAGAAGTGATTGAATTTTCTAAGTATCCATTCTGTATGTGGAGAGGTGTTCATGTTTAATGGCTAATTATTTCATTTGACAAATTGTAATGGAGTTTTCTTAAATTGATCTTGGAAGTTCTTGTGCAGTGCAAATGCTATACATGTCTACTCAGAAGTAAGCCCCATTGCATTCAGTGGAGCTTACTCCCTGGTATGTATGCATGGATTGCAGCCTTAGAGCCTAAGCACAGGCATGACTACTCAGAAGTAAGTCCCACTATGGTCAATGGTTTACCCCCAGGTAAGTGTGGATAGGATTGCAGCTTTACAGCACAATCCTATGCATATCTATTCAGAAGTAAGCCCCATTGTGTTCAATGGTGCTTTCTCCCAGGAAAGTTTGTTTAGGATTGCAGCTTTTATGTTCTAAAATTTGTTTTCAGTTTCTTCATTGAAAATGTAATAAATTATGAAATTTGTTAATGTTGCTCTTAATTTTATTGCTTTAGACTTACTTACAGTGTGATTTTTTTCAGTGATAACAAAATAAAAACCCATAACAACACTTTCTGCACTTTTCATTTTCAGAAAAAACAAACAAACAAACAAAAAACTGGGAAATCTGTGAAAAAAAATAATGGGCTGGACTAGGGTTATGACTGTATGACTGTATGGACTAGGGTTATGGACATGAGTTATGACTGTAACTGCATCTGCTGTAACATACACCACCTATTTCACCTGCCTAGTATACTTCTAAAGTGATAACAATTTATAATAATTTATTAAAAAGCGCCTTTGGAATAAAAACACATAATACTGCTTTCTGCACTTTTCCTCCTGGGAAAAAAAGAAAACCTGCAGTAAAATAAAAACATTTAAGAACACCTCTGCTTATGTGATGTTTTATTGTACATTTCCTAAAGACAGGGAAGGCAGAGTAGGAATGATTAAAATAAATTGTCATGCCAAGTGTGGCAGTAGGGTAAGATATAAAATGTGCTCTGTAACTTTTAGTTAATAAATTAATATTTTGTTCTATTGTATAGCATTATACCATGTAGTAAGAACAGACAATAAAAAGGGCACTTCGTTTGTTACTCATTTTAGAACAATGCAGTGACATCTTTCAGTTTTAGTCTGTGCCAGAAGTACTGAGGTAACAAATTGTAATTCAAATGTTGACTGAACAGACCTTTTCATATGCCTCTCATGTTTATCATTATCTATAGATGTAACACATACTCCCTGGGTGCATCTTTCAAATTTCCTGGATTTCCTGGATTTTTATAATGTTTATATTTTTATTGTTTCTGGAAACTGCTTTGAATGCCTGTTAGGGAAATAAAGCAGGATATAAATTTGTAAAAAAATAATTAAATTTCATGTTGATTGTGTCTTGGACATTTTGTAGGATACAGTCATGATATAGTCATGTATCATTTTGTAGGATACAATCATGAAATAAATGTCTAACTTTGCATTATTTGGTATTCAGATTTGACAATACTGGCCTTAAGTTTGTTACAATTTAATTTACTTATATTTGTACAGAAAGATAAGGAAGACCAATGGCAAGAGAAAAAATTTCAAGGTAATAAAGACCACATCATCTTAGAGCATCTGCAATGGACAATGGGTTATGAAGTCCAAATTACTGCTACCAACAGGCTGGGATACTCAGAACCAACACTGTATGAATTCATCATGCCACCGAAACCCAATATTATTACAGGTAAGTTGATATTAATATATTATCTTGCAAGTGACCTCTACTCTTATTTATTATTGGTAAAAGTTTGTGGATTTACTAACTGTTCTAAATATTCTCAAAAATAGCTATAATCTCCTAAACTTGCAAGGTCATCATTTTCTATGACAGGTAGAATTACCTGATGTGACTTAAAATTCTTGTATAAGATGTTCTGTGTTGGCATATGATGAGAGATAAAAATATTTACCAAATTTTTATATAAAGTAAGTAAAGAGCTTGTGGAGGTGAGGATGATTGGGAAGATATAAAATATGATATATTATGAAACCGTATATACCCTACAGGCAGTGGCATCATTAGGAGGTGCGGGGGATACAGACCGCACCGGGTGACGCGCACTGGGGCGGTGATGCACACTGGGGAGCTAAAGCGCTAAAATCACGGTGATTATGAGTAACCCCATCATGTCCTATACCGTTGGATGCGGAATATCCAGTGGAACGCAATGCAAAAGACCAGAATGAAATATCTCCTTTCTATCAAAAGTTATGGCCAAAAATCCAGAGAACAAAAAATGCATGGAGCCCTATAGAAAGTGAAATCAAGCCATATCGTGCAAGGCGAACTTACTTTAGTCCATCGGAAAGGGCAGGCTGAGAGGAATCCAACAACACCAGAATGGTCCTGATCCAATGAATGTAGCCCAAAAAAAAAAACCCGAGGTGACTCCCTTCAAGCTGGTGAATGTATTGAGACCTATGGCAAGCAAAACTAAGCCACATGGTTGCGTTTGCTCATGCCTTTGCTCCTGGGCAGGTCAGGCAAAGGGAAATGTGAGGCCACCAGAATGGTTCTGATTTGATGCAACTGGAGCTCAACAAATGTTCCAGAAGGCAGCCTCCCCCCTATAAAAAGAATGAAACAGAGGCTTGACAGGGGAAGGTGAATCTTGTTCTGTTTTAGGCTGCAATCCTATCCATACTTTCCTGGGAGTAAGCCCCACTGACTATAATGGACTTACTTCTGAGTAGACAGGCATAGGCTTGGGCTCTCAGACTTGTAAAGCCAGGTGGGTCCTGCTAGTGATATGCTTGCAATAGAAGAACTTAAACTGAACTGGATGCTGGGTAGGGGTGAAAATCTTACTCATCTTTTTAGGGGAGGGGTGTTATTTCAGGCAGGCTACAGAGAAAATTCACTTGGTGGATCAGGGCTGGCTTCCCCTTATTTAATTATTTGTTTTACTTTAATTATTTATAACTATTTTAATTTGCTTTATGATGGGCCCTGTCATTCTAAAAAGATTGTCATTCTAAAAAGTGGGTCCCAGTGCTAAAAGTTTTAGAACTGCTCCCATGAGATGTTAGTAAGTTGACACCCTGGGGGGAGGTGACACCACTAGTGACCAAAATCACAGTTTGTAAAAATAATGTCATCATGTTATATATCAATCAATGTGTAATTTCATGCAGAATGCAATGAAATAAACTGCGTTGAAATATCTTTATTCTCTCAATAAAGCCAAAAAACCAGTGGGGGGATGGTAGATCACCACACCCACCACCTGGAGTGTTGCCCCACCCACTGCATGGGGATGATGCGCTGGCCTCCCATACCGGGTGACACGAACCCTAGTGATGCCACTGCCTACAGTCAATGATTTCCCATCATTAAATGAGACTTCCCTGATAGGAATGAGTAGTTCCATAAACACCCACTAGGTTTCACAGTTGGTTCAGTAATTCTTCACAGTCAATTGTATGCAGTTCTAAACCGGAAAGAATCTAGAAAAATAATACCATCCAGATGACCTGAAGCTAAATTATGATTGTTCATTTAAATAATCTTCAACAGAGTGATAACCAGCTTGGGATCTATACTGATTGATCATGAATAAGATTTGATGCTGCCAGACCTCTCCCTATTATTCCTAGTATTTGACTTCAATATAGATCATTCAGAACTCAAGTCTCTTTCTGTTATTCAAGTTCATTAAAGTGTTTCAATAGCAGTGTTTATTTGCCAGGCACAACTTATATGTTCATATTATGGAGGAATAGCTACTGTTTGCATCCTCAATCTTTCAATTGAAAGAGCAATTTTTTTTTTTACTGCAATCCTAAAGTCAATGATTTGAAAGAGCCATGGGTATGGCTCTACCCATCAGTCATTGCATTTGAGACTGTTTATAGACTCCACAAACATCATGACCTTTGCAGTCCCTGACTGAAACATCTTGCATACACTTTTGAACACAGTGCTGTCACTTGTGCTAAAGCATCTTTACTCTTCCTGACCAAACCTATTTAATAATAGGCAGAGATGATAATTTATTTAATGTGAAATTTTCTCTGATCATGTTGTGCAATATTCTTGCAAAAATGTCAGTGTTCATCAATCTAAACAGATCCTTTATATTATCAGTATGTATTCAAAATGACAGTGATATTAAGTTTGTGGTTCATCTGCAAGATTTATTACAACCTAAAATAAAAACATTTTCATTCAAGTATAACACTTTTCATATGTAAAAGCTTGAATGAGGAAAGCAATAATAAGATATGTTCTCTCTGTGTAGTCCCAAGGAACATGAATGCATTTGTAATATACAAAACTATTCCAATTAATATTAGGATAGAACTGCTTCCTTATTTCATAGTTTACTACCTGCTAATACCCCTGCTAATTGGGTAAGAGGCACTTTTTCAAGTGGATGCTCCTTTTTTTAGCAGGGGGAGAGTAACTGGCCCACCTCACCCCAGCACTGTCTGTTCTAGTGGCTGTCTGCTGGTATTCATTTGCATCTTTTTAGATTGTGAGCCCTTTTGGGACAGGGAGCCATTTTGTTATTTGATTTTTCTCTGTAAACCGCTTTGTGAACTTTTAGTTGAAAAGCGGTATATAAATACTGTTATTAATAATAATAATAATAATAATACAATGGTCAGGCATAATACAGGTGGTATTACAGGTAATACATCTCCAGAAAATGAGATTCTGGGGTTAAAGCCTCTCTAAAAGTCACACACTTTTCATTTCACAGTATTCTACTCATTCCCAGATGTGCAGAAGTGGCTATGGTTTCTTAGTGGATCTAGTCTCACTGGAGATATTAGGATGCTAGGAATTCTTGAAACTGCTTAAGTGGGGAGGATGCCTGTCTGGAGGAATTTCTTGGAGGATAGGATTTATGGGCCCATGGCATCCCCCCCCCAAACATTTATATACTGCCTTTCAAAGATTTAAAAAAAAAATCCCAACATGGTTTACAATTAATATTCCAAATGATCACAATTACAAAATAACTGCAACAATTAAACAGAAACTGAAACCTATAGACCAAGTAGGAAAAAAAAAATTATTTGTCTGTTTTTAGGTATCTTTGTATCTAAAAGATAACAGCATAGGAGCCAGGCAAACCAATCTGAAGGAATTCCATAAATGGGGGGGGGGGGTCACAACAAAAACAGCCTTCTTTTCAGTCACCACTCTCTACACCTCAGGTGGCAGAATAATATATTTTCTTCCCACTTCTTCACTATGAAATAATTGCAAGAATCAAAATAGGAAAAATAGCATGTTTTTAAATGTTAATTGAGGGAAATATGGACACAATATGGTAGAACTAGAGCCTTTGACTCCCTGTGTACTAGGAAATGAGCTGCAACAACAAAGCTATAGCATAGAAAACCTACTCACCCTCATAGGTTTTCCTCAAAGATAATGTTACTAAATTTAAAGTGAAAGAGTGTGAAAGGTGTTGAGTCAGTTTTGGAAATCACACCCAGTGCCTGTTGTCCCCTCAGTCTTGAAATTTTTGCTGCATGGGGACAGAGACACTCATTCTTACGTGCTTTGGGGCTAAGACATAGAAATGAAAATCAAGGTTCTGGCCCTTGCAAGACTTGGTAGAAATTAAGCCCTGAGATGTCCTGCAATTATATCACACTCATTCTGCTCTTTGTCCAAGATACTACGGACAGTGTATATGGATTTTTCCATTCTGTTCATCCTGTGAAGTGGGTTAGGTTAAGAAATAGTGACTGTCCCAGTGTTGCCCACTGAGTTTCAGTTTGGGAGGGATTTCATGAAAGCTGGAGAAACGTTTTTCTTATTTTTTTCCAAGTCTTCCCAAAAGTATCAAGAAGATGACTGCAGTCCTCTACTTTTTGCAATGTGTATTAGGAGAGGGGATGATACAATTTTTAGAAGGTACTTTGGGCTTCTTGGAGTAGTGCTTGTAGCTGTTCACAAAATGTACTTTTTTCCATGGTAATTATCGTCCTGTTTACATCAATGGTAACAACTTGTGTGCTTTAATGGTAATAATTCTCCATTGTATTTTCCCACCAAACTTGTCTGAAACTATTTGCATTTGCGAGTATGTAATTTTGTTTGTGGGAACAGAAATTCACTCCAGATCTAGCATAAACAGACCAAATAAATAACCTTCTGGAGTTTTAAGCACAAGATTCGCTTTTGCCTCTGCCCTTGGCTGTGAGTTTTCTGTTCATTTTCTGAAAAAGTCTTAAACAGTGTCTTTTTAGTACCATGTGGAGTTCCTGTTCTATTCGCTGAGTGTTTTGTTTGCAAGATAGGTGTTTTGTTTTTTTAAAATTCATTTTTGTGCTTAGGTCTGTTGTTTTTGTTGTGTGGGCAGTCATCCCTAGTTTATTGCAGCTCCATAGTTTTTCTTTGGTGCTTGTTTTTTGCGCATTCCTTTCTCATTCACTATTAGATAGTACAGCAATGGTGACCTTGAAGAAATGGTTGGGCTCTGGGAACAAAGCCCCCCCCCCCTAAAATTGCACCACTGCATTCTCATTTATGATACTGAGGAATATTACATAGACAACAGAATCTAAAGCTAAAAGTTAACTAAGCTATTCAATGGGGACTATTAATCCTGTCTGAAAGCTGCACCAGAAACTAAAGAAAACAACAGAAGCAGGCCTGAAAAGATTGATGATCTCCAAACTGACAGAGAACGGAAAAGCCTCTCAGCTGTAGTTTGGCATGTGCAATAATAACTGAAATTTAAAAGTGCTATCTAACAGAAATGTGGACTAAGTGAACAAGAATTAGAAGGAGCATATTGTATAGACAAAAGACAAATGTCAAAAGACATTTGAGTTTTTCTATGTTTTTTATTATATATAAACTTTTTCATCCATGTATTTGATGCTTCTGAATCCAACAATTTATATTGTTGTGTCTGAAGAGTGAAATTAGAAGAACCTGAACTAAGTTTGAATTTACTTTTGGACAAGGAGCTGATCTCATGGAGCTGCATGAAGAACAAGTATCTCTATAATTGTTCCAGATATAAAACCATTGTCCAACAAGTGTAGAGGCCTGTAGAATTGAATATGATGTGTTGCAACCTCCATCTAGTGCACAATTGTCTAGAAGCATTGCAGAGTATTGGCAGAAATTCAAGCAAAATTTTGAGTGTTCTCTCTCAGAAGTGGAGACACAGGAGAAAAGTTATATCATGTATTTTCTTGTTTCCTGTGGGGTAAGAGACTTGGGGTATTTATAACAATTTCAAGCTTGCTGAAGGGTCAGATTTGCTGCTTGGTTGCTGTAATTACCAGAAGAAGCTGTAGCACTTCTGATTGTTTCAGCTGGAAGGGACATGGTTGCTGGGGTGACCAGGTCTTGTATTTGTGTTAATACACAACAGTAACCCAGTAATTGTGTTAATCCTGAATTTATGGAAGTTTAGGGTGTGCCATGGACAATGACAGCCCTCTCTATGATTTGAGTTGTTGGCCAATCCCCTGGCTGCAGGTCTGACCTGACATCTTTTGAAACAGACAAGAATTTTATATTCATAGAAAAAGTTCATAGAGTTGTTTTTTGAATTCATAGAGCAGTAAGAATTTTATACTCATAGAAAAAATTCATAGAGTTATTTTGAATTCATAGAGCAGTATGTTTCAGAACTGTAGAAACTCAACATGCACGCCATTTTGGAGAATTTAGAGAATTCTTAATCATAGGAATCTGTTTCAAGAATGTTTGCTTCATGACCCAATCTGTAGAGTGACATACCAGTTGAAAAAATGAATTTTTTGAACTGAATACATGAACTAATTTTAATTGGTTCATGTATAAAAGAAGGAGAAGGCAAAGAAAGCTATGAGAGCCTCTATAGATTCAAATATTAAGTACTAGAGAAAATACATAGGTGGTATTGAAGCTAGTAGGGAATGCAGCTAGATTCTACAGTGCTGCATTTGGAAAGATATGGCAACAGGCAGGAGCTGAGATGATCAGATTCTACCAATGGAATTGCATGGATCATTAACATAATTTTAATTGGACGTTGTAAGTCAGGTTACTATTTTATCAGAAGAAGACTACTGACATTTACAGTGAGCTCAAACATATTGCCATATTGACATTTATAGTGAGCTCAACATAAGAGGAAATGATTATTCCGGACAAATATAGCAGTTAAGGATAATTGCTGGTATTAAACATAAAACAAAAATACTAGCATTCATAGTAAGACCAATGAAAGGGACTCAAGTTTGAGCCTTAACAGGTTGATATTATATGCGGGATGCAAAGCATTCATTTTGGAATATCAGGTTTCTTTGAGAAATTGGTTTGCTTACTAGGTGAACATACAAACCAGATGAACACAATCCTTCCAATTCTTCAGCATCATAGAAGGGTGCATTTGCCCTTTGAAAAATATTATAGATATAAAAGTGTACTACAATATGGAATTAATGACTTATGAGCATTTTGACTGGAAGGATACATTTCATATTATTTGGGGCTCCACCAAAGAGGACCATGATCAGACTTCTGGATGTGTTAGAAGCAATCAGAGCTCAAAGATAAAACTGAACAAACAGAAGTGTGACTTTTGTGGAAGTTTTCATCTCTAACAAAGAAGTTCAACCTAACACATAAAATGTCACGCTATTAAAATTATTACGTGGACCTTTTCTAGGAATGTTAAATTGTATTAGGTGATTTAAACATCACAAATGCAACACTTGTGGAAGAAACTCCTGGATCATAACAAGGAGAGATGCTGGGATGTGCAAAAGGAAGCACCGTCCATTATTATTAAAACAACTTCCTCAGAAGCCAGTGCTGAAGTTTTACATCTTGGATAAGTTCATCAGAATTCTAGTTGGTGCCACGAGGTTTAGGTTGGGAATGCATTCTGCAGAAACATGATGATGCTGGCAACCAGTGACATACGCATCTAGTAGTGGGTCTGCAGAAGCAAGGTGCATGTCACATTGCTTCTTTCTCCTGCCACTTTAGCAGGAGCTTAGTCTACTATGAAGTTGCCTCCCTTCCCTACAAGGAAAAAAAGGACCACAGAAAAACCAATGGGGCTCCAGCTGTCAGCCAGAAATCAAGAACCTATAGGAGCTTCTTCCCCCCTGCCCTCCCTGGCAGAAAGAGTTGCCCTGGGAATTTAGAGATGTGGGGAAGGAGACTCTAGCCTCTGCCACCAGCCATAGAAGCATAACCTGCTGGGATAAGACTTTTTTTTTTTTTGTATTGTTGACCTATTGTAAGCCTCCTTGGGTGCTGCATAAACAACTTATGCACATATCAGTACGATTTGTAGAACTGGGAACACTATCAATAAACTTGTGACCAGATAGTTCAGCTGGAAATGGACCACAACCTCTTCAAATGTTGTTCAGCAAAAAGCAGTGAAGGATTATACATTAAAGATTAAACAAATTGTGAGCATATTGAAAAAATTATTTGATCATTATCTACACACTAGATAAATGTGTGCAGATCCCACTTTTTAAAGAGTTCTAAACGGTACTTTGAAAGCAGAAAAAAAGCAGTAGACCTCTAAGCTTGATCTTTTGTGCAGGCCTATTTTGACTTAATTTTTGAATCACTTCCTATAGCAACAGAACAACAAAACAAATCAAGCTGAGACGAGAAAGGTGAGTAGTAAATTGCAAATACATCAAGAAACTGTTGTATCCACTTAAAATTCTAAGCATGCAGAAACATTAACCTCTCATGCAGAGCCATGGTGACTGTAGCCAAAGGTAAGCAATGAGTTATTTACTTGGAACTCCAGGGTATATTCAGTAGTTAAAGATTAATTTTTTCAATATACAAAAATCTGCACAGCACATGGTACCGAAATCACACTGATGGTAGTTGGTGTGGTCAGTTTTTGGGAGCCATGACACTGCAAATTGAGGTATTTTGTATGAAAAAGCATCTGTTTATCAGTACTCTGTTGAGACAATTTATCAAAGCACAAGTATTTTACATTACCCACACTCAAACTGTTTAATAGAAAGATCTGTACAACCAATGAACAATATGAAGAAAAAGAAACACATATGTCCATAGATAAGCTAAGCATTACCGATCTATTGAAGTACTTGCAGTGTGGCTTATCCTGAGTTCAGTTTCAAATGGGCTGAAGGATGGCACTATACTTACTAGTGATGCCCTATTGAAAATTCATGGCCATAAGGAATGTGACAGAAACGAAGAAGAAAAAACAAACGTTCCTTTGTGGATTGGACCTTCTTTTGAACCATCAAGTGACCGATTCTGCCTAAGAGATTACATTTTAAATACTTGGTATTGAATACTTGGGGCAAAAGAGGTATCATCAAGGAAATGAAGCATCAACAGACTTGCGCAAAAAGATCTCTGCTTATTCTCAAACAATACTGTGTTTCAAGAAGAGATGCTGATTGGGACTCTCGGGCACCTGAAAGTCTTTGCACAGTACAAGAGCAATTGCACCAACAGAGGATTCTACAAATTCAACTGAGAAATTACAAAGAAAGTGGCATGTCTGAAGAACTCATGAAGACCTATTAAAGCAAAAGGAAGTTAGGGAAGTGAGTGGTAAAGACTCACTCCAGAGTGATGTACTGGTGACCTCTCCTCTGTAGTTAATTCTTCATTAAGCAGGAAGACATGACGACATTTAAAGACATTGCCATACAGACTATTGTGCCAAGTAAATAGGAATTACAAAATGACCTTCTGATAACTGAAAAGTAGCTGAGATGACTCTGGTAACTAAAAGAAGTTGAGACCAACTGCAATAATAGAATAATATAACTTGCCTTTTTTAATTAAAAATTATTTTCTTATTCAATGCTTATATTACTGAACTCAGCATTTATGACAGAAGGAGAAAACAAGGTTGGCTTAGCAAGGCAAAGTGCAAATCAGCTTAGAAATGGCCTCAAGATTGAGAATTGTCCTTAGAACCATCCATTTTATTGCTCAACAACCATGTTCAAAAGTCAGAATTCCAAGGTGGAAGAAGAAAAAGGGGGGACTATGATGTCATTTGGACTCTACATTTAAAACAACAACTCATCTGAATTTTTTTACTCTGGAATTATTTACCTTTGTTCCAATTCTCTTTTGGCAAGCTAAGGGCAAGCTCCCTTTTCTATCCCCAGATGATAACAAGCAATCCATATAGAGATGCTGGAGGGTTCCAGGAACGGTATTCTAGATATTGTATTCTTCATCTGGTATTCTAAATCTTTATGTATTTCATCAGACTCAGTGAAATACCTGTGGTTCAGTTACCAGTAGTTCTTTCTGAATGGGAATTTGCTGAAGATAATCATTCAGTACAGATAATTCACTACAGCAGATGCAAGTAATAGTCATACTTTTAGGCCTAATGGCATTATGTTTTTATTCTCAGTATTTAGTACAGATACCTCTCTAAGATATAGTATTTTACCTGAATGGGGCATCTAATTTCCTTTTATTCCATGAGGCCATCTTTTAAATTTAATTCACAAGCGAAGAAGGAGGGGACCTGGAAATGTTTGACATTTTCAGAACCCCAGCCTTCCTCATGGACAGTGTATAGCACTTCTGGAAAGATGCAACCCCTTTCTGTGCTAGTAGCCAATTGACACCATCTCAGCACACTATGAATTAACATCAGCATAACCTATTAGAAGCTACTGCCAGGGTTTTTCATATCTTTAGCGTTTCTCTCAGGTCTTCAGGGATTCCTGTTCGGTACAGAGCTGCCACATTCCTCATTTGTTGAGTTCACAGATATGTGAACAAAAATAGATGTGGCCTTTCAAAAGGCGGTTTTACAGATTCTTTACCCTAAACACAACAGTGTCCTTTTCTAGATAAAACATTTCTGCAGTCTCCCATATATGGGAATGCACAGAGGTGGGGAAATAATAAAACAAGGCTATGCTTCTACTTAATTTTTATTTTTTGAGTGGAATACGAGCTTTCCTGCCATTAGGGATCTGTATATTCTAATTCTGCTTGGATCTCAAGGTCTTCAGGGAGGAACGGAATAGGAAGGCATTCATTCTATCTTTCAGCACACTAGGCAGAAAAGTGTCAGCCAAGGAAAGGGACACAAGCAACTCTGGACCTTTTTAGAACTCTATAATGTATGGTATCAATATGTGTAAGCCCATATGTGTGACTGTGTGACAGAACTCAGTTGAAGAACAGCAGTTTCATGTAAGTACAGCATTGTTTCATATTTTATGTACTTGTGAAGACAGCTGGTTGTTTAGTTGGGAACTTTACACACAGAGTACGAAAACCCATATTCTGTGTCCAAAAAATTATTGTGTCATGTAATCCAAATTAAAACTCAGTTTTATCAATTATTATTTCTGAACATTTTTTAAGTCTTGAAAGACCAAATAGGATAATAAATCAATAATTTTTCATTGATTAAAATAGAATATTGCCTTAAGCAATACACCATTTGAAACAGAAATCATGCCGACACAATTCTCAGGTATGGGCTGAAATATACAAAAAAAGAAGTCTCTGTCTTGAAATATAAATTTTTTCCAATCGTGAAAGGAATCTTACTTTCAACGCTTCTTTTCTACAAGAACAATCATGAAATGATTGATCGTATTAATTTTTTCAGGTTTTAATGTGTGTATTGAAATATTTTATGCATTTATATGTACATGATTTTGGGCACAATCCTAACCAGGCCTACTCAGAAGTAAGTCCTATTTTGTTCAATGGGGCTTACTCTCAGGAAAGTGTGGTTACGATTGCAGCCTTGACATATTGCAGCTTGAGGCAAATGTTGAAATGATAACATTCTTGAAATTTCATCATTTCCATTCTGCATTAGATCCATATATTGATTATGCTTACAGCTTATCACAGTTTTAACTATTGCCCACTTGAGTAACTACACTTATGACTACCAAAAAAAAGATCACATGGACTTTGTGTGTGTTTCTCTCAATTTTTGAGGTGATTTTTTTTTATTGGTGCTCTTGCAAGATGGCATAAAATCTTACACCTTTGACTTTAATTTAAAATGTTACTTGAAAAAAATCCACAGACATACACTGTGAACAACTTGACACTACTCTCTCCCCTCCCTTGTCCTCCCCTCGCACACAAGATTCCTACAAGGTAAAAGTGGGTCACTCCCTGTGCCAGCACAATGAACAGCCAGGAAAGGGGAAAATAAGAGAAGTCACAATGGTAAACCAGCCTTGGCCACACACACAGGAAATACAAGGGCTGAATATATGGTTAATGTGTGTGTCCCTCTTCATACGTTTTTTTCCATGTGTGAAAACTCATACATCTGCCTCTTGTTTCACCAAAAGACCATGCTAAGAAATGGGCAGGAAATGAAGCCAAAATTCTTCTTCATTTTCCATAGTAGCCTAATAGTGGCTTCTGTTCTTGTAGTAGTTATTTTCTTCATCCCATCTTCTGAATTGACAGCTGTGGAGCCAAGTAGAATCCTCTCACAAATTTCAGGTTAGCCGTTTAGGTTTCTTCACAACCAAGAAACTTCTTTATGCATTCTCTCATAGACATGACCAGTGTGACATTTTATCCTTCAAACACCAAACTCCTATTCTACATTATCAACAGTTTTTGTAACACCGCTCAGATTCAAAAGATATTTGTGTACGTTACAGTTCCACAGGGAACTGCTGTATGAGAGGCAAATTCAACTCTTTTTCTTCTACCACTCAAAAACACTTTTGTATGATCTTTCAGTTCTGGGCCAAGGTGCTAATGCAATGTTCTTGGTCTGAGGTTATATGTGTGGGATTTAATTACACTCACACCATAAATGTTAGATTGTTGTGTGCAACATTTTCAGAATGGAACTACTTCTTAGTGTAGCCAGTGAAGAGCATTTACCAGGTCAACCAAAAATGAGTGGGTGCCTAATGGGGATAAATGCATTCCATTTCCCCTATATAATTCAGGTTTGAGGGTGGCTAGTAATGCCCCTGTCAGGCCACTACTTCCCTCTCCAAGTCCATAGTGACTTTTTTCTTAGTTTTATCAACCCTCTCAGAGTGTTCCCCTCCAAACCCTATGCTGGAGGAGGTCAGACCAGAGTACAATGTTCCAAAATTCATTCATGTAGGAGAGGAACTGGCCTGCTGGCTCAAGGACAGACATGTTCACTGAGTCAGGTCATTCTTTCCTAAGAGGTTGGGATAAGGAAGTTCACCTGGATGTATTCAGAAACCACACAGCATCCCTCACCTCATCACCCACTGGATGTTAACAGTCCTTCCAAGGCCCAGCTGAATGCCTATGCTGCTGCTGGCTTGCAGGCCCAGAATAAGGTGGAATGATCACACAGGAACCTTCAGTGTCCACCTGTCAGAAGATAAAGAAGTGAGTGAACAGTAGAAGCAATTAGCCGGCTGACCACACCTCAGATTCAGACATAATATTTCCACCATCCTATCTTTTTAATTTGCACTTCAAATCTGGGCAGGCATGGCTGCACCAATCAAAATGAGTGTAAGCCAAACTCCTACAAAACTAATCACTGTCCAGAATTGTTACTGGGTCAAAGGGATAGATGCCCTGAAGCATTGCCACTCAACTCCACATATTTGTGTAGCACAGCCATTGGATATCATGAAGACCCTCAGGCCCTCCCCAGCCCCCTGATGCCATTGGTCAGTCTTCAATTCTCACAGCATGGTCCTTGCCCCACACCAAGTTGTCTCATTGCAGGGGAGAATCCAATGCATCTTGTTTACTGTGGGTTAGCAACTCCTGGTGCGTCACAGACCTTGCTTGGCTTGGGTGGTGTCTACTACCTTAGGCTGAACCAAGTGTCCTCGATTGGGTGGGCCCATGTAAACCAGCAAAATGTCCCACAATCCCCTAACTATTCAACAGAGAGGAAAAAGGTCACGCTGCTATGCTAAACCCCCAAAGATTAGGTTAAAAACTCCAAGGGGGAAGAGGATGTCTGAGACACCAATCTGTGGCCTGACTCCCTAATCAGCCCACCAGCAACAGAAAACCCGTCTATTTTTGCATTACTATTTATTCCATTAGTGCAAGCAGTAGCTCTTCTGTCAGTCTTCAATACTCCCTGGAAATTATTCTTACGCACATTTTTTAATCAATTGCACTTAATTTTTGAATAGAAGGGGGGACTTGCGTAACATGAGGCGGATGTAATAAAGACTACAAATGTTATATAAACTTACTCTTTCATCCATGAAACGATAACATCATAAGAAATTCTAGCTTTATAGATGTGATTGTGAGTGCTGTAAATCTAGCTATGTATTGATGCCCTAGTCCTGGATCATTGCAAGATAACAAGAGCCACTCTCCCTCCCCACCAGATTGCTACAAGCACATGCATACTCTGTGTGTGTGTGTGTGTGTGTGTGAGAGAGAGAGAGAGAGAGAGAGAGAAGGCATTTCAGGAGTGTTCTGAAAACTGTACAAACACAGGGGGTGCAAAACCAGGCTATTACATTGTGCTTCCTCTGCATTTTCTAGTGGCTAATCTTCCCTGAAGGGATGGAGCAGAATAAGTACAGGATCATTAAGGTTCCATCACAAGCCTTCTGTTTGGGATTGCCGAAAGCTTTTTTCAACTCAGGACAAAAGGACTTCAATATAGTCCCATAAAAATATCTTCCTCTCACTATATCAAGTGACAATTAAGCATACTAAAATTCAACCATGCTAAACCAACTGTGTGTGCCCAGAGTGAATTACGGAAGCTTTTCACCCTCCAGAATCCACCAAACTTCATGGAGTGGAACTGGGCAGTTCTCCCCCATTCACTCATCTCCTCAATTGACTTTGTGCACTTCTACAGAACTTGGAACCACTGACTTGAATGACAGTGGATAAATTGAGAAAGTACATGCACAGCAGAAGCCCTTCCTTGTTATTGATTCATGCATAACTTTTTGTTATTTTCATTTTATGACAGGGATAAGAAAAGGGAAGTAACATAAAAAGGAAAAGTGTTGGTAGTGATGAAGCACAGGAAGTTGTATGTGTCAGAAAGTGTTCATTAATAGTGGTAAAACATTACTTTATTTCATAGTTAACAAATAGTGGTTCATAGTTTATTACATAGGCCTCCTGTAAAACTGTTAATTAAAAAATGTCAATTTTTATGTGATCATCCAAATTAGGTCTTTTATAACTTCAGTGCAGAATGGTTCTAAGAGTAGCAAAATATTAACAATTTTAATGCACAGTACTATCTTTTCAAAAAAAATAAGTTGTCATAGCCAAATTGCTCATGTTATGTTACTTTACTTTTAAAATTCTAATTTGGTTCCAAGTTAAATTCCAAAGCGATGAATTAAGCATATTTAATCTCATTGTTTTGGGTTGTGGCCCAGGTGATTAAGCTTTCGTAGTTAAAAGTAGCTTGAGGGATTTATACAAAATGACTGTCAGTTAATCTTGTTCAGAGACTTCTTGTATAACAAATTACACTATCATTTCTCACCTGAATTTTGAGGAAGTAAATAAAAGTAAGTAAAAGCTGTCTGTGACAGATCAGGAGAGAGATCTTGGGGTGGTGGTGGACAGGTTGATGAAAGTATCGACCCAATGTGCGGCAGCAGTGAAGAAGGCCAATTCTATGCTTGGGATCATTAGGAAGGGTATTGAGAACAAAACGGCTAGTATTATAATGCCGTTGTACAAATCTATGGTAAGGCCACACCTGGAGTATTGTGTCCAGTTCTGGTCGCCGCATCTCAAAAAAGACATAGTGGAAATGGAAAAGGTGCAAAAGAGAGCGACTAAGTTGATTACGGGGCTGGGGCACCTTCCTTATGAGGAAAGGCTATGGCGTTTGGGCCTCTTCAGCCTAGAAAAGAGACGCCTGAGGGGGGACATGATTGAGACATACAAAATTATGCAGGGGATGGACAGAGTGGATAGGGAGATGCTCTTTACACTCTCACATAATACCAGAATCAGGGGACATCCACTAAAATTGAGTGTTGGGCGGGTTAGGACAGACAAAAGAAAACATTTCTTTACTCAGCGTGTGGTCGGTCTGTGGAACTCCTTGCCACGGGATGTGGTGCTGGCGTCTAGCCTAGACGCCTTTAAAAGGGGATTGGACAAGTTTCTGGAGGAAAAATCCATTATGGGGTATAAGCCATGATGTGTATGCGCAACCTCCTGATTTTAGAAATGGGTTATGTCAGAATGCCAGATGCAAGGGAGGGCACCAGGATGAGGTCTCTCGTTATCTGGTGTGCTCCCTGGGGCATTTGGTGGGCCGCTGTGAGATACAGGAAGCTGGACTAGATGGGCCTATGGCCTGAAACAGTGGGGCTGTTCTTATGTTCTTAAATGTTGGGATAAAACATGAAGACCTGGAGACCAATTCTAAACTTCCTCAGCACAGGCACAGGGTGCCGTGCATGTGCCGTCTGCCACACCCAGAGAGGAGGGGCCACTGACACTAGGCTAGCACCAATCAGCACTGAGCCTCAGCACTGCGTGGAGGGCCGGCTGGTGCTCCAGCGGCACCTGCCAGTGGTAGTTTTGTAGCAGGGGAGGTGGTAAGTGGATGGAATGAGATGCTGGGAGGGCAGGGTGGTGGGAGGAACCAGAGTGGGACAGGGTGGGACCGGCGGAGCAGAGCTCCACCGGATCCTGAACTCCGTGTAGGCCAGAAGACGCAACATGGAGTTTCTCAAGTCAGCACCAGCAAAATAGCTGACACAGACTTGAAAAACCCCATTACAGGGCTTGGGCTTTCCCCAAGGGAAGGAGATGAAAGTCCCCTTCCCCTAAGGAGACTCCTTGAGCATCCCGGATATGGCAGTAGCTGCTTTGGGAACCTCAAGATTGGGCTGTGATTTAATATTATCAATTTTGCTGCCACTCCTGACAATCATGACTACCTCTAAAAGGATGTTGTCACCTTGTGACAGCTCTTATCATGTGTACTTCTACAGGATTCATACTTGGAAGTAATGCCATATGAATATGTACACAAGATGGCATAGCAGCTAAAATGGAAATGACAGCCCACAAGAAAACAATTATAATAAAACATACACCCTAAAAATTTTAGCTCAGCAGTACAATGATCTATTAAGAGCCGGCGTAAAACCCTGATTAATTATTAAATACTTTACAAAACAAAGTTGTTAATGTCTGTTCTAGTTGGAGCTTGACAAATATCCAGGGAAAGGATATTGTGTTGCTACCCCCCAAAATGCTCCGTCTCTTGCCAATCGAAACTGAATTACTGCACAGTTTCTGACCCAGCATATAAAGCACATGCCAAAGGAGTCTTCCATATGTTCTTAATTGCAGATGTTCTTATTTGCATCAGGACAACAGTGCTTATTGGGCTGTACAATCCTACTTAATTTCATGTGTTCTGATGCAGCCACGGTAATGGGGAGCGTTGCATCCCACAGGGGTTTTTAGCCATGAGGGCCTCTTCAAGGAAAGGGAACTTTTGTTCTCTTGCTCTGGGGTAAGTCCTTGCTGCCCTGCTGTGTCTACTCAGACCTGCACCAGTGATATTAATGGTGCAACTCCTAGTGAACTTAAAGGTCAACCCTGAGCTTCCCCGTGCCCAAGGCTGCAGTGGCATTGAAACGGCTACCACTGAATCCTATCAGTTGCGTACCTGCCATAGACTTCCACAGGGCAAAAGCCCCAGGTGCCAGCCACTAGGATCCCACAGATACCTCTCTGAAGTTCCCGACGCTGGCAGAAGCTGTGCTTCTGGTTTTTCCCAAAGCACAGTTTATAACGTCGGGGAACCTCAGAGAGACTTCCCTGATGTGGGTGGAGGTCGTGCAAGGCTCCATGAGCCTCTGGTGAGTAGGGGGGGTGGATTTCTGTGTGGAGGGGGGCAGCGTAGCCCCCTGGCGGGCATCATCGCTGAGCTTTCCCCTGGGCACGGGGTTGTGGAGGTCCACGGCTGCAGCCTATGGTAGTTCGGGTAGCCGTAGGCGGCTCCCAGTACCACTTTGGAGGAAGGGGACATTCATCCCCTTCCCTCGAGTAAGGGAAGGGGCCCCACAATGGGGCTACTCAACTCTGAGCCAGGTATTTAGCTGGCACAGTGTAAAGTAGTTCCATGTTGGGCCAAGAGGTCTGATGTGGGGCTTTGGATCTGGTGGAGCTGAGCGCCACTGGTCCCACCCCATCCCACCTCACTCCCTCCCCTGCCACGCCTTCTCCCTACTCTCTGCCCAAGCCCCCACTTAGCACTTCACACAGAGTGCCATATGGCAGCTGGCCAGCTTTCAACCTGGACTGACCCAGCATGGGCTTGCACCAAGCCCTCTGGTGCTGGTCAGTGCTAACTGCCACAAGCATGCCTTACGGCACATTTGTGACAGTGTCCGCCGGCAGTGAGCTAGCGCACATTCTCCTGGGTCAGGCCCTCAGAAATACAGATCAGAGCCAGGCCAGGAACGGGGATACAGAATTGGCAACACCACTGTCACTGATATCAGTCCCTTCCTGGCCTTGGTCTGTTCGCCCCGTTTCTCCCCTGCCCCATTATGCCCACCCCCCGACACTGCCTTACCTGCACCAGGCCACACTATATTGCGAAAGCCATAAAGGACATTATGCTGCCAGAGCAATTGTTTTGGCAGCATAAGGCCCTGTTATGATTGGGACCATAAATCCAGAATTATTATCCAACCGTAAATATCAATCCTATTGATGATTAAAGTTTGCATGTGTGCGTGTGTGTGAAAGAGAGAGTGTCTGTGTGTCTGTTGGTGTGCATGCATGTGTGTGGCTCTAGTAAATGTAAAGCTTTTAAAATATTTGATGAATGAGTTGCATACTTTTGTTGTTTTTTTATTGCTCAAATACCTAACATCAACAAAAGCAAATTGCACATAGAACGTATCAACAAATAATAAAGCTTTCTTGATAACGAAGTTAGAGCCTGCTTTCTCTCAGTTCAATGGCACTTCTGCTTCTTTCTCTCTGTTCCTAGGACCTAGCACATTGTTCCACCCTCCCATAGGATGCAGCACATGCTTTTTGGGTTCGGCTGCATCGGCACTGGTGGTGGGGAATAGAATTGGGCTGTATAAATTGCATAGGTGACAAATTATGTGATTCCTTCCCAAACCAATGCAGCAAGTATTATTGATCCAGGCAAACTGTAAAGCATAGCCCACTTCCTCTTCCTAAGGAGATAGATTCTCCCAACTAAGCTGCCAAGGACCTCCCCAGTGGATAAAATTTCCCTCTCAAGCAGTTTGGCCAGGGAAAATCTGTCCTTCTGATGAAGAGGTAAGTCTTGCCTCACAAACCTTATAGAATTCTTTGAAAAGGTCAACAGGCATGTGGATGCAGGAGAACCCGTGGACATTATATATCTGGACTTTCAGAAGGAGTTTGACACGGTCCCTCACCAAAGGCTACTGAAAAAACTCCACAGTCAGGAAATTAGAGGACAGGTCCTCTCATGGATTGAGAACTGGTTGGAGGCCAGGAAGCAGAGAGTGGGTGTCAATGGGCAATTTTCACAATGGAGAGAGGTGAAAAGCGGTGTGCCCCAAGGATCTGTCCTGGGTCCGGTGCTTTTCAACCTCTTCATAAATGACCTGGAGACAGGGTTGAGCAGTGAAGTGGCTAAGTTTGCAGGCGACACCAAACTTTTCCGAGTGGTAAAGACCAGAAGTGATTGTGAGAAGCTCCAGAAGGATCTCTCCAGACTGGCAGAATGGGCAGCAAAATGGCAGATGCGCTTCAATGTCAGTAAGTGTAAAGTCATGCACATTGGGGCAAAAAATCAAAACTTTAGATATAGGCTGATGGGTTCTGAGCTGTCTGTGACAGATCAGGTGAGAAATCTTGGGGTGGTGGTGGACAGGTCGATGAAAGTGTTGACCAATGTGTGGCGGCAGTGAAGAAGGCCAATTCTATGCTTGGGATCATTAGGAAGGGTATTGAGAACAAAACGGCTAGTATTATAATGCCGTTGTACAAATCTATGGTAAGGCCACACCTGGAGTATTGTGTCCAGTTCTGGTCGCCGCATCTCAAAAAAGACATAGTGGAAATGGAAAAGGTGCAAAAGAGAGCGACTAAGTTGATTACGGGGCTGGGGCACCTTCCTTATGAGGAAAGGCTACGACGTTTGGGCCTCTTCAGCCTAGAAAAGAGACGCCTGAGGGGGGACATGATTGAGACATACAAAATTATGCAGGGGATGGATAGAGTGGATAGGGAGATGCTCTTTACACTCTCACATAATACCAGAATCAGGGGACATCCACTAAAATTGAGTGTTGGGCGGGTTAGGACAGACAAAAGAAAATATTTCTTTACTCAGCGTGTGGTCGGTCTGTGGAACTCCTTGCCACAGGATGTGGTGATGGCGTCTAGCGTAGACGCCTTTAAAAGGGGATTGGACAAGTTTCTGGAGGAAAAATCCATTATGGGGTATAAGCCATGATGTGTATGCGCAACCTCCTGATTTTAGAAATGGGTTATGTCAGAATGCCAGATGCAAGGGAGGGCACCAGGATGAGGTCTCTCGTTATCTGGTGTGCTCCCTGGGGCATTTGGTGGGCCGCTGTGAGATACAGGAAGCTGGACTAGATGGGCCTATGGCCTGATCCAGTGGGGCTGTTCTTATGTTCTTAAGAGGCTAGAAAATCATTCCTGTCATGAAAAAGAGGAGGAGATGCCCCTTTTCCACTTAGGAACATGTTGGCTCAGAAGCAGGACTTTGAGCCCTGCTTGTTGACACATGTCACACAATTTCTTCCTGCTTTGGTCCAAGAGTTGCCCATGGGGTGCTACTCCTCAACCAACCAGGAATATCTCACCCCTCTCCCCTGCTTGTTGAGGCTGCACAGTGTCCTCTGGGGCTTCTCTTCATTCCAGTGCCAGAGAGCTATTCTCCGGAAGCAGTACAGCAACAGCTAAATACAGCGTACTTGCTAGGAATGATACACCACTTCTTAACTGCTAGCAGCATGTCACTCTTCCCAGCAGGACAAGTGAGTGACACCTCGGAGGCCGGAATGCTGACAGAGGCATCTGAGGTGTCTCTCCAAGGAGCTGTTGATAAGCTGAGGTGGGGATCGAGCGCAGCTGTTTGCCCCGGGCAAATGAGAATCACTTTTCCCAATATCCCAAGAGAATCACTGTTGCAACAAATTGCAAAGTCCAATACACATAACTTTGCAAACTTTCCTTAAAATTTCTTAGGATAGAAGTGTACAGATTGCTGCCACTTGTATAAATACAAGATGACCCAAAAGTAGGTGGACAGTAGGTAGAATAAATGTTATCATTTACTGTCCACCTACTTTTGGGTCACCTTGTATATATTTAAAAGAGGGGTGATATGTGATGGATGATTAACTGAAGAATCCCACTCTTCTGTATATGATGGGAAGTAAAACCAGTCTTCCAGGAAAATGTGTTCCTCATCACAGAAAAAGCAAAAACAGGATAAAAGCAAAGCATAGGCCTTTGCCTGAAGCCATGTGAACTGCCTGCAGCCATGTTAGCAGACGCAGCTGTGAGAAAGTTGCTCATTAGAGCATTCCAGAGGAGCTGGTTTCCTGGGGAGATGTGGGAGTGGCTGGCCCTCATCTCTAGAGACAGCAGTTCCCAGAGTGGCTGATTGGCCAAGGACACCTTGATTACGGATCCGTTCCAGCTGCAGGTTTCAGGTTGGGAGGGTGACCCAACCTGCCTGACTGCGCATCCACTGCTAGAACCTTAGACTGGTCTGTTGAGCTTAACTCAATTATAAGAGTCACCTGTTAGGAACATCCTTTGACTTGGTTCTTCTTGGGCCTGAGCTTTGACCACTCTGTCCCAAGATGAATGACCCTGACTGCAGCAGGGCTGGCTGATGGACTGAGATTTATTGAAGTGAGACTTTTGGTGAGTGATAGTTAGTATTAGTGTTAGAAGTTAGTTTTAATTATTTTAATTTTGGTGTGTATTGTATGCTGTCTTCAAATTCCTAAATCTGTGCCTAAGTAAAGTGCCTGTCTTATGTTATTCCTATCCTTTAATAAATCCTATCTATTTACAGTTGTGTGGATTATTGGAACCACGGAAGGGGGAAACTGGTGGTAAATGGGACTGGCTTCCAGTGACTTGGTCTTATGCTACATGATGCCCATTAAGTGTGCCTGGCACCCTGTTGCAAGTTGTGTGGGGACTCTGGCTGGGAAGTCAAGGCTTTGGAGGGCATTTGTAAATTGACCTGTAGGTATGTTCTGTGAGCTCCTTGGGTTGAGAGATCAGTTGGCAGTAACCAGAAGCCGGTTGAGTAATTAGAGGGTGATTGGATTACTGCCATGCTAATTGCCTGACTTGTGAAAAGCTTCTCTCTTTATCATCACACCTCTCTCATTGTTCTGTTTTAATTGCATGTATAAAATAAGCTGGCCAGTATAAATGAGATACTTGCTGGTTTGCACACTTAAATTGCAATCTTATGCACAATTCTGAAAATATGCCCTTCTAAACTGAATAGGGTTATTCCTGATTACACCTACCTAGATTCAGAGCCCAGTGCTATCCAACTTTTCAGCAGTACTGAAGCCATGTCAATGGGGTGCACACTGCATCTTGTGGTAGGGGAACAGTCATGGAGGCCTCCTCAAGGTAATGGGATTTTGTTTTCTTGCCTCAGGGCTGCATTGCAGCTGCATCGGCACTGGATGTTGAACAGCAGTGGGGCCTCAAACTGTTACCGCTCTAGTAGTTCCATAAGTATGGTGACGCACTGGGGTATAGGAAAATGTGCAAGCATAGCCAGATATGACACCCTTCTTCAATAGGGTTCCTGCCAACAAACAAATTTCTTGCATGCCACTTTTAAAAGGGAATAACAAATAGTTGAGTAACACATCATAGGGCACAATCCTAACCCCTTATGTCAGTGTTTTCCAGCACTGGCATAGCGGTGCCAATGGGACATGTGCTGCATCCTGCAGTTGGGTGTCACTCATGGAGGCCTCCTCAAAGTAAGGGAATGTTTGTTCCCTTACTTCAGAGCTGCATTGCCCTTATGTCAGTGCTTTCCAGCACTGACATAAGGGGTTAGGATTGTGCCCACAGTAAGAGAACAGAAAGTGCTCAAGCTAACTAGTGCTATAGTGAAGGCCCACAGTAAGCAACAAGCAAATCATAATGTTGTTGCCTTCACCTGATTAGGTGTACAATACAAATCTGCTGGAACCCATTTTGCTCCATTCCCAGCATTCTCCTTGCCAAGCATGTCAAGTTGTGACCAGACGCAGCTGCATCTGAGTTGCAAGGTTTAAGCATCATTGATCCACAATACTGTGATAGTGTGATGCCTTGGCTACACCAGCAAAGCTGCTACAACACACCACACGTTGGGCCATTGTGGTTTAGCCCTGGACTTAAATTTGTGTTTACTGGCCCAAAAATTCATAGAACTAGGTTTATTTTAAAGCATTGGAACATACCTTCAGTCTTTCGTCATTCCTGATATATCAAATGCTGTTCTAGTCACTCAGAAAAACGACAATGAAACTTCATCTATCTACATTTTCAACATTTTATATTAAAGTGATCAGTTTAAGTAATTGACTTTGGTGTTGTGTAAATATTGCATTAATTATTGTTTCTCTTTTTTTCTTTCTCACTGTCACTATTTCCCTTTAATTTTCTTTTTCTCCATACTTTAATATTTTCCATTTTTGTTGTTATTTTCTTACACTTCTTGATTTTTATATCAATCTTCATCAAAGCAGATACCTGCTGCGAGGCCCGTAAAGGTGGAAATGGAAGCCAGTCATGGCAGCTGAATGCTGCTGGTTTTGTTTTCCTTATAGTCATAAGCCTATTGTGTGTATTTTGACATTGGTGGTGAACCAAGCAGATTTTTTTCCCCCGTGAACTTTTTATTTAAGGGGAAGTAACACACCTGGATAAATTACTGGACTTTCTGGAGCTCCTGTAAAGCATTTGTTGTAATACATCAACATGAAAGCAACTGAAGAAACTATGCATGAATATTCCTTACAAGTGGCTTTTTCATCAAGGATACCTAAGAACGTTTTCACAAGTGATGCTTAAATCATACATTGCACTTCCTGCTATTGTAATTGAATGTAAAAACTTCATTGGCTAGAACATAGATTCAATTTAAAATGCAGAAGCGACACCTTCCAGACCAAAAGGAGTTCTTAGCGTCACTTGTGGAAATGGCTTCAATCTTTTGACAAGTGCCCAACTTACAATTGGCTGCTTATGGCATGGTTTGGAGTACAATGTTGCCATCCTGTCTCAATTATATTTCTTTGCGGATAATTGCATAGTTACTCATGGAGCAGTGGGTTCACTCGTAGATCATTTTTAGCATCTGACTTGAGCCCTCTACTAAGAAATTGTATGTTTCATATATACCACACTATGCATATTGCTGTGCCTTTATTAAAACGTCCTTATATGGTCTTTGTTCTCTCTTACGTCTTTTTCTTTTTTCTTTTTCTTTTTTAAACAAAATGTGTACATCCAAGAGGCCCTTGAGTAGACATGGGAACTCTAATGCACATAGGAAGCTTTTGTGTTCCATTCATTCTCTGTTATGCCTATGTGTATATCACTATAACGTGTACAAAGGTGCCTCTGACACTAAAGTCAATAAGGCGGATGTCTGCATATGTGGATGCTCAATGTGCATACTTGAGTACATACAGAGCTTTAGACTGGAGCACTTTTGCATTATACATGTTTTAATGTAGTTTAGATGTAGTTCAACGAGGAACCATTTTGTTCCTCCATAGTCTTTTAAAGTTCCCCTAGTGATTCTGCTCTTCTTTTCCTTCCTATCAAACTTTTTTTCAGAAACCTGAAAGCTCCCTCAGAATACCATTACAAGACAGATAGCAAAATATGTTTTCCACCTATAAAATTTATTTACTTAGAGATTTTTATTCTTCCTTTCAGCCTCCAAAGAGGCCTCCAAGGTGGCTCACACAAATTAAAATGTAGAATACAATGATAAAAACATAAGATGTAGTCATTCCTGCCTTAAGTAATTCTTCCTCACAGTTCCCTCTGTTGCCCCCCGCCGTGAGATATTGTTAACATTTACTGTTTTGTCTCAAACGTTGTCACTTTTCAAAAGACATCAACATTATTCACGAAATTATTTATGTTGTACAAGTACAGTCAAAAAGCTTCATGTCATTAATCTTATTTACATGTGAACTCATGGATGGAAAGTGATTAACACATAGCAAAGGGCTACATGTGGCCACTACCCTTCTCTTTATTACTTAAGAATAAAAAGTACTAAAAGGAAAACCATCACACATTAAGACATTTTTAAAGAAGTAGACATATTGAACAAAATCTAAACTATTTGAAATTAACAATTTTGTTTTTACAATAACTGAGTCCACAACAACAAGTCTACACTTGTTGCTGTTCTAACACTAGCCTTGTTTCTCTGCACAACATCTGAAATGAACAGAAATACCTATGTTATTATTGCTAATTTATGTATTACTTTTCAACCACCACCACCACCCCCAAATCTCAGAACCGTTTTATTAGCTCCTCTTCTAAAGGGGCTCACAATCTTAAAAAAGGTACAGGTGAGATGCCAGCAAATAGCAGTACATTTTTTAAAAAACCTTCATTTCATCTTTTCAGCAACACTGAGTTGGGCAGAGAAGGGTGTAGCTATTTTGCCTTCAGAAAAACAAATCTTTGTAGATTATTAAAGGTTCCATGTGAATTCCAGTGCTTTGGAAATTACTTAGATGGGCAGCCCAATTCTTCCTAACTTCCCCTGCAGTTATGAAGTTACACCAATGCGGCAACATGCTGTATCCTGCACGAGAATTTCAGACTCAAGTGGTCTTCAGGTAAGGTAACATCTGCTCCCTTGACCTGGGGGCAAGCTTCTGCCGCCTGTATCAGTCTGCTCAGATCTGCACCAGCTACCCTGCTGATGTAAGTCAGAGTGAATCCAGGAAGGTGGATTGAGGGCAAGAAGAGGAATAGAAAGCAGCACTGCTGCCTAGGATATGGCCCCCTTCCCAGCGCTGATTCCTCCGCCCCACCTTTTTACCATTCTGTCCACCTCCCTGTCCACCACTATCAAACTTACCTGTACCTCACTATCAAACTTATCAGTCCAGCGGTGGTTCTTTCATGCTGCCATTGTTTGTGGCAGTACTCCTAACTTGGCCATCGGCACCCATTTTACAATGGCTTACAATGTTGTAAAACCTTCCGCGTGCTCGCCCAATCGTGTATAGCAGTGGTTCTCAAACTTTTTAGTGGTTCTCAAACTAAAAAGTGGACCCACTTTTTTAAATGACAATCTGTCAGGATGACATCATAGCCAGAAGTGACATCATCAAGCAGGAAAATTTTTAACATCTCCTATATGCCAAAATCAAATCTAATAAGTAAATATAAGTTTAAAAATTTATTTAAAATAAAGAACCCTCCTAAGCCTTCCAAGCAGTTTCTGATCTGTTTAAAAATTTCCCCAAATATCACAGAGGCAGCAATCTTATCCACACTTACTGGGAATAAACCCTGTTGACTATTATTGTTAAAAGCATATACATAGTAGCTTGTTAAAAGTATTCACCTGTAACATTTCCCAAAATGCAGTCACGTGCTATCAAGTCTAATATAGTAAATATAAAATACACATTGAAATGAATGCGGACGCACCTGAAACTGGCTTGCAACCCACCTAGTGTGTCCCAACCCACAGCTTGAGAAACATTGCTGTATAGTGTATAGTAGCAGTCCTATGTTCTTTTGTCTAAAAGTGGTTAAATGGAGATAGCATTGCTGATTTTGCACATGTAGATACTTTTCTTCACCAAAGGGATTTCTTTGTTTAAGAGAGTTCACTTTCTGAACTTGTTTGAAAAACAGATTTTCTGGTTCAGCATTTCTTGTTAGAGACATTGTTAATCTTGTTTGTCTTTTTTTTCTTTGTTTGCAAGTGTGCACATTGAGGAGAAGTGAATTAGCCTGTTGTCATGACCTTACATAAATATAACTTTTCACTCCTTGAAATATTCTTTCACAAAATTATGATCAAATACTGTTGGAATTTAGAACAGTTAGTGAAGAATTGTAATAAATTAGAACCTCACATCATTTCATTCCTTGTTATACTTCCAGATACTTACACTGGCAAACATAAAAAATAATTACAGTAACAAATTTGGTAATGCCAAGCTATCCCCTTCAAGCAACATTACAAGATTTGAGCTTTTATCTTAGCTGTCTTTTTAAGCCATATGAAGTTCTTGACGATAATCATTTTATTAATCTTTGTGGTGCAATAACTATTGATGATGTTTGAAAGAGAAGGAAGACTTTTGAACAGACATCCATTTTCAGGGCTGAAAGACAGTATGTATTATGGATTATACCAACCAAGATAATGATTTGAACATATTACATAATGTCTTTTAAAGGTATTCATGTGTTATGTTTATTTGTTTGTTTATTTTCTTCAGGGAATAGACTATAATTATACACATAAAGATCAGAACATGATCAGATGACAGATACCTCCATATATATCCAACTTTATGTAACCACACAAGTGAGAACTTAGATTTAATCTGTTATCAATTGTTAAAGCAGATATGAAGAAGTTCTCATTTGTCATAATAGCAAAACCAGATATTTTTTTCCTAACATTTTTCTATCTCCCAAAGGGCTACTGGCATTGATGTTTATGTTCTGAATGAAATAACAAATATCTGAGAATAATGATATCTTATGGGTCTGATCATTTACCATCACCCTTTTCATTTATATATTCTGTCTAATGGAGCATACTAATGGCTCCAGGAATAAAGCAAATACTAGCATAGACAATGAGTATCTTTGCCTGGTTCCCTATGTGAATTTTCAAGCAATTTTAGCTAGTTCACATTCATTCACTTGTGCAATTTTCCCTATATCCCCCACAGGCCTCTATTAGGAAGAGTAGTGCTCCCTCAAAAACAATCACTTTAAATATTAATATGTCAAGGAGTCAGTTGTAACTCTTCAACATGTACTCAAGTTCTTTAATCACCATTAGACATTTATAGAAAAATATTGGAAAATCAGGTCTTACAATTAAGCTATAGTCTGATATAGATATCTACTATAACTTTCACTTTGTTTTTATAGGAGGGAATAACATGTTTTTTCTTAAAGTGAAAAGAAATACAGTGGACTCGCTGTATCAGCAGATTCAGGACCTGCAGATTTCATTATCCGCAGGTCCCCAAACCCATTGCTCAGACCCCCAGACCCAGCTGTGCTCCACTCTTCTCTGGACGGGAAGCCCTCCCTGGCTCTGTGAAGGCCTTTTAGCACCTTAAAATGTCACTTCCAGTTTTTATAAAAAAAATAAGTGACCTTCTAAGATGTCCCAGAGGCCTTCGAAGGCATTCTGAGGGCCAGGGAGGCTGCATGCGATCTTTGTGGCCCTAATAACATCCTCTGGGGGCAAGGGAAACACAGGTCTTCTTGCCTCTGGAGGATTACAGCCCCTGAATGCCCCTGAAAGCCACAGATTTCATTATCCGTGGTTTCCTTATCAATGGGGGTTCCTGGAACAGAATCCCCGCAGATAATGCAGGAGGTTCTGTTTATGCTAAATTTACATGAAACTGTGGAATAGAATCTTATCCAATTTCTCAGTGCTGATGTAGTCATGCAAATAGAGCGTGTGCTGCATCCTGCAGTTGGAGAGGGGCAGTCACAGAGGCCTCCTCAAGGTAAGGGAAAATCTATTCCCTTACCTTGGGACTGCATTGTAGCTGCATCAGAGCTGGAAAGTTGGATAGGATTGGACCCTAAATATGTGTAATCTGTAGAGTAGCAATAATTCTGACATTCAATCAATGTTTAGAATATAAAACACGACTGAAATTTTTTCACAATCAGTGATACCAATGCTTACTTTATATTTAGCAAATTAAAGTTTCTGTTTTGATGACTGCCAACATATTCATATGTGGTAACTTCATTACCCAAGGTATAGTTCATTAAACTTTAGTTCATAAAAGCAATTATGTTGCACCCTTTTAAACATTTACGGGCTGCTTTTAAATACAAGCTTCTTTCTTTAAATATTTGGCTGTATATAAAAATGCAAATATGGTAGAAACAATACCCCTAAGCAAATACCCTGGAAACGCTTAACCATGTACTTATTTTCACCACCAAAAGCTCAATTCTGTTCGTTCTTCCCTGCTGATGCAGTAGCGCCAAAATGCATTCTGCGGGTGCAGTTATGGAAGTCTCCTCTGGTTGAGATCATTCTCTTACCCAGGGGTAAACCTCTGCAACATGTCTGGGGGTGTCTACTCAGAGCTGTATTAAGTAAATAGCTAATGTGGCAGATCCATGTGGCACATGGATCCATGTGGCAGGATCAGGTCTGGTAAGGGGTCTAGGATTTGGCAGCTGCTGCTGCCGCCTAACCTGCCCCCTTTCCAGACCTGATTTGCCCATCCCCCACTCCACATACCTGCCCTGTTTCACCCACCACTTCCCCATTCCACCCTCTTGCCACTCTGTCCTGCCTCCACCATCCTACCTGGAATGACAGGTGGTCCTGATCCACTGGTGCTAGTGGTATGATTCCCGCCTTCCTGCCAACATCCCTGGTCAATCAGAATTGTTGCCTTAAGCCAGTGGCACTCAAACTTTTCCAGCCAGTGGCTCCTTGACCCCTGTGGCTGTTGGCCATGATTCCCCATCATGTTCCTGAGGGCTGGAAGTGACATAATTAAACAGGAAGTGGCCAGAAATATTAACTATATTAAATATATTAAATATAATATAATATAATATATTATTAATATAGTTAATATATATTTATTAATTATTACTCATATCATTAATTAAATGTAGCTCTTAAAATATATATTATTAATACACAGCAATATACATGCTTTATAAATGATCAGCTGCTGATCACTGTTGGAGACAGGATACTGGAGTAGGTAGATTTTGTCTGGTCCAGGAGGACTCATTTTTTTAAATTTTGTAAGCATACCAATAGAATTGTTTTATCAAATGAACTTTGTGAACAACCAGTCTGACCAACATTACACACACACACCCCTGTGGACCCCAATCCATCTAGTCATTTCTCCCATTCTCCTTGGATAGGATTGAACCCTTTATTAATTTAAAGAAATTAAATTTTTCCAGCAGCTGGTGGGGAAAACAAAAATAGACCATGAAAATATATCAGAGCTGCTAAGGGTTTGGTTAGGAAGCTGATTTGTCTCCTATACTAGGAGATGCACAGCTCAAGCCTATGCATGTCTACTCAGAAGTAAGTCCCATTAGAGTCAATGGGGCTTACTCCCAGGAAAGTGGGAGGGGGTTGAAAAGAGAGATTTCGCTTTGATGAGAAGTGATGCCAGGCTGGGAACTAGGAACCAACCAGACAAGGATCAGCGAGGGTTAAGGACTTCAAGCTGAGCATGCTCGGTACTTGGCCAGATGGGGGTTGGAGTTGAAGAGCGAACACAGAAGGCTGCAGCTTTGGAGTGGAGGCAGAAGAGTACAGGGCGGCAGCAGCCACTCTCGCAGCTGAGCAACTCCCATTTCTTCTGCTTTAAAAAAAAGCACAGAAGACGGGCTCGTATTCTGCCCAGGGGTGTGACTGTATCGCTGCGAGAGGACATCCCGCGCCTCCCTTTTGAGTTCCTGGCGCCTCCCTAAAGAGCCGCGCTGCATAGTTTGAATAACACTGCCTTAAGCATTGAGAGATATGGAGTGCCTATTTTAATTCAAAGCAGGAAGCAACCGAAAGACATGTCCCATGAAATGGGGCACTACTATAAAGATTTAAGTCCAGAACTTACAGGAAGACATCTCATCTCCATTGGTTCTCCTTGCCAGTAATGCAAGTTCTGTCTATAACAAATAACTATCAATGAATAGTTCTCCTAATTGTAGAGCTGGGGAGGCAGGATTTGAGATAGCCTTCTGCTTTCCTGTTCTCCTTTCTTGAGGTTCCATTCAGCTTGGTTTCACCCAGTCTGTTGCATCTGATGATTGCATCTCAGTATGTGCTACAGCCATCAGGATTCACCCCCTCTAACCCTCAAAACACCCCGCATGCCTTCTCCTCCTGCCCTCAAAACACTCCCACTGCCACCTTACCTGTACAGGAGCAGCGTCCAGCAGCAGCTGCCATGTGTGCAGAGCTTTCGTAGCAGTAGCCTCAAAGTGCATGGCAGTGGCATGACTTTTATGATGCTGCAGCAGCACTTAGGCAGACTGGGCCATGAGTAAATCATCTAACTGTGAGCTATCCTAAATTTTTAAAATGCACTTAATTTATTTAATGGAGACAGGCAAACACTGGAAATGTTGTACCAGCTGGAGGGCCAAGCCTGGTCATTTTAGCTACCATAACTTCAGCTATAGCAATTCCTGGAAGTTTGAAAAATGTGACTTGTTATCACATAAAGAATATCGAGACCTCCAATCAGCAAAATCTGCTCTTATAAATAGCTGCAAACACTTGAAGCTCAAAATGGCATGTCACCACAAAATAATGATATTGTTTTAGAAATAGTAAAATCTCAGTGTGGGCAGAGAAACTGAGAGTCAGTTGCCATGATACTCAGTGGTGATATTAGTACTGGGCACCAGCCAGCAGAGGGATTGGATGGAAAGAATCAGCAAAAAGCTTGATGGTTGGTACCAAACCATAAAAGGTGCACCAGGCAAAAGTGCAGGGGAGAAGAGAGGTGGAAGCAAGGTGATAAAAGGAGAGCTAAGAGAAGACAAGGAAAAAGGGGGGAAAAGTGGGAAAGGAGAACCAAGAGTAGGCAAAGTGAAAGGGGGAAAAGGCAGAGAGGAAGCACTGAGAGGAGAGGAGAGAAAGATGCATAGCAAAGCACTTGCAGGAGAGTTATTGACCAAAGGAAGGAAGCAGTGAGTGTAATATTAGAAAGGAAATCCCCTCCCCCAGCATGAGGACCACCAAATAAGCTGGTTCCCATAAGCCTCTCTCCCTAGAGTTAGCAGGAACCCAGAAGGAACCCAAAGAATCCTTCTGCTGGCTTTAGCCCGCTAGAAATGTGAGGACAGGGTACCCTGGAACAGTCCAGAACCACGAGCTAAGCATCTGTACACTCCTCCATCCACAGAGTCCACAGGGAATCCCACTCTGAACCTGCAGCATTTTGTTGGTTAGGCTTTGCAGTACCCACACTGACCTCTACCCCAGGGGGAATGTTGAGCCCAAGCGGTCGAGACAGACTTGGGGGGTTGAGCACGCTTAGGGATAAAGAAAATTTCAAGGGTTGGAGATCCATCCTGTTTTCTGTTGAGGGGTCCCAACCCCTATCTTTTGTATATATGCTTTGAATATTAATAAGAGCGATTGCAATATGCCACCACTTGAGTCTGATCCGCTTAGTCATCCACAGGCCCAGAGCCATGTCCCACCCTAACCTCTTTGATATGAAGCTGCCCCCTTGGAGCAAGGAGAAGGAGACAACCATGATTGCACTCTTATGATGATACAATCAGCATTTTATCTGCCCTTTTGCATACAGGTTAGAAAGCAATTGCTGGTAAATTGCTGAGCAGTTTCCCATTGGAAAAAAATGTCAAAGGGTCTGTATCAAAAAAATGTGATGAACTCTTGAATTTTGATCTTACTAATCAAATACTGAGAACATGGTGGAAAGTACGTGCTTTCTTTTGGCATAAAATTGGTTGTAGTTTTACGCTACAGTCCTACTAGGGAATGAACCCTAGTGAACAAAATAGGACTTACTTCTGAGTAAACCTATATAGGATTGTGCTTTCATCTTACTTGCATTGTAACATAAGCAAAGAAAAATCTGATCAAGTATGCGTATGTTTCATATTAAGTCATGTACTGTGTGTGTGAGAGTTAGCGTGCTAAGTATTTTCTTCAAAATGCTATTTCAGAGCAATACCCACTCCAGATGTAGAAATATACAGTTTTAAAATAGTTTATGAAACATTGTGTACTTTTTTTTAATTCATTCCATTCTTGTTCCATTGACATTCTGTCTCTATGGTTTTTAGTACCCACAAATGCTTACTATCATGTGTCAAACCTCTTCCTCAAAACTGTGCACATTGTAAATGTAACCTCCCACAATATCTTCCCAAGTGTAATGTCCAAAACATGTGTAACTTTATGCACGTCTTTCATTACTTGTTAAGTGTCCATTTTATTTTATGTAATCCTTGTCATTTTTGTAATAAAGGAAAGTGACGTAACAGTTGTTAAGCGGTATTTTTTTAAATTACTGATAAAGCTGCTATTGTTCTGCAAGCATAGTCTATACAGAATTCTTAGCACTATAAAAAATGTCAAAGGCCAACACTTTCTTGTGAGAAAAAATATTAAAGTATTTCAACCCATTGTCGCAGCTTCATGCTCTGAACTCTACCATATTTAATATGCTCTTCAACTGACAAAATGAGTGTTTAGAACAGCTCGTAACTATAGTGATGGCACTTACCTAAATTTTAGGTATCCTCAGGCTGTAATCCTGTACATACTTACCTGGAAATAAGTCCCATTGAGCTCAACAGAACTTATTTCTGAGTACACACACGTAGGATTGGGCTACAGGATTCATTAACTGATCATATCATCCTTTGGTACCCCTTGTGCTTAACTATTTTAATGGGTGAAACATAGAAACTGAGATTCATAGGACAACACAGTAATATCACTCTGCCTTTACTTCTTGTAAAGAAGATCTTGGGGTGGTGGTGGACAGGTCGATGAAAGTTTCTACCCAATGTGCGGTGGCAGTGAAGAAGGCCAATTCTATGCTTGGGATCATTAGAAAAGGTACAGTCTAGAAAGGAGACGCCTGAGAGGGGACATGACTGAGACATACAAAATCATGCATGGGAAGGTTAACTTGGATAGAGAGATGCTCTTTACACTCTCACATAACACCAGAACCAGGGCACATCCACTAAAATTGAGTGTTGGGAGAGTTAGGACAGACAAAAGAATATATTTCTTTACTTGGCGTGTGGTTGGTCTGTGGAACTCCTTGCCACAGGATGTGGTCACGGCATCTGGCCTGGATGCCTTTAAAAGGGGATTGGACAAGTTTCTGGAGGAAAAATCCATTATGGGTTACAAGCCATGATGTGTATGTGCAACCTCCTGATTTTAGAAATGGGCTATGTCAGATGCAAGGGAGGGCACCAGGATGCAGGTCTCTTGTTATCTGGTGTGCTCCCTGGGGCATTTGGTGAGCCGCTGTGAGATACAGGAAGCTGGACTAGATGGGCCTATGGCCTGATCCAGTGGGGCTGTTCTTATGTTCTTACTGCACCATAGAATGTTGTCCTTTGCCGTAATGGTTGTGCTACTCACTGTCTGGACAATCTCTTCCCATAGGACTTTTCATAGCCCCCATGTGCCACATTAGAAGTGTTTTTGTTTTGTTTTTACATTCACCCTTGTTTTTTTTACACACACAGAGGTATTCATTAGGAACTTGTAATGCAGGAGGACAGGGAGTGCTGTGATTTATGAATGACAGTATATTCATACCTCATCCAAAGTGTCTGTATATCTCTTCATCAGACACCATTATAGTAATCAGTTAACAGACAGGGGATAGGGACGGTTACGTTTGTTTCCTTCTTATGATATCCCATAGGTTTTTGTGTGACCATAAACAGCTGTATTAATCACATTCATGTTCATCACATAATGACAGCATCAATGGTAGTTTGCAGATGTAAAGGGAACCATTCCAGATCAAATACCAGAGAAATTTCAGTAACAAAATGCTATTCTAATGGAATTCACAAAATCACCAGCTCATCACTAAAGTCTTCTGTAGTCAAGCAATGCACAATTCTGTGACACAATACTTAAGGTTTTTAATTGCAGAATTAAAAGGGAGAAATATAAAGACATTAATTGAATTCACCTTGATAGTAGGCATAAATAGGCCAAAAATTTATTTCTATGGGCCAGTCATGACAATGGAAGTTGCCTTCCACTGCCATAAACACAGTGGCACCATCACAAATGGCACGCTACCACCAGGTGATTTGGAGCTGGTCAACAGTTCCGCATGCCTGCCACCAAGGAGCCTGGCCCCCAGTGACCCAAGTAAGTTGGTGGAAGGATGGTTCAAAGTAGGGAAGGAGTGGTTTGGGGTGGGGGCAAGGGTTAAGGATCAGGCTGGAGGACATTGATTTCAATAGCAAAAGCTAACAACGGATCCCACCCTGCTCCTTTCATTCCTTGGACTTAAGCCAGCTATATATTTGGTGTGGAACCAAGGAGACCCATAGGCGGCCAGAAGGTCTATCCAGAAGTAAAACGTTTTTTAACTTACCTCACCACTGGATGCAGCATGTGTTCCATCAGCATTTGGGATAGGACTCGGCTGTTAATCCAAACGGGGGTCTCCAAACTTTTTGGCCAGAGGGCCACATCAAATATCTGGCATGGTGTGGAGGGCTGGAAAAATAATTTAAATATAAAATTTAAATAAATAAATTAGAGATGGAACTTAGATAAGTGAATAAATGAATGAATGGGCTCATTCATTCCACCGCTCTGGCCCTCAGAACACCCTCCAGACATAATCAGAGCAAGTTCTGGTCATGTTCAGCTGAGTGGGCCAGAGGCTTTCAGGAGACAAGAGGTTGGCCATGGGCCGGAAAGAGGCTGGCTGCGGACCACATCTGGCCCCCGGGTCAGGTTTTGGAGACTCCTGAATTAAACTATTTTCTTACTTGTCTTTCAAGAATTCCAAGTGTATAGTACATCAAATCCACGACTCTCATCTTTGGTTTTAGGATACATATCGAGGACAATGGAGTCATACCCAATATGCATGGACAGTTGTTTGTAGGATGCTTAAAAATAAGATCTGCCTGCAGAATTGCAGCAATACAAGTGGAGCAGGCAATAGTGAAGTTTTCTCTCACTTTACACTAACATAAAGAGTGTCTTACAGTGTAACCCTAGTAAACACTGTAAGTAAGCTCCACTAAGCAAAATGTATCTTACTTCTGAGTAAACATGCATAGGACTGCACTGTTAGAGCCTATTTACACAGTTGCTAGCCCAAAATTCTTTATACTTGGTAGGACATCAAGACTATAAATATAACATATTGCGATACCAGGCATATATGCATACATTCATATTACTGTACAAATTAGACATACAGTATATTCATTGTGGCAAATTTATCTGTATATACAGTGGCACTTGGCAAGGTGGTGCTGATCCACACCATACTTCATATAAAGCATTTCAGATCTGTGGCTGTGTTAACCAACCCATAGAGGCATTTTTCACATTTTTTCCCATTGGAAACATATGTCTGTACTTCTGGAAGTTACAAATCTCTTATTAGATTTGTTGACACCTACCGGCTAGTCATTCGGTTGTGGGGATGGAGCCAACAATTATGTGACAATAAGAATATCATGCTGTTTATTGACAACAATAGCATGCATTCAAATTACAAGATATTTCTGTTTAGCCAAAGCACCACTCATGACGCAACTTTTCACAACAGTTGTTGGCAGTCGCAGAATGGTCTCTGGTAGCGCATGAAGCCACAACCTGCCAGAGCACTGACGAGAAGGCCACAGAGGCCTCACACATGGCTTGGGATCAGCCCACTGACCCAGGAAGAGGGTAGATTAAGTACAGGAAGGGGGTGGGTTCAGCTACTGCTGCTGAATGCAAACCCCCTTCGCAGGCCTGATCCCTTGGCTTCACTGGCGCAGGTTCAAGTAGACCCCTCCATGCTTAGGAGGCTTATAGAGGAGACCTCTGGGACTTCCCCCTTCCCCAGAATGCAGCACAAGCCTTTTCAGTGCAGCTGCATTGGTGATGGGGGTGCATTGGATTGGGATGTTAAAAAATGAACAGATGCTAAAACAAGATCTTGGGCTTATATTGCATTTAGATGTATTCTTCTTGTTTCTTTGGTAGTGTTATACTTTCTCTCCCTTTTCCTCACACTTGCTTGGTTGGCAACCTTCAGTCTCGAAAGACTATGGTATAAGCCTACAGCACCCAGTAGTCCCAGGCAGTTTCCCATCCAGGTACTAACCAGGCCTGACCCTGCTTAGCTTCAGAGATCAGATGAGATCGGGCATGTGCAAGATAACACTAGGCTGCACACTTGCTTGGTTGACTTTAATTAGAGTAGGCCATCCATTGTCTTATTCTTCTCTACAACTGGCTGGTCTTTCCTGTTGCTCCCTTCTCTTTTCTGTCAGAATATAAAAGTGTCTCTCTGAAGTGCTCCTTTAACAGTTCTAAAATTTGATATAAGAATTCAAAATAGCTCTGTATTTGCTGGTATTCAGATTTGATCTAAATACGACTGAACATTCCCCCAAATAGATACGCTTTCTGTCTTATGCCCATATACGCTTGGTCAAGACATAGAATAAGATACAATAGTAACATCATTGCCATTCAGTGTAATATTAGGTCTATTGTTCCCTTCTGATTTAAATTCAATCAGAATTGTCACAGCATTCTTATAAAGCTACTTTAACTGTGACATACTTTTGTCTCAAAATATATCATGCCGCTTGTTAGAAAAAGTTGCAAGAGAAGGCTTTTTATATGGAGCCTTATCTCTCCTCTTTCTGTGCATGATGCTGCCAATTCATATATCTCTGCTGTGGTTCTTTGAAGCATGTGAAGGTAATGTTACCTCCCTCCCCGTGGATATGGGTGGAGTGATCCTCTGCCTAGTTCCAACCTGCATGAGACATGGGATCGGACTGGACACCTGAGCAGCTGAGAATGGGGGCAGAAATAAGTTTGCACATAGCCTTCATCCTTCCTCATTTCAAGACTGGAAGAGCATGTGGCCAAGCCCATCCACCTGTCGTGCTAGTATGGGATTAGCTGGTCGCCATTAGGGCTGGATAGGATTTTTTTTCTGCTTCTACCTTTTATCAGCTGTTGGTTTTGAGTTTTTTCACCTGCCCTAGGCTGACTTTAAGGTGTGTTGCTTAGCCAGGACAGCCATGATTTGAAGGTATACTTCAGGACAGGTAGTAGGGATTTGGTGTCTACCCAAAGTAAGTGAGAATCACAGAAAGACTCAGAACCTGTCTCAAGAGCTGTCTGGCTCAGGGTTGCAGGCTAGTGATCCCTCAGGCTTGAACTGCATGACCTGTTCAAGGCTTGGGATGGGCCGAGTAATTCAGCTTCCTTGGTCCCCTTTCTAGGGATTAGCACCAAAAAGCTAGGTCACCAGGAGGATTCCTCAGGTTGGAGCCAGAGTGGTTTTGCCCATGAGGGATTTGACAGGGCAGCTTTCTCCTCGCTGTTAGGTGCTCGCAATTAAGATGGGATGGGTTTGCATAGATAGGACCAGCTGCAGTTGTAATTTGATGAATTGTTTTGTGCACCATCATAAGCACATTTTACTGCACATTTTACTGCAAATTACATGTTTCTTTTGTGGAGCCTACCTGGACAAGTTGTAACAAAGTTACAAGTTTCTCCAACTAAGCATGTGTGGAACAAAGTTAGCACTTTCACTGAATGCCAGTATCAAGAATTAGCTTTTTTTCTATTTGTGCAGGAGAAAATTGCATAGTTGGTAGACATATGAATATGCAAACATCTAAATATCTTTCATAAATAATTACACAAAGATTTCTTGTACAAAATTCTGCACTTTTTTACAGTTTTCCTCCATGAAGCTTATGATGGTGCACAAACCGGCCACCCCCATTTTAACCTCAGAGTAACCCTTTTACCCATTTAGATTACCAAACCTGTTTCTGAGAAATCCTGACTAACCTAAGATCACTTATAATACAATCCCACCCCCCGCTGGTGCAGCTGTGGTAAAAATGGGTGTGCTGTATCCGTGGGGGGGGGCAGATTGGGAGACTTCGGAGATGAAAGGGGATTGAAATCCCTTTACACTTCTGTAAGCTTTTCACTGTGCAATGGTGATCACTGTGCTAGTGATGTCCTAGGAGAGAAAAGGAGCAAGGAGGCTGCAGAAAAGCAAGATATGATCCAGTGCATGCCCCCAGACTCACCCTCTCACAGTCTCCCTGTCCCCCAATACGCCTCACCCCCTCCCGCTTCTCCCACTGGCTTATCTGCTCCAGCATATGGTGGAAGAGCCAACAACACACACAGAAGGCTCTGGCCAGCAGGGCACTACTCAACGTGTTGTCAGAAAGCACTTAATGCACTTTTTCAGCAGTCAGGATTTGTGTGACGCCAGCTCTCAGTTCAGACAGGATTGCGCTGTAAGTGAGTTTCATGGATATGAGGGGATCTAAACCCAGTCCTAGTCCAACACTAATTATTACACCACCCTGGGCCCCAAATGCATTCTACATTACATATATTTTAATACCGTTATTTGCAATTATTTAATAAGTCTGAGTTGCAGCTGTCACATGCTCTGTGATGTGCCAATTCAGGAATTGAGATCTACTTATGGAGGCTGCTTCTGCATGTATTATTGATCAGATGTACTCATCCAGGCTCCATAGAACTAGTTGGCTGTGCTTCTTGATGTGCATGGATAGGTGCAGCCTCATTTGGCTTCCAAATTTTTACTCAATAATAGGAACAAGAGCTGAATCAGGACTGCAGGTTCTTTATGTATATAAAATGTTACATGCAAGATGGGTACCTTGCCTAATACTAATTACTTCTGATGTAAACTGATCCTACATTGATGGAATACTTTGAGAACTGCCTTTTCAGCTCTACAAATCTGTAACTGAAGGGTTACAGATTAATAAGACGTTCAAAAATTATCCAAAGAATTCCCATTGAATTTTACAAAAGTGATTTTTTTAAAAACCTGAAATAGCAATGACAGGTTTGTTCCATTAACTTGACAGTAATTTAGATCAGGCATTTTATGATGTTATTCATATTTAAAAGCATATAATGGTGAAATTAGTATAAATTGGACAAATCACTCTCACAATCCACAGAAGAGCTGAAATTGATTCTTTGTGATCCAGTCCACTTTTTGAAAAGAATTGGTTAGCTTACAGAACTTATCATGAAATGTGATTTTCAGTGTAAATGTTTATGTCCAGCTCATTCAAATTACATATGAATTAAAATGCAATATATAGAGATACAAGTATGTTTATTATGGACAGAGAATGTTTCCAGTAACCTATTTTAAATTTCTTACTGTTTCATGTTTATTTGATTGATAAAGATATGCTTTACAAAGCAAGTGATCAGTATTCAGCTTTCCTTGCATGAGTAGTTTTTCCATCAAAAAATTTAGAGCAGAAGTTCCAGTTCAGTGATGCTCTGGTGCAAGATACATAAGCCACTGCATAAACTTCAGGATCTTGAACAGGTGGCTAGTGTCATCAGCTCTAACATCACTGACCACCTGGTATCTAAAATATTCCCTCCTGATGAACAGCCCAATCCTGAGCTCCCGTGGCACGTGGCTTGCAGCAGCACCGAAAATGGCTGCTGCCGCATCCTGCGTGCCAGTGGCAGCCGTGGGCAGCACCTCAGGAGAAGGGGACTTTCATCTCCTTCTCCTGGGTAAGGGAAGTAGTTCCACAATGGGGCTACTCGATTCACAGCGGTGAGGGAAGAGCGTTTGTGTTGGGTGCCGAGCCCCACATGAACGCTCTGGATCTGGTGGAGTGGAGCTCCACAGGACCTGCCTCCCTTCCTGCTCCCCCCCTGGCAAGCCTCCCGCCCACCCTCTCCCCGCCTCGCCTCCTCCCCACCTTCTCCCTGCCTCCCCCCTCCCCGGAACACCTGATCCCCACTTCCCCCCCACCCCTGCTTACCTTCCTGTGGCTCAGTGGTCCTTGTGACCACTGAGTGGTGGAGGCCGGGCATCCGCCCGGCAGTAAGCCTCGCAAACATGCCTTACGGTATGTTTACGACAGTGCGCGCTGGCAGTAAGCCAACATGCTGAGCCCAGGATTGGGCTCTCAAATAGGTGATTAACATGGTCAAACCTGCCAGCATCATTTGTCTCTTCAATGGTGCATTGATAGTATAAGAATTGTGTTTTAAATGGAGGTTTTCTTACCCTTTTGCATGCTGTTGATGTCTCTATACAAATGGACAAATGGGGTGTTTGGAAACTGTCTCTGAGTGAAGTGGCCTAAGTTGATACAGGAATTTCTTCACATACACAGCCATATTTTTGGGATTGTATCTGAAAATGCAACCCTTTTGCAAAAGTTTGTTTCTTCATAGAAAGTTGGTTGGCAACCTTCAGTCTCGAAAGGCTATGGTATAAGCCTACGGCACCCGGCATTCCCAGGCAATCTCCCATCCAAGTACTAACCAGGCCTGACCTTGCTTAGCTTCCGAGATCAGACATGTGCAGGGTCTCTTGGCTAAAGTGTCTAGTGAGCCTTCTTCATAGAGGTTTCTCTCTTAATGGAAGGAGGCTAAAGGGGGGAAAAATTGAACGCTGCCCCAGTGATAGCAGAAGAAACAAAAGAGAACAGAACCTTAAAGATCCTCTTAGTTCATTTTGAAGAATCGTTGTAACCCAATGAATAAAATCTTTCTTTGTGGCAACGCAATTCGATTCTGTCACCAGATTGTGTTGCTTATGCTGTCTCTTCCAACAAACTCCATTTACCATATGTTGACATCCTGTCCTCTCTTGTTTCGTTTCCTTAATGAAGGAGGTCATATCTGTGTCCTTTGACCATGAAATTTCCATCAGTACTATGGCCAATAAGAACAGAATTACTTATTGCTCTGCTCAATCAATTAATAACATTAATTCATCACATATTTAAAATGCTTGAACAATTGTATCATATGTGGAAGTAGTATTTTGTCTGGACATCAAACAATTCAGTTGAGCTTTGTAACATTATGGAGTGCTCTAGCAAGTAACCAAATAGCAACTTCAGTTGCACTGTCAGTCAATTTTAGGAAGGGCCTACATGGGAAGGATCATAGGGGAAGATCAGCTGAACAATGATAGAACATGCTATGAATGCAGAAGGGTCCCAATTCAGTCCATGGTTTCTCTAGATAGGGCTGATACAGACCCTTGCCTGAAACCCTGGACAGCCACTGGGGGACAACATAGATAATACGGAGCTAGCTGGAACTGTGGTCTGACTCGGTACAAGACAGATTCATAAGTTCATATCTGTTCATGTTCAATTGATACTTGTAACGAAAGCATCGTTGTACTGATCACTTCTATGTATGTGAAGTAAAACAATTGAAGAAGTCAGGCTTACTCAACTAGAAATGTATATATATCGCATGCATGCACTCTACTGCATACATACCTTTTTTCTTGCCCACTGTTGTGGACCACATCTGTATGAAACAAATAGAAATTTTGCTTTCAAAATAACTCACTGCCTGAGACCCAGCACTCTGATGTCTGCACAGAACTCTGCTTATCGATCACATTTGTAGTTCACTCCTACAGTGAAAGCATGGGGTAATCCCATTTTATTCCAACCAGCAACTATTCAAGAGAGCTTAGACTGAAAGATTGAAATTATAGACCTACAGGTGAAAATCATTCAAACTTGAAAATAAAAATCTGCCTTTGTGGGAACCATGTGGAACTGGACAACGTAGTAGTAGTATGTTCTGTCTATGGACATAGTGCTTTAAAAGAGATAATAAGGCAGGTCCATGCCCTGAGAGGCTTGCAATCTAGAAAAAAGATATAAGGGAAAGAAAGAGGAACAGAGTGGTCGCATTGTAAATGGGGGAAAATAAGCCATTTTTCATGTACACATATTTAGGCTTAGTTGCAGTATGGTTTAGGGAATAGGAGTTGTACCAAATCCTTCACAAAAAAGGTGGGTTTCAGGAGGAATTTGAATTAAGAAAAGAGGAATTGCACAGGTAGTTCAAGGCATAAGAAATAATGGAGCAATGAAGAAACTGGAGTCATTTGAAGGAGCAGGTGACCTTCGGATGGGTGAGGGTGGTGGGGAAGTGTGTGTAGAAATACCTTCTACAGGTCATAATTTTCGTCATACTACACATTCAATGCAAGCATGCATTTGGCATCCTGAAGGGGCAGAAGTATCTTAAGGATAGAGCCATTTGGAACAGGGAAATGGCAGGAGAAGAACAGATTAAGTGACTTTTCCCCTGCCATTTCTCCACTCACAGTGACTTCCTGGCAGGCAAGGAGCTATTGGGCTACTATTTCATGCATTTGTGTGTAACATGAAGCTTGGTTCTTAGCAAGGGTGTGCTGGAGCCACAGCACCAAATCTAGAATCAAGTCCCCGGTCTCCGCCCCCCCCCCGACTCAAGTTACGTGAGGACTTGGGTGGCCGTCGCAACTCATCCACAGCCATTTTTTTGAGTCATTTTGACTCAAGTCTGAGTCTTTTCAAGAAACAAGCTGAGTCACAGAAACGGTGGGGGGGGAAAGCTAGCAAGCAAGCACACACACAAAACAGAGTCACAAGAACACACAAAAGTGGGTCTTGACTTGAGTCTATTTGAGTCTTTTCATTTTAGGGTAAAACACCTGAGTCCTAAATCAGTGCCCAGTTTTTGACATGTGTGACTCAAGTTGCCATAAGTCATTAAAAATACACATTTTGGCAACTAGAGTTGATTCCACGACTCATGATTCCCCATCCCTGGTCCTTAGTTGAATGGTTGTGCATGTGCTGACCCATGATAAAAAAAGGAAACAAAAAAACCTTAGGGCACAATCCTAACCCACTTTCCAGCACCGACATAAGGGCAATACAACTCCGAAGTAAGGGAACAAACATTCCCTTACTTTGAGGTGGCCTCCGTGAGTGCAGGATGCAGCACACGTCCCATTGGCACTGCTATGCCAGTGCTGAAAAGTTGGTTAGGATTTGGGCCTCAGTCTCAGATCAATCAGTTTCCTCTTCTACAAAAGTATTTTAAACCAAGACTATGCACACTTAATGATCCCACTGAACTCAATTGCATAGGATTGCATTGTTAATGTTTCTTGATAGCGAGAACATCTACTGCTGACATCCACAGGCTGTGAAATATAATGCAAATACTCAACATGCAAAAATAATTTATATATTACACACAGAGCAGTAAACACATCCATGTTAACTAAGCAATGATTGCAACATCCAGATTGCAGCATCACTCACCATTACACCATCTATGGCATGCCTGAATCCGCTATCATAGATCAAACACTGAACGTTCTACATAGACAGAACTTTCCTATAGTTTCAAATTATCTCCGCACAATGCTTTTCAATGGGCCCATTTTACATAATCACCTGCAAGGCATCAAGTGCTGAGTAACAAAATGTTGCATATTGTAAGTAGGCAGAGCAGTGGGCATTATTTCATTCTTACCCTGATTACTTTCCTTCATGTCACTTTTCCTAATCCTGCCTTTATTGCTTCTCGCCTATGAATTTACTGTTGTTCTTTTCCCTGCTTGTTGTATCTCTCCTCTTTCTTGGTTCCCTCAATGCCCAGAGTTCCTGGGTCCTACTTGAGGCTTTTACAAAATTGCAATAGACTTATTGTTGAACTGATTTCAAAAGGTTCAGGATGTGATCATTAAGGAGTTGGACTTAACCAATCTGGAATAGTACCAGGCAATTCCATTGTAAGTTATTTGGAAGTAAATACTATTGTATTCAGCGAGGCTTCCTTTAAGTATACATAAGACTGAAGCAGTTGTTCCTTAAAGTAGGGGTTCCCAAAGTGCAAGTCGCAACAGTTTAGGGTGTCACTGCACACTCACTGGGGCTCTGCAGATGTCCCTGGTGGCCCCTCCCACCTGCCCCCCCCCCGGCCCCAGCAATTTGGATCTTGCAAAAATCTCTTGCAATCTAAGATGGTTTTACAAGATCCAAGATGGATGCATTGTGACCCAGGAAATTTTGGGAACCACGGTCTTAAAGGACTAGAGTCATGGTTGTTTTCTTATAGAAAGCTTAAACCAAGCAGGTTATGCAAGGCTGATTATCCAGGTTGCAACCAATGTGTAAGTGACCACAAAATTATGCTCAGTTGGGAAATTCTAATTTAAATCCATTTTTAAAATCCTGTATTGTGTTAACTTACCTTGTTTTCTGACATTGTGTCTGTTAATTAGCAAACAGGTACCATCTGCAGGAAAGTGTTGAATTTCACGGTAACAAAAGGGGACATCACTGAAGTATTACCTCTTGGAACATAGGGAATTACAGGAAATCTGGGTTAGAATAACCACTTAACTAAAGTGAAGCCCAAATGTTTTACAAGTAGCCAAACCAATTATTTAGTTTGACAGAGTCATTAATCAAGGTCTGTGAGTGTTACACGTTAGACTCCTAAAATTACAAGTAAGCTAGTAAACAAAGGCCTAGTATTGCAGTCTGTAATTTTACAGTAATTCCCAGTTGCTCACTTGACAGTAGAGGCTTGCTGTTCCTAGATAGTGAATAAAAAAAAGAAGAAAATCAAACAAAACAGTCTAGCAAAGCAGCAAAATTGCCCTGATTTGGTAAACTCCTCTAAATTGTCTTGAGTTATAAAATGGTTAGAGGAGGGGAAAATGAAGAATCCGTAGAGTGCATATCTGCTGAGACAGAGAAATTCTTGCCTCAAGATTTAAGCAGAGGTTTTGCCAAAGTTCTTATGAAAGTTCAGCATAATCTACTCTGACTAGCAGTGGCTCCCCAGGGTTTCTGAAAGGAATTTTTCCTTTCTGTCTGTCACGGGGACGCGAACCCTGATGGGGATGACACACCCGTGGGGTCCCGGCCGGGCCGCAGGAGCTCACCTGGAGAAGAGGCCAGGGCAGCTTCCTCCAGGGGGCTGTGTGGCTGGGGCGAACGCCCAGGACCTGCAGCCGGGTGGCCGATGGCACCAACGGGGCTCGCTGCCTCCACCGCGATGCGACCCCATGTGGCAACATCGCCACCACTGGGGAGGCAGGACGCCCCTCCCGCCCACATGGGTGACAGTGGGAGTTGGGGGTGGCCGGTGACAGCGGTGTCCAGTGGGCCGGCGGAGGGGCGCGCTGCGGAGGGGCGGGGATTCCCCACCGGCTTGAGAATGGGAGGGATGGAAAGGAGAGGCCCGGAAGAGGGTGTAGGCAGGCATTGGGGAGGAAGTATAAGAAGAGGAGAGAGATGGGAGGAATGGAAGGGGGCCCGTGAAAGGAACGAGGCCACTCCCCTTTGCCTCAGAGGGATGCGAGACAAGGAAGAGGGAGAAAGAGAGCCCGGGGAAACACGACCTGAGGGACACCTTGGAGCCAGTCCCTTTGGAGGACGAGGAAGAGGGCGAGGAAAGGGAACGCCCTACCATCCCGGAGGAACCCTAGATGTGTCGGGGAGAGACCCGAGCAAGGGAAGTGGGTGTTTGGAGGTATCTAGCCTTGACACTCCCTTACGTCGAGTTTGTGAGAGACCGGTGAGAATACAGGAGTTGGCTATGAGAAGAAAGTCTTGTTAAGTAGAGGGGAACGCGGACTCATGAATGTCAAAGTGCTGACTAAATTAAATCGCATACACAGAACTTGGACTGTCGCCTCTACTTCTTCCCAAGCAGCGGGTAGGAGGAAGGGAACCCCTGGGGGGGGGGGAGGTGGCTGCAGGAATGGACATCACACTGTCCTACCTGGAGATACCAGGGATTGAACTTGGAACATTCTGCACACAAAGTTTGAGCTCTACCAATGAGCTACAGCCCATTTGCAGGTGGCCAGGCAGAGGTGGCTCAACCACAAGTTGACTTGAAATGATTGTGCAGAGCAGCATCCTTGGACACCCTTGGAGAGGCAACAAACAGACAAGCCCCCTGCACATCTGTAGGCAACCTCAGTAGGCCCCTTGATCTGCTAAGATCAAGTAGGAAGAGGCTTGCAACAATTTCCAAGGGAAGAAGAACAAAGCAAGCTGCTGTAACTCCAAATCACATGGCCCCACATACTTGGTGCTTATGAAACTCCAAGTAGGCAAGAGCAGGTGATCTGGAGCCCATCTCCTTCCTTATACCTACAAAGATCGCACTGTGCATCTTCACCACTCTGTGCCTTTTCTGTTTGCAATGAGCATGTTCATTGCTCTTGTTCATTTTGAACAGAAGAGGTGTGGAGCAAGGAGGTTGCATGGCTCCGTCTTTGTAAGTAAAGGGGATGGGGACATGTCTACTCATTTGCTCGCCCACCCACCAGTCCTCCAAGCAAGGGATGTGCAAGCACATGTGAGCACCCCAAGGTGGCAATGTGCAGGGATTTCTTAGGTTGATCATCTCTTTCATGCATGATCAATATTTAAATCTGTAGCTAAATAATCTGATCGTTTCCGTTAGACTAACCACTCTTTCCAGTTTGCACATAATCACCACTCTTGAAATCAATAGCAGTACTGTATATACAGTAGAAGGTAGCTTTATTAGAATATTCTGTACTACTTTAAGACCTTGTACTTTAACACCTTGTGCTTAAGATCTACCTAAAGCACTTGAACCTGTAAACTCTTCACAGCAGATTAACGGTCTGTTTTGTTTGTTTTCAAGACACTCTTTTTAATGGTCTTGGACTGGGTGCAGTCATTGGACTGGGAGTAGCTGCTCTTTTATTAATCCTTGTCGTGACTGACGTCAGCTGCTTCTTTGTGCGGCAATGTGGACTGCTAATGTGCATCACCAGAAGGATTTGTGGGAAGAAGAGCGGCTCTAGTGGGAAGAGTAAAGAGCTGGAAGAGGGAAAGGCTGCATATCTGTGAGTATCAGTCACAACATTTAGAGACAATTGGCTAGCAAATGGGAATCTGGCATCTCCACTGTTATGCTGAGATTACTACTGAATGTCTTTTTTGCAGCATTTAACTACATCATTTTTATTGCCTGCTGTGCTGATTCAATGATGGGATTAAAGATTTTTCTAAATGATCAACACAGTTTCTGAAATTGTGTTCTGAAAACAGGGGCACATGTTAAATGTCAGGTGGTCTACTGAGATCTTTGATCCTCTTGGCTAAAACCTATGCATGCTGACTTGGAATTAAATGCCACTGAATCCAGTGAACTTATTTCCAGTTAAATATGATTAGGTTTACAGCTGAACAGGCAGTTGCTGTGCATGTTTATGTTGGACTAAAGTTGCAATCCTATTCTTGCTTACCTTTACCACTGGACTCAATGCTTCTGAGTAGCCATGTATTTGACTATTCTCCAAGTGTCCACATTTCAAAGGGCCCGACTTTCAAAGACAAGTATAACTGCAAATTATACATAGCTCCAAAATTCTAAATGAACGTATAGAACTACACTGTGAAAGGAGATGAAGGGGAGGGGAGGAGAGATGGAACTTCACCCTTTCTCTTCAGGCCATTTCGGGACTGAAACTCACTCTCCAGCAGCTACTCTCCCTTTTCAAACTTGGGCATAAAAGCAGCTGAGGACATCGTGATTTTCAGTAGCAAAACAATAAGAGGTAAAAAGGTTAAGAACCACCACTAGTCTCAAGTTCATGGTCTCTCCCTTCCAACTGCAGCATCAGCAGCTGCATAAAACTTTTCTTTCACGCATGTTCATGACACTACATGCAACGTGTATGTTTGTTTGTTATTGTATTTCTATCCCACCTTTCTTCCCTGGAAAAGACCCAAGTGTGTTCTGACCTAAGTATGCTTTGAACTGAACACATTCAACTCATGTCAAGCATTAGATTCTTATCTTGTATACTACTGCCCATGTATCCCCCACACAAACACGCGTGACAACAGTTTTGGTAGAAACTAAGGGTCATGTTTATTGATTGATGTAGTGGATCCTGTCTATTCTATGACCTCTCAAGTGTGGGCCCCTAGCTTGTAGGAGACAGTCATCTGCCTGGGCTGTCCTTTGGGCATAACCACCCAAGCTCCGAACCCAGGATCACCTCACAGATCTCCCAGCTCCTCACAGTCAACCCCTATGAAAGAAGGAAACAAGAAGGAAGCGTCAGGGAAGCTTAGTTGGTCTGCTGACCCTGAACAGGGCAGCCTCTAAGCCAGTGGTTTCCAAACTCCTACAGTCTTTGCGGGGATGGGGAGGGGGCAGCTCTGGTTTCACAGCGATCATGGTGCCACCATGACAAAGGGGCTTTCTCACTTACCTGGGGGCAGCACTGGCCTTCAGCAGGGTACAGGGGGCTCACAGCCCCCTCCACAGGCCTCCCTGCTGCTCTAAACAGCGCTTATCTCTTATGGGAACTCACTCCTGGTTTTCAATCTGCCCCCCAGGTAAGTGAAAAAGTCCCTTGTTCACGGCAGAAGCACAAGCACTGTGGCACCATCACTGAGGGCTACTCCATTTAAGGGGGAATGCCCTGCTTCTGGTTGCTCTGGTGGGCCGCGACCCACCGGTTTGGTAACCACTGCACTAAGGCCAAAATTACATTTCAAGCATGAGGTATTACCAACCAAACATTTAGTTTCTGTTCAAGCATTTAGGTACTGCTTTAAAGATCTTACTATCACCTTACATTAACAATGCATAATGTATTAAGGAAAAGCAACTTCATGTATTCATAAAAATTGCAACTACATCTATGGATGCCCTTATTTTCCATGCTGATCAGATCAAATGTGAAATTTGAATTTGCTATAATTTAAAAAAGCACCCAGTTAAACGTAATCAAATTATTAATTATCCAGAACATTTATTTTGAAATGCTGATCTTTGAAATATTAATTCTGTGTTAAAATGAATACTAATTTAACAAATAACTCCAATGTGCTTTGTACAAGTGAAATTAGCAATAATTTGACTTTTCCATCTCTTCCATGTTTTTGAAAACTAAATTTGGTCAATTAATAAAGTCTAATATATTTTGACAATACAATAATTGAGTTCAAGAATCTTTTAATATTTTTTTTTAGGAAAGATGGATCAAAAGAGCCAATAGTTGAAATGAGAACAGAGGATGAAAGAATTACCAATCATGAAGATGGAAGTCCAGTAAATGAACCCAATGAAACAACGCCATTAACAGAACCAGAGTATGTAACTTGAGTATGCAAAACTTCTAATAGTTTTGCAGATACTATTCACAATTTGTAATGGGAAAATCATAAAAGTGAGGAAGTGATAATACATTACAAGGTATAATAATCAATATGATATTGCTCTGTAACCCAAATGAATAATAACTCTCAGACCACTTAAGTATTCAGAGATGAATGTATTTTTACTGATCTCTATCATGTATATGATGCATGTTGATCAGACTGAAATGTTGGGAAATTTTACTTTAAATTAAACAAATGCAAAAAAGTGAAAACAAGAAAATTACATAGAATAGTCCATCATGTGACAATTAAGAAAGTAAATAAAGAAAAGAATACAAATTTATAAAGTTGTTTAATAAGAATTATTGCATAAGGAACAGCAGATCTTGACCAGTGTTAAAAGTGAGCATTTTACTGACCCAGCATTGAAGAAAGCCTCGTTTTAAAAGAGAGAGTCCAAAGTTTCAATCCTGCAATCCTTTGTATGAAAAACTTGATAAAGCTGAATAAATAACAACAAATAAAATACTGTAATGATAACATTTCTCCAGAATTTTGGGGAAACTTGCATCATTTTGTTGTTCCTTGCAACATCCAAGACATATTTTTTCTAGATTTTGCCCACTCTTAGAGCACAATCCTGTGCTCGGCAGCACTGCTCCATGCTGCTGAGCTCTGTCGCAAACGTGCTGTAAGGCACATTTGCGAGCCTCACCGCCAGGCTCCAGCCCATGCTAGCCCAGCGCCGGCTGGTGCTGGGCTAGCATGCAGCAGTTGCCCAACCTCCGCGGCTTGGCAGTCTCTTAGACCTCCAAGCCGCAGCACAGTAAGCAGGGGCGGGAACGGGGGCGGGGTGGAGGTGTTCCGGGGAGGGGGAGGCTGGCAGGGACAGAGAGAGGGCAGGGGGCAGGCATGATGCGGAGGCGTGATGCTGGAAGGGGGGCAGGCTCAAATGTGCTGGGAGAGGGAGGGAGGTGGGTCCGCGGAACTTTGCTCCGCATAATCCAAGGCACTCGTGGAGGGCTCTGCACCCTACACGAGTGCCTTTGTGGGGCTGCTTACCTTACCCGGGGGAAGGGGACAAAAGTTCCCTTCTCCCAAGGTGCCTCCTGCAGTAGCCTGGGGCACGCAGGATCCGGCAGCAGCCCTTCTCAGTGCTGCTGAGCCTGGGTGCCCCAGGCAGTTCAGAATTGGGCTGCCCATTGCTAAGGGTAGTTCTGCTACATTCCTGTGAAGCAAACAAGGCTTAATTCAGTCACAACTAATGTATCCTATTGATTTCAATGAAATTTGAATACAACCATTTTTAACTGGATAAGGTATAGAAAAGTGCATAAGATACAATTACAACACATCTTTAAAGATCAGTGATGCATAATTTTCAAAATGCATGGTTTTCAATTAGTAATATCTTGTCTCTTCTAATTTTATCACAGGAAACTGCCATTAAAGGAAGAAAATGGAAAAGAAGTTTTAAATTCAGATACTATAGAAATCAAAGTTTCTAATGTCATCATCCAGTCAAAAGAAGATGATAGCAAAGCATAATACAACTACTACAGCTGTCTAGAGTGGGGGGAAAAGCATTTGGATTCAAATAAATCTGTGACCAAAACTTTGCAGCTGACCTTAGGTCTCTGGGCAATTTAATATGGCATAATTCATAGAAGTCATTCAAACTACTTCTATCGAATGTCCGTTTTCATTTTCTTTCAATAGTTTTAGTCTATAGTCCTGGCTGACATCAGTCCCGTGGTCTCAGTTTGGCAAATCAGCCAATATAAATATTGTAATTTATTTTATTGCTGAAGAAATCTATTTATAAAACATCAAGAATACCCCGTAGCCACAGACTGTTCATGAGACAGCTGCATCTCTTACAATGGAAGTTAAACCCATGAGAGAAAGTGCCATATACATTTATATTTGTTTGTATTTGCAATTTTAAAAGATTTTGGTTGCCTTTAAAAAGAAAAAAAATATATAAATATAAATATATATAAATATATATAATATATCAGTCTCAGTTAGAAATTAGATATCTATGGCTGGCAAAGGCTAAATAGGGACCTCAGCTGCAGTTGACCTTTTGACACAAGGATAGACTGAACTTTTGCATAGTGATAGCCCTGCACTTTCACACTGGTTCAGAAATGCAATGAAGGGTTCCAAGGTTTGATGTACAGATTTTAACAGAGGTGTGACCTATTTTGATGACGGCATTGATCACATCCTAACTATCAAAGTCCACATAAATTTCAGTGCTTCAGATACGTTGTATTTATGTTTGGAAGATTGTATGTAAGCTAAAATGTTAAAATTTATTTTGTGAGAAAAGAAACCTGAATTATGATAATAGCACTCAGCTTCAAAGGAAATCTTACAACAATAAATACAAGCTCAACTGAGTTGCCTCAATCTATTTCTCAAACCTAATACTGTGCACTATTTCCTTCCATTTGTTTAGTATAAAAATAAATGTGTTTGTTTTAATATAACTAATTCATCTAAACTCAAAGGCCAGAATCCAAAGAGTTGTGTTAGGGGTGTCTGTGTACAGTGGGATTTTCACTGCTCCCCCCCTTTAAAAATAGTCTCTTCTACCTGCCTATCATAAACTGATAAGAACATAAGAACAGCCCCGCTGATTTTGTAACTCTTCTTGGGTTCAGAAGAACTTCCTCTGGTGTAGGGAACTAGTCATATAGCTCCTTGGATTCAGGGCCTAATATTAAACTGTTTGATGTAAAATGTGAAGCATTTTATTTAACTTCTATGCTCCTTTCTGTTTTTAGTTTAGAAATAATTCCAATAGCGCATAATTTTTTTAAAATTTGGCGCTATCAGGAAAAGACTTAAATGTAACAGGAAAGATTAAAAAATAAGTATTAATGTTATTTTTCATGCTCTGAAACATAATTTTAAAAGAAAAATAATTTCCTAACAATGATTAAACAATGCCTTTAGTATGGTAAAAACTTAGTTTTTATATCTGCAGCACTTACTTCAAATTATCAAAACAAAGAGTAACAGTTTGAAATAAATCTAATGATGAATACCTTCTGTCCTTATCTCCCTTCTTGTCAAAGGGAATAGAAGCAAATATGACTTATCCAGCAAAAGTCCTAGTCCCAAACTGAATTTGTATTTGGTATATAATGATGTAATGCAGTTTAAACCAGTTTAACTTCACCCACATGTTCCTAAAATGTAGAATGTTTACCCTTCTAGAAAACACTTATGACAGCTTCAAACAGCGTTGATATATGGAGAATGCAGATGCCTTTAGGCTCAATTTGGCTGAAAGAGATGAAGAACATTTTGGGGTCGTTTTCATATTGTTGTCATTCATAGGTGGCTAAGGTTAATAATGATAATTTCTGACATCTTTTTCCTTGATGGGTTTAGAAATTGATCTTTTTGTGTAGGATCCTTCATTCCCAAAGTAATAACTCTTACTCACTATTTATTGTAATAATCAAACATGCTTCCTTATTGTAAGGCAGAACACAACTAAGCTAAAAACTAAAAAGAACAAGGAAAAAATAGTTTAATAGTTGAGTCTAGCTCCATCACATAATAGAAGATTTTTAAGGTTTAACTCTTTAGGGCCATGTTACTACAGATCTCTTAAACTGCTAGAGTTCAATAAGTGAGAAATTTTCCTTTTGGATGTTGAGTCCAGGCTGCTAGCTTGACAAGATACTGGGTCAAGTTAAGAGCATTTCTGCATTACATTGGCAACCAATTTACGACTGTAGTAAAGTGTTCCACTGCTGTAAATCCACTGATAGGATTGGGTAGAAAGTAATGTAAGGTCAAAGTATATCAATTTTGGGCCTTTCAGCCCCTTAAATCTTTGGTGTTCCTTGACAAATAGTGGTGGTGTGGGAGTGAGTTAGACTGGGATCACAATTCTGTGCTTGTCTTCTCAGAAGTAAGTACTATGGTTTTCAACAGGCCTTACTCTCAGGAAAGTGTGCATAGGATTGTAGCATGAATGTACTATCTGCTGCCGCTCAGTAGCAATGGATAAGATGCTTCTTAGCAAAGAGCATTACATAATGGCAAGGACTTAGTCTGGGGATGCACAGAACTATTCCTTTAAATGTATTGATTTCTTTGATCATGATTCTTTAAAGATTCCTTTAAAGATTCTTTATAAATCACTCTATTCCTTTAAAAATCATGGGCTGATGAAATTATTGGCCTATATCTCACCTATCAAAATTGCAACTAAGTAATGCCCTAATAATGGATTCAGCATTATGGATTCAACAGTGGCATACATCGCTACTTTTACAGAACACAAAAAAACACAATCCCTATTAAAATGTATTTGGACTGTTTTAGAACATGTTGGTTTTCATAACATTTTTATTATTATTTCAATACCTATTACCATTTCAATGGACAGTCTCTGACATATAATGAAGAATAATGAACAGAGGCAGAAATGTGCACTGTGGTTTTGATGCTCATTGTGGATGTGACATTAATTTCAAACAGGCCTTAGTTCATTGTGCCAAATGAGATGGTCAGATGTTCGTATGTGAAGAGAATGCTCTTTATTCTAGGACATTTTTAGAAGATAATGCACAACCTTTATTACAAAGTAACCCAGCTCTATCATTTTCTATGGACCAGGCACAATGGTTCTATCATCCCTTTGCGGTTTTTATCTCAGTGCCTGAAATGTAAGGAATACCTGGCAATCCTAATGCTGAGCTAACAAAAATACCACCATACTGAGTTATGCAAGAATGTAATCATCTGTCATGAACAGCTTTATAGGAGTGGAGTTTCTGTCTCTCCATAAGTATTCACAACTTTACCATAAAATACAATAAAAAGGTAACATTGAACATTACCTTCATTATGCTGAATCCTAATCATTGGATTCATTACGATGATTCGTAATCATTGGATTCATCATAAATATAATTCCCTAAATATTTTCAGGCTTTGAACTGTATATCAAAAAGCAGCCATTTTTCTTATGATTGTGAAATCAGTTCTTTAAGTGCCAAACATTGAGTTATTTCCCTGTCACCTGTTACGTAGATAATTAAGATGTATTTGTGCCTTGGTAGCATGCCACTCAGTTTGAGGAAGCAAAACAAAGCTCTCCTTCCACAATCTGTGGATCTGTGTTTTGATTAATAAAGATACTCATACTTGCTTTTGTTCTCAGAAATGCAAATAAAGCTGCCCACCGTATTATTCAGCCACATTCACTCTTAAAAACCCAGATGTACCTAAGATGTGGTGAAGCAACCATTTCGTTGGCATTTGTTTTGTATGTTTCTAAATGTGTGTATAGAATTCTATGTTCAAGTTTCAGTCAGGAGTTTACCAGTGAATGAGAAGTTTCAAAGGCAAAAACTGCAGCAAGGTGCCATCTTCCACACACAAAAATATCAAAGGAAAAAAGTAGAAGCCACATTAATAGCCCTTTTCAGGCTTTCCTCGGGGTACAAGGAATGTGAGTGGATGGAGCCCATCAATGTCTTTAAGGAGTCCCCTTTTCATACAGTTACGGGACTTCCTTCAAGCATTGCACAGAAAATGCATAATTTGGGATGAGACATGTCCCATCAATGCAGCTCCTCCACACATGTTCACTGTGCATTACTGACCATGTGAAAAGAGCTAGCATTATGGTCTTTTGAGGGTTGTTCTCATTTGACCAAATCCTCATTTTTTTTTTAAGAGCAATCATATGGCTAAACAGCCAGCCAAGTTGTTTTCCAGATTCCTTTCTCTAAACATTAGTCCATCCTTTCAGTGAAGGATCAGAGGACTCTCCCTCATTTTTCTTTGGAGAATAAAATAGGAGTGTTGCCTGCAAGGCAAGTATTGAATTCACTGCCTCTGCTTCAGCAATCACAAGAAATGTATTTACCCACTGTCCTTAATGCAGCATGCAGTCCAATTCTTTCTGTGCATGGGGCAGCAAGAAGACCTCTGCATCAGGCTACTATGGTCACACAACTCACTCTATGGGAGAAAAATGTAGCACCTTTCACAAAATTATTCAACTTCAAAGGGTTCCTATAGGTTATTTCGTTTGATAGGATATGATGTCTTTCAGAAGAAAGTCTGTAGCTACATCTCAAAGTAGCCCTTTGCATATAAGAGGATTTCATTGTCACATCAGAGTGAATCCTAAATCTTGATATCTTTTGGAAGTTAAAATAAAAAATGGACTGTGTTTTTCTCTAAACAACCAATGGTAATAGTAAGACCATTGTCTATACAATGCATATTGTGTGTATTTTTGTCTATTTCCTTGCTTTTAAGTTCATTTTTCTGCAGGTGACTACAGTGGGGAAAAAAGTCATGGTTAAGGTCAATGTTTATATACTTTTAAGAAGAATCTACTTTTAAAGAGAAGTTCCTTTACATATTATGAACTCCCTTCAAGTAATTTGGACTGTAAAGTGTCACATAATGAAACTGTGTGATAATGCAAAGCAACAACAGGCGACAGAATGTTCAATATTTTCCATATTCATGTATAAATGAGGTATTCATATACAAGTTATGAGAACCTGATCGAACATTTGTTGATCCAACTGGGAGTTATCACAGCAGTGTTTGGATCAATTATAGGTTGTCAGGTGTCTTTCCCTTTTAAAAATGGTATTGTGGGTCCCATTCTGGTGGATTTTCAAGTCTGAGATATAGTCATTTTCCCAGCCTTAGGAAATGAAATAAAATGGGCGTGTTTCAGTCAAAGTCCAGCAATTTTAAATTCTGTTCATTGCAATGGGGAGAGTTAAGCATTCGCTTAACCCTCTCATGGAAATAAGTGAATTTGAGATGGCTAAACTTTGGCAAATTAATGTCCAATGTGTCTTGTAAGATGTGTGTTTTAAAAACACGGGTGGAAATTAGTATTGCTGTGATGCTGTGAAAAGGAAGATGACAAAAATAGGATATGTTAAGAGAACATATGCAAAGGATTGAGGTAAGCCAAAGAGTGAGCAGCAGGCGACATGGAGGCAACAGATGGACAAATTGGCAGAGCGGCTAAAACAGAAGGTGCCATGACTGGCCAAAAAGGGAAAGGCCTGTGTATGTTTTGAAGAGGAATGTTAAGGAGGTTTCGGGGCAAAACAGATCTTGCAATCCATTTGGGTTGCAATCCCAAGAACCTCTGAATGTATATACAATGAGAATCAAAATACTTGAGGAATGTCATTGCTCATGCCAGATATATAGACTGCGGACAAGATTAAGGAGAGCGTTTCTGCTACAATGACTGTTTGGGTATGTAGTTTGGATTCTGTTTTCAGTATAATCTAAAACATGCCCGTTTTTTGTCAACTTGTTGTTTCAAGAGTCCATCTATCGTATCTGCCATCAGTGAAGGATAAGGAGCAAGTTTGTTTATCGGTTCCAAATTTTATGTCCCTATGAAATGCTGTACATATATATATCTAAACTGTAAAAAAAAAAAAAGATACTGCAAATGCTGAAGTTTTGTATTTATGAAAGACGTCAAAAGTATGGATTACAGTTATATCAATTATTTGTCACTCTCCACCATTTGTATATTAATAGTAAAGAGACTTTTACTTTAACAAAGTGTTGCTTTTTACCCTGATGTTTTATTATAAGTATCTTTCTGTAAGGAAGAAGGTGGTTTAGGGATCAAGAGCATTCACCATTCCAAATTTTGTTCTTAGCAGATTTTTCAAAACACTCTAAATGAAATTGCATGTTACTAAAAATAAGAAAAGTTTTTTTTTTTACTCTCTATATGCAGCCTACTGTACATTCATAGAAAACATTCTGGCACTCTAATGCAGTAAATCAGGTGTATCCCAAATTCTATGCCTCAGTAACCACACAACATCTTGATTAAGTACACAGGGAGGATGAAGAGGGAAACTGAAGCTGAAGACATCACTTTTGTGTCTGGAACAACTTTGTTTTTTCTAAAGCAGCACCTAAACATTTTCATCACACAGCACACAGACAAGGCTCTAAAATTGTAAAAGCACACCATCATGTTCTGTTTGATAATTCACAAGGCACACCGCACCGCCGGCAGGGGGCTCACATCCCCCAGAGGCCCTACCAATAAATGTCCCTCTCCCCAAAACTCTCATGGCACACCTGCAGACCATTTATGGCATACAAATGCAGCCCAGCACATTAGTTGAACTGCTGCTCTACAGTCAGAAATTTTTTTGCAGGTTCAGATCTGCTGACCAAAGCAAGGTATAGCTGGTAATAGAATGTTTTCAAAACCAGAAAGAAAAGCAAGGCTTCTCCTATGCCAGCATGCTAGAATTGGAGGGGCATTGCTCTAGTGAACCCAAGTTTGGCCTTCATCCTAAGGCCTATGGCACCCGAGACTTCCCTGCCATCAGCCCAAGCCACAGTGCCATGAGACTGGCCTGGGTCACACTCACTTAGCATGCATCCAGCACCACATGCATGTGTATAAGCGACATGACTGACGACACCAGCGCTGGGCTGATTCATACATCGCATTCCAAGTTTGTAACACCAAAGCTACTAAGGGAACCGCACATTTACAAAAGGACTGCACAACCAAGTCCCCAAAGGTAAACCCACCTAGCTCCTTGAATACATCATCACCAAAAGGGTACTGATGACAACAGGCAATGTATAATGTGATAAACAAAGCTAAAGTAAGACAGTGATAGACTGAGCCCTTTACTGTGCCTACAATCATCATCACTTCCTTAATGAGCTCAAATTAAGGGTACATTGACCCAGCCCTATGCATGTTTCTCCCTGAGTAATTCACCAAATCCACTGGGCCTTGGTCATCAGTAACGGCACACAGAGCATAATGGAAAGCCTATTAGGAGACTAAAAATAATGGTTGAGTCCACCATTAGTAAGATGAACCTTTGTACCCATTTGTGTTGTTAAAAGAAGTAACACTGGAGATTGGTAAGAAGGAGAACTAAGTACATATTGACTAAGGGCCCAATCCTAAACCAACTTTCTAGCACCTATGCAGGTGTGCCAATGGGGCATGTGCTGCATCCTGCAGTGGGGGGGACCATCTTAGAGGCCTCCCCAAAGTAAGGGACCATTTATTCCCTTACATTGGGGCTGAATTGCGGCTGCATCATTGCTAGAAAGTTGGATAGGACTGGGCCCTAAACAGTCAGTTCAATACCTTATATTCCCTATAGCAGTCAAAATTTCACCAGCAGACCATTACAGATGTGGTTCTTTTACTTGTGTGTGATAATATCAGTAGCTTTTGAAATGAAATCAAGCTGTAACACTTCATAGTCAATGACTTGCAGTCATCAACCCTTGGTAGCAAAGAAAACCCTTTTCTTTTCATCAAAATATTAGACAATTTCCAAAACGGTTCTTTGTATTGAACATTCATTTAGCCATCATCCCATAAAGATATTGCTCATATTTTCTGTGGTTATTATTTCTGTTCTGGATTATGGTTCTCATTTGACAAAAAGAACAAAAACTATATAGAAAGGACACTGGAAATGGAGCATACTACTTACATCTGCCTTGCTGCCTATGTAGTATGTAATGCCTAAGTAAAAGGATTGGATCCTGAGGTTCCTTCCTCCAGTGGCAAGAGCCCTCTTCCAAAGGAGCAAGGTAAACTCTTGATCTGTTGGTTTGAATCTAAAGGGAGGTCTATTAGCAGGAAGCCTTTCCTACTCACAAGCTGTTTCTGAGCTAGCGTGAGAAAAGTGACCCCAAATCCCAAGAAGTTCTTCCCTTTGAGCAAGCTCCTGCAGAAGACTTTTCAGAAGTTCTTTTCAAAATAGGTGTCCTAAGAGATCAACTACCGCTTGGGAAGCCTACCAGGAGGTAAGTTACTTACCTCCTGCAAGCTGCCTGTGGCCCCCCCTCCCCCGAATGCAGCATGTGTTTTTTTGGTGAGCATGCATTGTTAGAGGTACTTTTTTTGTTACATAAGACCGTTGTATTTTTGCTTTCTGGTTTTTTGACCGTAGCATTTGACAGAATGGTGATATTTAACTCAGGTTTGTCTTATTGCATTCTGCTGTAAATTACACATTAAATGGTGTATAACATGATGGTATTATTCCTACAAACTGTGATTTTACCAATTTTGGTAACTAGTGGTGTCACCCCCATGTGCATCACCTGGTGCAGTCTGCACCCCCCACCACCTTCACTGCTTCTGCTGCATGAACGGAGCCCTTAATCCCTATACATCATGGCAAGCAGTGTCTCCAGCAGCTGCCATCCTAGTGGCCCCACCGGCTCCAAACTCACTCCCTACTTGAATTAACAACCAAACCTGTTCCTACTCCTCCCCTAGCTCCACTGATGAGGGCTGATCTCACCTCTGGAAGCCAGCCCCCCACCACAATATCAAAGCAAAGCATGAGGTCTAAACTTCCACCAAGCTACCCCTCAAAGCCCCTTCCTCTTCTGTACTCACAGACAGGAGACAGAAATAGATGATGCCATAAGAGAGTTGGCAACTGTCCTCCTATCCTGAACTCAGAAGAACAAAGGACTACCTGGCCAGGTAATGAGAAATCCAGTACTGTACCCTCCCCTGCACTTGGGATGAGCTCACCATTTAAATGAGCTGAAGGAAGTCACCTCTTCTGTCACTTTGTTGAACAGCAAGGCCAGGGTGACCAGATACAATGGAGGACAGAATGTGTACACCTTTAACCATTATATAGAAGAGGGAATCTTGCCAGGTGCAGCTCATTTTAAAGCCCTTCCTTGCTGAGCTGCACCAGACAAAATGCCCTCTTCTAAAATATGATTAAAGGTATAGGCCCTCTGTTCTCCATTGCATCTAGTCGCCTTGAGCAAGGCTGAGTGACAGAACACAAGAGCTTGGTGTATTTTGCATTTCTGTTATCCTGTTCCTTTATTGAAGAAGCTGAAGCTGTACCTTGCTCAAAGGCCTAAGGAAGGACCCCACTGCCAGGTCACTCCATGGATCCCAATACCTTCAGCTTCCTTCCAGGAGGCATTTGCTTCTCCAGGCCCTTTTGCAGCTGATGTTCAAAAGCTGATTGTGATATTGCATGAGGCTGGTCTGCTGTTCAAAGAAAAAAGGGGAAAAATCTTCCTGTGTGTGTCCAGATATTTCAATGGGCCTAAAATAGTTATTTGGATCCTGGCCACATGAAATGCATGTTGCTTTTATAGAAGATTACCACACATACCCGCCTATAAGTCGACCCCACAGATAAGTCAAGGGCAAGTTTTGAGCCAACAATCACAGAATTTTCTATGACCCTTGGATAAGTTGGGGGTTAAACTTAGGGGGGTGCCTGACTATAGTTTTGTCTGATTTTACCCAAGGCCAGATCCTGAAAAATAGCCTACCACTAATTGTTACCTAAGAACTGTAGTCTCTAATTTATTAAAAACACAGTAAAAGATCATAAGATACATTTTTATTCTTTTTTAAATTCTGAACTTCTCCACCTTTTTGTAAACACTATCAGAGTAAGTACACTGTAAATAACATACCAGTGGTTCCCAACCTGGGGTTCATGCACTCCCAGGGACACTCAACAGGACCTTTAGGGGTACTTGAAAAAGAATGGAATAATGGCAGAAAAAGGCAGGCCGTGCTCCAGAATGCACGGCCTGGAAGGGAGGTAGCTAGTTGGCTGTGAAAGCCCCACCAATAGCTAGTTTTTGGTCATCAATTCATGTATGAACCAGTGATTGAAAACCAGCACAGTAAAAAAGCTGAAACATAATATGGAAAGTGATCAATCATCCAGAATGTCTCAGGACACTTCAGGTGCAAAATAGTGCAAAGGCAGAGTCTTCTGTTCTTCAAACAGATGAAAAGAGAAAATATGTGATGAATACATGAAGTCTGGGATTTCATATGGAGGAGATGAGGGCTTGTCTTACTAATTACAAACATTTTGCTAATAGGAAGGGTACAATTTATGGAAATGGGCTGCCAAGGGATATGCAGGTGAAAAAGGTTGAACCATGAATCAAATCCACCTTTAAGGTGTCTGGTGTGTTAAGCCAGAAGCTCTATGTACAACATATTACACATAACTGGGAGTGTGCAATTCAATTCACAGCAGAGAGATGCAGCTGCATATATTTGCAACCCTTTTTACTCAGAAGTAGACCCACTGCTTCCCATGGGTGTTATTCTGAAGTCATGGTGCACTGAATTGTAGCCTGCGAAGGAGGGTCCCATCCTGGTGTTTCTAAAAACAGACCTGCTTTGCAAGCATTTGCAAAAGGGAACCAGGCTGTAGCAGAAGGAAGGAGATTAAAAGGTTAACTTTGGCTAGAATTTCCCAGTTGCTGCAGAAACAATCTCTGCCCTGCCTGCCTGGTGCTTGAGAAACTTGGGGCCTGCCTGCCTGCCTGCCTGCTGCTTGAGAACCAAAACTGTTCAGAGTGGAAAGACTCTGCCCTCTGATTGACCCGGAGATCAGGCGAAGTGAGAACTGGAGCTTAATTACTTGGCAAAAATTTATATCCCATCTTCTTCCATCATGAAACTCAATGTAGCTGACACTGAGTCCCCAAGTGGTCACCCATCCTGGCACTGGCCAAATGTAGACTTGACTTGCTTTCAGTTAAGTGGCTGCATGAGATGCTCTCAAACCATGTCCTGGAATGCATGTACTTTTGGGTTTGGTGGTGGTGGTAGGGTGGTTCAGACCTAAAATTAAGATATATCTGTTTCAATTTGCTTGTTTAAATTTACAATGTAATGAAAATTATCACCATATTTAAGTAAAAAGTGGCATTTACAAGCCTACAAACAGATTGCTGCTCCCACGCCTCCTAGGCGGTAGGGACATTTTTTGCCCTGCCTCTGCTGTCAGACAAGGCAGGGAATATGTTTTCTGGACTAAATTGTGTGCTTTGAGGGATTGGGTGGGGCTTAGTGCAAGACAAACTCCATCCCATCACTCCTCACATATTGAGTAGTTTGCTCAAGCTGTTTGAAGTCTTATGTCCATTTAAACACGAAATTATACTTTTCAGGGCAGCAGTTCTGGTGACATTTTTTTTTTGGGGGGGGGGGTCCTTTGGTCCAGTGAGCTCCTCTAGAAGCAAGACAGACACCTTGTTTGGCTCTGCAGTTTGACAACCTCCCTTGAGTACTGGGAGGGGTAGAATTTTGGTTCTAATCCTCAAAGACAAATCAGTGGGTTCATGAGCAGCTTGACTATCTTTCGAGGACCAAGGACTCTGACTTATGTCCTGTACATGCCCTGCAGGTGTACCTGGAAGGGTGACATATGAAGGGTGTACCCCTTTTTCATCATTTGGAAGGGTCCCCTTTGACAGTTTTTGTCTCTTGGGGGCTTATGTGTTTAGGGCTTATCACCCAAAGATTATGGGTTGCATCATGTCTGTATTATTGGGGCTACTCTTGCATATGAAATGGGCAAAAAACAGAGGATTTGCTGGAAATCAGTTGTCTTCAAATGCTACATGCACCCATGAAGTAGTTTGCTACAGTTGGAGAGCAAGGCATGGTGTCATTTCTGTGTTCTCACAGGAGGAGACAGCAGCATGTTGTTTAAGTTGTGGCAGCTACTTTATTGGGATTTATCTTTGAATGGAGATAGACTGTTTTGTGATATTATTTTTCTTGTGCAGGCTGTGGCTAGATGGTGCTACTAAAGGTGTTTGTTGGTGGATACTCCATCGTTATGGGTTTTTTTGTATTTTTTTTTTAGCCCACAAGAGAGCAAACTTCAATAGTTTTGGTACCAGTTTGAGTTAGGAGACGTAGCTCAGGTCTCCTGGTTGGCTAAGAGGAATATATTGTGGAACCGGTTGCTGCACAGGTTTTATTCATTTGGGACAAAATTACCTGTGTCATAGGATGGGTGTGTCCTTGAGACTGCAAGCAGTTAGGGACTTGGCTTTTCTTCATGAGTGGATCCCTGGAGTTTTGATTCAAACTGATAGGGTGCATTTGTCTGTAACTGGGACTAATATTTTGCTTCAAGATTCACAGTTGGCCCTGCAGGACATTCTGAAGCATGGTAGGGCAGTGAAAAGCTAAGCTCCAGGCTAGCCCCACTGAGGGACAACTATATTGGGGGCCAGGAGTAGGGATTTTGGTGTGCACTCTGAGGTAAGCAAGGTCAGAAGAGGGATCAGGACCTATCCCTAGGTACTGAATGGCTCAGGGAGACTGGGAATATCTCTGACATGGATTGCAAAGCTGACCTCAAATGCTTTCCAACCTTGGAGAGGTGATAGTTCAGCTTCCTCAACCCTTTGGGGTTGTCATTGATGAGCTTGGATTGTGAACTGACACCCATAGCCTGTTGTCAGGGTGGAAACATCCATTAAGGGAAGAGGCAGTCGTTTGGCCTCATCTAGATTAAAAGCCCACACTAAAGGAAGAAGGAGTTTGATGCTGGGCCTGTTGGTTAGGTTATCAATAAATGTGGCCCAACATTACTCCAAATCACTTGACTCTCGTGTTTATTGGGAGGGGGGGGGTGTAAGGGCAAACAGATCGTGAAAGAAGGCTATTTGTATTGCCAACACTGCCTGGAAGTGACTCTCTAGAGCAGGAATTCTTAACCAGGGATATCCATACACTTTGAAGGTATAGGCAGTAGTGGACCTACCATCAACTAAATGGGGCAAATGCCCTGGGTGCAGAGTCCCGCACCCCTCCATGACCATGCGGAAGCCTCTCTGAGGCTCCTGACGTGGTCAGAAACAGTACTTCCAATTTGTCAGAAGCACAGTTTAAGACATCGGGGAAACCTCAGAAGAGCCAGGGTGGTGTAGTGGTTTGGGAGGTGGACTCAGATCTGGAAGATTCAGGTTCAAATCCCCCCTCAGCCATGAAGCTTCCTGGGTGACCTTAGGCCAGTCACTTTCTCTCAGCCTCACCTACTTCACAGGATTGTTGTGAGGACAAAAGGGGGGAGCAGCTGTGTACACCGCCCCTGAGCTCTTTGGAGAAAGGGCGGTATAAAAATGTGAAAAATAAAAATAAATAATAATAATTCTCCGACACGTCCTGGAGTCACACAAGGCTCTGCAACGTCTTGTTGAGTAGGGAGTGTGTGAATTTGCACATGAGGGGCAGTGGCATCTTGTGTTAGGGCACCATCGCAGACCATGGGGCTGGGGAAGTCTGCCACTGGATATGGAAACCAAATGATGAGGGTATGGGATTCAATTGCTAAACAAATTTTAAAAAACTGTTAGATTATCTATCACCATTATCAATATGAATTGAGGCATTCTGTTCCTAGCTATCCATGTGTAAAGTAAAACCAAGCCATAGACATCTTCTGAAGTCATGTTGGTACCTAATAGGATGGTGATGATTTTGACGGTCTGGTGAAGGAGATATGGGGACGTGTGAGGCAATCCATTGGGGGTCTGTAATTGTAAAAAGGTTAAGAACCTAAAGTTTCAGAGAGAGGTCTTTCATGGTCCTTACCTGTAGATGCCAGGGACTGAATTGCTTTTAAAATGAATAGTAGCACAAGATGATTAAGAACCTAATCCTATCTAACTTTTCAGCACTGATGCAGATGCAATGCAGGTAAGGGAATAAACATTCTCTTAGCACACAGCCCAACAAGTGACTCTTCGATTCTGCACTGGCTCAAAAATTGCTGCAGAATTGAGTAACCCCATGGGGGGCTACTTCCCTTACTCAGGGGAAGGGGATGAAAATCCCCATTTCCTGAGGAGATGGTGGTGGCTGCCCGGTGTGCACAGGATACTTTTTTTGGCACCACAGCAGCTCTGCGCTCTGGGCAGCTCAGGATTGAGCTGTAAATCATCAAGTCTTGCTTCTAAGTGAACATTCATTGGATTGGACCAAATGACAGCTGATACTCATCCCATCTCTGATAGACCAGTTTAACCAGGAAGTGACCCAGAACTGGTCCTTTATATGAAAAAAAGTGTTTGGGACAATCTAGCTTAAGACTGTGGCACACACAGTGAAGGGACATTAATGCTTTTGCCCTCTCCAGTTTTTCTGCCAAAAATCACTCTCAAAGTGGTTATTTGCAGCAAATAGCTGTTTCAGAGGCAAATAGCTTTTGGGAGGAGAATGATGCACATGGGGGAAAGTCTTTGATGGTATTGCCGCTATTGTTTGCGTAATGGGTCTTTATGGCAGGCCTTTTCAACCCCTTTTGCAAACATCATTTCTTGCAAGTAGCAGTGTCTCTAGGGATCCTTGTTGTGTATGAATCATTTGTAGTACTGGGAAAAACTTCAACCAACCCAGAGGGGTGAAAGCAGTTTTGATATAAATTAACTTGTACTGCTCTTTTTGGTATGTGAACATGTCAAATTCCCTGGATTTTAATGATTTGCACCTCAATCCTATACTCTGGAACAGTGTTCTTCAGTCTGTGGCTGGATCATTACCCCAATGAGGTTGTGAAACCTCATTTCAGGGGTTGTGGCAGCCTTTCAAAGCCTTTGCAAGGGAGGGCTTGGATCCAATTCAATAGTGGTGCTGCCGTACCAAAACCGAGTTCTTGATATAATCCTGCACAGCCTCTTTTCGCTGTCTTGCCCAGCAGCTCCGAAGACTGGCCCTACTCTGGCTGCTACCTTACAGGGTTGTTGTGAACTCAAAAGAGGTAGGGTTTAGGCGGATCAGGTCCTGGAGGGGTAGAAACTGGCGGCGGGTCCCCAGTCTCATACTTTATTTTTTGGGTTGAAGAGCACTGCTCTAGAAATGCCAGCATATCTCTATATATGCTAATGCAGCAACAGCCCTAATGGAATAGAAGTCCAACTACAATTGGATGTGACACAGATGCTGGTGCAACACCAGAAAAATGCTGCACTGATGTAGCTCAGACATCGCTCGGAAACTGGCATGACTTTGTTGGCAGAGAGGCAAACTCATGTGCCATTGGTGCAGTGCCCAGATAGGACTGGGCCCTAATACTGGTTGGTTTGACAGCAACTGACATCATAACTGCAGCACTGCTTTTTGGTCTAGTTGACGTGGCATGAATACATTTTTGGTTTTTTGCGTATATGGAGTCAGTGTTGATATGAACTTAGATATTATAGTTATGTGATTATGAGACGTAAGACTGAATAACGAGTAAGTCATGAAATGTAGTTTTGAGACTATTGTATTGTAAGACATGAGACTGCATGTTTGGTTTCATTTCTTCAGCCAGATAATTCACACTTTCATTTGAATAAACACAGATGCGCCGTAATTAGGAAACAAAAATATCCTGGAAGCAAATATTGTTTATGAGAATATTATGCCCACTTGAAAATCTTTACTAAACTTAAAAACAGAGAGCTGCTCTTTCAAATACAGCTACAGAAAGATGTACAAGGCAATTCAGCTTGTTTTCCATGAATCGGTAGGAACAGTTGGTTTTATGTCACCTGGCATCGGAGGCCAATGCATCACCCCCATGGTGGACCTCCTTCCATGCAGGGGGCAGTGCAATGCCCCAGGCAGTGGGCGTGGTGATGCGCCATTTCCCCATCCCAGTTGTGTTTTTTTGGCTATAATTAGAATAGAAAAGTGGTTTGTTCAGCATGGTTTGTTACATTGCATTCTGCATGAAATTACACATTGAATGATATATAACATGATGGTATTATTCAAAAGTACCAAAATTTTAAAAATTTTGGCCAGTAGTAGTGTCACCCCCTGTGCTTGCCACCCGGTGCGGCCTGCACCCCCCTAGTGATGCCACTGAGTAGGAATACAAATTGATTTTCTAACAGCCCAATCCTATCCCCCCCCCCCCACTTGTTGGTGAAGCCATGCCAAAAAAGTATGTGCTGTATCTAGTGGGGTGTGTTGAACTGGAAGGCTTCAGAAGGGAAAGGGGATTTTCAAGGAAACAAATGTTCTCTTAACTCAGTTTCAATGCTGGATATGGCTTGGGTCATGTGGCCTAGCAGCACCAGTGGTGCATGACAACTCATGCATTGGGTTGTCAGTATGTGAAGCTGGATGTGGCAAGTCAGTGGTAATAGTAAAGACATCAATTCATTCTTAATGGAAGGATTAAATGAGTATAGAAGAAATACCAAGACTATGATGGAACCAGATTTAACACTAGGTTGTAGCACTTGGGAATTCAGCGCTAATTAAGATGGGAATTTGACCATCCATTTAGGCCAAAAGCCCCCCCCACAAACACACACACTGGATAGGACTATTGGATCTTTAAATCTTACAATTCATTTGGGTTGCAATCCCAAGAACCTCTGAATGTACATACAATATACATTATGTATGTCTGTATATACAATATACAATGGAGGCCTTTTGGTTTGGGCCAAAGCTATGGAACTGCCTCCCAGCTGAGTTGCCTTCCCAGTTGGCCTTCCAACTGGGGTTAAAAAAAGTTTTTAATTTCAGTAGCCACCTTAGTTTCTGTCGGTTGCTGTTCCCGTTCTTTTATTTGATTAATAGTTGGGTTTTTAATATATTAGTGATTGTATTTTTATGCATTTTTAATGCTGATTTGCATTGTGATTTGTTTTTATGTTATTTTAATTTATGACTGTAAGCAGCCCTGAGAACCCAGTTGCTCAGGGGGAAGAGTGGGATAAAATCTTCCAAATAAATAAACAAATAGGTAGATAATATGGATTAGAACCTGGGTGCTTTGATCTAGAGAGTGTCAGTCAGGTTTAAATCAATTGAACACAATGGGACTTCATTTTGTGCCATTCTGTTGATTTCAGTGGACTATGCAACTAATGCTTGCTCGGTTATGAAACAGCAAGACCATGAATGGAATTTTTCATTTAGAAAATATATTTCAGTGCCTTAATAATTCAAGTGTATCAGTGGTCTCCCTGGGAAGCACAGAATCTCAGTTCAGGGGAAGGTTATTTCCTTTGACTCCAGAAGTGCCACATCATGGCCCCGAAGGAGCCATCAGTGAGCAGGACAATCAGAAATTCTATTGGTAGACTTTTCCCCTTCTTGACCTATCTTCTTACAGCATATTACTTGTTTATGAGGCTCTTCAGCCACTGCTGTTGTAGCTACAGAACACTGTAGCACACAAATAGGGCATGATGGTTAGATTCAGTGTCTCAAGTCTGGATTGGATAAGGAAATCCAATTGCACCTAAAATTGTAATTCCTTACTTTAAAGAAATATCCTTGTCAGCTTTGGTGGAAACCAACACCTTAGAATGTACAGTTTTCATTTTTTTTTGTATTAATATTTATAGACTGCTTTTCAACCAAAAAAACAAAGTTCACAAAAGCAGTTTAAATAGCCAAATAAATAAATGGTTCCCTGAGACTGACACTCTCTAGGTCAAATGAACTCACAACCTTAGAAAGATGCAAAAAGAATGCACTGACTGGCATTTGAAAACACGCTGTGCTGGGATGATTAGGTACAGTCGCTCTCCCCTGGCTAAATATACAATGACCACCACTTCAAGAGGTGCTTCCATGCCCAGGTAGTAATCTTACTTTCTGTGAAGTGCCCCACAGTTGCAACTGTATACATAAAGATGCCTTAAACCAAGGGTGTCCAAACATTTTGGCAGGAAGGCCACATCATCTCTCTGACACTGTGTAGGAGGCCGGAGGGGGGGGAATTCATTTACATTTCAAATTTGAATAAATTTACATAAACAAATTTATTAGAGATGGAACTTATATGAATGAATGAAGGTCTTGCAGTAGCTCAAGGCCTATAAAAGGCCGTGCACAAAGCAAGACTAGCCTTTCCTTCACTGCCGATGCTGCATCACAGGCATGAAACAGCAAGCAGTGGAGGGAGCCCTCGTCCCATAGCTCAGGTGAGAGGCTGAACAGTTGTCCTCATGCTGAGAACAGTTGCATCGGGCCAGCATGGGCTCCAGCAAGTCTCCAGAGGGCCAGAAGCTCATTGGAGACTGGGAGCTCCCTGAGGGCCGGATTGGGAGCCCCCAAGGGATGCAAATGGCCCCTGGGCTGGGGTTTGGGCACCCCTGCCTTAGACCAGTGCTTCTCAAGAAGTGCTCCTTGGAGCCCTGTAGCTCCCTGAGACCCCTTCAGGGGCTTCACGAGCACACCAGAAGTGGCCACTATCTGTACCCTGCCTGATTTGCTTATCTGTATCTTTTGCTTCTCCTGGTCCCTCATTCTTCTCCTGTTCCAGCTTGTTGCTTGTATTCAGAGTTGGGCTCGGTGTGGCACGACTCTGTGCATATGCCGCCCCTCTGGGACTCCCTGAGACACCAGAGCTGCTGAGAGCTGGCATTGGGCCTGGGGCAAGATGCCTGATTGTGGCACCCCTTTCTTAATTTTCCTACAAACCATATGTTACTGCATTTTTAAGCAAACTTCTAATTAATTTAGAATGAATGAAACTGAAATATATATAGAAAGTTATATTTGACATGTCATTTAACATCTGAAATACTAGTCTGCATCTGGGCCAGCAGTTTCAAAACTGCAGACCACTGTGCACCGCAGACTGCCTCCCTGGTGCAAGTGGAGCTTACTGTTCTGCTGGGGAGACTTCCATTGTTGCTACCAATCGCCCTCCCCCCTCCATGTTCGCCCCACCCCACTGCATCTTCCAGGAAATCCTGGAGCAGTGCCTGCTGGGGCAACAGAACACAGAAATGGTGGGGCAGAGCGAACATGGAAGGTGATCGGCTGCGACAATGGAAGCCTCCCCCACGAAACGGTAAGCTCTGTTCATAAGGGGGAGGGATTAGTGAGGCAAAATTTATGTAGACTCGATCCAAGACCATGTGTTCTAGACACACACTAAAGGGGTGGAATTGAAAGGGTTTCTTTCAGAGGTTCCTAAAATGATATAGAAACCTCTGAAAGAAACCCATTCATAGACAGGGAAAGCATGAACACTCCAGTCATAGAGGCTGACCTAGGTGGTGGAATGGCATCAGTTCAAAGTGCTTCATTGCAGGACTATATTTTAGAATTGGACTGATGACAAAATGTCTCAGATTCCCACAACCCATGAGGAAGGTTGCACTTTTAATTTGTCTGCGCAGTCACTCCATACTCTAGCAGGCTGGCTTGGGAAAAGCTTTGCCTGGCTTTTGTTTCTTGGAAAATTCTATCAGTGGCTGAATTTTGTTTGCACAGAATATTTGAATCTTGTACAACCATTGTACAAATCGATGGTAAGGCCACACCTGGAGTAATGTGTCCAGTTCTGGTCGCCGCATCTCAAAAAAGACATAGTGGAAATGGAAAAGGTGCAAAAGAGAGTGACTAAGCTGATTACGGGGCTGGGGCACCTTCCTGGGGGGCACCTTCCTGGGGACAGCCACTAAAATTGAGTGTTGGGAGAATTAGAGCACACAAAAGAAAATATTTCTTTACTCAGCGTGTGGTTGGTCTGTGGAACTCCTTGCCACAGGATGTGGTGACGGCATCTGGCCTGGATGCCTTTAAAAGGGGATTGGACAAGTTTCTGGAGGAAAAATTCATTACGGGTTACAAGCCATGATGTGTATGTGCAAACTCCTGATTTTAGAAATGGGATATGTCAGATGCAAGGGAGAGCACCAGGATGAGGTCTCTTGTTATCTGGTGTGCTCCCTGGGGCATTTGGTGGGCTGCAGTGAGATACAGGAAGCTGGATTAGATGGGCCTATGGCCTGATCCAGTGGGGCTGTTCTTATGTTCTTAATCTGTGTACAAAAACCACATCCTGGGAACTTCCTGACTTGGAAAAAACCATGTTGGTAGTGGCACAAAAGGAGGACACTCAAACCTAGCTGTCCTCGTCAACTCCATGGCTAAACTGAATCAAGGAGAACAACTACCACAACGTTAGTGGTGTGCAAAACACTACTGGCACCCACATAGGATTCTATGAGAAAGAAGTGCATAAAAAGCTTCGTGACAAGACCCCACATGTCCATTTTGAAGTTGTTGTTGGTTTTGTTGCTCATTAACCTGCTGGTGCAGCAACTGTTACCCTGCAGATGCCCGATCTTGTCTGATCTCGGAAACTAAGCAGGGTCAAGCCTGGTTGTTGTTGTTATTATTATTATTATTAACAGTATTTATATACCGCTTTTCAACTAAAAGTTCACAAAGCGGTTTACAGAAAAAAAACAAATAACTAAATGGCTCCCTGTCCCAAAAGGGCTCACAATTTAAAAAGATGAATACCAGCAGACAGCCACTAGAACAGACAGTGCTGGGGTGAGGTGGGCCAGTTACTCTCCCCCTGCTAAAAAAAAGGAGCACCCACTTGAAAAAGTGCCTCTTACATGGATGGGAGACCGCCTGGGAATACCAGGTGCTGTAGGCTTATACCATAGTCTTGTGAGACTGAAGGTTGCCAACCAATGTGAAGCTACCCAAGAACCAATGACCAAGCTAGCACCCAGACCTGGTAGCCAACAAATCCCTTTTCTTTTCAGTCTTCTTCTCTGCTTCCCTTCATAATACACAGCTGAAGGCCACTATGCAAGTGAGAGGTGGACAGCTACCCTTTGTGGGCTGCCTCGCAACATGCTCCTTCTTCCCAGAAAGCAGTTGGCTCCCTTGCTGTGTTTCCCTCCTTAAAATCAGCGCTGACTATAGTCTAACTTCTTGCTTCAAAACCCTTTTTTTCTCCCTGCTTTCAGGCCTGGCGATCTCTTGGTCTTGGGAATTGAGCCTCATGATCTCTGCAACACCATGCACACAGATCAGCAGAAAAAGGATAGCCATGTAACTTTGGCCCTTATTGAAGCCTGATCTACAAACCCTCTCATTATCTTTCATGCTGTCAGATTGACAACACACTTACTGCCGCTATATATTTTTCTTGTGTGTGAATGCTCTATGTGTATTTGTGTGTGTGTGTGTGTGTGGGGGGTATTCTTAGGCTGTTCTCAACTGTTTACATTTAAAGCCTAGTCATATGAATGGCTAAGGAAGTTCTTATTGGAACTTCACCTTTGCCTTCCTCTTCCTCGCTGAACCACTGAGCTTTGCCATTGACCCTTACACGGGGTCCCAGCAAATAAAGTAGATTTCCTTCACATACACATGTGAACATGTTCTATAAAGCAGTCAGTAACACAATGCTTATGTAGACCCAACTGAACGAACTTGAGTATGCATAGAAAGGTTTTTTCCCCATCTAGGACTACTAGTTGCTCACAACTGGAGCCAGATCAAGGTTTGTATCTAATCCATGTACTAATTCTTTTCTTTTTTTTAATAAGAAAATTAGGTGTAATCCATTTTAATTACATGGCTAATAATAAAATGGCTGCTCTCTGCAGCTTGGGTGGTGTTTGCATTTCAAACCTCCAAGCATGGAAGTGACATCAAAACTCTCACTTTCCCAGAAAATGAAAAAAGGCCTTTAGAGATGCTTAAAAATGTTGCATGGACACATCAAAGCAGAAATATGAAAAAGAAGCAAAATGCCATCTGTTCTTAGAGTGTGTCGGGGTGACTAAACAGCAATGAATAATTCATCTGGCAAGTGTCCTCTCCCTGTTTTATGATTGAGTGCTTAGAATTCAAAAACCTGCCGCAATTGCTTCTGAATATACTTCTTGGCCTGTAGCTTGCTCAGGAATAATTTGCCACAAACATTGCAGGTTTTAGAATTTGTGCTTGCGCTATATACACAGAGTTGATGCTTAAGCAGGTAATATGAACTCTTTTTGCATCAGGAAATTGACCAGGGATCTGCTGAATACTTGGGCTTTCAGATCCATGCAAATGGCATGCATGTCTCACACAAATTGAGCCACCTTCATGGCCAGCCATCTTCTTACTCAACAACCGCTTTTCTCTGATCCAATCCAGCAAGGTCAAGTATGCATAAGCCTATTTATTGCAATTGCCTGGAGTGGTCCTAATTCAGTTCTGAGCTGAATTTTGGCCATTATATTGACAGTCTTTGCCCATCACCAGAGCAGCACCATCACCAAGAAGCACTGGTTTTGGAATCACGAAGGCTTTGTTCAGACACATGTGAAAATATACTATGCATGACTGTCATAAGTCAGATGACATCATGGGAGGGGACTGTAGATCAGGTGAAGAGCACTTGTTTTGCACACAGGAGGTCCCAGTTTCAATCCCTGGCATCTCCAGGTAGTGCTGCAAAAGACCCCCATGAAATCTTAGAAAACCACTGTCAGATAGAATAGACAATCCTGAACTGGATGGACCAATAGACTGACAGCCCAATCCTATCCTGGATTGGACTGCTGCATGCAGCCATTTACAACAGCAGAACAGCACTCTGTCAGTGGCCATTTTGGGAGCTCTGCTTGTGCTCCCCCAGAGCAAGTAAGGCAGTGGCAGGGGCAGGCAGGCGATGAAAAGGGGCAGGAAGGGGGCAAAATAGGGCAGGGATTGGTGAAATAGAATAGGGAGGAACAGGGGTAGGGAGGCTGAAGGAGGAGGTGGATTCAATGGAAATGCTGGATTCTATCCTCTATTTTTGCAGCCTCCCCACTACACTTGTCTCCTCGGACTTGTACTAGCTATTGGCCCTGACTCAGTACAAGCCAGCGTCATATATCTGGGCATAGATCAAGCTTCTAAGGTTGATATTTGCATGTGCAAATTAAAGGCACACTTCAGTCCACTTCATATGTACATGGGCATCACTTAATAACTTCAATAGGATTTATTTAAAGTTGGGCTTCCTAACCTAAGGACCAACGCATTAATCATTACAGCTGTCAATCAGACAACATTTTATAAAGTTGGTCAGGATTGGATTTGCTTGTTTGCAGTGCTGAAGAATGAAAATCTAGATGATTCCAGAAGAGCCTTTTCTGTGATCAGAGATGCTTGTGTATCCCAGCATACGGAGGTGCCGCATGATGTGACTACAGGCATGACCCCTCAACTGTGGATCTAGTATCCATGGTTTCAATGATTCACGGATTGCAAATCCCCCTCCCCTGTCACGCAAATTACTTATCTGTCCCATCTGCTTGCAGCCTTTGTCTGCTGTGACTCGCTGTCTGCAAACAATTACAGGAAGGGGCTGGAAGCATGAAAAGAATGGGACAGTGTGGGAGGGGGTGTATGTATTTACGGACTGGTGCGTTGCCGTAATTAAAGGAACAGTACAGTTGTATTTCCACATAGGGACGTTGCTGCTGTTGCAGCCTGGAGGCAAAGGGTTAATCCCCTAAACAGTGTGGAGCCTGTGGCATCTAGTCTGTTATAGGCAGAAGTCCCCACATGGTTAACTAAGGCAACCCACCAGCCCATAAATACATCCCATTCATCCTTCAAACCTCTTCCTATAGCTATTCGCAGACAGCAAAACACAGCAGATGTGGGCTACAAGCAGATGGGAGAGATAAGGGGGAGAGGGATTTGCAAACAGCTTCTTCTAGTGTTTGCTCATCTGCGGTTTCCAGTTTTGGGTTGTATGTGTGCTGGGAAGGTGTCCCTGCAGATACCGGGTATGCATGTACATGTGTTAGTGAGCTTGAACGCAAATGCAAATTTCCTGCACTGTTCCTTATTAAGAAGTACACAGTATGCAGATGGTGCCATTTTGAAGACTATACTCATGTGTGTCCCAGTCATTACACAGGCAAGACAGATAACCCCTAATAGTATTTCCTTCAGCGATGGTGTGTTTTGTGCTGAATTGCCTCTGGACCAGTAGGGCCCCTACCACCCTAGGCTGGTGAGGTTAAGGATACCACATTCCTCCAGTATGCATAATCATACAAAGCAATCACACAAAGCACCATTTCTTTCATAAAGTGCTCTGTGCATGCTCAGAAGCATTTTATTCACAGACCATTTAACGATGAAGAACTTCGGTGACAATTCTGAAGGAACTGATGACATCCATCCGCTGTAACATAAATAGCCATGGACCATGCTTAATTAATTTTACAGGAATGTTGTCAGGTTTAATTCATTAAAACAGGGGAGGCACTTTTATGATTTTCCAAGAGGTTATTGTTGTATGCATTATTGATAGGAGAACAAGACATGTATTGTCTTGTAATACTGAAATGGGTCTTAAATGAGGAGGAAAAGAGCTTTACACTGCCCTCCTAAATAGGTTTACTGCAAATTAAAACTAAGCAAATGTCCTGCTTCTCCTGTTATTCCGGACAAGTTCCAACTTTTTTTGCCTAAAGAAATGGAAATTTTGCTTGCAGCCTACCGCTTGACCCCCAGCTGCTTAGAGGCCAGGAGAGGCTTGGTCAGCTGGGTGGCTGAAATAGTGGCATGCATATCTGCATATCATGAAAGTGGAGGAGTGCACGCTGCAAACACAAGAAAGAGGCTCTGCTTGCAAGCCTTTGGACTGCTTTAACATGCCAGAGGAGACGCAGGGACACCTGCCTGCTTGCCCCCCCTCCTTTACACTCTGTTACTGCAAGTGAAAAGCTGGACTGGCCTGAAAATTTATTGACTTGCCCGGTCTCAGGTGGTCTGCACTTGCTGTCACAGTACACAGTTCAGCCGGCACCACAACTTCCTGAGAACCCCCAGAACATCCCCATGACCCTTGTTTGGATTGGTTCCTGGGTTTGGGAACCACTGTGGAACAGAATGCAGCTGAAGTGGGTCGTTGGTGGGGTGTGGACTTTGTGACTCTCACTCTATTCCATCTACATCAACATTCCATCTACATACCATATTACATCTACGTTGATTTGTTTCCAGATTCCAGACTAGGTATTGTTTTTGAACTTTAAAGCCCTAAACAGTTTGTGGCCCAGATGTAAGAAGGTTTTTCTCCTTCCCATATGGAATTGCCCTTTTTCTTCATTCACATCTGAGGGTTTGCTCTGTGTGCCTCCTGAGTCTGAAGTTCAGTTGCGGGTGACCCAGGACAGGGCCTTATCAGTTGTTACCCCACATTATGGCATTCCCTGCTCCCTTACTGCTTCCTGTTCAGTACCCAATTAAAACTTCCTTTTGTTTCACCAGAGATTTCTGTAGATTAGATTATCCCCATTGAGTCTGGCCATTTTCAATATTCAATGACGCCTTTCATTTATTATTGTTTAATTTCATATTTTTAAGAATGTGCTTGTGTTTATGCTTGAATTTTTGGTTGTGAGCTGCTCTTGTGGTAAAATGTAGGGTTTACATTATTAGTTAAATAAGCTGGGACAGGGAGCTGTCTTGGTTGTTTCTGGAGTCTTCCTTCATCCTTATAAAGCAGATTCTAGGAGGAGTTCATTATTATTATTATTTTTTAAGAGTTAAATCTACAACAGTCCTAAAAGTGTGCTGTTGAATAACAGTGAGCCTGTAAAAAGAGTGAACGGTTTATGGGCAAATAACGGTCTTATTGTGAGAAAAGGCTTGCCTAGAACAGGATTGTGTTAAAGCTGAGATCTCCAGAGACAACACTCAGCCCCAAAAAAAAGTACATTAATGTGAACAATAAATCAATACTGAATTTTGGCAAAGGCTCAGTGCAAAAGTGTTGAAGCTGAAATACAGCATTTGGAAGGCCTGAAAAGGGTTGAAGAATGGACATCCAACACATTTTACTCTTCTGCAGGAAGGCATGTATATTTGTAATGTCTGCACAGCAATCGTTTCTCCTATGTTTATTTGGTTGTGGCTACCATGCTGCTGTCTAATTTGGAATGATTCGGCCTAAGCAATAGCATAGTAATGTCACTTTCCATGCAGAACAAGTACAGAAGGGTCCAATGCTTGCTGCTGTGACTGCTCCACAAGCAGAAGGTACTTGGCTCTGCTTACCAGGGATTCTCTCCTTCTACTGCAGCCCCCATGTCACATCCCACACCACTTCTAAAAGCCCCCTGGCTTTTCAGAGGTCCAATGGCATCACTAGGGGGGTGCAGACTGCACCAGGTGAGGCACTCAGGGGCGGGGAAGTAGCACCACTACTGGGCAAAGTTATGAAAACCTTGGTATGTTTTAATACTATCACGTTATGCACATCCAATGTAGTGAAACAAACCACATTGAAATATTTGTATTCTATCAAAACGCACAGCCAAATAATTAGAAAAGGAAAACACAACTGCCTTATGCAACAAAAAGTAGATTTCTTTAACACAAAACCAACCAATGAGACTGCTTGTTTAGTGAGCCAATGAGGTATTATGGCACAGCAGGGAACCAGCAAAATGTTAGTATGAGTCAGCTCTCATTTCCATGTATCAGAGCTAATACTAGAACTCTTATGTGAGTGTCTAGAACAGTTATGTGAGTGCCATCAAGTTGGCCACTTTTTTTGTTGGTTACTGATTTGTTGGGTGATCTGCCCTGTTATGTATTTAAATAATGTTAATGGGCCTTACAGCAAACCTAGTGATGCCACTGCATTAAGGCTGTGTGCATCATACTGTAATGTATTTTTGTTTGATCTGGTATGGGAGGAGGTCCATCATGGGGATGACTCAATGAGCTCTCACATCAGTTGATGCAAACCCTATTGATATTTCTGCAGAAGTCTCAGTGACTAAGAGCATAGAAAAGGGAGCAGTAAATATCCTTTGTCCAAATGTCTGTTCTGCTTGCACAGGTCTGGATCCCACCCAGTATATTTCAGAGTTATTCACAATAAAATTCTCACCAAAATGCTGGTAGTTTACAGGCAACTGCGGGGGGGGGGGGAGGACACTACTCATTTTAGGTACAAAAGTACAAGCAACTATTTTAAATACAGGTTTTCAGCTACGTTTTTCCTTTACTTCCTATCCTGTTTGCTCTTTTTGGATGCTCAACAGAACAGACATCAGCCCTTATTAAAGGGCCTATGTTTTTATATTTCACGCTGTTCTTGTTTTCTTTGTGTCCCATGAAATCAAATATTGTTTCCCAATTATGACAGCATGAGAACAGATGAGCTACCACAGGCTTTGCCCCTTGAAGCCTTTAGCAAACAAGGTACTCAATGATCCTAGCAGATGTCTCTGATTTTGAGGCCTTTTACCGCTTTCCACGGGAGCTAATGCTGGGGAATGATCAAGATCTGGCCCGGCGCCCACCCGCACCAGGAACAATGTGTTGACATGGCCAGCAGCGCTCGGAATCCAGCCATCAGTCCCAACAGCTTAATTTTCTGATCAGCCATCCTGATCAGATGCTCCTTCTAAACAGAATCTGCTGTCGTTTTCGCTCTCCTGGGTCACTGCACTCCACTCAGCATATTATTTCTTTATATTTTAATCCACATTCCCTTCAGTTTCTCCTTATGTTGTCAATTGTCCCCGAGACAGCTCTGCAGCCCAAGCACATCTGTTGCTTGAGATTTGCCAGGAGTCTGATGCTTTCCTCTCGCTTCTCTGTCCCTCTCCCCGTTGAATCTACAGCACCTGACTGCCTTCTTCCTGAACAACATGTGCAGCTCCTTACTGCTTTTATCCTGGCAATTTTCTCCTTTGCCCCCTGTCGTCTCAAATATGTCAGTTGCAGTCCTGTGCAGGCAGTTAAGTTGCTTAAATGTCCTTGATTGAGGTTGCAATGCTAAGTGTTCTCACCTGGAAATAAATCCTCTTTAATTCAACAGCATTTCCTTCCAAATAAGCAGGCTTAAATTTGAGATGTTATGCATTCTTCATCAAACAGAGATGGGATGTCGAAGCAATGAATACAACTGTGAAAAAGTATCCCATGGCTAATTCTTTGCAGTTAGACTAGATTCATCTAAAATGTATTCCTTGCTTTGAGTTTTCAGCATCTAATCTTGCAGGGGCGTGTAGTCACCTTTCATAGATGTATTATTTTCTTGAAATTGATAGACATCTCTATCCCACAAGCCTCAGGGCATGGAACAGTAAATGTTAAACTGCACACATATGCACATAACTTGAAAGGCATAAAATTTATCTAAAACTAAATACATCTCAACCAACTCTCAAGTCACTAAAAGTGAAACAAATTTTATGCTGTTTCAAAACAAAACAAATTCCAGCTGGGAATTTAGGAGATCTCAAAGGAACGGGAGTTTGACAGTTGTAAGCAAAGTTGCTGAGAATATCTAGGGTACGTGTGATGTTGAAAATTGGTAGGTAAAATAATCTCTTTCTTGTATCTGAAAACCAGCACCTGAGGCTGGTATCTTATGTTGTGGTCTTATATACACTTTCCTGGGAGCAAACACCATTCAAGCCAATAGGACTTCTGAATAGACATGCCTAGGACTGTGCTGTTAAACTTATGATTATCAGTTTAGGATTGGGCTGTACATTTACCCCAAAGCAGCTAAAGTCTCTGAATAGTCATCAAGAGCAACCTGACATACAGTGTGTTTCAGTAGACTAGCCTCAGGCTAGTTCATCAACTGAGCTGCAGCTCCCCACCGGACTGCAGCAAGATTTTCTAGTCGTCACTTTTTTAATTATAACCTTTTGGTTCTGATTGATGCGTTCAAAGGCACCTGCTCTCCTTTGTTAGCTGGGCTTTTGAGCAATTTTAGTTCTACGTAGTGATCTCAATCTGGGGATATGGGGAGATGTGGAAGAAAGTGTGCAGAAATATATTAAACATTTGATGATAAAGATCCTTACATGAATTGAGCTTCATGGTCTTGTAGTTAGTAAAACTACAGTGGAGAGTGAATGGATTTTAGGTAGTAAACCCTTAAACTCATCAGTATTTCTGCCTCTCAACCTTATAGACTTTTTTATTGTATTGAAGCTGGGTTGGAGCACTGCTTGCATTATAATATCAGTAAACTTCTTTGGAGAGGAAAAGATCATCTTGCATCAATAGGCTTTTAATAAAGTAAGTTGTTTACTTGAAGTCCTATTGCGAGACATCTAGAGACTAGAAATTGGCTGTTACCTCCCCCCCCCCAGTTCATTTTGGTATACAACATTCATTTGATATATTGTCTGGTGTTTGGCAAAGTGTGTCAATTTTGAGGAGGAAATAGATTAATGGCTTTGAATGGAAGCTGGTCAGATTTTCTCACTGAAGGAGGTGTGGATGATCTATGTGAGCAAAGAGTTATGCTTCCATGTGAAAAGTAAGAATTAGGTAAGTGTGTGTAGGGCCATCTATGAGGTCAACTAAGGTGCCTCAGAGAGCAGATTGGTGGGGGAGCCCAACTCCATCTGCCTTCTTCCTGCTCCCTGCACTGGATAAAGGGGCAGAGTAGAAGAGGAAGTGTGGAGCAGAGCAGAGTTCAGCACAGCTCTATTTACTAACAGTGCAATCCTATCTTGCACTGGAACAGGCAGGCCAGGAAGCCTATGCTGTATCCAGTGCACAGTTGGTACCAGAAGTGGCTCAGCTGGAAGAAGAAACTCTTCCCTTTACCCCCAGGTAAGCCACCACAGCCCCAATGGGTCTCCTTGGACATGCACCACCTCAGGAGAGGTGCTTCGAGCCTCTCTGCACTGAGATTCTGCATAACAGCCAGGTCCCAGCCCTGCCACCTGCTCCCCACCCACCCCCAGACCGCCCTTCACCCACCCTTCCTCTGCCCCAGAATGCCTCCCTCCCACCTCCTCCCCAAGATGGTGTAGAGGGTGGATGCAGCTGTGTGGAGGCTGGATGTACATCCTTGTGCCAGCCCAGCCGACTCCCAAGGAGATGCTGTAAAGCATGTTTGTGACCCTCCTGGACTAGCAAAAGGGACTTGTGCCAGCCTAACAGGGAGTTAGAATTGTGCCCTTATTTATTTTTCACATTTTAATACCTCCAAGGAGCCCAGGATGGTGCACATAGTTCCTTCCTTACTTTTGTCCTCGCAACAACCCTGTAAGGTAGGTGAGGCTGAGAGAAGCTTCATGGCTAAGCAGGGATTTGAACCTGAATCTTCCAGGATTTAATTCTGATTCCAGAACCACTACACCATCCCTTTCATTTTACATATTTATATTCAGTCTTTCCTCTCTCAATGGGGAAACGCAAGGTGGCTTGCAAACATTAAAAACACAATGAAACCAAATAAAATAATCAATAAAAAGGCAACAATAAATATAAGCAACAACAAAAACAATAAGGCAAAACATAAAAACCAAAAGTCAAACAGAAGGACAGAGCAATGGGGGGGAGAGAAGCTGCCACACTGGCCCTTCCTTCCTTCCTTCCTCCCTCTTCTGCTCTATCCCCCTCTTTCTTTTTCAATATGGGGAGTAAGAAGAGCATAGACTGACACATCACCAAGTACAAGGAGAACAGCATTTGGGAGGGCAAGCTGCTTGAGGCATAGTGAACCATGACTTTTGTCAATCCAGAAAGATGAATAAGCTCAGGGAATCCCACTTGGAAACACAGGTTGTATTATAAAAGGGTTCTACTTATGCCGAGTTGTAGAAATTTTATGCAAGTCATGATGATGTTTAAAATCTAATTATATGAAATTGAATCATTCAAAATATCATAGAAATGATGAAGACGACATCTCTAATTTCCAGAATGATATACCCCTAGGGAAGATAGTAAAAATAGAGCAATTATTAAAACCAGAAAATAAATTGGACCTTTTCTAAGACAGACATGTTTGAAAAGGGCAGAAGCTAAAATAGATTACTGAGTCATATAAAATGGACTGATCTTCTCTAAAATGATATTTTTTTTTGCCTTAAAGAATGACTGGATGGGTGATTGTATTTTTTAAAAGACATGCATTGCTTTCAGTGTGAGAATGCAAAACTTGGTTAAAACTTGCCCTTTAGAATCAGAGATGCTTAGGGTCAAAGTGCATGAGACACAGACTCTGAGTGAGTGAGAGAGAAAGTGAACAATTGCAGGAGCCATTGATGAAGGTCATGGCATTGGAACAGAGGGTATAATCCTTTCCGTTTGTGCTGTTATCCGTTCATATGAGAAAATATATGAGCAAATAGAAGCTGGCAGGATTGGAGAGGAGAGATTTCAATTAGGAAAAAGGGGGAAATCATTAAACCCACTCAGCTCCAGCACTTGGTGTCCAATTCAGTTTGGTTTACAGCTACTGCTTTTATTGTCCAAGCAGGAGATCTGGTTGCAGATCTCCTCTTCCTCCTCTAATTTGTTCTCAGATGTGCTTGATGTTGGCTTAGTATGCCTTCAGTTTATTGTCATGCTTTGCATTAGAGAATACAAAGTGAATTTTAAAGAGGGCTTCTTTCATTGGCATTTTGGTTTGAATTCTTTTGACACAAAAGCAAAAGCAGTTGTGCAGTGAATTAATTGTATAATTTTTTTTAATGGAGTATGCGCACTTAAAGCAAGGAAAAACTTTAGATCTCCCGGTATTTAATATTACAAATGAATAAATGATATAGAATGATGTGGAATAAGAAGATTTAGGACCCAATCCTATCCAACTTTCCACCTCTGATGTAGCCACAATGCAGCCTTGTGGTAAGGGAACACATGTTCCCATACCTTGAGAAGGCCCCAGTGACTGCCCCTCCACCACAGGATGCAGCGCACACCCTACTAATACAACTGCACCAGCATTGGAAAATTGGATAGGATTGTGCGCTTAATTGACTACTGAGTAGTGCAATCCCAAGCTTATTTAAAACCCACTATAGGTTCTATGGTATTTATTCCCAATGTTAGAAAAGAAAATGGATGCAAAAGGTAACCTACTGAATTTCATTCACCTACAAGGAAGTGCAACTACTGATTCTTGAAATATTTTGGTGCAATTTGTTGTACATTCATCTATGTATATATGTTTTGATCAGGACACAAGTGTAAACAGTGATTTCTTTAACTACAGGCAATAAAAGGCACTAATTTTTTTATGGCTGCTATAGTTTTTTTTTCTGATGAAGTCCTAGATCTGACTAATCCTTTGGAAAGGATATTGTATGCGACCAAACAAGGAGGGCGTGCCAGTCCTAGAAATCAGACACAAATCAGGGCATTTTTACTGCCTGCAATCACCTCTCTCTTAATTAATTAAATGGAGCGTTGATTTAGAAAACTGCTTCCCTTCCTCCAAGGAGCTCGGGACAGCATGCACGATTTTCTCTCCCCCTCATTTTAGCCTCACAGCAACCCTGTGAGGTAGGTTAGACTGAGAGAGGTTACCCAAAAATGGATAAGTCGGGGCTTCAACTGAGGTCTCTCTGGCCCTAGTCTGACACACTAGCCCCTATATCATCCTGCTTCACAAGTGTACTGTCCTTATATTAAACCTTTTTTAAATATCAGATTGCCACTGAGAAGTTGAATGATTTCAGATTTTGTCTCTAAGAGCCCAATATTAAGCATGCCTATTAGAAGTAAGTGCTATTGTAGTCAATGGGGCTTACTCCCAGGTAAGTGTGGATAGGATTGCAGCCTAAAACCCTCTGCAGACTTTCTAACTGTACAGTATAGTGAATGCACATAACAGGGCATCAAGTATGCCATAATAAATCCTGTTGCTTGTCTACAAGCATTTGCATGGAGCCTACTTGCATACAGCTCTCTCTTTTCTGGAAAAACAGGGTTTCCAGTCATGCACATACATAATAAGAGAATGTACATACAGACCCATCTATGTGCTTACAGACCCTGTGCAAATATTCAGCTGCACATTCACATGCCCCCAATATACCCAATATCCACATGTGTTATGAGGACAAAAGTGGGGAGAACAGCAGGTGTGGCCCTAAGCTCCTTTGAGGAAAGCAGGATATAAATAAAATACAGGCATAAGTCGCTTAACAACCTTCCACTTAATGAAGGACTGCATGTATGATGGTGGTCAAAGCACAACCAAGAGGCTCTTAATGAGGCAGTCCGGTCTTCCATAGCCTGCAGCAGAGTGTCTGTTTACGCAACAAAAAGGCTCTTAATGCAAAGAAGAGACAATCTCCAGTAGCCTATACAACCAGTGAGTGTCTGTTTAACAAAAGCACTATATTGGACTAAATGTTCACTTAACAACCTAATTGCATAACAATGAAGATAGTAGGTAATGCACACCTATAAATAAATTTAGTGCCACCATGTGGATGGAAGAACTCAAAACAGTCAAATTGTCCACAACTTTTGATTCCACTTGTGGTATCACCAAATTGTTGACAGAAACAGTCACCTGTTTTCAAGGCAAGATAATAATTCAATGAAGTAATCAGTTTTGGCCATCACTATTGCCCATGTTGGAGATGAGAACTGTTTTGGTGTCCTGTAAATAACTGCAGAAGGGAGATTACCCCTATCCATAAATTTCATATAATCACTTTGTTTTTTACTGTAGCCTTGCAGGGAAAAATCCCTTTATCAGACTGTGCTAGACCTTTTGTTTCATTTTTTCTTCTTCACACCTGCAGGACAATCTACTCAACGGCTGTATCAATGCATAAAATCCTACCTTAGCTGCTATTCAGTAAAAAGCCTTTGCAATCCCTTAGGTAATTAATATTGGTAGTGTGCAGTTCCTAGCTTCCACCCCTCCTTTCCATACTTCCCCTGCTTCCCAGAACACTGACTTTCAACACAAACTTAAAATTGCTTTACAGTTTTGACCCACATCAATAAAAACTCCCCTAGGAAATTTCGTTTCAAAGCTGATAAACTATCATATCTTACAGAACTACCTTAACTTGCTGGCTTCTGATTTTTTAAAATGTGGCTTATATTTTTTTATGCTACCATGTTTTTTTTTCTCTCCTGCTATCAGCCATTTGCTTCTACCTGAGCGGCAATGCAAAAGGCAGTTTTTTCTGGGATACTGCTAAACATCTGGTTCACTGCCAAGAGTTGTACAGAGCATATGGACAACAGGAAATGACTGACTACAAAACACAAATGGTTCTCTAGGTCTCACAGGTGATACAGACTCTTTCTCTGCTAGCTGATCAACCTCATTGGAGTCATTTCAACCTCAGCATCCAAATATCTTGACTTTGTAGCATATGGAAATGGTGCCTCGCCCTCTCTTCCGCCTTTGTAGCAATCCTACATAATAATTAGCACTTTTTAATTCAAGTGAAATGTTGAGTTTGGGTACAAAAGCCTAATTTTAAGGACACTCTCATAGGTATCCATGGTCCAGGCAGCACAGCTGTTTTAGAATACAGGCATTCCCCCATATCCATGAATCAGTATCCACAGATTCACAGCCCAATCCTATCCACACTTTCCTGGGAGTAAGCCCCATTGGCTCTGATGGGACTTAATTCTGAGTAGACATGCATAGGGTTGGGCTGCTGGTCATCCACAGATGGGGGGGGGCTGCATGCTCCTATATCCATTACAGGATCTCCATTTTTGTTTAGTGTAGGGTGACCAGATACAATGGAGGGCACAGTGCCTATACCTTTAAACATTGTACTGAAGAAGGAATTTTGACAGGTGCAGCTCAACATGGAAGGGTTTAAAAAGCTGCACCTGCCCAAAATCCCTCTTCTATGCAATGGCTAAAGGTATAGGCACACTGTGCTCCATTGTATCTGGTCACCCTGCTTTAGTAGCACTTGAAACACAGGGGCTTCTTGCTCTCCTATTCATTCTATGGGACAAATGCCCCAGGCGTGGAGGCTCATGCACCTTTTGAACCCTGCGGAAGCCTCTCTGAGGCTCCTAATGGGGTTGGAAACTGTGCTTCCAGTTTTCCAAAAGCACAGTTTGAAGCATCAGGGAACCTCAGAGATCCTTCCCTAATGCATCCTGGAGTTGCGCAAGGCTCTGTGAGCTCCAGGTAAGTATGGGAGGCATTTTTGTGCAGGGGGGCAGGCGGGGGACAGCAACATCCCATGGGGGGGTGTCATCACAGACCTTTGCCCCAGAACTGTCCTACTTCCTGTTAATGTTCTGTGAGACTCCTTTGTGTAGCATGCAGGCTGGTTGCTTGCCCATTGTGTTCTTCAGTGAAGTGACTATGTTGCTTTGTTAAGCAAGAAACATTGTTGTGGTAGGGTGTAGGAGTTTCTAGCAGAGTGAAAAACAAATGGCAGCACAGCAGAAACTCAAGGCTAATGTCCAAGGCATTACAAAGCCTCAGGAGGCTTTGTAAATTGTAAAGAAGCACTCAAAAAGCTGGGTTCCATCACCAAGGTATATTATATACAAAGGATATTTACCATAACATGGTCAAACATAGAGCAACACATATGGCTTCTCGGTTCCTATGCCCCCTACAGAGAGCATTTGTCTGCAGGCTTGTTTTATGCACCAGGCACGCCCACAATCAGGTGTACAGAGTTAGCAATCAGTAACAGCTGCTACTTGCTACATGCTACAGACAGGCTATTCAAACATAGTGCTTGTCACATCTCCTATGTACAGGACCTGAGTGATTTCTTGGGTTCAGACCTCAACAAACATCCATTCTTCAAGTACTATTAAACAAGCACAAAGGTAAGGGGCATGGGGCTGCTATATACATAGGGTTCTCCCATATCTGCAGTTTCTGTATCTGTGAGGCAGCTCAGAATGGAACCCTTCTGGGTACGGGGGATGCCTGTATGTGGAGTTGCCTTATACCAAACCAGACTTTCAATCTATCCAGCATTGTGTTCAATATTCTTAGAGAAAAGGAGGCACAACTCAGAATACTGCCTTTCTGAAATACTACTGTTTCTGCACACATACAAAAAGTGCCATGCCTTGCTCCTGGCACTGTTTCTTCAAATACAGAATTACAGGACTTCCAGTTTGATTTAAAGGAACCCCCAGGAATGAGGGAGCTCTTACATTCATGCAGTCCCTGTAAGTCTGTTCTGCCAGATTCCCAGTCCAAGCTCCGCCTGGAGAGTTATGCCCACTTTTAGCTAATTAGCTCCCCTTCTTTCCTCAAAAATGACCTTGGTTGTGCCCTGCAGTACTGCTGGACCCCACCACTAGGGTAGCTCACCTGTTTAGCCTACAGAGGTCCTCCTTCCTTCCAGCAGCATCCCACCACTACAGCAGCCCCTTGGTGCTCAGCAGGTCTTGGGCACAGCAGCCAAACACCAGTCTTAGTGTCTCCAGTAGTTTCTGCTCCAGCAGCTTCCAAAGTTCATTCACACATCAGTCCATTAGCCATCAGTTCCTTAGTCCCTTAATCCACTCTGTCCTTCCTCAAGCTTTCCTTCTTCTGCTACCCACACCCAACTTGCCCTTCATCAGGTGCTTTTATGCCTGAGGGCCCTATTGCTTTCAAGTGGCTGCAGCTGTGCAGCACACTGCCTGCTGAATGCCCAAGTCTTCACCTTTAAAGGGGCCACTGCTGATACTACATCTACCTCCTGGACAGATCTTCTTCGATTCCACTACAAAGTCAAACCAGAATTTCTGCACTTCCATACTGCTCCAGAAGTAAGGTAAGGAGGCACATGATCCACTTTCAGTGTAAAGTAGGCAGATCACCACAGATCATACCCACACTGGCCCAGAAAGTTTACAGAGCCAGAACTGCTTTGTTTCAATAGCAGAATTGCATTATTTTCTTCAGACTTTTATCTGAACTGCATTGCAAGCATACCTACAGTGTAATATATATCAGGAGACTGATGGTCCTTCTCCATGAATGTAATTCATAACCCCTCTATGAATATATGACCCATATTTATGAGTGCATAAAACTAGACTTAGGGCTGACTCTCCGGTTGCCACATGGGGGGCTGCTAGAACATCTCACGGTGGCTCTGTGCAGCAGTTTCTCTGAGACATGCTTGAATGGTTGATAACTAGGATCAGCCTAGCAATGAGGCTGATTGAAGCATCTGTTTTGAGCAGTGATTTGGGAGAGGAAGTGACACACTGAAGAGGGGCACACACATCTACCTGCTGCCCCCTTCCACTGCCCACCGGACTGAACCATAAAGCAGCTGTGAGTGAGAAACACCTACCATGTTCATTGCAAGGATTAGATAGGCCGTTTGTCACATTATGGCTGCCACACTATGGAAAAAATAAACATTTGATGGAACTAGTGAACATGTAAGCACTTGGTAGAACTAGGTCACTGTAGAGTTTCTCTGCAAACTGTAGTTGTTGAAAGCAACCCAGCATACTCAGGTTGCGATACGTATCTCCATTGTGTGTGGAATAAAGGTGGTATATAAATAATCAAATTCAGCAGTCTCCAAACCATGGGAGTGCTGCACTGGGAGAAGCCTGTCCCCTTTGTGAGCAACACTTACTGTTCCACAGGACTGCATCTTACCCTGCCAGCCGATTGCTACAGAAGGTTGCTCTGGGCAGCCGTGTCTGACCAGAAATCTGGACACAGAGCCTGCTGGGGCAACAAGCAGCAGAAGCAGCTGCCCAGTGCGACTTCCAGGAGTGACAGGCTGGCAAGATAAGATGCAGGTCAGTGGAAAGGCAGCACTGCTCACAACGGGGACTGGTTTTTGTAGGCACCGGATTCAGCTCAAGGGGGTGGGGTTTGGCACCTGCTGTTTTAATTGATTTATAGCAGCAGCAGCCTTGGGGACAACGTAAACAGGAATCCCCTTTTGGAATGGGCCAAGTGACTGGCCTCTGAAATAGTTAAAGTTTCCAAGGCTTTATAAATGATGAGAGTGGGAGAGGAAAAGAATTGCTCTGGGAATTCAAATAGTTTTTTAAAACTAATGTAGCCAGTTTCCGATGACTTTAAAGGAGCCAAGGTTATCATTTTCATTTTATCACACTGAATGCACAATGCAGGGTACATCATCATTTTCTCTTAAATGCCAGCAGCACCTCTATCATACAGATGATAAAGTGCCTGCATAAAGAAAAATAAGTACGCACCAATCAACACAGTTTTTTTTTTTTTCTTGTAAAAGCTGCTTACCTGCCTTTCCAATCTTCATAAAACAGATTTTTGTGCAATGGCATCTTGCCATAAGGTATGGGGGGAAAAAAATCTCAAAACTTTCTTATTATTTTTTCCCCCTAAATAGCGGCACAGATGCAAGATTCCAAGAGCGCACTGCAAGGTGAATTTTATGAAGATGGAAGGCAAAGTTGATGATCTGACAGTGCTCACTTTTGAAAGTGCAATCAGTCTGTAGGCAAAACTTTTCTGAAATGCAGGCTATTATCAATCCGATTCACTTCCTTGAAACTTTTCTCATGCTTAAATAGAACTCCACGTTTTGTAGCGACGTTGACAACAGTCTCCTAAAACGATGACATTATATGAACATTACCATTAGCCTGGCAGATGCCAGAAACATTTTTACACCGATCTGTTTCCTTGATTTGATGACATTTAATATGAGTCATTTAATTTTGGAGGGGAAAAAGAAATGCCTAGATCCAGTAAAGGAGCTCTGTTTGTGGGGTTAATAGCTACACTTGGATTCCCTCATTGAATTGGGTGCTACACATATCTTTATTGCAGGGTGCGTAACTGTACTACAATGTGTGATTCACACTACAGATTGTGAATGGGTTGTGTGCTCCTATCTGTCCTTCTTTAGAGATGAAAATATTAATCTTTATCACCTATTTGCCTGTTTTGGAATCAATCTGCCTAGCTTGTAATACTCAGAAAAAAATATGAATCCAATGCTATTTACTTCCAAGTTTTGCCACTTCTCTGGAATGGAAAACAAGATTCTAAATACAAATGTCCCTCGTATCCACGGGCCCCCATATCCACAGTTTCATTTATCCATGGTTCTCAAATCTCCCGCCCCCGGTTGCACTCATGACTCGCTGCTCTAGGAGTTGCAGTCTAGGTTCTTACTGTTTGCTTCCTGCTTCCTGTTCCAAAGCAAAAAGAAGAAAAACCTCCCTTCTGCAAAGCATTTGCAAAGAAGAGATGTTTTTCTTCTTTTTACTTTGGAACAAGAAGCAGGAAGCACACAGTGAAAACCTAGACTGTAACTCCTAGAGCAGCGATTTTCAGCCACTGTGCCATGGTACACTGGTGTGCTGCGAAGTCTGATGGTGTGCCATGGGAGTATGGCTATTAGTATGGTCATACATTAGTATGGCTATTGGGGGATGTGAGCTGGTAGGGAGTGTGTCTTGTCAATTGTCAAAAAATAGATGGTGTGCTTTGACAATTTTAGTGCCTTCTCACAGTGTGCCATGAGATGAAAAAGGTTGAAAATCGTTGTACTAGACGAACTACTGGAGGTGATAGTGAAAACACTAACAGGAAGTCCTCGAGCCACTGTGAGTCTAGATTCTGTCTGCTTTCTGTTTCCTGTTCCAAAGCAAAGAGAAGAAAAACCTCTCTTTTGCAAAGTGTTTGCAAAGAAGAGAAGTGCGTCATGAGTGTGATGGGGGAGTTTGGTAGGGTTTGCTGCAATCTGTGCTTTTGGGTATTTGCAGTAGCAGCAGGAACCTGTCCCCTGCGAATACTAGGGGACGCCTGTACTTGCAGAAACATTTTCTAGTTTTCTTGAAGTCCAGTACATGACAGTGCTGTCAGCCAAGTCAGACACTGGCAGAGAGTTATGTCCATCAGAGAGCCCACCTGGTTGGACCAACCCCTGAACAGTGACAATGATAGAACTCAGTTGAAGAGACGGCAGGGAGCACTATTGGGGGGGGGGGGCAATGAAGAACTTTGCCCAACAGTCTGACATGCGCATTACTACTACAACAGCTCCCCCAGAATTTGTCTGGCCACGCTCAAGCTAGAACTTGGGACATTTTGCTAAGAGTTCCTTGAAAATACTAAGAATTAGTGGCCCATTCCAAAATGAATCACTAACATTTGAAAAAGAATTTGTGTACTGAAATAGTTTCTTTACATTTCTGATTTTATTAAAAATCTAACCTCATTTCTTTGAAATATGAATATTATCTCTGGCATACTCGGACTTCAGAAACAGTATTCATGGCATTGATTTCATTCATTGTATGAGGCAAGCTATAGATGCTGTATTACACAGTTGTTCTTGGGACTTACTAATTGAGTTAATGTATCCTTTTCATTTCAACACGTTCTTCAGCCTTAAGGATGGGGAAATATGCTATGATGGATGGGACTACCTGCAAAAATCCTGTATGCAAGTGTTTCAGGGAAAAAACACCAAAACAATTTCCTCCCTCATTCTCAATCATTTCACCTTGGGTCACTTATTCACTACCTGCCACACTCAATAAGATCAGGACTCGGGCAAATGAAATTTGTGAGTAGTCTAGTATTGCTAGAGGGGACTGCATGCATATGACTTGAAATAGCACCTATGACTTGAAATGCTTACCTACCAGAGCAGAGTTGTCAAGTCATTTCACACTGGAATCAATAGCAAAATAAATGCTTTGATCAGGGCATGCTCTGTAAGAGCTCTGGGGGATGCACTTTATATGTAAATTCTGACGTCTACAACAGACAGTGGTTAAAGCCAAGAATTAAAATTATGAAGAAAAACATCTCAGGGAGAAAGCAAAGGGAAAGTGCTGTAGTGGAGCAAACACATTTTGCAACTTGACCAAATGCCAAGAAAATATTCCTAGTAGTTTGTGACCCTTAAGCTGTTTACCTGGCATTTACTGTTTAATCTGAAGAACTGCCAAGGCTGTATCTTTTTACTATGCGATGGAATACATTCTTGAGCTGATTCTTATCTGTGTCCTGTTGTTGCTGCTTCTCCTTAGTCAGGGTCCAAGTTGCACTGGCATGGTTTGAAATAGGGAACAGGTTGTCCTGAGGATATGATGCGGCTGCACCTCCCTGGGACTGGCACTGCTAATATGGAAACTAACCATGTAATTCATCCATTCATTTATCCATTCCATATGGTTCCCTATTTCAGGCTTTATAAGTGTACCATTGGTGCACATTGGGAATATCTGCCATACAACATTAATATAACTTCAGATGTTGCAGATCAAGAGGTAGTTCCAATGCAGGTGTAGACTGCTTTCAGACCCAGCTGTGGCACTCTTTGCAACCTCAAATGTACATTTTAGAGCCACAGCTCTTCTGCAATTATACCTCTCTCAGGGATTAAGGAAGTGGCAGAAGGCAGCATGTGACCCAATGCAAGAAGTGGGACATAAAGTTTGACTAATTCCTTTTCTTTATAGTCTTTCTTGTATTTAAATAATGAGAAAGATTTAGTAAACTTTAGGTCAGGAACAATGCTTTATTGAGCTCGGAGCTGCATCAAAAAATAGTCTGGAAGATATTACCCTGGACACTGTTCCCACGAGAAAACTTTCAGTCTTTTAACTTCAGTTCCATTAATCATGTGCTAAACTGCAGTTCCTTCGATGCCTGAAAAGTTGTGAAATATATACTCTGAAAGGATGAGCCATGGTGAAAGTCACTTGCTGATATACCAAGAGCCTTAGAGTGCTATGCCACATGCTCATTCATTGTTATTATCAACTGTTGCTGTAAATCTACACACTTCTTCTTCCTTGTTTTATCTGGAAGATCAGATTCTACATTCTGAGACTCAATTTTATTCTTCCAATGGAAAACAGCTGAATAGTAGATTAATGTAATTGCTAAAGCAGAGTCAACATGGAGAAGGCCCCCTTTCAGGGGACATAACATTTTTGCATCCCCTGAAAAAAAAAAGCCCTCATTTGCCCATCTGTAGAAAACCTTCCGTTCACTGAACAGAGCAAATCTCCAGGCATGGAACCCTTAAGCCTCCCAGTTTGCCAGAAGCACAGTTTAAGACCTCAGGAAAGCCTCAGATGGCTTCTGGTCGTGAGAAACTCTGTTTCACTGCCGGTGAATGGGAGGGATGTGTGGCTGCACGGACCTTTGCCACAGGGTGCCTTGAGGGGAGGTCTGCCGCTCACCGCCTAAGTGTAGGCACCTGCCCTAGAGGAGTCAGCTAATGTGCCAAGGTTCCCTTGGGCAAAACCACGCTGACTCCAAACCCAGGAATGCCTGTCAGCCTTCTCACACCTAAAAAAAAAACCCTTGAAAGAGTGTCAAGATAGCTAAATCAATTCTGCCTACTCCAAGCTAGACAGTCTTTAAGGTAAACAGTGCAATCCAAGCCCTAGGGATCACCAATCTGCATCCCCGAACCAGGCAGCCTCTTGTGGTTTTACTTCAGACGCTTGCTTGTCTAAGGATAAACCCTGGATCTTTATTCTTATCCCCCCTCCTGCACTGTACCTGGCAGGCATGGCCCACCTGGCTAACATCCACCCTAAGTATAGTCTGAACTAGGTACAAAGCTCCCTTCCAATCAGTAAGAGGAGGCCAATCAGGAGAGGAGCAAAAATCCCGACCTGGCCTCTGTATTGGAATCACGGAAGAGCTGGTGAGGAGGTAGATGTGGTGTCAGCAGTGGCCCCTTTAAGGGTAAGGCCTGGGCATCCAGCAGAGTGTGCTGCACAGCTGCAGCCACTTGAAGGCCATAGGGCCCTCAGGGATATAAGGAGCACCTGAGACAGCTGCTCCACCCTCCCCATGGTGCCCCCCACCTCCACACCAGCCAAGCTCCTCTGGTATGAACTTACCAGATTCAGTTGGCACAGAGGTTGAATCTGGCCTCTGTAGGCTGGTGCAACTGAATCCAGACATGGCAGAAACTGTGCTTACAGAAATCAGTTTAAGATCGCAGGGAAGCCTCAGATGACTGCTCCCATCGGTCCTGGAGTCGTGCGAGGCTCTGTGGTGATCCAGATGAGTGGCAGAGGTGGCTTCATGCGGGGGGGGGGGTGGCTTCATGGCTCTTTGCCCTAGGGTGCCTCAAGGGCAGGTCCACCACTGTCGGCATAACCACCTTTTTTTAACCTATATGTGAGGAGATTGAATATGTAATACGTTATAACTTCCAGAATGCTGTGCATTTTTGAAGGCACATTCACAGAGAGCAAGATGACACCAAACATCTGTACATTACTGCATTTGATAAAGAAACTCCATCAAAAACCCTACAGAGTTATGCATGAAATTTATTTCTCGTCTAATAGAAATATGGCAGGTCAAAGTGCTAAGATCATCTATTGCCTGTAGGGGAGAGGGGGGGAACCCTGTGATTTTAGCATGTAAGGCAGAATTTAATATGATTGTGTATGGAAGTTGTAAATAATTAATTGGAACATTCTATAATAAGGCTGTGGAGAAGAAATAGTTTTGTGTACAAAGATCACTTGCAAGGGCATGCCATGCCAGAGCTATGGTGTTCCTGTGGGTTTAAGCAGCTGTGTTGTCTAATTGAAATTTAGCATGGAAGTTCTTGGCCTCATGAAGTCTTATGTAAAGAATTGTTGCATCATTCTCTATGAGCCTCCCTTCCTCCCCATTATCAGTAGGCTATATGTATTTTAAATGCAAATCCATAGTGGATTTATGTGGATATTTACATTTGGCCTACACTTATGGCCTAAAAATACCACTCTTACAATGCAACCATGCTGATTTTCTGGCTGCAATTGATTCCGAACTGCGACAAATACTAATAGTCATTCATTCATTTTAAAGAGTTAGGGCCCAATCCTAACAGGCCACAGTGCTACTGGAACTCCCCTTCTAGTGGTGCAGTGCCCTTTCTGGCACTGCAAGACACGATGTGCTGTCACTCAGTACTGGACAGCAACTGGAAACTGTGAGCAGCCGCACAACAGTGGTAATCCTGGATGCTCCACTACTGGTAAGTTGGTATAGGGTGTGGGTGGTGGGCAGGGATGGGTGGAACTGGGTGGGGTGGGAGAAGAATGAGGCAGGGACCAGGGTGGAGAGAGAGTGTACGGAGAGCTGGAAGGGAGGCAATTATTGGCAGCAGTGGCTTTGCCAATATCCTATCCTGTTTCCCAGTCTTGATCCACATCCCCTGGTTCACTTGGAGTTACACCAGCCAAAGAACTGATGCAGGTCTGGGTTGATTTATTGGGAAAGTTGATACTTAACTGGGGTAAGGGAACAAAAGTTCCCTTACCTTGAGGAGGTCTCTGGGACTTCTGCCCACAGGATGTAGTGCATGTTCCATTTGCCCTGTTAGCAAATCCTCCACAGTCGATGACCCTCCTGAATGTCTTCTCTGATTTTGCATAGGACAACCAGTGCTGCAGTAACTCAAATGACTAACAGTGCAATTCATTCCATGTTACTCAGAAGTAAGTTCCATTGAGTTCAGTGGAGCTTATGTAAGTGTGTACAGGTTAGCAGCCTAAGGCATGGGTGACCAAAGCAAAGTCTGACTGGGTCAGAAGTGATTTTTAACTGATGTACCAGTTAAAGGGCTTCTGAATCCTGGCCAACATGTGAACATCCAGGTGTAAGAATATGCCAAGGTAATTGGAATAAGGCTAGCTTAATAAACCCCTTCATTTTAGCCTTGTGCCTGAATTTTCAGATGTTTGCTTAATTTATCAAAATACCAAGAATGAAGGATACATTGATGCTATGAAGCACATTCCTAAGCATCTCTTTATATAGGACTGTAAGAGTCTGGAATAAAGAACAGCAATACCCTTGAAGAATAACCTTTAAAGTAAGGAAAACCTTGTAATCTGCTCCCTAAATGCAATCCACCAACTAAGGCTGTAATCCTATGACCTTTTTTCTGGGAGTAAGCCCCACTGAACCCAATGGAACTTGTTTCTGAGTTCACATACATAGGATTGTATTGTAACTCTCTTATCATAGTGTGTATCACACTCTGGCAGTGGTTTTCAAACTCTCAGGGAGAGTTTGAGCCACTCTAAGTTTTTGTGGGGGTGGGGGGGAAGACAAAGACACAATTCCCAGGATTGCGCCACTCAGGGGGGCTGTAGGTGCTTGGCTGTTCTTACTAGAGCCTCCTGCAGCTTCCCGGGGGGTGCGGGGAGCCCTGTGTGACCTTCTGCAGGGCTTCCAGAAGCTTCAAAAGTGAAAGTGGAGCAATTGCGTCCCACCTCCGCAAAACTAGAAGTGGAGCATGATCACTCCACTTTCACTTCTTAAGCTTTGGTGAGCTCTGCAGATGGTCACGCAGGGCTCCCTGCACACCTGGGAGGTTGCTGGAGGCTCTGGTAAGTCCAGCCAAGCCCCTATAGCCGCCTGAGCAACGCAATCCTGGGGATCCATCACTGCCTCCTTGCTGCCCCGCCCCTTAGGGGGTAGAGGCCAGGACCCTCAGGCTGAGGTGTTGCGACGCCCAGTTTGAAAACACCTGCACTATGGTTACCCCACCATTTTTGCTTAAAGTGAAATTTGAAGCAAATTTAGAGTTTCCTCATCAGATGAAATATCTGAGTGCTTAGCTTTTGTTAGACAGTTTTCAGTGGGAGGCAGGGTCTGTACACTACTAGGCTGTCTCCATATTTTGCCTAGTGTGAAAGCTTAAAATGAATGCAGACATTTGTCTATAGATGAAATACTGAGCAATTTCTAGGTAACACAAACCGGTTCCTATAAACTACAAATGAGATGGGAAAGAAATCAGGAAGAAGACCTGTATGCATGGTACCTCTTCCAGTATACACATGGGCATGCAGAAGGCAACCATTCTCTACTCATGAAAGAGGACTAGATTGGCATATCACACAAGAGGATACATAATTTGTCAGTAGCAGCTGCTGCTGTGAAACAAGATAGATTTATAAGCAAAACCAAATTATGCTCCAAGTTGGAGTACCAAGAAAACAGTCATTTCATAAGCTTACTATTTTACTTTGTAAATGCCTAGCAATAATAAAATTATTGGCAGCATTATGAGCGGAAACGGTTGCTAGTTATTATGTATTATTGCCCTCTTACCTGGAAATGTCTATTATGTTTTGCAAGATCACACTGAGAATAATAAAAATCCAAAATGCTACAAGATTACGCTTAAATATTTAATAGCTAATCATTACAAAGTCATTCAATGTGTTTGCATTAAATATTTTCTCATATATTTAATCTTATAATAGCATTGCATTTTTTGACATTAGGCCAAACTGAGACCTGGTGCAATGATATCTCTTTCTTTCCCATGTGGTTACTAGCGATAGGACTGCAATCCTATACTGGAAAATAAGGACCCGATCCTATCCAACTTTCCAATGCTGATATAGCTGTGCCAGTGGGGAGTGCGTTTTGGGGGGGAGAGGCATGGAGGTCTCCTCAACGTAATAGAACATTTATTCCCTTACATCAGGGCTGCATGTGGCTGCATCAGCACTGGAAAGTTGGATAGGATTGGGCCCTAAGTCTCATTAAACACAATGAAATTTACTCCAGAGAATACATGTAGGATTACACTGCAGTTCTGAATTCCTTGCAAGGGGTGTGAGCAATATTTAAAACCACATTGATTCATGTGCAGCTCTCTGTCATGGATCTCAC